>NC_056630.2:308377841-309870341 GCF_002870075.4 Lactuca sativa | reverse complement strand
ACCGAATATTATTAACTGTAGGCATCCAAAGATGTACATTTACCTCTGTTGCTAACAGCTGGGTATAGGAATAGTTAGTCCCTTAAAGTATACCTATAATGGTATCAACCGTAGACATCCGTAGATGTGCATTTACCTCTGTAGGTAACAGAGATTATAGGAATGGTTAGTCCGGAAAAGTATCCTTTTGTACTAGGATAGACAGATCTAATCTACATGTATAATATGTAATAGTATCTCTGTTGGATAAGGTGTCTAAGTCCATAACTTATTTGGTATATACTTGACCCGACCGGCATGGTCCATTTGGGTTGCATCTCATCCAAACTATTATGGATAATTTTATGAGAGTTATACACATATGTTTATTAATATATTATGAGTTATAATATATTAATATGAAGTTACGTTATTTAATTAGTTTTAGTCTTAAATTAATTATGGATTAATTTAGAGATTAAAAGGAATACTAATTAAATTATGGGCTATTTGTTTTATATAGTGTGGGCTAATACTCATTTGTTAATGGGCTAGGCTTATGTGGAAGTCCATGGATGATCCATGGAGCTTTTAACCCATGGATCCTTGGAATAGGAAAAGACATGGGTTATTAGGGTTTCACCCTAACCATGCATACTATATAAGCATGCTTATGGAGCATGAAAGAGAGCCTAAGATAGCCTAAGAGAAAGCTAGTGTTCTAGTGTGTGTGTGTGCATGTGTGTGGCCGAAAATACAAGAGTGTGTATACTCTCTCAAAGTTTTCCAAGAGTTTGTGGTGTTTGTGATTCCATTTGAGGCATTCACACTATTGGTGCTTGGCCCTCAAACTCCTAAGAACCCAACACAACAAAGGTATGTAATCTCTTCTAACTCTTTTATGTTGAAATGTTCCCCATGCCATGTTAGATAGGTTATAAACCTTGGAAAATTATTATTTTGCATGTATTTAGACAAACATAGATCCAAGGTTTATTAGGGTTGCATGCACACTTAGGAAGTGTTAGATTGCTCAAAACCCAACAGTGGTATCAGAGCCTAGGCTTGCTTGTTTGATACTTGATGCAAAATAGTGAAAAAAGTCGAAATCGTTGCTGTCTGCATGCTAGACTCGCCGAGTCCATTGGGGGGACTCGCCGAGTCCAAGGCAAACTTCAACCTACTCGACGAGTCCGTTCATGCACTCGGCGAGTAGGATCGAAAGAATGCAGAATCTCGACTTTTGCTGCTGGAAATGGACTGGAAACATTACCCTAAATTGTTTTGGTGTTGTAAAACTTATTTTAGTTGGTTTAATGGTTGTTCTAATCCATTTACAATAGCATATATCAAAAATCCATGATTTTATGTGTTCATATAATTCTTGAATTTTTGATGATCATGTTCATGTTCTTATGAATTTAGAAAATGATAGGAATTATTTGCTGAATTGTTTAGAATTAATTCTTAATCATTTATGTGTTTTAATGGAGTCCATAATTTGTCCTCAAGTTATGGATTACCAGAGGTCACTTTCTTTTAACACACACTTAAAACACATAAGTTACATGAAAATGAAGAGTCTTCATTTTTATGAACCTTTAATTCATAAGTTATGAAATGAAGAGTTTTGCAAAGTTACAAAACTTGTCCTCAAGTTTTGGAATTTGTAAAGTTTCACACACTTTAATAAACTTTAATTCCAAACCTTAGAGTTTTAATAGTTAAAATTCAACCCTTATACTATTTATAACATTAATGGTTAATTATTATATATATGTATAAGAATAAGTCGTTTTACCGTTAGTAGGCCTCATTCACGAAGCCGGTCTATAAGGTGGGTATAAGGTTGTTGCCTATAAAATGGCGACTTAATGGGTGTATACTCTCACCCACCGCTTGCTTGATCGGTGGAGGGTCGTTAGCCGAACGGGTAGAACAACGACTTTAAATCCTCATTAAAAGTATAATGAATATTATAAAATAACTAAACTCTTTTAATTCCCAATCTTAGTTATTTTAGGAAAATGTGAACATGGTGCTAATCCATGGAATTCACACTTTGTACCTTACCAAGTCGTTAGTGGAGCGTGTGTGGTTAACCGGCACACTAATTAGACTAGTAAGGATCACGAAGGGTAACTTAATGTTGTCATAGATCAATGGAGCGTGTGTGGTTAACCGGCACATTGATTAGGTGATAATATTAGGAGTACCAAGTGAGTTAGCATGGTTATTCACACCTTGTTTTGTGATCCTCGGCATCCCAGTCACAAAACTTGAAGGGCACAATCGAGATTGAAACATGCCATTGAAAAGTTCAATGAATCTCAAAAGAATCTAGGAATTTCAAATCCAATTAAACCTAATTAATCATTTCGTTTTCATGGTGGAAATTGGTGAATCGTCATTCGCCTACCTTTCAAATATATTATTACTTAGATTACGGCATCCCTCTTCTAAGTGTAATATATTGTGATTGGATCCTAGCCTTAATATTACATTTGGGTGTCTTATTAAGGATCCTAAATATCTAATCTAAACTTACTTTCTTCTTTCAGATGTCTTCCAACACTAATGCTTCAGGCTCTAACCCAACTGGTTCTTTCTCTCTCATGAATCTTTGTGGGAGGGTCATCTTTGATGGTTCCAACTTCATGGATTGGATTAGGAACATCAGGATGGTTACTCGTTACGAGGACAAGGAATATGTCCTCGATAAGGAGTTAAAAGAACTTGATGAGTCTACTGCTACTCCTGAGGAGATCGCTGAATTCAGGACTCATGAGAGAGATGCTACTAAGGTGGCATGTATCATGATGGCCACGATGACAGCCGAGCTCCAAAAGTCATATGAAGATTTCTACCCTTTTGAGATGCACCAAGACTTGATGGAAAGGTACCATCAGAGTGCTCGTCAGGAGCGGTATGAAATAATCTCCTCCATAATAACTACCCGCATGAAGGACGGTGAATCCGTCACGGGCCACATGCAAAAGATGCAAAGGTATGTGGACCGTTTGCTGAAGCTGAATGTTAACATCCCCGAGGAGTTAGCAATTGACATCATTTTGCACTCCTTGCCTTCTTGTTATGATCATTTTCGAATGACATATCATATGAACAAGGAGGAAGTTACCCTCAGCAAGCTTCAAGGACTCTTGAAGACCGCTGAAACCGGTCTTAAGGGTAAAGCGGTTGTTACCTCTACTACTCCTACTCCAACTTCTACCCCTGTTTTAGCTATTGGGCAAGGCAAAGGGAAAAAGAGGAAGCACCCTTCGAAGGGTACCAAGGGAAAGTCTCTTGAAGGCTCCTCATCCAAGACTAAGAACGGTTCTGTCACTCCTTCTGCCATTCCAAAGGATGCTGAATGCTTTTATTGCCATGAAAAGGCACACTGGAAGCGAAACTGCCCTAAGTACTTGCAGGATCTAAAGGATGGGAAAGTGAAACCCACCTATGCAGGTATTTACACTATATTGTCTAATTACTCAACATATTCTAACTCTTGGGTGCTTGATACAGGATGTGGTATTCACATATGTTCTGATTTGCAGGGCCTAAGAAGAAGTGAGGATGTGGAGCACGGGAAGATAAACTTAATCATGGGGAATAGGAAGGCTTCACCTGTTTCCAAGATTGGAGTTTATACCTTGTTGCTTAATAATGGGTTAAAATTAGATTTGAATAAATGTGTATACTCGTCTGAAATGGCGAGGAATATTATTTCTTTTCATGCATTGTACAAACAAGGTTTTACCTTTTCGTTTGATAATGAATGTGGTGGTATTAATGCTTTCTTTAATAATGTGTTTTATTTTAAAGCATTACCTTGTGATGGCGTGTATGAAACTGTGTCGATTGTAGACAACTTAGGAAATAATGTGTTGTATATTGATTCTTCTACTAGCCTAGATAAAGCATCATTGTGGCATTGTCGTCTTGGACATGTAAACAAGAAACGCATAGACCAACTCCAAAAGAGTGGAGTCTTGGAATCATTTGACCTCAAATCAGATGATAGTTGTGAATCTTGTCTACTTGGAAAAATGACAAAATCACCCTTCACTGGAACTTGTGAGAGGGGTGAAGTTTTGTTGGACCTAATACATACTGATGTATGTGGGCCATTCAAAACCGCCACAAGGGACGCTAATCGGTATTATGTGACTTTTATTGATGATTATAGTAGATATGGGTATGTCTACTTGATCAAACACAAGTCCGAAACCTTTGAAAGGTTTAAGGAATTCAAACAGGAAGTAGAAAATCAATTGGGCAGGAACATTAAGATGCTTCGATCCGATCGAGGTGGTGAGTATCTTAGTACCGAGTTCCTTGACTATCTTAAGGAGTGTGGGATTGTCTCACAATTGACTCCTCCCAGGACACCACAGCTGAATGGTGTAGCTGAGAGGCGTAATCGTACCTTGTTGGACATGGTTCGCTCTATGATGAGTCGAGTTTCGTTACCAATCTCTTTTTGGGGGTATGCCTTAGAGACTGCCGCCCATATCCTTAATCTAGTCCCTACAAAGAAGGTTACCAAAACACCTCATGAGATGTGGACTGGGAAGGTTCCCAATTTGGACCACATCAAAATTTGGGGTTGCGAAGCCTTCGTGAGGCGTGAAACTCATGATAAGCTTGAACCCCGAAGTGAAAGGTGTATTTTCATCGGCTACCCACAGAAATCCTTCGGTAACCTTTTCTACAGACCCAGTGAGAATGTGGTCTTTGTAGCACGAAGAGGGATCTTTCGCGAGAAAGAATTTATAAGCCAAGGAGACAGTGGGAGGCAGATTGATCTTGAAGAAATTCAAGAATCAATTGGTGAAGGAACCTCAGACACTAGCAATCAACCTGAGGAAGAAACTCCTGTTGATTCAGCTGACGAGTCTGTACCTCCGAGACGTTCCACACGGGTTAGGAACACACCTTCGTTTTATTATGGTTTTCATATTACTACGGAAGGTGATACGTTTATTAGTGATAGTACACTAGTAAATTTGGATGAACCTAGCAGTGTTAAGGAAGCCATGGCAGGCCCGGAGTCTGCTAAATGGAAGGAGGCTATGGACAGCGAGATACAGTCCATGTATGACAATCAAGTTTGGAACTTGGTTGACAATGTACCAGGCCGTAAAACAGTCGGGTGCAAATGGATCTTCAAAAAGAAGACCGACATGGAAGGAAAAGTGCATACTTATAAGGCTCGACTGGTTGCGAAGGGTTTTACTCAAACTCAAGGTATTGATTATGATGAAACCTTCTCGCCGGTGGCCAAGATTAAGTCTATTAGGGTTATGTTAGCCATTGCAGCATTTCATGATTATGAAATATGGCAAATGGATGTCAAAACCGCTTTCCTTAATGGAAAGTTGGCTGAGGATGTGTACATGAATCAGCCAGAGGGTTTTGTCAATGCAGAGTACCCTAATAGAGTATGCAAGCTTAAGAAATCCATTTATGGATTAAAACAAGCATCTCGTAGCTGGAATCTTTGTTTTGATGAGAAGGTAAAAGAGGTTGGTTTCTTGAGAAGCGAAGATGAGTCTTGCGTGTATGTCAGAGCTAGTGGGAGTATAGTTAGCTTCTTGGTACTGTATGTGGATGACATACTACTCATAGGAAATGACATCCCAACCTTGCAGGAGGTTAAGTCCTGGCTTGGGAAGTGCTTTGCTATGAAGGACCTAGGGGAGGCTACCTATATCCTAGGGATAAGGATATTAAGAGAAAGGAGTAGAAGACTAATTGGACTTAGTCAGAGTATCTACTTGGATAAGGTGTTGAAAAGGTTCAACATGGAGAATTCCAAGAAAGGAGATTTACCGATCCAAAGCAATACCAAACTGAGTAAGACTCAGAGTCCGAGTACAGAGGCTGAGATAGCTGAGATGAGCCAATTACCATATGCTTCCGCAGTTGGCTCGATCATGTATGCTATGACTTGTACCCGTCCTGATGTGGCATTTGCTTTAAGCATGGTCAGCAGGTATCAGGGGAACCCTGGCAAGGCTCATTGGACCGCGGTAAAGAACATTCTCAAGTACCTGCGGAGGACTAAGGATTGGGTCCTTACCCTTGGTGGCAGTGATGACTTGAGAATATTAGGGTATAGTGATGCTGGTTTTCAGACTGATAGGGATAATTTCCGCTCTCAGTCGGGCTGGATCTTTACCTTAAATGGAGGGGCAATTTCTTGGAAGAGTTCCAAGCAGGAGACGGTGGCTGATTCGACTTGTGAATCAGAGTATATAGCAGCGAGTGAAGCAGCGAAGGAGGCGATATGGCTAAAGAACTTCATCGGAGACCTTGGAGTTGTACCAGCTATTAAGGAACCTATAGAAATTTTCTGTGACAACAATGCTGCGGTTATCTTAGCCAAGGAACCAAGAGATCATGGCAGATCCCGACACATTGACAGAAAATATCACTTCATAAGGCACAAGATTGAAGAAGGACTCCTTGTGACAAGGAGGATATCGTCAGATGAGAATCCTGCAGATCCCCTTACGAAGGGACTGACGAGGGTTAAGCATTTTCAGCATGCGAGACGCATCGGGCTGAGGGACGATATTAGTTTTACAGATTAGATAGTTTTCCTGAAACTTGTAAAGTGTAATCGACGTTTGATGATGAATAAAATTTGTGATTTATTTATGAGTAAAGTGTTACTATCATTGTCAATTATTTACTATTGTTTCAGTTTTGCATGTTTTGACTTCCAGAATAATTAATTTATTCAAACCTCCACAATCGATCATACGTCGGAAGTAGGTATGAATCAAGATTGTCATGAATTGGGTTTGTAGATGCCTTAAAGGTGTTTAGGCATGGCAATGGTTGCTGCAACATTCATGAGTACTCATAAGTTATGAGTATTGGTATAAACCCACGCTCACTTGTATCACTTCATGGAATTTATCTCGAGTGATCGTGAGACGATAACATCATATAAATCTTTAAACCTAGAGATATGAGTTGTTACCTATGAGTTGGTTGTGCATTGATTGCACGTAAACGCATCAGTAACTTGATGTTATAAAACGTGCCTTTGTGTACAATTCAATAAGTAGTAGAACAAGCATATCAGTCGAAGTTTATCTGTTCCTTCTAGAAATAGAAGCGATATCCGGGCCCCTCGACGATTTTGTGTTGACCCATGTACCAGGCCTGGTCAGAACTAAACCGATGTGTTCAGTGAAGTTCTTCGTCAAACAAATCGGATAATCGAGAAACAACTGCTAGACAATAAGCAAGACATAGTTCCATGTGTTTGTCCGGCTGATATCATGAGAACAGAGGATTATGTGATCACTTATCTAAAATGGCGCTTCATAGTTCGACAGAGTCTTCATTGTTCGAGGGAGTTTTCGAGAGCTACGATTGTTGGTTGGTTCCTGAAGTTATAGGCAAATATAGTTATTAGACTTATCCAAGTGGGAGTCTGTTGGATAAGGTGTCTAAGTCCATAACTTATTTGGTATATACTTGACCCGACCGGCATGGTCCATTTGGGTTGCATCTCATCCAAACTATTATGGATAATTTTATGAGAGTTATACACATATGTTTATTAATATATTATGAGTTATAATATATTAATATGAAGTTACGTTATTTAATTAGTTTTAGTCTTAAATTAATTATGGATTAATTTAGAGATTAAAAGGAATACTAATTAAATTATGGGCTATTTGTTTTATATAGTGTGGGCTAATACTCATTTGTTAATGGGCTAGGCTTATGTGGAAGTCCATGGATGATCCATGGAGCTTTTAACCCATGGATCCTTGGAATAGGAAAAGACATGGGTTATTAGGGTTTCACCCTAACCATGCATACTATATAAGCATGCTTATGGAGCATGAAAGAGAGCCTAAGATAGCCTAAGAGAAAGCTAGTGTTCTAGTGTGTGTGTGCATGTGTGTGGCCGAAAATACAAGAGTGTGTATACTCTCTCAAAGTTTTCCAAGAGTTTGTGGTGTTTGTGATTCCATTTGAGGCATTCACACTATTGGTGCTTGGCCCTCAAACTCCTAAGAACCCAACACAACAAAGGTATGTAATCTCTTCTAACTCTTTTATGTTGAAATGTTCCCCATGCCATGTTAGATAGGTTATAAACCTTGGAAAATTATTATTTTGCATGTATTTAGACAAACATAGATCCAAGGTTTATTAGGGTTGCATGCACACTTAGGAAGTGTTAGATTGCTCAAAACCCAACAATCTCATCATATAGTATCTAGGTAAAAGTATCCATGTAAGAGGATTCATGGAAGTGTATCTATGTAAACATATTCATGTAACATGTAATGTATTGTATAGACTCATGAATGAACTGAATCTTGTGTGATTCCTTGTACTTGGAATGGTAAATAGTATCTCCTAACTACACTTAT
Source organism: Lactuca sativa (assembly GCF_002870075.4). Lineage (NCBI taxonomy): Eukaryota > Viridiplantae > Streptophyta > Magnoliopsida > Asterales > Asteraceae > Lactuca > Lactuca sativa. The sequence goes on along the minus strand of NC_056630.2, from coordinate 309,861,948 downwards.
TATAGTTACTAGTAATGTACGTGTATAACCTGAAGTATGCCTTCGCTACTCAAAGGTACTGAATTGACTGAGGAAAACTTTTATGTCTACATATGTATACATGATATATAACTAATATTTAGACGACATTCGAACGGATAACCGATACCCCATAGCCACATCCCAACGAGGAAAAGGAAATAGAGTGAGTTAGCCTCCTTAAGTCCTTTAAACATTACTTATATAACTATATATATGGGCATGCATTTGATAATATAAAAGCATAAAAGAAGTTTTGTAAAACCTTTGAAAAAGATTAATATCTAAGAAAAGATCGACTTGATGTCAGTTTATAAAACGATTGAAAGTATTTTGTTTGATAAGGCAGGTTAAGTATAAGGAAAACCTTTGTGTTGAAAACACCTTTGTAATAGAGTTTGAAAGGAACTTACAGTGTGTAAGACAGTTTGATAAATAGTTTTAAACATGTAAAAACGTTTAAGAAAGCCATTTGAAGTAATATGTTTGGTAAAACTGCTAAACGTGTAGTAAATCCATTTGTATACTAGTTATAAATCCCATATGATTGATTAATTAACAGCAAGTATAGCAAAAGATTGATGTTTTTTGCACGAGGATAATCATCTGTTTACTTGTATCCCCCCACCTTAAAAGTGTATAAAAGCATTTATAAAGTATTTGGAAAATAAAATTGTAGGGGTATGAACTCACTTGGTTGAAGTGGTTGATTTGAAGTAGTCGAGAGAAGAATCGAGCAGAACTTCGACTCGAGAGAGTTGAAATCTCGAGATTCTCGGGGATCTCAGGAGTGCAAAACTTCCTTCGGGGCTCAAGTATGAAAAAACGGGGCTTCACGAAGATAGTTCTTCAACTGGAGAGAAGCAGTGTCTCGGGAACTTCGGGGCGTCGGGCCTTGCGTTGTATTCTAGGAGTGTTACCGAGGCTTCAGGGTGGTTTAGAATGGTTTAATAGCGTGTAGAAGTAGGAGAGAGGATGGGGTTGAGCAACCAAACTCGGAAGGCTTCAATTTCTATATATAGGCACCATTTTGACTCTCACGTCGTGAGTTTTGCATAACTCACGTCGTGAATTCGGTCCTGAATCGTCATGGCATGCGTCACTCGTTAACTTGCTCCGGAAGGGTCACTGACAGCTCACCTCATGATTTTTTCTTTGTTCACCTCGTGAGTTTTCCTGACAGCATGGGGTTTCATGACCCGAACTTGTAAAGTCCATAACTTTTGCGTACGAGCTCCGTTTTCGACGTTCTTTATATACACGCGTAGCTAAGAATATGCTCTACAACTCTCGTTTAGAATCCATCGGAAAATTTTGAATTTATTTTTAATTAATTATTTTTAACGGAGCGGGAGTTGAAAAGTCCGTTAAAAATCCTTAACTCCTTCATCTAATGTCCGTTTTTGCCAGACTTTTCACCGTTGCGCTACTATTGTTGAGACCTTTGATTATCATTTACGTTGTTTCGGCCAAAAGTCTCTTGATGGCGTGCCTAGGACAGCACAACAGAGTTGCATCCAAGCCCTAGAACCGGGCACACCAGCCAGATCCAGCCCAGCATGCTCAGCGCCCGCTGGCGCCCCTGGGAGCGGAACGCTTAGGCGAAAGGCTCGCGCCCGCCAAGTGACGCTCTTCGCTCCAAGACAAAAGTACAGCCAGGAGACAAACAGTGGGATCAGAGCATTACCGTCAAAGCCAATGAGAGCGCTCTGACAGTGGAAGGCGCATGACCCTCCAATCAGCTCCTCTGATCCTGTCTCCCCAAAAAATTGATCATGTCTGGTACGGACCAGGCAGGGGCGCTAGGTATAAAAGGACGCGTTCTCATACTAGAGAGGGAAGCTCCCCAACCGATCTAGAAAGAACAAACACAAACCCTAAAGCCATCCTAACTTGACAGTCGGAGCGTTCTCCCGGGAACTCCTCCCGGGAATCGGCTGACGGCCCTTGTTCTTTGTGATCTTGCAGTTAAAACCAGGCAACCAAGAAGGTCTCATCCCAGAGTCAGAAGCAAGGTCTCATCAAGAGCAAGGTTCCATCATTTGGCGCCATCCGTTTGTGAGACGAAAAACACAAACAAAAGCATGAAATCAAGCATCAATGGCGTCCAATGGTAGCGAGGGACGACCAGTTAGTTCCATACGTCCCATGGCGATGTTGGACGAAACGCCACCGCCTACAGCGAACAATAGGCTAGTTTTGGGCGAAGGAAGTTCTACAGCAGCCGCCGGAAATATTTCGCAACCGTTGTCTTCTCAGCAAAGAGCAACTCCGGTGGAGCTACTTTTGCCCACACAGCTTCAGACGCCACCGTTCTTTGCGCCGCCGCTGCAACAGACGCGGACAATCCACTCAACTGCACCTCCATCGAGCCACATTTTCAACCTTTCACCGTCGTTTCTAACATCTACATCGTTCCAGACGACTGGTGGACAAAATTCCGCAACGCTATTACCACCATTGGCGCAAATCATGATGAACAACTCACCACCCGTATTCCCAACGGTCGGAGCATGGACTGGACCGACTATTCCCCCGAACAACAGCTTACAAGAGCCGATAATGATCAACCTTGTTACGTCCATGCACCCTTTCTCCACTAGCCATCCCCTCCAGTTACCATTCCAACCATACCCCTTTTATGGACCAAGCCCAAGCTACTTTACGCCCCTACAGCATGGAATGAGTTCGCAATACCAGCAAGGGATGTCAACTGCTCCAAATCAGGATGGTTTTTCCCGGAGTGTAACATCTCCGTTTGTTAAAGAGCTGCTGGATTACGACATACCAAACACTACGAAGCTCCCGACGCTTAAAACGTACAATGGAACCACCGACCCAGATAGCCACATTGATACGTATGAATGGACGATGACGTCGTTAAAACTTAACGAGAAGTTTTGGTGCACATACTTCCCGACGACACTCGATGGCAACGCCGGCACATGGTTCAAAACGCTACAACCGGGCAGCATTTCAAACTTCGCTCAGCTCAAATACCTCTTCTTCACCAACTTCATGCAGCTACGTAAATACAAAGGCGATTATCATTCAATTATAGGCTGCAAACAAAGGCAGGGGGAGACTGTTCAAGAATACTTTACAAGGTTCATAAACGCTACGCTGGATGTACCGGGGCATGACGAAGGGCTCATCGCTGGTGCTTTCACATGGGGACTCCTGCCTGGGCCCCTCTCGCAAAAACTCATGGGAAAGAAGCCTCTAACACGAGCTGAGTTGAAAGAAAGAGTGGAGCGGTACCTACGGCAGGAAGAGGGTGAGGCAGCCAAGCAGGCCTACTTGAAGGCTATGGCGACTAGACATCACCACTCGACCCACGCGGACTTCCGAGGGGGAGGAAGACACTATGGCCAAGCAAGAAGACCATCACCGCGTTTCCGACCATTTATTAAAGACGACAGACGGGGTCGCCGCCCAGATGTATATGCAGTGTCTGAGAAACAGCAGCCAGCCAATTCATCTAAGAGTCGGTACTATGAGTACCACAAAAGCAAAACGCATGATACAGCTAGCTGTTCGATGCTAAAGAAGGAGATGGAGGAGAAACAACTTAAGGGAGACCTGGTGGAGGTGGCGCGAAGCCTACGCGCCAAATTCGATGCTGAGAACGCCAAGGGTCCATCCCGCGAAGGAGTTCAACCCAAAGAGATATTCATGATACGCAACAAAAGAAGTAGGGAGGAACAGCGAGGAGAGCAAATCATTGTTAAACCTCCAGCACGTGCGCTCACGTTCTCCATACAGGATCCTCGGCCAAACGGTTGGAAGGGCGACAACCCTCTAATAATACAGGCATCCATCAAAGACGTGACTATCCATAGGGTCTATGTCGACACCGGGAGCTCAGTAGACATCATCTATGAGCATTGTTTCCGGCTTCTCCCGGATCGCTGGAAAGACAATTTGCGACCTACGACGGGTAGGCTGGTGGGATTCACCGGCCACAGCCTGTGGCCATTAGGCACGATCCACCTCCCCTTAACAATCACTAGCCACGACAAGCAGCGGAAGAAGACTGCCCTGATAGACTTTGTGGTCATTCGACACTCGGCGGAACACAACATCATCTTGGGAAGGACCGCCCTCTTGAAGCTAGGGGCCGTACCTTCAACCATGCATGGGATCATGAAATTCGACACACCAAAGGGCGAAGCTACGATTCTGGCCACTCCGCCCAGAGAATTGTGGTGCTATACGATTATGAAGCCAGTAGAAATAACCAAAGGGCCCAAGAGGCCCAGGGGAAATCCGGCAAAAGGGAAGGAGGTAATCAATGAGGGATATCGCGATCAGCCGATCGATGTTGGAAGCGACCTCCCAAGCCACACAAGAAGAGCACTGGTTGACCTGCTCAAACGCTACAAACATGTATTTGCTTGGACCCCCACGGATATGGTGGGGGTAGAAAGGAAGGTCATCGAACATAAGTTGATGATCAAACCGGGGGTAAAAGAGGTTAAGCAGAAGAAAAGGGTACAAGGAAGAGACCGTAACAGGGCGATCAATGCAGAAGTGTCTAAGCTGACGGATATCGGAATAGTAAGGAGGCGACGTTCCCAACATGGATCGCAAACCCATTTATGGTCCATAAGCAGGATGGGTCGTGGCGCATGTGCATCGACTTTTCTGATCCAAAAAAGGCATGCGCTAAAGATTGCTACCCACTCCCGGAAATCAATCAGAAGGTAGAGTCGCTACAGGGATACAAGCTAAAATGCTTCTTGGATGCATACAAAGGGTATCACCAGATATTGATGAGCAAAGAAGACGAAGAGAAAACAGCCTTCTATACAGACCATGGCACGTTCTGCTACACCAAGATGCCTTTCGGGTTAAAGAACACAGGGGCGACATACCAACGGCTAGTTGACTCGATATTCGCCAAGCAAATTGGAAGGAATATTGAGGTATATGTAGATGATATGGTGATCAAGAGCCCAAATGAAGAAAAAATGTTGCAAGACATCAAAGACACTTTCAAAACATTAGAGGTAACCAAGATGAAACTAAACCCAGCCAAATGCACGTTTGGAGTGCAAGAGGGGAAATTCTTGGGTTACTATGTTACTAGACAAGGCGTCCAGCCCAGCCCGATCAAGGTCGACGAGTTCATCGAGATACCAACCCCAAACTCTCTTAGAGATGCACAAGGTCTGAACGGGAAGCTCACAACTCTAAGTAGGTTCATCTAAAAATCTGCCGACAAGGCTATGCTACTGTTCCACACCTTAAAGGGATGCATCGAGAAAAACAATTTCCAATGGACGAATGAAGCTGAAAAGGCGCTCCAGAGAATCAAGGAGGCACTGCACAAGCTGCCGACCCTGGCAACCCCCATCCCGGGAGAAACATTACAAGTGTATCTATCGATGTCAGGTGAAGCGATATCATCGGTATTGGCTGTGGAAAGGGAAGGAGAGCAGAGACCGATATACTTTGTTAACAGAGCGCTGAAAGGACCAGAACTCAATTATCCCACGCTGGAAAAATTGGTGCTGGCACTCATTTACGCTGCGAGACGATTAAGGCGATACTTCCAGGCACATCAAATTGAGATACTCACAAGCTACCCCATTAAACAGATCTTGCTTAAGTCGGAGACGTCGGGTCGGCTGGCCAAGTGGGCAATTGAACTGGGAGAGCACGACATAAACTACCGCCCAAGAACAAGTATCAAAGGGCAGGCGTTGGCTGATTTCTTACTAGAAATTCCTGACGGAGGGAACCAGGCGAAAGAAAAGGTGTGGGTAGTTAAAGAGGCCCCTACCGGCGATGGTTCATGGACCCTGTACACGAACGGAGCGCCCAGCAGGGAAGGCTCAGGGGCGGGGCTGATCCTGACTAGTCCAGAAGGAGAAGAGGTAACCTACACCCTCCGTTTCGACTTCCATACATCGAACAACGAGGCGGAGTATGAGGCACTGCTCGCAGGATTGCGACTCGCCAAACAGATGGGTGCGAAAGCTGTAACAGCACTAACCGACTCAAGGTTAGCAGCGAACCAAGTCAATGGGAGTTTTGAGGTAAGAGACCAAAGAATGGGAAGGTATGTAAAGATGGTAAAGCAACTAGTAGGATCATTCGGCCAATTTACAATCAAGCAGATACCCAGAAGTGAGAATAAGAGGGCAGACGCTTTGAGCAAGCTAGCGTCCACTTGTTTCGACCACCTGTCAAAGAAAGTTTTAGTGGAGGTGCTCCGGGAGAGAAGCATTGATGAACAGCAGGTGAACATCCTGACCCCCGCAGGACCCACATGGATGACGCCGTTCCGGGAATACCTCCAGAGAGGGGTGTTGCCAAACGACCATGACGAAGCCAGAAAAATACGTATAAAGGCGCCCTCATATGCAATGGTGAACGGGAAGTTGTACAAGAAGGGGTTCACGTCTCCATGGCTAAAATGTTTAGATCAAGCCAAGGGGAGAGAGATATTGAAGGAAGCACACTTAGGGCAGGTAGGCGCACACGAAGGAGCGAGGGCTTTGACAGGAAAGGTGCTACGAATGGGGGTATACTGGCCAACGATACATCAAGACGCAGTAGAAGTAACCAAGAAATGTGGGGAGTGTCAATCTTACGCCCCCAGTGCAGGCGGAACCCTCGGCGCCGCTAAGCAACATATCCAGCCCGTGGCCTTTCTACCAGTAGGGCATAGACATAGTGGGTCCATTCCCAGAAGCACCAGGGAAGCTGAAGTATATGGTGGTAGTTGTGGATTACTTCACAAAGTGGATTGAAGCTGAACCATTGGCATGCATATCTGGGAGGCACATGATAAAATTTGTGTGGAAAAACATCATGACAAGATTTGGAACACCTAAGGTTCTCATCAGTAACAATGGTTTGCAATTCACTGAGAACTCGTTCAGAGAATGGTGCACTGCCAAAGGGATAAGCCAACGCTTCACATCGGTGGCACACCCCCAAGCGAACGGTCAAACGGAGGTGTCCAACCGAACCATTGTCAATGGGATCAAAAAGAGGTTGGGCAAAGCAAAAGGGAATTGGGCAGAGGAGATACCAATGGTGTTATGGTCATACAGGACTACACCACGGAAAAGCATAAGGGAAACCCCTTTCAGCTTGACATATGGGACTGAAGCCATGCTCCCCATGGAAGTGGCAGTGAATACGCTAAGGGTGGACAACCAAGATGAGGAAAGCAACGTACAAGGCCTGAGGATAAAATTAGATATCCTAGAGGAGAAGCGCGAAGATTCGGGAGTACGCCAAGCTGCGTATAAACATGCAACAGAAAGGTATTACAACCAAAGGGTAAAGGAGAAGTCCTTCAATGTGGGTGAGTGTGTTTTGAGGAAAAATGAGGCCAGCCGGGCACAGCCCCATGGAAAGCTAGGCCCAACGTGGGAAGGCCCATACAGGGTCACAGAGGCAAACCGGAACGGGGCATATGTGTTAGAGACGATGGAAGGAAGACCCATTCCAAGAACATGGAATGATAGGAACCTAAAGAAATATTTTTTCTAAGGAAGAGGAATGATGTAACTCTAGTTGGTTGATATCCCATTGAGTATATTGCACCTTAGAAGTACTTAGAGTACATTTATCCATGCTAAGTGACATGAGAATTGATACTTAGTGTATTCCTATATTTAAAGGAATGAGTTTAGTACTCGACATATATAAAATTTCATGCATAAGCGACATGAGCTTAATACTCAGTGTATTTAAAAACCCCACGGTTAAATAGTAATGCAATTGCTGACTTCTCATACTTAGTGTAATAATCTCCAACGATTGAATGATGAGTGCTAAGCGCACTCAATGTGAACACTTAGCGTGTCAATAATAACAAACAAGGGAAAATATTTGGCACATCTTGAGTAATAGGCAATAAACGAACAAGCCAAGCACAAAACGCAAAAGGAGACAATAGATAATGCTTAGTGCATATCAAACACATACATATATAAGAAAAAACATTGTTCTGGGCAATTCAACCAATGCAAAGCAAAACACATAGACTAAACAAAACAAGGAAATATTACGACTTCAAACCATCACCAACAGACTTATCACCAACCACAGCCCCCTCCACAACATCACCCTCACTCATTTTCCCAGCCAACCCATCAAAAATTTCCCTATCATCTGCCACCTCATCAACATCGCCACCTCCAATGCCTGCTCGACCATCACCATCTCCAGCACCTGCTCGACCATCACCACAAGCACCACAATCTTTACCATTCCCTCCCACACCAATGTCATTCACAAGCACCATTTCATGACTCGCAGCATCCTCAGGAGTGCCCTCTGAACCAAAAGAACACAACTCTCGCAAACCATCATTACCCATCTCTCCCAGACCCAACAAACCTGCGTAATCCATACTAGCAAAGGATAAGAAAGCATCACTTACGCTAACCACAGGCCCGACAGACAGCGAACTAGCACCCACATCCCCACTTTCACCACCACTTAAAGTTTTCTGTACAGATTCAACCCGGCCACATATGCAGCATGGCGAATAAGACTGATAGCATTGGAAAAGTCAGGATGCTCTATCAGCTTATCAACGATACGCACAACACCAATTTGCAGCAGCCAATCCAAATCTCGACGAACAACGCACACATCTACTTGCAGCGATGACACAAGCTTGTCACGGTCAACGACGTCACGCTCGAGACTTTCAACCTGGATCATTAAGCCTTCATTCATTTGAGTGAGAGAATTAACCTTGGCCTCAAATGCAGCCCTAGACTCATCAAGAACATTCTTCTCAGACGCCAGCAATTCACATTTCTTTTCGGTGGAGCAAAGATCATTGCCAAGCTCACCCAGACGGTGCTCTAGGCTTGCCACACGCGACCCACAGGTGGCATGAGCGGCCTCCATCTCACCAAGGCTATGGATGCGTCGGGAACCTGCAACCTGATAGAACATCGCTTGCGCCGCAGCATAAGCCATGTTGTGAGAAAGGGCAGGGCTACCCATCACACCCATATCCCCCACTACAGCCGGAGGGAAGGCATGGCGCGAGAACTCCAAGGCATTAGCATGAACAGAAAGACGAGAATCGTTGTGAAGATCCGAAGATGGCACAAAAACCGCCGACCCAGAAGCACCATCACCGGGCCCACCATCTGTAGAAACTGTAACTGGCCCGGGGGGTTGAAGCCTTTTGAGGAAGAAAGCTTGGAGAGGGCAAACGGAGCACTTGGAGAAGGGATTGAAGAAAAATCTGAAAGACCGGGCTGTTGAGTCGCACTATTGACCCCCTCAGACTGTTGCACGTCATCATCGGGAATCAATACCACGCCAGCAGAGGTGGAGTTTACTGGCGTGGAACTCATCGAGCTCAGCAGGTGAGAAAAGCTGTGTCTGGTATGCACTCTCTTGGGGGCGGGAGGAGCGCCAGTCACCGGCTCACCCATCGCCTGCATAGCCTTCCGTTTCTCCTACATCCGCCGAACGTCAGCAATAATGCCCTCTTTGGTGTCCTCACAGTCCTCCGGGGAAGAGGAAGGAACACCGCCCATTGGCATAACAGAGGAAATTGGGCGGGCAAACAACGGATCTCCCCCAGGCGCCGACGAGCCTGCTGGAGGGACTGGAGGAGTAGGAGTGTTGAGACGATCTGTCCGACGAGGAGGGGGAAGATGCTCGAACAGATCCACCTCACGAAACTCCAGTTTGCCTCGATAGCATTTACGCAATACCTCATCCATGGATAAGGAAGACTCAACACCTAAAGAAAAGTAGAATGAAATGAAAGTCACATGGAGGCGGTTAAAAGAAACACCAAAATTAAAATAAAGAGAGTGAATGCGAAACTCACCATCAACGACGGAGTAGAACACCACCATCTTGCCACGCCGCCTCCAGGAGAGGCTCATCCCTACCCCAGACAGGATCGCTTCGGAGTAATCTTCAGCGGTTACTTGCACACTTTTCAGGTAATCGGCGACTTCTTGATTGTGAGGAAAGAGCTTGGGCACAGTATCGGCAAAAGTATTGGCACGGTAACGACCACTCCCAACCAGTTCAAGATTCACCCACAACCACTTGTCTTGCCAATTCTTGGGGGTACGCCCATCAAGAACTAAGGCATGCCCCCCTTGCCGGGCCGAAAAAGTACACTTGTCACCGGTAAGGCAGAACCGGAAAAAGAACTTGAAAACGAAATAGTTGGGAACATACCCATTGGCTCTACAGATCATCTCGAAGGCAACCACTTTGTTAACAGCGTTAGGGGTCAACATCTGAAGACTACAGCCATCCTTCTGAAGAACCTCCTCTTGGAAATCTGTCAGAGGCAATCGTATGCCAGCATCTAGGGTTTTTAGGAAAACCCCAATTTTTCCAGGGGGAGAAGAGATACTAGAGCCAGCATAGGGAAATTCCACACCTTCTAAGGAGGATAAGCCATACATGACCTCCAATTTTTGGTACTCGGCAGAAGAAGGGACGATCCCAGGAAGATTAGCCATAAGAAGGAAAGAAGAATGAACACGAAGAGAAAAGAAGAACAGAGGAAGCAAAAGAAACTGTGCAAAGACCCTCTTAAAGAAGAAGAAGAGGCAGGACATTTAAATGACTGATGTGATGATGTAACTGCCAACAGTCACGTCACCATTAAAAACGGAGCGACGAATAAAGAAAAACGAGCACGCGTCATTTAGTTAAGTCCAGAACGCTGTAATTAGCGTTGCAACGCTACGGCTACTAGACTGGGGGACTTGATGGCATGCCTAGGGCAGCACAGCAGAGTTGCATCCAAGCCCTAGAACCGGGCACACCAGCCAGATCCAGCCCAGCAGGCTCAGCGCCCGCTGGCGCCCCCGGGAGCGGAACGCCCAGGCGAAAGGCTCGCGCCCGCCAAGTGACGCTCTTCGCTCCAAGACAAAAGTACGGCCAGGAGACAAACAGTGGGATCAGAGCATTACCGTCAAAGCCAATGAGAGCGCTCTGACAGTGGAAGGCGCATGACCCTCCAATCAGCTCCTCTGATCTTGTCTCCCCAAAAAAGCGATCCTGTCTGGTACGGACCAGGCAGGGGCGCTAGGTATAAAAGGACGCATTCTCATACTAGCGAGGGAAGCTCCCCAACCGATCTAGAAAGAACAAACACAAACCCTAAAGACATCCTAACGTGATCGTCGGAGCGTTCTCCCGGGAACTCCTCCCGGGAAGCGGCTGATGCCCTTGTTCTTTGTGATATTGCAGTTAAAACCAGGCAACCAAGAAGGTCCCATCCCAAAGTCAGAAGCGAGGTCTCATCAAGAGCAAGGTTCCATCATCTCTCGATCTCTATTTCGAGTTTTTAGCTGTCTACTGCTATGTCCGGATCTTGGAAAAATCATAACTTCCTCATACGAAGTCATATTTGGACATTCTTTTTATGTACGCTCATGGTTTAATGATATCTATACTTTCATTTAGATACTTAAAGCTAAAAAATATTGTATCGAAACTTCATGTTTTTACGTCTATCCATATTGCCGGTTTTCTCGGGAATCTTAGAATGGTTATAACTTCTCCATTATAACTCGGATTTTAGTGTTTTTTATATGTACGAAAACCTTGATACGATTCCTACCACTTTATTTAACCCAAATAAGATTTTAGGAAAGTTAAATTTTGACCTAAATTTGACTAATGTTACATTATATTGTCTCGACATATCGAGTTGTCACAGTGTCATACTTATTGTCTAGCAATTAGTTTCTCGATCTCAGATTTATTTGACATAGAACATAATTGAACACATCAATTCAGTCCTGACCGAGCCCGGCACATAAGTCCAATCAAATCATCGAGCGGCTGTGATATCGCTTTTACCCTCTTAGGATAAAAGTAATAGATAAACTTTGACTTATATGCATTTACTATTCATTAATCAACTATACACAACAATGCGTTTTATGACATCAATTTACTGATTCGGTTTCGCATTATCAATGCACAACCAATTAGTAAACAATAAACCAAATATCTTGGTTTTAAGACCATATGATATTATCGTCTTGTGATCACTTGCGATACATTCCATAAAGTGATTCCAGCAAGCGTGGGTTTATTCCAATGCTCAAAACTTGTTCATAAGCACTCATGAATGTTGTAGCAAACCTTTGCTATGTTTAATATCATTTAGACAATCTCCACCCCAATTCATGACAATCTTCATTCATACCTACTTCCAACATATGAATGATTGTGGATTGTTTGAATAATTCGATTATTCTTAATAAACTCAATTATTCCTCCTCGGGTTGAGCGCTAGCGTTAGAGGTTCCTTCATCACTCGATTCTTGAATCTCTTCAAGATCGATTTGCCTCCCACTGTCTCCTTGGCTTATGAGTTCTTGCTCTCGGAAAACCCCTCTCCTTGCAACGAAGACAACATTGTCACTCGGTCTATAGAAGAGATATCCAAAGGATCTCTGCAGGTAGCCGATGAAAATACATCGCTCACTACGAGGTTCAAGCTTTTCATGAGTCTCTTGTCTTACAAAAACCTCACACCCCCAAACCTTGATATGTGCCAACGAGGGAGCTTTCCCTGTCCACATCTCGTGAGGCATTTTGGCAACCTTCTTTTTAGGGACTCGGTTAAGGATATGGGCGGCTGTCTCTAAGGCATACCCCCAGAATGAGATAGGTAGTGAAGCATGACTCATCATAGAACGGACCATGTCTAACAGGGTTCGATTACGCCTTTCTGCCACACCATTCAATTGCGGTGTCCTAGGTGGCGTCAATTGCGAAACTATTCCGCATCCCTTGAGATAGTCATGGAATTCAAGACTTAGGTACTCTCCTCCTCGATCGGATCAAAGCATCTTGATTTTCCTGCGCAGTTGATTCTCCACTTTATGCTTGAATTCTTTGAACTTTTCAAACATTTCTGACTTGTGCTTGATTAAGTAGATATACCCAAATCTACTATAATCATCGGTAAAAGTCACATAGAAACGGTTCCCATCCTTTGTGGTAGATCTAAAGGGCCTACATACATCGGTATGTATGAGATCCAATAAACCCTCACCCCTCTCACAAGTGCCAGTGAAGGGTGACTTGGTCATCTTTCCAAGTAAACAAGATTCGCACGTGTCATCTTCCCTAAGGTCAAATGACTCCAACACTCTATCCTTTTGGAGTTGGGCTATGCGCTTCTTGTTGACACGTCCAAGACGACAATGCCACAAGGATGCTCTATCCATACTATTGGAAGAATCCATACACAACACATCATTTCCTAGGTCATCTACAACCATAACACTTTCATAAATTCCATTACAAGGCATTGCTTCAAAATATAAAACACCATTTAGATAAGCATAAATTGAAACATTCTCATTATTAAACGAATATCTAAATCCTTGTCTAAACAAACCATGCAATGAAATGATGTTTCTTGCCATATATGGAGAGTAGCAACAATTATTTAAATCTAAACCTAATCCATTACTAAGCACTAAAGAATACATTCCAATATTGGTGACAGGCGACGATCTTCTGTTTCCCATGATTAGATTTATTCTTCCATGCTCCACATCCCTATTTCTTCTTAGTCCCTGCAAATCAGAACAAATGTGGTAACCACATCCTGTATCAAGAACCCAAGAAATAGCATGAGATGAATCATTAGATTTAATTGTGTAAATACCTACGAAAGACGGCTTGATCTTCCCATCCTTGATAGCTTGCAGATCTTCCGGGTAGCTTCTCTTCCAATGCCCTATTTGGTGGAAATGGTGGCACTCTGCCTCCTTTGGGTTAGAGTTGGGCTTAGCAGGGCCATCCTTGGTCCCACTAGAAGAGGAACCATCTTGGTACTTTCCTTTGTGGTGGCTCTTTGACGGAGCCTTCCTCTTCTTGCCCCTTCTTTGCCCAATTGCCAAAACAGTAGCAGCGGGTGGAGCGGGAGTCGGTGCAACAGACTTTTCCTTGAGGTTGCTCTCAGCAGTCCTTAGGAGCCCTTGGAGTTTGCTTAGGGTGACCTCTTCCTTGTTCATGTGGTAGGTCATCCTAAACTGGTTGTAGCATGAGGGAAAGGAGTGAAGAACAATGTCGATGGCCAAATCCTCACCATAGTTAACATTTAACTTGCGAAGACGATCAACATATCTTTGCATCTTTTGCAAGTGCACGGTAAGAGATTCCCCCCTTCCCATCTTAGCGGTGATCATGTTCGTGATGATCTTATAGTGCTCCTGCCTCGCGCTTTGATGGTACCTCTCCATTAATTCTTGATGCATTTCATACGGATACATGTCCTCATAGGACTTTTGGAATTCTTGGTTCATAGTGTCTATCATGATGCAATGGACTTTCGTTGCATCACGTTCATGGGTCTCAAAGACAGTAATTTCTTCGGGAGTAGCGATTTCTGGATTGATCTTCTCGAGCTTCTTGTCTAGGACATACTCTTTGTCCTCGTAGTGCGCAATCGTGCGAATGTATCTTATCCATTCGCTAAAGTTCGATCCATCAAAAGTCACTTTTTGACAAAGACTCATTAGCGTGAATGAGTTAGCAGCAATGTTGTTCAGGTTAGCCATCTACAAATAGAAAGGACAAAGTTTGATTAGAATTGAATCCCTAATTAAACACCCAAAATGAAAAATTAGGGCAAGGATCCAACAACATTATTTACATATTAGAAAAGGGATGTCGTAATCCAACACGCAAATAATTTGGAGGTAAGTGAATGACGATTCACTAATTCTTCACCATGAAAAACATAAGCTTAAGTTTTAAATGTATTTGAGAATTCCTAGATTTTACTTGGAGATTCATTGAACTTTTCAATGGCATGTTTAAATCTCGATATGCCCCTCTCGTTTGTGACTGGGATGCCGAGGATCACAAAGTGGGTGTGAATAACCATGCAAATCTACATGGTGCCTTCATTGTTACAATCACCTATTCGATGTGCCGGTAAACCACACACGCTCCATCAAACTATGATAAACAATGAATCACCCTTTACCACCTTTTCTTAGAACCAATTAGTGTGCCGGTAAACCACACACGCTCCACTAACTTCTCAGCAAGGGTGCAAAGTGTAATTTCATGGGATTGCATCAATTTCACTTTTGCCTAAAGTAACTAGGATTGGGAATTTGTAAAAACGTTTAGTTACTTTATATAGATTCATTATACTTATTAATGAAGAGAGGATTGCCCTATCCTACCCATTCGGCTAACGACCCTCCACCAGTTAAGCAAGCGGTGGGTGTGAGTGTACACCCATTAAGCGTCATTTTATAGGCAGCAACCTTATATCCACCTTATAGACCAGCTTCATGAATGAGGTCTGCTAACGGTAAGACTAGCATTTTAATTATACATATATATTTATTAAGCTTGTAATAATATAATAGTATAGGGTGTATTTTAAACATTTCAAAATACTAGGGTTTTAATCTTCAATTTAAAATTTTTGAATTTAATGCCATTTAAATTAAATTTTTAAGTATTAAAACTATTGATTTAATAATTATCTTAAATTAAACTATTAATTTAAATTATCAAATCATAAGGGATTATTTAAATCATAAAGATAATTACCATTTAAACAATTAACTTATCATAATCCCTTTAATCCCTCTAAATTTCGAAAACAAGGGGATGGGATAATTCAAAATCTTCAATTACCATATTTAACCATTAAAAGATAATTACAAGATATGGGATTATCCAAATCCCTAAAATTTAGGATCTTATCTTGGGGAAGGAGGCTAATCTCGAAATCTTAGGGTTTGCAAACCCTAGATTTCGAAATCTTGGATTAAGGAAAGGATTCAAAAAACTTTTTCATAATTTTCGCAAATTAGGGTTAGGAAACCCTAATCTCGAAATTTCTTGCCTCCTAGGGTTTATTGGCTAGAAACCCTAATTTGTCAACTTCATATAATTGTATAATACTAATTGAAAACAAGTTAACCAAAGGCTCTGATACCACTGATGGGTTTTATACAAACAATCCTATGTGTGCATGCAACCCTAGATTTCGATCTATGTTTTAACTATTAGATACACAACATTATGAACACATGAATAAAACCCTAATATTGCCTACTGTTTCTGAATTTCACATAGAAGGTTAGATCACATACCTCTTGTTGTTATATTGCAATAACAACTTAAATCTTCAAACCCTAAGTCTTGAAAGCAAGCACCACAAGTGTAGTACCTCTAATGGCTCACAAACACCACAAGCAATTGGAGAGGCTATAGAGAGAGAAAGGGAGAGGTACAAATCGGCCTTGGGACTTCTTAGAAGCTAGTGAGCAAATTCTTAAGGCCTAGGGGTCTTTATATAGGGTTGAGATTAGGGTTTTAGTCCTTATCCTTATCTAGTTGCTTGCCCACCAAGCAATCATAAGATAAGCCTTGATAACCCTTATCTCTTGGACCTTTGCACGATTTCAAGGATATCCTATCCCTTGAATTCGTCCAACCTTTAACAAGGATAACCATTGCCCTATTTTGCAACTATCACATAATTACAATTCAGCCCCTGTAGTTTAATTAATTACACTTGATCACAAAATTAATTCCTAATTAATTATTGACCAATATTAATTAAACAAATATGATTTCTCCTTTCATATATTATTATAATAACATATTAATAAATCATAATAACCTCTTTCTCTATTTATTGCTCCAGTCAAGTTTCTTTGGTGAAGACAATCCAAAAGGACCATGCACAACCGGGTCAAGTACATACCAAATATGGTTACGAGATTAGACACTAATCCAACACTTATGTGTCGCTCTTTGTTCAAATACTTTCATCATACTATCGTTGGATTCTATCTGAAACCCACTCTAGTCAAGTTATTGGACTAGGGTAATTTAACTCCAGAATCATTTTCAAGTCTCTTTTAAAGGTTGGATCATATTATCCACCAACCAATAATACATCGGCTTGAATGACAAACGCCTTCAGACCATTCTATGAACTTACTTCTACTATTTACTAGGACTGCATCATAGGGATGTAGGTCGAACCCACGAGAACAAATTCCTATTCTTTACATGAACGACCAAAATACGTCTAGGTTCAACCATACTCGCTCACGAATTCATTTCTTTCTGTGTTACAGAATCATGTCGCCAAAGAAAAGTGATCAACCCATCAACCAAGCACCAACTCTTCAGATTGATGCATCTACTTTTCAAGCTGCAGTCTCACCTGCCGTGACAGCTGTTCTGACTCACCTTAACGCTAACAATGCAAATGTTAGCGGGATTGTTAATAGTAATTCCAATCCAAGTAACAACAAGAACCTCAACAAGTAACAAACTACCACGAGAACCCGAATCTCAAGCCCAAGAATAACAAATGAAGGTTCTTGGCTAAAGCTAAAGGAAAATCACCCCAAGGGGCGAACAAAAGACAACAACCTGTGGCGACCTTCGCGGCCACAACATCCGTAACTCCTACTACCATCCCTTCTGGTATTCCAATTGCCCCTAACCCAGCCAGAAAATATGATGGAAACCTACCGAAGTGTAATAAGTGCAACTTCCATCATCTAGATAGTTGTCATCTGTTACGCTGCTATAACTGCAACAAGAACGGACATACTACCCACTTCTGCAAGATTCGGATTCAACACATTACTTCAACCACCAATGTCGAAATCTCTCGACCATGCCATCTATATGGCGTAATGAGACACTTCAAGAGGGACTTCCCAACAGAGAAGAATGACGGTGGAATAGGAGGATTTTCACCTAAGAATGGAAAAAGGCAACGAAGGACCCTACTATAGTATAGGTTCACTTCCAATCGTCAGTATTATGTATGCTTTTAAACATGTTTAAAACTAGTGCAAATCGAGTCTTATCTTTTGTGAGATCCCTTCAGTTCAGGGACCCTCGTGCTGCGTATACTTTCCTTTTGTAGTATACCTTGTTCGCAGCAGTATTCCTGTAGTTACTCTAAAGTACTGTAACTCTGTTAAAAGTTACACTGTTGTGTTTTTTCTGTAACGTCTTTATGTTCAAATCTAATTTCTTTACTTCCAAGTAAGTCCGATATTATCATACAACTTGAGTCAATTCGATCCGCACAATACCAGTTTCGTGCGCACATCTCTTTCTCCGAAATCGCCTTTCTAGCAAAGCCATCATTCCAGAACACCGAAGTACTCATGCATAGAGTACCTCATGTTTCTTATCCTTTCCGAAGAAAACTCAGCAAACCTCCCAGAAGTACCACTCGTACAGTATGTCAAGTTTAAACCAAGGACCTTTACGGTTGATCTATTGCTGAAGAATGTATACAGAGGGGTAGTATATAATCAAGGTTCTATAGGTTTACAATTGATGATTCCACTTTAACTTCTTTTCCTCATTGGGATGTGATCTTAAAGAAGAATCATTTATTCGACTACCTTTTCAATCTTAATTATATATGATTCGTATACACGAGATGGTGATTGATGAACCATGTATGACTTCTAATATGAACTTCAGGACGGAGACTGCCTAAGACTACGAGTAATCGCATCGTCATGCGAACAAACTTAGAGCCCAATATTTTCTCCTGTAACCAGATCACCCTATGGTCTAACGCCCACGGAGATACAAGAACCATCTGGACAACTTAACGAACTACTCAGTAATGGAATGGAAAGACCAAGCTTCTCACCCTGGAGAGCTCCAGTCTTGTCCTTCAAGAGGAAAGACGAATTGTTTCGTAGGTCCATCGAATTCAAAGACCTCGACATGACTTCCATTAGAAATCATTACCCTCTACCTCGCATAGAAGAATTAGTTTAACAACCGCAAGGAACTATTTACCTTTCAGAAATAGACCTGAGATCCGAATATCACAGTTACGAGTGTTAGTGAAGGATGTCCCGAGGACAATCTTCCAAACTCGATACGGAAACTATGAGCCCGTAGTGATACCCCTCGGATAAGACCAATACGTCCTTAGTATTCATGAACTTAATGAATAGGGTACGCCATTCTTACTTCGATCAGTTCGTCATCCTCCCTATAGATGACCTACTTATCTACTCACGTAGTAAGAAAGAGCAAAGAAACATCCACAACTCAACTTACCCCGCGAACTCAGTAACATACATTTTACCCTCCATGACTCGAACTTGAAAAAGTACCTTTCCGTCAGGACTCTTGTAATCCCACTCGACGAGATCGAGATCAACAAGAACCTCACCGTCGTGAAAGAACCGTAGTAACCATGGACCGAGAGGTTAGACGAACGAAGAAAAGCCACTTCCCATTAGTGAAGGTTCGTTGGAATGCCAACCTCGAACCTGAATTCACTTAGGAGCATGAGAATCAATCAATTAGGAAGTAACCCCACTTCTTTACTCGATTATTCATACTTACTCCGTTACCTAAATTCTAATTTCGGGACAAAATTCCCTCTAACGGGGGGATGATGTGACAACCCAAAATTTTCTATCCTGTTGTAACGCCTGTGTTTCGGGCTTGCCATTTGTAGCAATGTAATAGTTTAGGTTGACCTTTGTAACCCATTTTGAAGTAATAAGATTGTATTATTTGAGTATTTTGTGTTTTGTGCTTAATTGCTTAATTATGTGGTTTGATTAATTAAGAATAAAAATAAGCGTCAAAATTTAAGTGTAAAATAAACTTACTATCTTTGAATAATGTTGTAGTAGTTGAAACGAGGTTTCCGAATATATATAGAACGCCCAAATCTGACTTCGTATGAGGAAGTTATGATTTATCGAAGTTTCGGCTTAGCGGTGTGCAGCCTGTTTTACTCGATTTGAGATCGAGGGGTTTTTAGCCGAAGCAATCTAAATGAGAATCGAAGATCTCATTGTTGGTATCGAAGCGATAAAAAGTTAGGCGAGAACGGACGTCAAACGAAGAAGTTATGAATTTATAACGAAAGTTTCTATCGTGGCCTATTAAAAATAATTAATAAAAATAAATTCAAAATTAGCCGACGGAGTCTAAACGAAAGTTGTAGAGCGTAGTCTCACCTTCGCGTGGATATAAAGAACGTCGAAAACGGAGTTCGTATGAAGAAGTTATGAATTTCCGAAGTTTATTAATCATTTAGTAATTAAATTTAAATCAAAATTCGGAAGCATTATCCGAAGGAGTCACCGATCTGATCCGAGGTACGCCCCGTGTGGTCTGTTGCCGACCGGATCTAGAAACCTTATGTGTGTAGGATTCTAAGCGTACGTCTACGATATTAGAACTAGCATGTAAACGTTTCGGAGTGATAAGGATGATTTGAATATCTATCATGATTGAGGATCTAATTTCACCTTATTCGGTGTAGATCAAAATGGTGAGAACAAGAAGTGGAGTTGGAAATGCTGACGAAACAGGAATCAACCACCAGTGATTGAGCCAATACCTGTCGTAGCAGCAACACCTAAGCCAATAACCATGGCTGGTGTGCAATTGATGATTCAGACGATGTTGGATCGTCAGATGGATGAAACTAGACGGTTGCTTCAACAAAATCGTGAAGAACTGTCGATTCGTGTGGAAGAGCCTGAATTAAATGAAGGGCACTTGGAAGGTGGAAACTTCAGTGGGTCTGTTGGTCCAGCCAACCCACCAATAGTTAGGCAAGATAACCGTGATGGAAGGAATGATGGAATGGGATGCAAGTACAAGGACTTTTTGACTTGCAAACCATCGACCTTCAATGGAAAGGAGGATCCGATTGGGGTTATGGATTGGATCTCCGATATGGAGTTAGCCTTTATGACATGTGGCTGTAAAGGCAAGTTGCAGACTATCTATGCCGTGCGACAATTCCGAGGTGGAGCCGTCCGTTGGTGGAACACTCTAGGGAAGACTTTGAGCCCTAACGAGCCACTGCAATTGACATGGGCAGAATTCTTGGTGCAGTTCAAGCGCAAGTTTTGTTCGGCTCAAAATCTGTTGGAGTTGGAGAATAAGTTTTTGACATTGAAGAAAGGTAGCATGTCATTTGATGAGTACACCAATAACTTCACCGATAAGATGGAGTTTGCCTTGCGTATCGTTCCAGACGAGCTGACAAAGGTGGATCGGTATGCGAAGGGACTTCCATGGGAGTACGAGGTGCCAGTACGTCAGGCACTTACTCTAGAGGCAGCTATCTGGGCTGCCAAGTCTGTGGAGAACATGATCAAGGGGAGAACCACCATCAAGTTTGAGGTTGGTGAGAAAAGGAAGTTTGAGGGAACATCTGGTTCCAGTAAGAAGAGCAAATTTGCGAAATCTGATTCGAAAAAGTTTGGAGGAAAAGGAGGCGAGGCGAAGTGGTGTGATAAGTGTAAGAAAAAGCACTTTGGGAAATGTAGCGAGGATGTGACCTGCTACAAGTGTGGAAAGGTTGGACATTTTGCCAATGAATGTCCGAACAACAAAAGGATATGTTTTGGTTGCAATGAAGAGGGGCATATTTTGAAAGACTGTCCGAAGAAGAAGGAGGCAGCAAAGCCCAACATTCCACCAAAGCCAAAGGCGAGAGCATTCCAGATGACACTGGAAGCTGCGAAGGATGAAGTTGATGTCGCTTCAGGTACCTTTCTCGTAAACGAATTACCTGCTCAAATTTTGTTTGATTCTGGAGCCAACTACTCCTTTATTTCGCATGAGTTTGGTAGAAAGCTAGATTTGCCTATTGATAGACTAGATGATGCTTTATTAGTCGAAGTAGCTAGTGGCAAGTTTGTACCTGTTAATCATCGTATGAAAAGCATCTTAATTGATCTGAATGGGAATAAGTTTCACGAGGAATTATTGCCTATCGAGCTTAATGGTTTCGACATCGTGTTGGGAATGGATTGGCTTAGCGCCAATGATGCCGAAATTTTGTGCAAGAAAAAGATAGTTAAAGTAAACCCGCCTGGAAAAGATTCGTTTATGGTGTATGGGGACAAACGACGAGTGAATTCTGGGATCATTTCTCTAATGAAAGCCAGAAAGTGTTTGACCAAGGGATGTACATCATATTTAGCATTCGTGATTGATGCTAAGAAAGAAAAGAAGGTGATGCAGAGTATTCCAGTGGTGTGTGATTATCCGGAAGTATTTCCCGAAGATCTTCCTGGATTACCACCTGATAGACAAGTGGAGTTCAGAATAGACTTGTTACCAGGGACCACGCCAATAGCAAAAGCACCTTATCGATTAGTACCGACGGAGATGAAGGAGCTAATGATGCAACTTCAGGAGTTATTGGACAAAGGTTTCATTAGACCTAGTTCATCGCCCTGGGGAGCTCCGGTGTTATTTGTGAAGAAGAAAGATGGAAGTATGAGAATGTGCATCGATTACAGAGAGCTGAACAAGGCAACAATAAAGAATAGATATCCATTGCCGAGGATTGATGACCTATTTGATCATTTGCAAGGTTCGAGCTATTTCTCGAAGATCGATCTTAGGTCAGGATATCATCAGCTGAAGGTAAGAGAGCAAGATATCGAGAAGACTGCATTCAGAACTAGATATGGACACTACGAGTTCTTGGTTATGTCGTTTGGACTAACCAATGCTCCGGCAGCGTTCATGGATTTGATGAATAGGGTTTGTAATCCTTTCCTTGATAAATCCGTGATAGTGTTTATAGACGAAATACTGATTTACTCGAAAAGCCAGGAGGAGCATGGCAGGCACTTGCGAGAAGTGTTAGAAGTTTTGAAGAAGGGGAAGCTTTATGCAAGGTTCTCCAAATGCGATTTTTGGATTCGTGAAGTCCAATTCTTGGGTCACGTGGTCAACCAAGAAGGTATAATGGTTGATCCAGCGAAGATTGAGGCTGTGATGAAGTGCGAACAACCGAAAAGTCCCACGGAGATTCGAAGCTTTTTAGGATTAGCCGGATATTACCGAAGGTTTATCCAAGGTTTTTCTTCGATTGCTACTCCATTAACAGCTTTGACCCACAAAGGAGCAACTTATGCTTGGAGTGAGAAGCATAAAGAAGCATTCGAGAAGTTAAAGAAGAAGCTATGCGAGGCACCGATACTTTCTCTACCCGATGGAGTTGAAGACTTCGATGTTTATAGCGATGCGTCTGGTGTTGTATTGGGTTGTGTTTTGACCCAAAGAGAAAAGGTGATAGCATATGCGTCTCGACAGCTGAAAGAGCACGAAAAGAATTACCCGACTCATGATTTGGAGTTGGCAGCGGTAGTTTTCGCTCTGAAAATATGGAGGCATTACCTCTATGGCACGAAGTGCAAACTTTTCACTGATCATAAGAGTCTCCAATACCTCTTTAATCAGAAAGAATTGAATATGAGGCAACGACGCTGGCTAGAATTACTTAAAGACTACGACTGCGAGATACTTTACCACCCCGGTAAAGCTAATGTTGTTGCTGATGCTCTCAGTCGGAAGGTCAATCTTGAAAGGAAGAGGCCAAGAGCGTTGAGAATTGAAGTTGTCTTGACCATTGTGGAAAGTATAAAGAAAGCTCAAGAGGAAGCTTCTGAGAAAAATGACCGAAAGGAAGAACGTTTGGGCAAAACGTTGGTGTTCGGTGTAAACAGTCATGGACTGAAGGTGTTCCAAGATCGGATTTGGATACCTAAGACAGGAGGAGTCCGAGATCTTCTGATGGAAGAAGCTCACAAGACCATGTACTCGATTCATCCGGGTAGCACTAAAATGTATAGGGACCTGAAACCCTACTACTGGTGGCCGACGATGAAGCTTGATGTTGCAAAGTATGTGGCTGAGTGTGTGACTTGTGCGAGAGTAAAGACACAACATCAGAAACCTTACGGGAGTTTAGAACCATTGCTTGTGCCTATGGGTAAGTGGGAAGACATTGCTATGGATTTTGTCACTAAACTGCCCAGAACAAAGAATGGTCACGACATGATTTGGGTGGTCGTTGATCGATTCACTAAGAATGCGCATTTCATAGCGGCCAGGGAGAAATGGTCTATGGAAAAGCTTGCGAATTCTTACGTGAAGGAAATTGTGAGGCTTCACGGTGTTCCGTTAACGATTGTATCGGATCGTGATAGCCGTTTCACCTCAAGGTTTTGGAAAAGTCTACAAGAGGAAATGGGTACCAAGTTATGTTTAAGCACAGCTTACCATCCGCAGACTGATGGTCAGAGTGAAAGAACAATACAAACACTTGAAGATATGCTGAGAGCATGTACCTTGGAATTCCTAGGTAATTGGGATGAACATTTACCGTTGGTAGAATTTTCCTATAATGATAGTTTTCACTCGAGCATTAAGATGGCACCTTATCAAGCTTTGTATGGACAGAAGTGTCGTACGCCGTCTTGTTGGCTTGAGGCTGGGGAAAAGCAGTTTATGGGACCGGAGATGGTTCATCAAACTGCTGAAAAGTTGAAAATAATTAGGGAAAGAATGTTAGCAGCTCAAGATCGTCAAAAGAGCTATGCTGACAAGAAGCGAAGACCGATGACTTTTGAGGTTGGAGATTCGGTTTTGCTTAAAGTCTCGCCGTGGAAGGGACTTATAAGATTTGGTAAAAGGGGAAAGTTGAGTCCAAGGTTTATTGGACCGTTTAAAGTCCTTCAGAGGATTGGGAATCAAGCTTACAAGCTCGAATTACCCGAAGAGCTTAATGGAATTCACAACACCTTTCATGTGTGTTATTTGAGGAAGTTCATGGGAGAAGTTCCCGATATAATTCCAATTTCTGAATTGAGAATTGATGAGAACAAAAGGTTGATTGAAGAACCAGAGGCAATTGCTGACCGAAAGACTAAGAAGTTGCGACGCAAAATGGTTGGGTTAGTGCTTGTCCGATGGAAACACACGAATGGGCCGAATCTCACCTGGGAGACAGAGAGTGACATGTTCAGTCGCTATCCGCATTTGTTTGTTGATGTGTGATTCCGGGGACGGAATCATTCTAAGGTGGAGAGAATTGTAACGCCTGTGTTTCGGGCTTGCCATTTGTAGCAATGTAATAGTCTAGGTTGACCTTTGTAACCCATTTTGAAGTAATAAGATTGTATTATTTGAGTATTTTGTGTTTTGTGCTTAATTGCTTAATTATGTGGTTTGATTAACTAAGAATAAAAATAAGCATCAAAATTTAAGTGTAAAATAAACTTACTATCTTTGAATAATGTTGTAGTAGTTGAAACGAGGTTTCCGAATATATATAGAACGCCCAAATCTGACTTCGTATGAGGAAGTTATGATTTATCGAAGTTTCGGCTTAGCGGTGTGCAGCCTGTTTTACTCGATTTGAGATCGAGGGGTTTTTAGCCGAAGCAATCTAAATGAGAATCGAAGATCTCATTGTTGGTATCGAAGCGATAAAAAGTTAGGCGAGAACGGACGTCAAACGAAGAAGTTATGAATTTATAACGAAAGTTTCTATCGCGGCCTATTAAAAATAATTAATAAAAATAAAGTCAAAATTAGCCGACGGAGTCTAAACGAAAGTTGTAGAGCGTAGTCTCACCTTCGCGTGGATATAAAGAATGTCGAAAATGGAGTTCGTATGAAGAAGTTATGAATTTCCGAAGTTTATTAATCATTTAGTAATTAAATTTAAATCAAAATTCGGAAGCATTATCCGAAGGAGTCACCGATCTGATCCGAGGTACGCCCCGCGTACTCGAGTATGCCCCGCGTACTCCGAGGGATGTCGACACTCGCACTCGAGCACTTCGGATACGTAAGCAATGACGTTTTGGGCAGTACGCCCCGCGTACTCCGAGGCTCCAGCCTCCTATAAATAGGAACCGAATGCAGCCGACCCAATTGCCAATTTCTTCTCTTCTCTCTCCCGTTTTGCATCGTTTTGCGTGCCAGAAATACCCCGAAGCCCCGGTATCATACTCTAGCCTCGAGGCAAGTCCCGAGATCCCGAAGATCCCGAGAAGTGCGGTTCCCGAGTCGAAGCTCTGCCCGCGAGAAGTTCGATTTTCGAGGAGATCTTCCAGATCTGCTGAGGAATACTACTTCTATAGGTCGTAGTGCTGTCGGGTCATCTTCTAATCAAGTGAGTGTATACTACCTTTCATAAACACAATAATAATACGAGTTTGGTTCGAGTGTATTAAGTGTATTGTTGTTTATAAGTGTGAGTGTGTAGTTATTTTCTTTCCAAATACAATAATACGAAGTATTATATATAAAATACGTGCTATGTGTATATATTTGGTTGTGTTATGTGTGAATGAGTATTCACTCTCTTCTATCTTATAGATCTGCTTATTTCTTTATGAGATATGTGTTATGTGTGTGTGTGCCTCATCTGTTATGTGATATATGTGTTGATTAAAGCATGCTATACAGGTTTTCTTTAAACTATGTATACAAATGTATATTTTTATCTACTAATATGTTGGGTAGAACATGGGTAGACAGTTGGTGTGTAATAAACAGATGAGAGACCTCGTTGTTGTTTGATTGAGTCATCTAGCGGAGTTTAGATGACGACCACTGGCTATTCTAGACAGTCTTGTGGAAACATTAGCAGGTTTGCCACCTGTAGGTGTTAATGGACTTGGGTGTTCATTCGTTGTACTCCACCCCCCTCATGGTTGCCTTAGTTGACTTATATTGCTGAGGTACCCCCGAAGCATGTGTTGTCGCCCCGATGAAATATTCTTAGACTAGGTCCCTTATGTTAGTTGTTTTAGGGACATTAAAGTGAGAATAACGGGAATGGGTAATTGGGTTATTGTTGGTTGGTGAAAATTAAATATGATATTTATTGTGGGTTGAAAACCCTATATGCTCACCAGGCTCCCAAGCCTGACCCACTCAGTTTTAAATTGTATTACAGGTAGTGGCGGAAGGGCATGAGATGGATGAACCATCAAGTTGTTTTGTTTACAAGTCTGCATATGTTTATATTTGTCATATGACTTGTAATGTATTCGTTTATGCTTATTGGTCTGTATCGGAACATGACACCCCGAGTTTTGATTATAATGAAAATACATTTCTTTTATGAAATGCTTCGGTAAACAATGTTTTATCATGTTTTGTTTTTGGGAACAAATTCCGCAACTCTTTCAAATCAAAAGGATTTACTCTGAAAATATTTAAAAAGCATAAATGAAAATCGGTCTTTTCTGGCCGAGATTTTGGGGATGTCACACCTGTACAGTCAAACACTTCATTAAAAGTCAAACTCATTGTTGTTATCTTTTAGCACAATTAGGAGTTTATTTGAGCATTCTGAGCCTTGTACACTTAAGGGACAAGTGTCTGCTGAAGTTATAGATCAAAGAAACGACCTTAAACACCTTTACAATGAGTTCACGGCCACCACCTGGGACTTTACGGCCGTAAACTCCATCTAATATGATGAAAAGGTGGTCATTAGTACATTCCTTTACTTTCCTTGGCTAAAATCCTCTCAAGTATCATCCCGATCTTCATCACCGATCTCCAAATATCGTACGTTTATTGTCCTAACTAGTTGATATCTTACATGAAACTAGTGATCTTACATGATTTCATCCGTGAAATCATTCCATTTTGTAGATCTTCAAGTTTCACCAAGAACACATACTAGTGTTCTTGCCCAAAATCGACCATTCAAGCTCCTAGACCATAAGTACTCTTGTTCCAACATTTTGTACACTAGGTTTAACATGTTTAGGGCTTAGAAATCACAAAGAATCATGTGATCAAAGGAGTTTACGGCCAACACATGTTCTTGGGCCGTAAACCCCTTTTAATGGGGCAAAATGCACCCTAACACCTTACCAAGCCTTGGAACTTAGTATAGAACCTTACACCAGTGAACTAGGGACTTCAAGACACCAAATGGTACTTCATACCATGATTTTACGGCCGTAAACTCATGGGGAAGTGGTCCCCAGGCTGTAAACACATATAAGGGCCATTCTTGGACCTTAAACTCACCTAGCCTCTTGTTTAAGCCTTGAAACACTTAACCACATAAGACACCTTACCTTTAAGCCTCATTTGGTGACCCATTTGAGAGTTTACTGCTAAGGGAGTCGACGCAATTTGGGTGATTGTGGACAGGTTGACAAAGAGCGCCCACTTCCTTGCTATCAGTGAGAGCTCTTCCGCTGAGAGATTGGCAGAGTTGTACGTGAGGGAAGTGGTATCACGGCATGGAATGTCGATCTCGATTGTCTCAGACCGAGATGTGCGTTTCACTTCCAGATTCTAGAAGAAATTTCATGAGGAATTGGGTACTAGGCTGCATTTTAGTACCGCATACCACCCCCAGACTGACGGACAAAGCGAGCGGACAATTCAGACGCTCGAGGATATGCTTCGGGCATGTGTGTTGGATTTCGGTGGGAGTTGGGACACGTATTTGCCCTTGGCAAAGTTTTCCTACAACAACAGCCATCATTCAAACATTGGTATGCCACCCTTTGAGTTGTTGTATGGGAGAAGGTGTCGGACCCCCATTTGCTGGGGAGAGGTCGGGTAGCGTGTTATGGGTAGTACCGAGATCGTGCTTTAGACGATGGAGCAGATTCACCAGGTCAGGCAGAGGTTGTTGACCGCTCAGAGTCGCCAGAAGAGTTATGCGGATAAGCGTCGGTCAGAGCTTGAGTTTCAGGTCGGAGATTTTGTGCTCCTGAAGGTATCTCCTTGGAAAGGAGTGATCTGGTTCAGGAAGAGAGGCAAGCTAGGGCCCCGATATATTGGTCCATTTAGAGTGATCACGAGGGTGGGCAGGGTAGCATATCGTTTGGAGCTACTTGAGGAGTTGGGGCAGATTCATCACACCTTCCACGTGTCGCAGTTGCGAAAGTGTATAGCCGATGAGTCGGCAGTTGTACCATTGGAGGATATTCAGGTGGATGTGAGCCTGAATTATGCTGAGAGACTGCTAGCGATCAGGGATCGGAAGATCAAGGTTTTGAGGAACAAGGAAGTACCATTGGTTTTGGTTCAGTGGCAACATCCGAAGGGGTCCGAGAGGACTTGGGAGTCAGAGTCGGAGATGCGAGGGCAGCATCCAGAGTTGTTCGAGGAATGAGACTTCGGGGGCGAAGTCTGGTTCTAGTGGGGGAGAATTGTAACACCCCGAGATTCAGGTGCATTTCTTTCACCCTTATTCTTTGTCAATTGGTCATGATTAGTCCTTGAGTGGAAGGAATATAGCAAGTGAGTACGCTGGGCGTACCAGAGGGGTACGCTGTGCGTACTCATGCGCTTAATTTAGACGCTGAGTCGCCAAGGTACGTTGGGCATACCCAGAGTTACACCGGGCGTACCCGGCCCAGGTGCAAAAACCCTAATCCGTCTTGTGCACTATTTAAAGGGTGCTAAGGCTCATTTCTCAGCCTCCATATCAGTGAGTGAAACCCTAAGAGAGAGCCTCCCATCGTCCTTAGTGTGTGAGAGTGTTGTTGGAGCTAATTTTGCTTTGGTGACTTAAGCTTGAGGTGCCATTTTGGATCTGAGATCTACAGAGAAAGGGGCTACACTTAGAGGTATAAAGTTTAAAACTTTCCTCTTCTTTTGGCTGTTGTTGAATGTGCCATTTCTAGGGCTAAAAACCCCAAAGGTGGAGACTTTATGAGTGTAAAGTGCTCCATGGTCCGAGATCTGTCCCTTTTCAGTGGTATTAGTGATTTAGAACCATAAAGTTTCCATCTTGGTCGTTAGTTTGAGGTCATGCTTGAGTAATAAGCCTTCTAGAGTTAAAGGATGGAACATTATGGGAGTTGGTGGCTTGTTCAACCATGCAAAGGCTTAAAGTCATCAACTTTATGGATTAAGAGGCTTAGATGTGGTCAGATCTAGAAATTGGACGTGGGTCTTAACTGTTTAAGACCTCAAGAGCTAAGGGGCTGAAGCTGGGGAATACGTCGGGCGTAATCCCAGTACGCGCCGCGTACTGGGTGGCGTTCCCCGATTCTGAGATGCAGCCGGGTACGCTCAGCGTACACATCTGGTACGCGCAGCGTAACCCGGAAAGTTGACATTTGGTTGACTTTTAGGGTATGGTCTATTGTGGGGCCTTTCGATTTAATGAGAGGGGTAAAATGGTCTTTTACCCTTCTGAGAGTGTCATAAGAGGACATAGTCTAGCCTTTGAGAGTTATATTAAATAGGGTATTTATTTCATATGATTAGGCGGAGGCTAGGCCAGCGTTTACTGAGTCGGAGATTTACCGAGATACCAGAGGTGAGTCTTCTCACTATACTTTACTTAGTGTGGTAACAGAGTTATGTGACAAAGTACTATAGAGTTATATGCCAGTGTATTTGCATGTTATTTATGTGTTGTGATTTATTGTGATATGTGATATGCATGATTCAGAGTTACAGAGTTGGGACTTTCGGGTCCCTAGAGTTAGGGCCAGAGGGCCCATAGAGAGTTGGGGCTGGAGGGCCCCACTGAGACACATTGACTAGAGGGTCGACAAAGTTACAGCCTTGAGTGGCTATTATGTGTTAGAGTGGTATTTTGGGGAACTCACTAAGCTTATGCTTACAGTGTTACATGTTATGTGTTTCAGGTACCAGTGATGACTGCGGGAAGGCGCCAGCTTGATTCGTACACACACATGGTATTTAATGTATTTTGATCTTGGGAAATGTTTTGTGAAACAAAGACATGATATTATGACATTTTATGAATGAATGAGTTGTAAGGATGTGTTTGAAAATGCGAAAAATTGTTTTAATTTTTACGGTGTTACAATCGGGTTTTCCCAACCTGAAGATGCTAGAGCCAGTTCAGCATGGGTATGAAGTTGCGGCGGAGAACTCATGGGAGTTGCTCTGAGGCTGAAGGATGTGTCATCTTGTCAGCATGGAGTGGATAAAGTTGGGCTCAAACCGGGAATTCCGGTGGTTCGTGGATTTTTCTAGCTCATATGAGTTGAGCGATTGTTGTGTTTTAGAGCGAGTGATGTATCATGGAGTGGTACTCAGTTGATAAGTGTAGTTATCAGAGGATGAGGTCAGTGGCCGGCTTGAAACGGTGGTCAGAACATTGCAAGAAAGGGAAAGTTGGGTTGTGGGTTTCGGTGGTTGTGTCTTGAGGAACCTGGTCTGGTTAATGCCAGGTGGTGCATTGCGGGAGTAGTTCTGGAGTTGAGTTGCTGCAGGCTTCAAGGACGAAGCCTAATTTAAGTGGAGGAGAATTGTAATGCCCCGTTCTTGAAATATCTAATTTTGGGTTCCCAAGAGCAAGAGTAAGGGCGTTTCGGTCCTTGATGTGGATTTAGAGTATGGCAAGAACGGCTTAGGATGGAGGAGAGGTTGTAAATTAAGATGTGGGGCAGCATTGGTCCCTTAAGGGAAAATTTTGGCAAAAGGGTCCCTTGCATGCGCGCTTGTGTTGGCTGGGTACGCCCAGCGTAAGCTGGACGTACGCCCAGCGTAGCGGAGGAAAGGAAAGCGGAGGCCCCTCGGCGTACGCCCAGCGTACGTCTATCATCCAGAAACCCTAAATTTAGGGTCAGTCACTATATAAGGAACATAATGGTTCTTACCCTAGCCTCCATAAGCACTCTCTTAACCTCATAAACCCTAGATAGCCTTCCCACCTCCATTGTTGGGTATGTTTGGCCTTGGAAAGCTTGTTTTGGCAAAAGAGAGGCTAGAAGAAGAAAGAGGAAGTTGTCAAAGAAGGAGTTGAGTGGCTGGAGCTTGTAGATCTGGAAAGACATCATATAATGAGGCTCTTTTGAGATAAAAAGTCTCTAGCTTGACAATCATATTGTGTAGATCTATGTGTTGTGAAGTTTTGACATCATTCTTGTCCCAAAAACCTCATCTTGATGCATGTTTCGAGTTGGTTGAGATTAGCTGTCCTTTTAGACCCTAAGAGAGGTCTTGAGTAAGAAAAATGAGGTCCCAAGGGTTTTGGTTGTCTCACATGTATTATAATTAGGTCTTAATGGATTAAGACCTTGGATTAAGAGCTTTATGGACGTCCCAAGTAATAAAGTTTGAGACTTTATGAATCCTAGGCATATTTGGTCTATGGATCTGAAGTTTGGACTTAAGAGCTAAAGCCATTAAGATCTTATGAGGAGTTGTAGTTCAGAGGAGTTACGCCCAGCGTAACTTAGAGTACGCCCAGCGTAGTGGGTCTGTGTCCCGATTCCATTTCGCGATCATCGTTGTACGCCCAGCGTACTCCCTCTGTTGGGTTTTCATTTTGGTCCTTAGGAGATTGGGCTGTTATTGGGCTACTAGATTTTGGGTCGTGACTGGACATTATGGATGGAATATTGTGGACTCACTAATTATTATGGACCTTGGATCTAGGCCCATTTGGTGAGGTGGGCCCAATTTAGTAAATTGGGCCAATATTGGGCTTTGCTTCGGACTTTTGGTCTTTAGGCCATTAGTGGGCTTGAGAGCTTATCTAGTGATTGGCCTTTCATATTTTGATTGTGGGCCTTAGTCATGGACCGGATTGAGTTAAGGGTAAATTGGTCAATTTACCATTGGAAGGATATTGTGCTTGGCTAATAATTGTTTTGCTGCTTCGGATAGTTTGGGATTTTCGGTGAGGCGGTGATTCGGGAATCTACTTCTTCAGTTCAGAGTTTCGGCAGTTGCGAGGTGAGTTATCCTCACTATATCGACAGGGTCTACGGCACCAAGGCCGGCCCTTTATCGTATTGTGATCCGGGTATCGTTGTTATGTTATTTCTTTGCTGTGTTTGCATCCTGGTAGTTAGGATGGTATTATGCTAGTGACCGGTTAGGTCGGTATCCTAGTTAGGATGATGTTATGTTATGTGATCTGCTAGATCGGCTTGGTTAAATGTGAATTCTTATATGATTGAATGTTTATGTGTACATGGTTGTTGGATTGGGGTTGGGTTGAGGCGGGTCCTGCTTTGTGCTGTAGGCCAACATACCCAGGGCAGACCGGTTGTCCCGAAGGCCCAGCGAGCCGTCCGGATAGGCTGTAGGCCCCAAGAAGGCGGACCAGACGTGCCGAGGCTCGGTGAGTGGACCAGGCCGACTAAAAGCCCAGTGCGGGTGGACCAATCATACTGTAGACTCAGAGAGTGGACCAGGTGGATTGAAGGCCCGGTGCGGGTGGACCAATCACACTGTAGACTCGATGTATATGGCTAGACTCGGAGGGTGGACCAGGTGGACTGAAGGCCGGTGCGGCAGACCAGTCACATAGTAGACCCAAAGTGCATGGTTGTTCTATGTTCTGATATGATATGGCATGTTGTGCGTGTATGGTATATGTGGTTGGTATTTTGGGGGTATCTCACTTAGCTTTCGGGCTTACTATTGTGGTTTAATGTTTTTCAAGTTCTTCAGGAGACCGTGGCAAGGCGAAGGCGTGATCGTACCGCTCCTCATGATTATGTTTTATGATGTGATTCTGGGAAGACTCTGATAATAATTGTATTGAAAACCTTTTTGTAATAACATTAAGAAAATGGGTTGTTTTTGTAAAGTTAAAATTGGTTGAAATTTTATGGTCGTTACAAATGTCGTCTAAATATTAGTTACATATCATGTATACGTATATAGACATAAAAGTTCCATCAGTCAGTTAAGTAACTTTGGTAGCAAAGGCATACTTTCGGTTATACACGTACATTAATAGTAACTATAATAGGTATAGTTAGGAGATACACCTTACAATTTCAAATACAATGAATCACACAAGAGTCAGTTCATTCATGAGTCTATACTAATACATTACATATTATATGAAGAGACACGTTTACATAGATACGTTTACATATATACGTTTACATAGATACCTTTACATAGATACGTTTATAGATATACGCTTACATGAATACGTTTACATAGATACGCTTACATGAATACCTTTACATAGATACGCTTACATGAACACGTTTACATTAATACGTTTAATAGATACTATTACATAGAATCTGTTGCAAACATTTCGGGACTTACCATTCCACCCCCGAGGCTGTAAGCTACAGTAGGGAAAATGATCATCGACAGGTGTCTACGGTTGTACTGTCTGGCGAGTTTCCACGCCTTGAATATCCTAGTGCAAAAGGATACAATTTTAGTTATTATATTATTTTCCTTCCTTTACTTTGTGACACATTCACATGAACGACGAGGTAGGATATATTTGATATAGATAGACTATTTTCCTTATTACCTTTATATTGTGACACATACGCATAAACGATGAGGTAAACTATACTTTTATAACAATAGTTAAACAGGGAAAAACTGTCACATTTATAGTGATGTCTACTTACAAAACAGTCGGGTCTTGGTAGATGACTACTTTCAAAATTGTCTGTGACAACCCGAAATTTCCATTCGGTCAAACCCTAAAAGTCAACCACTTTGTATCATAAGTTAATGTCATCATTTCTTATTTTTAAGAAATTTAGAGTTCGTTTGATTATTTTAATATTATTTTTAAACGAACGGGTGAAAGAAAGTGTCGTCTCGGGTTTCGATTTTTGGAAACCGCAAACACCTCGCGTCTTAGAAATTCCCGACCAAACTTTTATGTTTGGGTCGAAAAATCATCCCAAAAATCCGTAAACTCATGCTTATCCATGAGTTTACTCCCCAAGACTAGTCATTTGTGTTTACTCCCCATTTACTAAAAGAGTAAACTCCAAAAGAGTAAACTCCAAACTCTCTCAAGTATCATCCTAGTTTTTTTCTAGATCTTCAAACTAGTAAGTGTTCTAACCATTTCAAGTTGGTTTAATACTTAATCTAGTGTTTGTACATCCTTTTATCCATTCATTTATGTGTTTTGACTAGTTTTTCCAAAACACCAAGAACACACACTAGTGTTCTTGGACTTAAAGTTCATTTCAAGCTTCCTCAATGTAAGTACTTCTATCCTAGAGTCATTTAAAGCTAGCTATACATGTTTATACCAAGGAAAAGTCCCAAGAACACCAAGAACAAGGTGTTCACGGTTTTGGGAGGCTCCCAAAACCGTAAACACCAAATATAGTGCCTTAGGGTGCTTTAGGGTGTCTAGATGCTTCACAATGCCTTAGGGACTTGTCTAGATCCATCCTTAAAGAGTTTATCACACAAAAAGCACCAAAATCATATATTTTTATGTGTTTACGGTTTGGGGAGCTCCCAAAACCGTAAACACCTCAAATGTGGTGTAAAAGTCCCATAAATGTCCCATGGATGTTCCTTATGCTTAGAATCTAACCTAGAATCTAACCTAGACTAGTGCCATGTTTGAGCTAAGGACTTGAAAACTACCAAATACCAAACTTAGGAGTTTAAGGTAGTAAACTCATAGATAAATGGTCTTTAGACTGTAAACTTCATTTAGGAGTGTTTTGATGCCACACAACACTTCCTAAGGCTAAATCATGAAGTAGGAATGCTTGGAATATCTTAGAAGACTTCAAACCAACAAATGGTCAAAAGGTTAGGAGTTTACGACCGTAAACTCAAGATTTTACGACCGTAAACTCAAGGGGTGATGGTCCTTAGGGAGTAAACTCATTTTAAGAGTGTTCCTTGAACCCCAATCATACTAGCCTTTCCCTACAACACTTAGATTCACTCCTGAACACTTATAACACTTATACAAAGTGTTTGTCATGCCTTAGAGTGTATTGACTTTGTTTATTAGTTGTTTAAAGACTAATTGTTCATATACATATATCCTTATATGTTATTAGGATCTTTGTGCATGTCTAAGTCTTCACTTGACACCAAACACTTATCCGACACTTCCTTCCGATCCACTTGCTACAGGTGAGTTCATACCCCTTTAATCAATGTTTTAACTGCTTTTAAATGTTTTATGGGGGGGATACAAGTAGAATTATGCTAGTTATTATATCAATCACATGTGATTAATAAGTAGAATTATGCTAGTTATTATACCAATCACATGTGATTAATATGCAGCATTCAAATGATTTACTACACATTAACCGTTTTACCAAACAGGTTCTTCAAATGATTTTCTTAAATGTTTTATATGTTTAAAAATCCTTATTAAACTATTCATTACACACTGTATGATCTTTTTCAACCATTTTACTCCGATCCATTTTACTCCAAGCTATTACCAAATCGTTTTACTTCAAACTGTTTTATCGATTGACATCAAGTCGATCTTTTCTTAGAAAATATTTATGTTCAAAGGTTTTACAAATCTTATTTTATGCTTTTATATTATAAATTGCATGTCTCTATATGTATAGTTGTATAAGAAATGTTTAAAAGACTTAGGAAGGCTACCCACCCTATTTCCTTTTCGCGCTTGAGATGTGCTCTGGTGGGATATCGGGTACTCGTCCGAAGGTCGTTTAAATATTAGTTATATAACATATGTACATATATAGTCATAAAAGGGCCTTCCAGTTCATCCCATGCCCTTGGGTAGCAAGGGTATACATCCATGTCCATACGTACCAGTTATATTACTAGTAAACTACCATTGGGGTGGTTTAGGAAGATACTAGAACTATTACTAGAACACGATATCATACAATGAGTCAGTTTATTCATGAGTCAATACTTTCTAGAACATCACAGTACATTACTATACATGCTAGATAGAGAGAGAACACACATTACAGCTAGCACACGTAGAACATTACAGTACGTTACTATACATTCTAGATAGAGAGAGAACACACATTACAGCTAGCACACGTAGAACATTACAGTACACTACTATACTATTACATGATCGCACTTACATGAGTACAATTAAATGATCACACTTACATGAGTACGCTTACATATACATAAAACAGACGTCACTAGGTGCTATAGCATAGAATCAGTTCAGGATCTAACTATACTGATGAATCACAACGCAATTGTGATAGTTATATCGAGTATACATGATCATAGTAATGTGGATGCTCACGGCTTGCATACATGCAGGGGTCGTGGGTAGGTCCCAAAATCCCTTTGATAGGGGAGCGTATAGTTTGGGATCTAGACATCACATTATACCTTATCCCTCAAATAAGGCAGTTGAGTACCGATGTAGTTATTTATTACAAATGTTACAGTACTTAGAAGAATTACCCTAGACTTAAGGTAATTGGTACAGTTGTAGTTCAGCACTACACCATAGTACTATTTCATTTTTCCCATTACATTCACTTCGTGAATATTCACACAACGCACAATAATGTAGAAAACTATATTTTTGGTTAATGATAGTCAGACTTGGGAAAATACACATTCTTACTAGAGACACACACACAGACACTAGATGCCTTGGTAGAAGGCTACATAAAGATCAGTTAAGTCTTGGTAGAAGACTCCCTGTTATAATAGTAGGAATCATTGGGATTTCTAGAGTTTTTCAAACGTTTACAGTTATTTTACATACATTTTCAATACTTACAAATTCTTACATACAAGTACTTACATACAAATTAAGACACTAAAATACTTATGATCTCACCAGCTTCAAAGCTGATACTCGCTTTCAAAATTACTTGTATCCTCAGGTCATCATAGACAGGTACCGATGCAAGGATTAGGGAAGATGGAGCTTGCTCAAGACTCATCTTTCATTTTGATTTATGCTTTAGTGTTTATCAAAATTTGACAGAACACACTTGTATAATAATTATATTATTAATGCAATGGATGATGTTGTTGCTTGTTTACTACTTTACATTGTTGTGATACTATACATGACGTCCTCCGCCCCAGAACGTTTCCGCCGTTCACGGTTTTGGGGTGTGACACTGTCGGGTCTTGGTAGAAGACTACTTTCAAAATAGTCGGGTCTTGGTAGAAGACTACTTTCAAAACAATCTATTTTCAAAACAGACTACTTTCAAAACAGTCGGGTCTTGGTTGAAGACTACTTTTATACTAGTAGGAAATATGGGATTTTCTAGGGTTTTCAAACATTTACAATTACTTACAAACATTTTCATGCTTATACAAACTTTTCCCCAAATATGTACAAGTCTTTACTTTACAGTTTTACAAATCAAAGACACATAAATACTTATGAATTCACCAGGTTTATTGCTGATACTCGCTTTCAAAATAACTTGTATTCTCAGGTCATAAATAGACAGGTACGACGACCAGGTTTTGTGAAGACGGAGCTGTCAAGACTCGTCTTTAATTTTGAATATTCATTATGTTGTTTTATATTATGAAATAACACACATGTATTTAAAATTATACTATTAATGCAATGGATAATGTTGTTGCTTGTTTACTACTTAGCATTGTTATAATACATTACATGACGTTCTCCGCCCCAGAACATTTCCGCCGTTCTCGGTTTTGGGGTGTGACACATTACTACAATCATAAAGATACAATGTATATCTTATATAACCTAAGAAGATTTTGTCTAGGTCAAATGCTACTTTATTATTGAATTTTTTTGTCTCAGGTGTAAAAAATTTATCATAAAATTACAAACTACCGAAGATCATTTCACAATCAAACATCACCTCATAAAATAAAAATAATTGTGTTGATTTGTCATCAGTAGTGTGTTGCTATGTCACATAGCGTGTATAATAAAACTCTATTTAAGAATAACAGCCTCTGGTAAGCATTTGTTTTCTGAGATGACGTTCGATTGAGAAATAATCTTCGGTAAGTTGTAGTTTTATGATAAACTTTTTACCCCAAACACCTAATAATTCAACAATGAAATAACATTTAACCTAGAAATACGCTTCTTGCGACAAATTACTAAAGTCCTCTTAATTTCTATAAGTTATAGACGATATCTTTATAATTATAGTAATGATATTTATTAAAAATAATCACAAAAAATGAAGCTCTATTTAGGCCACATATACAATGAAGCTCACAAAAAATATAATGAAGCTCTATTTAAGAAATGTATTTAGATGATATCTTTATGATTATAGTAACGATATTATTAAACTAAAAAAAAAAAATTCAAAAAATGATATATAAATTATAACTATTGTGTTTTTTAGTAAAAAAATATGAGGTTTTTTTTTAGTAAAAGAGATTTAGATGGTATTTTTATTTGGAGTTTTCTAATAAATAAATATAAGTTTTCTTCAAATAAATTTAATATATAAAAAAAATTTCCGAAAAAATCCTTAAATTTTAACATTATTAAGGAAAAAGTCATCATTGAGTTTTGTTTACCCTTAGAACCAGCTATAACCGGTTATATTGGTTTTTTATAAATTTTTACTGGTTTTAATGGTTAAATTGTAAAAAAAATTAAAAATGATTTTTAGTCAATAGAAACAAAAATATAGAGATTTTTTTTATAGGTTTCCCAAAAGAAAATAGAAAATAGGAACAATTTTACAGTTTTATAGTGTGTAGTGTAAATTTCTACAATACTATATATATATATATATATATATATATATATATATATATATATATATATATATATATATATATATATATATATATATATATATATATATATATATATATATATATATATATATATATATATATATATATATATATATTGGTTAATGGTACCGTTGTGCATTTCACTACGACGTATTTTGCGGTGTAAGACCATTTCGCAATGACCTATATCGAGTCTAATCCCATTTTACATTGACCAATTTTGTAGTGTTTTTTTTTTATCATCTGCCTTACGAAATATGTTATATTTAGAAACTTGTTAATTTTTTGTTATTATTTAGCAAACGATTCAAAAATATGCGAGATGTTATCATTTTCTCTACTAAAAACCCAATACCAAGAGATTTTATTTTCATATAATCAATTAACTGATATTGCATGTCTATCAATTTAAAGACAAAAGATAAATTGATTGATGACAAACCATGAAATTTATTATTAATTTCAATAGTACATATACATAAATGTTAGAACTGAAAGAGAAAAAAGCTGTCAATGTTCATTCATGATCTTTCCATCATCTAATTATTTAAGAAATACATTTAATTTTAGATATGTATTTAAAAACATTATATTCACTATTGATTAAAAGGGATTCATTGGATCCTTCTTCTCTCATAGAACCCTTGTTGCACTTTAAATAAACTTTTATAAAGAAAGTTTGCACATGGAACTTTTATCATTCACATTCACTTCATGTGAGCAATCATCTACCATCATATGACACTTGCTTAAACAATCATTAACACCATAAAACTAATTACTTTAAGTTTAGTATGCTTCCACTAAATATATTTTATTCATTATATAATTGTTTAGTATCTCAACAAGCTAATAAAAACAATAAAAACAAACAAACAACACGGATCATGTCATTGAAAGCAAATACATGCCTGCCTCAACTTCATATGATTGTAATATAACAAATAAATAAATAACATCAACTTTTTTCCAACTATCAACTAATTAATGTCATCTCACATCTGTACATTCATCGGTATAACCAAATTCTTGGATTGTAACACACTTTCTTCATGTAGAGCAATACTCGATCATGCATTGATATAAGTATATCGACATAATACATTAGAATCTATCTTGTTTAAAAATTCCATCTTTTCATTATATCCAACATAATCTCATTCCATGTATCTATAGGTCCAGGTAAACACCAATGAACACAGTCATTCGGGACCCTGTCCCGTTTCCCATTACCAAAAGGAAACGGGTACATGTAGGGCCCTGGATGCCCATCTGGTCTCATTAACGCTAATTTAGACACATCTAACGCTTCTAAACGAAAATCTTTCGAATTTTTTGCAATTTTCTTTGCTGCCTCCACTTCTTCAACCTCTTTGTTTCTCATCTCATAATCCATTCCATCTAATACCCTTTCATTTTCTTCAAAAGGTTTTGTCTTTGAACACGAATCTAACGAATCCCAATCACCTTCAAAATGGGCAGGTGAAAACGTTGTTACAATCACATCAATCCGCCTATCAACCAACATTTTTAAGGTAGTGTTAAATGCCATCCCAAAAACATCATAGAACCCAACCTCGGTATGATTCTTGACATTACAATAATGACAGCCTAATATCGAATCACCATAGTGAAAAACCGCAGGATGAAGGTACCAATGACCAATCGACAACACAACCATATCGATTTCCCCCAAATCTTTAGCCCAAACATCGTTAATTGAATCCAAATAGAGTCGATTGTAAGGGGTTTCTTCTGATTTCTCAATACCCTTAACAAGAAACGGCGACCAGTAAACAGAAAGACTAACGTTGTGCGAAGCAAAATGCCATTTTCGAAACTTGTTGTCTTGTTCGGAGAAAATAAGGTTAGGAGGTGAGACAGTGGCAAGCAAACAAAGGAGAGACTCCAATTGGTTTCTAGCAATGGAGTCGCCTACAAATGCCACGTGTTTGTCTCTGGTTAAATGGAGGAAAGTATTGGGGTCAAACCTGGGGAGATGACACTTGTTCGGCTTCCATCTCCAAAAAAGATACCCCATATCTGGTCTGCCATGGCTGAAACAGTTTTGACCCTCTTTGATTGTACCACATGCAGTAGAGTTGTACAATGGACCCGTATTGTCATGAACCCATTTTCCATCTGTGTAGTCACAGCCATTGCTGTTGTCCTCTGTTTCTACAAAAACTGAAAAGGAAGAAAAAAAAAGTCAAGAACCCAAGATCCAGATAATGTAAAGACCAAGAATTTGAAACCAATGATTTGTCTGAAACAGGGAGGAAATTAAAAATCCAAGAAACCCATGTTCCAGATTGTAAAAAGATTAGATATTCATCACATAAATCACACAAGTTGACCAATTAGAAACAAAGAAGATCGTCAATAGTTATAAAGATTGTACCTTCGGAAGGAGGAGGAGGAGGAGGAGGAGATTTGGGGATGAGAGTATGATCGACGGTCGTGGTGGTGGTGGTGGTGGATGGGAGGGCGGTTGGTGTAGGGAAGAAGAATAAGTGAATAAAGGCAATGAAAAGCAGAGCATACAAAGCATAAGGCAGCAGTTTTTTTCGAAGAGAATGGGGATGATCTTTAAAAGATGTATAAATCCCCATTTTTCATAAGTATAATAAACCGAGCTTTGTTTTTTCTTCCTTTCTCTCTGTTGTTCTTGAAGCTTTAGGATGTGATGTGGGTGTTTGAGGTTTAGAGCAAAGCTTTGATCTTTGTGATTCTAAAAAGTGAAAGTGCGTAGGGTTTTTGAGTTGTTTTAATTCATTTTAGCTGGAAGGTGGGGTAGAGGGGTAGAGGTGGCTGATTGGGTCAAGAAACACAAAGAGAGAAACCATAATATAAGGAAGTATTTGTCAACTTTTGGAAACAATTGGTGGTGAGGGCAAAGTTGTCATCATATCATATGCTAATTGGGCCATGTGTACGACCTGTTTACTTTTTTCCATTACCAACAAATATGACTTGGGCTCTCTCTCTCTCTCTAAGACCATAAGGACCAAGGAGTAGTTTTTGATTTTTTGCGAATACTTTTATTTCTCTCAACTAAAACTCAAGAAATAGATGGAAATACTCTCTTTTTATTATTATTAAATAAAATTAATTCTTTTGTTATGAATTATAATTTTTAAATTAATACTAAACATAAAATTTAATTAAAAATAAAAAATATTTCATTAATTAAAATAAAACTTACATTAAACCTAAAATTTAAAAAAAATAGAAAATTAAAAAAAAAAAAAAAAAAAACCACACACAAACTAAAAATCAACCAAACCAACAACGACCTACGAAAAATATTTTTTCTGAATTTTTTTCATTTTCTTCATCTCGACTCGAGACCGGTCCCAATAGATGATATCAACCCAAGCTTTAACCAAAACTAGCTCTTCGTGTGGAACCCATGGTGTCAGCTCTTGTCTTCGGGTTGTGTGACACCCTTGTGCGCTTGTTTTTTCCTTTTACGTCTTTGTGGTGGTGGTGTTGGTTGAGTTTGGGAA
Organism: Lactuca sativa; assembly: GCF_002870075.4. NCBI lineage: Eukaryota > Viridiplantae > Streptophyta > Magnoliopsida > Asterales > Asteraceae > Lactuca > Lactuca sativa. The sequence continues at coordinate 309,819,160 of NC_056630.2, read as the reverse complement.
CCATGTCTTCTTCTTCCGCGTCATCCGATTCATCAATAAGTTGGTGTTGTTGTTGGGTTTGGGTTTGAGTTTCAGTTTGAGTTTGGGGTTGAGGTTGATTTGGCGATTGTTGATCTGGAAACACAACAAAGTTTGAAAATATTTGCGACGGAACATTTGGAACTTGCATCGGGTAATATTGACCAACATTTTGATATTAGAATTGTAGTGGGGATTGAATGAGAGCATCGAGTTGGGGGCGGTAAACTCCTTGCGGGGATGAATCGATAGCAAAAATATTGCGAGGAGGGATGTTTATACTCGAACCATGACTTTTTTTTCCTTCGATCGAAAGTTAGGATTTGATTATCGGGATTCATTTTTTTTTTGTTGATATAAAGTAGAAAGAATAGAGGGTAGTGTGATGTTTGATGTTATATGTATGTATTTATAGGAGTGGAAAAAGGATAAAAAAATAACAAAAATAAAAAACACAAATAGCCGTTACAGCAAAAAAAAAAAAAAAAAAAAAAAAAAAAAAAAAAAAAAAAAACATTTTTTACCGTTGATTAACGGTTGTTTTTCAAAAAGAAAAAAATTCGTCAGCCAATCGCAGTAAGAGAGAGAGAGAGAGAGAGAGAGAGAGAGAGAGAGAGAGAGCGGGAGAGGCTCCCCTCTCAGTTTCCCGCAAAAGGCTTTCCCGCGCTGACGGTGCGGTGTTCCGTCGGGCGGGAAGCTTCTCGCTTCCATTCCCCGCGCCCTCTCCGTCCGGCCTAATAAAAAACTATAATTATTAGTTTTCCAAAAAACTATTTTTTTTTAAGTTTTAAAGATTATTGTTTATTAAAAAAAAACTAAAAATTTCTAAACTAATAAATTAACATTGTGAATGCTAAAAAATAAATTATATATTTTTCGAGTTCACCATGTGAATTCAAATTCACACTGTGAGTTTGACGATTTTTTATATCGAATTTGATATCATTGGAAAATGATAAAAAGTTATGAACTTCTATATTTTTAGTTTTTTTTTTATATAAAAAAACAAGCTTTAAATGTTGAAAAAGAGATTGGGTATTGATTCATTGGTTAATTATGATTCTGTATTGAATATATATACATATATATATATATATATATATATATATATATATATATATATATATATATATATATATATATATATATATATATATATATAGGTAGAGGTTCATTTGAGACCAATACTATTTTGTGAGACAAGGGGACAACATTTCAGCATTTGATGAAAACTGATCCTATGGTTCTTAAAAAAACGTGATTAAGGCTAATTAATGTGTCTGATTAGTTAATTAGGGACCGATTAGTCATTGTTAGGTTAAAGATATCATAACCGGTTCTTGTACCAAAATTACTACCTTAGTTAACGAAATCAGATCTTCATCGCAATCAATCTTCAAATCTTCGACCAAGTATCCAAGATTTTATCGCATATATCAAAATCGCTGCTATGAGATCGATTCTTTTCCCTGATCGATCAATTATCATCTGTTATCAAAACTGCAATTATGAAAATCACATTTTTAGTGTTTTGCGACTTCGTCTTTACATTCTTCAACCATTTTCTTCGTCATCTGGAAATGATTATCAGATATATGTCGATTTTCAACAAATATGCTTCATCAAATCACATATATCAACATCAACAAGTTATCACAAAATTATGATCGAATTTTAGCATCTTGATCATCAATTTTCAACAAATAGAGTTAGTTTTTGTTCTCTGATATTCAATTTCAGCAATTCTTCATAACATCACATTTATTTAGCTGTTTGAGATCTATTTGAGCACTTTCAAAATTTAAATTCTATTTAATAGATTTGTGATTTCTATAATTTGCCAAGGTTTGATTTTCAGCACTTTTCAAGTATATGTTATGTAAAATTGACAAGGTATATATAAAGTAATTATTATTATTCAATTAATTCTCTTAAACTATACATGCACTCTACCTGTTTGATGAAAGTCCTGAATGAAAAAAAGAGTCATATGTATCACTCCTTCCTTCCCATCACTAAATTCATCTTTAAGAATAGAATTATCCTTCTAAAATATGAGTCACAGTTAGTGTAAATAATGTCACGATGACTATTGTTATTAAATTTACCATAGTTTTGTAAAACATATGTTTTTTTTCTTCAGAAACATAATGTTGGTGGTCTTTTTAGCATAGTTTTTTTTAAATATACTCTTGTTAACTTTCAGGATAAGAGTTGTACCAAAGAAAATATCAGTTTCTCTTAGATCTGTTTCTAGAATATTATCACCAGCACATTTGTATTAAAAATTATTCAAACGTAAAAGTTAGAGACATATCATTTAACAATATGGACTGCTCTTATTGATGTGTAGTAAGGGTTGTACTTCATAAAATATTATTAGACTCAGAGTATTTTTTGCTTATAAATGTTTTTATTGTTTGTTTTATGATCGATTATATTACTACATTATTTTGTTGTATCATCAATTATATTACTATAACATGTTGACTTGAATTTCAAATATTTGTATAATCCATACTTGATTCTAACAATTCTTTCATTGTTTGTTGCAAGTACTTTTAGCTAATGAATCCCAACTTAAAAGAAACTTGAAAATTTCAAACTACAAATTCTCAGCAACAGGTGTTGAGATTAATGAATATTTAATAGATCATATACGTTACAAACATGTAATAGATTTTTATGGATTATGGTGCAATATTATCTGATTATAACTTTATATGGCCCTTTTGAAATTCATCATCCCTCTTTTTATCTCACACTGTAAGCTTCTGATAGATTTTTTATGGTAAAACTTGAAATGTAGTTTTCAAACTATCAAGTTTCTAGAATACATTTCTACTTTTAAAGACGATTTGATACTTTTCCTAAAAATATTTGTTTCATTCTAAAAACTTATGTGGTTCTCAGTGGTTGAAAAGTTTGTTATTTGAATTTCCTAAACAGTTGAAGGGACAGGGTCCAGATTAGAATATTATACCTTGTACTTGAATATTACACCTTATAATATCATGATAGATATTTTATGGTACAAACTTGAAATGTGGTTTTCAAATCATTCGGATTAGAATATTACACCCTATAGTAGAAAATAACACTTTATAACACAATTTTAGAATATCACGCATTAATATAATAATAATAATAATAATAATAATAATAATAATAATAATATACCTATTTCGTAATATTACACAATAACATAAGAAAAATCTTTTTCTATAAATTGTTTTGTTTTCTTATAAATTATTTTAGATATTCTTGTAACACTATAAATCATACACTCGGAATATTACATAATATTACATATAATATTAGAATCATACATAGTATAAGTTCATTTTACAAATTACAACACAATTTTAGAATAATACACACAATTTCATGATATTACAGGTTAACAACACAATATTAATATTTCAAGTTTAGAATAACTAAAATAATAATATATCAATGAGTATTAGAAAAGTCTAAATTTAATTAGACATTTTTTATTTAGAATATTCTACATATACACATTATTTTTTTCTAATAAATCAAATTATTTAACAAAAACCCAAAATAATTATTTTATTGAATTATCAACATCATACACACAACCCATAATATTATTCTAATAAAATATTATACATCTACTTATTATATAAAAGACATAGAATATTATTCTAAAAGAATATTTTACATGCAAACTTAATTTTAAACTCATATAATATGTGAAAGAAATTCATAATTCAACAATATTGAGAAAATTATACCTTAATAAACAACACATTAATTATTAAACCGACAACATTCTTCTAACATTAATTTGTAATTTTACAATATTACATATTCTAAAATGAGAATATGACTCAAAATTTTAGAATATTTCACATCACTTCATTGTTAATAAAATACTATCACAATAGTTAACAAAAGGTTTAAAACAAGTTGTTTCGAACAAAAGAAAAATGTATAAAATCATATACTGCATATTATTTAATAAAAATATTTGAAGCAATTTGTTTCTAACAAAATTAGAAAGTCTAAAATGATAATAAGGCACATAAATTAAAAATATTCCATATTACTTCATATATGTCAAATGCTATTAGAATATCACACATTTCATGAACAAAATGATTAAAGCAAGTAGTTTATGAAAAAAGAACATCTAAAAAAGCAACATTCGACTCGTCAAATTAGAATACGTATAATATCAAGTTTTCACAAATTTATAATATTAGAATCTTACATAATATATTTTCGTTTTACAAATTACAAAATATTAGAATATTACACTTTAATATTAGAATATTACACACAATTTCAAAATATTAAATCTTAACACAATATTAAATATTGAGCAATTAAAATAACCAGAATAATAACATATCAATGAGTATCACACAAGTCTAAATCTGATTAGGTATTATTCTGACAGGATAGTCTACATATAACTTAAAATATCCTACAACATTATTCTTTTAGAGTATTTTACAAATAAATTTTGGGAAACAAATAACATATAACATTTATTCTAGTAGAATATTCTACTTATACACATTATTTTCAAATAATAAATCAACTTTTTCAATTGAAAACCTTGAACATTATGTTATTAGAATATTATAAATATGCACTTATGAAAACATACAACATATAATATTATTGTATTAGACTATTATACATATACTTATTATAACATAAAACACATAATATTACTTTAACAAAATATCATACACACAAACTTTAGTTTTAAACTCATGTGATATATGAAAGATATTACTAACATTACATTAAATAAACTATAACATTAGATATATTATTCTTTAAAATACATAACACAAATTTATCAACATTATACATGTTATATTCTAAAATTACAACTATATTGTCATATATACTTGTTTCATATTTTGTTGGTGTGTCTTCGATCAGTTGAGGAACTATCAGACGAGGTGCCATGAACTACACATTTTTTGTCTTGATATATTTTCGATGATAGACCTTGTTGTACATTCTTTCCTTTAGTATAAAAAACTCATTTTCCCTTAATTTGGTAATTTCGTCATTTCATCTGCATCAAAAAAACCATGCTTTTGTTAAAACAATAAAACTAGGATACAAACAAGAAATTAAAAAATGTTCAAAACATGTTGTTTCCAACAAAATTATAATGTCTAAAATCATATATTACACTTTACATAACAAAAATGTTCAAAACAAGTTGGTTCCAACAAAATCACAATGTCTAAAATAATATATTATGTATTACTTAACAAAAAGGTTGAAAACAAGTTATTTCTAACAAAATCAAAATGTCTGAAACTAGAATATGACACGTAAATTTACAATATTTCACATAACTTCATAGTATATCAAATGCTCTCAGAATATTACACATTACTTTGCCAAAATGTTCATATCAAGTAGTTTAGACAAAACCAGAATATTTAGATAGAAAAACTTATATCACTCTTTTTGTATTGCATCATCCAATTAAATAATGCAATAACATTTCAATTTAGATTATACTAATAAGAATACATAGAATATCAAAATTGAAAAAACATTTTTACTAAATTTATACTAGAAGACAATTAATTAACATAACATAGGAAATAACTAATATAAGGTCTTCACTGGAATCATAATTTTACTTTGTTTGAGAACTTTCTTTGAATCTTTTATCCTCAAATCATTTGTATTGAATTAAAGTTATGAAGTAACATATGAAATCATATTAGAATAGCTATAATATCAACTTATGAAACAACAATTTGTTAAACTTTTCTTAAATATCCAACTAATCAACAAAATAACAATAACATCTAAGATTATATTATAGTTCAAATACATGTAACATCTTAGAAAATTCTAAAATTCATAGCTAAACCTGCATACAATAAATCTATATAATAAACTCTAAAGAAATCATAAACAATTAGACTTAAATGTTATAAAACACTACATCATATAATAAAATAAAGTTGCGAACTAACATATGAAATCATATCAGAATACCTAGAATATCAATTCTTGAAACATCAGTTTATTAAATGTTTTATAGAATATTCCACTAATAAGCAAGATAACATTAAAATATGAGATTTAATTTTAGTATAAACACATGTAACATCTTAAAAAATCTAGAAATTTTTTTTATATGATATTATAAATTCATTGCAAAACCTAGCTACATTACACTATTTCACAAAAAATGTTTCATAAATCATAATCTTTGAATAACTAGAATCAAAATCAAGGATAATTAAAGAGCATGGATAATAAAACTTCTTGAATTGTTGTTGATTTATACATCACAATAACTATATCATAAACTCTAACTACATAAATTAGAATAATTTTATTACCAAGTTATAGATGAAATATGGACAAAATCGATACCTATTTTGTGATGTGGAGAATGATCAGGTGTATAATACTAATATGAATCTATAGAATGAGGTATTTCTGTGACCTTTTAGTGTTTTATTGTGATAGAATCTTAAACAAATTATAATCACGAAAATCATATTGATTCAGAAATAGATGAAAATCGAGCTTGATGATTTTGTTTTCTAATGTTTTGAATTTTCACAATAACACATAATAACAAGCATAATATATAGAATTTTATATTAAAACACACATTTCAATTCATAGAATAACAAGAATATCATGTAATAACATTTCAGAATAAATAGAAATTTCTACTAGAACATACATTATAATAATTAAAATAGTTAAAATATCGCACGGTAACAAAAAATAGTATATAAAATAAATATCAATCCAAAATATACAGAGTATTCAATTAAAACATACATTGCAATTCAAAATATATCAAAAATTATACTAAAACATACATTATATGTCATAGGATAATTAGAAGATCATATAAAACATTCTAGAATATGTAGACTTTAGTGGTTTAATCAAGTTCATGGTTTGCAAAGTGGAGACTGATGATGTATATAATCATAATATGATTGTGTAAATGAGCCTTTTTTGTGACCATTTTAGTGTTTTGTTGTGAAGAATATGAAACAAACTACCTTACATTAACTACAAACGTCAAATATTAGTAACATTCTAAAGCTTTCAACATACAAGAGATTCGATTGAATACCAAATCAAGAAATTAAACTTATAATCCACAGATTTATATAAATCAAAATCATATACAAATCAAAATCATATAAACATACATAGGATACTAACATATCAACCCATATTATGCTAATTTAGTATTAGATCATGTCATTAATCACCAAATCAACTGTTAAAATTAAATCTATAATTCACCAAATAAGCAAATCAAATATTATTAAGACATTACCCAAAATAAAAAATGATTTATCAATTATTGAAACCTAAAATACCTGCAATAGATGTAATTTCCTCAGGTTCTAGATCTTTTAAGTCATCAGGGGAAGTTTTATGTTTGAAAACTTAGATTCAAAGCCTTTAATTAAGAATCAGCTACTTTTAGCAAATCACACACAAATGAGAGCCAGAATTTGAGGCGATTTTAGTAGAGTGAGCCATGATTGATGCTCGATTAGAAGAAAAAAACCTTCAAATTGTTGTACTGGAGCTTGAAATCTCTTTGACTATTGCGATTTTTAGGGTTTTTGATGCCTTCATATCGAACAAGAAGCTAGGGTTTTATTGATGGGTTTTTCTAGATTATTGCATCTAATTACACCTTTTGATAAGTAGCAAAATGCGAAGTAGAGATTGACTGGGTGTTTAATCGGATTTTGCTTGTGTAGAATGAACCATTTTTGTGATTGTTCTAGTGGTTTTTCGTGATGAAATCTGAAACAAATGAAAATTGGAAACAAGATGCCAAAGTAGAAAGAGATGAAAATTGAGCATGATGAATATGTTTTCTAGGGTTTAGAATGAAAGAAATATCTATGCAATCGCGTAGAAATATGGAACGAGTTGAGATAGGGTTTTACATGAATGAGAGGTTTTTGGTGTGGAGAAGAATGAGAAGCATTTCTGTTTGAATCGTGATTGCAAAAAATGTTAATTAAAAAGTTACAATATTACCCCTCTGTGTCTAAGAGTTAATCCCAAAGTTCCATCTATTTACAAAAACACCACCGCCTCCAAGTTATTTGATCTCCGTTCTTGATAACAATAGATGAATGGTTCAGATCTTGTCCTCCTGTCTCACAAAATTGTCTTGTCTCATATGAACCTAACCCTATATATATATATATATATATATATATATATATATATATATATATATATATATATATATATATATATATATCCCGTTTTTTATTAAACATAAATAAGAAAAAGAATACCAAATCTTAAATGTTTACATTAATTTGTGGAAGTTATTGAATTAAATATCAATTTCTTGTGGTAAAAATATAATTATTTTGCTTGAATCATAATATTTGAATGATCTCATTTATCATATATTGAAATATAAATAAGTTAAAAGACAACAAGATTAGCCGACACAAAGTTTAACATTATATTTAATTCACTATTTAATTATTATTAGTTACCAACCTTTTGGGTTGTATTATTTAATAGATAAGTTGAAAAGTTAGTATAATTAGAATAGTTTCTAACGAATAAGGTTAAAAATACGAATTTATCTTGATCGACATAAAGTATAAAAGATAAAGATTATAAAGTTATATATTTTTTTACTAGGTTTCCTAGATTTATGAATATTTTCTATGAATGTTTATGTTTGCAATATTTGATTTAATTCATCAGACTCAATCATTCTAATTTGTTGGATTTGAATGGCAATCATTTGTAGGGTGAAATTGGTACGGTATCAATTCGTTTTTCCTTAAATCGTATATTGTACCAATTATAATTAGTATAAAAAATTTGTTAACGGTCCCGTACGAAGTATACTTGGTACCAATATATTTGGCTACCAACAAGATTGGTTGGTATAAATTGGTAATGATATATATCTACTTCTTTTAATAATCCATTGTAAGATTTTAAAATAAACAAATACATCGGCTAATTTAGACATTTATTAAAGAAATTTGTTACATAGTTCTTAATTTAAAAAAGAATTCTATTGAAAGTAACGCTAAAGTAATGTTTTAATTTTGTGATTTAACGTGGTAAAAACTATTGATTAATGCGACCAAATAACTTATATAACGTTCTTAAAAATATAAACACTAAACACAATTAACAATTGAAACTTACGATTTCGTTTATATATATATATATATATATATATATATATATATATATATATATATATATATATATATATAATATGAATTGGTTGTTACGGTATTACCATGGTATTCAAACTTTTGTACCATTACCGTACCGAGATTGTTCAATTGGTACGGTATTACTAATCAAACATGTTGGCTACCAAATTTATTGGCTACCAACTTTCTTGGTTCGGTTGGTAGCATGTTGGTTGGTTGTTCGTGGTATAATTTTGACAGCCATAATCATTTGTAGGTTTCAATTTTTATTTGATATTTAAGGATTTTTATATTGTGTATTATAATCATATTCCTTACTAAAATATTTAGTTTAAAAAATTCTAACTTAAGATGAATACAAAACTAATGGATACTTTTTATTATGTTAGACTGTCCGGTATACGGATCATGAACCCGGTCGTGGTCTACCTGGCCACGAACAACGGTCGTGCACACCACCTTAGTCGGTCATGATTCATCATTTTCGTGGTGATTCGTTGTGCGGACGACGAGTAACAACGCGCAGTGAGGGTCTTCCCTTTTTTTGACCGATTGACTAGTAGTTCCAACGACTGCATTTTGAAAAAAAAAATTAATACAATTTTACCTATAAATACCTAACCATATAACCTCATTTTTCACATCATTCTTTTCTTTCTCTGTTACACAATTACGCACAATCTTTTTTTCAACCAAAATCCATGGATCTCAATCAAAATAACCCCCCCCCCCCCAAAAAAAAAAAGTTATCAACCGCAAACCCTATAACGATTGAATCACCTCAATGTGGTTTTATGTATTTGCTACAAACTGGTTTCCTTATCCAACACACACCACTTTTCCAACAACAATTCCAACCTTTCACGGCCTTTCAACAACAATTCCACAAATTTCAACAATCCCAAAAAATTCCAACAACAATTTCATCCTCAGTCATCACAACCACCACCTTCGCATCCACAACAATCACTAACACAACCTTCACAATCATAACCATCTCATTCGTTGAATTTTGTTTCGGAAACACAACCTTCACCACGACCACCTGAAACAAATAAGAAAAAAGGAAAAAAAAAAAAAAAACCGGCCCGCCCCACTACCGAAGAAATGGTACCGTGGACAAAAGATGAAGAATAAAAGCTAGCGAAGGCATGCGTTTCGGCTTCCCAAGACCCAATTGAAGAAGATAATCAAACCATCAATTTATTTTTGGAAGAAAGTTCGAAGCGTGTTTTATGTGTTAACGGGAAATGAAAGTCGAAATCCCAATAAATTAGCTCGAAGTGGCGCAATATTCGACTAAAATACACCGAATTTGGAGGTTTACAACAACCTCCAAGACATACCCAAAAGCGGGTCAAATAATTTTGATGTCTTCAAGGCGGCCTTGGATTAATTTGAAAAAACAACGCCAACCCGCAAATCTTTTCCGTATGTGAACCGTGGCTAAAATTGAAAGACGCTCAAAAATAGAAATAACAAATGGAAGGAACTTCACAAGCCTCTTTCGTTTCAAAGCGTTCAAGAAACTCGGATGTAACTTCCCAACAATCGAACGAGCGAACAAACATCAACATCAACGATGATCCGCTCGATCTTGAAAACGAACAACCTCTTCGTCGGCCCGTTGGAAGAAATAAAGCAAAAAAGTGGCTTCGACGTCTAATGTTATGAATCATTTTGGAGTCAAATTTGATCGATATGTGCAAGTTCAAGAGAACAAGGCCGAGATAATGAATCAAGTGGAAAAAATGATTAAAGCGTAAATGTCATTTTAAGAGGCACAATCGACGCTTCAAAAAAAACCGATATGGAAATCTTGAAAATGAAAATGGAAGACCTCGAAGGCGAAAATTTGGAGCTTTTTCTCATGTTGAAAAAGTCCGTTCGAGCCCGACATAGGAATAGGGGGTAGTTTAATTTTATTTTTAGGTTTTTTTATTTTTATTGTTATTTTATTTCTTATTTTTTAATTAATGTAATTTTTTAATGTAATGTGGTATTGTAATTTAAAGAAAAAATAGAATTAAAAAAAAACTTATATGTTTTTAATGTATTTTTTAATTAAATTTATATAAAAAAATAAGGTGGAGTTGTATGTTTAGTGGTAACTATCCCATAGTTAGTGGTAGAGAGTATGATGATAATACGACACCAACCACTTTAATGGTTAGTAGTGAGTATAACAAATGACCTTATATTGAATTGTTATCATATTAGATGGTGATATAATAGCCAATTGGTCGTTTAAAAATTATTAATTAACAAACTTCAACAACAAATGTCTAAAATTTGATCATTATTCTAGTCGTGATTTAATTGATTTTTATAGAAAATATTTTGATGTTTTTTTTTTCTTTTTGACACATTAAAATCTAAAATGTCTATTTTCATATATAAAATAATTTTTTATATATCAACATAATTTTTTTATACATTTATGATGAATAAATTTTTAACAAAGCAAATCATAAATTACAAAAGAATTTTATAAAAATGATAAAAAAATCATATTTATCCAAAACTTAATTGTTTTTTTTATATATGGTTTTAAGGAGTAAAGAAATTATAGGTTTTTGAAGAAAAAAAATTATAGGTTTTAATGTTAAAAAGTCAAAATTTTGACGTATGGAAAAATTTAGCAACATGTTATATGTGTTTTTATTTATATTTATGAAATAAATAAATAAATAAAAAACTTGATGGTCTTATCAATTTCCATATTTATTTTTATTTTCATATATTCTAGAAAACTATAACAAAAAGATAAGAGCAAAAAGTGTGAACAACCAAAAGAATATTATTTTTTATAAATATATAAATTGAAAAAAGAAAATAATTTAGATAGGCTTATCTATTTACACATTCTGTTTTATTTTTAATGCACTATAAACAGCTCAAACCACAAATAGCCGTATGATTTGCTTTGTTAAACAAATCATTTAATTACTAATTATAAGTAGCATAAATTGATAAATTGAAGAGACTGTGAAGTTTCAAATAAATATAGATTTATTTTGAACTACATGAATCACTTCCTTTATATATATATATATATATATATATATATATATATATATATATATATATATATATATATATATATATATATATATATATATATATATATATATATATATATATATATATATATATATATTATTAAAAATATGAACAACATGTATTTATGATCGACATCAATAAAAATCGTATAATCTCAACCTATGAGCTGCAAATATATATATTTTTTAATATAGTGTTCAATTTAGTGTTGTTTTTAACAATTGATTATGTTAAATAATTATGATATGCATGTATAGAACCATATCATCATAATGATTTTTCCTACGGATTGTACGTGAATAACTAAATATAACATTTAGTTTTGTGTCACTTTAAACTATTATTGTAATTAGTTAATTTAAAAATAACTTATTTGATTAACTTTTTAATTTATATTATTATAATTACTTTAAATATGAACAATGATTTTTTTAATAGATAGCAAAATAAATTTTAATTTAATGTCATTTTTAGTTGTTGTTCCTCTGAGGTATTTTTAAAGCAATTTTTTTAAACAATAATTATAATTATAAAAATGTAATTAAAAAAATTAATTTGTCATTAAAATTTAGGTTTTGTCTTAATCATTAGATTAAATTGTTTTGAAGCGTGCATGCCTAGTTAAAGCTAGAGACTTCCTCACTTTACCTAATATACATACATTATGTTTCGATGAGGCTTTTGACAATTTCGAGATTCGATATGTGGGTGAGTTATGGGAAATGTTTGAATTCAAGAATAAAGAAGTTTGCAAGAACTTCTTGGTTAGTGATGTTACAAACCATTGGATTGTGGAGAAACGTGCATGGGATAGAAATTTCGTGCCGTTGGAAATACTTGTTTGGGTTTAGTGGAAGGGTTAACTTTACGTGTGTGGACTAAAGATGCATTTAGAAAAATATTAGATAAATAGGGTTCCGTTCTGCATCTTGATGACAACTTAGGAGAAGATGTGTACAAGAACCGTGTTTTGTTATCTTTTCATAGGATTATTTTGGATGTGATTAAAACTCATGTAGATAATGAAGTGTTCTTGGTTAGAATTAAAGAAGTGTCTGGTTGGATTCTTACTTTTACTTGTGATACCCTGAATTCCATTTTTGAGTATGAAAATGATCATGGTCATTTTGAAGATGAGGGTAGTCTTCACTCTTTGCATGATAAGGAAGATATCTCCTTTGATCCATTTGGTATTTATGAAACCATGGAAAATATGAAGAATGATGAGGCTAAAAACAATGTTATAGGTGATTTTAGAGGTGGGTTTTCAGGTGTTAAATCTAATGAAGCAAATGATGAAATGGAGGGGTATAAATAGAATGGACACACACAAAATTCCCAAAGAATTTGATCCACTATTACGGCTGCAGTTGAATCCACATATTCTTCCCATTTTGTTGGTGTTGTTGTCAATTTCACAGATCCTTCCGTTACAACTGTTCCAACAACCCTCGAGTCTGATGCATATATGACGACAACTGTTGTTCTGGTGGCAACTTTTGTTCCAGTAACAGAAGTTATTTTGGCGACAGCCTCTCCTATTGTTGTTGCCTCAGCTGTTCAGTCCATCAAAATTGCCTAATTTTTTATATTGCTTCCGACACGGGTATACCTACTGTGAAGATTAGATGTTGGGTTGTTATGGTAGGATTTTTGGGTGTTTTTGATTGGATGTCAGGGGTAGATATCTCGAAAGATAACTTTTCTCATCCCAGGGTTTTCTAATTTTCGTGCCAATGAAGGTTCTTCCAAAATGTCTTTTAATAACTACTCAATTTTTAATGAAGTTCAAAAGACATTTGATATGGGGAAATCTTTGGTTACAATATGGATGGATGTTATGATTGTGTGAAAGAATTTGTTGAAGGGAACGAGGAAAGGTTATTCATTCCATGAATTGATTTTCCATCAACATTCAAGGGACGAGTTGTATTGCCAAACAGAGGTGGATTAGAACCTTATCTAAAAAGCATAAGGTGATTTTTTTGGCTATTCAAGAAACAAAGATGGAAGGTATAGATTTGGTTCTAACTTGGTGTTTTGGGGAAACATTTCTTTTTCTCATGCTTTTATCCTTCTCGCGGCGCGTCTGGTGGGATCCTTTTTATTTGGGATCCAAATCATGTTGTCCAGAAAAGGGTGATCATATCAGATTATTTTGTAGCGGTTGAGGTGGTATGAGTGATTTTTGGGTTACATGTGTTGTTTATTTCAGTCAATTCCCCCCAAGGGGTAGACTATAAGAAATAACTCTGAGCCCATATTTTGTAGATGATTGGGTCTTTGCGGGGGAATGTGTTATGATGGGTGATTTTAATGAAGTTCGGGATGAGTCGGAGAAAATGGGTTCCCAGCTTCATCTGGCTTTAGCTAGGAGTTTCAACCAGGTTATTGACTTAGCTGGTTTGGTTGATATTCCATTGGTTTGTCCAAGATTTACTTGGAGTAATAATAAATGGGATTCTAAGTTTAGTAAGTTGGATACATTTTTGGTCTTGAATGGTGTTTTTGATTCCTTTCCTCATCTCATGGGTTTGGTCCTTGAGAAGAGACTCCCATATCACCATCCTATTCTTCTTTTGGACTAAAGAGCTGATTATGGCCCCTTACCATTTTGTTTATTCCATTTCTGGTTTGACATGGATGGTTTTGATGGGGTTGTTCGAGACTATTGGTCGCAAATACCCATGGGGTGGTGTATGATCATGTATGGATCAAATTTAAGAATAAACTACAATTGCTCAATTCGAATATGAGAGCATGGAATAATAGGATTCGGGAACGGGTGCGGTCCAAAAGAAAAGATTTACAGGATTTGCTTTAGTGTATTGATATGTGTCTTATGGAAGATGCATGTACGACTACTCTGCATGATCAGCTGGTTACGATTTTGAAGGAGTTGATAGATTTAGATCTTCTTCGCCAAGTGGAGTTATCTCAAAAGGCGAAGATTCAGTGGGGTATTGAGGGTGATGAGAATTCAGGATTTTTTCACAATACCCTTAACCGTAAAAGGCCTCAGGTCGCTATTCAAGGAGTGTTGCGGGATGACATTTGGGTTGATGATCTAGATTGAGTTAAGGAAGAGTTTTGAGATTATTACCATAATATTTTTTCGAAATAGAGGGGGTCCTGTCCTTTGACCGATCAGTCTCATTTTTTTTACTCTATTGGAGTTTGAGGTGTAGTTCCTTCAGGCCCCCTTTTATCCAGATGTGATTAAAAGGGATGTGTGTGATTGTGGTTAGTCTAAGGCACCTGGTCCAGATTATTTTTCGTTTGGTTTTCTCAATCGCTATTGGGATCTCATCACATATGATGTTGTGGATTTTGTTACGCATTTTAATACTAATTTATCTATTCCAAAAGGTTGCAATGCTTCTTTTTTACAGTTATCCTGAAAGTCAGAGACCCAAAGACTTTTACAGACTTGAGACCTATTAGGCTAATTGGTTTCTAGTACAATATTATTGGAAAACTTTTAGCTAATAGATTGGTAGAGGTTATTGGCATCGTGGTGAATATAAAGCATTCTGCTTTTATTAAAGGAAGACATATATTGGACGAGCCTTTTCTTATTAATGAGGTTATCGCTTGGAGTAAGGCTTCAAAGAATCCACTTATAATTTTTAAGGTAGATTTTGAAAAATCATATCATTCTCTTTCATGGGAGTATCTTCAGGAGATTATGCAGATTATGGGTTTTGGTTCCAAGTGGTGTTGGTGGATTATGGAGCTCTTGAATTCGACTAAAGCTTCTATTTTGGTTAATAGTTCCTTTACTTGTGAATTCTAGATATATAGATGTGTGAGGCAGGGGATATGCTCTCTCCGTTCTTATTTATCTGGGATATGGAGAGGCTTCATGTAGCCTTGGTTAGGGTTCAGATGGCTAATGTCTATATGGGGATTTCTATTAATGGTATATAGATCTAGCATCTTCTTTATGCAGATGATGTTGTGGGTGTTTCTCCTTGGGATCCTGAGAATGTTATGTGCATTGTCCACATCTCGCATTATTTTTTATGGCTTCGGTTCTTTAAATTAATTCATTTAAGAGCAAATTGTTTGTTGTTAGAGTTTCAGCTTCTCAGGTTGGTTTAGTAGTTGTGTGCATTGGTTGTGCTTCAGACTCTCTTCCTTTTATCCATTTGGGTGTTCCTGTAGGTCAGAATATGTCTCGGGTGAACGCTTGGTCTTCGATTATTGATCGTTTCTAGAGCAGATTTGTTGTGTGGAAGGCTAACTGTCTTTCTTTTGGTGGTCGTATGACTTTGATCATGTCAGTCATAGGTTCCTTAGATAGTTATTTGATGTCTATGTTCCTTACCCTCGTCATGGTTCTTAATACATTCGAGGCTTTGAGAGAAAAAAATTTATGGGGTACGGATTTAGACGAGAGACACATGTATTTGGCCAGATGGGATATAGTTATTGCCTCCAGACGAGTTGGAGTTTTGCGAGTGAGAAAATTGTTTTCTTTCAACATAAGTAAGCTTTTTCGTTGGCGTTGGCGTTCTTCCACTCTCCAGATTTGATGTGGGTTAGGGTTGTTAAATCCCTTTATTGCACGTATAGGATCCTGTTAGGAAGTAAAGCGGATAAATAGCAAAACCAAAAGTACACAAGACACAATATTTACGTGGTTCGGTCAAGGTGACCTACGTCCACGAGCAGGAGGGTAGTATTTTTTTTTATTTTAGAGCTCTCAACACAGAGGTTACAAGTACAATTACACAGAGATTCGCCTATCACTTTAGAATTCAAGATACAAAATGACCTAGCATGCATCCATATTTATACTTGAGGGATCAGACCTAAAACTATAGTGGGCCAAGCCCATTGGCCAATAGGCCCATGAACGGTGTCAACCAATCACAATCCGCCATGAAACATCTTCTGGAACATTCTTGAGCATGATAATCTTCTAGGCATACGTGGATCAACATGGCACAACAAAGGAATCAATATGGCGCATCATGTACCAAGATGGTCTATGATGACGCAATAGCTTCTTCATTGCGCAACAACAACCCTAGTTGGCGTAACAGGGATCTAAATGGCACAAAAGCATCAAGTATGGCACACAACATCAATCTTGGAGCAACATCATCACCATGAGCAACAGACACATGCATGGCTCAACAAGGCCATGCATGGCTTAACAAGAAAAAAAGATGGTGCAAGAGGAGAACAATATGGCACAAGAGGAGAACAAGTTGGTGCAAGAGCATCCCTCTTAACCCATCTCTTCATCATGTGGCGCAACAAGGACACTTTGTTGCTCCATATCCCTTCCAAGTGCTCCAAACCTCTTCCAAGTGCTCTAAACTCCTTCCAGGTGCTCCAAACCCCCTTGTACACGATCCGTTCCTTCGACACGATCCATATCCCTTCCAAGTGCTCCAAACCTCATCTAGTCTTCGCATTCCCAGGTGAACTTGGGTCCTCGTTTTACGTTCCAATGGACCTTCACAACAGGGATGCGACTTTGATTTCATTCTTTTGATTTTTGGATCCATGATTTCTATCAGTTTTTCCACGAAGTGGAGACTCTCTTCGAACAATCACTTCTTTAGTTTGACACATGGAATGTAGGGTGTACATTTTTGAGTTCTTGTGGTAATCGAAGTTTGTATGCTACCGGGTCTACCCATTGAATTGGGTAACTTGATTGTGATGTTCATGGCTATCCGCTCCCACTTCCTTTCGGTTATCGTTGGTTGTTGTAGGAAACTCGAAGGCTTCTATTGTTCTACCTTGACCTTGGCACAAGTCCGATACTTTCCCACATGTGTAGCGATGTCAAATTTCCTATTTGGCCACCGATGTTACTTCTTGAGGTATAGATACATCTTGTCTGAGCCTGGATGAATGGATTAGCATGCTTTCGTGTGCTTCGTTTGTGACAACGTCTCAGAATCCACCAACTTCGACATCCAGATCTGGTTCATGGAATAACGTGCCATGCCACTCTTGCCTTCTAGGTTCTTATGATCGGTGAAGATGGTACATTTCATGTCATAGAGATAGTGCCTCCAGATCTCTAGGGTGAATACTACTGCTCCTCGTTCAAGGTCATGCATGACCTAGCCGACCCCGTACGTCTTTAGCTTTCTTAATTCATAAGTAATAACTTCTCCTCGAAGCGCTGCATAGGGCCTGCTTTAGTGTTTCTCATTTGATTAGATCGGTAGGGAGCGTATGTGTTTGGTTTGCATAACTAGGTTCTTTCGAATGGTAGAATGTTTGTTTGTAGTCCTGGGAAGCTCTGTCTCGGAGTGCGTGGTATACCTGGTCCATCTGTCATTTCCTCGTGCATACAGGTCGTATATAATTAAGATTTGTAAGACAGTTGGATGGGTGTCCCTGCCCCGAGCCCATAACCAGACAAGGAACAGGAAATAGGGCGTGAACACTCATCCAACGTCCATCGAATCTTAATTATATGCCGCTCTCGTGTATACAATTAGTAGCGATAGGTTAACCACATTCGTCCCAAGCCTCTGTGCTTGAACGTATCTGCTGCTTGCGCGACATTCCCGAAGGGTCTTTTGGGAATACGTTGGAAAGGTTTCGGAAGGTATAATACTCCTCTAGTGAGTGTTTTGGGGTTTCGCAACGAGGGGTGACCCGGAGGTCTATGTCAAGTTTGTGTTTAAGAGGGATGAGGGTTTCAATATTCAACTGGTTAGGTGGAGGGTCTTCATGTAACATATGCAATTGATAAGGTAATGACCCAAACCAATCCATATCGAATGACGACATCGGATTTTCTCGATGACACTTGTATTAAGTTGTATTCGTAAGAGATATCTGTTAGCGTGATAGTGCATCCTGTGTTCCTAGTCAGTGTGTTCCGTTTTGATCGATGTTATTGAACTAGATTTTTCTGTATTATTTCCCGACTTAAATGTATTTTGTAAACAATTCATAATGAAAGTCCATATAGATAAACTTATGAATTTAGTAGTAGTGACTCGAATGTAATTTTGTGATTTGTTTCATGCCTGATCCACTCCTAAGATCACCTGATGTATACCAGTTGTGTGTAATTAAGGTTTAATAGGTCGTTGAACTTAATGAGTCTGTCCTAAGTCCACAACCAAACAAGGAACAGGACCCAAGGCGGACTCACCATTTCTAAGTCGATCATCTCTTAATTACACATAACCTTGAGGTATATATATTAAGTAATCTTAGAGTTACTATAAGCAAATCGTTTGTAATACTAGGTTATGAAATATGTGGTACACTCTCAATGAAATAAAATGCATGCCAATTTCATTGATATAATCTAGTACATAGAGTTCAGGAAAGTTTGACCTTATATTAGGTCTACATTTCGTTAATGTAAGGAAAAATAATTAGGAAGCGACACGACCCCTTTAAATAGTGTAGTCCCTAAATTTGAAGGGTCGAGTTTATGTATATGACGGAGCAGTGTTTAAACGCACGCCAACAGTTTGAGTCTGTATCGATATGTCAGTAGTGTACACATTACTCGCGGCGGGTGATGTTTCATAGGCCATAGAATGAAGACATTAAAGTCTGCATTTCCCTAACCTCTGCCCTGGCTTTTGTCATTTGATGTTCTGCATCCCGATACTCTCTAATCTCGGCTTGAGTTACGGTCACTTCCCTCTGAAGGCTTTGATGTGGCTTCTGATCTATTCATGGCCTCCATCCAGGTGACGATGGCGAATTGCGGTGATCTTGGTGGTAGCGCCTACCTCCATAATTCGGCTGACCGATGCTCGTGATTGTACCCTCTAGTCAGTGATGCGGCGTACTGTGACAAGGAGAGCCCTGTCTACTAATCCTCCCCTATTGAGGTTGTAGAAGCCTAATCCATTCCATAGGGAGGGTGTTGACCTTGTTCCTAACTCCATCTCTGTAAATCTACGGCTCATCGAGGTGTTGGACCATGGAAGTCTCGTCGGGGTCTTCCTCTATTATTTCTTCAGGATCCTCTTTGAAATTCTCTCTGATCCAACCACCATTTTCCTGGTTAGGAAGAATAGGGTCTCCTGGTAGTTAAGCTCCCGACATGTTGTTCGTGCGAGAATAGGGGTAGAAGAGATAATTAATAGACGTCTAATCCTACAATTACTTATAGGGAGTGATCCTCATTAGTCATTTCAATAATCACATAGTGCATACCAGTTATACATAATCTGAGATAAAATAGACCTTCGAATAAATGACTATACTCTAAGTCCACAACCAAACAATGAACAGGAAGTAGAGCAATAGCCATAAATTCTGAGTCTTTAATATCTTTAATTATATATAACATTAGCGTATCCACTCAATCATTACAAACCTACTAATAGGGGTCTTTAGTTTTCACATAAGTTGGTTATAATATCACTAAATACTCCTATAGTATTTTAATGTTTGTCTTATGTTCTCAATGTTTCTTTGTAGATAGAGTTGGTAAGTTTTCAGACTTGTTGCAACACCACAACCATTCCTGGGCATATGCTAATCACTTCTGGGATAGACATAGTTGATCAGGCTATATCATTCCCAGACTTGACAATACATCCCCAAGCCTACTTGTGCCGTTCAACAATCACCACTTTTGTTCTGTTCTAGTATGATACTGACCTTAGTATGTATGCATGCATGTATACTTTAGTAAAATACTTGATATATTTCAAAAAGTATAACTCTTGGTCAGAGTGTTTTTGTACCATTGTATTTATAGTTTGTATATCTTATATGGTTCGATATACTTAGTTCACTATAAACATTGATCTGATACCAATCCGTCACACCCCCAAATCAAGGATGGCAGAAACGTACGGGGGTGGAGGACTTCATGTATAGTATCACAACAATGAGTATAATAATGCTCAGAGTAAATACAACCATCATAAATATAATGGAAAAAGTTATGCCATAGTATGAGTTTACATGTTTCAATATCAATTACACTATGATGACAAAGTGAAATGTTTGACGATTTAACGTTCCATCCTCAAAATCTTGTAATTTCCCGTTTCATTGATTTCCTGAGAACACAAGTAGTTTTGAAAAGTGTCAACAATTAAGTTGGTGAGTTCGTAAGAGTTTTATTTGAGAAAGAATCCATTTTCCTTGTAAAAGCGATAGAGTATGATTCCAGAAAATCTAAAATTTTCTTTATAAAATGTGAAATGAAAGCTCCTATGTTACGTAATAATGTAACCTAGAAAGACCCGTAGAATTCCTTCTATAATCACCCAGTGTATATAAGTTATATAAAATTTAAGTTAAATAAACCGTCGAATATAATGGGTCTACCCTAGGTCCACAACCAAACAAGGAACAGGAAGTAAGGCGGGCCCACCAATTCTAAGTTGATTGCGACTAAATTCATATATAACTCTAACATGTACACTTAGCAATTATAGCTGAAAACTAACAATTCCTGATGAAACGAAGTTTTAATATCATAAAAGCCATTTTGTGTAAACCAGGTACTTTGTATTCGTACCCTTTTTATATGAAAACCCGATACTTTGTAATGTAACCCTTTTGTATGAACACCCGGTACTTTTTAGTGTACCCCTTTTGTATAAACCCGATACTTTGTATTCGTACCCTGTTTATATGAAAACCCGGTACTTTGTAATGTACCCCTTTTGTATGAAAACCCGGTACTTTGTAATGTACCCCTTTTGTATAAACCAAATACTTGGTAATGTACCCCTTTTGTATAAACACAATACTTTCTATTCGTACCCCGTTTATATGAAACCCAGTACTTTGTAATGTACCCCTTTTGTATAAACCCTAGTACTTTGTATTCGTACCCTGTTTATATGAAAACCCGGTACTTTGTAATGTACCCCTTTTGTATGAAAACCTCGATACTTTGTAATGTACCCTGTTTGTATGAAAACCCAGTACTTTGTATTTGTACCCCGTTTATATGAAAACCTTTTGTAATGAGTTCGAAATATAAATGAAACATAAACTATACCTATTATAATTTATCATAATGTTTGTATTGTGTATGCAACCTAACTATACCTATTATAGTTTAGCATATTTGTTTGTGGTGTATAATAGACTTAACTATACTTATTATAATATATTATAATTATTTGTAGTGGTATTACTCCTTTGTATATGATTTATACCTTTAAACTATGGTAAATAGTATGTACTATTAGCAACATGTATTCAAATAATACTACACACTTTGCTCAGCAAGTTACAAGGTGTAAATAGGATTGTTAACTATTTTATAGTTTTTAACTTTTATGTTCCTGCTATTGGAAAATTTATAGAAATATCATCATAGGTCGAAATAATCATAATTTTTATCATGATTTTTGGTGACTTTAACTTGTGTAAAAATGCCCAACTTCACAGACTGGTCCGAAGTGGATTCTGAAATGATAGGCTGTTTTGTAAAAATCAACATAAATTATAGAAAAATAGTATGGAGATGTGCAAGTAGTCATTTTTAAGGTATTAACCTGAACTACTTTCATAATAAACAGTTTTGAAGGATAAAAAGTTTAAGAAGGTCAAAACAGTCTGTGAATGGGACTCAACTTTCCTGTTGAAAGATGATGATTGAGTTGAAGTTAAGTTTTTGGTGTTTTAACTTGTATTCTCCCCCTAAAACTTGAAGAAAACATGAAAATGTGGGGGTATGAACTCACCTTTACTGATTTCTTGGGATGGACGATGAAGAGAAGAGGTTTCTAAGTCAAGAACACTTGGGAGATGCTTGAAGATTTGAAGATTTAAGAGCAAATATGGTGATATTTGTTAAGAGAGATCCATAATTTGAGAGAAAATGTGTTTGTTCTTCTTGAGAAATAGTGAGTAAAGTGAGAGGAGAGATAAGGATTTTCAACCTTTGATCAAGGACATTTGCTAGAGAAAGAGGGTGAAAGGGAAAATAATTGACTAGGTAGGGATAAATAGTGACTGAGGGTGGTTATATAGTGGGTATGGGAGGTAGCTTGTGTCTTTGCTTTATGGAAAAGTCAACACTCCACTTCAAAATCTTACCCAATAGATTTTATTCTTGGACAAGTATTTCCCTCAAAATATTATTAAACTATGAATATTTAGGGTCTTATATGCCAAAATATGAGTTTGGGTGAAAATTCCACGTTAAAATCTTGAAAAACGAGCTTAAAACGCGAAACTACTCGAAAACCGGGAAAAGAAGGTGAAATTCCAAAGTCTGAGGCAAGGGTTCGGTCTTTGGTGATTAGAACAGAAGGTAGGTTTGGGTGTGAGAAGAACCGAAAGGAGGGTTCGTCCGAACAGCATTGCAGGCAAAGCAGTCCGAACCGAAGGTGGGTTTGGTTCTCGGGTTCGGTTCGGCAGGGTGGTTTCACTCTTTGGAGGCTTCGGTCCAAAAGGGACCTTGACTTTGGCTCTTAGGGTTTTGCTTCTAAGAGGCTCGGTTCCATTAGGGCTTCGGTCCTATAGGGCTGTTTTACCAACAAATTTCCCGTTTTGCGTGGTTTTTGACTAAGTTAAGGGTCGGGATGCCACGAATGATTATAAAAAGTCGAGGGAGGTTTTGGGAGAGATTTTGGAGAGATTTGAGAGAAATTTGAGATAAAGAGAGATAGAGCGAGAGAGATTGATGGAGACTTTGTTTGTAACCTTTGCGAGTGTTTAGCTTCGAAATGCAAGGTTTGCAAACCCCGTTAAACCTCGTTATGAATGTTATACGTCCCCGGAGGGTATGAAACAATGTTTTATCGAGTAGTTCCATCACTTACCCTGATTAGGGTTTAGATTTTCTGAACACGTGAAGACTCAAAGTGATACTTTGTATTAGAATGGCGTGTTGTATAATAGTAAACACGATGTAAACTCTTATATACAAGGATTAATTGAGTTAACCATTTGACTTGTTGACTATATTTGACTTGACCGAAAATTGACAGTTGTCACAAAATGGAATCTCAATACACCATTTCAATGCATCAGGAGTTGGACTCTATTATGGGGACTACCACTCATATTCCTCGACTTTTGTCTGCTGATGGATTTCCTGAATGGAAATTCAGATATTAAAAGTACATTAAAATGAAGGATCCCAAGATATGGAGGAGCATTCACAGAGGTCCAGTCAGGATTACAACTATGGATGACAAAGCTAAAACTATGGTTGATAAGAAGATAGAGGACTATACAGATGATGACTTTAAAAAAACTTGAAGAGCATGACAGAGCTCTAGCTACTATTACCATGGCCTTATCTCCTGAAATTTCTCAAGGCTTTAGGGAATACACGTCTGCAAAGGATTTATGGGAAGTCTTGATTGAGGTTTATGAAGGAAAAGAGGACATGAGGCTGAGCAGACAGGACTTGCTTTGACAGAGGTTGAACATGTTTAATCATGTTCTAGGGTAGTCTCTGGAAGTTCAACTGCAAAGGTTTATTACCCTCACTACTGAGATGAGTACAGATGGAATCGATCTACTATGCTTAGAGATTAACAAGAAGCTATTGAACTATCTTCCACGTAGTTGGGACATGAATGTGGTAGTGATCCAAAAGACTAGAGATCTAAGCAAGCTTACCCTTGCTGAAGTGATGGCCATAATCAAGGCGTGTGACATGGATGAGTTTTGGTGACCTTTAACTTGTGTAAAAATGCCTAACTTCACAGACTGGTCTGAAGTGGATTCTTAAATGATAGGTTGTTTTGTAAAAATCGCCATAAAATATAGAAAACTCGTATTGAGATGTGCAAGTATTCATTTTAAAGGTATTAACCTGAACTACTTGCATATTAAACAGTTTTGAAAGATAAAAAGTTTAAGAAGGTCAAAACAGTCCATGAATGGGACTCAACATTCCTGTTGAAAGCTGATGATTGAGTTTAAGTTAAGTTTTTGGTGTTTTAACTTGTATTCTCCCCCTAAAACTTGAAGAAAACATGAAAATGTGAGGGTATGAACTCACCTTTACAGATTTCTTGGGATGGATGATGAAGAGAAGAGGTTTCCAAGTCAAGAACACTTGGGAGATGCTTGAAGATTTGAAGATCTAAGAGCAAGTATGGTGATATTTGTTAAGAGAGATCCATAATTCGAGAGAAAATGGGAAGGATGTTCAAATGTAGGATTGGAATACTTACCAAAAGTGAGTGAAAAGCTCAAAATAGCCTTGGAGTCTCGAGTTTTAGAGAGAGAAAGTGAGAGAGGTGTGTTTGTTCTTCTTGAGAAATACTGAATAAAGTGAGAGGAGAGACAAGGATTTTCAACCTTTGATCAAGGACATTTGCTGGAGAAATAGGGTGAAAGGACAAATAATTGACTAGGTAGGGATGAATAGTGACTGAGGGTGGTTATAGAGTAGGTATGGGAGGTAGCTTGTGTCTTTGCTTTATGGAAAAGTCAACACTCAACTTCAAAATCTTACCCAATAGATTTTATTCTTGGACAAGTATTTCCCTCAAAATATGATTAAATTATGAATATTTAGGGTCTTATATTCCAAAATATGAGTTTGGGTGAAAATCCCACGTTAAAATCTTGAAAAACGAGCTTAAAACGCGAAACTACTTGAAAACTGGGAAAAGAAGGCGAAATTCCAAAGTCTGAGGCGAGTGTTCAGTCTTTGGTGCTTAGAACTGAAGGTAGGTTCGGGTGTGAGAAGAACCGAAAGGAGGGTTCATCTGAACATCATTGTAGGCGAACATGGAAGCAGGTCCGAAAGCGAAGTAGGCGAAGGCGAAGCAATCCGAACCGAAGGTGGGTTCGGTTCGGCAGGGCGGTTTCGGTCTTTGGAGGCTTCGGTCCGAAAGGGACCTTTGACTTCAGCTCTTAGGGTTTCGCTTCTTAGGGGTTTGCTTCTAAGAGGCTCGGTTCCGTTAGGGCTTCGGTCCTATAGGGATTTTTTACCAATAAATTTTCCGTTTTGCGCGGTTTTTGACTAAGTTAAGGGTCGGGATGCCCCAAATGATTATAAAAAGTTGAGGGTGGTTATGAGATAGATTTGGGAGAGATTTGAGATAAAGAGAGATAGAGCGAGAGAGATTGAGGGAGACTTTGTTTGTGACCTTTGCGAGTGTTTAGCTTCGAAATGCAAGGTTTGCAAACCCTGTTAAACCTCGTTATGAATGTTATACGTCCCCGGAGGGTATGAAAGAATGTTTTATCGAGTAGTTCCATCACTTACCCTGATTAGGGTTTAGATTTTCTGAACATGTGAAGACTCAAAGTGATACTTTGCATTAGAATAGTGTGTTGTATAATAGTAAACATGATGTAAACCCTAATATAGAAGGGTTAATTGAGTTGACCGTTTGACTTGTTGACTATATTTGACTTTTACTTGACCGGAAATTGACGGTTGTCACAAAATGGAATCGCAATACACCAGTTCAATGCATCAGGCGTTGGACTATATTATGGGGACTGCCACTCATATTCCTCGACTTTTGTCTGCTGATGGATTTCCTGAATGGAAATTCAGATATTAAAAGTACATTAAAATGAAGGATACCAAGATATGGAGGATCATTCTCAGAGGTCCATTCAGGATTACAACTATGGATGACAAAGCTAAAACTATGGTTGATAAGAAGATCGAGGACTATACAGATGAGGACTTTAAAAAACTTGAAGAGCATGACAGAGCTCTAGCTACTATTATCATGGCCTTATCTCCTGAAATTGCTCAAGGATTTAGGGAATACACGTTTGCAAAGGATTTATGGGAAGTCTTGATTGAGGTTTATGAAGGAAAAGAGGACATGAGGCAGAGCAGACAAGACTTGCTTTGACAGAGGTTCAACTTGTTTAATCATGTTCTAGGTTAGTCTCTGGAAGTTCAACTGCAAAGGTTTATTACCCTCACTACTGAGATGAGTACAACTGGAATCGATCTACTACACTTAGATATTAACAAGAAGCTATTGAACTCTCTTCCACGTAGTTGGGACATGAATGTGGCAGTGATCAAGAAGAATAGAGATCTAAGCAAGCTTACCCTTGCTGAAGTGATGGCGATAATCAAGGCATGTGACATGGATGATAAGCAATCTAGGCACGTGAGTTCTTACTATACTTCCAATCTAGGAATCTCATCAAATAATGGTTTCTCAGTTCAACAAGCATACTCTGCTCATCCTGTTGTGCCTCATCAATCCCTGGCACCATCAAGTTCTTCTAACTCAAATTCTAAAACCACATCCACAGTACTAACTCCATCTGCTCCCTTTCCTAAAGAAGTCGAAGAGAACATGGATTTAATGGTTGGGTTTATGAATTTTTAGAACTCTCTTCTGGTAGGAGATTTGGCCCCTCTCATCATGGTTGGAGAATTGGATCAAATTCATCTTGAGGACGTGGAAGAGATGGACATCACATGGAAAATAGCTATGGTTGCGTTTGGGGCAAAGAAGTTTACTCAGCATATAGGGAAGAACAATTGGGGAATGAATGTGGAGAAGAAGGTAGGTTTCAACAAGAGCAAGCTCCGATGCTTGAACTATCACGAGCCATGTCATTTTGCTCGTAAATGCACCAAGCCGGATACCAGGAACCATTCCGATAGGACGTTGGTGCCTACAGGGAACAACAGAGGAGCTGCAGTCAACAACGAAACCGCTAACCTGGAAATGGTGCCATAAAGTTTCAGCTGGGAGGATCAAATGCAGACACTGAATTTGACAGGATATGAAGCAGAAAACTTGGCACAGATTAGTAAAAATTCAAAGGTGGAAGAAGCTGAAGAAAAGATAATGGAACTGCAATTCTCCTTCATGGTCTCCACCACACCTGCCACAAAAGAGGTTAGTGAAACTTCCTGTTCTCAAGCCTGTAGTGATACAATTAAACTTCATGGTGATCAATATGATTTATTAATTAGGGAAATGGAGGACCTTAAATATGAAGGATACACTATCAGAAAATCCCAAAAACCTTTAAAAGTCAAATTAGAGGCCCAAACCGAAGACCTAAAAACGATTAAGGAAGAATATAGTATTAAATGTGAACAATATAGTTATGCTCAAGTAGAGATTGACAGTCTAACTGCCGAGCTTGACACATTGAAAAATAAGTTTGAAAATGCAGATTTTAATTTTAAAAAATTTGATGTGTCATGTGTCACACCCCGCTAAATCGGAAACACGAGGCGTGGAAGTATAAAGGGTTTCATAGCAAAAGTTAAAAGACAACACCAACCATAGTATTAAAAATCATTACAAATTTAGAATGGATTTGAACAACTTTTAAAAGAAATTACAATGAAAATTGGAATACAACACATGCGAATGCTCCTAACAGTGAAGTGTCCCTAAGGGCCACTTACTCGATGATTCCTGAAAAAACATGTAAAACGAGCGTCAACTATAAAAATAGTTGGTGAGTACTCACAAATAAACAAAATAATATTGGTTCCATGGATTGAAATCAAAGTTTTGATAAAAGTTTCTAATAATAAAAGTATATTGTTAAAATGAGCAAATAAGTTTGTAAAAAAAACGACGTTCAGAGTTCTTTGTCATCATGAGAGATAAAGTATGTTGCCCAAATAAGATGCAACATTCATATTCTCATGGAAAATAAAGTTCATTACTCAAACGAGTAAACAAGTTTCATTGCTAAAATGAGCAATCAATTTTGTTGCTACAAGGAGCAAACAATTTCATTGCTAAAACATGTATATAAGTTTTCAGTAATAAAGTTCATTGTTGTAATGAGAAACAAAGTTCATTGTTATAATTAATAAAAAAGTTTATTGCTATAATGAGTAACGAGTTTGTATGTGTATGAGCAAACAATGAGTTCTCCACCAAACCTATGACTGAAGCCCTATCAAGATCTATGCTTATCGTTCCATATATGAATATGGTATCATGCACTTCAGCAATAGGGCGAGTGAGGAGTTGTCAATTCCTAATAGCGCTATCCACAATGACCATTGGCTCAAAGAGTTAATGGTTAGAGAAAAAGGAAGGGCCTTAATATGATAAGTTCTCATGTTTCGTGTTGCATAGACATACATAGAGAGATATAGCAATAAAATAGCAATCATGTTTGATACAAATCAATTTAAATACAACATCCAAATAATAGTTTTTCGGGACATGCTTTTCCACCCCAAAACATAAAAACTGAAAATAGGGGAGTGCGTGAATACTCACAATATGCATTGAGATGATGCAAATGGTGCCTTGACTAAGCTCCACTCGTACCATTATCGATTCCTACAATAATGGTATTCGCTAGTGAGTGTGTAATCGAAATCTAACAGTAGTATACTTACTACTACAATAGAATTATGCCAATAGTGTTTCAAAATTTAATATTGATAAGTTACAAACATTTTTCTGTGAAAATTTAATTTCAATGAATCAATTGTTATATAACAATTTAAGTGGAAATTTCCCATTATTGAAATGCTAATATTTAACATTTTAAGAGGTGTTTCAATGATTAAATATTCAAAAACTAAATTAATTTAGTTCTAATATTTCCCAAAGTTTGTATTTTAGTTTTAATTGAAGTCAAAGACCTCAAGATAAATTTTCTTGAATTTTTGATTTGTCTAACTATTTTTCACGATTCTAGTTTCTTGATTAACCATAAAATCATGAAAAATACTAAACAGTTAATAAAAATTACCAAACTTCAGATTTTGGTTCTAAATGTACAAAAAGACTTCTAGATAAATTTTCATGGATTATGAATATGTATAACCATTTTTCATATATTTAATTCTCTAAATAGATACAAATTCATGAAAAATAGAAATCAGTTTCCAAAATTACCCAAACGTTTTGTATTACTGTTATTAAACATTATTAAGCTGGGAAAATATAAAAGTTTATTTCAAACTGTTTAACCAAATTTTATGATTTTTAAACATTTATTCTAATCAAAATTGAAATAAATAGGAAATAGTTTCCAAAATTGCCCAAAATTTTTGTAACACTTTTATTATACATGAAGAAACTGTGAAAAATATAAAATATATTTTTCATTTAGTCTTTCTATTTTTCTTTGATTTATCCTCTTAAATAATCATTAATTGGAGAATAATTATTAAACAGTTAAAGTAAATTACCAAAAAAAATTTAAAGTTCATTTACAGTGTAAATAATCTGGGAAAAATCCCAAAGGTGGTTTTTATCTACTGGAATCCAATTTTGTGTATTTAAGTGTATTTAATCTTAGAAAATAGGAGAAAAATAGTATACAGAATATAAAAATAATAAAAAATTTTATGTAGCCTCCTAATTGACTAAAAGGTGTTCTGGTAAATTTTCATAATTTTCGTATGAGTAAAACTATTTTTCCTGTTTTTAGTCCATTATAAATACAAAAATCGGAGAAAAATAGGAATACATTATGAAAAATTCTGAAAATATTTTTCTAAATCTCCCACAGAGATTTTAAGCTGCGAAAATTATTATATACACTTTTCAAAGTATCTAAAGCGGTTTTATGATTTATTAGGGATAAAAAAAAGAAAATTCAAAACCATACTAAAATGTAACAAAAACCTATGAAATTTAATGTGGGGTCATTATTTAGCATAGGGGTCATCCAAGAATTTAACTAGGATTTATAGTCCTCAGAAAGTATTTTATACGATTTATTGCACTATTTTATTTCAATAATTATAATAATTCGAGAAAAATGAATTATTTTCTGAAAAGTTGTTGAACATCTCATTTTGTTGATGGGAATCTGAGAAAAATCGGATTTGGTCAGAAAAGAAGTTTTAGATATTTATTTGGAAATAAATCCTTCATGAACATATTTGAAAGCTTTTAACAACATACTTTGATGGTCTAGCATCTAAGCTTGAAGATCATCACATGCATGTTTGTTTGAAGACCATTCATGAGTTTGAAATGTTCAAAAATCGTTTTTGAAAGAAAACTTTGGATGCATGTGGTGTTTTACCACCAAAACATGTAGAAAAGTGCATTTCCTTGATTTTGACTTAGGTTTAGGTCGTTGGATTTCACCATTTACAACATGCATGTTGTTTTTGGTTGAAATCCTACCACCATCATCATCAAAACCTTGAGTAGGTGCAAGTGTTCATGATTTTACAATAGAATGGAGTAGAAGAAAAAGAGAGTGTAAAAAAAATAACAAAACTTTGAAGGAAAATGAAGGGAAATCGTGTTCTACCTTAATGAACACCACTAGAGGATGAAGATTTTGAGTTTGAGGTGTGTTCTTGGACATATTTTCTGGAAAATTTCGTGGGTATATAGAGAGGAAGAGAGAAAATGTGTGTGAAAGTGTGAGAGAGAAATGAGAGAGAATGAAGGAAGATGGAGTGTGAGAGAGAAGAAGAATCATTTTGTGTTGGGAAGACGAGAGATATGGGGAGAGGGATCCAAATTTTCAATGAGGAGAGAGACTCCCCACCTCTTCCATTTATTTTATATAAATTTCCCTCAATTTTTATAAATTTTCCCAATTTTTTATAAAGTATGCATTAAGCCATGATTTGTTTTATTAAATTATTGATTTAACTTGTTAATTAGGAATAAATGTTGATGGTTTAAATTTTATTTTCCTTGAATTCATTTTCATAATTTTAATTATTATAAGATAATATTAGAAGCTATATAATTATTTTTATAGAATTTTCAAGGTTAAAGTCTATAAAGGTGAGTTTTTAGGGCATTTAGGGTTTTTGAGAGTTTGTAAGTCTTTGGATATCAAAATTAATTAAATTTTGAGACTTAAAATTATTTTTGTGTTTTCTAACTCTTATTCAAGTTAGAAATAATGTTTGTAATTTATTTTTATCGGTTTATTGGCATTCTATGTAGTGATTCCGAGATTCAAGCGAAATTGAGGAATCAAGTATACTAGTCCTAGTCTTCAACTTTGACTTAAGTTTCTATGTGACTTTGACCTAATTTCTACTACTAGGTCAAGTGCATGATGTGTGTATATGATTCATGAAATGTTGTTCGAGTCAAAGAGTGACCCAAATATGGATAGTCACTACAGCTCAGTAGATGTAGAATTCACATATCAATGTGAAATCTAAGTACACTATCCATTGATTCTAATTGTTTCCAAGTTTCTACTAGGTTATAACTTAGCTTCTGGTTACTAAGTCTAGTATGTGTAGTGCCTATTTGTGCAACTAATTCTAGTAAAATCTAGAACCGACTCGAATTTTGATGGTTGTCACATCATGTAAGAAAGTTGAGACAATGATTGAGAAACAACTTAGATGGCAAGGTAAAAAGAATGTAGGTCTTGGTTATGTTAGCATTCCTCCTCCATTTAATGATAACTACACTTTCTCTCCCATGGCTGAGGAAGAAATAGCAAGGGAAGCACATCTACAGTACCGCAAACCTGTTGTAGTTGAGCCAGCAAATAATGATAGGGTGAATGATACTAACTTTTCTACCTCACCTGCAGATGAATCCTAGTGCAAGACAGGAAGGAGGATGGAGAGAGTGTTTCTGTTTTAAAAAATGACACTGTTTTAAAGAATGATGTTTTGCAAAATGATACTGCTATTTTCATTGATTTTGTTGATTGTTCAAACAATGTCTGTTTGAAACCTAATGTTTCTTTTGTTTCTAATGTGTGTGATGATGTGGTTGTTAATCCCAATATTAATGGACCTTCTATTAGTAAATGTAGTCTACCAAGACAAGTCAAATAGACTGCCAACTGTAAGTGTACTTGTGGACATAATCTGGAGTCGCAACCAGGGACAAGAAATAACAATTATTTTGTGAAGAGGCAAACATGTTTCCACTGTGGAACCCCTGGACATATTTCCAGAAACTATCCAAATCGTGCTTTTGTTCCTTATTATACACAAGGTAGGCAAAACGTATCACGATGAAGATCTTTTAACAGAAATTCCTCGAGGTCATGTTCCAGTGATGATGATTGGAATGAAAACAAGGATAAAAAGCAGGTTGTAAAAGAAAATAAAGACAAAAAGGTTTTGAAGAAGAATTCAAGAGATAATTTAGTGAAATCGAAATTGGTAAAACTAATATCGGTGTCACCAAAGTCATCTCATGGGTCATTATCTAACTACAAATGGATACCCAAAAGGTCAAACACAAAGGACAAAAGGCTTCAAAATCAAATGTCAAAGCTCCCATCTATGTCAGCAATAAAATTCTTAAACCTGATTATAGATGGGTGCCCACAGGTCCCGCAACCCAGTTATCTCACCGTCCTTTAAATTCTCTGAGCACATTATTCGATTCAAAGGAT
Organism: Lactuca sativa; assembly: GCF_002870075.4. Classification (NCBI taxonomy): domain Eukaryota; kingdom Viridiplantae; phylum Streptophyta; class Magnoliopsida; order Asterales; family Asteraceae; genus Lactuca; species Lactuca sativa. Next base: position 309,785,654 of record NC_056630.2, on the reverse strand, counting down.
ATGGTATGGCGAGAAGTTAAATGTATAGATGGAAATGGTCAACCTAGTGTCTCTATGGACTGGGTTCCCAAATCTAACTAATCTCACACGTTGTGCAGTAACAACTATAAAGGAATATCATCAGACCTTGGTATATTGATAGTGGCTGTTCTAGGCATATGACAGGAGACATGTCTCAGCTGCATGACATTCAAAACTTTAATGTATGGTATGCTTCCTTTGCGGGAGGAGAAGGAGGAAAAATCATTCAAAAGTGAACGGTTACTAACGGAGTTTTGAGCTTTGAAAATGTAAATTATGCTCCATAGTTGTAACATACTTTGCTGAGTGTATCTCAGATCTGTGACAAAGGTTTTTCAACTCATTTCACAAACAAGGAATACTTAATTTTGAAGCCTAGTATCCTCATACCAGAGGATTGGATTTTGGTGAGATCTGAGCGTGAAAGGAAGGCACACATCATCGACATGAACCACAATATTCCCGAGTAAGTAACATGTCTATTCTCAAAAGTCTCAGAACACAATGCTATGCTCTGGCATCGTCGTCTCGGTCATGCAAACACTAAGAACCTAAATCGTCTTGCTAAGAATAACATTGTTAGAGATCTTCCAATAAAGGATTTCATTACTTTTGAGAAATGTGTGGCATGTGCTCAAGGAAAACATCATCGCAAGCCACACAAGCACAAACTGGTCAAAACAATCTACAAAACTCTCCAACTACCTCATATGGATTTATTTGGTCCAGTGAACGTTTTGAGCGTCAATAGAAACTCTTATTGCTTGGTTATAATCGATGATTAGTCACACTTTACATGGGTATTCTTCTTGTCTAATAAGAGAGAAACTACTGAACTTATCAAAAGGTTTATTGTGCTCATTGAAAATCAGACCAACGAGAAGGTGAAGGGGATTCGAGGTGATAATGGCATAGAATTCAAGAATGTTGTCCTGGATCATTTTTGTACCTAAAGGGGTATACTATGTCGGTACATTGCTGCTCGGACACCTCAACAAAACGGTGTAGTGGAGTGGCGAAATCGAACTTTGATTGATGCAGCAAGGACCATGCTGTGTGACTCATAATTATTGGTCGTCTTCTGGGTTGGAGCCATTAACACAACGTGTTATGTTAAGAACCATGTTTTAATCAACAAACAGTAGATGAAGACTCCATATGAATTTCTATATGGTCATAAGCCGATGGTTGCTCACTTCAGGATATTTGGATGCCCTTGCACACTACTTCACCTGGAATCAACACCTAAATTTAATTCAAAGGCAGATGGCTGCTATTTTGTGGGATATGTTGAACACACTGCTTATCGAGTCTACAACAAATCCACCAAACATATCGTGGAGTCATTTGATGTGCACTGGATGGAAGAAAATACAACAGACGCTGGAGTTGGACCAGATTGGTTATTTGATTACACTTCTTTGTTTAAATCTTTTATTGTGTTTCAGATGCTATTTCAGGTACATGATTATGTTCGAGTACAGTTGTTGGAGATGATAAGGAAGATGTTGTCATCGGTTCATTCAAACCATCTGTGGTCATTCCTGAATCTCCTACGGTGGATGCAACCACACTAAATACATCGTCCTCTTCACATGTCCAAAAGTCTATATCTAACCCCGAAGCCACTTCCTCTACTCCTGAAGAAGCTGAGGTTCTCTCAAAGGAAAATGTTTCTACCACACAAACCTTCATGGAGTTTCTCTTTCCTGAGCCATTCGAAATGAATTTCTAGCAAGTAATTCTCATGATCATAGATAGTCACAAGGAGGTGATTCGGAAGCGGGTAGATTTGACAGCATCACAAATCTTCCAGTCATAGTAACTGATATCAGCCATCCTATCCCAACTAGAGTTCAACATGATCATCATATTCAGAACATTATTGGTCCGCTAGAAAACGGGGTTCAGACTAGAAGTCAAAGTGGAGATGTCAACAAATGTCTCTATTAATGCTTCATATCCCAAATTGAACCAAAGAGTGTGGCCATGACATTAAATGAACCAAGTTGGATAGATGTAATGCATGAAGAACTAAATCAGTTTGAGAAGTTGAGAGTATGGTAGTTGGTAGAGCTACCAAAGGGCAAGAAGTCTTTGGAGACATGTTGGGTCTTCAGAAATAAGCAAGATGATAGCGGGGTTATTGTGTGCAATAAAGTTCGTTTGGTTGTTCGCGGATTCAGGAAGATAGAGGGTCTTGACTACACAGAAGTATATGCTCTTGTAGCATGTTTCGAAGTCATTCGTATATTCCTAGCATATGCTTCCTACATGGGATTTATATTTTATCAAATGGATGTCAAGACAACCTTCTTGTACGGAGTCGTGAAGGAGGAGATTTATATTGATCAACCACCAGGGTTTGTCAATCCAAAGTTTCCAAATCATGTTTACAAGCTGGAAAAGGCTCTATATGGGTTACATCAAGCTCCTTGAGCTTAGTATGCTACCCTAACTGAACATTTTCTTGAGCACGAATACACAAGGGGAATGATTGATCATACATTATTCATCAAGAAAGTGGATGCATATTTGATTGATGTACAGATCTACGTAGACGATATCATCTTCGGGTCGACCAGCATAGAGCTATACAAAGAGTTTGAGGATGTCATGAAGAAAAGATTTGAGATGAGCTCTCTGGGTGAGATGACTATGTTTCTAGGGTTACAGGTTCGACAAGATTTGGCCGGAATTTTATTGCATCAAGGAAAATATGTGGAAGACATGCTAGAAAAGTTTGGTTTTAAAGACTTAAAAATTGCTTCGACTCCAATGGCAGAAAGACCACTGTTGACTCCAGATCTAGAAGGGGAATATGTAGATCAAACTGAATATCGATCAATGATCGGATCTCTGATGTATCTGACTGCCAGCAGACCTGACATCATGTTTTCCGTCTGTCAATGCGATCGTTATCAGGCTAATCCTAAAATTTCCCATTTAATTGTTGTTAAAAGGATTTTTAGGTACCTTAAAGGTAGCTTTATACTAGGTCTTTGGTATCCTAAAAATTTCGATTTCGATTTATATGCTTTTGATGACAACAATTATGGAGGGTGTGATCTTGACAGGAAATCAACATCAGGTGGAAGTCAGTTTTTAGGGGACCGATTGGTGTCATGACAATGCAAGAAACAGAAAACGGTGTCGACCTCAACGGCTGAGGCTGAAAATGTTGCTACCTCAGTCTGCTACTCTCAGGTTATCTGGATTCAACACCAATTGTTGGATTACGATTTGAACTTTCTTGACACTTCCATTTTTTGTGATAATGATGCGGCCATTCAAATTGCTAAAAATCCAGTTCAACATTCCAAAACCAAGCACATTGACATTAAAATTCATTTTATTCGAGACTATTATGAGCGTAAACTCATTCGTTTGGAACAAATTCACACTGATAACAATGTGGTGGATTTGTTTACCAAACCCTTCAGTAAAGCTCGTTTTGATGTGCTTGTGGGCTTTCTAAAAATGATTCGTTTTGAAGATTAAGTTTCTACTTTTTATTTATTTTTATTTTCTGTGTGTTTAAATTTGTGTATTTCTTTATTTAATTTCTTCTCCATGCACAAATTTAGGGAGACAAATCCAAATTAAAAAAATAAAATAAAATAAAATAAAAATATGTTTCTTTTCGTAAGTATTTTTGGGACGTGATTTGAAGTTTAATGCTAAAGGGCAATATGAGATGCATGTAATGCACTGAAGCTAAATTGTTTAGACTTTGTGTTTAATGTGCTCGTAGGCACAAAAGATTTAAAATTAAAGGACTAGACACTGCTGACATTGAAAGGACTTGACAGTGTTAACTCATCTTGACTTAGATAATTTCATTTGGACTGACCATACGACGCTTGGATAGATTGAGCAGTGAGATAAACAGGGAACCTACAAGATACATCAATGTTACTTATTATCTAGAACTGTGGCTCAACACTTCTTCGATGTACGAACTTATGTCCTTACTTATGGTGTTGATAGGGTGACTGGGGTTTTGATAAAGTAGGTCTGCGTGAAATTGTTTTTCTTTCTTATCCTCTCTGTCAGTCATATGTTGCCCTCTTTGCGTGATCGGAAGATCCGACCTGGGACACAATATATGCACCTCTATTTCTATACATCTCTATCTATGCTTTATTCTATCTATCTATGTCAGTTATATGTTGTTCCCTCTGCGTGATTGGAAGACATCCGACTTGGGACACAAGATATGCAACTTTCTATCTCTCTAACCCTCTATCTATGTTAGTCATATATTTTCCCTTTGCGTGATTGGAAGAGATCCGACCTGGGATACAACATATGCATCTCTATATCTATTTTCTCTTTCAAATAATTAAGCACTCACCTAAAGTAAAGAGCACTTTAGAATTCCTTGATTTCTATGGTATGTCGTGAAGTGGGGAACACACTCTAGTGCACTTAAAATTGAATTAACTAATGGCTGATTGTAGATCTCGCTGCTGAATTTAAGTGGACAACAATATCCATGGTCGTCATCAGCAAAATGGTCTATTTAGGAATATAGTTGCAACATCTTGTCATTTATAATTTGTCCAACTTGTCAACATCCTTTGTGTTTAAGTGGACCATAATATTGGTGATTGACCAGAGCTAAACATGCAGGTGTGTGCTGATAAACGATATTGAATTGCTTGACAACTTTGATCCCCAAAAGTCTATGTTTTGTACATTTTGTATTTTATTTTTGTTTATGTTAAATTTGTTCATATTTTTTCTCTATGCATAAATTTAGGGGGAGAATTAAAAAATTCAAACAAAAATCATAAAATCAAAAAAATTTAAAAATATTTTATTTTGAGTGCATTTTTGTTTATCTAAGTGTGTTTATTTTATTTTATTTTCTTTTCTTTTATTTTACTTCAAATTTTATTTTATTTTATTGTTTTGTTCATCTATGAAACATTCTTTTTAAAGAAGCCCATTGATTTCGGTGGCCCAAAAGGCTGAGAACCCAATCTCTTTGAATATAAAAGCATTATTTTTCCTTTCCGCTTTATTTCTCAAAATCCACACTGAAATCAAGTTCTTGCTTTCTCTCAAAAACCCTAGATGAAAACCTCTGCAGTTCATCGATAAAACTTTTTTTTTCGGTTCAAAAATCATCAAATCTCACCCGATTTATTGAAATTTTCTCTTGGTATGCATAGTACGAACACTGTGCTCAAATCTTATTGTGATTTTGAGGTTTTTACAGGTAGCTAATGGCGTTTTCTGGCATGTTGATGGTAGTTTCCGGCGAAGCTGCCAACATATGAAACGTCAGTACAGATAAATGGCAAATTAGTTAATTCACCCGAAAAACCAACTGAGCTGACCGAAAACATTTTGGTCAAATGTGGTTTGACCGAAAACGATCTTAACCGAAAACACATAAACCTTGACTTTGACCGAAAACATAAATTTTGACTGAAATCAACATTTTTGGACAATTTTTTTTTGAGAAAATAATTTTTAATCTTAACTTTTTATTATTCTCATTTGACTCGTTTGGTACAGATAAATGGAAAATTAGTTAAAGTTCTATGAAAATCACAATGTTGCTGAATATCTTATGGACCCTCCTGCTGCTCATCGAGAATTCAATTCCATGATTTTGGGCTTGAACAATTGTAGAATTTCTCACGCTTTGCGTTTTAATCCGGTCGGCTTCAAGGACCTGCTTGCTGATTTATGAAAAAATGCCTCTATCAGTAACCAAGGAGCAGATGGAGCCGGTACTATTGAATAAGTGGTGAAGGGAACTAAATTAGTTGTCTCTGAGCAAGTTATTCGAGAAGCACTTGGATTTGGTGATTCCCCTGCATTTCCAATTGAGTACCCTGTTAGTCAAGTAAAGGAAGTGCTTGAGAAAATGTGGTGTGAAGGAACCTATCCTCCCACCTTCAAGAAGCAGTTGCCACCTTATTGGAGGTTTCTGGCGCATTACTTTGTAAGTTGCATTTCTGGAAGGAAGGGAGGATTTGATGAGATTACTCAGACTGCGACCTCAACTATTATCGCTCTACCAATGAACCAGGATTACAATTTTTCACAGTTTGTCATTGAAGAAATGAAAAGAAACCTCTAGGGGAGGAAGAAGGATCAGTTCTTAATGTTTCCCAGGTTCCTTCAAATGATCTACAATGAAAAATATCCCCAAATTGAGACGTCATCTGACACCTTGGATATGAAAGCCTTGGGTCCTAGTACCTTTGGTTCATGAAGCAATCAAGAAAATCTAAAAAGTCGTCTATCAAGGATTAAAGGAGCTGGTGAAATTTGGAAAATTTGTAGAGACAGAAGGTGTTCAAACTTCAAGTGCTCAAACTGTTGTGGTGGCCGAAGAACACACAGTGCCATCATGACCAAATCTCACTTCTTCATTTGAAGTTTTTGATGATGATGATGATGATGATGAGAGTGATAGTGATAATGATGGTATGGATTTTTGTATGTTTGTACCGTCGATGGAGCCAGTCAATGAGGCTGTGATTTCTCCAGTTGAGGCAGAAAAGGAAATCAACATTTTTAAGCAACAAAACGATCCTACGCCCGAACAGATGGAATATCTTTTTGAACATTTACAGTCAACTGCAAGGAAGTCTCCCCAAGCATTTTGGTTACTTTTAAGTCTCCCTCTGGGAGTGATAAAGACAACAAAACGATCCTACGTCGGGAGTGCTTTCTACTGAACCAGTACAACAATCTTCTCAGATTGTTGAGCCCACTCAAGTTACTCATGATGTTCAAAGTCCGATTATTGAGCCAGCTCAAGTTATTAAAAATGTTCAAAGTCCAATTATTGAACCACCTCAGGTTCATCAAGATGTTCAAAGTTAAATGGATAATGAGGAAACATTTACTTCGGGAAGCTCTTCTGCCCCACCACCGCCAGAGCACGATGTTGCATCTGTTAAACTAGCCGAGTTACTTGTTTTTCAAGATTCCATTTCTCAATCCAAAGGAAAAGGAATATCTATTGGCTCTAGGCAAGGAGGTGATGAAGACTCCCATCAAACCATCTCTGACCTCAAACAAGAGATTATGTTTTTGAAGCAGGAGTCCATTGAGAAGGACTTACTAATTGGTAGTTTGGATGTGAGAGTTTCTAACCTTGAACATAAGAACTTTGTTAAAGATGCGAAGATTTCTGAACTTCAAGAAAATCTTGGTGGTCTAACTGCTTTATTCTTTGACCTGAAACAGCGGTTACATCAGAAGTTTGGTGATGATTTTCAACCTTTAGGCGATGAAGGCGAAAAGATTTATGTTTCTAGTTGTAATCCATTCAATCCACCTTCTCAACATGCAAGTGAAAGAGTTGTAAGACCTGCTTCAGACACAAATCTTGACACATTTATATCTTCTGGTCCTTCTTCTGCTCAAGAAAGAAGAGAGAAGCAATCTCAAATTGAGCAGATGAAAGGGAAGATGTTACTGATGAAGCATTCAGATCAGAATTTTCCAGGTGATCACCTTGAAATGTTTTTAAGGGAAATTGGGAAGATATTTACTGACAAGTATGGAGATCGCTTTGGTATTTTGATGTGGGGATATGATGCTGACAAGAAAATGTGGATCGTGAAGCGAAAGAGCATTCAAATTAAGTATTATGAGAAGCCATATGACTTTATGTCCTAGACAAAATTTGATCTTGCTGAACTTATTCACGCTCCTTTCAACAATCCAACCAATGACTCCGCGGACTGGGATTTTAATAGGTTTCTTGAGGATCAAGCTAAAAATAAATTTAAAGGCATGATGACTGCTTCATTATTCATGAAAAAGGCTAAGGATGTCATTGATCCTCACACTAATAATGTCACACCCCCGAACCAGATGGCGGAAACGTCCGAGGGCTCGCATGACTTTCATTGAATATCATCACAATGAATATACATGAATCATAACATAAACGTCACCATGCATCAATATATTACAACTGGAATTGTTCACATCAAGTACATTGTTTTAATATTACACATTCATAACATAAATTGTTTGAGTACTTTTAACAACATAACATCTAACATCACTTCATATTACTCTTCCGCTTACCTGTTACCTGAGAATACAAGTTATTTTGGAAAAACATCAACATATGAAATATTGGTGAGTTCATAAGCAATGTTGTGATAAAAAGATTTGTGTAGTTTATAAAAACACAGAAAATCCGATATTTTCTGAAAAAATCATTGTTTATCAAAGTGTGAAGATCCATAGTTGATGCATGAATGATTTCAAAACATATATATGAAGGGTGTTTTATATTAGAGTATTAGAAATTTCGAGCGAGTAGTATTGATTTTCTCGGAAAACCCGACGTTTTCCGATGCTGAAAGTTATATGTAGTTATTAGTTCTTGTATCGTCGTATCGAATGGATATCGTTCTAATTCCGTCTACTTTGAGTAATAATAAGCCTTAGCAAACGAAGAGAAGAGGAGCACTATGTCCTACTGCTATCGTAAGTACCTTAGGCTGTCGTGGATGCGAAAGACACGATGGTCCGACTCGCATTTGATTACTGTGACCTTACTAGCTTTTCTAATGGGACACTTTGGCCCACTAGCACATAAAAACTATTGAAAGTCCTTTTATAAAATATTGAGTCATTGAAGGCCCAATAACATATAAGCGTTATCCCTTTGGGCCCAAAGATCATGTTGGTGGGCTTGCAAGACCCAACAAGCATGATTTAAAACTCATAAGCCCAAAGTTTGTAAGTCTACACATCGAACGTATCGCGTATCGTTTGGAGAGTTTGATTTTTAACGTTAGTTATTGTATCGATTCGAGACCGAACCGATTCGTGTATCACGATATTTGGAGTCAAACGTGTATTCGTCTTTTGATTCGTCGGTAGTTGTAGTTTTGTATTGACTTAATGAAATAGTTTGTCTAGATATAAGTTTGACCTTTTCATTTCCTTTCTTTTATAAAAATAGCACTTTTAGTCCATTATATAAAAGAATTTCATTTTTAGTTCTTAAAACATTTTCTTGACACTTTTGTATCAAAAACTTGTTGAAAAGACAGTTTTAATCCAAAATTTATTTTGTTAACAGCTTTAATCCTTCCAGAATGGAGTTTTCTCGGTTAGAACCCCATATTTTGCAACTTTTACAGTTTTGGCCCAAAATCAAAAAAGTTTACATTTTTGATCCTTTTTGGAATTGAAAAGCATTTTTGACCTTTGAAATAGTTTTATTGCACTTCTTATCCCCTGTTTTGCAGAAAGTTTCATTTTATCCACTTTAAAACTTCATTTTTCGCAATTATGGGCTTATTGGGCCAAAAAGCCCAAATTTAGCTCATTAAGCTAAAAATTCGCATTTCAAGTCCAGCAAAACAACTTTACAACCCTTACGACTTTGCAAGGTATAACTCTTGTTTTCTATAATTAATATTTCCAACTTGCAATACGTGCCTTAATAATCATACAATCATAACTTTTATGCTCCCACTATCATGATGATTATTATAAAACATAACACTTATGGTCCCACTAGCTTCGACATGTATTCAAAAACATCTTAACTTTCAGAAAACAATACCTATTGAGTTTCTTAAGTCCATGTTTCTAATACTTAATGCTTTGATAATCTTTTATCAAGGCCTCTTAAACTTATACACCTTTTCCTTAGATAGTTCATATGTGTGTCTAAACATTTAAGACTAATTGCCAAACCTCACAATTCAAATCATGGAAAGGGATACCGTAACCATAATTGAATTCGAGAATGCAATTTTACAATCACTATCTTCTTAAAATCTTTCTTAGTGAAAGCATTTCCTCACAATCATTTTCATGAAGGAGGAAATCTTATGACACTTAGATTTTAAACGGTGTACGTGTTCCTATCCATGTGAATTTGTTGAAACCAAAGTTTACGACAAATTCAAACTTATATGGACCGAACTTTCTTAATCTTGATTTCTTGCCTTATGGTAGCACAGCTGCCCACCACGTCTTCCAAGTAGTCAAGTAGCTCACCCTTTCCTATCAATGTACCTTTCATTGATTAAGGTGCTTTGCCTTTTATGCGTTCAAAATGAGAACTCATAGGACTCACATGCATAATTAACTCGATTGGATTGGCACAGAAACAAAATAATGTCAACACGATAGGTTGTAAACCTCAACTCGTGTGCTAGTGATGATCGATAAGGTTTATTTTGATTTCTTCTTGAAACCTTTCAAGACCATTAAGACTCCCACTGACTCCTTGACATATAAGATTCTCTTGTCAATAAACATTTCTTGACAAACAAATATTCAAGAGTTAGTGTAGTTTTTATCAAAACATTTCATAAATTGGTCCTAGTTGGTATTTGTCTTATCCAAGACATCACAACTTTCCACATTTGATGAATGTTATAAACCTTCTTAATACTTGTCACTCATTGTCACAATCTTAACTCTAAGACTTGTCTTGGAACGAAGTATGATTGACTTCTTGATTTAACCATTTCTTCAATTCTTGATTCCTCTTCTTAGACATACAATTATACTAAGACTCACTTAGAGGATTAATTGAGATATGGTTCTTAATCATTAAGACTTATCATAAAGCATAAAAGGTACTCTCCCTTCTTCTTAGAATGGAGAAACTTTTATCTTTCTGCCTACTTGATTCTTCTTATTCGTTCTGCTATTGATTTAAACCTTTTGAATCAATTCAGAATTACACTTAATCTTATAAGTATAATCATATTTACTAAGCCTTTAGTAAATCATGACGAATATCTTTGTTACTCTTATGGTGGACTTTGATCAACACACAACTTTGTGTACTCGATCTCCTAGTCCTTCACTTGACACTTTGTCAACGAATTAGTCTAATTTCCAAATATGAAATTTCTCAATCATCGTGCAACCAAGTTGCATGATTCCAAGTTTCTGTCCAATTGAAACTTGGGCGATGAGAAACTCTCCGTATTCGGTAAATTCTCGACTTTCCATAAATAACATAATAAGAACCAAATCCATTATAGAAACATTTTAACATCAATTTTTCATACACGCCATTACAAGGATAAATAAATAAAATTTAAAATCAAAATTTATTTTATTGCGGATAATTTGTCCTTACAATGCAATTCATTGAAAAAATATGTTAATACATCTTTCTTAGTAATCTAATTCTAACTCTAAGTAGTAGCTCAAGAATCTAATATTCTAGAAATGCAATCGAAATCCATTCTTTCACGGTTAGATTCTGCTCACTTCTTCCCTTAACCTTCTTTTCTTTTCTTCGATCCTACAAAATATCAATTGTAATCTTATCACATTATGTATTAAGAATCTAGAATAGAATCTTAAAAGAGTTAGTTAATGGATTTTACCTATATTAGAGCCATACGTTTCGACTCTCCCATCTCTTAGATCTCTTAGGTAAATGGGGCAGCTTCGTCTCCAATGCCCTTTTTCTTGGCAATAAAAGCAAATTGACTCTTTTGGAACATGACATGGAACTACTTCAGACATTGCCTTTCTCTTATGATCAAACTTTTCGATCATAACATGTCTTTCATTGCCATTGTCTATATTCATAGAGATCTTGAAGGCATATTCACCAATCAACTTTGTTTTTCTATTGCGCCAAACCATTGCTGATTCAGCAGCAATAAGCATATAGGTGAGATCTATAAGGGTCACGTCGCGGTTCATCATATAGTACTCTCTTACGAACTCACTATATGAGTTAGGAAGTGACTGAAGAACCCAATCAACAACCATCTCCTCACAGACAACAGATCCCAACATTCTTAACTCATCAATGTGTGACTTTATCCCTAGGACGTGTGCACACATCGACTTTCGTTCTTTATGTTTACTTGCCAAAAGGGCTTGAGTGATCTTGAACTTTTCAAGCCTTTGAATTTGTGGGTTAGGGAGAATCATTGGAGGAGGTGGAGGAAGTGAAGCATGATTTATTGTTCCTCGATCGAATCGTGGAATATCATCTTCATGTGGAAAGCTTGTTCCACGGGATTTGGGAAGACCATAGTTGTCAAACTTTGACATCTACAAAACGGGAGAAAACGAATTCAAGTTAGTTAATTGACTGAGTCCTTAGTAAATCACCCAAATGAGATACTAAGTCTAGGACCCAACACAATATTCTACAACTCGGGAGAGGGATGCCGTAACCCAAATTGCAGAACATTTGAAGGTAAGTGAATGACGATTCACTAATTTCCACCATGAAAAACGAAAAAGAAATTTAAGTTTTAAATCTATGAAAACTCCTAGATCCTTTGAGATTCATTAAACATTTCAATGGCATGTTTAAATCTCGATATGCCCCTCTTGTTTGTGACTGGGATGCCGAGGATCACAAAGCGGGTATGAATAACCATGCAAACTTACACGGTGCCCTCACATGTTACATTCACCTATTCGATGTGCCGGTAAACCACACACGCTCCACCGAACTATGACAAACATTGATTCACCCTTTGTTACCTTTGCTTAGAGCCATTTAGTGTGTCGGTAAACCACACACGCTCCACTAACGTCTTCGCTAGGGCACAAAGTGTAATTTCATGGAATTGCATCAATTCACTTTTGCCTAAGTAACTAAGAATGAGAATTTTATGAAAACATTTACTTACTTTTATATTTCATTATACTTATAATGGAATGTTTTGTCCTATTCTACCCGTTCGGCTAATGACCATCCACTAGTCTAGAGTGCGGTGGGTAAGAGTGGATACCCATTCAATCGCCATTTTATAGGAAATTTCCTTAAACACCCCTTATAGACCAGCTTCGTGAATGAGGCCTACTAACGGTAAGACGGACTTTTACTCATACGTATATATAATGTTATACTTTTAATGTTATATATAGTATAGGGTGTATTTTACACTTTTAAAATACTAGGAGATCAAATTTAACAATTATACTTTTAATTCAATTAAATTGTAAACTTAAACTTTTATGGATTTATTAAACCTCTTTTAATTATACACCTTAATTAATTAATAAAACCATAAGGGTGTGATTTGAATCTTTTCAAAACAATACTAGGGTTTTAGAATTTAACATTCCTAAATTAAACTTTTAATCAACTTTTAAATTCCAAAACTTGAGGGCAAGTTTTGAAACATTTCAAAACATTAGGGTTTAGAATTTAAATATACATCAAAATTAAACAATTAATCAAAATTTAAATTCCAAAACTTGAGGGCAAGTTTTGAAACCTTTTTCAAAACATTAGGGTTTTAATTATTTAAATTTCAAAACAACAAAACCTTTGGGTTCAAATTTAAACTATAAAACCTAAAGGGGAAAATATGAAACTTTTCATAACATAAGGATAAAATAACAAATAATCTAAATTAACAATTAATCACATAATTATCCATATTTGATTTATTTAATGATTTCTTGCAAAACAATTTATCAATTTAGTCAAAATAATTAATCAATTATCACATAAGGAAACAATTATCTTATTAATTGATAAATATCTTCAATTAGATCAAGAATATAGTCAAATATATCATAAAATCGGATTTATATTGATCTAATATGATAAGGTAACTATCTCAAAGCAAAAACAGCAAGAAATCCCGAGATATACTCCATCTGACGAGTTGACTCGTCGAGTCAAGCTTGGACTCGTCGAGTCTGCATGGACTCGGCGAGTTCAGCTATGGACTCGGTGAGTCCAGCCTCCAGAACACCAAAAATCGAATTTTTTTGAACATGTAATGCATCAATACAATAGAAACCAAGCTAGGATCTGATACCACTGATGGGTTTTGATCCTAAGAACATCCTATGTGCTCATACAAACCCTAATGCTTGGATCTAGGTTTCTCTATTGTACATGCAAGTTATCCAAGACTATAAACCCTAATTCTAGCATTCAAATAATCATATTAACATGAGAATAGGTTTATAATGTTACCTTGATTGTTATGTAGCAATAACAATCCCAAATCTCCTTGTATTGACTTTGGAAGGCTTAGAGTCACAAGTGTCACTCCTCTAATGGTTCACAAACACCATAAGCAAGAGGATGAAGAGGAGAGAGGATGGAGGCTACCAAAACTCGTGTGAAACCTTATCAAGAAGCTTAGCCACGTTTTTGGTCCTTAAGGGATCTATATATAGTGAGACAATTAGGGTTATCTAACTAGGAAACCTTAATTTGGATGCTTAAGCCCTAAGCAACCCATGGAGCCCTTTCCTTAAAGCCTTGGACGATTTCATATGGGCTTCCCCCATAGAATTCTTTCACCTTATAATATAAGGCAATCCATGGCCCAAATTGCAATTATCTTATAATTACAATTCCAGTCCCTTAAGTTTAATTAATCTCTTTTAGTCACAAAACTAATTACCAATTAATTATTGACTAGTATTAATTAAACAATATGATTTCTCCTTTAATATATTATTCCCATAATATATTAATAAATCATATTTAATCATTTCTCTCCATAATTCATCCTATCAAGTTGCTTTGGTGAAGGCAACCCAAAAGGACCATGCACCATCGGGTCAAGTACATACCAAAATAGTTATGGACTTAGACACTAATCCAACAGTAGTAACATAAATGTGCTCCAATCTCGATAAGTAAGGTTTCCACATTCAATTCAGATTCTAACATTGTATTAGAAGGGAATTAGGTATCTCACCCATAGAGATATAAAGCGGGCAATAAACCTATCCTTAGAATTGACTTCTTTACTAAGTCTCTAGTTAACCCCTTCGCCAAGTGATCAGCTAAGTATTATTGAGATCGAACAAACTCAACATAAATGATTCCATGAGTAATGTGCTCATGTACGATGTTGTTCCTAACACTTAAATGCATCAACTTTCCATTATACACTTGACTATATGCTTTTGCTAAGGTGGCAACATTATCACAATGTATAAAAATAGGTGATATAGGCTTTGGCCACAAAAGAATTTTATAGATCAAATTCCTTAACGATTCTGTAGCTTTTAAGCAGATGCAGGGGCTACAAATTGTGATTCCAAAATTGAATTTATGATGCATGTTTGTTTCTTAGAAGCCGATGAAATAGCACCTTCACTAAGAAGAAATAACCAACCACTTATATAAGAGTGGTCCAAAACATTAGTGATCCAACTAACATCTAAATATCCTTCAATAATCAAAAGAAACCCTACATAAGTCAAACAAAAACCCATGCTTTTCTTAAGATACTTCAACACTCTCCTTACTGCTTGCCAGTGATGAGTACTAGGATTTCTAGTAAACCTACTTCACTTTCCTACGTCAAACACAATACCAGGTCTTGTGCTTGTAACACCCAGAATCTTGAGGAGAAATTGTAAGGAATGAATCCCATTTTGAGGATTGGACACGGCGTGTTAGAGGAACCAACACTATGTGTCTAGTTAAGGAAAAGCGTGGTTCTCATTAAGGTCAACACGGTGTGTTAGTATCTAAACACGACGTGTTGGAAGCTAGGAAGGAAACCCTAATTTTTAGGATGTTGCACCTTATATAATCTCTTTAAGCCCCAAGGTCTGGTCTCCTTACCAAACTCCATTGACACTAAAACCCTAAAATCAATCCCTAAGTCTCTTGGTGGTGTTCTTGAGCTAGTAAAAAGTTCTTGGTGCTCATTTTTGGCCTTTGTGAAGGAAGAGGAGATCTTGAAGTTACCTTGCTTGGTGGATTGGCTTTAGATCCAAAATCATCATCTTGTGGGGAATCTTTCTATGGTATCAAGTTTGCATCTTGTATTGTATATGTTTAGATCTCTTCATAGTTAGTTTGTTGTGTATTTGGTTCCTTTTTGAGTTAATTGATAAGTTAGGTCGTTTAAGGGCTTGTTCTATCAAATCTAAGTTTGTTTTGGTACCCTTGAGCATAAAGGTGCAAGCTTTATGAGTGTTTTGGGGTCATGCATGAATTAAGTCAATTATTAAGTCCTTTTTAATCTTAAGAGCTTCATTTAGACATGCATAAATGTAAAGTTGGCAACTTTACGTGGTTTTTCAGCTCAAGGAAGTTAGATCTATGTTTTAGGGCTATGTCTTTACGGATTAAGTGCTTATTGGTTAAACCCTTGCACTATTAAGCTTTATGGATTTGGTTTGAACCTCTTTGGGTAGTCCCAATGGATAAAGTTGGAAACTTTATCCTTCTTGACCATGTTTCGAACTAGATCTGAGCTTTGGGGCTCATGGAATCGAAGAAAACACCTTATTGTATTAAGTTGTTGAATCTCAGGCAAACATGACATGTTGGCTGGGGATTTCCCGATTATCTAGATGAGGGAGGAACATGGAGTGTCCAAGGGGCAACACGGCGTGTTTGGTCATCATGGGCTGTTGACTTTGATTTTGACCAGAAGTTTGATCAAGGTTGACCATGGGTTATGCTAGGCTATGTTTGGGCCTTTTGGATTGTATGTTGGGCGTTAGGGTAAAGCCCATGTAAGGGCTTTGGTCCCAATTTAGAAAATTGGGCCAAGTATGGGCCTTGAGTGACTATTTGGTTTTCGGCCTTTTAGATTTTGAGTTTAGGCCTTAGTCTTGGGCCAAACTAGGTGAGGGGTAAAATAGTCTTTTTACCCCAAGAATGGATTGTCGGAATTATGGTTATGGATTAAGACCCAAGTGTTGATCGGGTGTTGTTTTGATCTTA
The DNA here is from genome assembly GCF_002870075.4 of Lactuca sativa. Classification (NCBI taxonomy): domain Eukaryota; kingdom Viridiplantae; phylum Streptophyta; class Magnoliopsida; order Asterales; family Asteraceae; genus Lactuca; species Lactuca sativa. The sequence goes on along the minus strand of NC_056630.2, from coordinate 309,768,970 downwards.
ATAGTTCGGGGATCTATCTGCTACCAGCCAGGGATTTTCTATGCGTTTAGGCAGTGCGAGGTGAGTCTCCTCACTGGGTTTAGCAGGTCAAAGGCACCAATGTCGGCCCATGGTTTATTTATTAGGATGCTAGATGTTTTTTCGACTCTTGCATGTGTTATATGATAGTATGCTTACCGAGCAAGGCCCAATGCTAGGCGGGGCCTGATAAGGATATCGTATGCTAGTTATCAGTATGTGTATTTATGCTTACCGGGTGAGGCCCGATGTTGGGCATGGATCGATGACTGTATGAGATGCTATATTCTTTTTGATTATTGCATGTGCTAGTAAACTTATATGTTTATAAGATTAAATGGTTATATGATTATGTGTGTATTGCGCGGGGCCCAATGTCAAGCGGGGCTTGGTGATTGACATATCTGTAATCCGAGCGAGGCTCAATGTTGGTCGGGGCCCGAGGCCGAGTGGGACTCAAGACTGGGCTAGGGTGAGTTTTCTTCACTGTACTTATGGGTCGAAGGCACCAATGTCGGCCCTTGGATTGATATCCTATTGTGCCTGTTATGTTATAGTGATATGTTAGGTCAGTATCCTGTTAGATAGGATGATGTTATGCTTTGTGATCTGTAAGATTTTTTTATTTTTTTTCTAGTTAGTTAATAGTATGGTTATCTGAATTATGTGCACATGTTTGATTGTTGGTTGAGGCTTCACTATTTTGGGTGTAAGCCAACAGGTCGGGGCATTCCAACCCGATGGTTGAGGGCCTAGGGTATTCCATCCCAAGGATGATTGGACCCATAGTATGTTGGCATTCCAACCCGATGGTTGAGGGGCCTGAGGTATTCCAACCTGATGGTTGATTGGACCAATAGTATGTTGGCATTTCAACCCGATGGTTGAGGGGCCTGAGGTATTCCAACCCGATGGTTGATTAGACCCATAGTATGTTGTTGTTGTATATGTGTTATTTGTTTTGTTGGTATTTTAGGGGAACTCACTAAGCTTTGGGCTTATAGTTTTGGATTATATTCCAGGTACCTCAGATGATCGTGGGAAGGCAATTAATCGTGCACCTCCTCATGTTGTGTTTTGTGATTTTGGGAAAATCTCTGATGTTTAAACCGTTTTGAAAACTACAATCTGAACAATTATGGTTTTGGGAGTGATTGAAAAAGTTTAAATTTTTATAAATTTTTACGGATGCTACATATACATCACCTATGTTATAGTAGAAATATAAAAAAAAAAAACATGGATGCTTTGGCAATTATCTACCAATGTTTTTTAAGTGCTCCAAACGCTCGTTCGATATCTTTTCTCGCTTTTCTTGTACTCCCTTATATATGGACCTCTAAGGGTCATCCGAACATGACAAACTTTTAACGAAAACAAAATGTTTAGGATAAATCCCATCCACAAGATAATACCCAAATTTGTATTCCCTTCCTCGGAGTACAATTGACGAATCTAGGGAAGTACCATCATACACATTGTCAAATATTGGTAAGTTATTGAGAATATTAATATCATTAAGCGAACCAGCACTAACGAAAAACGCACGCCAGATCCACAAATCATGTGAGGCTACAACTTCAAGCATGAACGTAGGATAATGATAATTGCCCTTAGTGTATTATCCATGATATGTATTAGGGCACATACTCCATTTCAAAATGCATGTAATATAAACTTCCTAACATCCCAGGTAAATCATGCACATTTGCATGATGAGCATAAAACTTTTGTATGTCACTAGAAGTAGGACGACGCAAATATCGTGGACCGTACAAAGACATGACAGATCTACAAATTTCGGTTGGACTTTCTCGTTCGCTACGTGCATACATCCTAAAAGTCCTGTCTAGTGAATTAAGGGGTGGCATATCCTAACATACAAAATACAAAAGTATATTTTTGAATCAGATCAAAGTCTAACATGCCTCTTGCGTCTCGGGGTTGTCTTATATACTCATAAATTGAACTCACACCGTCAACAACACGCATAAACAAAACTTTATGCATACATAATTTTCAGTGGAAATAATATCCTTGAAAGAGATCATGATCATCAAAATAATCGTGCATGAGACGTTGGTAGACTACTTCACGTCGTCTTTGGGTATATTTTATATGTTTACGTTGCACATTTTTGGATTTATGGTTGTTAAGATTTTGTTCCAGCCTATTACGTATGGAGAAGACCGACTGTACTATGTTATCAACATATCGTCCGATGAAGACGATGACGACATTTTTTTATAGTAAAGACGCAATTTGTGAGAGAATGGTTGATAGTTTGTATGCGTAAAATGTTGAGAGTGTAGTCTTATATATAGTGGATGATATGGACAAAAGTGGGTGAAATATTGGTGGAAATTTAATGAAAGTTGGTGGAAATTTAAATATTTAGAAGTTGTGGAAATTTAAATTTATAAAAGTTGGTGCCAAAAGTTGGTTGAAATTTAAATGTTATATATTAAATTGTATCAAACGCTTTTTATTAAACAATATAAAACGTTTATCTTATAAAAGTTGGTGGAAAAAGTTGGGCCGTAAACTCTATTTTTTTAAAAGACAAACACTTCATATTTAAATAAAAAATGTTACATTAATTTCAACCATAAAATATGATTAAAAACACGAACTACTTCCTAAATACTAGACTAAACCACGACTTAGTACTATACAAAGAACATAAATTAAAACTGCATCTAATATATAAAAATACTACGGCTTATGTCTGTTGTATTCTTTAGCAAAATCCTTCTTTACATTGTTAAAAATTTGACGATCCTCCTCGGACAAGTTCTCTCCCGGGGTTAATAAATGCTTTAACACACGGTCCCTTTCTTTTATCGCACGGTTACTTACTTTTATCTTTCCCAATTCCAAAAAAGCCTCAAGCTTATTGTCCAACTCTTTGATGTCGCTCCTTATCTCCTCCACTTCAGTCGATGAACTTTGTGCTTCTTTCGACATTCTTTTTGCGTTATCTCGTCTCATAGGATGAGTTGGAACTTCATATGGCCCATAATTGTTGAGGTTAATCCCTCCGATACGCGCATCAGAAGATTGAGTGTGGGCTGACTCCGAAGTTTTGCTTCGTTTGGTCATCCCCACGTAATGATCAGGACTTTTTAGATCTAGCCATTTTCGATTACCCTTCACAAGTCCCCAAAACAACTCATTGGCAAAAGCTCTTCCGACTTTTGCCTTGTAGATCATTCAACCTTTAGCCATGACATCCACCTCAGTTGCACCGCTGGGGGTGGGGTGGGGGGTTATTGTGTTCATTTAGATGTTGTTGAATTCCATAGCGGCTCGGTTGGCGGTCCTCCACTGCGAGCAAAGTGAATTGGGGTTGCGGTACTTCTTTTTCATCCAGTGACAAAAGTTATGTCAAAATTTTGCTTTGAAAGTTGTGGAGTCTTGTTCGTTGTCATGGATCGCGTCCCCCGACACATCTAGCCACGATTAACCTAGTGCCCTCTCTTCATCATCCGTCCACCCTCTACATTAAGCCCTTCATTTTCCTTTTTTTGTGCTCATGATTCGACTCTAGGCTCTTGAAATTATTGTTGAATGTGATCTTCAACAACACCTTCATCGGAACAATCGGTTGACTCGTTGAGTAGGCGGCATGGTTGGGATTGAAAGTTAGTTTGCGGTTGATGTTAAGAAAAGAATTAAGTTTCTTTAACCATTTCAAACGGATCAAGATCCACATTCATACGAGGTGTTGGTTGATATTGGTTGTGGTAAAATCTCATTTGTTGAGAAGAGAACGGATTAAGTGGAAACATTTGTGGATCCATTATAGGAAAGTAGTAGCTAGTAGGAGAGTTAATTGGTTGATTAAATGATGGTCGATAACATGGTGGTAATGGATGGTTTGGGGATGGAAGGTTTGGTGATTGAGTGTTTGGAGGTGGAAGGTTTACTGATAGATGGTTTGAATCTTTCTTTTTTTGGTTATTGGGGTTTTCTTTTTTTGAGATGGAGACATTTTTCCTTGGTGAATTGAGAGAGTTTGTGAGAGAGATATGATATTTTATGTGTAAATTGTTGAGAGTGTGGTTTAATTTATTGTAGTTGAATGGTAGTTGAACATATATTTTTGTTAAAAACATTTTTTTTAAAATGAAAGTTGGTAAATAAGTTGTTGAAATTAAATTAAACAATAAATTCAATAATTGAATTGAGTCAAGAAGGAAGCAATCCGGTCAAACACACTTCACCCAATCAAAATCGTCCAAGGTCTTCTCTCTCTTCTCACCAAACTACTGGCACATCTCCGGTAGCGACCTCCTAGCGAGAGCCAGGGGCGGTGTTCTAGCATGGTTGGCGAGTTCCATAAAGAGTGTCACTCCACTTACCCAAACTAATGGGAGTAGTAACACTCTTAACACATTGTCACGTCAGATTTTTTAGTGTCATCTCATTTTTGACCATTAAGCACCTAATCTTAGCATTTGGTAGGGAGTCGTAAGACTCCTAACACTTTTTTTTTTCTAATTTAATTTAATTACTTAATTTTAATATACGAACATTTTTTGTGCACAAATATTAAACACATTTTATTTTTTTGAACCACAAACAATTAATATAGTATAAATTATATTTTTTTTAAAACACAAACATTTTATATTAAATTAAAAAAAGTTACAATAAATTAAAACTTAAAATATCTAAAAACATGATTTAATAATTCAAGCCACAATAAACATGACTTAACACCGACAGACATGACTTAATATATAAAAAAAAACACACTTCATAACTAAAACACACTTCATAAAAAAAGCACACTAAAGCAACAGGTCTTCATCCGAATACTGGCCTTCCAATTCGTCTTCGGGTGGCATATTTAGATCAAGGTTGTCCATCGTCCAAAGATGATTGATCATATGGCGGCGAAGATCGTTATGGATTACTACACTGTGAATTATCCTCATTATTTGTAGCCATTCTTGACCGCCATATTCTAGTTGTTGTGTCTCTGGGATGACTTCATTCTCATCGTACACACGTATCGTGTTTCCTTCATGTTCTAGTATCACATTATGCAATACGGTACACGTATACATCACCACTGTCAGAGTAGAAATATCACACAAACATGGATGCTTTGGCAATTATCTGTCAACACTTTTTAAGTGCTCCAAATGCTCGTTCGATATCTTTTCTCGCTATTTCTTGGACTCTCTTAAATCTTGACCTCTGAGGGTCATCCGGACATGACAAAATTTTAACAAAAACAGAAAGTTTAGGATAGATCACATCCACAAGACAGTACCCAAATTTGTATTGCGTTCCTCGGACTACAAATGACGAATATGGGGTAATGTTGTCACACGCCTTGTTAAATATTGGTGAGTTATTGAAAATATTAATATCATTAAGCGAACTGGCACTACCAAAAAAGGCATGTCAAATCCACAAATCTTGTGAGACTAAAGCTTCAAGCACGACCGCAGGATAATGATAATTACCCTTAGTGTATTGTCCATGATATGCGTTAGGACACATACTCCATTTCAAATGCATGCAATCTAAACTTTCTAACATCCCAGGTAAACCATGAACATTCGCATGATGACCATACAACTCTTCTATGTCACCAAAAGTAGGACAATGAAAATATTGTGGACCGTACAAAGAGATGACAAATCTACAAAATTCGGTAAGACTTTCTCATGTGCAAACAACCAATAACTCTCGTATAGTGCATCAGGCGGTGGTATATGCTAACATAGAAAATACAACAATATATTTTTGAATTGGATCAAAGCCTAATGTACCACTTGCGTCTGGGCGTTGCCTCATATACTTAGACAATGGACTCACACCATTAACAATACGCAAAAACAAATCTTTATGCCTCTGGAATCATCAGTGGAAATAATATCCTTGAAAGATATCATACTCATCAAAATAATCATGCATGAGACATTGATGGGCTACTTCACGTTGTCTTTGGATATATTTTCTTCGTTTTCGTTGCGCACTGCTGGATTCCTGGTTGTTAAGATTTTGTTCTAGCCTATTACGTATTGATAAGACTGAGTGTACTACGCTACTAAAAAACATCGCCCGATGAAGACGAAGACGAAGACGAGGACGACATTGTTTTTTATAGGAAATACACAATTTGTGAGAGAATGATTGATAGTATGTATGTATAAAATGTTGAGAGTGTGGTCTTATATATAATGAATGATATAGACAAAAGTGGGTGAAATATTGGTGTAAAATTTAATGAAAGTTGGTGGAAATTTAAATTTATAAAATTTGGTAGGAAAAGTTGGTGGAAATTTAAATATATAAAAGTTAGTGGGAAAAGTTGATGGAAATTTAAATGTTGGTGAGAAAAATTGGAGGAAATTGAAATGTTATAAATTAGATTGTATAAAACTTTTATTTTTTATTTATAAAAGTTAGTCCATAAACTCTATTTGACAAACACTTAATATTTAAATAAAAAATGTTACATTAATTTCAAACATAAAATACGATTAAAATTTTATAACACTAACTACTTCCTAAATACTAGAATAAAACACGACTTAATACTAGACGAAAAACATAAATAAAAACTGCATCTAATATATAAAAATATTACGACTTATCTCTGTTATATTCTTTAGCAAGATCCTTTTTGCATTGTTACAAATCTGACGATCCTCCTCGGACAAGTTCTCTCCCGGGGTTAATAAAAGCTTTAGCGCACGATTCCTTTCTTTTATCTTTCCCAATTCCAAAAAACCTTCAAGCTTATTGTTCAACCCTTTGATGTCGCTCCTTATCTCTTTCACTTCAGTCAATGAACTTTGTGCTCTTTTCAGCCTTGTTTTTGCTTTGTCTCGTCCTATAGGACGAGTTGGAACTACATATGGCTCATAATTATCGAGGTTAATCCCTCTGATACATGCATCAGAAAATTGACTGTGGGTTGACTCCGAAGTTTTGTTTCGTTTTGATATCACCACGTAATGAGCAGGACTTTTCAGATCTAGCCATTTTTTATTACCTTCACTGTTTGATTAGATGCCTAAACTCATAACTATAATTGGTATGTACTTGAATTGATAGTAGCAATGTCCTTTTGGGTTGCCTTCAAACCTGGCAATTAAATAGGATAACTGTTGGAGAGAGAAGAATGATTTATTAATTTATTACTTGGTTTGGTCCCTGTGGTTTTCAAAAATATCAAGTTTAGTCCCTAATTTACAAAAATCTCACGGATGGTCCCTGTGGTTTCAAAACTTTTAATATTTAGTCCTTCCGTCTAACACCATCAGCTTTCTACTGTTAAGTGAGGGGCATTTTCGTCATTTTAATACACAGGGACCATTTATGAGGTTTTCCCAATTTAAATAAAAAAGAAAAAATATATATAATTATTTAATTAAAGGGCCCCACCCTCTCTCTCTCTCTCAACTTCATTTTCTTTTCTTCTTCATCTCTCTAAAAAAAACATTCAAGAAACACTTGATTGGTTCCTTTCTACCCCTCACAATTAAAGTCCTAACTTAATTTAGCCTCACTTGCATTTCTCTCTTCTTCAGCTACCGACCAAATAGATTGAACCATTATAGCTGCCTTCAACCCCTTTTCTGCCTAGAAACTGTAAGCACATCAAACCCCCGCTCAATCCACAAAGCTTGAAGAACATAAGCTGTTGCCAAGATTTGAAGAAATCCGACCGACCTCTGTCTGAATTTGTGAAGGCCTGAGAAAATTACTGTGAAGATCAAAGAGAATAACTGTGGATTACTTTTAAAAAATTACTTGAAATTTTGGGGTTTCATATCCACAAATTATGCAGTGTAACTTACGATTTTCTATTGACTAACCGTGACCCAAATGTTTCTTAATTGAAGATCTGGCTTTATGAGATGATACAACAATCTTTCATGGACGATACGATGAAATTGGCAGGACCTTCGGCAATGGTTGAGCCAATCACAAGGGGAGGGAGAGAGACCAATTTGTGGCGACAGGAAAACAGAAAGGCCCAAGTGGAAACGTTTGCCGATCAAGGGGGTGCACCGCTGATGCTCGATCGGATTGAAGAATGAAGAAGAATGGAAGTGACAGTTGTCATTGATTTCTTCTTTGACTTGAGCTGCTCCGGGAGTTCTCAATTGTCTTACTTCTGTCCGAGGATGAAACTCGAAGGGAGGGGGCAGCTGCAGTCGCCGATCAAAGTAGGGTGTTTGGGGGTTGAGCTTCGACGGGAAAGGTAGAGAGGGGGTTAGATCAGAGGCGGCAGTCCCTATTCTTCTGCTTTGTTTTTCCGGTGAGCCACGGAAGAAAATAGGATTGGGGTTTTCAACAGCTGTGAAGGGGTGTTTGGGTGGAGCCTCTTTGACAGGAACAGTGGTGGAGAACAAGGGAGGCTGTTGCCTCTTCTTGACCAGAAATACAACCTCATGTAGAGGTTTCTTAACCCATGAGATAAAGAGAGAGGTTGGGGCCCTTTAATTAAATAATTATATTTTTTTTCTTTTTTTTAAATAGAGAAAATCTCATAAATGGTCCCTGTCTATTGAAATGACAAAAATGCCCCTCGCTTAATGGTAAAAAGCTGACGGAGTTAGACGAAAGGACTAAACATTAAAATTTTTGAAACCATAGGGACCATCCGTGAGATTTTTGTAAACTAGGAACTAAACTTGATATTTTTGAAAACCACACCATTTTTGAAGTTTTGTCTAAATTAATTTGAAATCAAGATAAATGATTTAATAATATATTATGGATATAATATATTAATAAGAAATCATATTGTTTAATAAATATTTAATCAGAAATTAATTTGCAATTAATTTAAGGATTATAGGAATTAATTGAAACTGCAGGGACTAAAGGTGATAATGTTCAAAAGTTGAGCATTGAGCATTCTAGAACCTCCCTTAGAGGTGGGGAACGAAATATAGAGTGTCCTAGGGTTTCCTTGGGCTCTAAGGGTGCCTTAGAAGCCTTAAGGAGGAAGTTAAGGGATTAGGGTTATCTAAGAATCTTAAGATACACCTGCCTTATCCTAAACCTTCCTTATCACCTATATAAAGCCCTATAGGGTTGGATTTCGTCCCATGCACTCCAAGAAAGGATTAGAACCAAATTTTCACTTCTCTTCTCTCTCTTCATAGTAATTCTTGGTTGCTATGTATGATTGTGAGCCATTAGAGGTGCGACACTTATGGCACTTGCTACCAAAGTTCAAGATCTTCAAGGATTTGATTGTTATTACAATATAAAAATAAAGGTATGTATCCTAACCCTAATTATATGTTAATTTTGAAAATTACATGTGCCTCCTAGGTTTCCTAGCTTTTGTGTTCAATGCTTGTATGTCTAATAGTGAAAACATAGATCCTCAAATTAGGGTTGCATGCACACATATTGTTTGTTATGTATAAAACCCATCAGTGGTATCAGAGCTTTTGGTTGTTGTTTTCAATTAGATTTGATACAAAAGTATAAATTTGAAAAATTAGGGTTTATGGAAAATAAACCTTAGGGCTTGGATTTTCGAAATTTGTTAGGGTTTCTTGAACCCTTTTCCTTTGGCCCCATGTTTTCGATTTTAGGGTTGGTAAACCCTAGGGTTTTCGAAAATACTTTCCTCTCCAATATTAGATTTCAAAATTTTAGGGATTGGGATAATGTTATCTTTGGTAATTATCTTATTAATTGTTAAATGGATACTTAATGATTTTGAAATATCCTTTCCCAACTTTTCGAAATCTAGGGGATAAAGGGATTAGGTTAAATTAATTATTTAATTTAATGGATAATCCTTTAGGATTTAATAATTTAAATTAATTGCTTAATTTGGATAATTATTAAATCAAAATTTTAATATTTAAGATTTTAAAATTAAAAGGTACTAATTTTTCGAAAATTTTAAATTTGATTAAAAACCCTAGTATTTTGAAATATTTAAAATACACCCTTATACTGTTATAATATTAAAAGCATAATACTTATATATATATATATATATATATATATATATATATATATATATATATATATATATATATGTATAAGAAGAGTCAGAATTACTGTTAGTAGGCCTCATTCACGAAACTAGTCTATAAGGGGGGTATAAGGAAATTGCCTATAAAATGGTGATTGAATGGGTGTCCACTCTCACCCACTGTTTCCTTGACTAGTGGAGGGTCGTTAGCTGAACGGGTAGGATAGGACATTAATAAGTATAATGAACAATATAAAGTAACTAAATCCTTTTACAAATTCCCAAATCTAAGTTACTTTAGGAAGAATGTAAATTTGGTGGTAATCCATGAAATTGCACATTGCACCTTGTTGGTCGTTAGTGGAGTGTGTGTGGTTAACCGACACACTAATATGGAACAAATAAAGGATGGAAATGGGTAGCTCGTAGATTATCATAGATCAATGGAGCGTGTGTGGTTATCCAGTACATTAATTAGGTAATATACGTTTTTGAGAGTACCAAGCTGATTTACATGGTTATTCATACCTTGTTTGTGATCCTCGGCATCCCAGTCACAAACATGAAGAGCATAATTGAGATTAAACATGCCATTGAAAAGTTCAATGAATCTCAAAATATCTAGGAGTTTCAATTCATTTAAAACCTAACTTTCAATTTTTTATTTTTCATGGTGGAAATTGGTAAATCGTCATTTACCTACTTTCAAATATTCTGCAACTGGATTACAGCATCCCTCTTCCAAGTTGTAGAATATTGTGTTGGGACCTAGCCTTAATATTTCATTTGGGTGTTATATTAAGGATTGAATCAACTAACTTCAATTTCTCCCGTTTTGTAGATGTCAAAATCTAACAACTGTTGTCTTCTCGAATCCTTTGGAAAAAGCTTTCCAAATGAAGATGACGTTCCACGATTGGATCATGGAAACATAAATCGTTCCTCACTTCCTCTACCTCTTCCAATAATTCTCCTTACCCACGTGTTCGAAGACTTGAAAAGTTCAAGGTCACTCAAGCTCTATTGGCGAGCAAACACGAAGAAGGAAAGTCTATATGTGCTCACGTCTTGGATATGAAGTTGCATATTGACAAGTTAGGGATGTTGGGTGTCGATGTCTCAAGGAAGTTAGTTGTTGACTTGATTTTTCAATCACTTCCCGAATCATATAGTGAGTTCGTTAAAGATTACTATATGATGGACCACGACGTGACCCTCATTCATCTTACCCATTTGCTTATTGCTACTCAATCAGCAAAGATTTGGTGCAATGGTAAAGCAAATTTTACTGGTAGATCACCTCCCAAACTTCCATGGATATTGAAAATGGAAACATTGGAAGTCCAGAAAAGTCTTCTCTTCCCAATGGAAAGGGATTGGCCATAGTCAAACTGTTTGACCGGATTGCAAAGAGAAATGATGAATCTGAGATTGTCCCATGTGCTGTTCCAAAAGAGTTCATTCGTTTCTACTGCCAAGAAGAGGGACATTGGATGTGAAGTTGTCGTATCTACCTGAAGGATCGCGAAGATGGGAGAGTCAAGATGTATGACTCTGCTTCAGGTAAATCCACTCTCTAACTCTATTATGTTCCTATTTATAGATTCTTAATACATGATGTGATAAGATTGCATTTTGATGTTTTGTAGGATCAAAGAAAAGAAGGTAAGCTTAAAGGAAAAGTATGTTGAGTCTGATCGTGAAGAGATGGATTTCGATCGCACGGTTTGATGATCGGATTTTTGAGTTGCTGCATAGGAGTTATGATAGATTGATTAGGAATATTAGTAACATAGTTTTCATTTATAATTGCGTTGTAAGGACAAATTTTTCCGCGTTTTCTATAAATAAAATAAATTTTGATTTTTGTCGTATATATATATATATATATATATATATATATATATATATATATATATATATATATATATATCCTTGCAATGACTTTTTTAAAAATTGATGTTTGTATGTTTCAATTGTTAGAAATATTGAAAATGGATGTGATTCTTAGCTATGTTATTTGTAGTAGTGTCGAAAATTTACCAAATAAGGAATGATTCTCATCACCCAAGTTTCAATTAGACAGAAACTTGGAATCATGCAACTGGTATTGTATGATGAATAAGAACCTTCTTATTTGATAAATTTAGACTAATCCTTGTTCACATAAGCATGTGAGCCAAGTAAAGGACTAAGGGATCTAATACGCATTGTTGTGCAATAGGTCAAGTCTACCACAAGGAACGATAATAATATTCATCATGATTTGCTAAAAGTTTAGTAAATATGGTTATGCTTACAAGATTAAGTGTAATTTTGAATCGTTGAAAAGGTTTCAATGTAAAGCAGAACGAATATGAAGAATCAATTAGGCAGAAAGATAAAAGTTTCTCCAATCTGAAAAGAAGGGAGAGTACTTAAGTATCGTGTTTTAAGATTAACTTAGTGATTATGAAACCGTGTCCCAATTGATCCTCTAAGGACACCTTAGTGCACTAGTATGGCTAATAACAGGAATCGGAAATTGTTGGGATGGTTAAATCAAAAGGTGAATCATACTTCGTTCCAAAATTGAGTCTTAGACTTGAACTCGAAGATTGTGACTTGAGTGACACCTCTTAAGAAGGTTTATAACACACTCATCAAATGTGGAGTATAAAATGTCTTCTTATTCCTGCACATTTGAAATTGGTAAGTTGTGATGTCTTGGATAAGACAAAGATCAACTGAAATCAAGTGTGCGTAAGAATCCGCACTAACTCTTAAATATTTGCTTGTCAAGGAATGTTTCATGAAAAAAGAATCTTATATGTCAAGAGGTCAATGGGAGTCTTAATGGTCTTGAATAGCTTCAAGAACTAATCAAGAATAAAACTATTGTTTTACACTAGCACACGAATTGAGGTTTGTAACCTTTCGTGTTGACACATTCTTGTTTCTGTGCCATTCCAGTAAAGTTGACTATGCATGTGAGTTCTAAGAGTTCTAAATTGATTGCATAAAGCAACGCACCTTGATTGGTGAAATTTCATTGATTTGTATGGGTGAGCTGCTTGACTACTAGAAAGACATGGTAGGCCCTTGTGTTGTCAGGTGGCAAGAAATAAAGATTGAACAAGTTCAATCCATATGAGTTTGGATTTGTCACAAACCTTGTCTTATGATTATGGTTATGAAAAATTCATATGGATAGGAACATACACCATAAAATCTAAGTGACAAGGTTTCTCCCCATTTCATGAAAATGATTGTGAGGAAACGCTTTCACTAGGAAGATTTTAAGGAGATAGCGATTGTGAAAATTGAATTCTCAAATCCAATCATGATGACGTCATCCCTCTTCATGTGTAACACCCAAATTTTCAAATATTTTTTCACATTTTAAAAACACACTTTCATTAATAATTGTTATAAAAATATCATTGTATCACATAGCAGTTCATAACATCACATCCCAAGATCATAAAATGTAAAAGCTCCTCATATGTGTACTGATCAAGTCGGCACCTTCCCGCGATCCTCACCGGTACCTGAAACACATAACACTACATTGTAAGCATAAATGTTTAGTGAGTTCCCCCAAATACCACACACAACACATATTAGCCGCTCGACGCTATAACTATGTTTGACCCTCTGGTCAATGTGTCTCAGTGGGACCCTCTAGTCCCATAACTATGTGGGCCCTCTGGCCCTAACTTTGTGGACCTTCCGGTCCTAACTCTGTAAACTCTGTAACATACATAGCATAAATCACATAGAAATCACATCATGAAAAAGCATACAAAATATTATGTCACATAACTCTAATTACCACTCTAGGTAAAGTATAGTGAGAAGACTCACCTCGGTAACGCAGTAATCTCGAACTCTGTAAAAATCCGGTCTAGCCTCCGCTTAATCATATGAAATAAACACTCTAAATCAATGCATCTCTCAAGGCTAGACTTTTCCCTCTCTTAGTACTCTTAGAGGGTAAAAGACCATTTTACCCCTCTCATGGCTCAAAGACCCTAAAGTTGACCAAACCCTAAAAGTCAACAAAATTCAACTCTCCAGGTTACACTGCGCGTACCAAACATGTACGCTGGGCGTACCCGGCGTCCTCACAGAAACGGGGTGCGTGACCCCTTATGCCGCACGTACTGGGATTACGCCCCGCGTAACTCCCAGTTTCAGACTCTAAGCTCTTGAGGTCTTAAACAATTAAGACCCACGTCCAACTTCTAGATATGACCATTTCTAAGCCTCTTAATCCATAAAGTTGGTGACTTTAAGCCTTTCCATGGCTGGACAAGTCACTAACTCCCATAACATTTCATTTCCCAACTCTAGAAAGCTCATAACTCAAGCATGACCTCATAACAATGACCAAGATGGAAAATTTATGGATCTATAACACAAATATCACTGAAATGGGACAGATCTAGGTCCATGGAGTACATTACACTCATAAAGTCTCCACCTTTGGGACTTTTAACCCTAGAAATGGTCCATGCAATCATCAAACCAAATAAAGAGGAAATTTTTGAACTTTATACCTCTAGATGAAGCTCCTTTCTCTGTAGATCTCAGATCCAAACTTGCACTTCAAGCCTTAGCCTCCACAATCTTTTGTCCTTCTTCTTCACTAACACACCAAGACACTTTTAGCTCCAAAACACACACACTCAAGCTAAGGACGATGGAAGGCTCTCTCTTAGGGTTTCACTCTCTGATATGGAGGCTGAGAAATGAGCCTTAGCATCCTTTAAATAGTGCACAATCCAAACATTTAGGGTTTGCATCTGGACCCGTTACGCCCAGCGTAACCCTAGGTACGCCCAGCGTACCCAGGCGAGTCCGCGTCCAAATTAAGCGCATGAGTACGCGCAGCGTACTCCCCAGTACGCCCAGCGTACTCATTTTCTACAAGAATTCTCTCAAGGGACCAATCTTGACAACTTGATAAAATGGAAGGGTTAAATAACTTTACCTGGATTTCGGGATGTTACAATTCTCCCCCACTAGAACCAAACTTCACCTTCGAAGTCTCATGCCGAAAACAACTCCGGATGCTGCTCCTGCATCTCTGACTCTGGCTCCCAAGTCAGCTCGGACCCCTTCCGATGCTGCCACTAGACCTGAACCAAAGGCACCTCCTTGTTCCTCAGAACCTTGACCTTCCGGTCCGAGATCGCGATCGGTCTCTCAACATAATTCAGACCCGCGTCCACCTGGATATCCTCCAATGGCACCACTGCCGACTCGTCAGCTATACATTGCCTCAGCTGAGACACGTGGAAGGTATCATGAATCTGGATAAACTCCGCAGGTAGCTCCAATTGATATGCTACCGTGCCCACCCTCGCAATCACCCTGAACGGTCCAATGTACCGGGGCCCCAACTTGCCCCTCTTCCTGAACCGAATCACACCTTTCCAAGGTGATACCTTTAGGAGAACGAAATCACCAACTTGGAACTCAAGCTCTAAGCGACGCCTATCCGCGTAACTCTTCTGGCGACTCTGGGTCGTCAGCAATCTCTGTCTAACCTGTTGTATCTGCTCTGTCTTCTGAAGCACTATCTCATTGCTGCCCATCACTCGCTGCCCTACCTCTCCCCAACAAATGGGAGTTTGACACCTCCTCCCATACAACAACTCAAAGGGAGGCATACCAATGCTCGAATGGTGGCTATTGTTATAGGAAAACTCAGCCAAAGGCATATACTTGTCCCAATTCCCTCCGAAGTCCAACACACATGCCCGAAGCATGTCTTCGAGCGTCTGAATCGTCCGCTCACTCTGTCCGTCCGTCTGTGGGTGGTAAGCGGTATTGAAATGCAGCCTAGTACCCAACTCCTCATGGAACTTCTTCCAGAACCTGGAAGTAAAACGCACATCTCGATCCGACACAATCGATATCAGTACACCATGCCGCAATACCACCTCCCTCACATACACCTCTGCCAGCCTCTCTGTGGAAGAGCTCTCACTGAGAGCAAGAAAATGAGCGATCTTTGTCAGTTGGTTGACGATCACCCAAATTGCATCGACGCTTCTCGCGGTCCTCGGCAATTTGGTGATAAAATCCATGGAAATATGTTCCCACTTCCACTTTGGAACCTCAAGCGGCTGCAACTTTCCATGTAGACACTAGTGCTCGGCCTTAACCCTGCAACAGGTCAAGCACCTCTCTACAAACTATGCGACATCCCTCTTCATACAGGGCCACCAATAGTCTCTTTTCAGGTCCAAATACATCTTAGTGGCCCCAGGATGGATCGAAAACCTCGACCTGTGCACCTCCTCCAACAAAATGGCACGTGCCCCGCCCTCAAATGGCACCCAAATCCGGCCCTGGAAGGTCATAAGCCCCCGGATATCAGCAACGAACTCAGATATTTGTCCGATCACCCGCTCTCGCTTGCGGTTCTTTGGTCTCATGGCCTCTACCTGGGCCTCCCGAATGGTGTCCAACACCGGAGTCATCACTATCAACCTCATACAAACATCTCACAAAGGGGCACTCTCTGCCCTGCGACTTAAGGCATTGGCTACCACATTATCCTTGCCCGGGTGGTACAGGATCTCACACTCATAATCCTTTACCACATCCAACCACCTCCTCTGACGCATGTTCAGGTTGGGCTGATCCATCAGATACTTCAAACTCTTGTGGTCCATGTAAATGGTACACCGAAACCCATACAAATAGTGATGCCAGATCTTGAGGGCGAACACCACATCCCCCAACTCCAGATCATGCATAGGATACCTCATCTCATGAGGCTTCAGCTGCCTCGATGCGTATGCTATCACATGCCCTTTCTGCATCAGCACCGCACCCAGTCCCGATATCAACGCGTCACAATATACCACAAAGTCCAACCCTGGGGCTTCGCACAATCTCTGGCCAAGTGTCTCGAATGACGCCTGCTACTCCGGGCCCCAACTGAAAGCCACGCCCTTCCGGGTCAGTCTGGTGAGGGGAACAACAATCCTGGAGAAATCCAGGATGAATCTCCGATAATAACTAGCCAACCCCAGGGAACTCCTGATCTCCGAAGGGGATCTCGGCACCTCCCAACTCATCACCGCTTCAATCTTGGCCGGATCGACCAATATCCCATTCTGGTTGACGAGGTGTCCTAGAAACTGGACCTCCCGTAACCAGAAATCGCACTTGGTGAATTTGGCGTAAAGCCTCTCCGATCTCAGAACTCCGAGGATCTCCCTCAAATGCTCCTCATGCTGCTCTTTGGACCTCAAATACACCAATATATCATCAATGAACACGATCACCGAACGATCCAACATCGGCCTACACACCCAGTTCAAGAGATCCATGAACACCGCCAGTGCATTGGTGAGCCCGAAAGGCATCACCAAGAACTCGTAATGCCCGTAACGAGTCCTGAACGTTGTCTTCTGGATATCCTCATCATGCACCCTCATCTGATGATATCCGGACCTCAAATCAGTCTTGGAGAACCAAGACGCTCCCTGCAACTGATCGAACAAATCGACGATCCTCGATAAGGGGTAACGGTTCTTGACCGTCAGCTTGTTCAACTCCCGGTAATCAATGCACATCCGGTGTGAACCATCCTTTTTCTTGACAAAAAGGATCGGCGCTCCCTACGGTGAGCTACTCGGCTGTATAAACCCATTTCCCAACAGCTCCTGAAGCTGCGAGGATAACTCCTACATCTCTGGAGGTGCAAGGCGATAGGGCGCCTTGGCGATAAGCGCTGCCCTCGGAACCAAATTGATACGAAACTCCACCTGCCTCTCGGGAGGCACACCCGGTAAATCTTCGGGGAAAACATTCGGGAACTCACGCACTATCGGGACCTCATCGACCGACCTCGGTCTCTCTGCACTTACCCTCGTATCCATCACATAAGCCACATACCCATTACAGCCCTACTGTAGACTCTGCCTCGCTCTCGCGGCTGAACAAAATGCCGACCCAGAACGGGTACCCTTGCCATAAACCGTAAGAACACCCTCACTAGGGTCTTGTATGGTCACCAGCTGTCGCTCGCAGTCGATAACCACTCCAAATCTACTCAGCCAGTCCATGCCCACAATGACAAAGACATCTCTCATAGCAATCGGGACCAAATCAATCGGAAACTCAACACCGAAGATCTTGAGTACACACCCTCGAATCACATCAGTGACATACACTGCTCTCTCGTTAGCTATGGAAACTCACAAAGGTCGACTCAGCGCCTCTCGACGAATACTGATGTGCTGACTCAAGGCTAACGACACAAAAGATCGACTCGCACCCGAGTCAAATAACACCAAAACAGGTACAGACCGCACAAGAAATGTACCTACACATATTACAACATAAGCATAACACCACAAACTCAAAATAAACAGAGGAAAGAATACATACCAGCCACAACATCGGGTGTTGCGCGGACCTCCTCCGCTGTCAACTTGGAGGCTCTCTCGCGAGCCTTCGGCGCCTCGGCCTTCACCGGCCGACTCTCTATAGCTCGAACAGCAGCAGGGACATATCCCTGAGAAGCTCCCTGAGCTGACCCTCGTAACTGCAGACACTCGTCCTTCTGGTGTCTGGTCTGGTTGCAGTGAAAACAAACTGCAAACCCCTTGGGGAAATCCTTGGCCATGTGCCCCTCCTTGCCATACTTGTAGCAAGACCCTGCTCTACACACCCCCTCGTGACACTTGCCGCACTTGCCACAAGTGCAGCCCTTCTGGTTCCCTAATCTCGAATCGGCGGGCTTAGCCCGCTTGGCAGCCGGCTGGGACTGTGCCGGTCGCCGATCCCTCCCCTGAGACTCCGCCTCCTCCCTGGTCTGAGTCTCTAGCTCAAACTCCCTCTTTCGGGCATTTGCTTGAAGCTCGGAAAATGTCCGGTACGTCGATTTTGCCACGAACTCGTGGATGTCTCTCCTCAAAATACTCAAATACCTACTCATACGTGCCTTCTCGAAAGACACGTGCTCAGGGCAGAACATCGCCCTCTCGTGAAACATCCTGGTGATCACACTAACAGACTCGGTACCCTGTTTGAGGGTCAAGAACTCCTAGGCCAAACGATCCCTTTCCACAGGGGGAAGATACTCATCACGAAACATAGCGGTGAACCTCTCCCAGGTCACCGCAACAAGCTCTGCAGAAGAATAGTGCGCTGTCACAAACTTCCACCAGTCCTTCGCCCCCAAGCGAAGTTGGTTCAGCGCGAACCAAACTCTCAGATGCTCCGGACATGAACATGTGTAGAAGCACCCCTCAATGTCAGAGATCTACTTCATCGCGGCTACCGGATCCTAAATCCCATCAAACTCTTTTGGCTTCGTGTTGCTGAACTCCCGGTACAGCAACGTGTCACCCTCCTGCGGCCTGGCAGCGGCAACGGCCGCAGTGGCTACAGCAACAACAACATTAGTAAGAGCAGCATACTGCTCATCAAAAGTCTCAATCAGTGTGGTCTTGATAGACCCAAACATCTCTGGAATCTCAGCGCAGATAGCAACAGCCACCTCATCATGAATCATCTGGCGGAGCTCCTCATCGCTCACACCCCCTCGCTAGTCCCTGGCCTGTGGCGTGTCCCCACCATGATGTCTCTCTAAAATACAACACAAGATATCAGAGACTCGCTCGAGTGTACACACACTCGATATCCCAATCCTACTTGATCCCTGGTACCCTAAGGATTCTTACTTGGGTTGTACACTGATCCGGTGCCTTCGGTAGTACGGGCCCAATACTACCGTCCATACCGCATCAATATTCACCCCAAGTCCTCCTCCTAGAATCCCAAATCCCAAGTACTCTACTATCTCTCTATACATAGTCTACTCTCTAGCAGATCCCTCATAAGCTCCTCGCTGCTATCTATTCACTTTCAAGCATCACCTAGCAACAAAATCCCTAGGCTAAGGCATCACAAATCAGGCCACTCTAGTCCTAATAAGAATACCTAGCCTACTCTAGCATGCATATCATATCATAACATATCTCATAACTCATAATGTAAGGGTATATTGGGAAATCATCGTTCGGGCGCTGGCTAATCGTACACACTGCTCTACTCTGCTCTTTTAAAAACTTTTTACTCTTGAGAAAAAAAATTTGAACTTTATTTTGAAAATCTCTCAAATCCTCTGTTTGAGTTCAGATACGCCCGAAGGTGCACCCGAATCCCTCCAACCAAGGCTCTGATACCAACTTGTAACACCCAAATTTTCTAATAATTTTTCACATTTTAAAAACACACTTTCATTAATAATTGTTATAAAAATATCATTGTATCACATAATCAGTTCATAACATCACATCCCAAGATCATAAAATGTAAAAGCTCCTCATGTGTGTACTGATCAAGTCGGCGCCTTCCCGCGATCCTCACCGGTACCTGAAACACATAACACAACACTATAAGCATAAATGCTTAGTGAGTTCCCCAAAATACCACACACAACACATATTAGCCGCTCAAGGCTATAACTCTGTTTGACCCTCTGGTCAATGTGTCTCAGTGGGACCCTCCAGTCCCATAACTCTGTGGGCCTTCTGGCCCTAACTCTGTGGACCTTCCGGTCCTAACTCTGTAAACTCTGTAACATACATAGCATAAATCACATAGAAATCACATCATGCAAAAGCATACAAAATACTCTGTCACATAACTCTAATTACCACTCTAGGTAAAGTATAGTGAGAAGTCTCTCCTCGGTAACGCAGTAATCTCGAACTCTGTAAAAATCCGGTCTAGCCTCCGCCTAAATAAACACTCTAAATCAATGCATCTCTCAAGGCTAGACTTTTCAATCTCCTAGTACTCTCAGAAGGGTAAAAGACCATTTTACCCCTCTCATGGCTCAAAGACCCTAAAGTTGACCAAACCCTAAAAGTCAACAAAAGTCAACTCTCCCGGTTACGCTGGGCGTACCCGGCGTCCTCACAAAAAGGGGTGCGCGACCCCTTATGCCGCACGTACTGGGATTACGCCCCGCGTAACTCCCAGTTTCAGACTCTAAGATCTTAAGGTCTTAAACAGTTAAGACCCACGTCCAACTTCTAGATATGACCATTTCTAAGCCTCTTAATCCATGAAGTTGGTGACTTTAAGCCTTTGCATGGATGGACAAGTCACTAACTCCCATAACATTTCATTTCCAAACTTTAGAAAGCTCATAACTCAAGCATGACCTCATAACAACGACCAAGATGGAAACTTTATGGATCTATAACACAAATATCACTGAAATGAAATGGGACAGATCTAGGTCCATGGAGTACATTACACTCATAAAGTCTCCACCTTTGGGACTTTTAACCCTAGAAATGGTCCATGCAATCATCAAACCAAATAAAGAGGAAAGTTTTGAACTTTATACCTCTAGATGAAGCTCCTTTCTCTGTAGATCTTAGATCCAAACTTGCACTTCAAGCCTTAGCCTCCACAAGATTTTCTCCTTCTTCTTCACTAACACACCAAGACACTTTTAGCTCCAAAACACACACACTCAAGCTAAGGACGATGGAAGGCTCTCTCTTAGGGTTTCACTCTCTGATATGGAGGATGAAAAATAAGCCTTAGCATCCTTTAAATAGTGCACAAGCCAAACATTTAGGGTTTGCATCTCGACCCATTACGCCTAGCGTAACCCTGGGTACGCCCAGCGTACCCAGGCGAGTCCGGGTCCAAATTAAGCGAATGAGTACGCGCAGCGTACTCATTTGCTACAAGAATTCTCTCAAGGGACCAATCTTGACAACTTGATAAAATGGGAGGGTTAAATAGCTTTACCTGGATTTCAGGATGTTACATCATGGTTCGAATTGTGAGAAATGTCAAAAGGGTATGAACATTTGGGACTTATTGCTATAAGTTCTAGAATTGTTTAGACACATATGAGCTATCTAAGGAAAGATGTATGAGTTTGAGAAGCTTAGATAAAGACTTATTGAAGCATATCATATTAGAAATATGAACTTTGGTTAAGGAAGTCAATAGGAATTGATTTCTAGAAGTCTAGCTGATTTCTGAATACATGTCAAAGCTAGTGGGAGCATAAGTGTTATGCTGGTAAAGATATAATTATCATGTTAGTGGGAGCATGATTATTATGTGAAGTGTTGCATGTTAGCAATATTAATTATAGAAAACAAAAGTTTCAATTTGCAAAGTTGCAGAGGTTGAAAAATTATTTTGCTATAATTAAGGGAGAGGAACTTATACTTCATTTCAAATCTAAAAGATCAGATCGAGAAATTTTAATCAAATTTAGTCAAAGGACATATATGAATGTTATGTTATATAGCAATATTGTAGCAGGAGACTGGTAAAGTATCATGTCTTTATGCAAGACATTATGTATTGTATCCCATATGCTTCAGGTATAGGATCGATTGCATATGTTTTAATATTCAACCGTTCTAATTTTCCAAATGTCTAGGACATTAAGAGGGAAAAAGGACTAGAACCGGACATGACTGAATTAGTTAAACAATTGTCAAGGATAATCTAAGGTTTGCTAAGGATTGGTCGCTTGTGAGCAGTTGGAAGTAAAGTAATGAATGGACCATATTAACATTATTATGAATAGATAGGATTCTATTTAAAGTGTATTGTCATATGACAAATATGGAAATGTTTCCATAATGGGAGTTGGATATTAAGAATCTATGTATATTAGAAACTTTTATGCAAGAGGGATGTTCAAAGGAATGTACTTTGAATATGAGACTTCATATTTGTGGAGTTGTCTTGTAACAATCTCCAATAGAGCACTTTGTAATATCATTGTAAAAGTCTTTGTGTCTTTAATGCTATGTCATTACAAAAGGATCATTTTGTAAAATGTTAGAATCTAACATATTCTAATAGTGGCAAGAATTTGGTATTCTTACACTTGTGATAAGGATTGGGAATTGTGAAATGAGTGTCAATAGAAGTGTATACAATTGATCTATTTCACAAAGTAAGGACCATAGGTAGACATAGTGTGCATGCTTAGAGCATGGGATGACTATTGTTTCAATTCAAGTATTTACTTGATTATCGGAAACATTATACAATGAATAATGTGTAATTGATATGGTGATTAGATAAAAGGTGTTTGATTTATACTTAAAGTGTTGAGGCCATATTGGATTCGATTATTCTTGTGTTTCACTTTGCATGTTTTGACCTCCCGAATAATTAGGTTATTCAAACATCCACAGTCAATCATACTTTGGAAGTAGGTAATGAGGTAAGACTATCATGAATCCCACTATATATTGTCTAAAGTGTTTAGACATAGAAAAAGTTTGTTGTAGTGTTCATGAGTGCTCCTGAAATAAGATTTGAGTATAGGATTAAACCCACGCTCACTTGAATCACCTCATGGATTTTATCACTAGTGATTGTGAGACGATAATATCGTATATTCTTGAAACGGAGACATATAGTTGCAGTTTACAAGTCAGTTGCTCATTGATAATATATAAATGCACCAGTAACTTGGTGTTATAAAACATATTGTTGTGTATGATTTGATGAGCAAATAGAGCAAGCATATAAGTCGAAGTTTATCTGTTCCTTTTACCCAAAGTGGGATAAAAGCGATATTTGTGGGCCCCTCGAGGATTTAGTGATGACACCCTAATCTCTTGGCCAAGCCTAGACTAAGTTGATGTGTTCAACTGAAGTCTATTGTAAGTCATCTTAAATCGGAAATCGGGAAACCACTATTGGACAGAGATTGATTATAATCCATGTTTCATGTCCATACGATATTGTAACACCGGATTTGTGAAAACAAATTTTTCATTTTTAAAACATACTTTCATTCATAAAATAATATCAAACATAATGTATCCACTGTCATCATAGTAAAAACATGTCCCATAATCACATAAACAAAAACTCCACGAGTGTGTACAAATCATGACGGCGCCTTCCCGCGATCCTCACTGATACCTGAAACACATACACAAAACACTGTAAGCATAAATGCTTAGTGAGTTCCCAAAAATACCACATAAACACATATCAGCCACTCAAGGCTGTAACTCTGATGACCCTCTAGTCGAATATCTCTATGGGAGCCTCTTGGTCCCATAACTCTGTGGACCCACTGGTCCTAACTCTGTAAACTATGAATCATGCATATCACATATCACATAGAAATCACAACACATAAATAGCATACAAGATACACTGTCACATAGCTCTGATTACCACTCTAGGTAAAGTATAGTGAGAAGACTCACCTCGGGAATCTTGGTAAAATCTTGATATTAGAAATACTGCCCTAGCCTCTGTGTGACGCCCCGATCCTCAGGTATTAATTAATCAAGAATGACTGGATGAAGCTACTCAACGAGTTGGTCGACCTACTCGTCGAGTAGCAGCGGAGTGAGAACACGTGTTTAGTGACCTACTCGACGATTCCACTATTGGGACTCGGTGAGTAGGAGCTGGCAGATGAAACCCTAAATCCCGGGGTTTGCACCCCTATTTAAAGGAGCCTCAGCCTCCTTTGGGCCTCCTCACAGTCTTTAAGAGCCCTTAAAACCCTAATTCATAGGTGTGTGCCTTGCTGTGGGTTTGAAGCTTGGAAAAGAGGATCTTGGAGGAAGAAGCTAAGAGTGCATAGGAAATTGAAGCAAGAAAGGAGTGGGAAGCGGGTTTTGCCTCAGATAACATCTGTTGAAGGTATCAAAGTGCCATTCTTACTTCCTTTTCTCCTCTTTTGTTGAGTTCTAGAGCTTTTTATGGATTTTCAAGTTGGGATGTTGAGCTATGGGCTAGATTTGAAGTTGTAACTTCAGATCTGGACCCTCCTTGGATGCTAGAATCATAAAGTTGCTGTATTGGTTGTGGTTGAAGTCCCTCTTGGACTAGAAGCTCCATTAAGAACTTAAAATAGACATTTGGAGCCTTTATAACCATGCATGCACGTAAAGTTTGCAACTTTACGTGGTAAGTATGCCCTAGAAGCTTGGATCTATGATTTGGAGCCGCTGCATGGCTCAAAACAAGTCTGTATGGAAAGAGGACTGGATGCACTTGGCGAGTCGCAAGGATGAACTCGGCTAGTCACATGAAGATGGTCATTGAACTCGGCGAGTTAGATGAACAACTCGGCGAGTCCGATGAAGATCACCATAAAACTCGACGAGTTGAAGAACAACTCGGCGAATCAGATGGCTTTTCCCTAGGATATGCATGTGTGTGTACTCGTCGAGCTGCAAGGAGGAAACTCGATGGGTGGACTTAAGGATTGATCAGGATTCGAAGGAACTCGACGAGTCACTCCAATGACTCGGTGAGTTGGAATGTGTTCCATGGACTCGGCGAGTGGCCGAGTATACTCGGCGAGTTGAGGTCAACATGGACTGTTGACCTTGACTAAGGATTTTGACCTTGATCAGGAATCACTAAGAGGTTATGGGGTGTCTCATAAGAGTAAGAACTTATGAGTATATTGTGCTATGGTTTAGGTGGTGGAGCCGGTGTCAAGTGATCCGATAGTTGGAGTTTGCATTTCGAATCGACATCTGCGAGGTGAGTTATCCTCACTATATCGATAGGGTCTACGACACCATGGCCGGCCCTTTATGATTTCCATCCTGTTTTAGGAAGGTTGCTTTGTTATTGCCATGTTAGATTTCATCCTGGTTTAGGATGGGTGTTATGTTATTGCTATGTTAGAATTCATCCTGTTTAGGATGGTTGTTATGCTAGAGATCGGTTAGATCGGTTGTCATGGTATGCTACATATGATTCCGATTTGTTAGATCGAAATCAGGATAGATAGTATGTTATGCTTTTATGATCCGTAAGGATTGGTATGTTAGTGACCTGTTAGGTCGATGCCCTAGTTACGAGTGAAACTCTATGATTGATAGTAAATGAGATGGATATGTTTGTTATATGTATGTGCCAGTATATGATAGTATGCATACATGGTTAGTTGTTGGTTGGTTGGGTTGAGGCGGTCCTGCTTTGTGCTGAAGGCCAACACACCCTTTGAGCGGTCCGGGGAGACTGTTGGCCCACGCGGCGGGCCAGTCATGCCGAAGGCTCGGGATAGATTCAGGTAGACTGTAGGCCCAGTAGGGCGGACCAGTCCGGCCGATGGCCCAGTATGTATGCTGTTTGATTGATCGTTATGGCTATGGTCTCTGCCAGTGTGGTATTGGTATTTTCGGGGTAGCTCACTAAGCCCTCGGGCTTACAGTTTTCAGTTTATTGTTTCAGGTACTTAGGAGAGCGAGGGAAGGCAAAGGCGTGACTGTACCGCTCCTCATCCTCATGATCTATTTTGGGACACTCTGATGATAAAAGAACTGGGAATGTTTTGTAAAAACAATTACTATTTGACTCTTTTGTTAGTATTAAAAGTTTAAATTTAGCGTAAATTTTATGGGTGTTACACTCCGCCTAGTCACAATAATAAATTACACTAAATAAGTGTCTCTTCACAAATTGGATATTCTCTCATGCAAATCCCTAGAAGGGTAAAAGACCATTCTACCCCTCTACAGGCCCAAAGGCCCATTTGTTTACAAACCCTAAAAGTCAACCAAAACTCAACTGTCCATTTTGACCAGACTCGCCGAGTGCATACAACGACTCGGTGAGTCCCATCGTCCCCACAGACTCTTCCCTTTCTTAGCCTCACTCGACTCACTGACTCACCCCTCAACTCACCGGGTCATCACTGGAGTCAGACCCCGGGGCAACCCGGTCCGACTCGACGAGTTTCCTCCATGGACTTGCTAAAACAACATCCTGAGGTCAGATCTGCTTAACCAAATCATAGATCTAACCCTTAAAAACTCAAAAGTCACGTAAAGGTGCAACCTTTACGTGCATGCAACCCATATCAAGCCTGAAATGCTGAAATAACACTAGAAATGGCAACCTAGTCTCTAATTGCTTATTTGCTTGCAAAAAGCTAGAAGGTAATGACTCTAGGGACCTCTCATGGTCCAGATCTGATGTCATAGTTCCAAAGAGGACCTGATACTCATTAGATCTTTCATAAAATAAGGGTAAAAACCCTAAAATCAAGAAATCCATCAATATAACATGAAATGGAAAGGATTATACCTCCAAAGATAATATCACTAGATGATTAGCTCAGATCTAGTCCCCTTCACACTCTAGATTTGTGCTCTTTCACTCCTTCAAGCTAAACCACATAAAAGATGAAGAAATAGCCTCCTCTTGCTCTCAAACTCACTATCTCTGCTCTCTAGGGTTTCTCTAGGACAAGGTGGCCGCAAATGAAGGCCATAAAGGTCTTTAAATAGGCTCCCAAACCCGAGGATTAGGGTTTTCCTAATCAGCACCGACTCGGCGAGTCAGATACCCGACTCGTCGAGTCCGATCGCAAAATCGCGCCAACAGATAAGACTCTACTCGGCGAGTCAGATACCCGACTCGTCGAGTCCGATCGCAAAACCGCGCCAACAGATAAGACTCTACTTGACGAGTTGAGGCACCAACTCGTCGAGTTCCCCCAATAGAATAATAATTCAAAATAATAAAATTACATACCCAAACTCCGGCTGTTACAATTCTCCCCCACTAGAATCAGACTTCGCCCTCGAAGTCTCGCTCTGCAAATAACTTTGGGTATTGCTCACGCATCTCGATCTCCGGTTCCCACGTCAGCTCGGACCCTTTCCGATGCTGCCACTGAACCTGCACCAAGGACACCTCCTTGTTTCTCAAAACCTTGATCCTTCGATCCCGTATCACAATTGGCCTTTCAACATAATTCAGGCTCGCATCCACCTGAATATCCTCCAATGATATCACTGCCGATTCGTCGGCAATACACTTCCCCATCTGAGACACGTGGAAGGTATCATGAATCTGACTCAACTACGAAGGTAAATCCAAATGATACGCTACCCTGCCTACCCTCCCGATCACTCTGAATGGACCAATATACCGAGGCCCCAACTTGCCTCTCTTCCTGAACCGAATCACACCTTTCCAAGGTGATACCTTAAGGAGAACGAAATCACCAACTTGGAACTCAAGCTCTGAGCGACTATTATCCGCGTAGCTCTTCTGACGAATCTGAGTCGTCAGCAACCTCTATCTGACCTGTTGAATCTGCTCAGTAGTCTGGAGCACTATCTCCGTACTACCCATCACCCGCTGCCCTACCTCTCCCCAACAAATGGGAGTCCGACACCTCCTTCCATACAACAGCTTGAAGGGAGGCATACTAATACTCGAATGATGGCTGTTGTTATAGGAAAACTCAGCCAAAGGCAGATACGTGTCCCAACTCCCTCCGAAGTCCAATACACATGCACAAAGCATGTCCTCGAGCGTCTGAATAGTCCGCTCACTCTGACTGTCGGTCTGAGGGTGGTAAGCAGTGCTGAAATGAAATCTTGTACCTAACTCATCGTGAAACTTCTTCCAAAACCTGGAAGTGAAACACATATCTCTATCGGACACAATCGAGATCGGCACCCCATGACGTGACACCACCTCTCTCACGTATATCTCTGCCAACTTCTCTACAGAAGAACTCTCACTGATAGCAAGGAAGTGAGCGCTCTTCGTCAACCGATCTACAATCACCCAGATTGCGTCAACACCTCTTGAGGTTCTTGGCAACTTGGTGATAAAATCCATAGTAATCTGTTCCCACTTCCACTGGGGAACCTCAAGTGGCTGCAACTTGCCATGTGGCCGCTGGTACTCGGCCTTAACCCGGCGACAGGTCAAGCACCTCTCTACGACCCACACAACATCCCTCTTCATGCAAGGCCACCAATAATCTCTCTTCAGATCCAAATACATCTTAGTGGCCCTGGGATGGATTGAAAATCTCGATCTTTGTGCCTCCTCCATCAAAACACCACGTGCCCCGCCTATATAAGGCACCCAGATCCGACCGTGATAAGTCGTAAGCCCCCGACTATCGGTCACAAACTCAGGTATCTGCCTAATCACTCGCTCCTTCTTGGGGTTCTCCGGTCTCACCGCCTCTGCTTGAGCCCCTCAGATGGTATCTAACATCGGGGTCATCACCGTCATCCTCATACACATATCTCGAATCGGGGCACTTTCCGCCCTACGACTCAGTGCATCGGCTACCACATTCGCCTTGCTCGGGTGGTATAGGATCTCACAATCATAATCCTTCACCACATCCAACCATCTCCTATGGCGCATGTTCAAGTTGGGCTGATCCATTAAGTACTTCAAACTCTTGTGGTCCGTGTATATAGTACACCGAACCCCATACAGGTAGTGACGCCAGATCTTGAGAGCAAACACCACTGCCCCCCAGATCCATATCATGAGTGGGATACCTTACCTCATGAGGCTTCAACTGCCTCGATGCATATGCTATCACATGCCCCCTTTGCATAAGCATCGCGCCCAACCCTGATATCGATGCATCACAGTATACCACAAAATCATCCACTCCTTCTGGAAGAGATAACACCGGGGCTTCGCACAATCTCTGGCAAAGAGTCTCAAACGAGGTCTGCTGCTCTGGACCCCATGAGAAAACAACTCCCTTCCGGGTCAACCGGGTAAGTGGCATTGCAATCTTGGAGAAATTCTTGATAAATCTCCGATAATAACCAGCCAATCCCAGAAAACTTCTGATCTCAGTGGCGGATTTTGGCACCTCCCAACACATCACCGCCTCAATCTTGGCCGGGTCGACCAATATACCATCCTGATTAACAAGATGCCCCAAGAACTGGACCTCTTGTAACCATCAATCACACTTGGAGAATTTGGCATAAAGCCTCTCCGATCTCAACACACCGAGGACCTCTCTCAAATGCTTCTCATGTTGCTCTCGGGATCTAGAATACACTAGAATATCATCAATAAACACAATCACCGATCGATCCAGCATCGGCCTGCATACTCTATTCATGAGATCCATGAATGCTGCTGGTGCATTAGTGAGCCCGAAGGGCACCACCACGAACTCATAATGCCCATAACGCGTCCTGAATGCCGTCTTCTGGATATCCTCATCACGTACCCTCATCTGGTGATATCCAGACCTCAAGTCTATCTTGGAAAACCAAGAAGCCCCCTGCAACTGATCAAACAAATCATCGATCATCGGTAACGGATAACGGTTCTTGACCGTCAGCTTGTTCAGCTCTCGGTAATCAATGTACATCCGGTGCGAACCATCCTTTTTCTTGACAAAAAGGATTGGAGCTCCCCAAGGCGAGCTACTCGGCCGAATAAACCCTTTTCCCAGTAGCTCCTGAAGCTGCGAGGATGACTCCTGCATCTCTGGCGGCGCAAGACGATAAGGCGCCTTGGCGATAGGCGCTGCTCCCGGAACCAAAACAATGCGAAACTCTACCTACCTCTCGGGAGGCACACCCGACAATTCTTCGGGAAAGACATCCGGAAACTCGCGCACTACCGGAACATCATCAACTATACTCGGCTTACCCGCAACCGCTCGGGTGTCCATCACATATGCTACGAATCCCTTGCAGCCCAGCTGCCAACTCCGCCTGGCCCTGGCGGCTGAACAAAACGCTGACTCACTTCGGGTACGCTCACCATATACCGTCAACACTTCCCCACTAGGGTCTCGTATCGTCACCAACTGTCGCTCGTAGTCAATAAGAGCCCGAAGCGGCTCAACAATCCATGCCCCCTATAACACACACGTCCCCTATCGCAATCGGAACCAGATCTATCGGGAACTCAACATCGAAGATCTCAAGCACACATCCCCGAATCACATCCCTAGCATACACCACTCACTCGTTGGCTATAGAAACCCTCAGAGGTCGACTCATCGCTTCCCGCTGAATACTGATGTGCTGACTGAACGCTAAAGACACAAATGACCGACTCGCACCCGAGTCAAATAACACCAAAGCAGGTACATAATTCACAAGAAAAGTACCTACACATATCATAATATAAACACAATATCTCAAGCTAGCATAAATAAATGGAAGGATACATACCAGCCACAACATCAGGCGCTGCGCGGACCTCCTCCGCTGTCAACTGAAAGGCTTTCCCGCGAGCCTTAGGCGCCTCGGCCTTCACTGGCCGACTCTCTGTAGCTCACAACGCAGCAGGGACAGATCCCTGTGATGCTCCATGCGCCGACCCCCGCAGCTGTGGGCACTCGGCCTTCCGATGACCAGTCTGGTTGCAGTGGAAACACACTGCAAATCCCTTGGGGCAGTCCTCTGCCATATGCCCCTCCTTGCCACACTTGTAGCAAGATCTAGATCTACATACCCCCTCATGACCCTTGCCACACTTTTCACAAGTGCGACCCTTTTGGCTCCCTGACCTCGCATCAGCGGGCTTTGCCTGCTTGGCTGCCGGCTGAGACTGAGCCGGTCGTCTCTCCATCCTCTGAGACTCGGCCTCCTCCCTGGCCTGAAAGTTGCTAAATAAATTGTTGAAATGAAATTCAACAATAAATTCAAGAATTAAATTGAGTCAAGAAGGAAGCAATACGGTCAGACACACTTCATCCAATCAAAATCATCCAAAGTCTTTTCTCTCTTCTCGCCAAACTGTTGGCGTGTTAACGATAGTAAACCCTAACAAGAGCTAGGAGACGGTGTTCTAACATGATTGGCAAGCGAGTCCCATAACAAATGACAACTCCGCTTAACGTAACATTTCCGTTTGACTTGTTGAAAAGTCGAGCTATGAGACCAAAAAATCAACCATGTGGTAGGGATGCCTAATTTACAAATAAGCTTACCTACCACCTTCCACCACCAAACGTTCCAAATCATTTACCAAACCCAAATCAACGCATTAATTTCTTTAGTCTCTTCAGATTCTAAATTATTAAAAAAGATTTTAATATATATTCACCAAAAACCAAGAAACAAAATAACAAACGCATTAATTTCTTCTATTCTTACTTCTTACTCCAACATTCATTAATTCCAACCTCCCAAGTCTTGTGATTTCACCAACACCCTGCTTTCTGATTCACCAAGTAAGTTCAAGATTCAATCTTTTGCTCATGACTCCTTATACACCATTAATTTTCTGATTCAAATTCTATAATCTTTATCAAGATTTAGCAACTGGGTATATGAATTTTTCGCTATAATCCGCATTTCATTTTTCCAAACTTCTTGATTTCTGATGTTATGTGATGTAATGTTCTAACTCACGTGATCTTAACTTCTTTGATAACATGCTAATGAAATTGACAGAT
The DNA here is from genome assembly GCF_002870075.4 of Lactuca sativa. NCBI lineage: Eukaryota > Viridiplantae > Streptophyta > Magnoliopsida > Asterales > Asteraceae > Lactuca > Lactuca sativa. Next base: position 309,736,778 of record NC_056630.2, on the reverse strand, counting down.
CTACAGGTTGTTCGTAGCTTGGATTAGTTTTTTTGTAGTCGATAAAATGGCAACTAACCCAGATGAAGAGGTAATCAGGAATCCGATCTGTATGCATTTATGAGAATTAGGGTTCTAAAATTAGGGGTTTTTAATTTCACTTGTATGTGTGATTAAATGAAGCTTAACTCCCTTTTTTTAGGTCGTTCTTACTGAAAACAAAGGGAATGTGAGATTGATCACCTTGAATCAGCCAAAAAAATTAAATGTCATTTCACCAAAAGTGGTAAACTCGACTCCCTTTTTAAATAATTAAAAATTAATTCTTTTCTTTTTTAATGAATTCAAAATTAATTCCTTCGTTTATTTTTGTGATTACTAGGTTTATTTATTAGCAGAAAACTTGGAGAAATGGGAAAAAGATGACGATGTAAAGCTAGTGATAATTAAGGTATTTGTTGGGTTTAACTTTAATCCTCATTCTAATTCATTTATTTATTTTTAGAGTAAATTACTGTCCCTATTGTTTGATTAAGATTACATGTTTGTTTCCTAATTTTTATTTTGCACTCGGATCGTCCCTATGGTTTGATTTTGTTGCGTTTTTTGTCCCTATAATTTGGTTAAAATTGTACATTTGGTCCTTAACTTTATATATGCAAGGAATGAAAAACGCAACAAAATCAAACCATAGAGACGATCCGAATGCAAAAGAAAAGTTAAGGACCAAACGTGTAATTTTGACCAAACCATAGGGACTCTTATTTTTATGGTTATGACATTGCTTTTTGAAAAAGCTATTTCTTTTCTTATAAAATTGATTTTTTTATTTAAAAATTAATTTTTATTTCATGTTCATTTAGGGTGCAGGTCGTGCATTCTCAGCAGGTGGTGATTTAAAAGTGTTCTATACTGGCAAAACAACAAGTAATTTCAATTTTCATTATTCTCAATTAACATTTTATTTAAACTTTTTTTTTTTATTGTTACAAGTTACAAATTTGTATTTAATGTCACAGAGGATTATTGCCTTGAAGTGGTATATAGATTTTATTGGCTTTGCTACCACATCCACACCTACAAGAAACCACAGGTTCTTTTTCAATTAAGCCCTTATACTTTTAAAAACTACCAAATTATATCCAATGAAGTTATACTTTAAAAGATTTATTATTGAATTTTTTTATTTTTTTTCTTTTGTCAGGTCGCTCTTGTTCATGGAATTTCTATGGGTGGAGGTGCATCACTTATGGTCCCAATGAAGTTTTCAGTTGTCACTGAAAAAACCGTATGTTTTATCATTTCATTTAACAATTTTTACATATAAAATTCCTGATTCTTTGAATCAAATTGTATTTTGATCTTAAATTTAAATAGGTTTTTGCCATGCCTGAAGCTAGTATTGGGTTTCATACTGATTGTGGGTTTTCCTATATTCTCTCACATCTTCCTGGACATTTGGGTATGCATTATGAAGTTTTAAACAGAAATTTTATAATAAAAAAAAATGTTACAAAAAAAAATGATGTCACGTTTTTTGTTGTGTTGTTTTAGGTGAATATATGGCGTTAACAGGGACACGATTAAGTGGCAAGGAACTTGTGACAGCTGGATTAGCCACACATTTTGTTCCTTTAGATGTAAGTATTTGAAAGAGTAAATTACATGAATGGTCCCTATGGTTTGGGGTAATTTATATGTTTGGTCCCTAATTTATTTTTTTAACTCAAAACATCCCTACTGTTTGTTTTTGTTGTGCGTTAGGTCACTGTCTTATCTAAAAAGACTATTTTGCCTTTGATTTTTTAATTTATTTAAATAAACATACCTCCAACTCCACTTCCACTTCCACCTCATCTCACTTTATTTTATCTACCCTATTTTATTTAAATAAATTAAAAAATCAAGCGCAAAATAGTCTTTTTAGGTAAGATAGGGACCAGGCGCGTAACAAAAACAAACTATAGAAACCTTCCGAGTTAAAAAAAAAAAAAAAAATTAAAGACCAAATATACAAATTACCTCAAGCCATAGGGACCATTCGGGTAATTTACTTGTTTGAAAATGAAACAAATTGTTTTAAAGATTCTTTGGTTTTATATATTGTAAAGATAAATTGTGGGTTATTGGTAAAAAGATGTAAAGGAATTTTTATTTTATGCTAATTACAAAAAGTTACGATGTCTATTTTGTCGTTTAGAAATTGTCGATGTTAGAAAGCAATTTGGTGAACTTGAATTCGGGTGATGAGAATGCTGTGAAATCTGCCATTGAAGAGTTCTCTATAAGTGTCGATATTAGTGAAGAAAGTGTTTTAAACAAGTAATAATTGATTAATTGTAATCAGCTTTTAAAATTTCCATTTTTGGAACTTTTAAGAATAAAAACTAATATTCGTTAGTTGAATGCAGACAATCGATAATCAATGAGTGTTTTTCAAAGGATTCGGTGGAAGAGATTCTAGAATCATTTGTAAGTTTGTTTCATCTTTTTGTAGATTAAAAAATAAATTACTAATAAAATATTAAATATTTACTTTCTAAAAATTGATAGGAAGCAGAGTCTACAAAGGAAGGAAACGAATGGATTACACCTGTGCTTAAAGGCTTAAAACAATCGTCTCCTATTGGTTTAAAGATAAATCTGCGATCGGTATTTTTTTTTATTTTTTATTATTTTAAAAAATAGAAATATACTTTTAAGAAGATTGTTATAATGTTTTGTTGTTTTTATATATTTATACATGATAGATTCGTGAAGGGAGGAAGCAAACACTATTGGAATGCTTGAAGAAAGAATTTAGACTCACAATCAATATACTCAGAGCCACTATTTCAGGCGACATTTATGAGGTATTAAAAAATATACTTTTTTTTTACTAAATTTTGAGTTAATTACACGAATGATCCTTATGGTTGGAGGTAGTTTGTACGTTTGGTCCCTAACTTATTTTTTTAACTCGAAAGGTCCCTACTGTTTGTTTTTGTTATGCGATTGGTTCCTGTCGTATTTAAAAATACTATTTTTTAAATTGAGAAAATTGGTGGGGTGGGTAGGGTAAGATGATGGGGGTAGGGCTGGGGTGTGTTTATTAAAACAAATTAAAAAATCAATGTCAAAATAGTCTTTTTAAATAAGACAGGGACCAAACGCATAACAAAAACAAACAGTAGGGACCTTTTGAGTTAAAATAATAAGTTAGGGACCAAACGCACAGATTACCGTAAATCATAGGGACCATTTATGTAATTTACTCTTAAATTTTTGAGACAAATTGAAATAATGATTATTATTTTTTTTGGTAAAAAATAGGGTATCCGAGCTCTTACCATTGACAAAGATAATTCTCCAAAGGTATTTTGGCTTAACCCATTAAGTCATTATGTGTAAAGATAAAGTAAAAAAGAAACGTCTTAATCCAGCTATGTATGGATTTTTTTTTTCTTTTGAGTTGATGAGAAAAAACCGAATTATTAAAGAAAGTAAGGAATTGGAGGGTTTCTCTATTAATTAAGTTGTAACTTTTTTTACAAATTTTAGTGGGACCCACCAACTCTTAAGGAAGTGGATAGCGAGAAACTGGATCTTCTGTTTAAGGCATTTGGAGAAGGTTTGGAGCTCAATGTTCCTGAAAACGAAGAACAAAGGTTAGTTTCTATATGCATTCTTGTTAAATTTGTAACTTAAAAAAACTTTTCTATATTGTTTTGATATTGAAAAATGAAGATGATGAAAATTTTTAATGTGAATTATTTATTCTACAGGTGGAGTGGTAAGTATGAGGATTCTCTTTATGCATGATGATAAGATGTGTCCCCTTTTTGGGGTTGTTAGATTCGTGTATTTAGCTTTAAAGAACGCAAATAAAATGATTTATGGGAATATTTAGTGGTTGTAATGTTTAAGAAAAGTACAAACTACAATTATCAATAAAGAAGGATTGTTTTTCAAACTGCTTGAAATGGAGATGCCTGTGATGAGTTATGTTAATTTTAAGGCAGTTGCAAGGTTAAAAAGATTGTTTTTTTTTTTTTTTTTTTTTTTTTTTTTTTTTTTTTTCAGTTTTATTGGTTAATAAAAAGATAAAAAGATTTACAGATTACATATGCATATTAAAACGTGTCTAAATCTCCAAGAGTATAAAGAGTAGGATCTTTGTTTTACATTTGAAAAATGTGGCAAGGTAACCAACTTTTGATGGCATGATACCAATGCCAAATAGTTTGCTTTTAGAGACTTCAGGAACAATTTGACAATTAGCAAGAGTGTATCATTAAATAAGCTAAAATTATGAACAATTTAATAAAACTAACAAACGATTCTACAACAAATATGTTAGCATAAGAGTAATAGAGTATGATTGGGTGATAGCAAACACATTGTTGATGAAGTATTTCTTCACCTCATTCCCTTCATGGGCTGGAAGGAGATTGGGTTTTAGCTCAACAATTGTTGGAACGTATGGCTAAAATACCCATTTGATCAGTTGTTGTAGAAACCATCACCATATAAACCTGTAAAAGATACTAGAAAAAGATAACTTTAAATATTGACTATAGTTCAAAAGGTAAAATGGGAGTTGATCAAACTTCAAGATTCAGGAAAAATCTAATTTTGAAGATCGGTTATTGTTTAAAACACAAAGAGGCTAAAAATATTCAAAACCATAAAATACCCACATAAAATACATCATATTCGAGTTGAAATAAGAACAAAAATCATGAAAAAATTATGCTATTTATAATTGTAGATCTTATAATTAAAGTTAAAAAAAATATGATCATACCCATTAAAGATTGATGATGATGCTTCGGTAGGAATGCTAATACGATGACACATTGATGGTAACTGGTAAGTAATGGTGGTGGTTCTTCTTCCTCCATTTCTTTATTGTAAGAACGATTCAGACAGCTAGCCAAGATAAAGGAGAAGAGATAAGAAATGAAATTGATGAATCTAAACAACACGTTGTGAGCAACCAAGAAAATTGTTGGTGCACCCTCAACCCGACATTAAGATCATTGTTTTAATAATCGTTATTTCTTAGACTTGATTTATATCATAATCAAAACAATAGATTGGCCATCAAAGACTCCACCTTTAATAGAGTTATGGTATATGGATTTAGCAATATATCAATTCATATGTAAGTCAAGATAATCGTAACCATAAAAGTTTAAACCTTTAAAAATGCAATTAATTACGAACCAAGAATAAAACACCTAAGAATGTCACATGAAATTGTTACTTATTATAGCTTGATGAACTCAGAAAATCAAACTAATTAACCATTTTGTTCTTCATTATTTTAAGGGGTGGTCATATTTCAAAATGAACGATTTAAACAATGGGTTAAAATTATTATGGTTTAACTGAAAAAAAAAACATATTACTGGTTACACTGCAAAATTGCCCAAAGTATAATACTTTTTTAATATTTTTATAAATGTTTAGGTACTAAAATGACATAAATGTAAAGCAATATTTACCTTTAAAGGTTCCAAGCCGTGTGTAATACCTGATATATGTATGAGTCAATTTTTAATATTAACTTTTATTTTGGGGTGACCATGGTGTGGTGGGGCTTCACCATGGCGCGTTGATATCATTTTGGATCGTGGGTTTAAATGACCACTAACGACGTAGCCATAGGCGCCACGACATGGCTGGTGTTTTTAAGAGAAACCCTAATCCTTGAGCTTTGGGCCTTATTTAAAGAACATTAAGGGTAGGCTTTCGTGATCATTCAGCTTCCATCACCATCTCAAGCTTAGAAACCCCAACCCTGACTTCCATTGCAATTGTGAGCTCATTTTGGTGTTTTTGGTGATCTTTGAAGGAGAAGGAACCCTTTGGTGTGGTGAATTACCTTCCAAGCATCATTTACATCAGTTAACACAACTTTTGGACCTTGGTGAGTATCCAAGACCCAACCTTTTCCCTTGCTAAGTTTCTAGATCTTAGATTTTGTCCATTTTCTTCATGTCTTGATGGGTTTGAGTGGTGAGACCTCATAAAGTTTGCAACTTTATGAATCTCCAGGACATTTGGAGTATTTGGTGCTTTGGATCTGGATTAAAAATGAGTTTTGGTGTCATGCATGGAATTTTGGCCATTAACCCTCATTTTGACCTAACAGGAGTTCAAGACATGCATGTATGAAAAGCATTGAGATCTTTATCTCTTAGGGAGTATAAAGGGATAAAGTTGGAAACTTTATCCATTTAGGCCATAGAATGGACCAGATCTGAGCTTTGGAGCCCGTAGAATCGATGAAAATGACTTAACCCATTAAGTTGTTAGGAACCTAGTGCCCACAACGTGGCCTTAGGTCGCCACGGTGTGGCAACTGGCTAGGGCTCGTCTATTTTGTCGTTTCGCTATCAAGACGTGGCCAAGGACGGCCACAACATGAAGACTAGCTATAGGTTTACTTTTGACTGTTGACATTGACCAAGTTTGAATTTAGGTCTTTTGGGGTAATTTTAATTCTAGATTGAGAATGGGTCCCTGTTGTTTGTATAGGTGACCCGTAGAGACAATATTTGGGAGTAGTGATTAGATCAGCTATCTTTCAGACTGTAAGGTGAGTTTTCCTCACTGTACATATGGGTCGAAGGCACCAATGTCGGCCCACGAGGTTATGTTATGCGTCCTGGTATATTGGATTTTGTTACGCTGTCGTGATCTGTTAGATCTATATGGTTACATGTACTTGTGTTTATCGTTATTTGTTTTATATGTCGACATATTGGTGGTTGGGTTGAGATGGTAATGCTTTGTGCGATAAACCAACAACCCGGGATGGTTGATTTGAGGATAAAGATCCAATAAACTCTGGATAGTTGGGTTGAAGTAATAAGCCAACAAACCCTGGATGGTTAGATTGAGGTCATGGACCAACAAACCCTATATGCATGCTTTGTACTTAATATTTTCTTATTGAGTACTTTGGGGGAACTCAGTAAGCTTTGGCTTACAGTTTTACTTTATGGTTTCAGGTACTTCCGAGGACAAGAGAAAGGAGAAGGCTTGATTGTACACATCTGTAACATCCCCCTCTGGCACGTATCACAATATTGTTCGCTTTGGGCCACTCGGCACGAGGACTTCCCAGGGGGTCACCCATCCTGGTACTACTCCCACCCGAGCACGCTTAACTACAGAGTTCTTATGGGATCTGCTGCCCTCACGGTTTTAAAATGCGTTGTGATAGGGAAGGTATCCACACCCCTTATAAGGAAAGCTTAGTTCTATTTCCCAGCCAATGTGGGATCGGATCTAACCCACTTGGAATAAGTGGGTTAGATCTGATCCCACATCGGCTTGGAAGGAGAACGAAACATTTCCTTATAAAGGGGTGTGGATACCTTCCTTGTCACAACGCGTTTTAAAGCCGTGAGGGCAGCAGATCCCATAAGAACTCTGCAGTTAAGCGTGCTCGGGCGGGAGTAGTACCAGGATGGGTGACCCCCTGGGAAGTCCTCGTGCCGAGTGGCCCAAAGCGGACAATATTGTGATACGTGCTAGAGGGGGATGTTACAAATGGTATCAGAGCTAGGGCACAGGTCGATGTGTTCGACGGGGACGTCGAACCCTATAATGGGGGGGGGGGGGGGGGGGTGAAAGTGGGTTAGATCTGATCCCATATCGGCTTGGAAGGAGACCGAAACATTTCCTTATAAAGGGGTGTGGATACCTTCCTTGTCACAACGCGTTTTAAAGCCGTGAGGGCAGCAGATTCCATAAGAACTCTGCAGTTAAGCATGCTCGGGCGGGAGTAGTACCAGGATGGGTGACCCCCTGGGAAGTCCTCGTGTCGAGTGGCCCAAAGCGGACAATATTGTGATACGTGCTAGAGGGGGATGTTACAACATCATTATGGATTCTTACTTGGCTTATGATTTTGAGATACTCTGATCCTTGATTATAGTTTTAGGTAACTATGTTTTGTGTAATTTATGGATATTGGAATGGTTTTAAAACAATTTTTTTTCATAATTTTGGGATGTTTCACTGGGCATTAGGATCTTTAGTCACACAAAATCATAAATTAGAAGAAAAATATGCCATAATCATGCTGAAATCGAGCGAACCCATTATTCATCATCAAGAAAGATACTCTTTCAAGAAAACAAATGATTGTATAAGAATAGTGTTAAAGACACCTCAAAAGGAAGAACAATAAATAAAAAACCAAGAGGAATCATAGAAATCATTATATTGTACCAATTACCAAGGCCATATGTTTGTTTACCTTATGAATCATTTCTTTTCATTGGCAAAATCCATAATTTGTGGCAATGTTTACAATTTTCAGGACAAAGGCTAGGATAAGTTCATGTTACTTATAATAATGGAACTCATGGTTCACTTCTGGTGAAAACTGAAAAGTAAAACCAACAAATTGGTTTGAAATAATAAAAAAAGTGTATAAAAACCTCAAGCACATCCTTTATGAATTGTTTTTTAAAGCTTATTATTTGTCTACACATTCCACAACTTAATCTTAAGAAAATACCATCCATTTTGCTTCCTTTGAAACTGATAGCATCCTTTAAATCCTGCAAAAATAAAAGAGCATAAAGATGAGGATGAATGAAGGAAGTGCTAGAACGACAGGAACGAGAGATGAGGGTAGTGGTGGTGTTCCAGATGAAAATATTGATCGATCAACTCCCATAAGATAGAGAAAGAGGAACATTTATTGGGGTGATATGGGAACTTAGAAGAAGAACAACCAATGAACACTTACATGTTCAATCAAAGATGTGTAAACCCCTAAGAAATCGATGACCTTCAATAAGATAAGAAATTACCTTGAATAAATAGTGGTATTTTTTTGGAGATTAGATGAATCAATGAATTCCGAAAATCCCTGGATATTCTTTGATTTAGGTAATCTATTATAAGAAAGTAGGATTCATCGATCTTCGAATTACTTCGATGATACTAGACTATGACAACAAATATGTCGAAGAAAAACTTCAAAATAAGGGATCAACAACATCCTTACTAGAGGCGATGTTATTTCTTTGTGTGAGACTACATATTGGAGTGGATGTATTAAACGATGTTATCATATTGGAATTAACAGCAAGAGTAAATGGAAAACGGGTCGTGGAAAACAGGAACCCTATATAAAAATTAAAATCGTAAAATCACACCTCACCTGAAATAACATTGATGTGTTATTTTTATACCACTAGTATTAAAATATATAAAATCCTATCGAATCTTAACCAGTTTTAAAACACAATTAGGCAGTGTACCTAGTCGTGAAGTAATACAGTCTAAGGTAAGAAAGGGGGTTGAACTCTCAGGGAACGGGTATGATTTTGAATCAAGTAAATAAACTAAAGAAAATACTGTAACTGAGGGTTTTTCTGATTTTACAAGTTTAGAAACTTAAATTATCAAATTCAAACAACTAAGAAAACAAAAAGAAAAGATCATGATTTTTAAGCAGTATATTTGAAGTACTTCCACTAGAATTCGAATCCCCCTAGTTTCTATCTTTTGTTAGGTTCGCTACAAAGCCCTACGCTTGTGGTTATGTAATGTGTTTATGGATTGTGCTCTAGCTTCTTGTTAGTTTTGGTTTATTGGATTTTCTATTGTTCTAAAAAAAAATGAACCAAGATAACATGGATAACTATTATAATCAAAGACAATCAAAATTAACGATTAATATTACCTACCCTAGGATTAAATAAATCTCTAGTCCTAACAATTTAATGATCATAAAAAGTTAAGAATCAAGCTAATGTAACCATATGGATCATCTAAATCACACACAAATCACATATAGGTAATAAAAATCATAACTTTAACATGAAAGATAAACAATCAATCAATCACAAGTTAAAATCCAACTCACGTAATCCAACTAACGAAATTAAAACATATAAACTAGGGTTTTTAATGTCGTGACAGTGCCCTTTTCACGACGTGAGAACTGAAGATTTTCATTTAGCAAGAAAACAAAAGTCGTCCGAAATTTTATCTAGTTTCCAAAACATTTTGATTCTCGCCAATCAGAGTTATTAGTCATGAGATATGGCCAAAATACTGACAAGGGGTCAAGATGTCCAACAACATCCTTTTGTGTTTTTTTAGCTCCATTCTCATCTTTTTGTATCCCAACTCTCATTTTAACTGTAAATGAACATTTCAAAGCATATTAAGTATCATATACCTAAAAATATAACATTTTAATGAATTTGGGTCTTGGAATATACTAGAGGGATAGCAGTGATATTGTATTGGAAAATCCCAATTAGATTAGGAAGGGATACACATCAGAGATGGAGAGGTTTCTTGATCAAAGAGAAAGAAATGGTAAGTGGGAAATATGTGGCAGGAATAAATGAATATAACTCTTAAACGTGTGATATAGAGAAGAAGAAAGAGGTGCGAAGGCATAGTAGCAACATTTACCAAGCTGTGACAACCGTTAATTTTCGATCAAGTCAAAGTCAACTAAATTCAACAAGTCAAACCGGTCAACTCGATTTGCCCGTAGGTACTAGAGTTTACGTTATGTAATTTCTAAACAACTCGCTATTCTAATGAGAGATCATAAATCGAAAAGTGCGTACATCTAGATCTCCTTAACCTAAAACTGTGGTACGTGGCGAGTCAAGCCGATAAAACAATGTTGCATACTCATCGGGAGTATGCAAGATCCTTAAACAAGGCTTAACGGGGTTTACGGACCTTACACTGCGAAGCCGGACACTCACATTCGTCACTCACAAAACCGCTCTCAATCGTTTTCACTCCATCTCTTCTTATCGAAAATCTCTCTCTGTATGAGAAATCTCTCGAAGAATGTCAAATCTCTCCCAAATCTCTCTAAGTATGTGAAATCTCTCCCAAATCTCTCTCTGAATGAGAAATCTCTCCAAGAATGTGAAATCTCTCCCAAATCTCTCTAAGTATGTGAAATCTCTCCCAAATCTCTCTCTATATGAGAAATCTCTCCAAGAATGTCAAATCTCTCCCAAATCTCTCTAAGTATGTGAAATCTCTCCCAAATCTCTCTAAGTATGTGAAATCTCTCCTAAATCTCTCTAAGTATGTGAAATCTCTCCCAAATCTCTCTCTGAATGAGAAATCTCTCCAAGAATGTCAAATCTCTCCCAAATCTCTCTAAGTATGTGGAATCTCTCTCAAATCTCTCTCAAAATCTCTCCCAACTGTCTATAATCATTCGGGGCATCCTGACCCTCGAATTTGGCGAAAACAGCCCAAAAACGGAAGTCTACGCGAAAAACGGACTTAAGGACCCGAAACCCCTCTTGGGACCCGAAACCCCTCTTAGGACCCGAAAGTCCTCTTAGGACCTGAAAGCCCTCTTAGGAACCGAACCCTTCTGAGCCGAAGGCTGCTGAACCGAACCTGAAAGGTCCTCTCGGGCCCGAACCTCGCATGCCACACCCGAACCCGAACGTTCGGCACATTGCGGGTCTGATCACCTTCCCTTCTGAGGACCGAGGACCGAACCCTCGCTTCTGACCTTCGGACCGAGCCCTTGGACTAAGCCCCTCGCCTTCGCCTTCTTCTTCTGGCTCGCATCTCGCTTCCGGCTCAGCACCAGCCAGGACCGAACCTCGGCCTAGGGACCGAACCTCGGCCTAGGACCGAGAGGTCTCGCTGGGAATGCTTTTTCTCTCGGTTTTCGACTAAATTCGCGTTTTAGGCCCGTTTTTAATTGTTTTAACACGGAATTTTCACCCAAAACTTTATTTTAACATATAAGGACCCTTAACTATTAATTAACCACATTTTTAAGGATAAAACCTTATCCAAAAGAGAGTGGGTGAAGTACAAAGGTAGAGTGTTGACTTTACTTATTTCTATGACACAAGCAACCACTCCCATACCCACTCCATGTCACTATTCACCACCAGCCCATCCCTAGTCACTTCATAGGTGGTTTCTCATTATTTTCAACTATTCCCACATTCTTAGGGCTGGAACATCCATCCTCTCTCCTCACACTTCATTCATTCTCTCATTTTTCACCAAGAACCACACTCCAAACTAGGGATGAGCAACGGGCCGAACCCGGACCGAACCGGCCCAAAGACCGAAAACCTGAAGACCGAAAATCATGAATTGCCTTACCCGAAAACCGAACCGTTTTTGGGTGTAGCGGGTCCGGGTTTGGTCCGGTCCGGTTTCGAGTACTAAACCGGGTTTCGGGTTTTGGACCGAATTAGACTTTAGTAGTATTGTTTACGGTTTCGGTCCAATCCTATACCAAACTAGGTTTCGTATGTTTGTTATTTACGGTTTCAGGTTTTGTTTGTCATGTCACTCTCTAGCATAGTATTTCAAATTATAATCTTATTACGTAACATCCATCATTCGTATCTTTCTTGTTTGCACAATTCAACTAAAAAAAATACATAAAAGATGATGAATACAATAGTACGATGCGAGACTCTAATTAAAATACGTGTAAATGAGGTGTATGCAAACAAATAAAAACGTTAGTAAAAAGTCACACTATTTTATTAAAAAAAAAACCTATACTATTTATATATAAAAAAATTTACACTTAAAATCACTATTTTTATGTAAAAAACTGCACTATTTTTATAAAAAAAAAATTACACTTAACAACATTATTTTTATTAAAAAATACTATTTAAAAAAAAACTGCACTATTTTTATTAAAAAAAATGTAGTAGGAAATAACTTTTGGTTTTTCGAGAAAAAAAAATCGACACCATAATACGATCAAGAGAAGAGGTCGAAAAAAAAAAAATTGACACTATAATGTGATCCACAGGAGAGGCCGAATCAATTCAATCGGACAACATTTTTTTTATTTTAGTAATTCTCGCTTACTGTTTGTCGATAAAAAAAAGAAAATAATTTTTGGTTTTCCGGTCCGGTCCGGGTTAAATCCTTTAATTCGGGTACGGTCCGGTCCAAACCCGAAACCCGATTATTGATAAAAATCAAACCCGAAAACCGGCCCATTAATATGATAACCCGGTTCGATCTGGGTCCGGTCCCGGTTTTTTTCCGGTCCGGTCCGGTCCCATGGGTCGTATGCTCATCCCTACTCCAAACTCTCTCATCTTTTTCTCTCTAATTCGAGAATTTCAAGACATACTCCAAAACTTTTCTCCTACAATTAGTAAGTATCATCATCTTTCTTATTATTATTACACATCCTCCTACTCAAAATCATAGATTGCTTACACAAACATCATCACATTCTTGTTAGATCTTCGAATCTTCAAGTGTTCTTGGGTTGAACACTTCTCTTCTTCAACACTTACCTACTGAAACCAATCAAGGTGAGTTCATACCCCTACATTTTCATGTTTTCTCAAGTTTTTAGGGGGGGAATACAAGTTAAAACACCAAGAACATAACTAAACTTTTCTAACAGCCTTCATCAGAAAAGTTCAACTCCATTCACGGACTGTTTTGGACAACTTAAACATTTTTGTTTTCAAAACTGTTTTAGGTGTAAGTAGTTCCTGTCCTTAGCTTTAAAATGACTACTTGCACATCTCCATGCGATGTTTCTACAATTTATGGTGATTTTTACAAAACTGCCTATCATTTCAAACACCAACCCGGACCAGTCTGTGATTATGGACTATTTCACCCAAGTTGGAGGTTATTAAAAATCATGATAAAAATTATGAGTAAACTAGACACATTTTGGGAACTCTCAGAATTTACGGATTTAGTTTTCGACTTCGTATGATTTTTCTACGACTTTTCTAAAACAGTGCAGAAAGGTTTAATTTAGTTAACATCATATAACTTTCATAACACTTAGTATTATGTTGAGCAAAGTGTATAATAATAATAACTTCTAAGTATTTAATGTGTTTCTTTGTTAATTTTATCATCATAAACTGAAAATTTGTCATTCATAATAAGAATATTCATTCATTTGGAACAAGTATATTAAGCAATAACAAGCATAGTTTATGGATTCATAGCGCAAATGCGTTTCATAAAAGAATTCTTATACATTACAAACGTTTTGGATAAACTATAATAGGTATAGTTTATGTATCATTTACTTCTCAAACTTTTTACCAAAGGTTTTTCAGTTTAGATCACGTAAATCTGTTAATGAATAAATTTGTGAGTCATTCGCTTCGGGTTACTTCCAAAGTAACCAAATCAAAATGTCCTGTAAATTGTAACCAGAGTCTCTTGTAGGGAGAACGTGATAGTTGTGTATAGATCTATATTGGGTTTGAAAAACCCACACCAGAGCTGCTTGCAATAGCTAGACCGGCAGGTCTGTGGTGACAAGTGTCATTTCAGTTTCGCGACGCCTGAAGAACGTCGCAATTACGAGGCTGTCAAAGTCAAGTATGGTTATGATAGCTCACATGTGGTATTAACAAATCATAAGATTTACGGGTTCTAACTTTAAATTAGTGAGTTATGTCGATTTAGCTCTCAGAAATTACTTTAAGTACGGAAAAATACTTGTACGTCTTCATATTAAAAAGGGTTTTATGTTCATTTAAAATCACTTTTTATATCAATTACAAATATCGCTGTATATTTTCAGTCTTAGTATTTAAGACTACACACCATTCATTACGATAGTTTTTTTTTCTCAAATCAGAAAGGGTTTTACGCCAATTTGAAACCACTTTTATATCTTTAAGTATGACAAATACTAGTTCGATTTCGGTCGTGGTATTAGGACCACATAACTTATGTAAGGAAAATATTGGATTTTTCTTGGTAACATACATCTCTTTACAAAGATCGATTTTCAAACTCTTACCGTCAAAAGCTTATGAACTCACCAACCTTTGTGTTGACACTTTTCAAAACTACTTGTATTCTCAGGAATTCAGTGAAAACAGGAAATCAACAACGTTTTGAGGATGGGACGATAAATCGTCAAACAGTTCATTTTGTATCATAATGTAATTGATTCGAATCATGTAAACATATACTTTGGTGTAACTTTTTCAATTATATTTATGATGGTTGTATTTACTTTGAGCACTATTATACTCGTTGTTGTGATACTCTACATGAAGTCCTCCACCCCCGGACGTTTCCGCCATCCTTGGTTTGGGGGTGTGACAGATTGGTATCAGAGCATTGTTTATAGTGAACTCAGTATATCGAACCACATAAGATATACAAACTATAAATGCATTGGGACAAAAGCCTCTGATTTAAAGTTTTCAAAACAATCATACTTTTAGAAATAAATAATTTCCTATTAAAAGTATACATGCATGCATACATATTAAGGTCAGCATCATTCTCGAACAAAACAAAAGTAACGATTGTTGAATATCACAGGTAAGCTCGGGGGTGTATGATCAATCTTGGGAATGGCATAGCCTGATCAACTATGCTAGTCCGAGGAGTGATTAGCACATGCCCAAGAATGGTTGTGATATGGCAACAAGTCTAAATACTTACCAACACTACCATAATGAGAACATTAGAACAGAACACGTGTTTAAAATACTATATGAGTATTTTGTAATATCATAACTTATATGAAAACTAAATAGATCCTTAATAATAGGTCTATAGTCCCTAAGTGGATACCCTAAGATATTATATAACTTAGAAATTATAGACTTAGAATTTGTGGGCATTGCCTTACTTCCTTTTCCTTGTTTGGATGTGGATCTAGGGTAGGATCACTTATTCAAAGGTCTATCATATCTTGTTACATGTAATTAGTATGCACCATGTCATTATAGAAGTAATTAATACGGATCACCCCTATAAGTAATTAATTATAGAGTTAGACGCCTACTAATTATCTCATCCACTCCTATTCTCGCACGTACAACATAGTAAGATCCTACTTATCGGACGACCCCTACTTTCCCAATCTGAACCCAAGAAATGGTGAATGGTTATGAGGAGAATTAGAAGCGGAACCGGAGGTAATAAATCCTCCATGCATAGCAAGGGTTTCCGCGAACCGTTTCGACTACATCGAACCTGTGCCCCGTTGGGCAATCGTGATTGAGGGTTGAATGTCGATAGCAATGGCAACAACCACCATGTGGATACCAACGAGGGTGCTATGACCTCAACCACGGGGGACCGACTGACAGAGCCCTCCCGACAAAGACCCGGCAGATCGCGAACATCGGGGATTAAAGCAGGTAGACTACAACCCGAGTTCGGAAACCGCATGCTACTACAGGCCCTACTGTCTCACGTACTCGAGACTCGGAAAGAGACTACTATTTCAGAGACCAACTCTCTGTTTAGGACCTTATCGCCGTTCAGGCAGAGGCAAGAGAGTAACGGGGTAGACACCCAACATTCAAAGAGAGGAGGATTGCAGCCAAACATCGATTTGCAAGGTGCATCGACTTTGCCTCATGCATCGCAAGGGACAAATCGTCGTAAGTAGAGTTCATACCGCTCACAAGACCTTGTAAATTAGGTTCGTGAGTATGCGTTGCTGCTACTCTATTCTAGGCGTAAGCATGACACTGTGATTTAAGCGGTTATACTAAACAAGAGATCTAGTTGCTATCAAAACTTTTCCATGCACAGATGTGAGGTAAACCTACATCTAGGTCAAAAATTCTCACCAAAACCCGAATTACTACAGTTATATTATCAAGATGGGCTTAGGACATACCTAACAGACTCGAAGGTCTACTTAGCCTTAATTATATAACTAAGCATACATCAATTGGTCATAATAAGGACCTAGTTTGGGTCAAGTATAAGGGTTCACTTGGATATAGAACTACTAAAAATTCATGGGTTTACCATATAAAGACTCCCGTTATGAATTGTTTTCAGAATGCCCTTAACGGCCGAATTATGTTACAAATCGATATAAGATAAAACTTAGTTAGAAACTCGCGACGTATAGCCATTCTAAAAACTCATTATCATCTCACCCTTAAACATTTTGTTGAGAAGTTCCTTCTTCATAGACTTATGGGTGCGATCATACCAGCACTAATACACCGGGTCCCATCAAAACTCCTCAGCCAAGCGTGTTTGGACACACATGAATCTAAGATGAGTAAAGCTTAACGCCCGTATGAAACCTACTCCTACCCACTGCTGTAACTCCATTTCAAGAATGTTAGCGGAAACACTAGGAATAGTACAGTAATGTGCAAAAATTTATATGTGTAAATATAAATCGTAAGGATGCACTTAAGATAATCATTTCCACTAACGAAGACGTTTTTCATTGTGAAACAGAGCTATGTCTTCACCAAGAGGCAACCAACCAACTAGTAAGGCACCAACTCTGCAGATAGACGCTGCTACTTTTTAGGCTGCAGTCACGGTAGCCGTGACAGCCGTCATGGCGCAATTTGACGCTAACAACGCCAGCAGGAGTGGAAGCGGTACTAAAAATACAGATTGTGGTAACAATCAGGAGCACCAACAGGTGCCTGCCAGCGAAAATACCTCGGGCCACAAACCTACGAGCAAGAAGCGAAAGTTCTGGACCAAAAAGAAGTGTAACCTATCTCAAAAACTTGCTGGAAGAAAGCAATCCGTAGCTGCACCGGGCAATATAACGACAGTCACGACGAAGGCCGAGACACTAGCCACGGGGTCTGCCACCCATACGTCGGCCAGACCATATGAGGGATCACTCCCAAAGTGTGTCAAGTGTGGTTTCCATCACCATGGGGCTTGCCGAGAAATGCACTGTAAAAACTGCAACAAGAAAGGGCACACCGCCCGTTTCTGTAGGACCCCGACTCAGTACATCACTTCAACACCCATTACCAAAGTAATTCCAGTGTGCTTCCTATGTGGCAAAGTGGGACACTTCAAGAGAAACTGTCCAACTTAGAGGAATGACGGGGAAACCGGAGGAGTATAGCAAACGAACCAGCAAGGGTAATTGGGAACCATATTAGGACTTTTGTAATGTTCCAACGAAAAAAACGTTTAAGTACCATATATTTGTAATGAATTTGGTATGCTTGCTAAAGTCACCGTCTTTCTAAAAGTAGTTAAAATACTCTCTCGTTCAAATCAAACCAAAGACATTCATATATGATCTTAGGATCATTACCTGTAAGATGTGATGACTTTGTACATACATCGAGGTTAATTATAATCAAAATACTGAAGTCTTGAAACAAATAATTCCATCCTGACTCCTATTTCGTGTCTAGTAGTAAGAATTGAGTGGGGCCACCCACTCGACAATTTCACCAACATCAACTTACGTACGACGTTCATATACCGCTCGATCGTAGGGAGACCTGTTAGGGATCATGATATCAAGTATCATTACTGGCTATCGAAACACACCCATTACCAGTGCTAGACACTATGGTATGAATCATCTACAGTAATGATAACATCAAACAAAATGGATCACCCTAAAAAGAAACACAAGATACTCTATCACTCTAGTGATCTCTTCTTGCGAATACAGCTTAACACATGTTATCTAAAAAGATATTGTTGTCATCATCCAATTTTCATTGATATAGCCCTCATCTTCCCGATTTAATGTCTACAAAAGGACCCTTCACCTAATTCACCGAATATCGGAATCTTTGTCTCCCATAAACGCGTCCAGCTCGGACCTCCGGGTCATCTCTCACGGTGAAACCCCAAAACACGCACCAGAGGAGTGTTATACATCCCGAAACCTTATCACAAGTATTTACAGGAGACTTTCGGGAATGACACGCATGTAGCAGACAAGGTTCAAGCACAAAAGCTTGGGACGGATACGGTTAGTCCACCACTACTATGTGTATACACGAGGATAATGTATAATTAAGATTCTACAGATATTGGATGTGTGCTTCCGCCCTATTTCCTGTTCCATGTCTGGTTGTGGATTTGGGGCAGAATCACCCATCCTACTGTCTTGCCAATCTTGAGCACATATGACCTATATGTGCAAGTGAATGATAGATGGACCAGGTACGAGTCCTGCCATAAACTGTCAGGCCAAAACCGTCGAGCTACCCAACAATGAAATTGAAGAATCAAGCTTTTCACCCTGGAGAACTCCGGTTTTATTCTTCAAAATTGAAAGACAAAATTGCTCGAGGGCCCATTGACCTCAGAGGCCCCGACAATATCTCCAATAGAAACCTTTACTATCTACCTCGCATAGACGAATAGGCTGACCAACCGCGAGGAACGAAGTACCCTTCAGGAATTGGACCTGAGATCTAAATATCACCAGTCGCGAGTATTGGAGAAGGATGTCCGAGGACAATCCTCCAAATTCGATGCGGACGCTGCAAGTCCGTAGTGATACCCCTCGGATAGGACCAACCTGCTCGCAGTATTCATAGGATATGCCATTCTTACTAGGATTCGTTAGTCATTGTCATTATAAATGACTTGCTTATCTACCCTCGTAGTAAGAAGGAAACCTAGGAGAGCAGCTGCAACAAACCGCGAAAGCAATACGATCAGAGAAGCTTTACCCGAAGTTCTCTAGATACGAGTTTTGGAAGAGGAATCTTGGAAGTGGAAAGCTTAGAGTTCAAGAAGTTTGGAGCAAGGGGATATTGTAGATCCGGATTCTTCTATGTCTTCGCATCATTTGCAGGTAAAAAGTTGTTACCTTGGCTCTCATTTATCTATATCTCTTCATCTATGGGATTAAAGCTTTTCTTTTATGGTTTTGTGGTGGTTCTCTGCTTTGGGTCAATATCTGAGGTTGCAACCTCAGATCTGGACTCCTCTAGCCCCTCATTGTTATAAAGTTTCAGTCCTTGTCAAGAATGACCTTTCCCTTACCTTAAGCCTCTCCTTTAGCTTGTTTTGGGTCATTATCATCTTGCATGCATGTAAAGTTTGCAACTTTACATGATAAACATGGCCTAGGAGCTTGGATCTACAATATGGAACCTTGGCATGGCTTATAAAGCTTATGTATGGATGAAGGACTGAATGGACTCGGCGAGTCGGATGAACAACTTTGCGAGTCCGATGAAGATTGTTTTGGGCTTGGCAAGTCAGTTGACGAGTCGGCGAGTCGGATAGGGTTTTCTCAACCTTTGGACATGTATGAACACGACGAGTTGTAAGGGGAAAACTCGCCGAGTTGGCCATGGAGTTACGAGCACTGACACTAGGAACTCGATGAGTCACTCAAGTGACTTGGCGAGTTGATGAGTATGAAAGTGTGACAACCAGAAATTTCCATTATGTACAAACTATATCACTTCAATAGAAGTTATAGAAGTCATAGTTAATTTTCAGACTTTTTCGCGTAAGTTTGAGTAATTCAGCGTTTACACTTCAGGAGATATCAGGAGAGTGGATGCACTAGGGTTTAGTGCAACACTGTTATTCCAACACTCTGTTATACGAGAAATCATTTCAGGAATAAAAATATTTTCTGCCAAAAATATCTTAGGACTATAAATAGAATTCTGAACCAAATTCATTCATTATTCACATTTCCAACTAGAGAAAAGCCATTTTTTCTCTCACGGATCTTCGGGTTTTTATACCAAAATGTGAGTAACTCTTTCTAGTAGTGTTAGAAAGCTTTTTATGTGTTTATAACATGATTTAGATGGCTAAATCACTAGATTCAGGAGTTTACTCCCCAAGGTGTTCTTGCGCGGTAAACTCCCGAAACAATGCCTAGCCTTTCCCCGAGATATACTACTGCCTTAGGCTTGTTTATAAGTGTATTTGGGACATAAAAACATCAAAGAAACACAAATGTTTGGGTGTTCACGGCCCAAGAAGATCTTGGACCGTGAACTCCAAAATCTTGGACCAAAGTATGTTTTTAAGACACCTTAAGCCTTCGACATTTACATAGAATTGTTCCCACTTAATTGAAGGACCAAAACACATCAAAAACACCCCTCAAAGTGAGTTCACGGCCCTAATAAGGTTCTTGGGCTGTGAACATCAAACAAAGGCACCAAAGTGTGCCTAATGCCTTCATATGCTTTAGGTAAAAGTCTAGAACCTATCCTACATATGCAAGAGACTTGAAAGCATCAAAAACACCTTTCCTTAAGAGTTTACGGCAGCAAACTCTAAAGGAAATGGCCTTAGGGCCGTAAACTCCTCAAAGGAGTGTTTCTATGCCTTAAACCCTTCCAAGAATTAAACCACCAAGTTGGAATAATTATAGGGATCATTTAGAACTTCAAAACACAAAATATCACCAAGCTTGGGAGTTTACGGCCGCAAAATCAAGAGTTTACAACCGTAAACTCCATGTGTGAGGATATATGGAGAGTAAACTCATGTATAGGGTCATTTGGAACCCTAAACCCAAGTACCTTGTCCCACAATAGCTTAGATGCAATCCTTAGGGCTTAAAACACTTATATAAAGTGTTTACTATGTTCTAGGATGTTTTAACTTTATCAATTAGTAATTTAAGACTAATTGAGTGCATATATGTGTGATTATATGTTCATTAGGATCGTAGTGTGTGTATAAGTCCTCACTTGACACCTAACAATCCTACACCGTCCAATTCATCCAAACCACCATCTTCAGGTGAGTTCATATCCCTAATCAATGTTTTAAATGATTTTAAATGCTTTAATGGGGGGGGGGGGAATACAAGTAGAAAACAGCATGTTATTAAATCATCTATATGTATTTTATAATTGTGTTTTCATTCAACAGATTTCACATACTACAAAATGTGATGCATGAAATGGTTTTCTATCTTTAAAATACTTTTTTTATCAAAGGTATTACTTTTGAAATGTTTATCAAAATGACATCAAGTCACTTTTAAATTTGTTCAAAACCCTGAGATGTCTTACAAAACCATTTTTCTTTCCTGAACTAAACTATGCATATACACTTATAATCTTATATATGTATTGATGTTATAGTTTACATCTTTGTCACACCCCAAAACCAAGAACGGCGGAAACGTTCTGGGGCGGAGGACGTCATGTAAAGTATCACAACACAGTAAATGTAAATATGCAAACAACATCATCCATTGCATTAAATATATAATTTTAATACAAGCGTGTTCTGTACAGTTTTAGACACCAAAAATATAAGGTATATCAAAATAATAATATGATGAGTCTTGAATGCGCTCCATCTCCTCAAAAGCTGGCATCGGTACTTGTCTACTGATGACCTGAGAATACAAGTTATTTTGAAAGAGTTTATCAGCATTAAGCTGGTGAGTTCATAAGTATTTTAGTGTCGGTGTTTGTTATCAAAAACGTTTGAACGTGTCTCAAGTATAAGTTCGTGAAATGTATGAAAGTGTTTGTAAAAGTTTGAATCTCTCAGAAAAACCTATATTTTCTAATAAAGTAGCCTTCTACCAAGGCTTAACTGTTTTGCATGTTCGTTTGTTGTAAAAAGGTGTAATTTCCCAAGTGCAACTATCTTTTAACAAAATATAGTTTGTACATTAAAGTTCAAGTGAGGTTATCACTAAAAATATGTAATGGGTAAATCATTGTAGTACTGTAGCTTAGTTTTATAGTAACTACTGCTGTACTAACTACCTTAAACCGGATTTATATTAAGGTAAAATGTGATAATTGCACCATGCTATCGACTGGTAACAACGACATACGAATGGTCGTAATAATGGAATGACGTTTGGCACCCGCAGACCTGCAGGTTCGGCTGTAGCTAGCAGCAAGGTGTAGGATAGTCAATCCAGTATAGATCTATACGCAAACTCAACGCTCTCCCTCCAAGAGAATTCTGGCTACAACTCGGGCCATGACATTTAAGGCATGCTCCGATACAGTGGATCACAATTGTCAACGTATTAATGTAAGGGTAATGTTTCTCGTTCTAGTATAGTTGTATATGTTCTCATAGTATAGTTGTATATGTTCTCATAGTATAGTTGTATATGTTCTCTTCCTAGTATAGTTGTATATGGACTCATGAATGAACTGACTCATCGATCTAGCTGTTGTAATAGTATGATCGTGTGTTACCCCGATGGTAACTTACTAATGGTGTGTCCAGTACGTATGAATATGGAAGTACTTTTATGTCTATATAGGTATATTTGATATATAATTAATATTGAAACGACCTTCGGATGGTCACCCGAAATCCCACCAGACCACATCCAAATCGAGAAAAAGGAAATAGGGCGGATGGCCTTCCTAAGACCTTTAAACATTATTTATACATCTATACATATATGGGCATGCAATTTATAATATAAAAGCATAAATAAGTTTTTATAAGACATTTGAAACATAAGTATTATTTTAAGAAAAGATCGACTTGATGTCAATCTATAAAACAATTTGAAGGCATAGGTTTGATAAAACAGTTTAAGTATAAGGAACATTTGTTTGAATCGCAGTTGTAAATAAGTTTGAAAAGTAAAAGGGTTTGTAAACATTTTGAAGTAAAACAATTTGATAGACAGTTTGAACAGTGATAAAATCACTGGTTTCCCTAGTTATTAATCACATGTGATTAATGCAAACACATGTGATTGAAGCAATAACTATAAGTATTTAACTTGTATTCCCCCCCATAAGTATTTAAAACATTTAAAATCATTTCAAAGGTTGATTAAAAAGGGTATGAACTCACTTGAAAGTTTGAAGATAGCGAGATGGAAAACCGGGCAGAGTTTCGTCTTGGGAAACGGATTTTTCTCGGGATCCTCGGGAATCTCGGGAGTAAAATCGACCCTCAGGACTTGAGCAAAAAGACCAGAGCTTCGGGTTTGAACGGGCACGGAAAACGAGGCGAAACGTAAGAGAAAAGAGAAGAAATGGGCAAGTTTTTCGGAAACCCTCGCATCCCTTTTATAGGGGTGCTGAACCGCCTCGGTACACGGGGCGTACGCTTGTACGCAGCGCGTACGCGTACGTCATGCATGAGCGAGTCCTCGACTGCCTCGGCTTCGGATGGGACGGATCGGACGGGGAGGGTCAGACATCATCCCCCTGTTAGAAGGAATTTCGTCCCGAAATTAGAATTTAAGCAAGTAAGAAATTACAAATAACTAAGCAAAAAGGTGAGGGTATTTCAGTTTCATCTGATCCTCATGTTCCCAAGTGAATTCCGGTCCTCGCTTGGCATTCTAGCGAACCTTCACGATAGGGATATGGCTTTGCTTTGTCTGCTTGACCTCACGGTCCATGATCTCTACAGGTTCTTCCACGAAGTTGAGGCTCTCGTTGATCTCGATCTCGTCGAGTGGGATTACAAGAGTCTCGTCGGATAGAAACTTTTTCAAGTTAGATACGTGGAATGTAGAATGTACGTTACGAAGGGCGTCTGGTAGGTTGAGTTTGTAAGCTACGGGGCCGACTCTTGCAAGAATCTCGAAAGGCCCTATGTACCTCGGATTAAGCTTCCCACGCTTGCCGAAGCGTATCAAACCCTTCCAGGGTGAGACTTTGAGAAGGACTCGGTCTCCCACCTGAAATTCCAAAGGTTTTCTTCGTTTACCAGTGTAGCTCTTCTGTCGGTCTCTAGAGGCTTTCAATCGTTCACGGATCTGAACGATTTTCTCTGTCGTTTCCCGAATGATCTCTGGACCGGTGAGAGTACTGTCGGAAGCTTGCCCCCTGGCTAATTGGGTATCACCCACCTCAGCCCAGCACAGAGGGGATCTGCACTTTCGGCCGTAGAGAGCTTCAAATGGAGCAGCCTTGATGCTCGTGTGGTAACTGTTATTATAGGAAAAATCGACAAGGGGTAAATGAGTATCCCATGCCTTCCCAAAGTCAATCACACAGGCTCGCAACATATCTTCCAGTGTTTGGATGGTCCTCTCACTCTGTCCGTCGGTCTGAGGATGGTAGGCTGTGCTCATGTCCAGCCTTGTTCCTAGGGAATGTTGTAGTGATTGCCAAAATCTTGAGGTGAACCTACTATCTCTATCGGAGATAATGGACATAGGTACACCATGTAGCCGTACGATTTCCCTAATGTATGTTCTCGTAAGTTTCTCCATCTTGTCGGTTTCTTTGATAGGCAGGAAGTGTGCAGACTTGGTCAATCTATCAACGATGACCCATATGGTGTCAAGTCCACCCGTTGTCTTGGGCAACTTGGTTATGAAATCCATAGTGATCCGCTCCCACTTCCATTCCGGGATCTCTGGTTGTTGCAATAAACCAGAGGGCTTCTGGTACTCGACCTTAACCTTTGCGCAAGTAAGGCATTTACTTACGAAGGTAGCAATCTCTGCTTTCATATTAGGCCACCAGTATAGCTTTTTAAGATCCAGATACATCTTATCTGAACCGGGGTGGACGGAATACCGAGTGTTGTGCGCCTCGGTCATGACCAAGTCTCGGAAACCACCGTGTTTCGGTGTCCAGATCCGGTTCATGAAATATAAGGCTCTGTCACCTTTGGCTTCTAAATTCTTGTCCATTCCTCTAAGGGATTCATTCATCACATTTTCAGGTTTCATGGCTTCAAGTTGAGCCTCCTGAATTTGCTTAGACATGTGTGAATGGATGGTTATTGAAAATGACTTGATTTTGCGACCAGAATAATCCTTCCGACTTAGGGCGTCTGCTACTACGTTGGCTTTACCTGGATGATAACGGATATCGCATTCGTAATCACTGAGTAGCTCGACCCACCGTCGTTGTCTCATGTTGAGCTCCTTTTGATCGAAAATGTGTTGTAAACTTTTGTGGTCGGTAAAGATAGTGCTCTTCGTTCCATACAAGTAATGTCTCCAGATCTTCAGAGCAAACACTACTGCTCCTAGTTCAAGATCGTGGGTCGTGTAGTTAACCTCGTGTGTCTTCAACTGCCTCGAGGCGTAGGCGATGACCTTACCTCGCTGCATCAGAACACAACCGAGCCCTTGATTTGATGCATCGCAATAGACTACAAAGTCTTCTATTCCTTCGGGAAGGGATAGTATTGGCGCAGTGCACAAGGCTCTCTTGAGCGTTTGGAACGCTCTCTCTTGTTTCTCTTCCCAGTCAAAGGCCACGCCTTTCTGGGTTAGGGTTGTAAGAGGTTTCGCTATTCGAGAGAAGTTCTGAATGAATCTGCGGTAGTAGCCAGCGAGACCTAGAAATTGACGAATTTCTGTAGGCGTCTTAGGTGCTGACCAGTTCTCAATGGCTTTAATTTTGGATGGGTCCACGTGGATTCCCTCTTCGCTTACCACGAGTCCTAAGAATTTGACTCTCCGGATCCAAAATTCACATTTCGAGAACTTCGCATAAAGCTTCTCTTTTCGTAATGTCTCTAGAACTTGTCGCAGGTGATCGCCATGCTCTTTCTTACTTCGGGAGTAGATCAGGATGTCGTCAATGAAAACGATGACGAACTAATCCAAGTAAGGTTGGCATACTCTATTCATCAGATCCATGAAGACTGCGGGCGCATTGGTCAATCCGAATGGCATCACCACGAACTCGTAATGTCCGTAACGAGTTCGGAAGGCTGTCTTCGGCACATCCTCCTCTAGCACTCGTAACTGGTGATATCCGGATCTCAGATCAATCTTAGAAAAATAGTTCGCCCCTTGCAGTTGGTCGAATAGATCATCTATGCGAGGCAGAGGGTAACGATTCTTGACCGTCAGTTTGTTGAGTTCTCTGTAGTCAATACACATACAGAATGATCCGTCTTTCTTCTTAACGAACAAGACCGGTGCTCCCCAAGGTGAGAAACTTGGTCTTATAAAGCCCTTGCTGAGCAGTTCATTAAGTTGACCAGAGAGTTCCTGCATCTCAGCTGGTGCTAAGCGGTAGGGCGACTTGGCTACTGGGGTAGCTCCTGGGACTAAGTCGATTCTAAAATCGACCTGTTGTTGCGGAGGTAACCCGGGTAGTTCTTCTGGGAAAACGTCGGGGAAGTCGCTCACTACAGGGATGTTCTTTAGTTCTTTCGTTTCGAGGCTTGTGTCGACGACGTGAGCAAGGAATGCATGGTATTCCTTACGCAGATACTTCTGTGCTTGAATACTTGATATGATGCGAAGACTTGCACCGGGTTTGTCGCCGTAGACTATAAGGGTTTCGTTAGACGGAAGGTTTAGACGGACTGCTTTCTCGTAGCACATGATGTCGGCGCGATGAAGGCTTAACCAATCCATGCCAATGATAACGTCGAAACTTTTTATTGAGACTGGCATGAGGTCGATTGGGAATGAATGGTTATCTAGAGTTAGGGTACAACCTAAGTATATGCTACTCGTACTTTCAGTTTTTCCATTAGCCATTTCTACTGAGAATAGTTCTTTGAGTGCGTGCGGTGGTTGATTGAGCATGCGAGCAAATTTATGGTTTACGAAGCTTCGCTCCGCTCCACTATCGAACAGAATGCATGCATAGGAGTTATTGAGGAGGAACGTACCAGTCACCACTGTTGGGTCAGCAACTGCTTCCCCGTGGCCTATAGCTAGTACCCTTCCTGCTCCACCAGCATTCTTTGCTTTGGGGCAGTCCCTCTTATAGTGGCCTGCTTCGCCACATCCATAGCAGGTCGGGCTCGCGCCAGAGCCAGGGACTTGGTTGATAGGTTGTGCCGGAAACTTACAAAAACAGACGGTGTGTCCTTTCCTGTTGCAGTTAGAGCACTGCATTTCACGGCAGGGGCCGTTGTGGTGGTAGTTGCATTTGTTGCACTTGGGCGAACTTCCAGCATACCAACCCACCGGATCAGTAGTAGCAGCAGTAGGGGTTATTGCGACATGTATTGCCACAATTTGCTGCTTTTTGGCAGCCTGTTGCTTCTTCTTTTCATCCCAGAATTTCCGCTTAGTATCAGCGGGTTTGGAGGGTTCCGGGATGGCTAGGGTGGTTGTGGTTGTAGGGGTTTTGACTCCATGGTCAATGAGTCGTTGTGCCAATCGTTTGGCACTGTCGAAGGTAGCGGGGTTTGATGCTAGAACATTCCCCTGATATGGAGGCACTAGCCCCCATATGTACCTCTCGATCTTCTTCCCCTCGGTGGGAACCATATTGGGGCAGAGGGCCACCAGCTCGCTGAATCGGGCAGTATAAGCGACCACGTTGGTGCCCTTCATCGTCAGGTTCCAAAGTTCCTGCTCCAGTTTCTGGATCTCGCCCCTCGGGCAGTATTCCTCAGTCATGAGGTCTTTCATTGTTTCCCAGCCTATGTCATTGGCTACGACGAGAGTTAGTGCCTTAACATGGCCGTTCCACCATGTCAGGGCCTTTCCTTCAAAGGTGCATGCGGCGTACTTGACTTTACTCGCCGCAGGGCATGAACAGATTTCGAAGACTGATTCAGTCTTCTCGAGCCATTGTGAGAGGGCAATGACTCCGCCGGTGCCGTAAAAAGGCTTCGGTTTGCAATTTGTGAAATCCTTGTATGAGCACTCTCTCGAGCGCACAGGGGTTTCAACCGGGGTTGATTCCACAGGGGTTCCACCTCTATTGGCATCAAAAGAATGATACTGAGCCATGGCAGTTGCCACTGCTGCAGCTACGGCAACATTCAGGGCTACAGTATCGATGACCGGAGGCGGAGGAGGTGGTGGTGCAGGATTATTCCTGGGAGATTTGCGAGGAGGCATCTTTCAACTATAAGTTTATAAAGATAAGGAAAATGGTAAGAATCAATTTGTAAGCATCGTGAGAGTGACACATGGACTAACTAACCATAGCCCAACAGTTGAATGAGTGTTTGAAATCACAATAAGAAATATTAGTAGGAAAGCACAAGTGTATAGATTTTTCCCACAGATTAGATAGATTTCAATAATACTGGTATTACTAATGTAATAAGTTCAGGGAAAATCGACCTAACAGTAGGTCTTACATCATACCATATAGAAAAGTTTGACAGTTCTTAGATTCCTAATTAGAGTACTGAAAGTTAGGAATATTTTACAGACAAGTGCTACTTAGAGCATAGATGTTAATGGCTATTCTTTAATCAAAAGACAGAGATGTACTAGACATCATCTAACGGCGATGGGAATTCCTCGGGCGAGCCCTGAGGTCAGACACTTGACGAAACACCTCTTGAAGGTGTCGATCCTGAGCCCTCTGACGAGCTCGAAGTTCCAAGATTTCAGCTCGTGAGGCAGCCAGCTGCTGCTGCAGGGTTTCATTGGTTCTCCGGGTCTGTTCCATGTCTTCTTCAAGACGGCGGATGCGGACTGTGTTGACACCTGAGTTGGCATCAATCTCTATGACCCGGTCGATGGCTGCTCGACATTACGAGCTATTCTGCGGATAACTACAGGCAGAGCTCGGTCAGCAGAGCCACCATCGCTGACATTGTAAAAGCTTCGGTCCCCAAAGTATGGTAAGGGTTGACCCTGTTCATCACTCCAGCGATTCAAGTTGTTTGCCCACAAGGGAGTAGGACCTGGAAAAGCGGGTCGAGGGTTGTTGTTCGGGGCTTGACCTACGAGCGGTAGGTTGTTGACTTCAGGCTCGGAGTCGGATCCATCAGAAAAGCCTTCTGCGAGGTGGTCATCCAAAGGGATTGGATGCTCATCTTCGGGCTCTTCATCGATCCACCCGACATTGCCTTTATTTTGAAAGTACGGGTTGCCGTGATGGAATCCAACCCTTTAGATCTACGCGAGAAGAGAGGTATAAGCATATAGTATACGTGTAACTAGTAGTACAAAATACACCTATAGTATTTTAAGTTTAAGTTCTACTGATCTTCTTGTGGTATTGTTGGTAAGTTTTTAGACTTGTTAACCTATCACAACCATTCTAGGGCATATGCTAATCACTCCTAGGACCAGCATAGTTGATCAGGCTATGCCATTCCCAGGACTGACCATACATCCCCGAGCTCACTTGTGATATTTAACAATCGTAATACTTTTGTTCTTGTCATTGTGACACTGATTTTAGTATGAATGCAGACTAGTATACTTAATTAAATATTTTAATATTTAAAGTATAGACTCTTGGTCAGAGTGCTTTAATCCCTTTTGGGTTTATAGTTTAGTATATCTTTTATGGGTTGATATACTTGATTCACTATAAACAATGCTCTGATACCAATCTGTCACACCCCAAAACCAAGAACGGCGGAAACGTTCTGGGGCGGAGGACGTCATGTAAAGTATCACAACACAGTAAATGTAAATATGCAAACAACATCATCCATTACATTAAATATATAATTTTAATACAAGCGTGTTCTGTACAGTTTTAGACACCAAAAATATAAGGTATATCAAAATAATAATATGATGAGTCTTGAATGCGCTCCATCTCCTCAAAAGCTGGCATCGGTACCTGTCTACTGATGACCTGAGAATACAAGTTATTTTGAAAGAGTTTATCAGCATTAAGCTGGTGAGTTCATAAGTATTTTAGTGTCGGTGTTTGTTATCAAAAACGTTTGAACGTGTCTCAAGTATAAGTTCGTGAAATGTATGTAAGTGTTTGTAAAAGTTTGAATCTCTCAGAAAAACCTATATTTTCTAATAAAGTAGCCTTCTACCAAGGCTTAACTGTTTTGCATGTTCGTTTGTTGTAAAAAGGTGTAATTTCCCAAGTGCAACTATCTTTTAACAAAATATAGTTTGTACATTAAAATTCAAGTGAGGTTATCACTAAAAATATGTAATGGGTAAATCATTGTAGTACTGTAGCTTAGTTTTATAGTAACTACTGCTGTACTAACTACCTTAAACCGGATTTATATTAAGGTAAAATGTGATAATTGCACCATGCTATCGACTGGTAACAACGACATACGAATGGTCGTAATAATGGAATGACGTTTGGCACCCGCAGACCTGCAGGTTCGGCTGTAGCTAGCAGCAAGGTGTAGGATAGTCAATCCAATATAGATCTATACGCAAACTCAACGCTCTCCCTCCAAGAGAATTCTGGCTACAACTCGGGCCATGACATTTAAGGCATGCTCCGATACAGTGGATCACAATTGTTAACGTATTAATGTAAGGGTAATGTTTCTCGTTCTAGTATAGTTGTATATGTTCTCATAGTATAGTTGTATATGTTCTCTTCCTAGTATAGTTGTATATGGACTCATGAATGAACTGACTCATCGATCTAGCAGTTGTAATAGTATGATCGTGTGTTACCCCGATGGTAACTTACTAATGGTGTGTCCAGTACGTATGAATATGGAAGTACTTTTATGTCTATATAGGTATATTTGATATATAATTAATATTGAAACGACCTTCGGATGGTCACCCGAAATCCCACCAGACCACATCCAAATCGAGAAAAAGGAAATAGGGCGGATGGCCTTCCTAAGCCCTTTAAACATTATTTATGCATCTATACATATATGGGCATGCAATTTATAATATAAAAGCATAAATAAGTTTTTATAAGACATTTGAAACATAAGTATTATTTTAAGAAAAGATCGACTTGATGTCAATCTATAAAACAATTTGAAGGCATAGGTTTGATAAAACAGTTTAAGTATAAGGAACATTTGTTTGAATCGCAGTTGTAAATAAGTTTGAAAAGTAAAAGGGTTTGTAAACATTTTGAAGTAAAACAATTTGATAGACAGTTTGAACAGTGATAAAAATCACTGGTTTCCCTAGTTATTAATCACATGTGATTAATGCAAACACATGTGATTGAAGCAATAACTATAAGTATTTAACTTGTATTCCCCCCCCCCCCATAAGTATTTAAAACATTTAAAATCATTTCAAAGGTTGATTAAAAGGGGTATGAACTCACTTGAAAGTTTGAAGATAGCGAGATGGAAAACCGGGCAGAGTTTCGTCTTGGGAAACGGATTTTTCTCGGGATCCTCGGGAATCTCGGGAGTAAAATCGAACCTCGGGACTTGAGCAAAAAGACCAGAGCTTCGGGTTTGAACGGGCACGAAAAACGAGGCGAAACGTAAGAGAAAAGAGAAGAAATGGGCAAGTTTTTCGGAAACCCTCGCATCCCTTTTATAGGGGTGCTGAACCGCGTCGGTGCGCGGGGCGTACGCTTGTACGCAGCGCGTACGCGTACGTCATGCATGAGCGAGTCCTCGACTGCCTCGGCTTCGGATGGGACGGTTCGGACGGGGAGGGTCGGACGGGGCGGGTCGGATGGGGCGGGTCAGTAGCTTTGCATAGGGCGACGTGGACGATCCGAGGCCCTTGATTCGAGTACGCGGGGCGTACGAGGGTACGCGGGGCGTACTCCGGTCCTATCTACTGACTCCCCTTCGGATATTACCAATAATTTATATTTAAATTTATATATATTTTAAATAAACTTCTAAAATTCATATCTCCTTCATACGAACTCCGTTTTCGACGTTCTTTATATCCACGCGTAGGTGAGACTAGGATCTACAACTTTCGTTTAGATTCCGTTGGCAAATTCCGAAATTATTTTTATTATCTATTTATTAAAATGACGTGATTAAGGAATTTCTTCAAAAATTCATAACTTCCTCATCCGAAGTCAGATTTGGACGTTCTTTTTATGTATGCTCACGGTTTGAGGTTATCTATAACTTTCATTTAGATACTTAAGGCTAAAAACTATTGTATTGAAACTTCGTGTTTTTCGTTTAATCGCTGTTGCCGGTTCTGCCGAGAATCTTCGGTTGGTCATAACTTCTTCGTTATAACTCGAATTTTAGGGTTCTTTATATGTACGAAAACCTTGATACGATTCCTACTACTTTATTTAACCCAAATAAGATTTTAGGAAAGTTATATTTTGACCTAGATTTGATTGGTTTTACATTACATTGTCTCGAAATATCGGGTTGTCATAATCTTTCATTTAGTTTCCCACACCCTTGAGTAGTAAGAGTGTATAAACCTACTTGAACAACCAATTACCTTTCAGTAAATTATCATAGGGATAATTTGAAGATATCAAACACTATTCCTATTACAAGGAATCACACAAGAGTCAATTCATTCATGAGTCTATACCAGTACATTACATGATACATGAGTACATTTATCTAGGATTACATGATACATGAGTACATTTATCTAGGATTACATGATGCATAAGTACGTTTTCATAGATACATTTATCTCAATACGCTTACATGATTACAATACATGAGTACTGTTACATAGATATATTATCCTGTATTCGCTTACCTGGATACTTGTACCTGGAGTTATGAGGAAGATTTATTCGTACCTTCTGTGTAAATTTTCCTGCCTATCCATGTTCGACGGGATGTCTAGACGGGACTAACCATTCCGGAACCCAGCTATTAACACCACTGGGTGATGAACATCTACGGATGTCTAAGGTTATCACTTATCATAAATAGATTGATATCGGAACTAACCATTCCTCCATCCTGCTGTTGCAACAGAGGATGAGATGAAAATCTTCGGATGATCATTAGGTTACCACTTATATTAGGAGTTGGCTATGGGACTAACTCTTCCTCCAACCTGCTGCTACTACAGAGGACAATTGGACCATCTTCGGAGGTTCATTAGGTTATACATATCGCTTACTGCGATGGCGTGTTAGTCCTGGTATCCAGGGATAACACTTACATGGTTATATTTTTCCTATTTACTTTATTTTGTGATATATTCACATAAACGATGAGTTAGACTAATTATTGTTTGTAGTAGTCAAAAAGAAGGAAAAACTATCATTTTACTTACAAAACATTCGGGTCTTGGTAGAAGACTACATTATCATAACAAAACATTCGGGTCTTGGTAGAAGACTACATTATCATAACAAAACATTCGGGTCTTTGTAAAAGACTACATTATCATAACAAAACATTAGGGTCTTGGTAGAAGACTACATTGTCATAACAAAACATTCGGGTCTTGGTAGAAGACTACATTTCATACTAGTAGGAAATAAAGGATTTCTTAGGGCTCTTCATACTTATATCAACTGTCTTACTTAAAGGTTTTACGTGACATTCATAACAACTTTTCAAAGCAAGAAAATGACACTTAAATACTTATGAATTCACCACCTTTAAACCTGATAGTCTCTTTCAAAATAACTTGTATTCTCAGGTCATCAGTAGACAGGTACGGTGGCCAGTTTTTGAGAAGACGGAGCAGACAAGTCTCTTCTTTTATTTTGATTGTATATTTTTGGTGTCTTATTACAATGAAAGAACACACATGTATTATAAATTTACTTATAATGCAATGGATGATGTTGTTGCTTGTTTACTATTTTACACTGTTGTGATACTGTACATGACGTCCTTGTGACAACCCAAAACTTTCATCCTATGTAATTGGTCCGCGTATTGTCTTTAAATCTTGAATTCATAATCCTTTGTAAATCTTGTGGTTCCAAATGAGTGTTTTGGGCATAATATAGTCTAACTATGGGTATTAGGAAGTGTTGGAAAGTGTTTTACATCATGGAATCGGATCAAACACACCAAAGGAGGTGTGTACGGCCACACTTTTGTGTGTACGGCCACACACCCATGTGTGCGGCCGCACACCCAACCGCACACCCTCCAGCCTCACACCCAAACATATATATATATATATATATATATATATATATATATATATATATATATATATATATATATATATATATATATATATATATATATATATATATATATATATAGATGGATATCCACTTCATTCATTCATTTGGATGCTCCTTACTCTCTCTCTACTTTCTCTCTCTAAAATCTTCAACCAAGAACACCTTGAAGGCCTCATATTTGTGATCTAGTTCATCTTCAAGCTTATTAGTGGTAAACACTTGAATCCCAAGCTTTAAAACTCATCATGTTCATCATATTCATGGTCCCTTGAAGGTGTACGTCCGCACACCTTCATGAGGGGGGGGGGGGGGCAGCACACATTCAAATCTCCTTAGAGTGAAGAGCAAACACTTCATTTGGACTCACAAGAGGAGTGTACGGCCGCACACTCCTGTGTACGGCCGCACACACACTCTGAACGGCCGCACACACACTTGTGTGCAGCCTCACACACCCTTCTGGCCGCATACCTCAGCCGCACACTAAGTTTCAAGGCCTTGCACTCACTCAAATGCCCCCTTTTGGCCCTATACTTGCATGAATCACTAAGTATGGATCATTAGACACTTGTATTCAGTAATGCCGAGCCCTAAGAATGTTTTTCCATCATGTTTAAGCATGAAACGCCCTAGTTCTAACCCAATTATGTGTCATCACATGATTTATAGGGACCATTGGCATTCATGGCATCCGTTGACACTCGACCCCTACGATAAACTGTGAGTTTGTACCCCTTTAATGAACCTTTCAAATGTTTTTATATGTTTTAGGGGGGATACAAGTCGAATATACATATTTATGAAAATTAATCACATGTGATTCACTATCCGTAACTCAAATCATATGTGATTTATCACTATGCCTTATAAAAGAACTTTGCGTTTTCAAAACTATTTTGGATAAATAAACTATTTTCTAAATGTTCCCTTTTGACAAGACTTTTATTAAATATATTTTCTTATAAAATGTAACCACATTAATATATTTATATAAGTAAGGCTTGAAGGACTTAGGACCGACAGCTCGCCTTATTTCCTGTTCTTGTTTGATTGTGGGCTTAGGGTAGTTGTTATCCGTCCGACTGTCATTGATTTCTTAATTATATATCATGTATATTGGTGTTGGATACGATCCTTTTCAATTCAATCAATGCCTTCACTACTTAATTGCCAAGAATTATACACGCTAAGTTAACTATAATGGGTATAGTTAAGGCCACTACTACTCGTTACTGCCACTACTCTACACACTATAATACACACTATTACGAGACTATACACTAATAAGAGAAAACACTACAAGCTATACAAAAGACTACTACACTATAATACAAGAGAAAGTAGTAATCCGAAGATAACACATTAACTCACCATGAGATACTCTATTCGCTACGCACTACGCCCAAAGTTTTCTGACAGGAGAATGACACTACATGTATAGATCTATACGGGGCAGACACTATTATATCCCGACTATTAATCTCAGTCCGAGCCATGCAGGCCCAGGGATGCCACTACTTCTCTACACTATGCATGAACGGGAAGGTCATGGGGTACTCTATTACTCACACTGTCAGTAGCATACAAGGAATACACTACATTCACACTAAAATACTAACACTAAAGAATAAGTTTAAAAATCCCGAAGTAAATAAGTACCTAATACTAATGGGAGTTTGCGCCGCTATTACCGATATCAGGCATAACTTTTCTTATTACACTACTTATTGGGGACTCACTAATATACTTTTACAACAAACGATTTTTCAATGATGAAACTTACATGCAAGTTACATATTTTCAATTACAATTTATTTTCTGGAAAATATAGGATTTTCTAGATTTTTCTACTACTTACGAATGTAAACTGTAACCTTTCACACTATCTGTACTAATGCATTTTATACTAAAACTCACACTAAATTCTTATGAACTCACCAGCTTTATGCTGATACTCGTATTCAAATAACTTGTATCCTCAGGTCAAAGATAGATAGGTACATGTGCAACATTTTGGAGAAGATGGAGCATACAAGATCCATCTCTTATTTTTGTATACTTTTGGTGCTGTTGAACTTAGAACACACTTGTAATTAAACTCACTATGTAAATGAAATGGTTGCATGTTTCTTGTTTTTACTATTATACAATTGTGATGATACTGTACATGACGTCCTCCACCCCGAAATGTATTCCGCCGTTATTGGTTTTGGGGTGTGACAGATTGGTATCAGAGCTTTGTTTATAGTGAATCAAGTATATCAGCCTATAAAAGATATACGAACTATAAAGACTTCGGGACTAAAACACTCTGACCAAGAATATATACTGTTAAGTATCTAAAAGATTTAACTAAGTATATATATACGCATAAAACACAGGAGCCAGTATCACCCTAGAACAGAACAAAAGTATTAAGATTGTTGGATAGCATAATTGGGCTTAGAGACATATAATCACATTTTGGGGAATGTAGCCTGATCAACTACATTTTCATGAGAGTGACTAGCTTGTACCTAAGTTTGGTTGTGATGTTGCAACAAGTATAAAACTTACCAACACTACCATAATACCACTAGCATAAGAATACTATAGGAGTAGTCTGTATCTCTAAAGCATACATAAGTGATAACTAAAAGGTTCGTTACTGGTAGGACAATAGTTGCTAAGTGAATACACCACGGTTACATGTGACTAGGGCGCTATAGACTCAGAATCTGTAGCCTTTGCTTCATTTCCTGTTCTTGTTTGATTGGGGATCTAGAGTTAGGGTTGCTTATTCGAAGGACTATCTTGCTTCGGTTGCATGTAACTTGTTTTGCACTACGCAAGTATTGGGTCGACTAGTAACGATTCATCTTATAAGTAATTTAGGTTAGTACGTCTATTAATCTTCTTTTCCCCTTTCTCGCATAGATAGCATGGCTGGCTTCCACCTACCCGGCGATCCGTACTATCCAAATCAGGGCAATGGAGGATGGCTCGATGAGGAGTCAGATAATGATCACCCGATCCCTTTGGATGATCATCATGATGAAGGCTTCTCGGATAGCTCCAGCTCCGAACCAGAGGTTAACAACCTACCTCCTGAAGCTCCAAACCCCAACCCTCGTCCGGCATTTCAGGGACCCACTCCTATGTGGGCCATATCCTTGCACCGATGGAGCGAAGAGCAGGGCCAACCTTTACCTTACAATAGAGACCGAAGCTACTATAACATAAGCGAAGGGGGATCAGTGGACCGAGTTCTGCCCATCATGGTCCGAAGGATTTCCAGGAATGTCGAGCAGGGTCAAGCAGCCATTGGTCGAGTTGTAGAAGTGGATGCCAACTCAAATCTCAACACTGTTCGCATCCGCCAACTTGAAGATGCCATGGACAGGACAAGGAGGACCAACGAGGCTCTGCAGCAACAGCTAGCTGCATCCCGAGTCGAAGTTAGGGAACTCCGAGCACGTCAAAGGATTCATGATCGACACCTTCAGGAAGTTATGCGTCGACTAGCGGATCTGAGGGTTCGCCCCACAAGTAACCATCGCCAGTAGAAGACATCTAGTTACCTCACTCTTTTGTTTAAATGACTAACCTTTCCCCTCTATGATCCGTAGATCTCTCGTCTATAAACATTCCTAGCTTAAAAGTACCTTAACGAGACCTCTAAACTACCAACATTTTCCCTATGGTTTGATGTAAGACCTTTTGTTAGGTCAATTTTTCCTGAACTTGTATTACATCATCAACACCAGTGTATTGGCAGTTAACTATCCTATTACTATGACTCTCACTCTGATTTTTGGATTATGTTGAATTAATCCATGAAACACCCTATTCCTATTTCGCAATAGACTCTTACTATTGCTATCATTCCTGTGATCTTCCAGTAAAAGATGCCTCCAAGAAAGCGTCCAAGCAGAGGAAGACCAGCAACTAAAACCCCTCCTCCACCACCTCCTCCTCCGCAGTTCGACCCAGTGTTGTTCCAAACAGCTGTGACTGCGGCTGTGACAGTAGCCATGGCTCAAATGAACTCCGGGTACGCGAGCGGTGGTAACTCTAGATTTGGGGAAGTCCATCAAAGAGTGCAAGGATGCACTTATAAGGACTTCATGAATTGTAAACCTACCTTCTTCGATGGTACTGGAGGAATTGTGGCATTATCCCAATGGTTCGAAAGAACCGAGGCTGTATTCGAAATGTGCTCTTGCCCCGAAGAGAGCAAAATCAAGTTCGCTACTGCCACCCTCACTAACAGGGCTTTAACATGGTGGAACGGCCATGTCAATGCACTCTCCTTGGTCACAGCCAATGCCATGGGCTGGGACACTCTAAAGGATCTCATGAGAAAGGAATACTGCCAGAGGGGCAAAATTCAGAAACTTGAGGAGGAACTATGGAACCTCAAAATGGTAGGGACCGACATAATAGCTTACACGGCCAGGTTCTGCGACTTGGCGGCTATGTGTCCCAACATGATCCCTTCTGAAAGCAAGAAGATTGAACGATACATATGGGGTCTAATGCCTCCGTATCAAGGAAACGTTCTAGCCTCATGCCTTACCACCTTCGACAGTGCCAAGGAATTGGCCCAGAGTCTGATCAACCATGAAGTGTCTTCCACTCCAGCAACAACAACCACAACTACCACTGCACCACCCGATTCATCTGATAGAAAGAGGAAGCGATGGGATAAGAAGAAAGGCAAGAAAACTCAAAGCTCCTCCAAGAATCAACAAATCGTGGCGGTCCATGCTGCCACTACTCCAGCCACTCCTGCACCGCCAAAGGCTTATAGTGGGAATCTGCCCAAGTGTCCCAAGTGCCCTTTCCACCACAACGGCCCCTGCCGTGAATTGCAGTGTTCCAACTGCGGTCGAAAGGGCCATACTGTGCGATTCTGCAAGGCCCCTCCCAAACCTATCTCGCAAGTTTCCGGTTCGGAAGTGACCCCGACGTGTTATGGCTGCGGTGAAGCTAGTCATTTCAAGGAGAACTGTCCGAAGGCTGCGAATGCTGGGGGAACTGGAAGGCTACTCGCTATTGGTCACAGCGAGGTGGTAGCGGATCCCACAGTAGTCACGGGTACGTTTCTTCTCAACAACTCTTATGCCTGTGTCTTATTCGATAGTGGTGCAGAAAGAAGCTTCATAAACCAAAACTTTAAACACTTACTCAAACAATCCCCTCAACCACTAAAAGAAACATTCGTCGTAGAGATAGCTAACGGGAAAACTGAAAACTCTAAAGAAATCTACATAGGTTGTACCCTCACGTTAGAAGATCACTCATTTCCAATCGATCTCATACCAGTCTATATCAAGAATTCTGATGTCATTGTCGGTATGGACTGGTTGAGTCTCCATCATGCCGATATCCTATGCTCTGACAAAGCCATTCGCCTGAATCTTCCGAACCACAAAACTCTATTGATCTATGGAGACAAACCCGGTACGAACCTACGTATCATCTCCAGTATTCAGGCTCAGAAATACTTGTGTAAGGAATACCACGCCTTTCTTGCCCACGTTGTTGACGTTAGCCAGAAAACGAAAGCTCCGAAGGACATTCCCGTTGTATGCAATTTCCCCGATGTCTTTCCGGAGGACCTTCCGGGGCTACCTCCCAAACGTCAGGTTGAGTTTAGAATTGACCTAATCTCGGGAGCTACCCCCGTAGCTAAGTCGCCCTATCGTTTAGCGCCTGCAGAGATGCAAGAATTATCCGGTCAACTTAACGAGCTGCTCATCAAGGGCTTTATAAGACCAAGCTTCTCACCCTGGGGAGCTCCGGTCATGTTCGTAAAGAAGAAAGACGGATCGTTCCGTATGTGCATTGACTATAGGGAACTCAACAAACTCACTGTAAAAAATCGCTACCCTCTTCCTCGTATCGACGACCTATTTGACCAACTACAAGGAGCAAGTTATTTCTCCAAGATTGATTTTCGGTCCGGGTATCACCAGTTACGGGTGCTTGAGGAAGATATTCCGAAGACATCTTTTCGAACCCGTTACGGGCACTTCGAGTTCGTAGTGATGCCCTTTGGATTGACTAACGCTCCCGCAGTATTCATGGACTTAATGAATAGGGTATGTCGTCCGTATCTAGATCAATTCATCATCGTCTCTATTGATGATATACTCGTCTACTCTCGGAGCGAGGAAGAACATAAGGATCACCTACGACGAGTCTTGGAAACACTACGATCAGAGAAGTTATATGCAAAGTTCTCTAAGTGTGAGTTTTGGATCCGAAAAGTCGAATTCTTAGGACACGTGGTTAGTGAAGAAGGAATCCACGTGGATCCCTCCAAAATTAAAGCTATTGAGAATTGGCCAGCACCGAAGACGCCAACGGAGATTCGTCAATTTCTAGGCCTCGCTGGCTACTAGCGCAGATTCATCCAAAACTTCTCTGAGATTGCGAAACCTCTCACTATGTTGACACAGAAGGGCGTATCATTCGACTGGGAAGAAAAACAGGAGAAGGCATTCCAGAACCTGAAGCGAGCCCTATGCACCGCACCAGTATTATCCCTTCCCGAAGGAACCGAAGACTTCGTGGTATACTGCGATGCATCGAATCAGGGGATCGGCTGTGTCTTGATGCAACGAGGTAAAGTCATCAATAATTGCCTTAAGACAGCTAAAGACACATGAGGTGAACTACACTACACACGACCTCGAACTAGGAGCGGTCGTCTTCGCACTAAAAATCTGGAGACACTACTTGTATGGGACGAAGAGTGTAGTGTATACTGACCATAAAAGCCTCCAACACATACTGAACCAGAAAGAGCTCAACATGAGACAACGCCGATGGGTTGAGCTACTCAACGATTACGACTGCAAAATTCGATATCACCCGGGGAAAGCCAACGTGGTAGCAGACGCCCTGAGTAGGAAAGAGTATTCAGGTCGAAGAACCAAGTCATTAACAATGACTATCCATTTGCATCTATCCGCACAGATCAAGGAGGCTCAGCTTGAAGCACTAAAGCCTGAGAATGTGACGGGAGAATCCCTGCGCGGAATGGATAAAAGTTTGGAGATCAAAGGTGACAGAGCTTACTATCTTATGAACCGAATCTGGACTCCACGCCACGGAGGTTTCAGAGAGGTAGTCATGAAGGAAGCTCACAACACTCGATACTCCGTCCACCCAGGTTCGGATAAGATGTATCTGGATCTCAGGAAACTATACTGGTGGCCTAACATGAAAGCAGAGATCGCTACCTTCGTGAGTAAGTGCCTTACGTGCGCGAAGGTCAAGGTCGAATATCAAAAGCCATCGGGACTCCTCCAACAACCAGAGATACCTGAATGGAAGTGGGAGCGGATTACAATGGACTTTATAACCAAACTGCCCAAGACAACGGGTGGGTTCGATACCATTTGGGTCATCGTCGACAGATTGACCAAGTCTGCTGTAACACCGTATATTACAAAATAAATTTTCACAATTTATAAAAACATTTCCCGTTAACTTTTCATAAAATAATCAAGTTTAAATCCCAATTTACATTATACAAAATCCCAAGATCACAAGTATAACAAAATCCCATGCGTGTGTACGGATCAAGCCGGCGCCTTCCCACGGTCATTGCTAGTACCTGAAACAACAACACTAACACTGTAAGCACAAAGCTTAGTGAGTTCCCCAAAATACCACACATAAAACACATATTAGCCACTCGAGGCTATAACTCTATGGGTCCGTGCACCCAAACTCTGTGAACCCTCAGGTTCTAACTCTAGGAACCTTCCGGTTCCAACTCTGTAAACATGCACAACATAATCACATAGAAATAATGCAGTACAACATATAGCATACAATACTCTGTCACATAACTCTGGTTACCTACTCAAGGTAAAGTATAGTGAGAAGACTCACCTCGCGTATCTCGATGACTCACAAATCCTGAAATCCCTCGTGCCCGATCCTCCGAGCTATAATCCTCCTATAACATCATATGTCTCTAATTAACACTTTTTATCTCTAAGGTTGACTATCCCTAAGAAGTCAACACAGGTCAACTCTGGTCAACGGTCAACTCTGGTCAACGGTCAACTTTGACCGGACTCGGCGAGTACACGAGGGCAACTCGGCGAGTCTAGACGTTTTCACCAACTCTCTAGGATTCCCTTCTTACACGCCGAGTACTCCCCCTGACTCGACGAGTTCCACCTGGAAGAATCGCGGGGCCACCCCGACTCAACTCGCCGAGTCTCAAGAACAACTCGGCGAGTCCCAGCTCGACTCAGTCCTTTTGACCACCCTTCCCTACTCACCCTGACTCACTGAGTCAACCCATGACTCGACTGGACCACTCACTGGCCGATCCAAGGCAATCTTCAAGCTACTCGCCGAGTCTGCTCATCGGACTCGGCGAGTCCATGCCATGCAATCACTCAAACTCGCTTCTAAGGTCAGATCTGTTCTATCAATTCATAGATCTGGCCTTCCTAGACTGATTCACCACGTAAAGCCCCAAACTTGGTGTACATACCACCTTTATATGTCCATATATGAAGAATTATCAACAAATATCACAACTCAAGGTCATAACCTCCATTGTTCTTCATAAAGCTTGATGAATGAGGCTCTCTGGACCTCTATGGATCTAGATCCAAAGCCTCATCACTAGCAAGGGACTATTTGGCCATCAAATCAACCCAACAAAGGCCACAAGAAACCCTAAATCCTAATATACTTCACAAAACAGAAGATGAGCCGAAATCATACCTTTAGATCGATGATCTAAGCTTCAAATCCACAGAATAGCAACCTCCTTTGCTTCCTCTTGGCTAGAACCTCCCTCTTCTTTGCTAAACAACACACAAAGGTCAAGAAATGTTTCCTCTCTCTCTCAAATCGCTAAAGCACTCTAGGGTTTCTCTCTATGGACTGCTGGGTACAAATGACGGCCATAAGGCCCTTTAAATAGGTCCCAAACCCGAGAAATTAGGGTTTCATTAAATAGCGCGGACTCGCCGAGTCCATATCCTGGACTCGCCGAGTCCAGGCAAATCCCGCGTCCAGAATCGCGTCCCTACTCGGCGAGTCTGAGCTCCAACTCGCCGAGTCCCCTCTCAAAACACCAAAATCATAAACAATAAAGATACCTGGAAATCCGGGCTGTTACAATTCTCCCCCACTAGAACTAGACTTCGCCCTCGAAGTCTCGCTCTGAAAATAGCTCCGGATGCTGCTCCCGCATCTCGCGCTCCGGCTCCCAGGTCATCTTTGATCCCTTCCGGTGTTGCCACTAAACCAACACCAGAGGTACCTCCTTGTTCCTCAGAACCTTGATCTTCCGATCTCTGATGGCCACTGGCCTCTTGGCGTAATTCAGACTCGCATCCACCTGAATATCCTCTAATGGAACCACTGCCGACTCATCAGCTATACACTTCCTCAATTGCGACACATGAAAAGTGTCGTGGATCTGCCCCAACTCTGCTGGCAACTCCAAACGATAGGCTACCCGACCTACCCTCGCAATCACACGAAATGGCCCAATATACCGGGGTCCCAACTTGCCCGTCTTCCTGAATCGAAT
This sequence comes from Lactuca sativa, assembly GCF_002870075.4. Taxonomy (NCBI): domain Eukaryota; kingdom Viridiplantae; phylum Streptophyta; class Magnoliopsida; order Asterales; family Asteraceae; genus Lactuca; species Lactuca sativa. The sequence continues at coordinate 309,692,855 of NC_056630.2, read as the reverse complement.
CACTCTTTTCCAAGGAGAGACATTCAGGAGAACGAAGTCGCCGACCTGAAACTCAAGCTCGGACTGGCGTCAGTCTGCATAACTCTTCTGTCGGCTCTAGGCGGTCAATAACCTCTGTCTGACCTGCTGAATCTGCTCTGTCATCTGAAGCACGATCTCTGTACTGCCCATCACTCTCTGCCCAACCTCTCCCCAACAAATGGGGGTCCGACACCTCCTACCATACAACAGCTCAAAGGGTGGCATACCAATGCTCGAATGATGGCTGTTGTTGTAGGAAAACTCTGCCAAGGGTAAATACGCATCCCAGCTACCCCCAAAATCTAACACACATGCTCGAAGCATGTCCTCAAGCGTCTGAATCGTCCGCTCACTCTGGCCGTCTGTCTGGGGATGATATCCGGTACTAAAATGCAATCTAGTACCCAACTCCTCATGAAATTTCTTCCAGAATCTGGAAGTGAAACGCACATCACGGTCCGAAACAATCGAGATCGGCACCCCATGCCGAGATACCACTTCTCTCACATATATCTCCGCCAACTTCTCCGCTGAAGAACTCTCACTGATGGCAAGGAAGTGAGCGCTCTTCGTCAACCTGTCCACAATCACCCAAATTGCATCAACTCCTCTGGCAGTCCTCGGCAATTTGGTGATGAAATCCATAGTGATCTGTTCCCACTTCCATTCGGGAACCTCCAATGGCTGCAACTTGCCATGCGGTCTCTGGTGCTCGGCCTTAACCCTGCGGCAGGTCAAGCATCTCTCAACAAACCAGGTGACGTCCCTCTTCATACAGGGCCACCAATACTCTTTCCTCAAATCCAAATACATCTTCGTGGCCCCCGGATGGATCGAAAATTTCGACCGATGAGCCTCCTCCATCAAAGTAGCATGCATACCGCCCACAAACGGTACCCAAATCCGATCCTGAAAAGTCATAAGCCCTCGACCATCTGTAACGAACTCTGAAATCAAACCAACAACCCGTTCCCTCTTCTGCATCCCCGGTTGCACAACCTCGACCTGTGCCCCACGAATGGCATCCAATACCGGAGCTATCACGGTCAACCTCAAACATACATCTCGCAGTGGTGTGCTCTCCGCCCTGCGGCTCAACGCATCGGCTACCACATTAGACTTGCCTGGGTGGTACAGGATCTCACAATCATAATCCTTGACCACATCCAACCACCTCCTCTGTCGCATATTTAGGTTGGGCTGATCCATCAAGTACTTCAAACTCTTATGGTCCGTGTATATCGTACACCGAACCCCATACAAGTAGTGACGCCAAATCTTGAGAGCGAACACTACTGCCCCCAACTCTAGATCATGCGTGGGATATCTCGTCTCATGAGGCTTCAACTGCCTCGATGCATATGCTATCACATGACCCCTCTGCATCAACACCGCACCCAGCCCCAAAATCGATGCATCACAATATACCACAAAATCCTCCATCCCTTCCGGGAGAGCTAATACCGGGGCTTCGCACAACCTTTGGCGAAGTGTCTCAAAGGAGGTCTGCTGCTTGGGACCCCATGAGAACGCAACACCCTTCCGGGTCAATCTGGTGAGTGGCACTGCGATCTTGGAGAAATCCTTGATAAATCTCCGATAATACCCTGCCAACCCAAGGAAACTTCTGATCTCAGATGGTGACTTCGGCACCTCCCAACTCATCACTGCCTCAACCTTGGCCGGATCGACCAGAATCCCTTCCTGGTTAACAAGATGTCCAAGGAATTGGACCTCCCGCAACCAGAAATCACTCTTGGAGAACTTTGCATAAAGCTTCTCCGATCTCAAAACCCCAAGGACCTCCCTCAAATGTTCCTCATGCTGCTCTCTAGATCTTGAATATACCAGAATGTCATCGATAAATACAATCACCGACCGATCCAACATCGGCCTGCATACCCTGTTCATGAGATCCATGAACACAGTCGGGGCATTGGTGAGCCCAAAAGGCATCAACACAAACTCGTAATGCCCATATCGCGTCCTGAACGCTGTCTTCTGGACGTCCTCATCCCGCACTCTTACCTGATGATATCCCGACCTCAAATCTATATTGGAGAACCAAGATGCTCCCTGCAACTGATCGAATAAATCGTCGATCCTCGGTAACGGGTAACGGTTCTTGACCGTCAGCTTGTTCAACTCCCGGTAGTCAATGCACATCCGGTGTGAACCATCCTTCTTCTTGACGAACAGGATAGACGCTCGCCACGGTGAGCTGCTTGGCCGAATAAACCCCTTCCCCAGCAGCTCCTGAAGCTGCGAGGATAACTCTTGCATCTCTGGAGGTGCAAGACGATAAGGCACCTTAGCGATAGGCGCGGCCCCTGGAATCAAATCAATACTGAACTCCACTTGCCTCACAGGAGGCACACCCGGTAACTCCTCGGGTAAAACATCTGGAAACTCACGCACCACTGGAACCTCCTCAACTGAACTCGGTTTCTCGGAAGCCACCCGCGTATCCATCACATACGCCACAAAACCCTTACAGCCCTGCTGTAGACACTGCCTCGCCCTAGCGGGCGAACAAAAAGCTGATCCTGAACGTGTACCCTTGCCGTACACTGAAAGAACTCCCCCACTAGGGTTTTGTATGGTCACCAGCTGATGCTCACAGTCGATAACCGCGCCGAATCGGCTCAACCAGTCCATGCCCACAATGACACAGACATCACCCATCGCAATAGGAATCAGATCAATCGGAAACTCAACCCCGAAAATCTTTAATACACCTCCCCGGAGAACCTCCGTGGCACAAATCACTCTATCGTCAGCTATGGAAACTCTCAGAGGCCGACTCAATGCCTCACGACTAACACTGATATGCTGACTAAAGGCCAAAGATACAAAAGACCGACTCGCACCCGAGTCAAATAACACTAAAGCAGGTACAGAGTTCACAAGAAAAGTACCTACGCATAACATAATATAAGCATAATATCTCAACATCAAAATAATTACATGAAAGGAAACATACCAGCCACAACATCGGGCGCAGCGCGGACCTCCTCCGCAGTCAGCTGGAAAGCTCTCCCTCGAGCTCTCGACGCTTCGACCTTCACAGGCCGACTCTCTGTAGCTCTGATGGCGGCAGGAGCAGATCCCTGAGATGCTCCGCGTAACTGCGGACACTCGGCCTTCCGGTGTCCGATCTGGTTGCAGTGAAAACACACTGCAAACCCCTTGGGGCAGTCCTTGGCCATGTGCCCCTCCTTGCCACATTTGTAGCAAGATCCCGCTCGGCAGACTCCATCATGATCCTTGCCGCACTTCCCGCAAGTGCGGCCCTTCTGGCTCCCTGGTTTGGGATCAGCGAGCTTGGCCCGCTTGGCTGCCGGCTGAGACTGTGCTGGTCGCCGATCCCTCCCCTGAGACTCCGCCTCCTCCCTGGCCTGACTCTCAAGCTCAATCTCCCTCTTCTGGGCATTTTCCTGAAGCTCAGCAAATGTCCGGTACGAGGAGTTCGCAGCGAACTCCCGAATATCCCGCCTCAAAATGCTCAAGTAGCGGCTCATACGTGCCTGCTCAGTGGACACATGCTCAGGGCAGAACATCGCCCTCTCATGGAACATCCTCGTGATTGCTGTAACTGACTCAGTACCCTGCTTGAGGGTCAGAAACTTCTGTGCCAAACGTTCCCTCTCCACCTGGGGAACGTACTCATCTCGGAACATGACAGTGAACCTCTCCCAGGTCACTGTCGCAAGCTCAGCAGGCATATAATGCGTCGTCACAAACTTCCACCAGTCCTTCGCTCCCAAGCGAAGCTGGTTCAGCGCGAACCGAACCTTCAAATGCTCAGGAGACGAGCAAGTGAAGAAACACCCCTCAATATCAGATATCCACCTCATAGCTACCACCGGACCCTGAGTCCCATCAAACTCTGGTGGTTTCGTGTTGCTGAACTCGCGGAACAGCAACGCATCACCACCTTGCGGCCTCGCAGCAGCAATCGCTGCGGTAGCCGCTGCAACAGCAGCCTCAGAAAGAGCGGCATAACGCTCATCAAATGTCTCAATCAGTGTGGTCTTTATAGACCCAAACATCTCCGGTATGTCCGCCTTGATGGCTGCAGCCACCTCCTCCTGGATGATCCGGCGGATCTCCTCCTCACTGGTACCACTGCTCTCGGGCATCAAACGTGTCCTCACCATGATCTACCTCTGAAATACAACATACGAAAATCAGAATCCACACGAGCATACTCACACTCGACAACTCTTTCCTCCTTGATTCTTGGTATTCCAAAGATTCTTACTTGGGCTGCACACCGCTCCGATGCTTTCAGTAGTACGGGCCCAATACTACTGTCCGCACCGCACCAGAATACATCCCAAGTCCTCCTCTTCGGATTCCAAGTCCCAAGTACTCTATCATGCGTAGACCACTCTCTAATAGATCTCTCATAAGCCCCTCGCTACTACCTACTTACTCTCAAGCATATCATAGCAGCTCACCTCTCCCTAGGCTAAGGCATCACAAATCAGACCACTCTAGTCCTAATAGCAATACCTAGCCTACTCTAACATGCAGATACATCATATCAATATCAATATCACATAATATAAGGTATTTTGGGAAATCACCATTCGGCGCTGACTGATCGTACACGCATCTCTTGTTATGCGTTTTTCAAAAATCTTTTACTCTTTTTGAAAATACATCTCAAATCCTCAGTTTGAGTTCAAATACGCCCGAAGGTTTACTCGAATCCCTCAAACCAAGGCTCTGATACCAACTTGTAACACCGTATATTACAAAATAATTTTTCACAATTTATAAAAACATTTCCCGTTAACTTTTCATAAAATAATCAAGTTTAAATCCCAATTTACATTATACAAAATCCCAAGATCACAAGTATAACAAAATCCCATGCGTGTGTACGGATCAAGCCGGCGCCTTCCCACGGTCATCGCTAGCACCTGAAACAACAACACTAACACTGTAAGCACAAAGCTTAGTGAGTTCCCCAAAATACCACACATAAAACACATATTAGCCACTCGAGGCTATAACTCTATGGGTCCGTGCACCCAAACTCTGTGAACCCTCAGGTTCTAACTCTAGGAACCTTCCGGTTCCAACTCTGTAAACATGCACAGCATAATCACATAGAAATAATGCAGTACAACATATAGCATACAATACTCTGTCACATAACTCTGGTTACCTACTCAAGGTAAAGTATAGTGAGAAGACTCACCTCGCGTATCTCGATGACTCACAAATCCTGAAATCCCTCGTGCCCGATCCTCCGAGCTATAATCCTCCTATAACATCATATGTCTCTAATTAACACTTTTTATCTCTAAGGTTGACTATCCCTAAGAAGTCAACACAGGTCAACTCTGGTCAACGGTCAACTCTGGTCAACGGTCAACTTTGACCGGACTCGGCGAGTGCACGAGGGCAACTCGGCGAGTCTAGACGTTTTCACCAACTCTCTAGGATTCCCTTCTTACACGCCGAGTACTCCCCCTGACTCGACGAGTTCCACCTGGAAGAATCGTGGGGCCACCCCGACTCAACTCGCCGAGTCTCAAGAACAACTCGGCGAGTCCCAGCTCGACTCAGTCCTTTTGACCACCCTTCCCTACTCACCCTGACTCACTGAGTCAACCCATGACTCGACTGGACCACTCACTGGCCGATCCAAGGCAATCTTCAAGCTACTCGCCGAGTCTGCTCATCGGACTCGGCGAGTCCATGCCATGCAATCACTCAAACTCGCTTCTAAGGTCAGATCTGTTCTATCAATTCATAGATCTGGCCTTCCTAGACTGATTCACCACGTAAAGCCCCAAACTTGGTGTACATACCACCTTTATATGTCCATATATGAAGAATTATCAACAAATATCACAACTCAAGGTCATAACCTCCATTGTTCTTCATAAAGCTTGATGAATGAGGCTCTCTGGACCTCTATGGATCTAGATCCAAAGCCTCATCACTAGCAAGGGACTATTTGGCCATCAAATCAACCCAACAAAGGACACAAGAAACCCTAAATCCTAATATACTTCACAAAACAGAAGATGAGCCGAAATCATACCTTTAGATCGATGATCTAAGCTTCAAATCCACAGAATAGCAACCTCCTTTGCTTCCTCTTGGCTAGAACCTCCCTCTTCTTTGCTAAACAACACACAAAGGTCAAGAAATGCTTCCTCTCTCTCTCTCAAATCGCTAAAGCACTCTAGGGTTTCTCTCTATGGACTGCTGGGTACAAATGACAGCCATAAGGCCCTTTAAATAGGTCCCAAACCCGAGAAATTAGGGTTTCATTAAATAGCGCGGACTCGCCGAGTCCATATCCTGGACTCGCCGAGTCCAGGCAAATCCCGCATCCAGAATCGCGTCCCTACTCGGCGAGTCTGAGCTCCAACTCGCCGAGTCCCCTCTCAAAACACCAAAATCATAAACAATAAAGATACCTGGAAATCCGGGCTGTTACATCTGCACACTTCCTACCCATCAAAGAAATGGACAAGATGGAGAAGCTCACTAGAACATATCTTAAGGAGATAGTATGGCTTCATGGCGTCCCTATATCTATTATCTCAGACAGAGATAGTAGATTTACCTCGAGATTTTGGCAATCACTACAAAAGGCTCTAGGGACGAGGCTGGACATGAGCACAACTTACCATTCGCAGACCGACGGACAAAGTGAGAGAACGATCCAAACCTTAGAAGATATGCTGCGAGCTTGTGTGATCGACTTCGGTAAATCGTGGGATACACACTTACCTCTTGTGGAGTTTTCCTACAACAATAGTTATCATACGAGCATCAAGGCAGCTCCATTCGAATCCCTCTACGGCCGGAAGTGCAGATCCCCTTTGTGCTCGGCTGAGGTGGGTGACACTCAGTTGGCTAAAGGACGAGTTCCTGACAGCGCTCTCACTGGTCCGGAGATCATTCGAGAAACAACCGAGAAGATTGTACAAATTCGTGAACGATTAAAAGCCGCTAGGGGTCGACAGAAAAGCTACGTGGACAAACGAAGGAAACCCTTGGAGTTTCAGGTAGGAGACCGAGTCCTTTTGAAGGTCTCGCCCTGGAAGGGCACGATACACTTTGGAAAGCGTGGAAAGCTGAACCCAAGGTACATAGGGCCTTTCGAGATTCTTGCTAGAATCGACCCTGTAGCTTACAAACTCAACTTACCCCTCGAGCTAAGTAACATACATCCTACCTTCCACGTCTCGAACTTGAAGAAATGCCTATCCGACGAAACTCTCGTGATTCCCCTTGACGAGATTGAGGTCAATGAAAACCTCAACTTTGTAGAAGAGCCTGCGGAAATTATGGATCGAGAAGTGAAACGAACGAAACAACGCCGCATCTCAATTGTGAAGGTTCGGTGGAACGCCAAGCGGGGACCGGAATTCACTTGGGAACGCGAGGATCAAATGAAACTCAAATATCCCCATCTTTTTGCCTCATAGTTTTGTAACTACCCTCTGTAGGAATTCTAAATTTCGGGACGAAATTCCCTCTAACGGGGGGGGGGGGGGGGGAGGGATACTGTGACAACCCGAAACTTTCATCCTATGTAATTGGTCCGCGTATTGTCTTTAAATCTTGAATTCATCATCCTTTGTAAATCTTGTGGTTCCAAATGAGTTTTTTAGGCATAATATAGTCTAACTATGGGTCTTAGGAAGTGTTGGAATGTGTTTTACATCATGGAATCGGATCAAACACACCAAAGGAGGTGTGTGCGGCCACACTTTTGTGTGTACGGCCACACACCCATGTGTGCGGCCGCACACCCAACCGCACACCCTCCAGCCTCACATCCAAACATATATATAGATGGATATCCACTTCATTCATTCATTTGGATGCTCCTTACTCTCTCTCTACTTTCTCTCTCTAAAATCTTCAACCAAAAACACCTTGAAGGCCTCATATTTGTGATTTAGTTCATCTTCAAGCTTATTAGTGGTAAAAACTTGAATCCCAAGCTTTAAAACTCAACATGTTCATCATATTCATGGTCCCTTGAAGGTGTACGGCCGCACACCTTCATAAGGGGGGGGGCAGCACACATTCAAATCTCCTTAGAGTGAAGAGCAAACACTCTGAACGGACGCACACACACTCTGAACGGCCGCACACACACTTGTGTGCAGCCTCACACACCCTTCTGGCCGCATACCTCAGCCGCACACTAAGTTTCAAGGCCTTGCACTCACTCAAATGCCCCCTTTTGGCCCTATACTTGCATGAATCACTAAGTATGGATCATGAGACACTTGTATTCAGTAATGCCGAGCCCTAAGAATGTTTTTCCATCATGTTTAAGCATGAAACGCCCTAGTTCTAACCCAATTATGTGTCATCACATGATTTATAGGAACCATTGGCATTCAGGGCATCCGTTGACACTCGAACCCTACGATAAACTGTGAGTTTATACCCCTTTAATGAACCTTTCAAACGTTTTTATATGTTTTAGTGGGGGATACAAGTCGAATATACATATTTATTAAAATTAATCACATGTGATTCACTATCCGTAACTCAAATCATATGTGATTTATCACTATGCCTTATAAAAGAACTTTGCGTTTTCAAAACTATTTTGGATAAATAAACTATTTTCTAAATGTTCCCTTTTGACAAGACTTTTATTAAATATATTTTCTTATAAAATGTAACCACATTAATATATTTATATAAGTAAGGCTTGAAGGACTTAGGACCGATAGCTCACCTTATTTCCTGTTCTTGTTTGATTGTGGGCTTAGGGTAGTTGTTATCCGTCCGACTGTCGTTGATTTCTTAATTATATATCATGTATATTGGCGTTGGATACGATCCTTTTCAATTCAATCAATGCCTTCACTACTTAATTGCCAAGAATTATACACACTAAGTTAACTATAATGGGTATAGTTAAGGCCACTACTACTCGTTACTGCCACTACTCTACACACTATAATACACACTATTACGAGACTATACACTAATAAGAGAAAACACTACAAGCTATACAAAAGACTACTACACTATAATACAAGAGAAAGTACTAATCCGAAGATAACACATTAACTCACTATGAGATACTCTATTCGCTACGCACTACGCACAAAGTTTTCTGACAGGAGAACGACACTACATGTATAGATCTATACGGGGCAGACACTATTATATCCCGACTATTAACCTCAGTCTGAGCCATGCAGGCCCAGGGATGCCACTACTTCTCTACACTATGCATGACCGGGAAGGTCATGGGGTACTCTATTACTCACACTGTCAGTAGCATACAAGGAATACACTACATTCACACTAAAATACTAACACTAAAGAATAAGTTTAAAAATCCCGAAGTAAATAAGTACCTAATACTAATGGGAGTTTGCGCCACTATTACCGATATCAGGCATAACTTTTCTTATTACACTACTTATTGGGGACTCACTAATATACTTTTACAACAAACGATTTTTCAATGATGAAAATTACATGCAAGTTACATATTTTCAATTACAATTTATTTTCTGGAAAATATAGGATTTTCTAGATTTTTCTACTACTTACGAATGTAAACTGTAACCCTTCACACTATCTGTACTAATGCATTTTATACTAAAACTCACACTAAATTCTTATGAACTCACCAGCTTTATGCTGATACTCGTATTCAAATAACTTGTATCCTCAGGTCAAAGATAGATAGGTACAGGTGCAACATTTTGGAGAAGATGGAGCATACAAGATCCATCTCTTATTTTTGTATACTTTTGGTGCTGTTGAACTTAGAACACACTTGTAATTAAACTCACTATGTAAATGAAATGGTTGCATGTTTCTTGTTTTTACTATTATACAATTGTGATGATACTGTACATGACGTCCTCCACCCCGAAATGTATTCCGCCGTTATTGGTTTTGGGGTGTGACAGTCCTCCACCCCTGAACGTTTCCACCGTTCGTGGTTTTGGGGTGTGACAGATTGGTATCAGAGCATTGTTTATAGTGAATAAAGTATATCAACACATAAAAGATATACTAACTATAAATACATAGGGATTAAAACACTTTGTCTAAGAGTTATACTTTTAAATAATAAAATATTTAAGTAAGTATATGTGCCTGCATTCATACTAAAATCCATGTCACAATGACAAGAACAAAATTATTACGATTGTTGAATATCACAAGTAAGCCTGGGGATATATAGTCAGTCTTGGGAATGGCATAGCCTGATCAACTATGCTGGTCCGAGGTGTGATTAGCATATGCCCAAGAATGGTTGTGATATGGCAACAAGTCTAAAAACTTACCAACACAACCATAAAGAAATACCATAGGGGTATTTGGTCTTACTGTAATTATCTTAGTCAGTTCGTCTATTTAGCTATTTCTTATATCGCTTTTCTCGTGTAGATTTTAATGGCTGGATTTCACCATGGCGATCTGTACTTCCCGAACCAAGGCAATGTTGGTTGGCTAGAGGCAGAACCAGAAGATGATCACCCAATCCCTTTGGATGATCACCATGCTGAGGGTTTTTCTGATAGTTCTGACTCGGAGCCTGAAGTCAACAACCTACCCCCAGCTGTTCAAAACCCAAACCTGAACCCCCGTCCCGCGTTTCAAGGACCCACACCTCTGTAGGCCACTAACTTGACTAGATGGAGTCAGGAACAAGGTCAACCCATTCCCTACAATGGAGACCGAAGTTTCTACAACCTCACTGAAGGAGGTTCTGCTGATAGGGTCCTACCCATCATGGTTCGTAGAATTTCCAGAAACACGATACTGGGTCAAGCAACTATTGACCGGGTCGTGGAGATTGAAGCCAACTCTGGCGTTAACACTATCCACATCCGCCAACTAGAGTCTGCTCATGAAAGGACTCTGGTCCGCAATGCAAATCTACAGAGGGAACTTGCTGAAACTCAAGCTGAAGTTAGGGAACTTCGAGCTCAGCAAGTGAGAGCTGCCAGGTGTATGAGGGACATGGAACGTCTACTATCGGGATCAAGAACTCATGCTAGCAGTTCTCGTCGCCGATAGAATCTCGATGACTCATCTTTTGGATATAACCTAGTTTATGTAAAAATTTGGTCTAATTTCCTATCTTTATAAATCCTAGACCTGTGAAGTCTTGATCTAGTCTTAATTATGTCAAAATTTTCCATCTTGGTTGATGTAAGGCCTACTTCTAGGCCATTTTTCCCGAACTTGTTACATCTGTAATTCCAGTATTATTGACAGATATCTAATCTTATGGAAATCATTATCCAAATGCTGTCATCTTCAGTTAGTCATTCTATTCATTCTGTTGTTGGACTATGGGGAGTTAGTCCATGAGACACATTCATTAATCATTTATTCTTATCCATGTCGTCATCTTTTAAACATATAGTTAAAGATGCTGCCACGCAGAAATACCAGGCGTAACCCAAACAACGAAGCACCGATACCACCACCTCCACCACCACCTGAACCTCTTCAACCATCTAATCCTTTCGATGCCAATATGTTCCAGGCAGCTTTCACATCAACATTTGCAACTGTTGTGTCAGCAATCAACGCTCCTGCCCCTAGTGGATCAGGAACAGGTGCACTTCCCTCGAACCATGACGAAAGCCATGGACACCCTCGGGAATGCACCTACAAGTACTTCACGAACGCCAAACCTCGCAGCTTCAATGGAACTGGGGGTGTTATGGTGTTGAGACAACGAATTGAAAAGATGGAATCTGTCTATGAAATTTGTGCTTTCCAGGAGGGCAACAAGGTCAAGTTTGCAGCTTGTACCTTCTCTGACAGAGCACTAACATGGTGGAACGGCCATGTTAAGTATCTGACTTTGGTGGTGGCGTATTCCATCAGCTGGGAAAAGTTGAAGGACATGCTGATAAAAGAGTACTGTCCTCGAGGCGAAGTACAAAAGCTCGAGCAGGAATTCTGGGGTCTACAAATGGTTGGATCCGACATCACGACCTACACAAATAGGTTCTATGATCTGGCAAACCTATGCCCTGATATGGTTGCTCTCGAGAGCAAGAAGATAGAGAGGTATATCTGGGGACTGTCGCCCCAGATCCAGTCAAGTGTGTTAGCCTCCAGGCCTATCACTTTTGATAGTGCCAAGGAACTGGCACAATCTCTCATAGATCACAGGAAACCTCAGAACCCAACAATCCCTACACCCGTACCACAAAAGTCCAACCCCAACCACAACACGAAGGGGTGGAATAAGAGGAAAAGAGGGGCTTCGCAAGGATACTCCAAGAAACAACAACTTGTGGCGATCAATGCTGCCACAGTGACTCCCATTGTCCTTGCGAACCCCTTACCAGCAAAAAAATATGTTGGAACTCTCCCGAGGTGCACCAAGTGTAATTTCCACCACCACGGACCTTGCAAGGAGATGCAGTGCTCTAACTGCAACAGGAAGGGACATACAGTTCGTTTTTGCAAGACTCCAACAGCTTAGGCCGCCCAGGTTCCTAACGCTGGTATGGGCCAAACTTGCTACGGTTGTGGCGAAGTGGGCAATTACAAGAGGAACTGCCCTAAATCAGAGATGGCTAGAGGAGTAGGAAGAGTTATGGCCCTAGGCCACGAGGAAGCGGTAGCTGATCCTACGATAGTTACTGGTATGTTTCTCCTCGATAACTCATATGCTTGCATACTTTTCGATAGTGGAGCAGAGAAAAGTTTTGTAAGTCACAAATTTGCACACCTGCTTAAACAAAAACCCTGTGCATTAGATAATTCATTCACAGTAGAAATGGCTAACTGGAAAACGGAGAGTACTAACTGCATATACGTAGGTTGTACTTTAACTTTAGATGGCCATACTTTCAAGATAGACCTCATTCCAGTCCAAATTAAATGTTTCGAGGTTATCATCGGCATGGATTGGTTGAGTCTTCTTCGCGCCGACATCATGTGCTTTGAAAAAGCAGTTCGTCTTAACCTTCCTAACAACGAAACCTTAGTTATCTATGGCAACAAACCTAGTACAAGCCTTTGCATCATTTCGTGCATTCAAGCCCAGAAGTGCTTGGGAAAGGAATACCATGCATTCCTCGCCCACGTTGTCGATACCAGTCAAGAACTGAAAGACATCCAGAACATCCCAGAAGTACGTGACTTTCCCGACATCTTCCCAGAAGAACTTCCCGGTTTACCACCGCAACGCCAAGTCGATTTCAGAATCGACTTAGTGCCTGGAGCTACCCCAGTAGCCAAATCTCCTTATCTTCTGGCATCGGCCGAGATGCAGGAACTTTCCAGCCAGCTTAACGAACTTTTCAAGAAGGGATTCATTCGACCAAGCTTCTCACCATGGGGAGCACCGGTCTTGTTCGTCAAGAAGAAGGATGGATCGTTTCGCATGTGCATCGACTATAGAGAACTCAACAAGCTTACCATTAAAAATCGTTATCCTTTGCCCGACATTGACGATTTATTTGATCAACTTCAAGGAGCCAACTACTTCTCGAAGATAGATCTACGATCCGGATATCACGAACTACGAGTACTAGAGGAGGATGTTCCCAAGATAGCCTTCCGAACTCATTATGGACACTACGAGTTTTTGGTGATGCCGTTCAGATTAACAAACGCGCCCGTAGTATTTATGGATCTGATGAATAGGGTGTGTCGTCCTTACTTGGATCAGTTCGTCATCGTCTTCATTGATGACATACTCATTTACTCTCGATGTAAGGAGGAACATAGCCAAAATCTCCGTAAAATTTTAGAAACATTGCGGTCGGAGAAGCTCTATGCGAAGTTCTCCAAATGCGAATTTTGGATTCGGCGAGTCCAATTTTTGCGCCATGTTGTTAACGAAGAGGGAATACACGTGGACCCTTCCAAAATTAAGGCCATCGAGAACTGGTCAGCACCGAAGACACCTACAGAAATCCGTCAATTTCTAGGTCTGGCTGGCTACTTTCGCAGGTTCATCCAGAACTTCTCCCGCATAGAAAAACCTCTTACAACACTGACCCAGAAGGGCGTAGCCTTCGACTGGGAAGAGAAACAAGAAAGAGCGTTCCAAATGCTCAAACGAGCCTTGTGCACCGCACCGATACTATCCCTCCCCGAAGGGATAGAAGACTTCGTTGTCTATTGCGATGCATCAAATCAAGGACTCGGATGTGTTCTGATGCAGCGAGGTAAAGTTATAGCCTATGCCTCGAGACAGCTGAAGACACATGAGGTTAACTACACCACCCATGATCTTGAACTAGGAGCAGTCGTATTTTCTCTGAAGATCTGGAAACACTACCTGTATGGTACAAAAAGCACGATCTTTACAGACCACAAGAGTCTACAACACATTTTCGACCAGAAAGAGCTCAACATGAGACAACGACGGTGGGCCGACCTACTCAGTGATTACGAGTACGATATTCGTTATCATCCGGGTAAAGCCAATGTAGTAGCCGACACCCTAAGTCGGAAAGAATATTCTGGTCGTAGGGTCACATCTTTGACTCTAACTATCCATTTACACTTGTCCACGCAAATAAAGGAGGCTCAGCTCGACGCTTTGAAACCTGAAAACGTGGCTGGTGAATCCTTTAGAGGAATGGATAAGAACTTGGAAGTCAAGGGTGACGCAGCGTTGTACCTCATGGATCGGATCTGGACATCGAAACACGGTGGCTTCAGAGACTTGGTCATGACAGAAGCTCACAACACTCATTATTCCGTCCTCCTAGGTTCATATAAGATGTATCTGGATCTTAAAAAGTTATACTGGTGGCCTAACATGAAAGCAGATATTGCTACCTTCGTGAGTAAATGCCTTACTTGCGCAAAGGTCAACGTCGAATACCAGAAACCCTCCGGTCTCCTACAGCAACCGGAGATACCAGAATGGAAGTGGGAGCGGATCACTATGGACTTCATAACCAAGTTGCCCAAGACGACGGTTGGACTTGATTCCATATGGGTCATCGTCGATAGACTGACCAAGTCTGCACACTTCCTGCCGATCAAAGAAACAGACAAGATGGAGAAACTTACCAGAACTTACATTAGGGAGATTGTAAGGCTGCACTGTGTTCCTTTATCTATCATCTCGGACAGAGATAGTAGATTCACTTCGAGGTTCTGGTAGTCATTACAAAGTTCCCTAGGAACTAGGCTGGACGTGAGTACAGCCTACCATCCATAGACCGACGGGAAAAGTGAGAGGACTATCCAAAACTTACAAGACATGTTGCGTGCTTGCGTGATTGACTTTGGAAAAGCTTGGGATACCCATTTACCCCTCGTCGAATTCTCCTACAACAAAAGTTATCACACGAGCATAAAGGCAGCTCCATTCGAGGCCCTCTATGGCCGAAAGTGCAGATCCCCTCTGTGCTGGGCTGAAGTGGGTGATACCCAGTTAGCTAAGGGACGAGTTCC
The DNA here is from genome assembly GCF_002870075.4 of Lactuca sativa. Classification (NCBI taxonomy): domain Eukaryota; kingdom Viridiplantae; phylum Streptophyta; class Magnoliopsida; order Asterales; family Asteraceae; genus Lactuca; species Lactuca sativa. The sequence continues at coordinate 309,677,417 of NC_056630.2, read as the reverse complement.
CGAAAGCACTCTCATGGGTCCGGAGATCATTCGGGAAACGACAAAGAAGATCGTTCAAATTCGTGAACGATTGAAAGCCTCTAGAGACCGACAGAAAAGCTACGCTGACAAGCGAAGGAAACCGTTGGAATTCCAGGTGGGCGACCGAGTCCTGCTGAAGGTCTCACCCTGGAAGGGATTGATACGCTTTGGAAAGCGTGGAAAGCTCAATCCAAGATACATAGGGACTTTCGAGATTCTCGCGAGAATCGGCCCTGTAGCTTACAAACTCAATCTACCGCACGAACTCAGTAACGTACATCCTACCTTCCACGTCTCGAACTTGAAAAAGTGTCTATCCGACGAGACTCTTGTTATTCCACTCGACGAGATGGAGATCAACGAGAGCCTCAACTTCGTGGAGGAACCTGTAGAGATCATGGACCGAGAGGTCAAGCAAACAAAGCAGAGTCGTATCCCGATAGTGAAGGTGCGCTGGAACGCAAAGCGTGGACCTGAATTCACTTGGGAACGAGAGGATCAGATGAAACTGAAAAACCCTCATCTTTTCGCTTAGTTATGTGTAATTTTTTATTTTCTTAAATTCTAATTTCAGGACGAAATTCCTTCTGTACAAACTATATCACTTCAATAGAAGTTATAGCGGTCACAGTTAATTTTCAGACTTTTTCGCGTAAGTTTGAGTAATTCAGGGTTTACACTTCAGGAGATATCAGGAGAGTGGATGCACTAGGGTTTAGTGCAACACTGTTATTCCAACACTCTGTTATATGAGAAATCATTTCAGGAATAAAAAAAATTTCTGCCAAAAATATCTCAGGACTATAAATAGAATTCTGAGCCAAATTCATTCATTATTCACATTTCCAACTAGAGAAAAGCCATTTTCTCTCTCACGGATCTTCGGGTTTTTATACCAAAATGTGAGTAACTCTTTCTTGTAGTGTTAGAAATCTTTTTATGTGTTTATAACATGATTTAGATGGCTAAATCACTAGATTCAAGAGTTTACTCCCCAAGGTGTTCTTGGGCGGTAAACTCCCGAAACAATGCCTAGCCTTTCCCCCGAGATATACTACTGCCTTAGGCTTGTTTATAAGTGTATTTTGGACATGAAAACATCAAAGAAACACAAATGTTTGGGTGTTCACGGCCCAAGAAGATCTTGGACCGTGAACTCCAAAATCTTGGACCAAAGTGTGTTTTTAAGACACCTAAAGCCTTGGACATTTACATAGAATTGTTCCCACTTAATTGAAGGACCAAAACACATCAAAAACACCCCTCAAAGTGAGTTCACGGCCCTAATAAGGTTCTTGGGCCGTGAACATCAAACAAAGGCACCAAAGTGTGCCTAATGCCTTCATATGCTTTAGGTAAAAGTCTAGAACCTATCCTACATATGCAAGAGACTTGAAAGCATCAAAAACACCTTTTCTTAAGAGTTTATGGCAGCAAACTCTAAAGGAAATGGCCTTAGGGCCGTAAACTCCTCAAAGGAGTGTTTCTATGCCTTAAACCCTTCCAAGAATTAAACCACCAAGTTGGAATAATTCTAGGGATCATTTAGAACTTCAAAACACAAAATACCAGCAAGCTTGGGAGTTTACGGCTGCAAAATCAAGAGTTTACAACCGTAAACTCCATGTGTGAGGATATATGGAGAGTAAACTCATGTATAGGGTCCTTTGGAACCCTAAACCCAAGTACCTTGTCCCACAATAGCTTAGATGCAATCCTTAGGGCTTAAAACACTTATATAAAGTGTTTACTATGTTCTAGGATGTTTTAACTTTATCAATTAGTAATTTAAGACTAATTGAGTGCATATATGTGTGATTATATGTTCATTAGGATCGTAGTGTGTGTACAAGTCCTGACTTGACACCTAACAATCCTACACCATCCAGTTCATCCAAACCACCATCTTCAGGTGAGTTCATACCCCTAATCAATGTTTTAATTGATTTTAAATGCTTTAATGGTTGGGGGGGGGGGGAATACAAGTAGAAAACAACATGTTATTAAATCATCTATATGTATTTTATAATTGTGTTTTCATTCAACAGATTTCACATACTACAAAATGTGATGCATGAAATGGTTTTCTATCTTTAAAATACTTTGTTATCAAAGGTATTACTTTTGAAATGTTTATCAAAATGACATCAAGTCACGTTTAAATTTGTTCAAAACCCTGAGATGTCTTACAAAACCATTTTTCCTTCCTGAACTAAACTATGCATATACACTTATAATCTTATATATGTATTGATGTTATAGTTTAAATCTTTCATTTAGTTTCCCACACCCTTGAGTAGTAAAAGTGTATAAACCTACTTGAACAACCAATTACCTTTCAGTAAATTATCATAGGGATAATTTGAAGATATCAAACATTATTCCTATTACAAGGAATCACACAAGAGTCAGTTCATTCATGAGTCTATACCAGTACATTACATGATACATGAGTCCATTTATCTAGGATTACATGATACATGAGTACATTTATCTAGGATTACATGATACATAAGTACGTTTTCATAGATACATTTATCTGAATACGCTTACATGAATACCATACATGAGTACTGTTACATAGAAACATTATCCTGTAGTCGTTTACCTGGATACTTGTACCTAGAGTTATGAGGAAGATTTATTCGTACCTTTTGTGTAAATATTCCTGCCTATCCCTGTTCGACGGGATGTCTAGACGTGACTAACCATTCCGGAACCTAGCTGTTAGCACCACTGGGTGATGAACATCTACGGATGTCTAAGGTTATCACTTATCATAGATAGATTGATATCGGAACTAACCATTCCTCCATCCTGTTGTTGGAACAGAGGATGAGATGAAAATATTCGAATGATCATTAGGTTACCACTTATATTAGGAGTCGGCTACGGGAGTAACCCTTCCTCCAACCTGCTGCTGCTACAGAGGACAATTGGACCATCTTCGGAGGTTCATTAGGTTAGACATATCGCTTACTGCGATGGCGTGTTAGTCCTGGTATCCAGGGATAACACTTACATGGTTATATTTTTCCTATTTACTTTATTTTGTGATATATTCACATAAACGATGAGTTAGACTAATTACTGTTTGTAGTAGTAAAAAAGAAGGAAAAACTATCATTTTACTTACAAAACATTCGGGTCTTGGTAGAAGACTACATTATCATAACAAAACATTCGGGTCTTGGTAGAAGACTACATTATCATAACAAAACATTCGGGTCTTGGTAGAAGACTACATTTCATACTAATAGGAAATAAAGGATTTCTTAGGGCTCTTCATACTTATATCAACTGTCTTACTTAAAGGTGTTACATGACATTCATAACAGCTTTTCAAAGCAAGACAATGACACTTAAATACTTATGAATTCACCAGCTTTAAGGATGATACTCTCTTTCAAAATAACTTGTATTCTCAGGTCATAAGTAGACAGGTACGGTGGCCAGTTTTTGAGAAGACGGAGCAGACAAGTCTCGTCTTTTATTTTGATTGTATATTTTTGGTGTCTTATTACAATGAAAGAACACACATGTATTAAAACTTTACTTATAATGCAATGGATGATGTTGTTGCTTGTTTACTATTTTACACTGTTGTGATACTGTACATGACATCCTCCACCCCTGAACGTTTCCGCCGTTCGAGGTTTTGGGGTGTGACAGAAAGGAACTCGGCGAGTGGCTGGTTGTACTCGACGAGTTGAGGTCAACATAGACCGTTGACCTTGGCAGACGACTTTGACTTTGACCAAGGGTTGACCATTGGACTTCTGGGGATTTTGGGAAATTGGAAATTTACAAGCATGGTTCCATGGTGCATTTAGGTAGTGGAGTTGTGCCGGAAATCCAAGAGCTTGGGTTTATCTTCGAGTCGATAGTACGAGGTGAGTTATCCTCACTATACCAATGGGTCTAAGGCACCAAGGCCGGCCCTTTATATATCTGTATCTGGATTATGGCATGATATGTTTATCGATTACATCCTGGTAGTTAGGATGGTGGTATTCTTATGCTTAGTGGCCTGGTTAGGTCAGTGTCTTGGTTATAGGATGATGCTATGTCAGTGACCGGTTAGGTCTGTATCCCGGTTATTAGGATGCTGCTATGATTAGTGAACTGTTAGATCAGTTTGACTGTTTTGTGATATAAGCTAGCATATGATATTTATGTGCACATGTTTTTTTGATTGGGGGTTGGGTTCTGGCGGTCCTGCTTTGTGTTGTAGGCCAACATACCCGGTGAGCGGTCTAGATAGGTTGTAGGCCCTGCGAGGCAGTCCAGTCATGCCGACGGCTCGGGAGCGGTCCAGATAGGTTGTAGGCCATGCGAGGCGGTTCAGTCAGGCTGAAGGCTCAATATGCATGCTGTTATGTAATTGTTATATGATGTGGTTATATTGGATTATGGCATGATATGTTTATCGATTACATCCTGGTAGTTAGGATGGTGGTATGCTTATGCTTAGTGTCCTAGTTAGGTCAGTTTCTTGGTTATAGGATGATGCTATGTTAGTGACCGGTTAGGTCTGTATACCGGTTATTAGGATGTTGCTATAATTAGTAATCTGTTAGATCGGTTTGACTGTTTTGTGATATGAGCTAGCGTATGATATTTATGTGCACATGTTTGTTTGATTAGGGATTGGGTTGAGGCAGTCCTGCTTTGTGCTATAGGCCAACATACCCGGTGAGCGGTCTGGATAGGCAGTAGGCCTTATGAGGCTGTCCAGTCATGTCGAAGGCTCGGGAGCGGTCCAAATAGGTTGTAGGCCCTGTGGCGGTCCAGTCAGGTTGAAGGCTCAATATGCTTGTTGTTATGTAATTGTTATATGATGTAGTTATATTGGTATGGCGTTGGTATTTTAGGGGAACTCACTAAGCTTTCGGGATTACAGTTTCAGTTATTGTTTCAGGTACATCAGGGGATCGCGACAAGGCGAAGGCATGATCGTACAACTCCTCATGCTTTGTTTATGTTTCTGGGAAAACTCTGATATTAGACATTTTGAAAACAACCTTTGTAATGATGAATGGTTTTAAATGGTTTGAAAAAGTTATAATTTGGCATGAAATTTTTGGATGTTACAAGTTGGTATTAGAGCCTTGGTTTGAGTGAATTGGAGGAATACTCGTGTGGCTCCAGTTTCAAATTAAGGGAAGGATTTTAAAATGATTTTAAAATGGTTTTCAAAATAAGTAAGAGAGGATGCAAAGTGTACGATCAGCCGAAGCCAGTAAGTTGACCCCAAAATACCATACAGTTATTTGATATTATGATATGATAGAACAATATGGTAGTACTAGGCTAGGGATCCTCAAGAATTGCAGGATAGAATTGCCTGATTATGTGATGTCTGCTAGCTTTGGGTTTCTTTACATGAGATTGACATCATGACTGTAGTTACTTGTGTATGTATCACGGTTGTACATAATTAAGATCTTATAGCCCGGGAATGTTTGATTGGACCTTATGTTCTGCTCTTATTGATTAAGGCTTCGGGTAGGGTCAGATATTCAAAAGTCTATAGGGTCCAGCGTTGTGTATGATTAGTATACACTAATGCTAAAGGTTTGGTGGAAGTTTCATAAATGGATGGGTTGTATGAGGCTAATAGGTCAGTCGTGATTCAGTTAGCCTTCCTCTAGGGGTGAGGATTGAGCGCTCGTTGTACTTATGTATATTGTTAGGGTGTTGTGATGATACTTGAGATAAATATGGGTAGGTGTGCTGTAACATCCCAAGTTCAGGAGTGCAAGTTCAGGGTTCAAAGTGTAATTATGAAAGGAAACTCGGCGAGTCCATGGGTGGACTCGGTGAGTAGGGTCGTGACTCTGGTCGCGTGTTAAGTGGCCAACTCGGCGAGTCGGAGGCTTGACTCGGTGAGTAGGTGCTGAGTGGAGAAAACCCTAATTTCGGAGGATGAGCCCTATATAAAGGACATTACACCCTCTCCCCAGCCTCTTTACCCTCTCTTGAAGTCCAGAAAACCCTAAGACGCGATTGTGAGGGATTTGAGTGCATTTGAACCTTGGAGAAGAGATTTTGGAGGAGATCTTGGAGAGTTAGGAGGCTTGGAGCAAGGGGCTTTGCTAAGATTCGGATTTCTCTTCTGTTGGGGCTTCCTTTTGAGGTATTACTTCGTTGCTTGGGCTGTTATTCATCTAGATTCATCATTTTGGAGTGTCTGGATAGTTTAGCTTGTGGTATTTCGAGTTTGAAGGTTAGATCTGAGGTTACTACCTCAAATCTGGAATGGAGAAGGTCTAGAGTGCATTAAAGTCCCTGTTCTTGAGTGTTTGGTGAAGCCATCTTGTCCCAAACCCTAGCCCTAGAGTGTAAAATGCCTAGATCTCTTTGGATTCACGTAAAGTTTGCTACTTTACATGATGGATGGATTGTAGAATGGTAGATCTATGTTTTGGATCAGCTGCATGGCCTGGAAGGCTTCTGTATGGGTTAAGACCTAGAGGCACTTGGCGAGTCACAAAGGTATACTCGGCGAGTTGCTTGAAGATGGGCAGGAACTCGGCGAGTTGGAAGAACAACTCGGCGAGTAGGTTGAAGATAGCCTTTGACTCGGCGAGTCTGTTCTTGGACTCGGCGAGTCTAGTCGTGAGGTCCTAATCTTCCTCTGGTTGAGCCATGAATCAGTGAGTCAAGGGAGGACTCGGTGAGTTGAGTGCGAGGGGACTCAGAGTCGTGGGACTCGGCGAGTCGAGTCGTGGATTGGGGAAGTTCTGAGCATGAAGACTCGGCGAGTCATCGGGTTGACTCAACGAGTAGGGTTAGTCAGGAGGCTGACTTTGACTTTGACTTTGACCAAGGGTTGACCAGTTGACTTCCAGGGGCATTTTGGTAATTGTTGGCTTTTGTTTGAGTTCAGTGTTGGTGTTGGCTAGTGGTGGAGATCGTATCAGTGGTCGGAGCATCTTGGTCTTATCTTTCAGTCGGCAGTTGCGAGGTGAGTTATCCTCACTATATCAACAGGGTCTAAGGCACCAAGGTCGGCCCTTTATCGGATTGTGATCTGGGTATCGTTGTGTGTTATTGCTTTGTTATGTTTGCATCCTGGTAGTTAGGATGGTATTGAGTTAGAGACCTGGTTAAGGTCGGTATCCTGGTATATAGGATGATTCTATGCTAGTGACCGGTTAGGTCGGTATCCTGGTTAGGATGATGTTATGTTATGTGATTTGCTAGATCGGCTTGATTGAATGCGAATTGATATATGATTGAATGTTTATGTGCACATGGTTGTTGGATTGGGGTTGGTTTGAGGCGGGTCCTGCTTTGTGTTGTAGGCCAACATACCCAGGGCGGACCGGTTGTCCCGAAGGCCCAGTGAGCGGTCCGGATAGGCTGTAGGCCCCAAGAGGGCGGACCAGACGTGCCAAGGCTCGGAGAGTGGACCAGGCCAACTGAAGGCCCAGTGCGGGCGGACCAGTCATACTGTAGACTCGGAGAGTGGACCAGGTGGATTGAAGGCCAGGTGCAGGCGGACCAATCACACTACAGACTCGAGGTATATGGCTAGTCTCGGAGGGTGGACCAGGTGGACTGTTGGCCGGTCCGGCGGACCAGTCACACAGTAGACCCGAAGTGCATGGTTGTTCTGTGTTCTGATATGATATGGCATGTTATGCGTGTATGGTATATGTGGTTGGTATTTTGGGGGTATCTCACTAAGCTTTCGGGCTTATAGTTGTGGTTTAATGTTTTTCTTCAGGTTCTTCAGGAGACTGTGGCAAGGCAAATGCATGATCGTACCGCTCCTCATGATTATGTTTTATGATGTGGTTATGGGAAGACTCTGATAATAATTGTATTGAAAACCTTTTTGTAATAACATTATGAAAATGGGTTGTTTTTGAAAAGTTAAAATTGTTTGGAATTTTATGGTCGTTACATGTGGAAGGTAGTATGGGCCCATACTACTGAAAGCACAGGACCCATACACGTATTAAGGAAGTTACAACCCCTAGGGTTTAGTCGGGAGTTGGTTCCCAATTTTTATGTGGATTATCAGATATCTTGTGGTGTGTTTCAGATTGGTGATGACGAGATGCTTCGTGACTGGATCCGGTTCAGGATTAGGATCAGGAGACAGAGGCCAGGAGGGGCCAAGATCACCTGAGCCCGTGGTGCAGATGGGTACAGAGGAGTTGGATGCCAGGATTTGGGAGATCCTGCATGATGAGGTTGTTGCTGCATTCCGGGCACAACTGCCGGAGATGTTTGGGTCTATTAAGACTGCCATGGTCGAGTACTTTGACGAGCGATACGCAGCCCTTGCGGAGACGGCTGTTGCTGCAGCTACATCAGCAGTAACAGCAGCATGGGGAGAAGGAGGAGCCACTCGGGGCTTCCAGTACAGGGACTTCGATAACAAGAAGCCCCCTACTTTTGATGGGACACAGGACCACATCAAGGCTATGAGGTGGATTTTAGATGTGGAAAGGTGTTTCTTTACCTGCTCGTGTCCTACTGACCAGAAGGTCAGGTGTGCTCTGAACTTGCTAAGGTCCGAGGCCAAGGACTGGTGGAGATTGGCGACTGGGTCGTAAACTGATGATCAGAGAACTGCTGTTACTTGGGAGCAGTTCAGGGATATGTTTTGCACCCGATACATTCTGCGGGTCGAGCGGGAACATTTGCAACAGGAGTTTTTGAGTTTGAGACAGGAGGGGGAGTCGGTGACGGAGATCACCCGTATGTTCTCCGAGAGGGCAATGTTCTGTGTGACAACCCGATATTTCAAGTCAATGTAATGACCAAAGTCAAGTATTGTAATCTATTTTGAATTGATAAATAAATAAAAATAGCATCAGAAATGAAATGTTCAAAAGTCTCAATTGGGACACATAAAGTAATAGATGTCGTTACAAGGTTTTCAGAAATGTAAAGAACACAAAAATCCGAGTTATAACAAAGAAGTTATGACCAATCGAATATCCGCAGCAAAACCGGTAAAATGCTGTTAAGCGTGAAACACGAAATTTCAATAAAATAATTTTTAGCCTTAGGTATCTAAATGAATGTCGTAGATATCATTAAACTGTAAACGTACATAAAAAGAACTTCCAAATCTGACTTAGTATGAGGAAGTTAGGATTTTTCTAAGTTTTGGAGTAGCGGTAGACAGCTAAAAACTCGAAATAGAGATCGAGCGATATTTAGCCGACACAACCCAAAAGAGAGTTGAAGATCTCGACAATAGTAGTACAGCGGTAAAAAGACAGACAAAAACGGACATCGGATGAAGAAGTTACGAATTTTTAACGGTCTTTTCCTGTCCCGGCCTATTAAAAATATGTAATGAAACATAAATTCAAAATTTGCCAACGAAGTCTAAGTGAAAGTTGTAGATTATATTCTCACCTACACGTGGATATAAAGAACTTCCAAAACGGAGCTGGTATGCGAAAGTTACACATTTTAGAAGATTGGGGCACACAAACTGAGGGGGTACGCCCAACGTACACCATACGGGGCCTCGGATCGACCATGTCTCCCCTATACCCCTCTTCCCCCGTCCCATATGAAGTCCGACGACCGATGAAGATGTCATTCATGACGTGCGCACCGCGTACGCGAGTACGCCCAACGTACAAAGAACATCCCGCGTACTTCGGAGTATGTCCAGCGTACAAGGCCAGGCTCCCCTCCTATAAATAGGATGCGAGGGTTCCGACTTTTAGTTGCAAATTTACCACCTTCTCTCCCAAATTTCATACTTCAACCCTCTCGAGACTATCCCGACATCCCAGTTTCATATCCAAGCTCTGACGGAAGTTCAAAGCCCCGAGATTCCCGAGGAATATACTACTTTCCGGTCGAAGTGCTGCACAAGAAAAGTCTTGTTTTCATCAAATCATCACACTTTCCACATGAGTTCATACCCCTATATTTTCACGTCTTTTCTATGTTTTAGGGGGAGGGGGAATACAAGTGAAATGCAAGAAAACTTACGTTAAAACGTAAATCGTTACATACAGTTTCAAATACTTTATCTGCATTTTGTGTATAAATGTTAAATACGTAAAATAACATTATTACAGATGTTATACTTTACATGCAAAGTTGGTAGCACACTAAGGGTTATCATTCAAATGAGACACACTTTTGAAAAACTATAATAGGTATAGTTTACGAGATATTCATGATATTTTACACTCTATGAACACTATAGAAAGGAAATACTTACATTTACAAGAAAAATGGACTTTTCATACGTATATCTATTTGATACAAACTTTTGTGAGGCATTTAAGTTCACGTACTTTCAAGTACGCATTTCAAGTCCTGTGTTATAAACCATAATCTCCTGTAAGTAGAGCGTGATTCTTGTGTATAGATCTATACGAGATTGACAATCCCGCACCTAAACTGTTAGCTACAGTTGGACCGACTGGTCTGGGGTGATAAACGTCATATCATTCCAACACCTGAAGAACGTTGTGGCAGGAAGTCTGGGTCAATAGTACGGTTATAAAACTCATATGAAGTATTAAAACATTTGAATTACGGGGCTATCAAATGCCTTAGTAGTTAAATATACATATATAAATCTACTTACACTATTTTAGGTATGGAAAATACTAATGCATTCCGGTTTTTGGAACTTTTAAAACTACTATTCATTTATGGAAAATATTGGATTTTCTAGAAACAAACTCAATTACTTATACAAAAAGGCATACAATTCTTATACAAAAATGTTTATGAACTCACCAACTTAATTGTTGACACTTTTTCAAAACTACTTGTATTTCTCAGGGATTCAGTAATACAGGTAAACAACAACTTTTGGGGAAGGGACGCTAAGGCGTCAATTTCAAACTTATTATATCATCATAATGTAATTTCTTTTGAAACATGTATTACAAACAACAATGTAACTTTTTAAATTATATTTATGATGGTTGTGTTTGTTTTCTTTACTATTTACTCAACTGTTATGATACTACATGAAGTCATCCACCCTCGAACGATTCCACCGTTCGGGTTTGGGGGTGTGACAGATTGGTATCAGAGCATTGTTTATGGTGAACTAAGTATATCGAACCACATAGGATATACAAACTATAAATGCAAATGGACTAAAACTCTCTGATAAAATGTTTTCACACCAACTATACTTCGATAAATTAAAATGTTAGTTTCATAAGTGTACAATACATGCATGCAACAGTTTAGTGTCATAGTTAGAATTATAGAAAAGTATTAAGACAAGTTGAACACTATGACTAGGCCTCAGAATATGTAATCAGATCTAGGATGAATATAGCCTGATCAACTATATTTATCCGAGATATGACCAACTTGTGTCGGGGAATGGTCGTAGTGAGCAAAAAGTCAAAAACTTACCAAAGTAACACTAGAATCAAACCTACAAATCTAAATATTATAGGAGATTTTATGGCACAATAAAAACTATAAAAAGTGAGTAAACCCCGACATTTCGTTAGGACTAGGATCGTCAATCAAAATAAAATTTAGCTTATAAAAAACTAAAAACCTTCACTGTCAGGGCTATAATTGCAAAGTGCATACTTTAAGGTTATGTATGAGTGAGGTTGCATGGGCTTAGGGTTTATGATTTCACTTTAGGCTATTTTCCTTGTTTGGATGTGGGCTTGGAGTGAAACTACTTATCCAAAGGTCCATTCAATCTCGATTGTATGTAATTCGCATACACTAGGTAATTATAGGAGGGCTTGGTATAGGTCTTATCAAAAAAATTTCTCCTTACACTCAAATTCTATATATAATTCTCTTATCTCTATTCTCGATCAGACAAATGGAAAGATTTCATATCCTCGGGGATCCCTACTACCCAAACCAGGGCAATGGTGGTTGGATTGAGGAGGATCCAGAAGAGGATCCCGAAGAGGTTTCTGAGGAAGAACCAGAAGAGGATCCCGAAGAAGAGGAAGAGGAAGCAGATGATGAGGGCACTGACTCAGAACCCGAGGTCTACAATCCTCCCCAAGTAGTACCAAATCTCCCACGGGACTTTCAGGGCCCATCGCCCCTCTAGCTATAGATATGAAATGATAGAGTAGGGAACAAGGACAACATCCACCCTACGACATGGAACAAGCCTTTTATAACCTCAATAGCGGAGGTTCGGCTGACAGAGCACTCCCTGTCGTGGTTTGTCGCATTGCAAACCAAGGCGAGCAAGCAAGGGTACACGCCAACTAAATCATGGACGTTGGTGCCACTGCCCAAATCACGGCGGTACGTCTTTGTCGCCTGGACGAAGAACATGATCGAACAATAAAGCACACCTTTTCCCTTCAGAAAGACATTACCGCTGCTAGAGCTGAGGTAAGGGGGTTCTGGAAAAACCAAGTCGCAATGGAGAGGCGCGTCATTGAGGCTGGACGTCAAGTAGCTCGAGCTCGGACTTCCACGACAACATACCATGGTCTGCAACGTACCACCCACTCGGAGTAGAGCGTGTACTTCTTGCTCTATGTATATACTTATCGAGTGAGCGTTGGTGCTAATCTTTCCTTTATGTATGTAAACCCGACAGATTGTGAGTACACAGTTCGGGGGTCTGGATGCGGTCAACTTTTCCCATTTTCATTGATGTACTCTAGACCTGTGTTAAGGTCAAATTTTCCAGATCGATGTATCGAATATTAATATCAATGAGATTGACATGCATCTATTATTTCATTGAGTATTTCATTAAATTATTAAAATACTAAGGAAATCATACACTTATTATTATAAGTTTCCATTTCGCAATTAACTTACAAATTCTGTAATGTTCGGAACGTAAAACATATAATACTAAGACTTTCCATAATCATTTCTAAAGAGTTATCAAGAATTCGTCTTTTAACTTATGGCGGAATCATGCCGCCAAGAAGGAATCCCCGACACTTCAATACTACAGGAACACCAACACCACCTCCACCACCACCCCCATCAATGGACAATGCTATTTTCCAGGCTGTCGTAATAGCTGCTGTTACAGCAACGATGGCACAAATGAGTAACAACGGTTCGGGAGGAGGAATAAATAGCTCTACTAATGGCCAACACCAACGTCGTTCTGGGGAATGCACTTACAAGGACTTCACCAACAACAAACCCATATCCTTTAATGGGATTGCAGGAGTTTCGTGAGCCATGAATTCAAACAATTACGTAAACAAAACCCCCCAATCACTTAATAAGATATTTACAGTAGAAATGGAAAATGGTAAAACAGAAAGCACAAACGATATGTACATAGGCTGCACGCTAGATTTAAATGAACACTCGTTCCAAATCGATCTAATGCTAATCACTATATGAAGCTTTGATGTCATCATCGATATGGATTGGTTAAGCCTTCATCATGCCTATACACTTTGTCACGAAAGGGCTGTTCGCCTTAATCTGCCAAATGGCGAAACTCTTATCATATATGGTGATAAACCGGGTACAAATTTACAAATCATCTCTTGCGTCAAAGCCCAAAAATACATGCGCAAAAAATACCATGATTTCCTAGCCCACGTGGTAGATAAGGAAAAAGAAATGAAAGACATCAAATACATTCCAGAAGTCTGCGATCTCCCCAACGTCTTCCCTGAAGATCTTCCAAGAGTTCCACCAGAACGTCAAGTCGAGTTTAGAATCGACTTGATTCCCGGATGTAGCACCTGGTTCCTGGTATGTAAAATTTATCTAAGTATTTTGCATTCTTAGCCTTGGACTCGACGAGTTGTAGGCCCGAATCGCCGAGTAGAGCCAGGATATGGAACGCGTCTAAGTTGGTGACTCGCGAGTCCATATTCTGGACTCGGCGAGTCCCTGCTATCTGATGAAACCCTAATTTCAAGGGTTTTCACCCTATTTAAACCATCATATGCGCCCCCAAGCTCGCCCCCTTCACCCTCAGAGCTCCTTATATTGTCCCAACCTCGTTCCTTGTGACATTGAATTGTTTTGGTGTGATTTCTTGAAGATTTTGAGAGAAAAAGGAGAGTAGATCAAGAGGAGAAGAAGGAGGCCAAGCATCTTGGTGTTATTTCAGAGATTCCTTGAGGTATAACTCAATTTCCTTCTGTTTTCATGCTAAGAGTCCCTTAGAGCTCCATTAAAGTCCCTCTTGAGCCATTTCCAAGCTTGATTATGAATTAGGGTTTGTGATAAGTTGATTAACCTTTAGATCTAGGCATGATTGAGCTCCAGGAGGTCGGATCTACTGCCTTTATGGAGCCATATGGCATGAAAGCCCTAGATCTACTCTTTTAGTGCATTTTGAGCCCTAAAACCTTCATTGGAGTTTATTTACACATAAAGTTGGAAACTTTACGTGTTAATCAAGCCCTAAGAACTCAGATCTATGTATGGCATGGGCTGGATTCAAGCAAAATCGAGTATATAGTAATTGCATGTGAAAGACTCGGCGAGTCGTTCATCGAACTCGACGAGTCGAGTCGCGAGTCCCTGAGTTTTTCCCCCTTTCGTGTTGCTGAGTGGGGTCGTGAGTCATGGGGGGTGACTTAGTGAGTCAGAAGCCAGACTCACTCATGGAGGAACTCGGCGAGTCCAAGGCAATCTTCTTGCCTCAAGAACAGACTCGGCGAGTTGTTCATACAACTCGGCGAGTCTCAGCATAGAATGTTCTTCGGATGAAGATGAACTCGACGAGTTGTTCATACAACTCGGCGAGTAGGATGAAGGACTATTGGACATCAGTTTAGAAGGAAAACTTGTCAAGTCAATGCCTAACTCGACGAGTAGAGACGGGATTATGTTCAATCGAATGGATAGGGACTCGACGAGTTGGCGAGCCAACTCGGCGAGTTGGGTCAACTGGAAGTTGACTTTGACTTTGACTTTTGGCTTGGTTAGGGGTAGATGGTCATTTTACCCTGAGGTCGGTTAGCAGTATTTGACTAAGTGTTTTGTGGGAATTATAGCCGGAGGATTTCCGGGGCAGCAGCAGCAGAAGGCAGTCAGTTCCCATGCAGATCAGCAGCTATTTTGAGGTGAGTCACCTTCCAGTAGCGGTGGGTCTACGGCCACAATGTCGGCCCACCAATAGGGGTTGTATGATAGATGATTGTCTCTGTGATATTCATCTAGGGTTGCTACTACCTGTGATGTGTTTATGTGCTAGTATGAGATGATGCTATGTGCTAGTGACAGTAGGGGAGATAGTCCCCAGATTACCGATCGATTGGGCCGAAGGGGCGGTCATGCCCAGCCATGCTAGATAGATTATATGATATGTGTTATGAGGTAGTAATAGGGGTGAAATAGTCCCCAACATCCGGTCGAGAGGACCGAAGGGGAGACCAACACCCAGATATGCTAGTTAGCATCCGGTCGAGACGACCGAAGGGGAGGCTAGCACCCAGATATGCTAGTCAGTATCCGGTCGAGAGGACCGAAGGGGTAGGTCGGGCACCCAGTTACGCCTGACAGTATATGTATGTTATGTGGTTATATGGTATGTGGTACAGTGGGGGAACTCACTAAGCTTCATGCTTACGGTTTACAGTTTTGGTTTCAGGTACCTCTTCTTCAAAGGGGAAGGAGCTGGCGCGGTAGCGGCACATCACATACATGCTTTGTACTCCGCACTATAAGATCTTCCTGGGGATTTGTACTCTAACATTATTATGTTTTATAAAATGGTTTCCAGACACGCGACATCTTTTATGAAATGATATGATCGGTGAATGTTTTATTTCTAATGTTTTGGAAAGTATATATTTTAAAAATGAAATTTTTGTCTCGTATTTTTGGGATGTTACACCGGAGCTACCCCAGTAGCAAAATCACCATACCGTCTAGCCCCGACAGAGATGCAGGCATTATCCAACCAACTAAATGAGCTACTTAATAAAGGCTTCATCAGGCCGAGCTTCTCACCTTGCGGAGCACCAATCCTATTCGTAAAGAAGAAGGATGGATCCTTTCGCATGTGCATCGACTACCGAGAACTAAATAAGCTCACAATCAAGAACCGATATCCCCTACCGCACATAGACGATCTGTTCGACCAGCTCCAAGGAGCAAACTACTTCTCAAAGATCAATTTAAGATCCGGGTACCATCAGCTGCGAGTCCTGGAAGGAGATGTTCCCAAGAAGGCCTTCCGAACTCGTTATGGTCACTACAAGTTTGTAGTGATGCCCTTTGAATTAAAAAATGCACCGGCGATGTTCATGGACTTAATGAACTGGGTATGTCGTTCCTTCCTGGACAAATTTGTGAATGTGTTCATAGAAGACATACTCATCTACTCTTGAAGTAAGGAAGAACATAGTCAACACCTCCGACAGATCTTGGAAACACTAAGGAAAGAGAAGCTATACGCTAAATTCTCAAAGTGCGAATTTTGGATTCGGAAAGTAGATTTCATGGGTCACGTGGTCAGCAAAGAAGGGATACACGTGGACCCATCTAAAATCACGACAATCGAGAATTGGTCAGCTCCAAGAACTCCAATGGAAATCCGATAATTCTTGGGCCTTACTGGCTATTACCGAAGATTCATAGAAAACTTCTCAAAGATTGCCAAACCACTTACCACCCTGACTCAGAAGGGTGTAATCTACAACGGGGAGAAAAGCAAGACGTTGCGTTCGAAACACTAAAATAAGCCCTATGCAGTGCACCTATATTATCCCTGCCAGAAAGAACAGAAGACTTTGTGGTTTACTGTGACGCATCAAACCAAGGTTTGGGATGTGTTCTAATGCAACGAGGAAAGGTCATCACATACGCCTTGAGACAACTCAAGACACACGAAGTCAACTACACTACCCACGACCTAGAACTGGGAGCAGTCATTTTCTCCCTAAAGATCTGGAGGCACTATCTCTATGGAACGAAATGCACAATCTTCACCTATCATAAGAGCCTTCAGCACATTCTCAACCAAAAAGAACTCAACATGAGACCGAGACGATGGGTTGAACTACTAAGCGATTACGAATGCGATATTTGTTATCATCTGGGAAAGCTAATGTAGTAGCTAATGCTCTCAGTCGAAAGGAATACTTGGGCCGCCGAGTGAAGTCAACCATGACGATCCATTCACACCTATCCACACAAATTAAGGAGGCTCAAATGGAAGCCTTGAAAATAGAAAACGTGGTTGGCGAAGCCTTACAAGGAATGGATAAGAATCTTGATGTTAAGGGTGACGGAGTTCGTTACTTCATGAATTGAATCTGGACACCAAAGTTTGGTGGATTCAAATGAGGCTCATAAGACTCGATACTCTATGCATCCCAGTTCAGACAAGATGTATCTGGACCTCAAGAAATTGTATTGGTGGTCGAACATGAAAGCCGAAATTGCTGCCTATGTAGGCAAGTGTCTGACTTGCGCCAAAGTCAAGGTAGAGTACCAAAAGCCCTCAGGATTGTTACAATAACCTGAAATACCCGAGTGGAAGTGGGAGCGGATAACCATGGATTTCATAACCAAGTTACCCAAAACAGCGGGCGGACTTAACACCATATGGGTGATCGTCGACAGGTTAATCGAATCCGCGCACTTCCTACCAATAAAGGAAACTGAAAAGATGGAGAAACTAGCTCGAACATACAAGAGATTATTCGACTTCATGGTGTACCAATATCCATTATCTCCGATAAAGATAGTAGATTCACCTCAAGGTTCTGGCAGTCACTACAAAAATTTCTAGGGACGAGACTAGACATGAGTACCGCTTACCATCCACAAACCAAGTGTCAGAGTGAGAGGACCATTCAAACTTTGGAAGATATGCTAAGAGCTTGTGTGATCGATTTTGGTAAGGCATGGGAATCCCATTTAACACTATTCAAGTTCTCGTACAACAATAGCTATCACACTAGCATCAAGGTTGCTCTATTCGAAGCCCTCTATGGCCGCAAGTGCAGATCACCTCTGTGTTGGGCTGAAGTGGGTGACACGCAACTAGCTAGAGGGAAAATACCCGACAACACTCTCACAGGCCTAGAAATCATAAGAGAAACGACTGAGAGGATTTTCCAAATCCAAGAACGGCTAAAATCTTCAAGAGACAGAGAAAAGAGTTATGCGGACAAAAGACAGAAGCCCTTAGAATTTCAGGTTGGGGACCGAGTGCGATTGAAGGTCTCTCCCTGGAAGGGATTAATACGTTTTGGAAAACGTGGGAAACTAAATACAAGGTATATCAGACCATTCAAGATCCTTACCCGGATCGGCCCGATAGCATACAAGTTTCGATTACCGCAGGAACTAAATAACATACATCCTACCTTTCATGTGTCAAACTTAAAGAAGTGCTTGTCCGATGAGACCCTTGTCGTCCCTATGGAAAAATCGAAATCAACGAGAGTCTCCACTTTGTAGAAGAAACCAATAGAAATCATGGATAGGGAAACTAAAAGAACAAAACAAAGTCGCATACCCATTGTGAAGGTCCGCTGGAATGCAAAGCGAGGACCTGAATACACCTGGGAGCGAGAAGATCAGATGAAACAAAAATACTTGCACCTTTTCCCTAGTCCATAAATACTTATCTTAGAATAAATTTCGGGATGAAATTCTCTCTAACGGGGGGATGATGTGACAACCCGATATTTAAAGTCAATGTAATGTGTAACACCCAAAATTTTCATATAATTTTTCACATTTTAAAAATAATTTTCATTCATAAGTATTATAAAAACATCATTGTATCACATAACAATCCATAACATCACATCCCGAGATCATAATATATAAAACCCCTCGTGTGTGTACTAATCAAGTCGGCGCCTTCCCGCGATCCTCACTGGTACCTGAAACACATAACACATAACACAGTAAGCATAAATGCTTAGTGAGTTCCCCAAAATACCACACACTACTCATATTAGTCACTCGAGACTATGACTCTGTTTGACCCTCTAGTCAATGTATCTCAGTGGGACCCTCCAGTTCCATAACTCTATGGGCCCTCTCTGGCCCTAACTCTGTGGACCTTCCGGTCCTAACTCTGTAAACTTTGTAACATACATAGCATAAATAACATATAAATCTCATCACACAAAACATACAAATACTCTGTCACGTAACTCTAATTACCACTCTAGGTAAAGTATAGTGAGAAGACTCACCTCGGGTAACTCGACAATCTCGAACTCTAAAATAATCTGGTCTAGCCTCCGCCTAATCATACGAAATAAACACTCTTAATCAATAATCCTCTCAAGGCTAGACTCCCCTCTCTCTTGGTACTCTCAGAAGGGTAAAAGACCATTTTACCCCTCCCATGGCTCAAAGACCCTAAAGTTGACCAAACCCTAAAAGTCAACAAAACTCAACTCTTGGTGTACCCGGTGTCCTCACAGAAATGGGGTGCACGACCCTTTACGCCGCACGTACTGGGATTACGCCACGCGTAACTCCCAGTTTCAGACTCTAAGCTCTTGAAGTCTTAAATAGTTAAGACCCATGTCCAACTTCTAGATCTGACCATTTCTAAGCCTCTTAATCTATAAAGTTGGTGACTTTAAGCCTTTGCATGGCTGGACAAGTCACTAACACCCATAACATTCCATTTCCCAACTCTAGAATGTTCATAACTCAAGCATGACCTCATAACAACGACCGAGATGGAATTTTTATGGATCTATAACACAAATATCACTGAAATGGGACATGTCTAGGTCGATGGAGTCCATTACACTCAAAAAGTCTCCACCTTTGGGACTTTTAACCTTAGAAATGGTCCATGCAACATCAACCCAAAATAAAGAGGAATTTTTTGAACTTTATACCTTTAGATGAAGCTCCTTTCTCTAAAGATCTCAGATCCAAACTTGCACTTCAAGCCCTAGCCTCTACAAGCTCTTCTCCTTCTTCTTCACTAACACACCAAGACACTTTTAGCTCCAAAACACACACACTCAAGCTAAGGACGATGGAAGGCTCTCTCTTAGGGTTTCACTCTTTGATATGGAGGCTGAGAAATGAGCCTTAGCATCCTTTAAATAGTGCATAAGCCAAACATTTAGGGTTTGCATCTGGACCCTTTACACCCAGCGTACCCAGGCGACTCTGCGTCCAAATTAAGTGCATGAGTACATGCCATACTCCCCTGTACCCCCAACGTACTCATTTGCTACAAGACTCACTCAATGGGACTAATCTTGGCAACTTGACAAAAAGAAAGGTTAAATAGCCTTACCTGAATTTCGGGATGTTACATAATGACCTAAGTCAAGTATTGTAATCTATTTTGAATTAATAAATAAATTAAAATAGCGTCAGAAATAAAATGTTCAAAAGTCTCAATTAGGATACATCAAGTAATAGATGTCGTAACAAGGTTTTCAGAAATGTAAAGAACACAAAAATCCGAGTTATATGAAGAAATTATGACCATTCGAAAATCCACAGCAAAACCGGTAAAACACTATTAAATGTGAAACGCGAAATTTCAATAAAATACTTTTTAGCGTTAGGTATCTACATGAATGTCGTAGATATCATTAAACCGTGAACGTACATAAAAAGAACGTCCAAATCTGACTTAGTATGAGGAAGTTAGGATTTATCTAAGTTTCGGAGTAGCGGTAGACAGCTAAAAACTCGAAATAGAGATCGAGCGGTATTTAGCTGAGACAACCTAAACGAGAGTTGAAGATCTCGACAATAGTAGTACAACGGTAAAAAGACAGACAAAAATGGACATCGGATGAAGAAGTTATGATTTTTTAACGGTCTTTTTCCTGTCCCGGCCTATTAAAAATATATAATTAAAAATAAGTCAAAATTCTCCAATGAAGTCTAAATGAAAGTTGTAGACTATATTCTCACCTACACGTGTATATAAAGAACGTCAAAAACGGAGCTCGTATGCGAAAGTTACGCATTTTAGAAGATTGGGGCACACAAACCAAGGGGGTACGCCCAGCGTACGCCATACGGGGCCACAGATCGACCACGTCTCCCCTATAACCCTCTACCCCGTCCCATCCGAAGTTCGGCGACCAATGAAGCCGTCATGCATGATGTACGCACTGCGTATGCGAGTACGCCCAGTGTACTTCGGAGTACGCCCAACGTACGAGGCCAGGCACCCCTCCTATAAATAGGATGCGAGGGTTCCGACTTTTAGTTGCAAATTTACCACCTTCTCTCACAAATTTCATACTTCTACCCTCTTGACACTATCTCGACATCCCGGTTTCATATCCAGGCTCTGACGGAAGTTCGAAGCCCCGAGATTCCCGAGGAATATACCACTTTCCGGTCGAAGTGTTGCCCGAGAAAAGTCTTGTTTTCTTCAAATCATCACACTTTCTAGGTGAGTTCATACCCCTATATTTTCACGTCTTTTCTATGTTTTAGGGGGGGGGGGGAATACAAGTGAAACGCAAGAAAAACTTACGTTAAAATGCAAATTGTTACATACAGTTTCAAATACTTTATCTACATTTTGTGTATAAATGTTAAATATGTAAAATAACATTATTACAAATGTTATACTTTACATGCAAAGTTGGTAGTGTGAGAACAAGGTTAATAGAAGAACTTTTATCCTTAACACAGAAATGGTTGAAATACCAAGGTAAATTCAAACCAACTATAATCTGATCTTATGGATTCAAAGGATAACCACTCAAGCTCTAATACCAATTGTGAGAACAAGATCTATGCACATGGACAAGGTTTGAGAACTCAAACCTTGAGTGAATGCTTGAGATCAATGTCTGCTTGATAATGGATGTTCAAGTTGAGACTGGAAAGACCAGTCAAGTCTTAGATAATCAGTTCAACAAATGATCAAGACATTAATTAAGAACAGGAAGATAATGATCAAGGTAACATCAATTAATAAAGAACAAGAAGAATGTTAGTAAATGCCAAAAGTAAGACAAAGATCTGTTGTTGACTTGTATTGAATGCTCATATATATAAGAGATAATGTTACAGTGAATTGACCCAAGTGTTTACATAGGACCGGACAAAAGATACAATTATGACATTCTGATTGTCCTAAATCAACTTTAAACTAAGTCCTATGAAACGTTACATCACAATACAAGAGAAAAGTAATAAATGCAAAAAAGACATAGACACTTCATTCCGGACAAGTAATGTTCCGGGGATGAAGGTTTGGTTCGGATCAGCATACATTATGGACTTCAGGATCGGCTCTAGAATGTGTTCCTCTTCAAAATACTTCACTTCTTTTCACCAGGTCCAGAAGGGTTCCGAATCACATCTTCCTTCGGAACCCACAACCTTCGGAATAAGTACTTAGGATTGCTAGAGGTTCACTTTCAGGCGCCAACAATCTCCCCCTAAGTTAACTTAGAAATCCATCGAGTTTAGTTTATTTTGTCCTTGATGAAGGTGCATGCTCGGAACAACCATTCACGCACCGTAATGTACCAAGTCAGTTGACTTACAAACTTTGCCTTAACCTATTCTGGAGCATCAGACTTGGATGCCCGGGATATGAAGTTCTGCAGAGCTTTGGTAGGAACCAGGTGTTTGTCAAGGACTTGGAAGAAGTCCTTCTTGTTTGTTCTTCTGGTGGTGTAGACAAACCCTAGAACCGGTTCTTCGATCGGACCATCTACATGAATTTTAGCTTCCGGAAGAAAAAAATTCGATCTTTGCAACGAATTGTTCGATTCCGTAGAGATGAGCAAGTTTGTAATCACAGCGGCACAACTCAGCAACATAGTCTTTGAGGAAGCTGAGAATTGCGTGATAGGCACCCATACTGATGTCATCCTTTTGATTTTCTTTGAAGTAAGCAGCAAGAGTAAGGATGTCGTTCGGATTCATAAAAGGAAAATCCGCATCAGTAACAGTTTTGGGAGTTGGTTTGTTCCGGAGGAGATGGAAACGGAAGAGAGGACAGTTCAGCTCAAATTTTACCAAAATTTTTCTTCCAAAGCCATGAACTTTTGTGATCCTCTTTCTTGTTCATACCTCCTTGAAGGGTTGAGCTTTCTTGGCGTAAAAGGTTTTGAGCCTTTCACGTTCTGTCCAGATGATCACTTCCGGATTATCGGTTGGATGGAGCGGAGCAAACTTTGTGTAGAACTTGCTTAAGGGAGAGAGAGGAAGATCCAGTTGATCAGTGTCATTTGAGGGAAGGTCATAATAGAGACTTGGGATGATTTCCTTGGCTTGAAGAATGCCTTCTCGACACAGAGGAGAGATGCCACACATTGGATCGGGATAATCTTTCAACGCTTGAATGAGGATGCTGTCCTCCAGTGCCTTGTGAATTTTTTCTTCAGACCATCCAAATTTTTGTTTATGGGGAGGTCCGGACTGAAAGGCTCATTTTTCGGAAGTCATCGGTGTCTTCCCTTTGTCTCTTTGAAGAGCATCAATAATCATCTTCATGTTCTCGTCAATAACGAATTCTGGAGTAGGAGTTGGAAGCGGTTCTTCCAGAATTTCATCTGGAGTGAGAAGAGGGGAGCCTTGATCAATTGGAGCTACTTTTGGTTCCAGAATGGGAGTAGGAGGCATCATGGAGGGAGTGGCTCGGAAGGCTTTAGCTGTAAGGAGAGAATTTGCCTTAGCCATTTCAAAGGCGTCCGAAAGAGAGGATGGCCAAGAGACAGTGGACCAGATCCTCTTTTGTTCTTCTGATAGCACCTTCGGAGCAGTCAAATTTGGAGCTTGAAGACCAAGAATTCCTTTGGGAGCTTCATCCGGAATGTAAATTTCATAATCTTCATCTCCTTCGTTTCCTTCAGTAATTCCCAGGATTCCGGAGACAAATTGAACATCTTCTTCTTCGGAATCGAGGTCCTTATCCCGAAGTGTGAATCCCGAGGCTGGCTTCCATCTCCTGCTTGGGCTTTCTCCCCCTCTTGCATCGGTGACCCTGGAAACTGGTGTAAGCGATAAGTCATCCTTGATAGCATCAAGTTTAGAGAACACCTTATAAAGATCGGTGGAGAGTTGAAGATTAAGAGTGTCATAGGGTTCAGAAGTGGGAGTTTGTTCGGAGAGATGCTTGAATGTGCTGCTAAGGATTGCAATCATCTCATCAAATTTCCTGTTCGGAACATCCACAATGTTCCAAGTTGAGTGCAGGAGTTTGATGAGGACTTGTTGAATGATCAGATTCATCTCATCCTTCTTCCAGATCTCCTTCTCTAATCGTTGAATTTTTTTCTCATGACGAACATGATTCTTCTTGATTAGGTCGTTGGTAGCAGACACAAGATCGTCATGAACCTTGAGCATGGAGGAGATGGTGTTGAGATAATTGTCAACAAGAGCATCGTACTTGGAATCAAGTTCCTCAACAGTGTGTTTCACCCGGATGGAAATCAGTTGGTTAAGTTGGGATTCTCTCTCTGCTACTGAGGGTCCGGACTGATGGGAGAGAGACTGAAGAACAGCATCAAGTTTTGAATCAATTCTGAAGACTTTTTGATCCAGTTTCGAATTAAGCTCTGTTACGGATGCCTCTACAGATGACACTTTAGCCATAGTGTCTGAGACATTATTGCGGATTTCCAGTAAGGCAAAAGGGTCAACATGATCACTAGCGGAGGATTCAGATTCGGAATCCAAATGTTGCGAAGGAGGTTGGTGAGCATCCAGATTGAAGGGGGAACCCGGTTTGGCAGCATCATCGTCTTCTTCAAGATTTGAGTTGGAGCTGTCGTCCGAGTGGTAGTGGAGGAGGATCCGAAGTCAAAGGCAGACTTGGATACGGATGCTTTGGATTGATAGTTAATGGAGGTCATGAGATGAGCATCTGGAACTGTTGTTGCTTCTCCCTCCAACATAACTTCTTCTGAGATTTCTTCTTCCGAATCAGTATGGAAGATGCTTTGACAAATGACGATTGGGGGTAGTTCCGAAGTGAGTTCATTGATTTCGTCATCGTCCAAGAGATGGACATAGGGCATATTGCTTTGGATAGCCCGGTTCCTCATGGAGATAAGAGTGGATTCAACTTGAGCATGAGTCAGGTCCGGACGTCTTGATGCGGCCCTGTTCACATAATCTTTCCACAAAGGATCATTAGAACCTGGTCGTCTTGTACGCCTTCCGAGTATCAGACCAGTTGTGGCATTGAAAGTTGGAGAGACTGCTCCTCCTTCTGGATGCTTGGGTTCCAGAACAACAGTTCCTGAGTGTGTGCGTGTGGAAGAGATAAGGGGAATATCAAATGTGACACGTGGTTGTGTTCCAGGGGGCTGCAAGGAACTTTGTTCAACACCGGCATCACCCTTTTGGGAGGGTGAGGGCGGAATATGTGTAGACTCCCCGTGAGTGTGTGCTTGTGATGAAGAAACATTGATGGGTACCTCAGATGAGTGGGCAGGAGGGGTGTGTGGACGGCTAGAATTAGCCGGAATGTCATGGGTGCCCTCCTGTTGAGAGGGGGAACTGACATTGGATTTCTTTTTGGCCTTAGGTTTGGAGGGTGAAGCCTTTCGTTTGGCTAGTTGCTTAACTTTGGGTCTGAACTTAGTGGGAATGGCCTCTTCTGGAGTAGGCTCAACTGAGACCGGGGCAGGCTGTGTTGGGTCGAACACAACCGAGGTCTCAATATGGTGTTTCAAAAAGGGAGATCTGGAAGGAATGAGGGCCAACATATTGTCCGGAAGTCGTTTGACGGGACCAAAAGATGATTGGTCCGGAATTCTATAAGCCTTAACAAGTTTAAAAGATACACATACCTCCGGAGGAATGGTGCTCACCGGAATGGGGACTTTAAGTTCCTTGAAGATCTGTTCAATCTTAAGGGCCCAAAATCTAGGGCTTGAAATCTCGTTCGGTTTCCTCTTGATGGAAAACTTGCAAAAGTCTTGCCATAATACTTCAGGAAGGTCCACAACGTTGTTACATCCGGAGTAAATGCTGAATACCACATTCAGCCAGTCTTTGCTTAGGGTATCAGTACCACCGTGCTTTCCCGATAGCCCATGAATGATAAAATGCATAAGGACGGTCCAGAGCCCTGAAACTGCAGTTTTCTTGAAATCCTTTGCCCTATAGTCTTGAGTGTACCCGATGAAGTTGAGAAACATCTGGAACTCTTCAGCAATTGGTTCCACCACTTCGAAACCAACAGGATTTGGTGAAATTCCAATGGCCTTGAGATAGGTTGTTTTGTAGACGGGAATGGTGCGATCATCGATGATGGAGGTTAACAGAACATCATCTTCAAGTTTGATGCTAGTGAATGCACGATGAAGATGAGAAAGAGGGAGTGGAGGATCAGGGATTTTGGTAAGTGGAATGGAGAAAGGATGATGTGTAAGGAACTCAATCATTATCCTGATTGATTTGTCGTAGTCAAGGGGGTTCAAGGAGAACAGTTGGGTGGTGTCCCTAAGAAAGGGTACTTGATCTGCAGATGATGATGATCCCTTCGATCCTTTGGATGATTTCTTCCTGGCTATGGATTTCTTGGGAGTTGGAGCAGTTGAAGCTTGGTTGTTGGAGGACTCCATTGATGAAGATGAAGAAGGCTTGAAGAACACAAAGAACTGTGAGGGTTTTTGGGAGGTTTGAGAGTTGAGAGATCATAAAGAGGTAAAGGTAAATGCGAAAAAGTATTTATAGGTAGGGAAAGATGGGTTGGGTCGAAAAAGGCAATGATGAGGGTTCGAAATCCATCAGGTCGCATTTAATGTTAGGAAATTAAGATTAGACAAGTGAGGTGAAAGGGCAAGGCAATTGGTCTAAAAGAGGAGAATGTAATCGTTAATTTGTTTTCCATTTTAGAGAGTGTGCAGTCGTGTCACGCAAAACGAGGAAGATTGGATAAAGATCTTCCTAAAAAGTAACCGTTGAGAAAAACTGTTTCATCTTATTACCTCCTGGTATTCCGGATGAATTGTTCCGGACAGTGGATGATCTGGAGGATAAAAGGGATGTTACGGAACATATATGATAAAAAGGGTTTTCGGAACAAATTTTGAAAATTTCAGAGCATTTTTGAGAATTCCGGAGCACTTTGAATTTTCGGAGCAAATTAAAAATTCCGAAGCAAGTTGAAAATTTCGAAGCAAGTTAAAAATTCTGCAGCAAATTTTGAAAATTCCGGAGCAAGTTGAAAATTCCTTTCCGGAGTGGA
Source organism: Lactuca sativa (assembly GCF_002870075.4). Classification (NCBI taxonomy): domain Eukaryota; kingdom Viridiplantae; phylum Streptophyta; class Magnoliopsida; order Asterales; family Asteraceae; genus Lactuca; species Lactuca sativa. Next base: position 309,650,320 of record NC_056630.2, on the reverse strand, counting down.
TTTCCGGAATTCCTTTATTGAGTGAGTTCTGAAATGGCGATCCGGATAATGGTCGATCTTGATAGTCGTGATGAAGAGAATGAACTGTGCACCTTAAAAACTCGAGGGGTAATTAGTAAAAAAGACAGGTAAAAGGATCCTATGTATTTAGAGGGAAAATAGTTCTGAAGAAAAAAAATTATTGAGTTCGGAGCATATTTTTCTTCTAAATACTTCTATCAAAGAGAACATGTCTCCTAAAAGAATTGAGGATCAGGCATCATCATACCCATTTTGTTCAGAAAACCATTCAATTTGGTTTCGTCTAATGCCTTAGTAAAGACATCAAAATTTTCATCATCAGATGGAACCAAAATAAGTTCGATGTCACCATTTAGAACATGATTTTTAATAAAGTGGTACCGAATGTCAATGTGCTTCATCATGGAGTGCTGAATTGGGTTGTGAGAGATTGCAATGGCACTTTGAGAATCACAATAGATATGAATGCGTTGAAATCGGTAACCATAATCCAAGAGTTGAGATTTCATCCAGAGAACTTGAGAGGTACAGCTGGCAGCAACAATGTATTCAGCTTCAGCTGTAGAGAGAGCAATGCAGTTTTGTTTCTTGGATGACCAGCTGACTAAACGACCACCTAGGAATTGACATCCTCCTGATGTACTTTTCCTATCGAGTTGAAGACCACCATAGTTTAAATCAGACTAAGCTTGTAGAAGGAAACTTTCATTTGATGGATACCAGATTCCGAGGTTCTTTGTACCTTTGAGGTACCGAAATATTTGTTTTACAACCAAAAGATGAGACACCTTCGGATTGACTTGAAATTTGGCACATAAGCATGTTGAGAACATAATGTCTATGCGACTTGCAGTGAGATAGAGTAAGGATCCAATCATTCCATGATACTTCTTTTCATCTACAGAAACACTCGAAGGGTCGGCAAAGATTTTGTGACCAAAGCCCACAGGTACCTTGGCTGAGGCACAGGTGTCCATAAAGTATTTATTGAGAAGCTCAGAAATGTACTTCTCTTGGTGAATGAAAATACCTTTGTTAGTCAATTTGACTTGAAGGCCTAGAAAGAAGCTTAATTCTCGATTCATTCTCATTTGGAAACGACTGACCATAAGTTTGGCAAAATCAGCAACCATAGATGAATTTGTAGATCCAAAAATGATGCCGTCCACATAAATTTGTACCAACATGAGATGCTTTCCATTTGATCTTCTGAATAGAGTGGGATCAAGTATACTTCTTTGAAAACCTGAGCGTTTGAGAAAATCGGTGAGTGTCTCGTACCAAGCCCGAGGAGCTTGCTTGAGTCCGTAGACAGCCTTTCGGAGTTTATAACAGTAGTTCGGAAAAGAAAGATTAATAAATATGGGGGGTTGTTGAAGGTATACTTCAGTGTCAAGTTCACCATTAAGAAAAGCATTATTAACATCCATTTAATAAACTTTGAAGCCTTTGTGGGCAGCATAAGCAAGAAAGATTCTGATGGCTTCAAGTCGTGCAACAGGAGCTAAAGTTGCATCGTAGTCAAGACCTTCAATTTGGGTAAAACCTTTAGTAACCAATCTTGCCTTATTTCGGATGATAACTTCTGTATCGTCTAGCTTGTTGCGAAATACCCATCTTGTACCAACAATAGGGTGATGTTGAGGAGGGGGTACGAGAGTCCAGACTTCATTTCGATCGAATTCTGCCAGTTCTTCTTGCATGGCTTTAATCCAATCAGCATGCTCTAATGCTTCCTTGATGGATTTGGGTTCAACCATGGATATGAATGCTGAAAAATGGCATTCATTTTGGATGTTGATAGGTGATCGAGTTTGTACACCAACATTCGGATTGCCTATCACTTGGTTCAGAGGATGATCCTTCATCCAAACATGCAATCGAGGGAGTTCTTGTGCAGCCGAAGGTCCTACATCAAAATTAGAATTGATTTTCTCCCCCTAAATGATTTGAATATTGGAATGGTGTCCCCCCTGAACTTCTGAGCCGGAGAGGTTGACATCATCATCAAAAGGAAACTCAAAGAAGTTTTCATTTTCATCAATGTTGAGAGGATTGGAGTCATCGAAATCAACAGCTGCATCTTGGAAGCCATCCACATTTGATTCAAGAGAGGGATTTTCATTATTATTCTCCCCCTCAACCTGAGAAGGTTGAAACGGTTCAGAATCAAATGGAGGTAGGCTCGGAAGTAGACCGGAGAGGTTGTGAGAAACTGGGGATTCCGAATGAGAAATTGGAATCAGAGATGGTCTTCATCGACATTCGGAATCAAGAGCAGTTTCGGAAGGACCAAAGAGGGTTTCAAAGTCAACCTTGAGAATGGTTTGAGGGTTTGGACATCCTGGCGGGGGAGCATCAGACTCCATGATGTGAGTTGTGACGTGAGAGGGGCCAGAATTCCGAAGAAAGTTGTCATCAAAGGTAATATCAAAGCTTTCTTCCACAACACGAGTTCTTCGGTTGAGAACTCTGTAAGCCTTGGATTTGGAAGAGTACCCAAGAAAGATAGCTTCATCAGCTTTAGGTTGGAACTTTGTAAGCTGATCACGGTTGTTTTTGATGAAGCATCTGCATCCGAAGACATGTAGGAATGAGATTGTTGGCTTTCGACCATTCATTGCTTCGTATGGTGTCATGTTGAGACGTCGATTGATGATACTTCGATTTTGAGTGAAACAAGCAGTGGATATAACTTCAGCACATAGATAGAGTGGTAGGTTTGCATAGTGTTCTATTACGTCTTTCAAATACACCATTTCGTTGTGGACTGTAGGGAGCTGAGAAGTTGTGATCGATTCCTTTTTCTGTGAGAAACTTCTCAATGGTAGAATTAACAAATTTCGAACCATTATCACTTCAGATTCTTCTGATCGGGAGTTTGATAAGAACTTCTATTCCTTTGATACAATTGATGAGCTCAGAGGTTGTTTTGGATTTCAGCCTTAGGAAGAAGACCCAGATGAACCTTGTAAAGTCATCAACAATCACAAGAATGTATTTCTTATGATGAAGACTTTCTACAGTGGATGGTCCACAAAGATCAATGTGTAGAAGTTCCAATGGATCTGAAATGGATTTTTCGATGATAACAGGATGACCCTTCTTCGATTGCTTACCACACTCACATGCAGCACATAAATGATCACTTTCGAACTTGAGAGGAGGTAAACCTCTTACCATTTCACCTGATACAAGATCATTCATGTACTGAAAGTTCAGATGTGCGAGCCTTTGGTACCATAACCATCTGACGTCAAGAACAGCTTTGGAGAGAAGGCAGAGTTGCGGTTTGCCAATAATCATATTGATGTTAAGTGGGTACATGTTTTTTGTTGCGAAGAGACTTTATTAAACATTCTTTTCGGTCTTCAGTCATCACATAGCTGTATTTTTTGAAAAATTCCATACGCTGACTTGAGTCAGTAAGCTGAGCCACACTTATCAAATTATGTTTCAAGTCAGCTACATAAGCAACATGTGAAATAGAGAAGTTTCCATTGGTGAGAGTTCCATAACCACGAATTTGAGAATTGGAGTTGTTGCCATACGTCACATAACCAACATTTAGAGAAAGCTTTAAATCTCGCAGAAAATCCTTTTGCCCCATCATGTGCATGGAGCAAGCACTATCAATATACCATATTGTTTCATGCTCCGAAGGACAAAGTTATTGCAAAATTAGTGAGCAACGGAGCTTTTAGACTCCGAGTTAGACTTTGGGACGTAGGCATGGTCTTTGGACTTTGATTGTGACTTTGGAACAACTACGTGTTTCATGGTGAGATTACTTGAGTTCTTAGGAAACAGATAGAATGCTAATGTCTTTTCATCTATGCAGTAGTCATATTCAACTACTTGTGGGTTTGGAGCTGACTTCTTCGGAACTTTGATATCCGAAGGATTAACACTTTTTGTTGTCTCTGAGACGGTTGTTTTGTTAACAGATGTTTTGATTTTCCACACAAGATTTTTGTTTGAAGATTTTGAAATAGTGGTTTTTGAGCTTGTGGATTTGTTTGATGACACATTGCTCTTTGAAATTCTCGGTTTAAAGATTGTGCCATCAGATTTTGCAATAAAGACAGATGAAGCATTTTGAGGTGCCGGTGAAGTATTTCGGATGGTTTTGACATTAACATTAACATGAGCTTGAGGTGAGATTGAGCTAAGGACATCCTTAGATTCCAAACGAGCATAAGGTTCGGAAGGTCTTTTCAGGATCCTTGTAGGAACAAAAGAGTTTTGACTATCAGTGAAGACACGAGGATTCCGGAATGAATTTGGTTTAGAGTTAGCAAGGAACCTGGAATTTTGTCTAGTCTTAACTTCCTTTTTGATAGCATTTCTAGCTTCTGCCTTGGGATCTACAATATCTTTTCTATTCAACATTGGTTTTCTCTTAGGATGACGAGAGGATCCAAAAGTTTGTTCTTTGGATGGATTTATAAACTTAGGAGTAATGGGAACCAATTTGGTCTTTGAAGGAACTATGGAGTCCGATTAACATGAATCAGAGGACACATTGCGTGAGACTTCAACTTTATCATCTAAAGATGCCCATACAAATTCCGAGGCATTGACTTAAGTTGTTTCTGGAATAATTTCCTCAATCAAATAGTTATTTACGTGATTGCTTTTAGGAACATAGTCTACACAATTTGGAAGACTATAATGATATTATGTGGTCCGATTCAGGTCCAGGTTTATTGGAGGCGGAAGAGGCGTGGAATCAGGACATTTGACAACTATTGGTTGGAACTCAGGAATTAGGGACTCAAAAGATCTTTTAGCCTCCGGAAGGGGTGACAATGGAGAAACAGGAGTGTCCGAATATTTAAAGTTTGGAACCTCTCCCATGAATGTCAAATTTTGCAATTACTTTAGGGGACTAACAATTGGTTTCGGAAACTCGCTTCCGAGACTAGGAGCTTTGGACTATGGATGATGAAAATTATGAGTCATCCGAATGTCAGCTTCAAGCATGTCTATAGAGTTATGCAAAGCATCTATTTTGGCATTGAGACGTTTGTTATCAGAAATCAAAATATTTCGTTTAGAGTAAGTGATTTCACATTTATCTTTCAAAATGATACATTCATCTTTTGACATTACAAGTTCATGCTCTAGAGACTTGATTTCCAATTTTTTATCCTCAAAACATAATCTAAGACAACTTAGTTTGCAGTCTTTCTTCTCACTGGCTTCTATGGCAGACTCATAGGCTTTATAGATGGTGTTCATATCTGTTTGGATCTGGGTCAGATAAGGTTCACATAAAGTCAAATCAAAATTATTATCAGAGATCATGGATTTTACCTGCTGAACAATGCTTTGACCTGGTGGATCGTTAGTGGCCTTGTAGCAGTAGTGACATTCAGCAACATCATCTTCATCTTCCGACCCAGAAGACCAATAAACTTCATCACATTCAACCGTTTGTCTTGCCATCAAACATATATTTCTTCCAGACACCAAATCTTCATCATCTCCAGATGACCAATATCCTTCGATATCTCTTGAAACTGTAGTGACAAATGCCTTCTCTCTTTCATCCATTTCTTGTGCTTTTCGGACATAATGGGCCGAGTCTTTGACTTTTGGTTTCTGTGGAGCATCAGCTAGACAATCTTTGGAAAAATGGTTTGCAAGACCACATTTATGACACAAGATCTTTGGTTTTTCTGAGTTGGAATTTTGAGAAGATTCTGGGGCTGAGTTTGGTTTAGTGAGGTTAGGCTTGTATGCAGGAGGATTTTTGAAGGTGTTTTTTGGTTCCTGAGCAAAATATGGTTGAGGATGGTTTTGGTGAGGAGCGTTGAATCTGTTTTGGTATGGTTTGTAAGAGGGATTGAAAGGACGTTTGTATTTCATTGAGAGTCAGGAAAACTCTTGTTGGAAACGGAGTTCAGAAACCAGGGTTTCAGAATCATCGTCAGGATAGATGTGTGTGGGTAAAGGAGTTAAGGATGACTGAGCCAAAGGAACAGTGGGTTTGTAAGGTTCCAGAGCAGGTGGGTTCAGAATGGTTGATTCAAAAGAACTGACTAGAGCAAGTGGTCCTACGGAAAGTTCTCTTATGTTTTGAGAAACGTTTGATTCATTCCCTTGAAGCTCATCAAAAAGTTGATAGAGTTTCAATTTTTCAAGGAACCATTGCTTTGAAGACAGGACTTTACATTTCCCCATCCTTTACCAACACTGTTAATGAATTTGAGATTGTACTTGAGAGGAGTTCGAACAATCCCATGAGCAGTCACGTTGTTAACAACGATTCAATATCGGTTGGAGGCTGAGGCTACGGATTCACCTGGAGTAGTAATGAATGTGTCAAAGTCATTGACAACCGAGGTGAGGCGTTTTTCCTTCATATTTTCGGAACCTTCAATCAGATCCTGAAGAGTGTCCAAAATTTCTTTGGCTGATTTGCATAGCTTGATGTGCTCAAAGAGTGATGGAGGGACACCAAACACCATTTCCGAGAAGGCAACTTGATCAACATGTACCTTTTCAACATCATCTGCAGTTAGAGGGGCTGGACGAGCTTCATCCTCTCGCATGAGTTGAGCAGCTGCATCTCTTACAACTATTCTTACTGGAACATGAGGGCCTTCCTTGATGGATCTCCAGATTTGTTCACCTTTCTCTTTGGCTAGTAAAAACCTTTCCATTCTAAGTTTCCAATGATCATATTCTTGCCAAACTAGCAATGGGGCACCTGTAGGGCCACCCACGCTATTTGCGATTTGCATTGAAATCATTTGTTGAGGATTTGAAGCAGCCATTGAAGTGAAGATATCTTCAAGCTTAAATGGTATATAGAAGAACTTTTATCCTTAACACAGAAATGGTTGAAATACCAAGGTAAATTCAAACCAACTATATCTGATCTTATGGATTCAAAGGACAACCACTCAAGCTCTGATACCAATTGTGAAAACAAGATCTATGGCAGGGACAAGGTTTGAGAACTCAAACCTTGAGTGAATGCTTGAGATCAATGTCTGCTTGATAATGGATGTTCAAGTCGAGACTGGAAAGACTAGTCAAGTCTTAGATAATCAGTTCAACAAATGATCAAGACATTAATTAACAACAGGAAGATAACGATCAAGGTAACATCAATTAATGAAGAACAAGAAGAATTTTTTAATGTGATAAGAGTAAATGCCAAAAGTAAGAGAAAGATCCATTGTTGACTTGTATTGAATGCTCCTATATATAGGAGAGAATGTTACAGTGAATTGACCCAAGTGTTTACATAGGACCGGATAAAAGATACAAGTCTGACATTCTAATTGTCCTAAATCAACTTTAAACTAAATCATATGAAACGTTACATCACAATACAAGACAAAAATAATAAATGCGCAAAAGACATAGAGAATTCATTCCGGACAAGTAATGTTCTGGAGATGAAGGTTTGGTCCGAATCAGCATACATTCCAGACTTCAGGATCAGCTCCGGAATGTGTTCCTCTTCAAAATACTTCACTTCTTTTCTCCAGCTCCGGAATGGTTCCGGATCACATCTTCCTTCGGAACCAACAACCTTCGGAATATGTACTTAGGATTGCTAGAGGTTCACTTTCAGGTTCCAACAGGTAGCACACTAAGGGTTATCATTCAAATGAGACACACTTTTGAAAAACTATAATAGGTATAGTTTACGAGATATTCATGATATTTTACACTCTATGAACACTATAGAAAGGAAATACTTACATTTACAAGAAAAATGGACTTTTCATACTTATATCTATTTTATACAAACTTTTGTGAGGCATTTAACTTCATGTACTTTTAAGTACGCATTTCAAGTCTTGTGTTATAAACCATAATCTCCTGTAGTGAGAGCGTGATTCTTGTGTATAGATCTATACGGGATTAACAATCCCGCACCTAAACTGTTAGCTACAGTAGGACTGGTAGGTTTGGGGTGACAAACGTCATATCATTCCAACGCCTAAAGAACGTTGTGACAGGCAGTCTCGGTTAATAGTACGGTTATAAAACTCACATGAATTATTAAAACATTTGACTTCTAGGGCTATCAAACGCCTTAGTGGTTATATATACATATATAAATCTACTTACACCATTTCAGGTATGGAAAATACTTTTGCATTCCGGTTTTTGGAACTTTTAAAACTACTATTCATTTATGGAAAATATTGGATTTTCCAGAAACAAACTCAGTTACTTTATAGAAAAAAAGGCATACAATTCTTATACAAAAATGCTTATGAACTTACCAACTTAATTGTTGACACTTTTTTAAAACTACTTGTATTTCTCAGGGATTCAGTAATACAGGTAAACAACAACTTTTGGGGAAGGGATACTTAGGCGTCAATTTCAAACTTATTATATCATCGTAATGTAATTTCTTTTGAAACATGTATTACAATCAACAATATAAGTTTTTAAATTATATTTATGATGGTTGTGTTTGCTTTCTTTACTATTTACTCAACTGTTATGATACTACATGAAGTCATCCGCCCTCGAACGATTCCGCCGTTCTGGTTTGGGGGTGTGACATTCTGCTCAGAGTTTGCTTTTGAGCTGGCTCAGATGACCCGTTATCTGAGCATGCTCAAGACTAACATCCATCAATTTGTGTCTACCCAGCGATGTGATACTCTTTTGGAGTTGCAGGAGGCCGCTAGGCAGCATGAGTTGGAGATTGAGCTACAGATGAGGGAGCAGCGGCAGGCCCCGGCGCAGTCACAGTCGGTGCCTAAGCAGTCTAAGACCACTGATTTTAGGACTGGGGGTCAGTAGAGCCGCACTTGTGGAAAGTGCAACAACAGTCATTCTAGAGTTTGTCGGATGGGTAGTGGATGCCACAAGTGTGGCAAGGAGGGGAACTATGCTATGGATTGTCTCCAGACAACCCCTGCATCGGATATGAGGATATCCAATCGCTGTCATCAGGTTGGTTACGTGAAGACCAACTGTCCACAGCTCGCAGCCAGGCCGGCGCAGGCTCCAGCGCCGGCTACATTGAAGATACCAGATGGGAGGCCAGTCAAGACAGAGCCTCCGAAGGGTCAGGGGCGTGCCTTCCAGCTGACCGCAGAGGAGGCCAGGGCAGCACCAGATGTGGTTGCTGGTATGTTTCGCTCCTTTATTTCATTTATTATGATTGTATTATGCTTATCTATTGTACCTGTGATTAGGTATGTTCTTAGTGAACTCTTTACCTGCTTTGGTTTTATTTGACTCGGGGGAGAGTCGGTCCTTCGTATCTCAGTCATTTAGTAGGCAGTTCAGTGTGCCAGTGGGCGAGTTAGAGTGTCTATTGCGAGTCTCTATCACCAACGAACACGGGGTTTCTGCTTCTTCGATCTACCAAGGGTGTGAGATGGAGATTTTCGAGGTATCCTTTGTGATAGATTTGATTCTGATCCCCATGGGGGAGGTGTGTGTGATTGTAGGCATGGATTGGCTCAGTCGGTTCGGTGCTATGATTGACTGTGAGGGCCAGCGAGTGGTAGTTCGAACCCCAAGTGGGGGAGAACTGGTGGTATATGGTGAGGGCACCAGAGTGGGATCAGGGTTTTGCTTAGTTGCCAAGGCTCGACAGTATATTCAGCACCGGTGTGCGGGTTATTGGGCGTATGTGGTGGATACACGGGTCAGGGACCAGACTCCAGTTTCATAGGTCCCGGTGGTTAGGGAGTTTAATGATGTATTCCCGTAGGAGTTGTCAGGGATACCTCCAGAGAGGCAGGTCGAGTTCCGGATTGACCTGGTGCCCGGTGTGGCTCCCATGGCTAAGGCGTCGTACTGATTGGCGCCACCCGAGATGTAGGAGATGTCATCACATCTGTAGGAACTTTTGGGCAAGTAGTTAATTTGACCTAGCAGTTCTCCATGGGGAGCACCGATCCTCTTCGACAGGAAGAAGGACAGATCGCATAGGATGTGCATTGATTATAGGGAGTTGAACAAGTTGACGATGAAGAACTGTTATCCACTCCTGAGGATAGATGATCTCTTTGATAAGTTGCAGGGGGCATCGTGGTTCTCCAAGATAGATTTGAGGTCGGGGTATCATCAGGTCCGGGTCAGAGAGGAGGACGTGGAGAAGACCGCATTTCAGACTCGTTATGGTCATTACGAGTTCATGGTGATGTCGTTTGGGCTCACCAACGTGCCGACAGTATTTATGGACCTGATGAATCGGGTCTGTAGACCAATGTTGGATCGCTCGGTCATCATGTTTATAGATGATATCTTGGTGTATTCCAAGACTCGTGAGCAGCACGAGGAGCACCTCAGGGAGTTGTTGGGGGTTCTGAGACGAGAGCGGCTATATGCCAAGTTCTCAAAGTGCGAGTTTTGGTTACGGGAGGTCCAGTTCCTTGGGCACCTCGTTAACCAGGATGGGATTTTGGTCGACCCGAAAAAAATCGAGGCAGTCATGCTGTAGGAGGTTCCGAATTCTCCCTCAGATATCAAGAGTTTTCTGGGATTGGCAGGGTACTACCGGAGATTCATACGGAATTTCTCCAAGATTGAAATACCCCTCACTCGTCTAAAGAGGAAGGGGGTGGAGTTCCGGTGGGGCCCTGAGCAGCAGAGGAAGTTTGACACCCTCCATCCGCGTTTGTGTGAGGCTCCAGTTTTGACACTCCCGGAGGGAGTTGAAGATTTTTTAGTGTTCTGTGATGCATCCATCATGGGTCTAGAGGCGGTCGGCATGCAGAGGGGACGAGTGATAGCCTACGCATCGCGGCAGCTGAAGCTACATTAGACGAGATATCTAATCATGATTTAGAGCTGGGAGCGGTGGTGTTCGCTCTCAAGATATGGAGACATTACCTATATGGGGTCCGTTGTAGCATATATACGGACCACAAGAGCTTGAGACACATCATGGATCAGTTGAACCTGAATATGAGGCAGCGTAGGTGGCTAGACGTAGTCAAGGACTACGATTGTGAGATCCTTTACCACCCTGGTAAAGCGAATGTGGTGGCGGATGCTTTGAGCCGCAAGTCAGTTAGGTCTTCCACCCCAGCGATATGTATGAGGAAAGCGGTGGATTCTCTGCTTGTGAGTTTGATCAGAGATGCTCAGGTCGAGGGCATACGGCCAGAGAACTGGAAGATGGAGAGGATCAGGGGAGAGAACACCCGGTTTGTGCAGGATAGCCGAGGATTATTAACCCAATGCGGTTTGGTATGGGTTTCGATGTCTGGTGGAGTCAGAAAGACAGTCATGGAGGAGGCTCATAAGTCTCACTTCTCTATTCACCCGGGGGCCACCAAGATGTACACGGAGTTGAGTTTGAGCTACTGGAAGGGTGTGATTCGCTTCAGGAAGAGGGGGAAATTAGGTGCCCGTTACATTGGGCCGTTCAGGATCATTTACAGGGTTGGAAAGGTGGCTTACAGGTTAGAGCTACCGGAGGAGCTTAGTTGGATCCACAACACTTTCCATGTGCCGCAGGTGGAAAAAAATTATGGATCAGGAAGCAGTGGTGTCATTGGATGATATTCAGGTCGATGAGCGCCTGAATTACGTGGAGAGGCCTATGGCCATTCTGGAGAGGAAGATGAAAGTTCTGCGGAACAAGGAGATACCTCTGGTGAAGGTATAGTAGGAGCATCGGAGGGGGTCCGAGTGGACATGGGAGCCAGAGGCAGAGATGCGGGAGCACTATCCGGAGCTATTCATTGTGGCAGACTTCGAGGGCGAAGTCTAGTTCAAGTGGGGGAGAATTGTAATGCCCCGATTCTTAGGTATTGATTTTATAAGAATTTTCTTGTTTTCAAGGTCTACTCGACGAGTTGGTTGCCTTACTTGTCGAGTAGTAGCAGGTTGGTCCGCGTGATTTGGTGACCTACTCGCCGAGTCCAAGAGGGGACTCGGTGAATAGGAGCTGGCAGATGAAACCCTAATTTCTAGGGTTTTGCACCCTATTTAAGGATCACTTATCCCCCTTTAGCCTCTCTTACTGCTCCCCTCGAGTTTAAAAACCCTAATTTTTGTTGCTCTCTATATTGTTGTGCTTCTTAGCTTGGAAGAGGAATCTTGGAAGTGGAAAGCTTGGAGTTCAAGAAGTTTGGAGCAAGGGGCTGTTGTAGATATAGATTCTTTCCTGTCTTGGCATCATTTGGAGGTAACAAGTTGTTACCTTGGCTCTCCTTTATCTAGATCTCTTCATCTATGGGATTAAAGCTTTTCTTTTAGGGTTTTTTGGTGGTTATCTGCTTTGGCTCAAGATTTGAGGTTGCAACCTCAGATTTGGACTCCTCTACCCCCTCACCGTTATAAAGTTTCAGTCCTTGTCAAGAAATGACCTTTCCCTTACCTTAAGCCTCTCCTTTAGCTTGTTTTGGGTCATTATCATCTTGCATGCACGTAAAGTTTACAACTTTACGTGATAAACATACCCTAGGAGCTTGGATCTACAATATGGAACCTTGGCATGGCTTAAAAAGCCTCTGTATGGATGAAAGACTGAATGGAATCGGCGAGTCGGATGAACAACTCGACGAGTCCGATGAAGATTGCCTTAGGCTCGGCGAGTCAGTCGATGACTCAGTGAGTCAGCTAGGGTTTTCTTAACCTTTGGACACGTATGAACATGGTGAGTTGTAAGGGGAAAACTCGATGAGTTGGCCATGGAGTTACGACCACTGAAACTAGGAACTCGACGAGTCACTCGAATGACTCGGCGAGTTGATGAGTATGAAAGGAACTCGGCGAATGGCTGGCTGTACTCGATGAGTTGAGGAAAACATAGACCGTTAACCTTGGCAAACGAATTTGATTTTGACCAAGGGTTGACCATTGGACTTCTGGGGCATTTTGGGAAATTGGAAATTTACAAGCATGGTTCCATGGTGCATTTAGGTGGTGGAGTTATGCCGACAATCCAAGAGCTTGGGTTTATCTTCGAGTCGACAGTACGAGGTGAGTTATCCTCACTATACCAATGGGTCTAAGGCACCAAGGCTGGCCCTTTATATATCTGTATCTGGATTATGGCATGATATGTTTATCGATTACATCCTGGTAGTTAGGATGGTGGTATTCTTATGCTTAGTGGCCTGGTTAGGTCAGTGTCTTGGTTATAGGATGATGCTATGTCAGTGACCGGTTAGGTCTGTATCCCGGTTATTAGGATGCTGCTATGATTAGTGAACTGTTAGATCAGTTTGACTGTTTTGTGATATAAGCTAGCATATGATATTTATGTGCACATGTTTTTTTGATTGGGGGTTGGGTTCTGGCGGTCCTGCTTTGTGTTGTAGGCCAACATACCCGGTGAGCGGTCTAGATAGGTTGTAGGCCCTGCGAGGCAGTCCAGTCATGCCGACGGCTCGGGAGCGGTCCAAGTAGGCTGTAGGCCATGCGAGGCGGTTCAGTCAGGCTGAAGGCTCAATATGCATGCTGTTATGTAATTGTTATATGATGTGGTTATATTGGTAATGGCGTTGGTATTTTGGGGGAGCTCACTAAGCTTTCGGGCTTACAGTTTCACTTTATTGTTTTAGGTACATCAGGGGATCGTGGCAAGGCGAAGGCATGATCATACAGCTCCTCATGATTTGTTTATGTGTCTGGGAAAACTCTGTTATTAGATATTTTGAAAACAACCTTTGTAATGATGAATGGTTTTAAATGGTTTGAAAAAGTTTTAATTTGGCATGAAATTTTTGGGTGTTACATCACCTCAACCCAACAACTCTTCTTGAGCCTCCGTGCCTTCGGCTTACAGCCGACCCGCACCGGGTATCTTGGCCTACAACACAAAGTAGGACTGCCTCAACCCACCACTACCATATTTCAACATATAAACAGTCAGGGATTATCTAGGCACATAATACGTGCAAGCATCAATTATACAGCTCACTACTGCCTACTAGTCCTCTCACAACATACAATCCCACTACCAGTTAACCTTCATGAAATGCATAACCATAAGTAGCCAGAGGTGAGATAGCCTTCCAAACAAATGATCCTACTCTAGAGCCACAACCAAACAAGGAACATGCAAGAAAGCCTAGATCAAGAGTTCTCAGGCTATCCTACATGACCATAAACAGTCCCTAGGACACTCCACTAGATGATAACTAGAAAGTACAGATAACATACCGATCCAACAGTGCACTATAGCATAACAACATCCAATATACCAAGATACCGATCTAAAATATCACTACACTATATACCAGGATACCGATCTAGCAGATCACTATAGCATAACAACATACTAAGTATCAACAATCCAATGAATGCATGACCGTATATATTCAGGGGTGAGATAGCCACCTGTATAGGTGGTCCTACTCTAGAACCACAACTAAACAAGGAACAAGTAAGAGAGCTTAGACCAAAATTCGTCAGTCTATCCTACATGACTATATGCAGTCCCTGAGGCATCTTTCTACTAACAGATAACTAAAACTAATGGGCGGGCATTGGTGCTTTCGACCCACGGTACAATGAGGCGAAACTCACCTGAATCAAAGAACTCTGAACACTACGATACGACCCCTTTTCAACACTGCTTACTCACGCGAATCCACTAACACCAGAACCAGATAGAATCTCAATCAATAGCCAAAAATCCTCAAGTTTGACCCATAGTCAAACTTGGTAAAAAAGTCGACGATCAACAGTCAACGCAAGTCAACGGTCAACAGACCCTCATGACGTGACCATTTATGGCTCACGTCGTGAGCCACGCATGACAAAATACTCGGGTCTGACCACCCTCACGACGTGACATGCATCTCCTCACGTCGTGAGGTCCGTCTAAATGCCATTTTGATTCAAAAACCTCTTAATCCATTAAGATACTAATCCATATGTTCCATGAGGCTTCCTAGCACTCCAAAGATCATAAACATCGATGCTTTAAGGTCTTGTATGTCCAATACAAGTCTTGGGCTCAAATTAGGTTATTCATGGAGAAAAAGAAGATAAATTCTTATGAATGAACTCTAACATCATTCAAACTTCAGATCCATGGCATATAAGCATCCAGGGACCCTAAGGACCCATAAAGTTGCAAACTTTATGGAGTCGCAACGCTCTAACTCTTAAGATCTTGGATAAATATGCATAAAACCTTAGATCTAGCAATAAGGCAACATAAAGCTTGGATCTTGATTACTTACATTGGTCCAGAAGTGTGGCTAAAGGTTGCAAATGAAGCTTCCAAGCTGCAACTATGCTTCCATGGTAATCTCTTCTTTATTAAACCTCCAAAACTCCACCAAAAGCTCAAGTAACACAAGGATAGGCTATGGTTAGGTTTTATTGAGTTTAGGGAAGGTGGTTACTTTGGAACCCTAAAATGAAGTTTATGGGGTTTAAATAGTATGGAAACCCTAAAAGATCGTGGGCTTGGGCTGCAACGTACCTCACATCGTGAGCTCAGTTAAATCAGAATCTTCATTAAATCCCTTCTTACTTCGTGACACTTCAATGATCACGTCGTGAGCCCTTATTTTACCCAAAAACCATGCCTTTGACTCCTTGAAGTCCTAGGTCAATCCGATATGAAAACAGGATGTTACAGTTTAGACATTTATATCTTTTAAAATTTCATAGATTTGACTATTTGATATCATATATGTAAAGTGTTTTCTTAAAATAATTATTGTTTTACAAAACATTTTGAAACTTTTACTTTAAATGATTATTTTAATGAAAGGTGTTGCAATTATGATCACATTAGTTTACCATAAAATAGGTGGAATGCTAATGACTTTTATCCACACATTTATGACATAAGTGTCATGAGACTTACATTGCCATAAATTAAATCAATTATTCCATATTTCATTACTTTTATACGAGAATCTATTAGCTCGTATTAAATCATAAAAAAATCAATCAATAATTTTAAGCGAATATATACTTTAGGAAATATTCATCCATACTATATGCTACTATGATGGTTTTAAATGTGATATATAGTTTACTTAAGCTATTTATCTTATCGATTCATTTAACCCCACATATGTTGTTCGAGTTTGGTTATGATGTATATTGATAATTTTTTAGGTCATACTTTTGTTTTGAATATGACTTAGCTCTAATCATTGGTGGAGCTAGGTGGTTCTCGGGGATGCCTTGGAAAAATTTTTCAATAGTGTAATTTTTTTCGATTTTTTTTTTCCAGTAGGGTATTTTTTCAGAAAATTTTAAGGATACCCTTTAATTTGATCCTGACTCCACCGCTGGCTCTAATCCTTGTACAACTTTTGCGTACGGTATATTGTATTTGGGTCTATAATCTCATGCTCTTTGATTATTATTTGAATGCATATTTTTTGTAGAACGATGATACATACAACTCTTAATCAACTCTAAATTACACCATAGTTCTGGAATAGACTTGTATCTTTGGAGTTTCATCGCGTTAATCTTAAATTTTATAAATTAAGATCTCGTTTAATTATTTCTCAAAGATATGCATATTGGTTACCTTTACGAATCTAGTGTTTTTAAATGGAAAGCAATATTAGCAAAGAAACAAACAACAAACTCATGCGAGAAGCTCGAACAATTACAAAAAACAGTCTAAGATAGGGAAGAAGTTCCAAGAATGTCAGGCAATAGAATTACATTTAACCTTACGTTTAATCCAATTGAGAGTATCCATACTAATATTATCTGCAATCAACATAGTCGCTCACCTTACGTTCCTGAAAACAATAGCATTTCGCGCCTTCCATATCATCCATAGTGTGGTGTAAGTTGAAGATAAACATAACTTCTTCATGTATTTACTCTCAGTCACAGACTCAAGCATCTCCATTAGACCATGACGATTATTTGATAAGTTTGAAAAAGTTTCAGCAAGCTTATCGAGTATCATCCATTATGCATATCAAAGGCGAAGAACCAAAGAAAATAATGTCAGAGGAAGGCAAGAAATCTTGATAGTTGAGATCTGAGAAAGAGGTTTGATTGCTTAATGTGTCTGTCGTACGTCTCTTCAACTCCTATCATCATGTTTTATACGAGTCAAAACACTTTTAAAATAAATATAGTTCTAATTTGTGTTGTTTCCAAATAAATGCTATATTTTTTAGGGTAATTTCGATTTTATACTATTTATTTCGTTTTAACTAAAAATCACTTTAATTCTTATTTCAACTAGATGTTATAATAATTCATCTTATGAAGATGGTATACAAATATCTTGTATATTTATAGAAAAAATTTGTTCCATTTTCCAAAGTCAAGATCTCAACACGAACACAAGGCTAAGTGGCTAGCGATATAAATATTCATATTTATCCACAAATAAACAAGGAAAACAAAAGAAAACCAATCTCCGCAGCCTTCTCTCTTGCGTTCATGGCCGCAACACCATTCTCTCTTTCTTCCTCCATTGACCACCACCACCACCACCACCACCACAGCCTCCGAGCCCATCGCACTCTCCGCCACCAGCCACCGCATTCCAAAACCCATATCATAAACCCCATCTTCACACACCCTTCCCCCAAGATCTTCCCCAAATCCACACATCTCATTCTCACTTGCTCCTCTCACTCATCATCATCTCCAACTCTCCAAGAAAACCCACTTCCGACCGGAAAGTTCCTCTCAAACCATGATCTCGAAAAGCTAAAATTCCTCGAAAATTTCAAAATTTTCCACAAATTGCCATCTGGGTCGATGCTCTTAATCCGTGTGATGCAAGAACAAGAAATGGACATGACTGTTGAGTTACTTGCCGAATCCTTCGCAGAATCCATGGTGTTACCCAAGGCTTATGTCAAATTATTGGGTTTTTTAGTGAAACAGTATTTGGTTGAGAGGAGAGCTTTGATGCCTCATGCTGTGACTTTGATTGCGTTTCATCGAAGAGATACCGATGAAGAAAAGGGCGAAATTGAAGATATTCAATTAGCAGGGACTGTTGAAGTAAGTTTTGATAAATTGGGGGCTAATCTTTCACCTCCATCTCCCACCCCTCCAAAGAATGCACCATATATCTGTAACATGACAGTCAAGAAATCCCTAAGAAGGTAACATTTCATCTTCCTTTTCGTATCTTGATGTCTAATTCTTATAAATTTTGAAGCTTTACTTTCTCATTTGATGCTATAATCTCCAATATTCTAAGGTTCTTGACTTTCAATATTGACATTCATAAAAATTGTGTCATAATGTTATAAACTTGTGAGTAATTTTCGATTTCAAAAGTGCCAATTTTGACATTCAAGAATCGCAAACTCACATAGCCACATATATGTAAATTTGTACGAATTTAACCAACAAGAACATGAATTCTTAATCGATTTGTGTATGATTACTTTCAGACAGGGCATTGGTTGGCATCTTTTGAAGGCAAGTGAAGAACTGATTTCTCAAATGAGTTTAGTGAGAGAGGTTTACTTACACTGTAGAATGATCGATTCAGCTCCATTTCACATGTATTCAAAAGCAGGATACACAATCTTCAAAACTGATAGCATTTTGATCCTTTTAACATTACAAAGACGTAAGCATTTAATGTGTAAACAACTTCCTCCACCCTCCAACATCGTTTCAGAGACAAATATGTCATATGATGATGACAAAAATCTTGCGCAAATGGATGCTTAGAAATCTTGCTTTCATATGGTTGAAGTTTGGTTCTTTGGTCAAGATTTTGGTTTAAAGCAAGGTATCGGGTTGACTTTTTCTTAAAAGTCAACTCGGTCAACATAAGAGATGCATTTCAAAGATTTCCAATCGGGTCATAGACGTGAGGTATGATATGTCTAAAGCTCTACAATTAGTGTATAATAGGAAAACTCAAAACGTGTACTTTTTTGTTGTATAGTTTCACAAAAGCAAATATTGTTGTAATGAATAGTAACATATGAAAGTTAATGATACAACAACAAACCCAAAATCCCATATGGATTTGGTTAGGGGAGATAAGATGTATGCAACCATATGGAACAAGAGTCCGAAAAAAAAAACAGATACTAGCAATAAAGTAACAATAAACCAGATTCTAGCAATACAGATAGTAGCAATAAAGCAGAAAGTATATGTGTAAACTTTTGTTTTTGGGAGCAAAATATCAACTATTCTCATTCTCTATTAGGGTTTGTGGGATCCTCATGTTTCTTTGAAAAACACCAAAAACTTCAATGGCATTATGCTATACTTGTTTATAAGAAGGAAAAATAATTACTTTTAGAAATAAAATTGAGTCTACCGAATCTTTATAACATTCTAAATGCATGCATGGCCATGCCCAAGCCTTTGGAGTTTGTGTATATGATAATTTGGAGTTCTTTCACGCATGTTTCCATTGATGGCCTTTCATAACTATCAACACGTACACATCTTGATGCTAAATTTGCGAACATGGCTACCGACTCGATTGTGTATGAGCTTCTACTCATTTCTGGATCTATCACCTTTCTCAATCTCTTTTTGTCATTCAATATATGCCTAACCTGCGTATTTCCATAAATACCCTTATTGATATTTTGATTCTCCACCTCTTATAAGGTCTTGTAAAAAGAAAAAGACTAAACTACAAAAATGGTCAATGCGCTTTCTGATTTTTACTGTGTAGTTCAAAATCAGAACATTTTTTTTTTTATTTGTTGTCCTTATTTAAAGGTTTTGTATCGGTTTTGGTCTTTATTTCAGGATTCTAGGGACCAAAATTGATATGAAACCTTGAGATAAGGAACAAAATTGAGAAAAGTTTCGATTTTGGCCTAAATATTTTTGTAAATCACACAAAAAAATATACCTGGAGTACAAGATTTTGATCATTGGGTCCTTGGTTGAGGTCAACAGCTCTACGCCCAGTCAAAAGTTCAAGCAAAACGACTCCAAATGCATAAACATCACTTTGTAAAGTGAGTTTTCCAGTCTATTAGTTGAAAAACAACCATTTTGATTTACAAATATATGATCAGTGTAATGTTTGTATTAATAGAAGTGTGATTATGTTACCAATTTGGGCAATTTCGATTAAAAAAAATAAGAAGTAGAATATAATAATCTTACCGATGTATACTCGGGGTCAAAATAGCCAAATGTACCAAGAACCCTTGCTGTCACGTGAGTTTCTTGACCCTCGGGCATTAGTTTAGCCAGACCGAAATCTGATATCTGTTTAAACCATAAAATAACTAAATTTGGAAATTGAAGTTGTAGAAAAAGTCAAAGGTTCGAGTATTAAATATCAACAAACAAAATGTGAGTTTTAATTCTAACGTGGATTAATCTGTGGACACGAAATCTGATATATGTTAAAACCATAAGAATACTAAATTTGGAAATCGAATAAGTTGTAGAAAAGGTCAAATGTTCGAGTATTATATATCAACAAACACGATGTGAGAGTTTTAATTTCAATGTGGATTGGTCTGTTGACACTAGCCTTATACCAGCCATTTGCATACTTATACCTGTACCTGATTTACGTCTCACATGAGGTTTTGAGACAACAAATGACATGACATGACAATGTGGGCCCAGTAATTGCAAGAATAACCCTTTTTTTGTAGAAATGTTAAAGAAAGTGAAGAGCATTATACCTTTGCTTCATAATCATCACCAAGAAGAATGTTGGTTGATTTGAAATCTCTATGTACAACAGGAATTCCAACAGCAGAACTTGAATGCAAATAAGCAAGTCCTCTTGCTGCTCCAATTGCCACTTTAAGTCTCACAGCCCAATCCATCTTCTTTTCCCCAATTCCTGTATTTATCATTTATGAATCCAAAATTAAATATGGTATTTAGATATTGCTCCTACAAACGGATAAAAAGAGAGAAAAAAAAAACACAAACCATTTAAGTGATCTTGTAAGTTTCCTTTGTGCATGTATTCATAAACAAGAAACCTGTGTTTCCCATCTGCACAATATCCTATCAATGATACAAGATTTGGGTGATCTAATCTGCTTAAAATATCAACTTCAACCCGAAATTCACGTTCCCCTTCTGCTGCTTTAAATGGTGGTAACTCCATTTTCTTGATCGCAACCACCTTCCAATAAAAATTCAAGATTTTTTACTTTTCATTCAAAATCTGTTTTTTTTTTTTTTTTTTTTTTTTTTTTTTTCTTCCTGATTTCATCTAAACCGGTCTTTATTATGATAATATGTGTGAATTCATCGAGTTATATAGGAAACTATACACAAGAACAATACATAACAACATTTGTTATGCGAAGAACAAAAATAGTGAAAACAACTAAAACATCAACATGGCTATTTGTTTTTAGGTCTAATTAGGGTGCTAAAAGTTATTTTTGGAGGTTAAATCTATAGATAATTACAAAAATGACTTTTTTTTTTTTTTTTTTTTTTTTTTTTTTTTTTAATTAAAACTATTCTCATTCTTCTTATCTTTAATTAAAAGTCACCATACAATGAGTGAGATGACTAACGGGCAACAACAAGTTGTGTCGCTAAGCCTTTTTGAAGGGTAAAGTTAATTCTTTTAAAGACTACATCCGAAGATCTAGGGATATAACATTACTATGCATGATTCGTTATACTCTTTTAAGAAGCTCTACTGCATCCGGTGCGAGGAAACCAAACGTATCAAATATAAATGGTATGAACATGTTGATTTTCCATTTCAAAATATTTATAAAGTTTAAAGTGTATTTCACATTTCAAAATTGTTCTTAAAAGCTGTGAACTTGTTCTTACAATTTTGAAATAATGATTTTTTTTTTTCAGTTATTATTTTAAGGTTTTCTTGTTTGGGAGAAATATGTTTTACAGTACCGAAAAACTTTAGTGATACACAGTCGTGAATCCTATTATTATTAGTTTGGCTGTGGATATTATTTTGCAAAAACACAAATTAAAAGCAATTCATAGGATAAACATGGACCTTTATAAATTATAAAGTTTTTCTTTTTTCTTTATTCAAAAACAATTCTAAAAAAATTGTTTTTCTTAGATCTTTTTAGCGGTTTTTCACATTTTGTGTGTTTTAGATAATTTTCTTTGGGTGGAATTTCGCTATTGAGTTGCGAAATTGATGATGTTTGCCGTTTTGATTTTAAAGGTGGTCCAAATGTTAAATGACTTCTGAGAAAGTGATTATTTTTTTTATCTTTAATTTTCATTAGGTATAATGACATAAAAACCTTTAATTTTGATAAAAATGTTTGGTTTTAGCCTTTTGAGTATTTCTGATTCATTAAAGCCAAATATTTACAATTTTTTTTTTTTAATTTTACATTTTTTGCACGTTACCAGATAAAACTGAACATTTCTGTCAAACTTAAGAGTTTTAATAAACCACGAAAAAGGTAAAACCGGATATTTCTATCAAATTTAAAGGCTTTAATGAACCAGAAATAATGAAATATATAAAAAGGTAAAATTAAAATAAAAGTTGCAAACTTCCGGTTTTAATGAGCCAGAAATACTTTAAAAATGTAAAACCGAACATTCCTGCTAAACTTAAGGGCTTTTTTGAAATTAGGTCTTACTATAAATATTAAAGTTAGTTTTCTATTATATAAATCTTTTTTTTATGTGAAAAAACAGTGAAAATTAAATAATGTATACAACAACATGCACCACTAGCTGAAAACTATTAAATGTAAATCTTTTTTGAGTCAGTTTGGGGTGATTAAAAGTTAATTTTTGAAACATTAATTCATACTACACTTCAATATCATACTTTTGGTTTTGCACTATTTAAAAGTATTTGAAAAAACAATGAAACGAATGTATAAAACACGAATAACTTCAATATCATACTTTTGGTTTTGGGATTTTAAAAAGACTAAAAAAAATAATTAAACTCAATATAACTTTCTGAAAACTTACCTCACCAGACTGCAACTTTCCTTTGTAAACTTTTCCAAATCCTCCTTTTCCCACTAAATGTTCTTCACTAAAAGAACAAGTCGCCTCTTCCATTTCCTTCAATGTAAAAACCGAAGATCCATGGTGCTTTTTCTGAGGTGGGTTTTGAATCTTTTGTTCATTTTCAAGTTTCCAATACTCCACAGGTCTATAAACCCCTGAAAATTCATCATCCACCATTAAAACTTCAAGAAATCTTGTCTATTAATTAACATGCAGAAACTGAAGTCTGAAGAACACTTACATGGATCAAGATGATCATCTGACTTGCTTCTTCTTCTCTTATTCCAAGCCGAAACCAACCCAAATGGCATGATGATGTTTAATCACTGAAAGACATCTAATCTATGTTAGTTTTTTCTATACAAACCCAGAATTTTACATGGAAAATCGAAAATGAAAACATACGTAATCGGAGTAGAAAGATGAGCTAGAGAAACGATAAAGATAATCTAGGGTAGATTATGAAGATGTGGGAGTACGTATAAAGCAAGTGTAGGTTAGATATCATATAACAACAACCATATTTCGGATTTTTCACTTGCAGTAGAAGAAAAAGCAATGAACAGGAAATGGAATATATTTATGCTTATGGAGTAATGAATTTCTTACCTAAGGAAGGGTCTTTGAAAACGAAAGAAGAACTGAAATTTCCCTCCAACTATGTACAACTTTCATTGCATGAGGTACTAGTTCGTTGTGACATTATTGGCCAAAGATGAAGAAATCATTTGCTGTTGTTTTGAATTTCATGGTAGGGATGGAGAGTGGTTGTGGTTGTCATGTCTTTTTCGGATTTTTCTTTAATCATTTTCGTTAATGACCATTAATTTTTGATTAATTTTCTTTCTTGGAATGGAATATGTTTATGAATTATGATTATTTGGGTTGATTTCTTGACATCTTGTATACATGTGTGATGCATATGTTTAAGAGGTTTGGGAGTATATATATGTTTAGCCGACAAAATTAATTGTTATGATCTTATAAAGATATACATAATTTATTCCAATCTAGATTCGAAATTCGAAATTTCAAACTCAATAATAGAAAAGAATATGGAGGGTTTGTTTAAACGAAGGAAACGTTTTTTGTTTTTTTATGTAGGAAATGGCATTTATCACCCTTGGTTTGTAATGTGAATATATTTTGTTGGGAGCGAGATATAGGGGTGACATGGTAAATTAAACAACGAGTGACGATACCATTAGAAATAAGTCGGTTGCATTTATTGAATTAAATATAAAAGTAAATGGGTATTCATTGTCGGGGTGAGCAAAAACCGAACCGTAAACACAAAAAACCGAAAAAACCGCATAAACCGAAACTGAAATAAAAACCGATGGTGCGGTTTTTAGTTTTGCAAAAACCGAAAATACTCGGTGCGGTGCGGTTTCTAGTCTTTCAAAAACCGCAAAAAAACCGAACCGCACCGCATATATATATATATATATATATATATATATATATATATATATATATATATATATATATATATATATATATATATATATATATATATATATATATATATATATATATATATATATATATGAACTTATGACAATTAAAATTTCCATAAATATAAATATTTATCTTATCTATCAGATGATGATTCTATATTTTTAAGCATACATTTAGTGATATTTACAATAACAAATAATGCTTATGACATTTTTTAACATTTAAATATGAAGAGTACTAATGATATAATATCATTTTTATGAATACATTAATTGATATTATTGTATGTACTTGTGAAACAAATAATATATTAAATTTGTATTATATTCAAGCATTAGAAACATGTTGGATGAGTGGTTATGTAATTTGATTTCAAACCAAAAGGTATAAAATTCGTTGAGTTACTTGAGTTTTAGTAAAAAGGCAAAACAAAAACAAAAAAAAAACTAACAAAAACTGCAAAAAAAACTTAACCGCAAAAAACCGCAATAAAAAACCACAAAAACCGAACCACATAAAACCGAACGGTGCGGTTTCTAAATTTCAAAAAACCGAAGTTGCGGTTTTCGGTTCGGTTTTGGCCAAAAACCGCACCTAACCGCACCATGCTCACCCCTAATTCATTGGTTGTATTCCAAAACTAGAAATAACTTAGAAGTACTTTTACTCCAATAAAATCATAATATTTTGGATTAGTTTATGGTTTAATCTTAATTTTTATTTTTTAACAGAAAAGTCCTAATTATTTTAAATTTTTCCAAATTAAGATAACAACTCTTATTATTTTTTTCAATAGAAAATAACAAATTAACGTATAAAATTAGATAATCGAGACTAGTCTGTTCAAAAAACAAACGTTGAGATTAAACCATAAACTAACAAAAAAATATTGAGCTTTATTGAAGATTTCTCATTTTACAAAAGCAACTTCCTATCAAGCTTTACAAGGAAGGTTATTTCTAGAACACACGTTTATTTTGATGTAGAAACGATCAGATAAAACTAAAGGATTTGGTAACTTTTAAATGATTTAGGGTTTGATGCATGAATGATTTAAAGACTCCATGATGATTGATTTAAAGACTCTAATGCTTAATGTTGTTTGGTAAGATAGCTTAATGAGAAAATTTACAATTTTATATTTCTAACAAAAGTAGCTTTTAAAAACATATAATACAATCTGATAAAAATTTACCACTTTATAAAATTTGATCAATATCAACTGTAACATCCCAAAAATCAGGTATACCCTTGTGAACCTTCATCTTTGAGCAATGAGCATTTTTGGCCCTTGTTAAGGAAATGCATGGTTGGCGAGCACGCGGGGTGTACTGGGGTGTACGCTCAGCGTACTCGTCCGCGTCTTGAGTGGGAAGGGTTGCCAGGTATGCGGGGCGTACCAATGTGTACGCGGGGCGTACCCGGCCCACCCTAAAATGTTGAGCCTCTTTATTTAAGCAACCTTAAGGCCCTTTTGGTGGCCACCTTTTTTTAGAGCTTTAACATTTCAAAACCCTAAATCTCGTTCTTATAGCAAGGGAGTGTCTAGGAGGGCCTTATATTGTGTTCTTGGCCATTTGGAGCAAAGTGTTAGCCTTGGAAGAGGAAGGGTTGGAGCTCAAGCTTTTGGATCTGAGTTTAGCAGTGAAAGAAGCTTCATTTTGAGGTAAAAAGCTTCAAGCTTTGCATCTTTTCTGTTCATGCTTTGTAGAGAGAAGTTTTAGAGTTTTTGGTCCCCAAGTTTATAGCTTTTTGAGTGGTTGAGCTCTTAGAAGCCGAGATCTGTCCCATACTAGCTCATTTAGTGTTGTTATGTGATAAAAATCCAGTCTTGGTTGTTAAAGGTTGTTCATGCATGAGATATGGACCTTTTAAGGTTGGAAATGGAGTGTTTTGGGTGTTGGTGACTTCCATAGCCATGAAAAGGCTTAAAGTCACCAACTTTATGGATTAAGTCATGTTAGAGAAGTCAGATCTGGATTTTGGACGCAAATCTTAACCGATTAATCCCAATACGTGCGGCGTAAGGGGCCGCGTACCTCGATTCTGTGAAGCCTTCGAGTATGCTCAGCGTACAGATCTGGTACGCGCCGCGTCCTCAGAAGGTTGACTTTTGTTGACTTTTTGGGTTTGGTCAACTTTTGGGTATTTGAGCCATGAGAGGGGTAAAATGGTCTTTTACCCTTCTGAGAATGATAGGAAAGGAAAGAGTCTAGCCTTGGGGAAATGTATTAATGAGAAGTGTTTGTTATGATTAGGCGGAGGATAGATCTTATCTCTCAGAGTCTGAGATTTCCGAGATTTACCCGAGGTGAGTCTTCTCACTATATTGTACATGGAAGGGTACCTATGTGTGACTGGAAAGTCTTGTATGCTATGAGATAAACGAATTGTATGCTATGGGTTGTATGTATTGTATGCGTTATGTATGTGATATGCATACTATGCTTGATATGGGCCGGAACGCATTATGATGTGGATCGGAAGGACAGGGAGTTATGGACCGGAAGGTCGATACGGGTAAGACCGGAAGGTTTACCGGGTTGGGACAGAAGTTCCCTGAGACACGTGGACCGGAAGGTCGTGTGGAGTATGGCCTGGAAAGGCGTATGTGTGTAAGTGGTATTTTGGGGAACTCACTAAGCTTCTTGCTTACAGTGTTATGTGTAATGTGTTTCAGGTACCAGTAATGACCATGGGAAGGCGCCGACTTGACTCGTACACACACAGGCGGATTTGGATATGTTTTGATCTTGGGATTTGATATGTTTTGTATAATGACCATGTTACATTGGATTTTATGGTTTTGTGTTGAATGAGATTGTGTTTTAAAAATGAAAAATTGTTTTGAAAATTTACGTTGTTACAAGTTAGTATCAAAGCCTTGGTTTGAGGGATTCGGATGCACCTTCGGGCGTATCTGAACCCAAATTGAGGATTTGAAAAAATTTTCAAACGATAAAACTAATTTTTCTAAAAAGCAATAGATTTTGAGACAACCAGAGCGGAGCAGTGTGTACGGCCAGCCATCGCCCGAATGGTGAATCCCCAAAATGCCCTTACGTTATGTGTTATGAGATATGATATGTTATATTATGCATGCTAGAACTGGCTAGGTATTCATATTAGGACTGAGTGGCCTGATTTTGTGATGCCTTAGCCTAGGAAGTATTGTGCTGCTATGTGATGCTTGAGAGTGAGTAGGTAACAGTGAGGGACTGATAAGAGGTCTACCGAAGGGTAGCCTATGCCAGTGAGATATAGAGTACTTGTGATCTGGGATCCAAGGAGGAGGACTTAGGGTGAATACTGATGCAGTGTAGGCAGTAGTATAAGGGCCCATACTACCGAAGACACCGGAGCAGTGCGCACTCTAAGTAAGAATCCTTTGGGTACTAAGGAACAAGTAGGGTCGAGTTATCGAGTGTGAGCATGCTCGAACGAGTCTTTGATATTATTATGTTATATTTCAGAGACATCATGGTTGGGACACGCCACAGACCTGAGGCAAGCGGTGTGAGTGACGAGGAGCTTCGTCAGATGATCCACGATGAGGTGGCGGCGGCGATCAGGGTCGAGATTCCGGAGATGTTTAGGTCTATCAGGACCACACTGATTGAGACTTTCAATGAGCGGTACGTCGCGGTGACTGAGGGTGCAGCCGCTGCAGCTACCGCAACTGCGGCTGCTACCAGACCTCAGGGAGGTGAATCGTTGTTGTTTCGGGAGTTCAGCAACACGAAGCCACCTGAGATTGATGGGACGCAGGATCCGATCACTGTGATGAGATGGATTGCTGATATTGAGGGATGTTTTTATACATGTTCATGTCCGGAGCATCTGAGGGTTCGGTTCGCATTGAACCAACTTCACTTGGGAGCGAAGGACTGGTGGAAGTTCGTGACGGCGAGCTTTACAGTTGCAGAGATATCAGAGGTGACCTGGGAGAGGTTCACCACCATGTTCAGAGATGAGTATGTTCCCCCGGTGGAGAGGGAACGGTTGGTTCAGGAGTTCTTGACCCTCAAGCAGGGTACTGATTCGGTCACTGTGATTACGAGGAAGTTTCATGAGAGGGCGATGTTCTGCCCTGAGCAGGTGTCTACTGAGCAGGCACGTATGAGCCGGTATTTGGGCATTATGAGGAGAGACATTCGGGAGTTCGTGTCGAACTCGACATACCGGAAATTTGCTGAGCTCCAGGAAAATGCCCGGAAGAGGGAGATTAAGTTGGAGACTCGGGCCTGGGAGGATGTAACAGCCCAAAATCTCAAGTATTGTTAAATTGCATTTTGGGGTGTTTTAAAGGGGAGACTCGGCGAGTTGGAGCCAGACTCGCCGAGTAGGGTCGCAGAGTTGGTCGCGGGTTCGCGACTGGACTCGACGAGTCCAGGTATGGACTCGGCGAGTCGACGCTGTTCAGTGGGAAACCCTAGCCGTTTCATTTCTGATCGTATATAACGATCTTATGGCCGTCATGTCGCGTCTTTTGGCCGGTTGAAGATCCCCTGGGAGTGTGTGAGCATCTGAAGAGAGAGAGAGGACTTGAGAAGGCTTGAAGAGATTGTTAGACAAGGAGGAGCAAGGTGATGATCAAAGGAATCGAGTACTGGAGGTTTGGAGACACAGGGAACACGTTTTCAGGTAATCTTCGGATCGAAATCTGTAACTTTTACGTTGTATGCGAGTTTAGGGTTTAGGAAACCCAATTAAGGGTTAGTTAGATTATATTGTTGTTATAAGTGTTAGAAACCCCTGTAATAGAATATGTGAAAGTCCAGGAAGCCCTATATCTATATACTTCGAAATCATGCGAAATACAGGAGGCAGCGGATTGACTGCATGGCGAGGACTCGCCGAGTCCAATGATCAGACTCGGCGAGTAGCTTGAAGATTCACTAGAACTCGCCGAGTTGTTCTTCAGACTCGGCGAGTAGCTTGAAGGTTCACTAGGACTCGTCGAGTTGTTCTTCAGACTCGGCGAGTAGCTTGAAGATCTTCTGGAACTCGTCGAGTCGTTCTTCAGACTCGGCGAGTGTTGTCAGGATGTCTATACTCATCGAGTTACCCTTTGCACTCGACGAGTCTGGTCAAGATTGACCGTTGACCTGTATATATCTTGGAGGGGTCAGTTGTGTTGTTTGATAAGATCGTTAACAAAGGCTGTGGTATTATAGGGAACCTGCGGACTAGCGGATTGTGTGCGAGTAGCTCGAAGAGGTTATAGCCTGCGTACTACGAGGTGAGTCTTCTCACTATACCTCACCCGGAAGGGTTTGATTGTGTGACCGGAAGGTCAAGTATGTTATGTGTTGTGTTTATATGCTATGAATGGAAAGTTAGCTGCTACGCGTGGTATACATGTTTATATATATGGGCCGGAAGGCAAGGTATTATGTGACAGAAAGGTCAGGTATGATATATGATATATGTGCTTTATGTGTTAGAGTATTTGTATTATGTGTTATATATGTGTATGGGCCGGAAGGCAATTATCATGTGGATCGAAAGATCCGGGCCGGAAGGCAATGTTATGTGGATCGAAAGATCCGGGCCGGAAGGCAATGTTATGTGGATCGAAAGATCCGGGCCGGAAGGCAATGTTATGTGGACCAAAAGGTCCGGGCCGGAAGGCATATGTGCGTAAGGTATATTGGGGAACTCACTAAGCTTCGTGCTTACGTTATTTATGTTATGTTGTTTCAGGTTCTTACAGTAACACGGGATGGCAACGGTTCGATTGTACACACCGAAGAAAGAGTTATGTTTTGGAGGATCCTGGTCTTCTATTATAATGAAAAAGAAACTATGTTTTGTAATTCGAATGTGAATAAGATTTTAAACAAGTGTTTTTAATATTAAATTGATTATTTAAAAGAAAATTTTGTTTTTGGAAATCTTGGTGTTACAAATTGGTATCAGAGCCTTGGTTTGAGGGATTCGGACGCGCCTACGGGTGAGTCTGGACTCAAACTGAGGAATTAAGAAAAGGTTTTCCAAATAAATGGTTTTCTAAAAGTGAATAAGAGTTCAAAGAGAAAGCAAGAAAGAGAAGTGTGTACAATCAGCCAGAGCCAGACGGTGATTTCCCAAAATACCCTTACTTTTGTATTATGAAATATCTATTATGCACTTTATGAGACATTATTGCATGCTAGAGACAGGCTAGGTACTTCACATCTTAGGACTAGAGTGGACTGATTTGTGATGCCTTAGTCTAGGGTTTGCTGTTATATGTGCGTTATGCTTTTGTGTGTATGTGATGAGTGAGAGTATCTAGTTAGAACGCACAAGGGGTAAAGCTACGGGGTACGGAGGTACTTCCGAGGATGGGCCGAGAAGGTGGAGCTACCACAGATGGGGAGTCCTATGTATGCTTCAATGCTCGAATGCTGCTTGCTTTGTGCTTTGTGGGGTTATCGATGATGGGAGTCAGCTACTAAGTGAGTATGACGATACTCAGGAGGTAGAGGGCTGGCATCATTAGGAACTCTTCAGCAGCTGATAGCAAAGAAGTGGGAGGACAGCGGAAGGGACTAGGGAGTAAACCTAGCCAGATGAGTGCGCTGGTAGAGTAGAGGATTTCGCTGGAAAGCGAGCACGCGCGATGAGATGGGTGAAAGAGCAGGTCTATCAGCTACTTAGGAACTCTGGGATGGTCCGTGTGGAAAGTATGGGTAGATGTGGCAGGTAGTATGGGCCCGTACTACTGAAAGCAGAGGACCCATACTTGATACAGGGGGCATTCTGAAGGTCCTAAGGAACGGATTGAGGGGTGATGTTATGGTTCGGATACCATACATCGGAGCGGATACAGAGTGATGTTATGGTCCGGGCACCATACATCGGAACAGATTGAGATAGATGTTGTGGTTCGTGTGCTATACATTGGAGCAGATTGAGGAGTGGTGCTATGGTTCAGGTACCATACACCGAAGCATGTTGAGGAGGGATGTCATGGGATGAGTACCATGGTTCGTAGTGGATGATGCTTGTGGCTATCTTGTTATCCGGTTATCGATCGGACGAGCACGAGCGAGCGGGATGCGAGGATTCGCGAGATCCGGCGTGATGAGGTTGCTGCATTGTTGCGGGCTGAGTCGCCAGAATTGTTTGGGTCGATCAGGACCACTATGTTTGAAGTAGTTTGATGAGCGATATGCGGCTTTCGCAGAGACGGCTGCCGCGGCGGTTACAGCGGCTGTAGCAACGGCAAAGAAAGGGGCTAGTCGGGGTTTTCAGTATTGGGACTTCTATTATGCAAAGCCTCCCACATTCGATGGAGTTCAGGACTCGATTGTTGCTATGAGATGGTTATCAGACATGGAGGGGTGTTTCTCCACGAGTTTATGCCCTGCTGATCAGAGGGTGGGTCGTGCTCTGAACCTGTTGAGGCTCGGGGCGAAGGATTGGTGGAGATTGACCACGAGTTCATTTTCCGATGCGCAGAGGGCTGCGGTTTCATGGGATCAATTCAGAGGGATGTTCAGTACTCGCTATGTTCTGCGAGATGAAAAGGAGAGATTGGCTCGGAAGTTCCTTAAGCTGAAGCAGGATTTGGAGTCGGTGACTGAGAGCACCGGGATGTTTATTGAGAGGGCGATGTTTTGCCCTGAGTTCGTTTCGGAGCAGGTTCAGATGCCCCGGTATCTGAGTATGTTCAAGGGGGGGGGGGTATCAGACAGTTCGTGTCTGCGCAAAGGTACGAGACCGTGTTGGTATCGCAGGAGGCCGCCATGTAGCGTGAGTTAGGGGTTGAGTTGTAGTTGCGTGAGATGAGGCAGGCCCCGATGCAGTCACAGTCGGTGCCGAAACGGTCCATGACCGTAGACGTTAGAATGGGGGATCGGAGCGGTCACACTTGTGGGAAGTGTGAGAGAGATGGCACCGGAGCTTGTTGGCCCAGTGGTGCATGCCGCAAGTGCGGAAAGGAGGGGCATGGTGCACGGGATTGTCGGCAGTCAGTGCCAATTCGGGATTTCAGGATTTGTTATCAGTGTCGGCAGGTTGGACATTTGAGGGTCAACCGTCCACAGTTTCCTGCAGGACCGGTGCAGGCTCTAGCATCGGCCACCTTGAGGAGTTCAGGAGAAGGACAGGATGGAGCAGAGCCCAAGGGCTCCGGGTCGTGCTTATCGGGTTGCGGCAGAAGGAGACAGAGCAGTGCCGGAGGCAGCTGCGGGTATGATGCTCTCTTGATGTCTTGAGTAGATTGCGTTGATTGTGGCGTATTGTTTGTGCTGGTGTCTGGTGTGGATTTCGATGCGGTATTCGTTGCTTCGAGGGTTTGGCATGGTTATGGATTGGTACTTCAGGTTTTCGCTTGGCATTCGTTGTTCCTTGATGGTTTAGTATGATTATAGTTTGGTGTTTTGGTACCGGTAGCCTTGTGCGGTTTTCGATGCGATATTCAACCTTTGGCAGGTTGTGGGTTTGGTTATGGGTTATTGCTTGGAAATTCCGTTGGTCATCGTTCGTGAGGGTTGATAGTGGAGATGCGGCACTGGGTTGAATGACGGGTAGCATCTGCAGTTGTGGAGTGGATAATTGAAAGATCGGATTATTTTGAGCGGATTGGTCAGGGAGGAGACGTGTTTTGCTGAGGGTTGCTTATGCTTGTGGGAAGCAGTCAGTGGGTAAATGTTCTTTTGTGCAGGATTGTTCTGAAAGGTCGTTAATGACGATCGGTGGCAGTTAGTCAGTGCTTTAGTGGGGGAGAATTGGAGAATTCTCCGGGAGATCGATGAGTATGTGAGGGTGCTTAGCTGTTGGGATTCAGCAGTGTTTGTCAGCGCAGAGTATAGGCCGACGAGAGCGAGTGTCGGGTATGCGGGGCGGGATACAGACCTAGGGCAGTTTATTGTGGAGGCCTGAGAGAAGGTCGGGATCAAGCTTGAGTAAGTAACCGGGGTTATGCGATCAGAGTATTGGTATGTTTGAGGTACGTGATGGGTGTACTGCATTAATCCCACGGGATTATGTTGTGCGTGTTTCTAGAGCTGGAACCGGAAGGTTCCCAGAGTTAGAACCTGAGGGTTCGCAGAGTTTGGGTGTACGGACCCACAGAGATATAGCCTCGAGTGGCTAGTATGTGTTATGAGAGTCGGCCCAGTCATACTGGAGACTCTGTTGGTATTGCTATATTAGTCTGAGATTTGCGGATCGCGTATGTTGCAGTGTGATTGCATTGGAAGGTCTGGCCCCGGGTTATTGATCTTGTTTAGCGGAGGCAGTGATTTTGATGAGTGGAGAGAGTGCATGGGATTGAGAGCCCCTGCAATGAGAACCAGAGTATGTGAATAGCGGTTACGCAAAAAGGGTGGTGTCGCTTGGGGCGAGCACCGTGGCACCGGTTGGAGTGGCATTATGGCCAAGAGGGTCCCTTGGAAGGAAAAGAGAAAGGTGTGTGACTCCGAAGGGGAGTGCAAGTTCACGAGAATGAAAGCTGCAGAGCAGAGTTTTGGTTAGGGTATTTCAGGTATGATTTCGAGCATCGTGTTTGCGGCAGTGAAGTAGGAACCCATCCGGGTTGGGATGACTGACGAGACTCAGAAAGGATGCAAGGGAATAGAGAATCTTGAATTCTCAGTGTGATTCTGATCAGGGTATAGAACGGATAGTAGTGGCTCGTCTTGGGAGATGTTCGAGGATATCATCAGTGAATCGGGTTTTTCAACCTGCGAGTGTTGGGACTAGTTCAGTATGTGTATGTGATGGCAAGAGGGAACTTGTGAGAGTTGATCTGAGAGGGAGAACGGATCTCTCAGTCGGTCCGGAATGGGCAAAGTGGGCTTTGGATCGGGGATCCGGTGGTTCAGGGTTTCCTAACCCTTATGGGTCGAGTGATCGTTGAGATTTGGAGCAGAGTGCATCTTGGGTAATTTCCGATTACAGAGAGTGATGAGCAGTTCAAAGTTCGTACTTTCGTTGGCAAAGCAGACTCAGCAGGTTAAAGAGAGTTAGTGATTGTCTAGAGTTAACAGGAAAGTTATGCAGGCAGACGCCGTTACGAGTATATGTTTCAGGTCAGCGACTTCGTATTTCTGTTGGGGTGCTCCGATTTAGGAAGAGGGGTAAATGGGGGGCCCCGGTATGTTGGGTCTTTTCGTGAAGGTGCGAAGGTAGGAAGGGTGGCCTATCGTTTGGACCTGTCAACGGAATTGGGACGGATCCATGACACTGGTATGTGTCGCAGTTGAAGAGGTGTATAGCGGATGGGTCAGCAGTGGTTCTGCTAGAGAACGATTAGGTGGATGCGAGCCTGTGTTACGTCGAGAGGCCAGTGACCGTCGGAGATCGGAAGATCAAGGTTCTGAGGAACAAGGAGGTACCTCTGGTATTGGTTCAGTAGCGACCTCGGAAGGTATCGGAAGTGTTTAGGGAAGCCGAAACGTGTGATGCGGGAGCAGCATCCAGAACTATTTTCAGAGTGAGACTTCGAGGGCGAAGTCTAATTCTAGTGGGGGAGAGTTGTAACAGCCCAAAATCTCAAGTATTGTTAAATTGCATTTTGGGGTGTTTTAAAGGGGAGACTCGGCGAGTTGGAGCCAGACTCGCCGAGTAGGGTCGCAGAGTTGGTCGCGGGTTCGCGACTGGACTCGACGAGTCCAGGTATGGACTCGGCGAGTCGACGCTGTTCAGTGGGAAACCCTAGCCGTTTCATTTCTGATCGTATATAACGATCTTATGGCCGTCATGTCGCGTCTTTTGGCCGGTTGAAGATCCCCTGGGAGTGTGTGAGCATCTGAAGAGAGAGAGAGGACTTGAGAAGGCTTGAAGAGATTGTTAGACAAGGAGGAGCAAGGTGATGATCAAAGGAATCGAGTACTGGAGGTTTGGAGACACAGGGAACACGTTTTCAGGTAATCTTCGGATCGAAATCTGTAACTTTTACGTTGTATGCGAGTTTAGGGTTTAGGAAACCCAATTAAGGGTTAGTTAGATTATATTGTTGTTATAAGTGTTAGAAACCCCTGTAATAGCATATGTGAAAGTCCAGGAAGCCCTATATCTATATACTTCGAAATCATGCGAAATACAGGAGGCAGCGGATTGACTGCATGGCGAGGACTCGCCGAGTCCAATGATCAGACTCGGCGAGTAGCTTGAAGATTCACTAGAACTCGCCAAGTTGTTCTTCAGACTCGGCGAGTAGCTTGAAGGTTCACTAGGACTCGTCGAGTTGTTCTTCAGACTCGGCGAGTAGCTTGAAGATCTTCTGGAACTCGTCGAGTCGTTCTTCAGACTCGGCGAGTGTTGTCAGGATGTCTATACTCGTCGAGTTACCCTTTGCACTCGACGAGTCTGGTCAAGATTGACCGTTGACCTGTATATATCTTGGAGGGGTCAGTTGTGTTGTTTGATAAGATCGTTAACAAAGGCTGTGGTATTATAGGGAACCTGCGGACTAGCGGATTGTGTGCGAGTAGCTCGAAGAGGTTATAGCCTGCGTACTACGAGGTGAGTCTTCTCACTATACCTCACCCGGAAGGGTTTGATTGTGTGACCGGAAGGTCAAGTATGTTATGTGTTGTGTTTATATGCTATGAATGGAAAGTTAGCTGCTACGCGTGGTATACATGTTTATATATATGGGCCGGAAGGCAAGGTATTATGTGACAGAAAGGTCAGGTATGATATATGATATATGTGCTTTATGTGTTAGAGTATTTGTATTATGTGTTATATATGTGTATGGGCCGGAAGGCAATTATCATGTGGATCGAAAGATCCGGGCCGGAAGGCAATGTTATGTGGATCGAAAGATCCGGGCCGGAAGGCAATGTTATGTGGATCGAAAGATCCGGGCCGGAAGGCAATGTTATGTGGACCAAAAGGTCCGGGCCGGAAGGCGTATGTGCGTAAGGTATATTGGGGAACTCACTAAGCTTCGTGCTTACGTTGTTTATGTTATGTTGTTTCAGGTTCTTACAGTAACACGGGATGGCAACGGTTCGATTGTACACACCAAAGAAAGAGTTATGTTTTGGAGGATCCTGGTCTTCTATTATAATGAAAAAGAAACTATGTTTTGTAATTCGAATGTGAATAAGATTTTAAACAAGTGTTTTTAATATTAAATTGATTATTTAAAAGAAAATTTTGTTTTTGGAAATCTTGGTGTTACAGAGGAGGCCGGGTCTCAGAGGATAGATCGGCGGCCGGCTCAGTCTCAGCCGACAGCCAAGTGGACCAAGTCCGCTGATTCGAGGACTGGAGGCCAGAAGGGCCACACTTGCGGGAAGTGCGACAAAGGACATGAGGGGGTCTGTCGATATGGTGCTTGCTACAAATGTGGCAAGGAGGGGCATATCGCCAAGGATTGCCCCAAGGGATTTATGGTTTGCTTTCATTGCAACCAGACTGGCCATCGGAAGGCCGAGTGTCCGCAGTTGCATCAGGGGTCAGTACAGGGATCTGAGCCTGCTACTAGGGTTACCGAGGTTCGGCCAGTGAAGGTCGAGGCACCAAAGGCTCGTGGGAGAGCTTTCCAGTTGACTGCGGAGGAGGTCCGCGTGGTGCCCGATGTTGTGGCTGGTATGTATTCTTTATTTACTTTCTTTAGCTGAGATATTGTGCTTATGTGATGATATGCGTAGGTACTTTTCTTGTGAATTATGTACCTGCTTTGGTGTTATTTGACTCGGGTGCGAGTCGGTCATTTGTTTCCTTGGCATTTAGTCAGCACATTAGTATCCGACGAGAGGCATTGAGCCGACCTCTGCGAGTTTCTATAGCTGACGAGCGAGCAGTGTATGTTACGGATGTGATTCGAGGATGTATCCTTGAGATCTTCGGTGTGGAGTTCTCGATAGATCTGGTCCCGATTGCGATGGGGGACGTATGTGTTATAGTGGGCATGGATTGGTTGAGCCGATTCGGAGCGGTCATAGATTGCGAGCGTCAGTTGGTGACGATATGAGACCCTAGTGGGGGAGTACTTACGGTGTACGGCGAGGGAACCCAATGTGGGTCAGCGTTTTGTTCGGCCGATAGGGCGAGACAGAGTTTGCAGCAGGGCTGCAGCGGGTTCGTAGCCTACATGTTGGACACACGAGTGGCCGCTGGGAGGCCAAGTTCGATTGATGAGGTTCCGATAGTGTGCGAGTTCCCGGATGTTTTTCCCGAAGATTTGTCGGGTGTGCCTCCCGTGAGGCAAGTAGAGTTCCGTATCGATTTGGTTCCGGGAGCAGCACCTATCACCAAGGCGCCTTATCGCCTCGTGCCGCCAGAGATGCAGGAGTTATCCTTGCAGCTTCAAGAGCTGCTGGGGAAGGGGGTTATTCGACCGAGTAGCTCGCCTTGGGGAGCGCCGATCCTTTTTGTCAAGAAAAAGGATGGTTCACACCGGATGTGCATTGATTACCGGGATTTGAACAAGTTGACGGTCAAGAACCGTTATCCGTTGCCGAGGATCGATGATCTGTTCGATCAGTTGTAGTGGGCGTCTTGGTTCTCCAAGATTGACTTGAGGTCGGGTTATCATCAAATGACGGTTCGAAATGAAGATATCAAGAAGATGGCGTTCAGAACTCGTTATGGGCATTACGAGTTCGTGGTGATGCCTTTTGGGCTCACCAATGCACCAGCAACGTTCATGGATCTCATAAACAGGGTGTGCAGACCGATGCTGGATCGGTCGGTGATCGTATTCATTGATGATATTTTGGTGTATTCGAGATCTAGAGAACAGCATGAGGAGCATTTGAGGGAGATCCTTGGAGTTTTGAGACCGGAGAGGCTTTATGCCAAATTCTCCAAGTGTGAGTTCTGGTTACGAGAGGTCCAGTTCTTGGGACATCTTGTCAACCAGAATGGGATATTGGTCGATCCGGCTAAGATTGAGGCGGTCATGAGGTGGGAGGTGCCGAGATCGCCCACTGAGATCAGGAGCTTTCTAGGATTGGCCGGCTATTATCGGAGATTTATCAGGGATTTCTCCAAGATCGTCGTGCCACTCACCAAGTTGACCCGGAAGGGTGTCGCTTTTTCCTGGGGTCCAGAGTAGCATACCTCATTTCAGACACTTCGCCAAAAGTTGTGCGAAGCTCCGGTACTCGAACTCCCGGAAGGGATGGAGGATTTCGTGGTGTACTGTGATGCATCGATATCCGGGTTGGGAGCAGTGCTTATGATTTGATTCAAAAGAAGTTTACTTTCTCTGCTCTTCAAAAAACACAAATATATGGTCTTTACTTTAATTCATCATTGGACTGCTCGTTCCTAGGTCTTTTATTCCATTATTTTGGATCGGGAAACCTCTCATATTGAACTAGGCCTTCTGAAGCAAACCTTGCATCGTCTAACTGCCCCCGCTAAATCAGGATTGAATGTCTCATTTTCCTCTTTCTTCTTTCTCGTCTTTGACACCAGTTGAAGAAGGTTGTAATTTGACTAGCTGTTCTCTCTTTCCTGTGCTCGCTAACTTTTTCATCCGTGATAATTGACTAAACTCTGTCAGGTGCAGAGGGGGCATGTGATAGCATATGCATCGAGGCAGCTGAAGCCTCATGAGTCGAGGTATCCCATCCACGACCTGGAGCTGGGGGATGTGGTGTTCGTCCTCAAGATCTGGCGTCACTATCTGTATGGGGTTCGGTGTACCATATACATGGACCACAAGAGTTTGAAGTACTTTATGGATCAGCCCAACCTGAATATGCACCAGAGGAGATGGTTGGATGTGGTAAAGGATTATGATTGTGAGATCCTGTACCACCCGGTCAAGGCTAATGTGGTAGCTGATGCCTTGAGTCGTAGGGCGGAGAGTGCCCCAATTCGAGATGTTTGCATGAGATTGCTAGTGATGACTCTGGTGTTGGACACCATTCGAGGGGCCCAGGCGGAGGCCGTGAGACCGGAGAACCGCAAAAGGGAGCGGGTGATCGGGCGGGTATCGGAGTTCGTTACCGATAGTCGAGGACTTATGATCTTTCTGGGTCGGATTTGGGTACCGTTTTTGGGCAGAACGCGTACCATCTTGATGGAGGAGGCACATAGATCGAGGTTCTCGATCCATCCCGGAGCCACTAAGATGTTTTTGGACCTAAAAAGGGAATATTGGTGGCCCTGTATGAAAAGAGATGTCCCATGGTTCGTGGAGAGGTGATTGACCTGTCGCAAGGTTAAGGCCGAGCACCAGCGTCCACATGGTAAGTTGCAGCCATTGGAGATTCCTGAGTGGAAGTGGGAACATATTACCATGGATTTTATCACAAAATTGCCAAGGACTGCAAGAGGTGTCGATGTGATTTGGTTGATTGTGGACAAGTTGACAAAGAGCGCTCACTTTCTTGATATTAGTGAGAGTTCTTCTGCTGAGAGGTTGGCAGAGTTGTACGTGAGGGAGGTGGTATCACGGCATGGAGTACCGACCTCGATTGTTTCATACCGAGATGTGCGTTTTACTTCCAGATTCTGGAAGAAGTTTCACGAGGAGTTGGGTACGAGGCTGCATTTTAGTACCGTATACCACCCACAGACGGACGGACAGAGTGAGCGGACGATACAGATGCTCGAGGATATGCTTCGGGCATGTGTATTGGACTTCGGAGGGAGTTGGGACACTTATTTTCCCTTGGATGAGTTTTCCTATAACAACAACCATCACTCGAGCATTGGTATGCCACCCTTTGAGCTGTTGTATGGGAGGAGGTGTCGGACTCCCATTTGTTGGGGTGAGGTAGGGCAACGTGTGATGGGTAGTACGGAGATAGTGCTTCAGGCGACAGAACAGATACAACGGGTCAGACAGAGGTTGTTGACCGCTCAGAGTCGCCAGAAAAGTTATGCGAATAGGCGACAATCCGAGCTCGAGTTCCAGGTCGGGGATTTTGTTCTCCTGAAAGTGTCTCCTTGGAAAGGAGTGATTCGATTCAGGAAGAGGGGCAAGCTGGGGCCCCGGTATATTGGTCCGTTTAAAGTGATCGCGAGGGTGGGCAGGGTAGCTTACCGTTTGGAGCTACATGCAGAGTTGGACCAGATTCATGATACCTTCCACGTGTGGCAGATGAGGAAGTGTATAGCCGATGAGTCGGCAGTGGTACCATTAGAGGATATCCAGGTGGACGCGAGTCTGAATTATGCTGAGAAGCCTATCACAATCTTGGATTGGAAGATCAAGGTTTTGAGGAACAAGGAAGTGCCCATGGTGCAGGTCCAGTGGCAACATCAGAAAAGGTTCGAGCTGACCTGGGAGCCCGAGTCGGAGATGCGGGAGCAGCATCCGGAGTTGTTCGCAGCATGAGACTTCGAGGGCAAAGTCTGGTTCTAGTGGGGGAGAATTGTAACATCCCAAAAATCAGGTATACCCTTGTGAACCTTCATCTTTGAGCAATGAGCATTTTTGGCCCTTGTTAAGGAAATGCATGGTTGGCGAGTATGCGGGGCGTACTGGGGTGTACGCTCAGCGTACTCGTCCACGTCTTGAGCGGGAAGGGTCGCCAGGTACGCGGGGCGTACCCGGCCTAGAAGAGAAACCCTAAAATGTTAAGCCTCCCTATTTCAGCAACCTTAAGGCCCTTTTGTTGGCCACCTTTTTCTGAGCTTTAACAATTCAAAACCCTAAATCTCGTTCTTATAGCAAGGGAGTGTCTAGGAGGGCCTTGTATTGTGTTCTTGGCCATTTGGAGCAAAGTGTTAGCCTTGGAAGAGGAAGGGTTGGAGCTCAAGCTTTTGGATCCGAGTTTAGCAGTGAAAGAAGCTTTATTTTGAGGTAAAAAGCTTCAAGCTTTGCATCTTTTCTGTTCATGCTTTGTAGAGAGAAGTTTTAGGGTTTTTGGTCGCCAACTTCATAGCTTTTCGAGTGGTTGAGCTCTTAGAAGTCGATATCTGTCCCATACTAGCTCATTTAGTGTTGTTATGTGATAAAAATCCAGTCTTGGTTGTTAAAGGTTGTTCATGCATGAGATATGGACCTTTTAAGGTTGGAAATGGAGTGTTTTGGGTGTTGGTGACTTCCACAGCCATGCAAAGGCTTAAAGTCACCAACTTTATGGATTAAGTCATGTTAGAGAAGTCAGAGCTGGGAGTTACGCTGGGCGTAATCTGTAACGCCCGAGTTTCGGGGCTAAGCATTTTTGACAATGTAATAGTCTAGGTCAACTATTGTAACTTTTTTTGAAGGAATAAAGATGAAATATTTGAGTATTATGTGAATTATGTGTATTTATGTGCTTATTATTTAATTATAAATGTATAATTAATAAAGAATAAAAATAAGCGTCAAAATTAAAGTGTGAGATAAGCTCGATATCTCTACATAAAGCTGTAGTGGTCGAGACAAGGATTCCGGGGATATAAAGAACATCAAAATCCGAGTTATAACGAAGAAGTTATGACCCGTCGACGTTTCACGACGGAACCAACGCGACACCGGGAAGCGTAAATAGTCAACTTACGATAGAGCGACTTTTAGCGTTAGAAATCTAAACGAAAGTCGTAGAATATGTTAAACTGAGAGTGTCCATAAAAAGAATGCCCAAATCTGACTTCGTATGTAGAAGTTATGAGGTTTTAACGGACCAATCCTGTCCAGGCCTGTTAAAAATATAACTTTAAAAATAAAGTCAAAATTAGCCGACGGAGTCTAAACGAAAGTTGTAGAGCACGTCTCCACCTACACGTGGATATAAAGTACGTCAAAAACGGAGTTCGTATGAACGATTTACAAATTATAATAACATATTTACGTATTAAAATAAAGTATAAATCATGTATACGTACACACACACACACACACACACATATATATATATATATATATATATATATATATATATATATATATATATATATACACATATGTATATATCTTTAGAAAGGTATCGACGATGCGGTTATTATAATGTTGAGTTCTTTCGACATTAGTTTAGTACAAATGTCATTAAATCCATTTAAAATAGTATTATAGAGGGGTGTTTAGTTGTTTATATAACTAAAAGGTCATTAAGTAATTATGGAAGGTAGTTTTTGAAAATTCAATTAGTATAAATAAGAGCCTTGGGCTCTCATATTTCTTGCACCATTCTCTTGATTCAAGAGTCTTTCTCTCCTTATCCCCCGAGCATTTCAGTCCCTCGTGATTCGACTTCTCTTTCTGTAGTTTAGTATAGTAAGGTGAGCGCTGAAGCATTACACGAATCTTTCTTAGAAAGATTCAGCGACGAAGTTCTGCCCCTGTAGAGCCCGACTCCTAGCTAAAACCCCATTGTAAGTAAGTTATGCTTACCCTATTTTAATATAGCTTATATGTAAAATTAGTATTGTTATTATGAACTTATAATAAATATTTGAGCTATTATTATAACTTATATAAATGTCGTTATAATATTTTTTTTAACTACTCGCGGTACGGGGAATCTGGTTTAAAGAGCCGCATAGGGTTGTTGGATTTCAGAAGTGCTATATGCCAAAATGGTTCTGCTCTCCGTTGTTTACGTCTCTGTACATAGTGGTTGTAAAATATTGTTTAACGCTTAGATAATAATAATAATAATAACAACAACAACAACAATAATAATAATAATAATAAGACTAATAGTTGGTCACGGTAAATATTAGACTAAAATTTAGCGATAATAATGCTAGGTTTCGTTGAAGGAAAATAGAATCGTTAGAAGCAAGCGCTGCCCGATTTTGGAATCATCACTTTAACAAGTGAGTGCATAGTTACTTTCAACTTACACATAGATATGAATTATTTTATATAAATTACGTGATATGTGTGTATATTATCTGAATACTTGCTATCTATGATGGATGAACGTTTTTATAAATGTTTTCAACGATTTAAACTGTATATGTATTTTATATCTATGAAAATGTTGGGGTAAAACATGGGTAGACGTAATAGGTGACGTGATAAAATGATGAGAGGCCTCGATGTTGTTGTTGTTGATTCTGTCATCTAGCGGAGTATGGATGACGGTCACGGACTCTTCTAGACAGTCCAGTGGAACGCTAGCAGGCTCGCAACCTGTAGGTGTTTGTGAACGATGTGTTCACCGGTGTACTCCATCCCCCTCATGGTTGCCTTTAGGAAATTTATTGCTAAGGAACCCCCTTAGCAGTAGTGTCCATCCCGATGATGATCCTTAGGCTAGGTCCCTTATGATAGGTGTTTAGGGACGTAAAAGTGAGGATAACGGGAACGGGTAATCGGATTATTGTTGATTGATGAATTTAATAAACTTATTGTGGGTTGAAAATCCTATGTGCTCACTAGGCTACCAAGCCTGACCCACTCAGTTTTATGTATTATAGGTAGTGGCGCTCGAGCATAGATGTGATGTTTTGGATGAGGGATTACAGATATAGGCCTGTAGTTATGAAATAATGTAGTAAGACTTATGTTGTATTGTTTATGCTTATGATCTGTATCGAACATGACAGCCCGAGTCTTTTTAATGAAATACATTTCTATGGAAATGCTTTTGATAAATCTTTATCATATTTTGTTTTGGGACAAATTCCGCAACACTTTTATTTAAAATGTTACTATGATTTTCAAACAAAGCATAAACAAAATCGGTCTTTTCTCGCCGTGAAAATGGGGATGTCACAGTTGGTATCAGAGCATTATTTTAAGCGAACTAGGAATTTGATGGATTTCTAGACTTAAACTTAGAATGCTAAGCGATGATTGTAAGATGTGAGCACTAGCTTATTTTAGGAACTGTGCTTAAAATGCTTTTATGTGCTAAACGTTTTGTGTCTGATATGCTGTTATTTGTTCGGATCTATGGTCTGTTGCTGACCGGATCTAGAAACCTTATGTGTTTAGGGTTCTAAACGTACGACTACGATATTAGAACTAGCATGTAAACATTTCGGAGTGATAAGGATGGTTTAAACATATATCCTAAATAAAGATCTAAATTCACCTTATTCGGTGTATAGATCAAAATGACAAGAACCCGCAGTGGAGCTGGGAATGCAAATG
Source organism: Lactuca sativa (assembly GCF_002870075.4). Classification (NCBI taxonomy): domain Eukaryota; kingdom Viridiplantae; phylum Streptophyta; class Magnoliopsida; order Asterales; family Asteraceae; genus Lactuca; species Lactuca sativa. The sequence goes on along the minus strand of NC_056630.2, from coordinate 309,606,048 downwards.
GGAATAGGAATCAACCCCCAGTGATTCAACAAATACCTGTTGTAGCAAATTCCCTTGAGCCAGTCACCATGGCTAGAGTTCAAGCCATGATTTGGGCTATGCTAGCTGAACAAAGGGAAGAAATGAGACAGATGCTCCACAAAAATAGGGACGAACCTACCATACATGTTGAGCCGACCGAGCCAATTCCCGAGCAATCTGAGGAAGGGAACTATAGCCGCCAAGTGAGTCAAGTAGGGACTCAAGGTGAGAAAAGGGATGGCCCGAAGAGGAGAAACAACAAGGATGGGCGGATGTACAAGAATTTCTTGGGTGAAAAACCACCAAGTCTCTCAGGAAGCCCAAAGCTTGTTGAGATGATGGATTGGATCTCCGAGATGGAGATGGTGTTTGAGAGCTGCGACTGCAGCGAGAAGCAGAAGACCGTCTTCACTGTGAGATAATTAAAAACTGGAGTCTTGAACTGGTGGAAGCTATTAGCGGATACAATGCCATGAGGAGAAGCTCTGAAGATGTCGTGGGATGAGTTCTTGGAACAACTGAAGGCACAGTACTGTTCAGAGATAGATCTAATTGATCTGAACAATGAGTTCCAAAACTTGAAGAAGGGAAGAATGAGCATCGACAACTATGCTGCTGCATTCACAGAAAAGATGAAGTTGTTTCCATACTTAGTTCCAACCGAACTTTCCAAAATTGAGAAGTTCACAAATGGATTGCCAGCCGACTATGACCCAACAGTCAAGATGGCAACCACTCTGAAATCAGCTGTTCGAGCGGCTAAGAATGTGGAGACCCAACAGAAAGAAAGGGGTCTGGAGAGGGCCAAGGTTGGTGAGAAAAGGAAATTTGACGGGTCCTCGAGGTCTGGAAAGAAGAGCAAATTCTCGAAATATGGTTCGAGAGGAGGAGGATCAGAAGTGAAGTGGTGTGACAAGTGCAAAAAGAAGCACTCTGGGAAGTGTGACGGAGGGGTCACTTGTTTCAAGTGCGGAAAGCCTGGGCACTATGCCAATGAATGCATGCTCACCCAGAAGGCCTGCTATGGGTGTAATGAAGAAGGGCACGTTTTGAGGGACTGCCCGAAGAAGAAGGAGGCAGGACGACCCAACATTCCACCGAAGCCGAAGACACGAGCCTTCCAGATGAAGCTCAAGGCTGCAAAGGAGGCCACAGACGTCGCTTCAGGTAATTTTCTTGTAAATGGTTTTCCTGCAAATATACTATTTGATTCCGGAGCCAACTACTCCTTTGTGTCGCATAAATTTGGTGGGAAATTAGCATTTCCTGTAGAAAAACTTGATAATGCCCTGATTGTAGAAGTTGCCAGTGGCAAATTCGTACCTGTTAGTGATCGTATTAGGAACATCGTCATCAACCTAAACGGAAACGAATTCTATGAAGAGCTATTACCCATAGAGTTAAACGGTTTCGACATTGTTTTGGGTATGTATTGGCTTAGCTCCAACGATGCTGAGATTCAATGCTGAAAGAAGATAGTAAGGGTGAACCCACCCGAAAAGGAATCATTTATGGTGTATGTGGACAAACGCAGAGTGAATTCTGGGATCATCTCCCTGATGAAAGCCAGAAGATGTTTTTCCAAAGGATGTGCATCATACTTGGCATTCGTAATCGATGCTAAGAAGGAAAAGAAGGAGGTGCAGAACATATCGGTCGTATGTGATTATCCGGAAGTCTTTCCTGAAGATCTTCCCGGATTACCACCTAATAGACAAGTGGAATTTCGGATTGACTTGTTACCAGGTACAACCCCAATAGCAAAAGCACCATACCGATTAGCACCGGCGAAGATGAAGGAGCTTATGACACAACTTCAGGAGCTGTTGGACAACAGTTTCATTCGACCTAGTTCATCACCCTGGGGAGCTCCGGTGTTATTCGTGAAGAAGAAGGACGGAAGCATGAGAATGTGTATAGACTACCGAGAGCTGAACAAGGAAACGGTGAAGAACAAGTATCCATTGCCGATGATTGATGAGCTATTCAATTAACTGCAAGGTTCGAGCTACTTCTCAAAGATCGATCTTAGGTCAGGATATCATCAGCTGAAGGTGAGAGAGCAGGATATCGAGAAGACTGCATTCAGAACAAGATATGGACACTATGAGTTCTTGGTCATGTCATTTGGACTAACCAATGCTCCTGCAACATTCATGGATTTGATGAACAAGGTTTGTAAACCATTCCTCAATAAATCCGTGATAGTATTCATCGGCGACATTCTGATATACTCGAAAAGCCAAGAGGAGCATGGCAAGCATCTACGGGAAGTGTTGGAAGTGTTAAAGAAGGAGAAGCTTTACGCTAAGTTCTCCAAGTGTGATTTTTGGATACGAAAAGTCCAGTTCTTGGGTCATGTGGTTAACCAAGAAGGGATAATGGTTGACCCCGAAAAAATCGAAGCTGTGATAAAGTGGGAATGACCAAAAAGTCCCACAGAGATTCGGAGCTTTCTAGGATTAGCTGGATATTACCGATGATTTATCTAAGGCTTTTCTTCGATAACATCTCCATTGACAGCTTTGACCCATAAAGGAGCTACATATACGTGGAATGAGAAGCATGAAGATGCTGAAGAAGAAGCTATGTGAAGCACCGATACTTTCTCTACCTGATGGAGTTGAATACTTCGCAGTCTATAGTGACGCATCTGGAGTCAGGTTGGGTTGTGTTCTGACCCAAAGAGAAAAGGTGTAGCATATGCATCTCGACAATTGAAAGAGCACGAAAAGAACTACCCACTCACGATTTGGAGTTGGCGGCGGTAATATTTTCTCTAAAGATATGGAGGCATTATCTCTACGGCACGAAGTGCAAGTTGTTCACTGATCATAAGAGTCTCCAGTATCTCTTTAATTAGAAGGAGTTAAACATGAGGCAACGACGCTGGCTAGAACTACTCAAGGACTACGACTGTGAGATACTTTACCACCCAGGTAAAGCAAATGTTGTTGCTGATGCTCTCAGTCGGAAAGTCAATATTGAAAGGAAAAGGCCAAGAGCGTTGAGAATTGAAGTCGTATCGATGATTGTGGAAAGTATCAGGAAAGCTCAGTGTCACACCCCGAAACCGATGGCGGAAACGTTCCGGGGAGGAGGACGTCATGTAGTATCGCAACCAATGTACATAGTAAGCGTAGTAAACACAACCATTACATTACATAGAAATATTTACATTGTCTGAAAACAAAGTGTTACAAGTGTTATACATATATATATATATATATATATATATATATATATATATATATATATATATATATCATATGAACATAAGCTAAGACGAGTCTTCTATACGCTCCGTCTTCTCCAAAAGATTGTAGGGTATCTGTCTAATGCGAACCTGAGAATACAAGCAGTTTGAAAATCAGCATAAAGCTGGTGAGTTCATAAGAGGTTTGTTTTCGTAAAAGAACAAGTTTCCTTTGGTTTTCTGAAAAAGTCGTTATCCAAGAAAATCCCATATTTTCTTATAAGGAAAGTTTAGTTATCCATTTGTTACACAGTTTGGTTAAGAGCAGTTATGTTATCCTAGGAAAAGCCCTTATTTTCCTAAAAGTCGTGGTTAGTTCTTGGTTCGGAATGCAATGTACTAGTATCTACCATACTTGTAGTATTAGATAAATATTCTGAAAGCCTGGTTATCCTATACACGAATGTCAAATATCTACTATACTTATATGAAATTTTGAAACTTTGATGACACTCAGAGACGTACACTAGCTGTATTTTCGAAGTTCTGGTACTATCCAAAGGCGTATTTTATTAGTAATAATCCTAATTTATGATTAGCATGAATCCTTTGTAAATTATAAAATGTAACATAGATTATAACATTTTATAAAAATATCTACAATTAATCTGAAAGCTAACTCTGCAAGTTAAATGGTTGGTCAATACGGTTTCAGCGTTATAATCATACGGAACATGAAACATTTCAAAAGAAATAATAAGTTTGAGTACAAGATTTCCTTGTAATTTTGCTTGTATTCCCCCCTTAAAAACATTGAAAAACATAGAAAAAGGTGTAGGGTATGAACTCACCGGTCGAGAAATGTGTCGGCTAGGATGCTAAGTGTCAGTTCGGAGCTTGAAAACGCGCGAGGTTCCCATGTAATATGAAGAGATACACAAATTGTATCGAATTAGACCTTTAACTACTAATTAAGTAAGATAATACACTCCAAGACACGAAAACACTTCAAATCAAGTGTTAGGAGGGATCCGTGTGGCATCTAATGGGGAGTATGGCCTAGGTATGGAGTTTACTCTTCAAGAGTAAACTCTTAGAGGAGATTACGACCCTAATGACCATATCCCCATGAGTTTACGCCCATAAACTCATGGGTGGTGCTCTTGGGTGCTTAATGACCTTATAACACTTGAGGGATGATGCTAGGTTTAGTTCTAGGGCATTGGAAGGGGAATTGATCAACATATGGACCATTTAAGGAGTTTATTGCAGTAAACTAGGATTTTATGGCCGTAAGATCTTATATATCCTTTCCTTTTGTGTTTTGATGGTCCTAGGTTAATCACATGTGATTCTAGTTCAATATACAAGCCATGGAAGGAAGTTAGGGCACCATTTGACCACTTTTGAGGAGTTTACGGCCTAGGAACCATTCCTTGGGGGGTTTACGGCTGTGAACTACTAAGGGGGTGGTTTCTTTCAAGTTTAAGGCCCTTAACACATTGGTAGATGGTTCTAGACATTACTCTAAGGCTTAGGAGGTGTTTAAGGGGCATCTTAACACCTTAAAAGGTGTTTACGGCCTATGGAAGGGTGTTTATGGTACAAGAATGATTTTGGGCTGTAAAATCATGTTTAACACTGAAATGTTAAGGTTTTGGTGTTCTAAGTCCAATCTTGTAAGCCCCTAAGTCATATCTAAGCTCTAGAAGTGGTTTGGAAGGGTTTTGGGGCTCCAAAACCCCATTTATGGGTGTTTACGATTTGGGATAGTTCCTAGGCCGTAAACACAAGTTCTTGATCCTTTTTCATGAATTAAACACGAATTTGAAAGCTAAAGATGATAAACTATGAGCTAGGATGGATTTCATACTTATTTGGAGCTTGAAATGGGTGATTTTGGATCAAAGGTTGAGTTTGTAGAGAGAGAGTAGAGAGAGAGAGTGGAAAATCCTTAAATGAGGTCCACTCAAATTTATATATGGTTTGATTTTGAGGCTCGGTGGAAATCTACCCGATACTGACGTTAAACGAGGCTTATGGATGTACCTGATTAATTTGTCGTAACCCGATGTAGTTGAAACTAAAAATTTTCCAAATAAACATTTGGGACGTTTTCATGTGTTTCTAATGGGTTTGGATACTCACAAGGTCATAATAAAAGTCTTAAATTAAATGAACTAATCCAAAATGTTAACGGAAAAATTGAAAGACAAATGGGTTTTACTGACGGGAACGGGTTACAGCGACAAAATATTTTACGGGTTGTCACACTCAGGAAGAAGCTTTAGAGAAGATTGACCGAAAGGAAGAACGTTTGGGAAAAAGGTTAATGTTTGGTACAAACATTCAAGGACTAAAGGTATTCCAAGATCGGATTTGGGTACCTAAGACGGGAGGAATAAGAGACCTTCTGATGGAAGAAGCACACAAGACCATGTACTTGATTCATCCCGGTAGCACTAAAATGTATAGGGACCTACAACCCTACTACTAGTGGCCGACGATGAAGCTCGATGTTGCGAAGTATGTGGTCGAGTGTGTGACATGTGCGAGAGTTAAGGCACAACATCAGAAACCGTATGGGAGTTTAGAACCCTTACCTGTACCCATGGGTAAATGGGAAGACATCACCATGGATTTTGTGACTAAACTGCCCAGGACAAAGAACGGACACGAGATGATTTGGGTAGTCGTGGATCGTTTCACCAAGAGTGCACACTTCATAGCAGCCAACGAGAAGTGGTCTATGGATAAGCTCGCAAATGCTTACGTGAAGGAAATTGTAAGACTTCACGGTGTTCCTCTTATGATTGTATCAGATCGTGATAGTCGTTTCACGTCGAGGTTTTGGAGGAGTCTACAAGAGGAATTGGGTACAAAATTATGTTTGAGTACGGCTTACCATCCACAGACTGATGGTCAGAGTGAAAGAACGATTCAGACACTGGAAGATATGCTGAGAGCATGTACCCTCGAGTTCCAAGGGATTTGGGACGAGCACTTACCTCTGGTAGAATTTTCCTACAACAATAGTTTTCATTCGAGCATCAAGATGGCGCCTTATCAAGCCTTGTATGGACAGAAGTGTTGTACGCCGTCTTGTTGGATTGAAGCTGCAGAGAAGCAGTTTATGGGTCCCGAGATAGTCCATGAGACTGCTAAGAAATTAAAAGTAATTAAAGAAAGGATGTTAGCAGCTCAAGATCGTCAAAAGAGCTACACTGACAAGAAAAGACGACTAATGAATTTTGAAGTTGGGGATTCCATTTTGCTTAAAGTTTAACCATGGAAGGGACATATAAGATTAGGGAAACGAGGGTAGTTGAGTCCAAGGTTCATTGGACCCTTCAAAGTTCTTCAGAAGATTGGGAACCAAGCTTACAAGCTGGAATTGCCCGAAGAACTCGATGGTATTCAGAACACCTTCCATGTGTGTTATCTGAGGAAATTCACGGGAGAAGTTCCCGACATAATCCCGATCTCAGAGTTAAGGATGGATGAGAACAAGAGGCTGATTGAAGAGCCTGAGGCAATTGTTGACCGAAAGACTAAGAAGTTACGACGCAAGATGGTCGAATTAGTGCTAGTCCGATGGAAACATTCGAATGGACCGAATCCCACTTGGGAAACAGAAAGTGACATGATGAGTCGCTACCCACATTTGTTTGCTAATGCATGATTCCAGGACGGAATCATCATAAGGGGGAGAGAATTATAACGCCCGGGTTTCGGGGCTAAGCATTTTTGACAATGTAATAGTCTAGGTCAACTATTGTAACTCTTTTTGAAGTAATAAAGATGAAATATTTGAGTATTATGTGAATTCTGTGTATTTATGTGCTTATTATTTAATTATAAATGTATAATTAATAAAGAATAAAAATAAGCGTTAAAAAGTATGAGATAAGCCCGATATCTCTACATAAAGTTGTAGTGGTCGAAACAAGGATTCCGGGGATATAAAGAACACCGAAATCTGAGTTATAACGAAGAAGTTATGACCCGTCGAAGTTTCACGACGGAACCAGCGCGACACCGGGAAGCATAAATAGTGAACTTACGATAGAGCGACTTTTAGCCTTAGAAATCTAAATGAAACTAGTAGAATATGTTAAACTGAGAGTGTCCATAAAAAGAACGCCCAAATCTGACTTTGTATGAAGAAGTTATGAGGTTTTAACGGACCAATCCTGTCCCGCCCTGTTAAAAATATATCTTTAAAAATAAAGTCAAAATTAGCCGACGGAGTGTAAACGAAAGTTGTAGAACACGTCTCCACCTACGCATGGATATAAAGAACGTCAAAAACGGAGTTCGTATGAACGAGTTACAAATTATAATAGCATATTTACGTATTAAAATAAAGTATAAATCATGTATACGTACACACACACACACACACACACACATATATATATATATATATATATATATATATATATATATATATATATACATATGTATATATCATTAGAAACGTATCGACGATGCGGTCCTTATAAGACTAATGTTGAGTTCTTTCGACATTAGTTTAGTACAAATATCATTAAATCCATTTAAAATAGTATTATAGAGGGGTGTTTAGTTGTTTATATAACTAAAAGGTCATTAAGTAATTATGGAGGGTAGTTTTTGAAAATTCAATTAGTATAAATAAGAGCCTTGGGCTCTCATATTTCTTGCACCATTCTCTTAATTAAAGAGTCTTTCTCTCCTTATCCCCCGAGCATTTCAGTCCCTCGTGATTCGACTTCTCTTGCTGTAGTTTAGTATAGTAAGGTGAGCGCTGAAGCGCTGCACGAATCTTTCTTAGAAAGATTCAGCGACGAAGTTCTGCGCTTGCAGAGCCCGACTCCTAGCTAAAACCCCCTTGTAAGTAAGTTATGCTTACCCTATTTTAATATAGCTTATATTTAAAATTAGTATTGTTATTATGAACTTATAATACATATTTGAGCTATTATTATAACTTATATAAGTGTCGTTATAATATTTTTTTTAACTACTCGCGGTATGGGGAATCTGGTTTAAAGGGCCACATAGGGTTGTTGGATTTCAGAAGTGCTATATGCCAAAATGGTCCTGCCCTCCGTTGTTTTTGTGTGGCCCCTTTCTGCACATAGTGGTTGGAAAATATTGTTTAACGCTTATATATAATAATAATAATAATAATAATAATAATAATAATAATAATAATAATAATAATAATAATAAGACTAATAGTTGGTCACGGTAAATAGTAGACTAAAATTTAGCGATAATAATGCTAGGTTTCGTCGAAGGAAAATATAATCGTTAGAAGCAAGCGCTGCCCAATTTTGGAATCATCACTTTAACAAGTTAGTGCATAGTTACTTTCAACTTACACATAGATATGAATTATTTTATATAAATTACTTGCTATGTGTGTATATTATCTGAATACTTGCTATCTATGCTGGATGAACGTTTTTATAAATGTTTTCCACGATTTAAACTGTATATGTATTTTATATCTACGAAAATGTTGGGGTAAAACATGGGTAGATGTCATAGGTGATGTGATAAAATGATGAGAGGCCTCGATGTTGTTGTTGTTGATTCTGTCATCTAGCGGAGTATGGATGACGGCCACAGACTCTTCTAGACAGTCCAGTGGAATGCTAGTAGGCTCGCAACCTATAGGTGTTTGTGAACGATGTGTTCACCGGTGTACTCCATCCCCCTCATGGTTGCCTTTAGGAAATTTATTGCTAAGGAACCCCCTTAGCAGTAGTGTCCATCCCGATGATGATCCTTAGGCTAGGTCCCTTTTGATAGCTGTTTAGGGACGTAAAAGTGAGGATAACGGGAGCAGGTAATCGGGTTATTGTTGATTGATGAATTTAATAAACTTATTGTGGGTTGAAAACCCTATGTGCTCACCAGGCTCCCAAGCCTGACTCACTCAGTTTTATGTATTACAGGTAGTGACGCTCGAGCATAGATGTGATCTTTTGGATGAGGGATTATGGATATAGGCCTGTAGTTATGAAATAAGGTAGTAAGGCTTATGTTGTATTGTTTATGCTTATGATCTGTATCGAACACGAGATCCCGAGTCTTTTTAATGAAATACATTTCTATGGAAATGCTTTTGATAAATCTTTATCATATTTTATTTTGGGACAAATTCCGCAACAATTTTATTTAAAATGTTACTCTGATTTTCAAACAAAGCATAAACAAAATCGGTTTTTTCTGGCCGTGAAAATGGGGATGTCATATAATCCCAGTACGTGCGGCGTAAGGGGCCGCGTACCTTGATTCTGTGAAGCCTTCGGGTATGCTCAGCGTACAGATCTGGTACGCGCCGCGTACCTTAGAAGGTTGACTTTTGTTGACTTTTAGGGTTTGGTCAACTTTTGGGTATTTGAGACATGAGAGGGGTAAAATGGTCTATTATCCTTCTGAGAATGATAGGAAAGGAAAGAGTCTAGCCTTGGGGAAATGTATTAATGAGAAGTGTTTGTTATGATTAGGCGGAGGCTTGATCTGTTACACCCCGAAACCGATGGCGGAAACGTTCCGGGGTGGAGGACGTCATGTAAAGTATCACAACCAATGTACATAGTAAGCATAGTAAACATAACCATTACATTACATAGTAATTTACATTTGTTTGAAAAGCAAAGTAATACATGTTTTATCTATTCATCAGTATAACAAAAGTAAAGACGAAACTTCTAAACGCTCCATCTTCTCCAAAAGATTGCGGGATACCTGTCTAACGTTGACCTGAGAATACAAGCAGTTTTAGAAATATCAGCATAAAGCTGGTGAGTTCATAAGCGGTTGGTTTCTATAAAAGAAGAAGTTTCCTTTGGTTTTCTAAAAAAGTTGTGCTATCCAAGAAAATCCCATATTTTCTTATAAGAAAAGTCTAGTTATCCATTGATCACACAACCTGGTTAAGAAAAGTCAAGTTATCCCAGGAAAAACCCTTATTTTCCTTAAAAGTTGGTTATCAATCTGGAATGTAGTGTACAAGTTGTTGGATAAGGTGTCTAAGTCCATAACTATTTTCGGGTCAGTACTTGACCCGACCGGACATGGTCCATTTGGGTTGCATGGGACCATGCAATTGGATAGACTAAATGAGAGTAATAACACTTGGAGATTATTAATATATTATAAGTTCTAATATATTAATAATATTATTTGATTAGTTTGATCAAGAATTAATTTAGAATTAATTAAGTGATCAAAGGATAACTAATTAAATATATGGGTTGATTATGTAAATCATTCATATCTTGTATAGTGGGCTAAGAGGCTCCATGGATTATCAAGTTGGGTTCTACCCATAGGATGCTCCATGGATGCTCCATGGGAGTTACAAACCCATGGGTCATGGAAATGAAGAGTCATGACACATTAGGGTTTACATGGTGTAACCCTAGATGTGTCAACACTATATAAGAGTCCCATTCTCCACAAAATCGGCTACACATAAGAAACTAGAGGGCTTGGCCGATTTTAAGAAGTGTGTATTCTCTCAAAAGTATTTCCAAGAGAATTTGGTGTTGTGTGAAGCATTTGAGGCATCACACTTGGGGTGCTAGGCTCACAAGGTTTCAAGGTACATAAGCCACAACAAGGTAAGTTATTCTATATTTCATTCAAGTTAAAATTGTTCCCCATGTATGCTAGATAGGAATATAACCTTGGAAATTCAACTTTGCATGATAATTAGACAAACATAGATCCAAGGTTATTAGGGTTGCATGTACAGTTAGGAAGTGTTAGAATGCTCAAAACCCTTCAGTGGTATCAGAGCCTAGGCTTGTTTGTTTGTTATTTGTGCTAAAAAGTTGAAGAAAGTCGAAAAACTTGCTGTCTAACTGCTGGACTCGTCGAGTCCATGGGGGGACTCGCCGAGTTCACTTGTATCTTCAACCTACTCGTCGAGTAGGTTAATGCACTCGGCGAGTAGGGTCGACAGAGTGCATATTTTCAACTTTAGTTGCTGGAAATGGATTAGAAACATTACCCTAAATTGTTTTGGTACTTGAAAACTTTTTTTAGATGGTGTAATGTCTTGCTAATTCATTTACAACAACTAGTTATCAAAATTACAAAGTTGTAAGTGTAGTTTTGATTCATGAAAGTGCTTATGTTCATGTTCTTGATCTTATGATGTTTAGATGATCATAGGAATTACTTGTAACCTATGTGGTAGTTTAATTCTTGATCATAATGTGTTTTAATGGTATCCATAACTTGTCCTCAAGTTATGGAAAACCAAAAGTCACTTGAGTTAAAAACCATTAAAAGAACACAAGAGTTAGAAAAATGAAGAGTCTTCATTTTATTACTCTATTAAACTCATAAGTTACAAGAAATGAAGAGTTTTGAAAGTTTACAAAACTTGCCCTCAAGTTTTGGAACAAGTAAAGTCAAGTTAAAACTTTAGTTCCAACCCTTAGAATTTTAAAAGTTAAAATTCAACCCTTATACTTATATTATTATGATTTAATAATTATTTATATATATATGTATAAGAACAAAGTCATCTTACCGCTAGTACGCCTCATTCATGAAACCGGTCTATAAGGTGGGTATAAGGTTGTTTCCTATAAAATGGCAACTTAATGGGTGTCCACTCTCACCCACCGCTTGCTTGACCGGTGGAGGGTCGTTAGCCGAACGGGTAAGACAAGGACTTATAAATTCTCAATAAAAGTATGATGAATATTATAAAGTAACTAAATGTTTTATTAATTCCCAATCTTAGTTACTTTAGGAAAAATGTGAATAAGGTGCTAATCCATGAAATTACACTTTACACTTTGTGTAAGTCGTTGGTGGAGCGTGTGTGGTTAACCGGCACACTAACTTGGACTTAACAAGGTAGGTAAAGGGTGACTTAAAGTTTATTATAGTATCGGTGGAGCGTGTGTGGTTTACCGGCACATCGATTGAGTGATAAACTTTAAGGGTACCAAGTGATTTGCATGGTTATTTCACACCTCGTTTTGTGATCCTCGGTATCCCAGTCACAAAACTTGGAGGGCACACTCGAGATTGAAACATGCCTTTGAAAAGTTCATTGAATCTCAAAGAATCTAGGAATTTCTAAGAACCAATCAAAAACCTAATATCTAATATTTCAGTTTTCGTGGTGGAAATTGGTGAATCGTCATTCACCTACCTTTCAAATATGTTATAGCTTGGATTACGGCATACCTCTTCTAAGTTATAATATATTGTGATTGGATCCTAGCCTTAATATTACATTTGGGTGATTTATTAAGGACTCTCCTAATATCTAAACTAATCTTGTCCATTTCTTTCAGATGTGTTCAAACAATGCTGCTTCTGGCTCTAACCCTAATAGCTCCTTTACCCTTATGAACTTGTGTGGGATAGTCACTTTTGATGGATCCAACTTCAATGAGTGGATCAGAAACATCAGGATGATTACCCGATACGAGGACAAAGAATATGTCCTTGACAAGGAGCCTAAGGAGATTGATGAGACCACTGCAACTCCTCAGGAGATCGCTGACTTTCAAGCACATGAAAGGGATGCTACGACAGTGGCATGCATCATGATGGCCACGATGACAGCGGAACTCCAAAAGTCTTATGAGGATTTATACCCTTATGAAATGCACCAGGATTTGATGGAAAGATACCATCAAAGTGCACGACAAGAGAGGTATGAAATCATCTGCTCCATGATAACAGCCATGATGAAGGACGGGGAATCCGTAACGAGCCACATGCAGAAAATGCGTAGGTATGTGGAACGTTTGCTGAAGCTTAATGTGAACTTCCCTGAGGAGCTTGCAATAGATATCATTTTGCACTCCTTACCATCGTGCTATGATCAATTCCACATGACATATCACATGAATAAGGAAGAGGTCACACTCAGCAAACTTCAGGGACTTCTCAAGACCGCAGAAACAGGTCTTAAGGGGAAGTCGGTTGTTAACACTCCTACTCCAAATTCTACTCCGGTTTTGGCAATCGGGAAAAGTCGAGGGAAGAAAAGAAAGAGCTCTTCGAAGGGTACCAAGGCTCGGACCCTTGATGGCTCTTCTTCAAGTGGAACCAAGAAAGGTTTCATCACTCCTTCTTCTGACCCAAAAGAGGCTGAATGCTTCTATTGCCATGAAAAATCACATTGGAAGCGGAACTGCCCAAAATACCAGCAAGATGTGAAGGATGGGAAAGTTAAACCCAACCATGCAGGTATTTACACTATCATTTCTAATAACTCACCCCATTCAAAATCTTGGGTCCTTGATACCGGTTGTGGTATTCATATTTGTTGTGACTTGCAGGGACTAAGAAGAAGTGAGAATGTGGAGCAAGGAAGAATAAACTTAATCATGGGGAATAGGAAAGCTTTACCTGTTACCAAGATTGGAGTTTATACTTTATCGCTAAGTAGTGGGTTTAATTTAGATTTGAATAAATGTTGTTATTCGCCAGGAATGGCAAGAAATATTATTTCCTTTCATGCTTTGTACAAACAAGGGTTTACCTTTTCGTTTAATAATGAAGTTGGTTCTATTGATGCTTTCTTTAATAATGTTCTTTATTTTAAAGCATTACCTTATGATGGTGTGTATGAAGCTGTATCTGTTATAGATAACTTAGGAAATAATGTTTTGTGTATTGATTCTATTAATAATAATAACTTGGATAAAGCATCATTATGACATTGTCGTCTTGGACATATAAGCAAGAAACACATAGGCCAACTCCAAAAGGATGGAGTCTTAGAGTCATTTGACCTAAAGTCAGATGATAGTTGCGAATCATGCTTACTTGGAAAGATGACAAAGTCACCCTTCACAGGTTCTTGTGAGAGGGGTGAAGGTTTGTTGGACCTTGTACACACGGATGTGTGTGGACCATTCAAACATGCCACAAGGGATGCTAATCGTTATTATTTGACTTTTACTGATGATTACAGTAGATATGGATATGTATACTTGATCAAGCATAAGTCAGAGACTTTCAAAAGGTTTAAGGAATTTAAACAGGAAGTCGAGAATCATTTGGGCAGGAACATTAAGATGCTTCGATCCGATCGTGGTGGTGAGTATCTTAGTTCAGAGTTCCTTGACTATCTAAGGGAATGTGGGATAGTCTCACAATTGACACCTCCCAGGACACCACAGTTGAATGGTGTGGCTGAAAGGCGTAATCGAACCTTGTTAGATATGGTTCGTTCCATGATGAGTCGAGCTTCGCTACCAATCTCATTCTGGGGGTATGCCTTAGAGACTGCCGACCATATCCTTAATCTAGTCCCTACAAAGAAAGTTGCCAAAAATCCTCACGAGATGTGGACTGGTAAAGTACCTAAACTAGACCACATCAAGATTTGGGGATGCGAGGATTTCGTGAGACGTGAGACTCATGATAAGCTTGAACCCTGAAGCGAGAGGTGTATTTTCATCGGCTACCCACAGCAATCCTTTGGTTACCTCTTCTACAGACCTAGTGAAAATGTGGTCTTTGTAGCTAGAAGGGCATTCTTTAGAGAGAGAGAGTTCATAATCCAAGGAAACAGTGGGAGGCAAGTTGATCTTGAAGAAATTCAAGAGTCAAGCGGTGAAGGAACTTCAAACCCTAGCACTCAACTTGAGGAGGAAACTCCTGTTGAGCCAATTGACAAGTCTGTATCTCTGAGGGGTTCCACAAGGGTTAGGAATGCTCCTAAGCATTACTATGGATTCCATATTACTGCAGAAGGAGATACACTTATCAGTGATGAGACACTGATAGGTCTGGATGAACCTAATAGTTACGTTGAAGCCATGGCAGGCCCTGAGTCAGCCAAGTGGAAAGAGGCAATGGACAGCGAAATACAGTCCATGTATGACAATCAAGTTTGGAACTTGGTTGAGAATGTACCAGGTCGTAAGACAGTAGGGTGCAAATGGGTCTTCAAGAAGAAGACCGACATGGATGGTAATGTACACACATATAAGGCTAGACTGGTTGCAAAGGGTTTCTCTCAAATTCCTGGAGTGGACTATGATGAGACCTTTTCTCCAGTAGCCAAGATTAAGTCTATTCGGGTTCTGTTGGCCATGGCTGCATTTCATGACTATGAAATATGGCAAATGGATGTCAAAACCGCTTTCCATAATGTAAAGTTGGCTGAAGATGTTTACATGAGTCAGCCAGAGGGTTTTGTCAGCAACGAGTACCCTAATAGAGTGTGTAAGCTTGAGAAATCCATTTATGGATTGAAGCAAGCACCTCGCAGATGGAATCTTTTCTTTGATGAATTTGGCTTTTCTAGGAGTGAATATGAGTCTTGCATGTATGTCAAGGCTAGTGGGAGTATAGTTAGTTTTTTGGTGTTGTATGTGGATGACATACTACTCATAGGAAATGACATCCCAACCCTGCAGGAAGTTAAGTCCTGGCTTGGGAAGTCTTTCTCTATGAAGGACCTAGGAGAAGCTACCTATATTCTTGGGATAAGGATCTTGAGAGATCGGAGTAAAAGACTAATTGGACTTAGTCAGAGTACCTACTTGATAAGGTGTTGAAGAGATTCAGCATGCAGGACTCCAAGAAAGGAGAGTTACCCATCCAGAGTAACACCAGATTGAGTAAGAATATCCTCAAGTACCTACGGAGGACTAAGGACTGGGTCCTTACCCTCGATGGGAGTGATGACTTGAGAGTTGTAGGGTATAATGATGCTAGCTTCCAGACTGATAGTGATAATTTCCGCTCTCAGTCGGGCTGGGTCTTTACCCTAAATGGAGGAGCAATTTCTTGGAAGAGTTCCAAGCAAGAGACATTGGCTGATTCAACTTGTGAATCAGAGTATATTGCAGCTAGCGAGGCGGCAAAGGAGGCGATATGGCTGAAGAACTTCATTGGAGACCTTGGAGTTGTACCAGCTATTAAAGAGCCAATGGAAATTTTCTGTGATAGTGAAAGTGCTGTTGCCTTAGCCAAGGAACCAAGGGATCACGGGAGATCTAGACACATCGACAGAAAATACCATTTTATCAAACATCGGATAGAAGAAGGACTCCTCGTGGCAAAGAGGGTATCATCGGATGAGAACCCAGCAGATCCCCTCACGAAGGGACTGAATCGGGTTAAGCATCTCCAGCATGCTCGGAGCATAGGGCTGAAGGATGATATTAGATTTAGTAGTTAGATAACCCAGAAATTTGTAAAGTGTAATTGACATTAGATGATGAATAAAAGGTGTTTTATTTATGAGTAAAGTGTTGCTATCTCTTGTCGATCGTTTACTATATTTCTTTTGCATGTTCTGACTTCCAGAATAATTTTGTTTGGTATAACATATTATTCAAACCTCCACAGTCGGTCATATGTCGGAAGTAGGTATGAATCAAGACTGTCATGATTGGTTGCAGAGGTCTAAGGTGTTGGACAAGGCTACAACAATCATGAGTGCTCATAAGTTCTGAGCATTGGACTCAACCCACGCTCACTGGAATCACTTCATGGAATTCTATCTCGAGTGATCGTGAGACGGTAATATCATATAAGTCTTCAAACCTAGAGATATGATTTGTTACTTACAAGTTGGTTATGCATTGATTGTACGAAAACGCATTGGTAACTCGATGTTATAAAACATGCTTTTGTGTGTAATTCAATGAGTGGTAGAACAGACATATGAGTAGAAGTTTATCTGTTCCTTCTTGGATTAGAAGCTGATATCTGGGCCCCTCGATGATTTTGTTTTGACCTATGTACCGGGCCCGGTCAGAACTAAGTTGATGTGTTTAATTAAGTTCTCTGTCAAACAAATCAGAAATCGAGAAACAAACTGCTGGACAATAAGTAAGACATTGTTCCATGTATTTGTCCGGCTGATATCTAGAACGGAGGATTATATGATCCCTTATCTTAAATGGCGTACCATCATTTTCTCAGTTCCGAGAGACCTTGAAAGAGCTACGATTGTCGGTCGGTTCCTGAGGTACTGGAGTTATAGTTATTAGACTTATCCAAGTGGGAGACTGTTGGATAAGGTGTCTAAGTCCATAACTATTTTCGGGTCAGTACTTGACCCGACCCGACATGGTCCATTTGGGTTGCATGGCACCATGCAATTGGATAGACTAAATGAGAGTAATAACACTTGGAGATTATTAATATATTATAAGTTCTAATATATTAATAATATTTATTGATTAGTTTGATCAAGAATTAATTTAGAATTAATTAAGTGATCAAAGGATAACTAATTAAATATATGGGTTGATTATGTAAATCATTCATATCTTGTATAGTGGGCTAAGAGGCTCCATGGATTATCAAGTTGGGTTCTACCAATAGGATGCTCCATGGGAGTTAAAAAACCCATGGGTCATGGAAATGAAGAGTCATGACACATTAGGGTTTACATGGTGTAACCCTAGATGTGTCAACACTATATAAGAGTCCCATTCTCCACAAAATCGGCTACACATAAGAAACTAGAGGGCTTGGCCGATTTTAAGAAGTGTGTATTCTCTCAAAAGTCTTTCCAAGAGCATTTGGTGTTGTGTGAAGCATTTGAGGCATCACACTTGGGGTGATAGGCTCACAAGGTTTCAAGGAACATAAGCCACAACAAGGTAAGTTATTCTATCTTTCATTCAAGTTAAAATTGTTCCCCATGTATGCTAGATAGGAATATAACCTTGGAAATTCAACTTTGCATGATAATTAGACAAACATAGATCCAAGGTTATTAGGGTTGCATGTACACTTAGGAAGTGTTAGAATGCTCAAAACCCTTCACAAGTATCTACCATACTTGTAGCATTAAGAGAAGTATTCTGAAAGCCTGGTTATCCTTGTAAAGTGCATTAGTTTTAACACGTATATAAAACTAATAAGTAGGAAGTAAACTAGTTACTAGGTTCATTATTACTAACAAGTAAATCTCTATTATCTAAATTACGAGTTCCATAACCATACGATAGACTAGATATGGCAATAAGAAGTCCAATATCATTTTATGACTTTTGTCACCCGTAGACCTGCCGGTCCCACTGTAGCTAGCAGCGAGGTGCGGGGTAGTCAGCCTCGTATACATCTATACACTCAAGTCACACTCTCCGTCCAGGAAATTATGGTTACAGGGGCGATCCTCCACTCGCGTATCTATGTGGAGTGTTTCAGAGGACGTGTCTCCAATTTTTAAGAATAACAAATTTACAATTAATAATGCGAAAAAATCCTGTTACAAAGGTGGTCCTCCACTCGCGTATCTCTGTGGAGTGTTACCTAGGACGAATCAAAAGTACTAAGCTAATGCTTTTTACAGTAATGATGTGGAAAAATCATTTGTGAAATACAAAATATAACATTTTATAACGAGTTTCACAAATAGTTTGAAAACTAACTCTACAAGTTAAACGGTTGGTTCATACGGTTTCTAGTGTTAAAAGCATATGGAATATGAAACATTTCAAATGAAATAATAAGTTTGAGTACAAGATTTCCTTGTACTTTTTCTTGTATTCCCCCTTAAAAACATTGAAAACACGGAAAAAGGTGCAAGGGTATGAACTCACCGGTCGAGAAATGTGTCGATTAGGATGATAAGTGTCAGTTCGGGGCTTGAATACATGCGAGGTTCGTATGTAATATGAAGATATACATAATTGTATCTAATTAGACTTTGAAATACTAATTTAATAAGAAAATACACTTCGAGGTGCGATAACACTTTATATCAAGTGTTAGGAGTGATCCGGGTTGCATCTAAGGAGGTGTAAGGCCTAGATATGGAGTTTGCTCTTCAAGAGTAAACTCCTAAGGGAGATTACGGCCTAATGACCATATCCCCATTAGTTTACGGCCGTAAACTCATGGATGGTGTGATCTTGGATGCTTAATGGTCTTACAACACTTATGGAATTAGGCTAGGCTCAGTTCTAAGACATTGGAAGGGATTAAACCAACAAAGGGACCACTATGGTGAGTTTACGACAGTAAACATAGAATTTACAGCCATAAACTCTTACTTACCCTTTCTTTTGTGTTTTAGTGGTCCTAGGTTAAGCACAAGTGGTTCTAGTCCAAAGTACAAGCCATGGAAGGAAGTTAGGGCACCATTTGACCACTATAGAGGAGTTTACGGCCCAGGAACCATTCCTTTGGGGGTTTACAGTTGTAATCTCCTAAGCAGGTGGTTTCTCTCATGTTTAAGGTCCCTACACAATGGAGGTTGGTTCTAGACATTATTTGAAGGCATAGGAGGTGTTTAAGGGGCATTTTAACACCTTATATGGTGTTTACGGTCCTTGAAGGGGTGTTTACGGTCAAAGCATGTTCTTGGGCCGTAAACTCATGTTTACTCCCTAAAAATCAAGATTTTGGTGTTCTAAGTCCATTCATGTAAGCCCCTAAGTCTTAACTAAGCTCTAGAAGTGGTTTGGAAGGGTTTTGGGGCTCTAGAACCCAATTTAAGGGTGTTTGCGGTTTTGGGATAGTTCCTGGACCGTAAATACATGTTCTTGGTCCTTTTGGATTATTTAAACACGAATTTGAAAGCTAAACATGCTAAACTATAAGCTAGGATAGATCACTTACCTAATTGGAGCTTGAAAATGGTGGTTTTGGATCAAAGTTTGGATTGTAGAGAGAGAGAGTAGAGAGAGAGAGAAAGAGTGAAAAAGCTTCAAATGAGATCCTCTCAACTTTATATATGGTTTGGGTTTGAGACCCGGTGGAAATATACCCGATACTGACATTAAACGAGGCTTATGGTCGTACCCGATTTAGTTGTCGTAACCTGACGTGGTCGAAACTAAAAATTTTCCAATTAAAAATTGGGATGTTTTAACATTTTTCAAATGGGTTTGGACACTCACGAGATCATAATAAAGGTCTCAGTTTAATTAACTTAACCCAAAAGTTAACGGAAAAATTGGAATATAAACGGTTTTATTAACGGGAATGGTTTATAGCGACATAATAAATTACGAGTTGTCACATTATCCCCCCGTTAGAGGAAATTTCGTCCCGAAATTTAGAATTAAGATACAAATCATGTAATTGGAAAGAGATGCAGATATTTTTGTTTCATCGAGTCTTCGCGCTCCCAAGTGAATTCGGGTCCCCACTTGGCATTCTAGCGAACCTTCACTATCGGGATACGACTTTATTTCGTACGTTTGATCTCTCGATCCATGATTTCAATGGGGTTTTCCACAAAATTCAGGTTTTCGTTGATCTTGATCTCATCAAGAGTGATCATGAGGGTTTCATCGGATAGACACTTTTTAAGATTAGAGACGTGGAAGACAGGATGGATGTTGCTAAGTTCTTGAGGTAGTCAGAGTTTATAGGCTACGAGACCGATCCTAGAGAGGATCTCGAAAGGTCCTATGTACCTCGGGATAAGTTTTCCGTGCTTTCTAAAGCGTATCATGCCTTTCCAGGGCGACACTTTCAAAGGACACAATCTCCAACCTGGAATTCTAAAGGTTTCCGTCGTTTATCGGCATAACTCTTCTGTCTGTCTCGCAAAGCTTTCATTCGATCTCGGATTTGAATGATCTTTTTAGTGGTTTCGCGGATGATTTCAGGACCAGTGAGAGCACTGTCAGGGACTCAACCCTTAGCTAGCTGCGTGTCCCCTACCTCGGCCCAACACAGAGGGGATCTACACTTACGACCGTAGAGGGCTTCGAACAGGGCAACCTTGATGCTGGTGTGGTAGCTGTTGTTATACGAGAACTCGATCCAGGGTAAATGGGTGTCCCACAACTTTCCAAAATCAATGACACATGCTCTTAGCATGTCTTCTAGGGTCTGGATAGTTCTCTCATTCTGTCCATCTGTCTGAGGATGATAATCTGTACTCATGTCCAGCTTAGTTCCAAGAGCTTTCTGAAGGGATTTCCAAAACCTTGAGGTAAACTTGCTATCTCTATCGGAGATTATGGACACAGGTACACCGTGTAGTTGGACTATCTCTTGGATGTAGGTTCGTGTAAGTCTTTCCATTTTGAATGATTCCTTAATCGGAAGGAAGTGAGTGGATTTTGTCAAACGATCGACAATTACCCAAATGGTATTGTACCCACTCGGAGATCTGGGTAACTTGGTGATGAAATCCATAGTAATCATCTCCCATTTCCACTAAGGTATCTCGGGTTGCTGGAGCAGACCCGAGGGCTTCTGATACTCGACTTTTACTTTGGCGCAAGTCAGACACTTGCCCACAAAGGTAGCGATCTCGAATTTCATGTTTGGCCACCAGTATTGCTTCTTGAGATCCAGGTACATCTTATCCGAACCTGGGTGAACAAAGTATTTGGTCTTATGAGCTTCGCTCATGACAACATCCCTGAAACCTCCATACTTTGGGGTCCAGATTCGATCCATGAAATAGAAGAGTCCATCACCTCTGATCTCAAGTTTCTTATCCATTCCTCTCAGAGCTGCGTTCGACACGTTCTCTGGTTTTAGGGCTTCCAACTGAGCCTCTCGGATTTGCACGGATAAGTGGGAATGGATGGTCATTGTCAGTGTCTTCACTTTGCGACTTGAACTCTCCTTTCGACTAAGGGCATCTGCTACCACATTCGCCTTGCCGGGATGGTAGCGGATTTCGCACTCATAATCACTGAGCAACTCTACCCATCGTTGTTGTCTCATGTTTAAGTCTTTCTGATTGAAGATGTGTTGCAGACTTTTATGATCGGTGAAAATCGTGCACTTGTTTCCGTAGAGATAATGTCTCCAAATCTTCAGTGCGAAGACCAGTGCTCTTAACTCCAAGTCGTGATTTGTGTAGTTAACTTCGTGTGTCTTCAGCTGTCTCGAGGCATAAGCGATAACTTTTCCTCTCTGCATAAGTACACAACCTAAACCCTGATTGGACGCATGATAGTAAACAACGAAGTACTCTGTTCCTTCTGGCAGGGACAGGATAGGTGCGCTGCACAAGGCTCGCTTCAACGTTTGGAATGCAGTGTCTTGCTTTTCACTCCAACAAAATGGCACACATTTCTGTGTCAGAGTAGTTAAGGGTTTGGCGATTCTGGAAAAATTCTGGATGAATCTGCGATAATAGCCGACGAGACCCAAGAATTGATGGATTTTTGTGGGTGTCTTCGGTGCCGACCAATTCTCTATCGCTTTGATTTTGGACGGGTCCACGTGTATACCCTCCTCACTTACCACGTGACCAAGGAAAGCTACCTTTCGAATCTAGAATTCGCACTTGGAGAATTTCGCGTACAACTTTTCCATTCTAAGAGTTTCCAACACTCTCCTCAAGTGTTGTTTGTGATCTTCTTCACTTTTAGAATAGACAGGTATGTCATCAATGAACTCGATGACAAACTTGTCTAAAAATGGGCGACACACCCGGTTCATCAGGTCAATGAACACAACCGGTGCATTGGTTCGACTGAAGGGCATTGTTAGGGCTTAAATGTTGTAATAGTCGAAGTGTCAGTTAGATTGTTACGAAGTTTATTTTGTCTTCGTAAGAAGGAGTCTTCGGATGTAATGTTATTTATACTAAGGTATTATAAAGAGTAGTCTTAATGTCTAGTCTTAGTATTGTTATGCTTTTGGTTCTCCTATAAATAGGGGTCTGTTCTAAGTGATTAAAGAGAGCTTTTCACTCAGTCTTTACATATTATTCATCGTAATCTGTCAATTAAAAAGCATAATACGAGCTGAACAAATATTCTATTTACTCTCGTATTCATCGTTATTACTCTTCCTTAATTCGTACTTGAATCTATTTTAAACTCGATTACAAATCTCATCAATTGGTATCGGAGCAGGAATCCTTTCTGTGATCTGATTTTCATACGTTCAAAAAGATTTTTGAATCTACTGTTTGATTCAAAAAGTTTCCGTTCTTTTTGAGTGTGAAAAATTCTTCTTGATCTAAATCTAGGATTTGATTCTGCGAACATATTTGTGAATTGAGTGTTCGTTGTGTGATTCTGATTTGAAATATACAATTTGATTTCAAAATTATTAAAGTTTTCGTATTCATCGTATCATCTTGAAGTTTTTGTCCGTACAACAATGGCGTCATTCAATCTGAATTCCATGACATCATTTTCTCA
This sequence comes from Lactuca sativa, assembly GCF_002870075.4. Lineage (NCBI taxonomy): Eukaryota > Viridiplantae > Streptophyta > Magnoliopsida > Asterales > Asteraceae > Lactuca > Lactuca sativa. The sequence continues at coordinate 309,582,750 of NC_056630.2, read as the reverse complement.
TTTGCTTGGTTCATCTACAAAAATTCTGATGCTTATTCCAAAATATTACGATCAGTGGGCAGATCGTATGCAAGATTACTTGAACGAATTGGATCAAGAATTATAGAAGTGCATTTCAGGAGAAATCAATCAACCTGCAACAGTTCAGCCAATCGGTGTGTCTTCAAATAGTTTGGAAGTTGACAGTCAATCCAATCGTTTAAAACTGGAGAAGAAATGCACGAGGGAATTAAGAGGTGCCTTGCCTCCTGTTGTGTACAATTATGTCAGAACATGTACAACAACTAAAGAAATCTGGAACAATCTCAAAGATAAATTTCAAGGAAGTGAAAAGACGAAGATCACATCTGTGAAACAATGTCTGGTGGAACTCAAAGATTTCAAACAGAAAGAATCTGAATCCATTGAAGTATACTATGATCGGTTCTACGAGTTAATCTATTGTTGTAATCGTTATGGTATTACAAGGTCATCAATGGAGTACAACTTGATATTTGTAATGGGACTACGAAAGGAATAGAGGAGTGTGAGTATGATGGTGAAAAATCAACAAAGTTTTGATACTTCGACTTTGAATGACTTGTACAATCAGTTGAAATCTCATGAAAATGAGGTTAATGAAATAGCTGAGGAAGCGATAGCAAGTCTTGGTGGACCATTGGCACTCGTTTCGAAGGTTTCAGAAAGAGAGAATGAAAAATCGAAGTCTGATGAAGAAGAAGGTTTTCTGATGAATTCTGATGATGAGGCTGTTGCATTTTACTCAAACAATCGAGTAAAGAAATTTTTTAAGAAACCTTTTAATCCAAAGAACAAGTCATCAGATTCGAAGGGTAGTTTTGAGAACAAAAATAGAGTGGATGAAAAGAAGAAAGAAGTGAAGACGGATTCGAAGAGTGAAATTGAGCAAATGAAGTTGTTGAAAGGTGATACAGGGATTAATTGCCATTATTGCTATGGTGCAAATCACTTAGCAGTAGATTGATTGTTGAGAAAGAAGGAGGAAAAGAAAAATAAAACAAAGGATGAAGCGTATTACACTGAGAAACTGGAGGAAGTAAAGTCGAAGGCAAAGAATTTGTCGTTAGTGGCTCATGGAGAAACTGAATCGGATGGCACATATCAAATATGGTCCTCAGGTTCAGACGATGAAGAAATGAAGAATCCAACACACGGGGCCATGTATGCAAAAGTTGAAGAAGATTTAGATGAAGAAGAGAATTACGAAGTACGTGGACAGTGCTTCGTATCGAAGTCTGCCGACAGGTCGCCCATGACTACCAAGGTACGTAAACTTCTTGAATCCTTTAATATTCCAATTTCTGCATATAATTCTGAGTTAGTATCTTTTGATGAAACTGTTACTTACTTTGATTCAATTGTCGTGTCTGCTAGCAATGAAGCGAAAAAGTTAAATGATCAATTACTAGAGACAAGAAAGAAGTTAGAATCAAAAGTCACTAGGGTTGATTATTTAGAATTGCAAGTGTCGAATATTATGGAGGATAGGGAGAGTTTAGAAAAGGAAATAAACTTGTTGTTAGCACAAAGAAATATTTTCTGTAATTCTGTGAAAAGATTGTATGGAAAATTAACTGAATTACATCATTCGAGTGAGATAAGTAAGGAACAACACAGAAAATTGCTACCATTTTTAGGATATGATAGAGCTAAGGTAGATAGTGTTTCATATGATTGTGAAAAAGAAATTTCTGATTTTAACAAAGTTCCAGATGATAGGTATAGATATGGAATTGCTAAAGTCGAAGATTATCTTGATGCTAATGATTTAGTAAAAATTGTAAATGAAACCTTAACTAAATCAGAACAACTTCGAATTTTGAAAAAGACTGAGAATTCTACATCTAATTGTCAAACTAATTTTGCTGATATTGAAGATAATTCTGATAATATTAGTGAAATTAGTGATTTAGAGGATGTAGATTGTTCTCAATTGTCTGTAATAAATGTAGCAAATTCTTTTAAAGGGAAAGAAAAATGTGAGGAATTATTGGTAAAAATTGATACCGATGAACCCTCAACATCAAAAGTTTGTGATATGGAATTTATGGAAATACATGATAGTCAAACCGATGATAGCGATAATGAGGAAGAAAACACAAATTCGAAGATAATTCAAAGTTCGGAAGAAATTGAAATTCCTCGAGTGGTAGTTGATCAAGTTTATATGGATACACAAGAGGTTGAGAAAATTCTTAGTGAAAAAGGTGCTCATTATCTTGAATCGAATACTGTCGTTTATCCAATCTTCAAATGCACTGATGATATTGTGTTCCCAAATCAAGTCTTCGTAACAACAGGCAATGTTGAAAATATAAAGTCTGAATTCAAAAAGTTGGTTGAGGAAGACAATAAGAAAACTTCAAAGGAAGGTTTCTTTTCGAATCAAAGCACAGTTGAAAACAATCTCACAAAGAATTCATATATATTTCAACATCAAAAACCAAAAAGAATATGGGTTGAAAAGGCTAGACTTGTTGTTAAAGGATATTCTCAACAAGAAGGAATTGATTACGAAGAAACATTTTTCCCTGTCGCAAGACTCGAGGCTGTTCGTATTTTTTTGGCTTATGCAGCTCATAAAAATTTCGACGTTTATCAAATGGATGTAAAATGTGCATTCCTAAACGGCGAACTCGAAGAAACGGTATGTTGAACAACCTCCAGGTTTTATAAATACTGAACATCCTGATCATGTTTATATTTTAGATAAAGCTGTGTATGGGTTAAAACGAGCACCAAGAGCATGGTATGCAACTTTAACATCATTTTGAAATAATCTAAGTTTAAACAAGGATCAGTTGATCCCACTTTATTTCGAAAGAAAATTGGGAATCACCTGATGCTTGTTCAAATTTATGTTGATGACATAATTTTTGGCTCTACTGACCCTGCTTTATCCAAAGAATTCGAAGACTTGATGAAAAGCAAATTCGAAATGAGTATGATGGGTAACATTAATAACTTTTTGGGTTTGAATACTCGTCAAAATAGGGAAGGCATCTTCATTAATCAGGAGAAATATACAAAGAATTTGTTAGAAAAGTTTGGCATGATGAATAGCACAAAGTTACGAGTACCAATGGCAACAGGCATAAAGCTAACTCCTTCGTTAGATAAATCTGCTGTTGATCTCACTCTGTATCGAAGCATGATTGGGTCTTTATTGTATTTAACTGCATGTCGACCTGATATTATGTTTTCTGTTTGTAATTGTGCAAGGTATCAATCAAATCCACGTGAACCACATTTAACAGCGGTGAAGAATATTTTTCGATATTTGAAAGGCACTACTTCGTTAGGTTTGTGGTATCCTTCGAAAACAGGGTTCTTTGTACAAGTTATTTGGATACGGATCTTGGAGGATGCAGTCTTGATCGTAAAAGCACAACTGGTTGGTGTCAATTACTTGATGGAAAGTTGGTCAGTTGGAAATCGTAGAAGCAAACATGTGTTTCGATATCTACAGCTGAGGCTGAATATGTTGTTGCAGCTGCGTGTACATCACAAATAATTTGGATTCAAAGTCAATTACGAGATTATGCTATTAATATGAAAAAGATTCCTTTATATTGTGATTCACAAAGTGCAATGAGAATTTGTCATAATCCTGTGCAGCATTCGAAGACTAAGCACATTGCTCTTAGATATCATTTCATCAAAGATCATGTCGAAGAAGGAAATATTGAAGTTCATTTTGTGAAAACAACGGAACAATTGGCAGATATTTTCACAAAGGCATTGGATGAAAAATCATTTCTTCGAATCTTGGACGGATTGGGTATGGTTGATGGAAATTCACTTACATGTGATAAAAGTGAAGGATGAGGAGTTAAGATGTTTTGGTGTACCGAAAGTTACTGTTCATGGTCAACGCTTCGAATGCTTCGCATTCGTAAGATTTATTTCTTGTTGAAGTACATAATAAGAGATTACTGTTCAAGTCAACGGTTCGAATGCTTCGTGTTCGTATGTTTTGAAGGTATTTCTAATTCAATTGTTCGCATTTAGTACACATCTTGTTTAAGGATAGAATTTTGGTTTGTTTAATTTTTCTATCGAAAAACTTTAAAAATCCAAAAATATTTTATTTTGTTATGTTCTTAATTTTGAAAAATTAAAAATCCAAAAAGATTTTAGTTTGTTATGTTCTTAATTTTGAAAAATTAAAAATCCAAAAAGATTTTATTTTGTTATGTTTTTTTTTTATTTTGAAAAATTCAAAAATCACAAAAATATTTTTGTTTTCTTTGTTCTTTAACCTTTGTGTGATGAGAATTTAGTACAGGTCTAAAATGCGAAGAGCTCATATTAGTATCTTTTATTGGAAGATATGATTTCAATAAATTGTGTACTAGTTAGGATGTCTCTAGAAGCATGCTGCTGCATGTTGCCTCAAGCCTCATATGATTCTATGTGTGGGAAATGAAAGCCTTGCTGAAATTATCTCATGAAAATTTCTTCCCAACAAGGCTTGTTTTCGCATAAGTCAACAAGAGCTACCTTACTCTTCTCACATGAGTTAAGAGTTTTCTGTTTTGTCCATTATAACAGAGGTACATTTCGATTCTTATCCAATCTTTTTATACCAAACAACTCTTTTTATCAAATTTTTTGAAAAGATTTATCCTTGAGGTTTTTGATTAAACCAATCAAAACTTAGACAAATCACAAGTCTGTGTTTATGATCTAAGATCATGAGTCTGTGATGGAGGTGAAACCCAAATATCATAACCCTTAAGGAATTGACGGGGAACTATGTTCCAGAACTTACGAAACATTTGTTTCAGTACCTTCTATACTCAAAATCATATTCATTTCTTTTGAGTGATCTTAATCAAACATTCGAAACCTACGATGTTTGTTCCCAACAAGATCCAATATAAATTTTTTTTGTATGAATATGATTTCTGTGTGAGTATATTTCAAAAATCCTAGTTACTTTGAATATCTTTCGACACCAAGTTGTCAATGCCTACACTGGTCATACAACTAATTTTGCTTACAATTTATCACCTTATGTTAAGGTTGATATGTAACAAAATTTTCGAAGCCACCTATTTGCCTTTTAAAATAAAACCCTTTGAAACTTCTCTACAAGTTATCGATTGTAATTCACGGGAAATTAAGCAAGCTGTTAATTATCTCTCTTGATAATTTTCGAAGAAATCTTTGCCTGGGATTAAAATGTTTTTGTGTCAAAATAAATTTTTGACATCACAAGTTTCCAAAATTTTTTTATTTATTTCTCATCTAAATGTTTTTTGGAACATAGCACACACGAAATCCTTGAGGTTTGAGTAAAACCAACTTAAACTGATGATTTCGAAACTCTGGCATATGACTTCGCTTTTTAAACCCCAAAAGTGAAAGAGCCTGCCCTCTATTCCGAAGGAATCCGACGGTTGCAATTCTATTAGGGAATATCAAACAATCTTGTCTCTTAGTGACGTATGGTATATGATAAGCGTATAAGGCGTGCTGTCAGTTACGTTTGTTACTTTTTGATGAGTGAAGTCCATATTTCAAGTTGTCATGTCAGTAAGAATTTAATGCATCCCGCTTCAAATTCAAAGTTCTAGGGTTACATATAAAAAGGTAAATAAGGAGTCAATAACACTTTATGCGATCAAACATTCCGTCATACGAAATTCTCTTTGTAACTCATCTCTTCAAAAAGTCATCTTCTTCATACCTTTTCTGTTCTTATCTTCAACAATGGCGACTACATCATCACCAACCACAGACGAACTTGTTAGCGTTCCGATTCTGAAAATCCAGGGTTCAAATTACCAAGTGGAATATGATTTGTCAAAATATCCGGAGGAACTCCAAATGCTGGTGGTTGCTTTACAGAATTCAGTTCTGTCTAAAGCAATGTTCGATTCTTTTGCTGTTCCAATGTCTTGGTTATCAAAGGCGGGTTCCTCTGCATCATACAACAAGGAGACAAGTTGTGTGGAATTCACTATGGTGAATGATACGCGTATTAGGTATCCAAGAGATTGTTTTGCAAAATTTTGGGGATTCTAAATTCTGGTCCATATGATGAAGTGTCTTCTTCTCAAGTAGTGTTTATGTTTAACGAGATGGGCCATCAACCTCCTTTGACGCGTATTAGTGACTTCAATAAATTCGGATTAACTACGGTATGGAATTTTTTATTTGGAATTTTCCTTCGATGTCTTACTGGAAGAACCGTGGGTCTTGATAAAGCAAGGATGGAGGTATATGAAATGGTTGCTGGGTTATACTATGATTTGCAGGTTGATTACTCTGAACAGTTGTGGACAGAGTTCGTAACTAGCATTTCAAAGACGAGTGCCAAGCAGGGAATTTCTTGTGCTCGTTATCGGAGTCTAATAATACAGTATATTTATCACAAGGAGAAAATCGAAGTTCCGGAATTCAAAGAAAAGGCGGTATTTCACATGTATAGTAGTCCGAAGGAAGTCAATGATGATCCGGCCATCGTTACATCAATAGCTCGCATTCCGGATGCGATGCTCAAGAAGGTGGATCCAACGAATGCAATTTTGGTGTCATATTTGCAATCCATTGAAACAACTGTCTTTACCGGGGTATTACATGAAGAAGAGAAGAAAAAGCCTAAGAAATCGAAGAAGGCATATGGTGGGTCTTCGGAAAAAGTGGTGAAGGAAGAGAAGAAGAAGAAAATTCCAGTGGCTACAGCTGATAAAGTCGAAGAGGTTTCTCAAATTTTAACCTCAGTAGTTGATACACCAGTTATTGAAGCGTCTCCTTCGAAAGAAACAATTCCTTCGAAGATGGGTGTTTTTCGAAAAATCAAAATCAAGCGAAAGTCTCAGCTTGTGAAGAAAACGCAACTTTCTCATCAGGGGGTCACAGTTCGGGAAATTCGAGCTCCGGTGTCTCCATCATCTAAGAAACGAAGGGCTGAAGATCTTGCCAAGTTTTTGAAGAAAAATCAAAGAATCAAAGAAGTGGAGCAAGTTCCTGAGACACCAGAGATTGAAATTTCAAAAGAAGTAGATACCAGTTTGCCTGTTGGTATTTCGAAGCCTGATGATGTGAAGCCTCTTGCACCAACTTCTTTAACCCAGGTTACATCAACAATTGATTCTCCAACATTTCAATCGATTATGGATCAACCATTCACCACCATATTCTCAACTCAATCAACAGATCCACCTCATCCATCCTCACCTATTGATGAAACCATGGTTGATGATGAAACCGATAATGAAGGCTTTGGAGGAACGTTCGAAGCTCTTCATTTTGATCAAGCCGAAGAAGATTTCCCTGACCACATGTTGATGACCATGAAGTAGTTCAAGATTTTGAATTCGAAATTGAACTCTATCTTGCAATCCCAAGCAAATGTGGGCAGTGGTGGAGTTACAAGAATGGAAGTTGATTCCTTACTGAAGCTGATGGAAGAAAGGGTGATTTCGAAGGCATCAGGGTTAATTCGTGATTCAGAGAGTCGAGTTCTTGAGAAGGTTGATCAGAATGATATTTCTACAGAGAATCGAATCAATTCTCTGAGATCTGATTTTGTGACGGAGGTGAAGGATCTAAAGATTGTTACGAAGGAGTGTCATGTGCTCTTCGTACAGGAAGTCAAGAAAGTACGAGAAGATGTCAACTTACAGATCAGAGAACTTCGTGAAGACATGCAGAAGGAAGTTCAGACTGCTCAGCAAGATTATGTTTTAGCAAATGAGAAAATTGACATTATTTGTGATGCTGTTGTCAAATGTGTCAAAATGTTTGAGCAGATAAATCCACAACTGATAAATATTTCTGCCAAATAAGAACAAAGCTTTGGAGAATTGGTAAGGTTGCTGAAAGAATTACAAGACTTGTCTTCGAAGAGTGTTTCTTCGATTATTTTTCAAGAATTTCTGTCTCAAAAAATTTCTCAATTCGAAGCCATCTTACACAAGAATTTGGCTCCATTACTTCGTATATCGAGCCTTTTACCAAATGTTTCGGATGCCCCACCTGTTTTCACAGGGGTGCAAGGGGGAGAAAAGATTGATCATACAAAGGCTGGAGAACAAATGAAGACAACTGAAGATACGAAGGTAGTCGGAAAAGTATATCCTTCGAAAGTAGTAGTAAAGCCATCTGTTGTTTCAGCTGATCCAGTTATTTTGACTATGATTACAATAGTTCCAATTTCAAAACCGATATCAAAAGGTATTGTAATTGAGAAACAAATTGATGTCTCTTCTTCAAAGAATATGGCTTCGTCAAACATTAAAGACAACAGAAAAGGAGTTATGATTGAGAAGTCAAATAAAGAGAAGAAAGCTGAGGTTGATAGAATGAGACATGTTCAAAGTATAATGAGACAAAGAGCTTTAGATGGTTCGAATGTTGATAAGGGTGATCCTTCGAAAGTTTTCAACTACGAAACAATAGAATCCAGGGTGATGTTTGATCACATGTATTCTTTTGAAAAGGTTCCGAAAAAGAGCTATGTGGTTACGAACAGAGACTTTGGTCAACTTGACTTTCCAGTCAATGAAATGATGTTCGGTATGCCAAAGTTCAATGCTGAAACAAAATCAATGGAAACCGAAGAGGGAAAGAAGATGAATATAAGGTTTCATGCAGTATTGGAGAAGGCTCAAGAGGAAGTATGGTCTTTGGAGAAGATTAAGAAGGTGATATCTATAAAAAGGGATGTCATATTCGAAGGGAAGTTCGAAAATTTGAAGTACACTATGGCTAGAACAAGTGGAAAGTTACAAGAATTCACAGTGGCAGACTTTCCTTTGATGAACACATATGATCTAATCAACATTGCCTTGATGCTCAAAGACAAATCATTTTCTTTTCTCCAAGACACAGAACCAGATGTTTTTAGTCTTGGGTGCAAGCACATTAAAATATTTTTGGAGAATTATTTTGAGTGCTTAGCTCAAACAGATGTCGAACTTGCTACTGTCAAAGGCTTCGACATAACTGCACCAATGGCACCAACGAAGAAACAAAATGAGCTGAACAAGTACGAAGATGGTGAAATTTGTTTAAAGCCATTAGGGATTGTTTTTGCAGGAAAAGACAAAGCTGGAAGAGCTCAAAGGTTCTTATTTCAAACTTGCGAAGTGGAGAGATACACCAACTCACAATATACGAACTTAATTGTTCGTATGAACCATTGCAAGAAGAATTTGGAAGGAGATAAGAAAGAGATAAAGAAAGTTATCTCTTGGTACATGGAAATCCGAAGAGTGTTGATGTATGCCGTTCAATCACTGACGTCTTGAAGACTTTGACCTTGATTCCAAAGGGGGAGATTGTTAGGGATTAAATGTTGTAATAGTCGAAGTGTCAGTTAGATTGTTACGAAGTTTATTTTGTCTTCGTAAGAAGGAGTCTTCGGATGTAATGTTATTTATACTAAGGCATTATAAAGAGTAGTCTTAATGTCTAGTCCTTAGTATTGTTATGCTTTTGGTTCTCCTATAAATAGGGGTCTGTTCTAAGTGATTAAAGAGAGGTTTTCACTCAGTCTTTACATATTATTCATCATAATCTATAAATTAAAAAGCATAATACGAGCTGAACAAATATTCTATTTACTCTCATATTCATCGTTATTACTCTTCCTTAATTCATACTTGAATCTGTTTTAAACTCGATTACAAATCTTATCAGGCATCACTACGAACTCGTAGTGACCGTATTGAGTCCTGAATGCTGTCTTGGAAACATCATTATCATGGACTCGAAGTTGATGGTACCCTGATCTAAGGTCTATCTTCGAGAAATAACTGGCTCCCTGAAGTTGATTGAAAAGTTCATCTATTCGAGGAAGAGGATATCGGTTATTGACGGTCAATTTGATCAACTCGCGGTAGTCTATACACATCTAAAAGGATCCATCTTTCTTCTTCACAAATAATATCGGGGCTCCCCAGGGTGAGGAACTCGGTCTGATGAACCCTTTGTCGAGCAGCTCATTAAGCTGACTGGATAACTCCTGCATTTCTGCTGGAGCTAAGAGATACGGAGACATGGCTACAAGATTAGCTCCAGGAATTAGGTCGATGCGAAACTCGACTTGACGTTCAGGAGGAATTCCAGGGAGCTCTTCAGGAAAGACATCAGGAAAGTTGCAGACTTTAGGGATGTTCTTGAGGTCTTTAACTTACTGTTTCTCGTTGATTACATGGGCTAGGAATGAATGACACTCCTTTCGCAGAAGCTTTTGAGCTTTGATGCATGAAATGATGCGAAGATTGGAACTAAGTTTATCGTTGTAGATCATAAGAGTTTGGCCAGAGGGGAGATTGAGACGGATGGCTTTTTCATAACAAAGGATATCAGCATGATTGGGACTTAACCAATCCATGCCAATGATAACATCAAAGCTCTTTATGGAAACTAGCATTAGGTCAATGGGAAAAAAGTGATCATTTAGGGTAAGGGTACAACCTATGAATATATCGTTAGCGTTCTCTTTCTCACCGTTAGCCATCTCGATAGTAAACATGTCCGTTAATGGTTGGGGATTATGTTTAAGAAGGCATTTGAATGAATGGCTAACAAAACTTCGTTCACCACCAGAATCGAAAACGATACTAGCATAAGAGTTGTCGAGAAGGAACGTACCCGAGAAAATGGTGGGATTGGCGACTGCCTCCTCTCGTCCCATAGCTAGGACTCTCCCAGTGTTGCCAACTGTTTCCTCCTTAGGGCAGTTCTTCTTGAAATGCCCGACTTCACCACATCCGTAGCATAGCAGATTTGACCGACACCCGCTCCTGAAGATTGATTCGTTGATTGGGTTGGTGCCTTGCAGAATCTAATCGTATGCCCCTTTTTACCATAATTGGAGCATGACAGTTCACGACATGGACCGGGGTTATGGTGGAAGTTACACTTGTCGCATCGGGGAAGGGTACCAACATACCTACTGGTAGGTGCTTGAGCTGTGGAAGCGACGATAGAAACAACAGCAGGGGTAGTAGCAGCGTGGACTGCCACAGTTTGCTGTTTCTTCGAGGAATCCTGAGAAAGCTAACTCTTCTTCTTCTTCCAAAATTTTCTTTTCTCACCATTCCTATTTGTCAGTTCAGGAGTGGTGGCTGCTTCCTCAAGGTCATCACTATGGTCAATCAGAGTTTGCGCTAGGCATTTGGCACTGTCGTAGGTATCTGGCTTCGCAACTAAGACATTACCCTTTGGTTGGTTGGGTCAAACCTCAGATGAACCTCTCAATCTTTTTACTCTTCGGGGTAACCATTCCCAGACAGAGTAGCGCCAAGTCATCGAATCTGGAAGTGTAAGCAGCGATATCGGAACCCTTCATCTTTAGGTTCCAGAGTTCATGCTCCAGCTTCTGCATTTTGCCGCGAGGGCAGTACTCTGCAAGAAGAATTTCCTTCACGATATCCCAACCCATAGCATTGGCTACAGGTAGTGTTAAGGATTTGACTCGGCCATTCCACCAAGTCAAGGCTTTATCGGTGAACGTGCAGGCGGCGAACTTCACCTTATCAGTTTCAGAGCAGGCACAAATTTCGAAAATAGATTCGATTTTCTCGAACCATCGAGTTAGGGTAATGACACCTCTAGTTCCATTGAAGGGTGTGGGTTTCACGTTCATAAATTCCTTGTAAGAACACTCCTTTTAGTGTCCCTGACTACTTTCCTGGTGTTGAGGCTGAGTACCACCTCCTGGCCCACCTGAACCACCGGGGTCAAATGGAGAGGGAGGTGGTGGAGGAGGAGGATTGTTGTTCTTTGAGCTAGGTCTTTTCCTCGGAGGCATCTTGATCTAAAATGATCAGGAAGAGAGGATTATAAGTCCTCTGAATTGAATCAAGAGATATGGAACAAGAGATATCTCATTATGACAGATATAGAGTTCTATTAAGCGATAAAGCAGGAAAGAGTTATCAAAGCAGATAAACTATCACTAAGGAAGGAATGAGTAGCAACACTCGGAATGAATTTCTACAACGTATTCGGTTTTGGCTAAAATACCCCCATAGTATTTTATGTTTCGCTGCGATGATGTCACATTGTTTGGATGTTAGGTAAGTTTTAGGCATGCTGCACACCACAGTCACCCCAAGCACATGTTGGCTGTGTCTCGAGTGAATATAGTTGACCAGACAATATTGACCCTAGACACGAATACATAACTGCTCAAGTTTAACCACAGCGTACAACAACCGATTACTTATGTTATGTTCTACTCGTAGTTACGGTTTCTGGCGTTTAGGTATTCTTGTATACTTTTGAAAAATACTTATATTTTAAAGTATACTTTTAGTTCAGAGTGCTTTGGCCCCTTAGTGTTTATAGTCTTATACCATGTAAGGTTCAGTATACTTAGTTCACTATAAACAAGGGCTCTGATATCAATTTGTCACACCCCGAAACTGATGGCGGAAACATTCCGGGGCGGAGGACGTCATGTAAAGTATCACAACCAATGTACATAGTAAGCATAGTAAACATAACCATTACATTACATAGGAATTTACATTTGTTTGAAAAGCAAAGTAATACATCTTTCATATATTCATCAATATAACAAAAGTAAAGACGAAACTTCTAAACGCTCCATCTTCTCCAAAAGATGCGGGATACCTGTCTAACGTTGACCTGAGAATACTAGCAGTTTTAGAAATATCAGCATAAAGCTGGTGAGTTCAAAAGCGGTTGGTTTCAGTAAAAGAACAAGTTTCCTTTGGTTTTCTGAAAAAGTTGTGCTATCCAAGAAAATCCCATATTTTCTTTTAAGAAAAGTCTAGTTATCCATTGATCACACATCCTGGTTAAGAAAAGTGAAGTCATCCCAGGAAAAACCCTTATTTTCCTTAAAAGTTGGTTATCGATCCGGAATGAAGTGTACAAGTATCTACCATACTTGTAGCGTTAAGAGAAGTATTCTGAAAGCCTGGTTATCCTTGTAAAGTGCATTAGTTTTAACACGTATATAAAACTAATAAGTAGGAAGTAAACTAGTTACTAGTTTCATTATTACTAACAAGTAAATCTCTGTTATCTAAATTGCGAGTTCCATAACCATACGATAGACTAGATATGGCAATAAGAAGTCTAGTATCATTTTATGACTTTTGTCACCCGTAGACCTGCCGGTCCCACTGTAGCTAGCAGCGAGGTGCGGGGTAGTCAGCCCCGTATAGATCTATACACTCAAGTCACACTCTCCGTCCAGGAGATTCTAGTTACAGGGGTGGTCCTCCACTCACGTATCTCTGTGGAGTGTTGTAGAGGACATGTCTCCAATTTTTAAGAATAACAAATTTACAAGTAATAATGCGGAAAAATCCTGTAACAAAGGTGGTCCTCCACTCGCGTATCTCCGTGGAGTGTTACCGAGGACGAATCAAAAGTACTAAGCTAATGCTTTTAACAGTAATGATGTGGAAAAATCATTTGTGAAATATAAAATATAACATTTTATAACGAGTTTCACAAACAGTTTGAAAACTAACTCTACAAGTTAAATGGTTGGTTCATACGGTTTCCAGTGTTAAAAGCATATGGAATATGAAACATTTCAAGTGAAATAATAAGTTTGAGTACAAGATTTCCTTGTACTTTTGCTTGTATTCCCCCCTGAAAACATTGAAAACACGGAAAAAGGTGTAGGGGTATCAACTCACCGGTCGAGAAATGTGCCGATTAGGATGCTAAGTGTCAGTTCGGGGCTTGAATACATGGGAGGTTCCTATGTAATATGAAGAGATATATAATGGTATCTAATTAGACTTTGAGCTACTAATTAAATAAGAAAATACACGTCGAGGCGCGATAACATTTTATATCAAGTGTTAGGAGTGATCTGGGTTGCATCTAAGGAGGTGTAAGGCCTAGATATGGAGTTTTTTCTTCAAGAGTAAAATCCCAAGGGAGATTACGGCCTAATGACCATATCCCCATGAGTTTACGGCCATAAACTCATGGATGGTGTGATCTTGGATGCTTAATGGTCTTACAACACTTATGGAATTAGGATAGGCTCAGTTCTAAGGCATTGGAAGGGATTAAACCAACAAAGGGACCACTATGGGGAGTTTATGGCAGTAAACATAGAGTTTACGGCCGTAAACTCTTACTTACCCTTTTCTTTTGTGTTTTGGTGGTCCTAGGTTAAGCACAAGTGGTTCTAGTCCAAAGTACAAGCAATGGAAGGAAGTTAGGGCACCATTTGACCACTATAGAGGATTTTAATGCCTAGGAACCATTCCTTGGGGGGTTTATGGCCTTAATCTCCTAAGGAGGTTGTTTCTCTCATGTTTAATGTCCCTAACACAGTGGAGGTTGGTTCTAGACATTATTCAAGGGCATAGGAGGTGTTTAAGGGGCATTTTAACACCTTAAATGGTGTTTACGGTCCTTGAAGGGGTGTTTACGGTCCAAGCATGTTCTTGGGATGTAAAATCATGTTTACTCCCGAAAAATCAAGATTTCGGTGTTCTAAGTCAATTCATGTAAGCCCCTAAGTCATAACTAAGCTCTAGAAGTGGTTTGGAAGGGTTTTGGGGCTCTAAAACCCCATTTAAGGGTGTTTGCAGTTTTGGGATAGTTCCTGGACTGTAAAAACATGTTCTTGGTCCTTTTGGATGATTTAAACACGAATTTGAAAGCTAAACATGCTAAACTATAAGCTAAGATAGATCACTTACCAAATTGGAGCTTGAAAAGGGTGGTTTTGGATCAAAGTTTGGATTGTAGAGAGAGAGAGAGAGTAGAGAGAGATAGTGAAAAAGCTTCAAATGAGATCCTATCAACTTTATATATGGTTTGGGTTTGAGACCCGGTGGAAATCTACATGATACTGACGTTAAACGAGGCTTATGGTCGTACCCGATTTAGTTGTCGTAACCCGACGTGGTCAAAACTAAAAATTTTCCAATTAAAAATTGGGATGTTTTAACGTTTTTCAAAGGGGGTTGGAAACTCACGAGATCATAATAAAGGTCTCAATTTAATTCACTTAACCCAAAAGTTAACGGAAAAATTGGAATACAAACGGTTTTATTAACAGGAATGGTTTACAGCGACAGAATAAATTACGGGTTGTCACAAGATCTTATCTCTCAGAGTCTGAGATTTGCGAGATTTACCCGAGGTGAGTCTTCTCACTATACTGTACCTGGAAGGGTACCTATGTGTGACCGGAAGGTCTTGTATGCTATGAGATATACACATTGTATGCTATGGGTTGTATGTGTTGTATGCGTTATGTATGTGATATGTATGCTATGGTTGATATGGGCCGGAAGGCATTATGATGTGGACCAAAAGGTCAGGGAGTTTTGGACCGGAAGGTTGATACGGGTAAGACCGGAAGGTTTACCGGGTTGGGACGGAAGTCCCCTGAGACACGTCGACTGGAAGGTCGTGTGGAGTATGGCTTGGAAAGGCGTATGTGTGTAAGTGGCATTTTGGGGAACTCACTAAGCTTCTTTCTTACTGTGTTATGTGTAATGTGTTTCAGGTACCAGTGATGGCCGTGGGAAGGTGCCGGCTTGACTCGTATACACACAGGCGGATTTGGATATGTTTTGATCTTGGGATTTGATATGTTTTGTATAATGACCATGTTACATTGGATTTTATGGTTTTGTGTTGAATGAGATTGTGTTTTAAAAATGAAAAATTGTTTTGAAAATTTACGTTGTTACATCAACTTAGCACCATAATATTGGTGATAAATTGATATTGATGTAATCAATCTCTACTTCAGCTATGATGATGAGAGGAATGGGAGTGGATATGGGATCACATAAGAAGGGTCGGAGAGGAATGGTTAACATGAGATCACAAAAGAAGTCATACACTGAGACGTCCCAAAAATATGCTCAAATGGTCAAGTTAGTGGTTGTTGAGGTGTGAGTATTTAGAGAGAGCGAGACAAATGAGAATGGTTGTCCATCTTATAGTTACCGATGACGATCTGATCATATTTATAGTATGTGTGTGTAGTTGTTTTTCCCTAGGATCCATGCTGTCATATTTGTACCAAACAAATAGTAGAATGGAATTACTAGTTGTTAATGTTAGGGTGCAAAAAGTCACGCTTGGATGTAATTAGTGCTTACCCTCTTGTATGTGTAAATGTGTTGAGTCTTTCCAATAATTAGGAAGTGAGTGACTCCCATTATGTAATGATCATTTTGGAGAGATTAGTTTTAGAGAGAGAAATAGCAAACCTATTTGTACTCTTTCTATCAAAAAGTAATCAGAGCTTAAACCAAATTTATTTACTCCATGTGTTCATGATTTGTATGATGATTCACTAGATATTTCATATTCCATATTTGTCATCATAATCTGCACCACTACAATTGGTATTAGAGTGGGTGTTTTTGATTTGATCAAGAATTGATCAATGATGACATTTTAGATTTGGTGATTCTTCATGTTCTTATTGATCTTCGTGTTTTGTGTTCTACAAATCGAATTTTTCCTTGATTTGATCCATAATTCGATTTTCTCTTTCTAGAATACTTGTTTGTACCACTTTCTCTCTCTAGAATTTGGTTCATATTCACTTTCTCTCTCTATAGATCTGTTTGATTATCACTTTTTTCTCTCTAGAAAAACTCAAGATCTGATCAATTGATCAAAGATGGTGGACTTGTCGTATGATTCTTGGGTTGTGATCGTTGAAGATGTCAAATACAAAGTCAACAAAAATCAATTTTATGGGTTATTGCTAAGCGGGTTGAGCCCATATTCGAACAATATTTTTTTAAGCCAAAATCACCATTTACACTGTTTGAAATCAGATGAATGAGTTGTATAAAAGTCAAAGTTTGACTTACTGATGAATATTCGTTCTAAATTTTTGGTGTCTCTAAATATGATACAACTTAAAAATCGATTTAATCTGTTGAGTATCGAGTCTTGATGAAATCAAAACTTGATTCATGGTGTCTAAATCTAATTTCGATTGGAACCTATTCTTAGTTGGAATCGAAGTCGGTGTTGACTAAATATTGTTGAGTCAAGCTTTTTAATTTCGACTGATAAATCATGGTGCTGAGTCATTCAAGTCAATGAAGCATCAAAAATCTCATAATCAAAAAATCATTGGTTTGGGGTCGAGTTTCGAATCGATTGTGTTTGTGAGTTTTGTTTTGGATATGACAGTGGTCATGGTGGAGTTCAAGTCAAAATTGTTTTTATCTGTTTTGGGACGTGTTTATGTCGATTTGGGAATGTACTGCGAATAGCTATAGAGGTTCTATTGATGTCTTGTTAACTAAGGTTTGATTGGGAAAGAGTTGATTTCAAAGAAGTGAAGGCCTGGAATTCGATTTTGGAGTATGTAATTGAGGTGTCGATATCGATGGAAGTATACTTGATGTTGATGGGGTTGGAATTGATTATTTTGATGTCCATGACTGTATACTAATTTCGAAGGCTGATATCAATTTTGGTTGAATGATCCGTTATTGAATTCTATTTTGGGTTTGATAGTTGGACCGACTTTCGGTAGTCAAAGGTCGATGATGACAAACTTGGGTTAAGTTACAAAAAGCAAAGTCGGTGTTGGATTTTGGAATCAATTGATGTTTCGAAGACTGGGTATATCGACGGTTAATGTTGGTTGATGTAACCTGTTTTCAAAGATCGTAAGCATTGTGTTCATAGGTTGATACTGAGTATTGCAAGCGAAGGCTGTGTTTGGATGTAGATATCACTTCGAATGGAGTCAATGGTTTGATGATGATTGTTTAAAAGCGAACTGGCTTGTGAGTATTTTGTTGTCGATGATCAATTTGTGATTCGTTAATAAAGTATTGGAGTCGATATTGGTTCGTTAGCAATTGTTTGGAGTTCATTATTGAGGGATATTGAGACAAAAAGCGAAGTTCGTAATTTGGTATTGACATTCGTTATCTGGGTAACGAAGTGAAGAAGAAAGCGAAAGTGTCACTTCGCATCCCTTGTCTTTTAAAGAATTGGCATTTATTGTCCAACTTCGACATTGAAGTAAAAGTTTGTGAAAAAGGGTGAAGTTTCTAATTTAGTCCCTGCAGTTTCGAAGACTTGGCACAAAATACCCCATTTCGAAATTGGAGTAATAATGCTGAGAATTTGAAGAAATTTGCAGTTTAGCCCTGCAGTTAATGCGACTTAACACTTTATACCTAGTTTCGCAAATTTTGGAGTGATTCGTAATTTAGAGTATTTTTGTCAAAACGGGTCCCTATAGAAATCAAGGGGGAGTTATGTGAAGATTATTCCTCGGGTGCTTCTCACCCTTAATGGGTTTTATAATCATTTTTTGATTATAAAAAGAGGGAGAATGAAGAGTGGGTATTCGAAGCTTCGGGTATTCATTTGCGGACTTGAAGACCGGTATTACTTCGAGGGGGAGTTGGTCTTGATCACGCGATCTCGTTGAATATTGAAGTCAGGACATCCAATCCTAACTTTGAGGGGTAGAATGTTAGGGGAAAATTGTAGAAGAATTGTATTCGAGAAATCGATTAAGAATAAGATCAATCAATGTAATGAACTCAAAAATTTAATAAGACTTTGAAGTCTGTATTACTCTCAATAAGCTCGATTACAAAACAGATAACGAAATTGGAAAACTCGTTATTCTAAATCTAAGCTCAGTCCCTATTTATAGGAAACAAAGTATCCAAAAAATACTAAGTCTAAAAAATATTAAGCTTCGTAGGAAAGTGACATAGCAAATATGTTACATACGAAATTGACTAAACACTATTCGATTGTTTACAAGACTTCGACCCTTACAATCTCCGCCTTTGTAAACAAGTCGAACTACTCAGTTTGTAAGAATCTGAACAGCGAAGTGCATCATCCTTCGTATCTCCGAGTACCAAGTTAAAACCTTCCTTAACTCCTTCTTGTAGCCTTCATTGTTTTTTTTTGCAGTTGTTCATACGAACTATAAAGTTCGTATATTGCGACGTTGTATATCTTTCGATCTCAACAACTTGAAAGAGAAACCTCTTAGCCTTCCCCTTTACGTCCTTCTTAGCAAAAACTAAACTAAATGGTTTCAAACGTATCTCTCCATCAACATACTTCTTCAACTCTGCTTGTGGCTTCGAAGGTTCCATAGCTACAGTTACCTTCCTTCCAAGACCCGAAGCCAACTCTTCGTCAGTCAACGCCAAATAGTCATAGTAATTATCAATGAATATTTCGATATGTGCTAGACCAATTCGAAATTTTTTTTTGAATCTGTTCCCTTGAGCTGAGTTTCTTCCATATCTTTTAAAAGCAATGCAACTTGAATAAGATCATTCAAGTTCATTAAAGGGAAGTCTGCAATGCTGAAGTCGAATGATTTGTTGTTTGCACAAACAACATGATACCTGAAGTATTGTATCATGTCTTCGAACATGACATCTTTTTTAATAACAGTAATATTCTTGATCTTGACCAGGGACCACACTTCTTCTTGATCTTTTCCAAGTACAACATGAAAACAAATTTTCATGTGTGTATAATCATCTGGGTTCTTGAATTTCTCACTAACTTTGTATTGTGCAATGATAAACACCATTTCGTTGATCGGGAAGTCCAACTGGCTGAAATCCGTGTTAGCAATCGAATAGATCATTCTCGGTTTCTTCTCGAAAGCATACATGTGATTGAATGCAACTCTCGAATCGATTGATTCATACGAATATAGCTTCTTGGGATCACCTTTGTCCATACCAGGTGGATCATTCTCCCCCAGCCTCAAAATACTTTGGACATGCCTCTGAAGTTCGATTTCAGCCTCAAGTTCTGCTTTCTTCTCCTCTTTCGTCTTTTCTATTGCAACACCCTTCCGTTTTCCTTCAGCGGAAGGCTTCGGTTTTGCAGAACTTGAACTACCCCCTTCTGTAGCCGAATCAATCACAATCCCTTTCGGTTTTGTAATCGGTTTTGTGGTTATGACAGTTGTTGAGATGGGGCTAGACTTCATTGGGATTGAAACACGGATTTGTGTAGAAATCACCTTTCCAACAACTTTTGAATCTTCAGTTTTCTTCTTCTCACCTTCTCCCTTTTTATTCACATTCATTCCTTTGGTCTCCTTCTTTTCTCCCCTTGCACCCCTGTGACAATAGGTGGGGCATTCTGTCGTAGAATTTGAGCAAACTTCGATATGGGAGCAACAACCTTCTGAATGACTTGGTCAAGCACATTTAGCTTCTGAGTAAGGAACTCAGGAGTTAAAAAGGACTGTTGAGCAGGCTTCGATACAACATTTTTCAAGTCAACGAGTAACTCTACCAACTTCACAAACTGATCCTTGTCTTCAGTTGCTTTAGATTCGAACTTCGGCATAGTGTCTTGAAAAGTCTTGATAAAATTTGTAACTGCCCCAGCAATTATATAGACCTTCTCTAGAATTGAATTGTACTGAGAATGCATATTATTAATCTCCTGAGAGACTTCCTTCTTCAACTCTTCCAGTTTCAAGTTGACATCTTCTCAAACCTTTTTAACATCTTGTACGAAGAGAACATGACGTTCCTTCGCATCAGACTTCAATTCCTTCAAGGCTCCTTTAAATTTCCCTCCTTGAGTCTTTATTCGAAGCTCATTATTATGATCAGATTCATCTATCTTTTCAAGTAGTCTTCATTCAGCAGCTTTTAACATAACAACTACTTCAATACCCGAAACCGAGTGTTTTGCTTCGGAATCAGCTTGGGACAGAAGAATAGAGTTTAACTTCTTGTTCAAGATTTTGAACTGCTTTCCTGACATTAACATATGATCAAGAATCTCCTCCTTTTCCGAATTGAAATGCAATTCGTCGAAAGTTCCTCCGAAACCTCTTCCTTTTGTTTCATCATCAGAATGAGGTTTGGGTGTTTCTGTGGATTGGGATGGAAAAAGAGTAGTCATAGGCTATTGAAGGATAGTTTTGAACAATGGAGATGAAGTAAAAGTAGATATGGGTTGAATTAATGGTGGTAATGAAACAAACGGAGTTGAACTGATGGGTGGTAATGAAGAAGAAAGAATAATAGGTTGTGAAGTGTCAACACTCATTGTAACATTCGCCCCCGTATCAGATTCGTTAGCAGTGATGTTAGAAATAGGAACCTCCTCATTAAATGACTTGGTTACCACTATTTCGAGTGGAATGGTTGTTGTAGGAGAAATGGTAGAAACATGCGAAACTAAAGAAATTATGGGTGTAGAAGTTACCATAGGAAAAGTCGAAACCAAAGGAGTATCAGGAACAACTTCGTTCTTCGAGGAATCGTCTCTTATTACACTCTTTCGCTTGTACCGTTTCTCTATGATATGCTTCGCAACATCTTGAGCACGTCACTTTTTGGACAAAGGAGAAGCAGGAGTAGGAATTTCACAGATTACAACTCCTTTGCTGCTAACTTGGGTCTTACGAACCATCTGAGAGTCATCAGACAAAGTTTGTTTAGAGGATATTTTGCGAAGCCGTTTAAGAACTCTTGATTTTGAAGGAACAACTTTCTTAAAAGGTTGAGCTTTATTCTCTTCTACCTTCTTCTTATCATCACCCTTGACTTTCTTGGGTGAAGATTTCGACCTTGCAACTTTTACTTCATCACCATCAGACTTCGTCTTCTTCGATGGCTTTGAAGATCCTGCTTCAACTTCAAGTAACACCGCGTGTAACGACCCAAATTTCAAGGCCAAAAATTTCATTTTTGAATTAACGCATTTACTAAACATTTTACCCAAAACCTTGTCAATAAAACATTCCATTACAAAATAATAATGCTGTATTTCAAACCACAACATCATAATTATTAAAAATCAGAATACAACCCCAAAAACTTCTTGCGGAAACATGTGTGTGTGTGTGTGATGCGCTGCAACACCGCCGACTCTTTTCCCTTTGACGTAGAGGTACCTGAAACTAAAACTAGAACTGTAAGCACAAAGCTTAGTGTGTTCCCCCATCATACCACGTACCATATGATATCATCAGTATCTTTCAACCGGTAACCTTCATCGATATCTTTCAACCGGTAACCATCATCGGTATCTTTCAACCGGTAATCAACATCGGTGTCTTTCAACCGGTAACTGGGGACTATTTCACCCCCTACCACTAGCATACAATCAATAGATATAAGCGTATACTCAGGCATATCCGAGTATTGACCTACCCTTGGGTCCTAGGGACCATTGTGAGGGAAACTAATCCCTACCATACTCATAACATACGATCAAGATAAATCTCATAACCAACACATTACCAGACCAAGATAATTATCACAAAGACCATTATCTTTTAAATACCCCTTTTTGATGGGCCGGCATTATGGCCTTAGACCCACCCCTACTGGAAAGTAACTCACCTCAATGTCGTGTGGTGTCTGAACTATCCTCGGCAAACAAGTCGACTCACAACGACTCCTTAATCCCTACACGACAACCTTCAAGTCAACACACATCACATGCAACCCTAAACAGGGTCAGTCCAAGTTCAGACAAAGTCAACATTGGTTAAAGTCAACATTCAGTTGACCTGATTCGTCGAGTTGTCCTACCAACTTGTCGAGTCCATGCTTCTCTAATCCCACGTAAAACCCTGGCTCCACCCGTCGAGTCTAGTAAAACTCGACGGGTTCTCCTTCAATCATAACATCGGGACCATCTTCATCCGACTCGCCGAGTTCCTTCTTGAACTCGCCGAGTTCATCTTCAACTTAAGAACTTGTCCAGTTTATGACTCGCCGAGTTGTATGAACAACTTGTCGAGTCCATCTTCAAAGATTGGGAGATTGCTATGGACTCGCCGAGTCCGCTCATACCACTCACTGAGTCCCATGACTTCCAGGTCCCTTTTCGCGTCTAAACCCACAAGGGACTTCCTTCCTTACACTTACCCATTCATAGAAAGGGGGGGGGGGTTGGTGCACAAAGGTCACCGACTCGTCGAGTGCCAAGAGCAACTCGCCGAGTCCAACCTTGACCAACTCCAAACAATCAATTTAAATGAGGCCTAACACTCCAAAACCATAGATCTGGCCTCATAATGTGCATTTTATAGTTAAAGTTCCAAACTTGATGCACATGCATGGGGTTTTTAGCTCAAAAATCCATATAAAGTGTCCTATAATGTGCATGGGGATCTCATGGCCCTAAAGTTGGCACCTTTATGCCATGAGACCCTTCTTAAGGCCCATATCTGAAGGCTAGAGTCGACATAACACCCTTTAAATCCGAAAATGGCTTGAAAGCCCTAAATGCACCCTAGATCTACAATCTAAATATGAACAACCAAATGGAAGACCAAAGCAGGAGCATTTTACCTTGATTAAGCTGAAGATGGAATGAGATTTCTGGATCCACAAGCCCCAAGTCGAATACTCAAGCTCCTCTTCTTCCTTCCAAGCTTCACAAGTCAACAAGAGCACCACAATGGCCTTAACACACACACACACACAAACAGCTAGGGTTTCGATATGCAACTCTAGGGGAGTGTTAGGGACAAGGGAGGCTGAGTTAAGGCGTTTATATAGGGTGCAAACCCTCATATTAGGGTTTTTGTCTAGACAGCACGGACTCGTCGAGTCCGGTCTTTGACTCGCCGAGTCAGCCACTTAACTCCCGTGTCTAAGCCACTTCCACTCGACGAGTTGGGCCACCAACTCGCCGAGTTCCAGGCCAAAATGCCAGATACTTAATTAAAAAAACATACAAGGAACCAGGTGTTACAAATCTCCCCCACTTATTTTAGACTTCGTCCTCGAAGTCTGTTGCTTGTTCCTGGAAAAGCTCTGGGTAAAGCTCCATCATCTCATACACCGACTCCCAAGTCCACTCCGATCCCTTTCAGTGCTGCCACTGCACCTTTACTAGCTCCACTCTCTTGTTACACAGATCCTTTGACTTCCTGTCAAGGATCACCACTGGCCGCTCGATGCAGTTCAGGCTGTCATCAACCTCATTCCTCTAAAGGCACCACTGCCGAATCATCCACCAAACATTTCCACAACTGGGAGACGTGAAAGGTGCTATGAATCTGACTGAGTTCGGCTGGCAGATCCAGCCTATATGCCACCTTGCCCACTCGGGCTACAACCCTGAAAGGTACAATATACCTTGGACCCGACTTGCCCCGCTTCCTGAATCGAATGACACCCTTCCAAGGTGACACCTTTAGGAGGAGCATATGCCCGACCTGGAATTCCATGTCGAATCGGCGCTTGTCGGCATAAATTTTTTGCCGACTCTGAGCAATCTGAAGCCTGCTCCGGACCTGCTGAATGCTCTCCGTAGTCTTGAGTACCACTTCGGTACTCCCCATAACCCTCTGACCAACCTCACCCCAACATATGGGGGTCCTGCACTTCCTCTCATACAACATCTCGAAGGGAGGACGGTCAATACTCGCGTGATAGCTGTTGTTGTACGAGAACTCAGCCAAGGGAAGGTAAGTATCCCAATTACCTCCAAAGTGTAAGACACACGCCCACAACATATCCTCCAAAGACCGGATGGTCCGCTCACTCTGTCCATCAGTCTGTGGGTGAAAGGCGGTGCTAAAATGCAGACGAGTACCCAACTCGTCATGAAACTTCCTCCAAAACCTGGAAGTGAACTACACATCCCTATCTGAAATCACAGAAACTGGCACACTGTGTCACGCCACCACCTCCCGGATATAAATATCGGCCAACTTTTCGACCGAAATACTCTCCTGAATCGGGATAAAATGGACGCTCTTGGTCAATCGATCGACGATGACCCAGATCGAATCCACTCCCCGCGCGGTCCTGGGAAGCTTAGTGATAAAATCCATTGTGATGTCTTCCCATTTCCACATCGGAATATGCAATGTGCGACAACCCGGAATTTTCATTCTGTACAAACTATATCACTTCAATAGAAGTTGTAGCGGTCACAGTTCATTTTCAGACTTTTCGCGTAAGTTTGAGTAATTCAGGGCTTACACTTCAGGAAATATCAGGAGAGTGGGTGCACTAGGGTTTTGTGCAACACTGTTATTCCAACACTCTATTATATTAGAGATCATTTCAGGAATAAAAATATTTTCTGCCAAAAATATCTTAGGACTATAAATAGAATTCTGAACCAAATTCATTCATTATTCGCATTTCCAACTAGAGAAAAGCCATTTTCTCTCTCACGGATCATCGGGTTTTTATCCCAAATCGTGAGTACCTCTTTCTAGTAATGTTAGAAAGCTTTAAATGTGTTTATAACATGATTTAGAAGGCTAAATCACTAGATCTAGGAGTTTACTCCCCAAGGTGTTCTTGGGCGGTAAACTCCCGAAACAAAGCCGAGACTGACCCATGTATTATGCAACTGCCTTAGACTCATATGTATGTGTGTTAGGGACAAGAAAACAACCTAGAATCACCCAAGTTTGGGAGTTGACGGCCCAAGAGTTTCTTAGGCCGTAAACTCCCTTTTCAAACTCAAAATGGTGTTTTAAGGCACCTAAAGCTTTAAGACTTTTATCAAGACTAGTTCCCATTTAATCTACGGCCTTAAGCACATCAAAATCATTTATCAAAGTGAGTTTACGGCCAAGACTTTGTTCTTGGGCCGTAAACATGAAAGGATGGCACCATAGTGTGCCTAATGTCTTCATATGCTTGGAATAAAAGCCTAGAACTTATACCACCTATGCTTGAGACTTGAAAACAACAAGAACACCATTCCAATGGAGTTTACGGCCGTAAAATACAAAGGAAATGGACTTAGGGCCGTAAACTCCTAATTGGAGTGTTTCTAGACCTTAAACCCTTTCAAGAATTGAACCACTAAGTTGGAATAATTCTAGGAATCATTTGGGACTTCAAAACAAACAATACCCCCATGGTTGGGAGTTTACAGCCGTAAACTCAAGAGTTTACAACCGTAAACTCCATGTGTGATGGTATATGGGGAGTAAACTCATATATGGGGTCCTTTGGAACCCTAAACACAAGTACCTTGTCCCACAATAGCTTAGATGCAATCCTTAGGGCTTAAAACACTTATATAAAGTGTTTATTATGTCTAGGATGTCTTAACAATATCAATTAGTGATTTGAGACTAATTGAGTGCATATATGTGTGATTATATGTTCATTAGGATCGTAGTGTGTGTACAAGTCCTCGCTTGACACCTAGCAATCCTATACCGTCCAGTTCATCCCAATCACCAACTTCAGGTGAGTTCATACCCCTAATCAATGTTTTAAATGATTTTAAATGCTTAAATGGGGGGGGGGGGAATACAAGTAGAAACAAACATGTTATTAAATCATTGATATGTATTTTAAAACTGTGTTTGTCATTTAACAGATTTCACATACTACAAAATGTGACGCATGAAATGGGTTTCTATCTTAAAATACCTTGATAACAAAAGAATTAGTTTTGAAATGTTTATTAAAATGACATCAAGTCATTCTTAATTATTGTTCAAAACTCCTAGATATCTTCCAAAACCATTATTTTACATTCTTGAACTAAACTATGCATATACACTTATAATCTTATATATGTATTGATGTTTTAGTTTATACCTTTCATTCAGTTTCCCACACCCTTGAGTAGTAAGAGTGTATAAACCTACATGATCAACAAATTACCTCTCAGTAAATTATCATAGGGATAAGTTGGAGATATCAAACATAATTCCTATTACAAGGAATCACACAAGATTCAGTTCATTCATGAGTCTATACCAGTACATTACCTGATACATGAGTACCTTTACCTTTGATTACATGATACATGCGTACGTTTACATATACTTACATGATACATGAACACGCTTACATGAACGCGTTACATGAGTACCCTTACGTAGATACACTTACCTGTGTATATTAACATGAATAGTTGTATCTCGAATTGCGAGGATGATTTATTAGTACCTTCTGTGTAAATCTTCCTGCATATCCCTAGTACCTCGGGATATCTAGATAGGACCCTATCCCTAGTACCTCGAGATACCTAGATGGGCCCCTATCCCTAGTACCTCGGGATATATGGACGGGACTAACCATTGCGGAACTCATCTGTTAGCAACAGTGGGTGATGAACATCTACGGATGCCTACGGTTATTACTTATACTAGGAGTACCTTTACAAGGTCTAACCCTTCCTCCGCCCTGCTGCTGCTATGGTGGACAATTGGACAATCTTCGGATGTTCATTAGGTTATATAGGTCGTGTTAACCCTAGTACCTCGGGATAACAGTTACATATGCTGTGTTAGTCCTAGTACCCAGTGACAACACTTACAGTAGTACATTTTCCTGTTTACTTTATTTTGTGATACTTTCACATAAACAATGAGTTAGACTAAGTACTTTAGTACTAAACAGTTAAAGGAAAACTATCATTTTACTTACAAAACATTCGGGTCTTGGTAGAAGACTACATTATCATAACAAAACATTCGGGTCTTGGTAGAAGACTACAATTCATACTTATAGGAAATAAGGGATTTTCTAGGGTTTCATACTTACATCAACATTTTCATTTAAAGGTTTACATGGCCTTCATAACATATTTTCATAAGCAAGACAATGAAACTTAATTACTTATGAATTCACCATCTTTAAAAGATGATACTCTCTTTCAAAATAACTTGTATTCTCAGGTCAACCTTAGACAGGTACGATGGCCAGGTTTTGAAAAGACGGAGCAGACAAGACTCATCTTTTATTTTTATTGTATATTTTGGTGTCTTATTACAATGAAAGAACACACATGTATTAAACTTTACTTATAATGCAATTAATGATGTTGTTGCTTGTTTATTATACTACACTGTTGTGATACTGTGCATGACGTCCTCCACCCCTGAACGTTTCCGCCGTTCGTGGTTTTGGGGAGTGACAGATTGGTATCAGAGCATTGTTTATAGTGAATATAGTATATCAACCCATAAAAGATATACTAACTATAAATACATCGGGATTGAAACACTCTGTCTCAGAGTTATACTTTTAAATAATAAAATATTTAAGTAAGTATACGTGCCTGCATTCATACTAAAATCAGTGTCACAATGACAAGAACAAAAGTATTATGATTGTTGAATATCACAAGTAAACCTAGGGATATATGGTCAGTCTTGGGAATGGCATAGCCTGATCAACTATGCTGGTCCGAGGAGTGATTAGCATATGCCCAAGAATGGTAGTGATATGACAACAAGTCTAAAAACTTACCAACACAACCATAAAGAAATACCATATGGGTATTTGATCTTACTGTAATTATCTTAGTTAGTTCGTCTATTTTAAGGTATTCCTTATATCCCTTTTCTCACGTAGATTAAAATGGCTAGATTTCACCATGGCGATCCGTACTTCCCAAACCAAGGCAATGCTGGTTGGCTAGAGGCAGAACCAGAAGATGATCACCCAATCCCTTTGGATGATCACCATGCTGAGGGTTTTTCCGATAGTTCTGACTCAGAGCCTGAAGTCAACAACCTACCCCCAGGTGCTCGAAACCCAAACCTGAACCCCCGATCTGTGTTTCAAGGACCCACACCTCTGTGGGCCACTGACTTGATTACTTGGAGTCATGAACAGGGTCAGCCCATTCCCTACAATGGAGACCAAAGTTTCTACAACCTCACTGAAGGAGGTTCTGCTGATAGAGTCCTACCGATCATAGTTCGTAGGATTTCTCGGAACACGATAATGGCTCAGGCGACTATCAATCAAGTCATGGAAGTTGACGCCAACTCTGGTGTTAACACTGTCCACATTCGCCAGCTAGAGTCTGCTCATGAAAGGACTCTGGTCCGCAATGCAAATCTGCAGAGGGAACTTGCTAAAACCCAACCTGAAGTTAGAGAACTTCGAGCTCAGGAAGCAAGGTCGGACAGGCGTATAAGGGACATTGAACGTCTACTGTCGGGATCGAGGACTCATGCTAGCAGTTCTCGTCGCCGATAGAATATCGTCAACTCATCTTTTGGATATAACCTAGTTTATGTAAAACTTTGGTCTAATTTCCTGTCTTTATAAATCTTAGACCTGTTAGGTCTTGATCTAGTCTTAATTATGTCAAAATTTTCCATCTTGGTTGATGTAAGGCCTACTTCTAGGCCATTTTCCCGAACTTGTTACATCTGTAATCCCAGTATTATTGACAGATATCTAATCTTATGGAAATCATTATCTAAATGTTGTCATCTTCATTTAATCATTCTATTTATTCTGTTGTTAGACTATGCGGAGTTAGTCCATGAGACACATTCATTAATCATTTATTCTTATCCATGTTGTCATCTTTTAAACGTACAGATAAAGATGCCGCCAACAACGAACCACCGATACCACCACCTCCACCACCACCTGAACCTCTTCAACCACCTAATCCTTTTGATGCCAACATGTTCCATGCAGCTTTCACAGCAGCAGTTGCAGCTGCTGTGTCAGCAATCAACGCTCCTGCCCCTAGTGGATCAGGAACAGGTGCACCGCCCTCGAACCACGGCGAAAGCCATGGACACCCTCGGGAATGCACCTACAAGGACTTCACAAACGCCAAACCCCGCAACTTCAATGGTACTGGTGGGGTTATGGTGTTAAGACAGTGGATTGAGAAGATGGAATCTGTCTTCGAGATCTGCGGATGCCAAGAAGGCAACAAGGTCAAGTTCGCAGCTTGTACCTTCTCTGACAGAGCACTAACGTGGTGGAACAACCATGTTAACTATCTGACTTTGGTGGTGACGTATTCCATCAGCTGGGAAAAGTTAAAGGACATGCTGATGAAAGAGTACTGTCCTCGAGGCGAAATACAAAAACTCGAGCAGTAATTATGGGGTCTACAAATGGTTGGATCCGACATCACGACCTACACAAATAGGTTCTGTGATCTGGCAAACATATGCCCCGACATGGTTGCTCTCCAGAGCAAAAAGATAGAGAGGTATATCGGGGGACTGTCGCCTCAGATCCAGTCAAGTGTGATCGCTTCCAGGCCTATTACCTTTGATAGCGCTAAGGAACTGGCACAATCCCTCATCGATCACCGGAAACCTCAGAACCCAACAATCCCTACACCCGTACCACAGAAGTCCAATCCCGACTACAACAAGAAGGGGTGGAGTAAGAGGAAAAGAGGGGCTTCGCAAGGATCCTCCAATAAACAACAACTCGTGGCGATCAATGCTGCCACAGTAACTCCTGTTGTCCCTACGAACCCTTTACCAGCAAAAACTTATGCTGGAACTCTTCCGAAGTGCAACAAATGCAGCTTCCACCACCACGGACCTTGCAAGGAGATGTTTTGCTCTAACTGCAACAGGAAGGGGCACACCGCCCGTTTCTGCAAGGCTCCAACAACTCAAGCCGCCCAGGTTCCTAACGCCGGTATGGGCCAAGCTTGCTACGGTTGTGGCGAAGTGAACCACTACAAGAGGAATTGCCCTAAAGCAGGAATGGCTGGAGGGGTAGGAAGAGTTATGGCCCTAGGCCACGAGGAAGCAGTAGCTGATCCTACGATAGTTACTGGTACGTTCCTCCTCGATAACTCATATGCTTGCATACTTTTCGATAGTGGAGCCGAGAAAAGTTTTGTGAGTCACAAATTTGCACACCTGCTTAAACAAAAACCATGTGCATTAGATAGTTCATTCACGTTAGAAATGGCTAACGGGAAAACAGAGAGCACAAACTGCATATACGTAGGTTGTACCTTAACTTTAGATGGCCATACTTTCAAGATAGATCTCATGCCAGTCCCAGTTAAATGTTTCGACGTTATCATCGGTATGGATTGGTTGATTCTTCTTCGCGCCGACATTATGTGCTTCGAAAAAGCAGTTCGTCTTAACCTTCCTAACAACGAAACTTTAATTATCTACGACAATAAACCTAGTACGAGCCTTCGCATCATTTCGTGCATTCAAGCCCAGAAGGGCTTGCGGAAGGAGTACCATGCATTTCTCGCACACGTCGTTGATACCAGTCAAGAACTGAAAGACATCCAGAAAATCCCAGAAGTACGCGACTTTCCCGATATATTCCCAGAAGAACTTCCTGGTTTACCACCACAACGCCAAGTCGAGTTCAGAATCGACTTAGTGCCAGGGGCTACCCCCGTAGCCAAATCTCTTTATCGTCTGGCACCGGCTGAAATGCAGGAACTTTCCAGTCAACTTAACGAACTTCTCAAGAAGGGAGTCATTCGACCAAGCTTCTCACCATGGGGAGCACCGGTCTTGTTCGTCAAGAAGAAAGATGGATCGTTTCGCATGTGCATCGACTATAGAGAACTCAACAAACTTACCATTAAAAATCGTTATCCCTTGCCCCGCATTGACGATTTATTGATCAACTTCAAGGAGCCAACTACTTCTCGAAGATAGATCTGCGATCCGGATATCACGAACTACAAGTGTTAGAGGAGCATGTTCCCAAGATAGCCTTCCGAACTCGTTATGGGCACTACGAGTTTTAGTGATGCCGTTTAGATTAACTAACGCACCCGCAGTATTCATGGATCTGATGAATTGGGTGTGCCGTCCTTACTTGGATCAGTTCGTCATCGTCTTCATTGATGACATACTCATCTACTATCGAAGTAAGGAGGAGCATAGTCAACATCTCCGTAAAATCTTAGAAACATTGCGATCGGAGAGGCTCTACGCGAAGTTCTCAAAGTGCGAATTTTGGATTCGGCGAGTCGAATTCTTGGGCCATGTTGTTAGCGAAGAGGGAATACACGTGGACCCTTCCAAAATTAAGGCCATCGAGAACTGGTCAGCACCAAAGAAACCTACTGAAATTCGTCAATTTCTAGGTCTAGCTGGCTAGTATCGCAGGTTCATTCAGAACTTCTCCAGCATAGCGAAACCTCTTACAACCCTGACCCAGAAAGGCGTGGCCTTTGACTGGGAAGAGAAACAGGAAAGAGCGTTCCAAACGCTCAAACGAGCCTTGTGCACCGCCCCGATACTATCCCTTCCCGAAGGGATAGAAGACTTTATTGTCTATTGCGATACATCCAATCAAGGACTCGGATGTGTTCTGATGCAGCGAGGTAAAGTCATCGCCTATGCCTCGATACAGCTGAAGACACATGAGGTTAACTACACAACCCACGATCTTTGATGGGATTAAAACAACTTTTAATCTATGAAGATCGATTAGATCTTGAACAAGTATAAGTATAAGAAACAGCAAGAACGCAATAATAATAGCAAACCAGAGAACAATATTAAGAACACAACAGCTTGAATCAATTGTGTTGAATGATTAAATAAAATCCTTAGAAGAGCTCGATTAAGAACATCAACTGTAAAGGATTGGGAGATTACAAGAAAGCAATATCGTAGAACTCTTGAATGTACAAACTGAAATCTTGAATCTTAACCTAATATGCATGCAAGCGATAACTTATATACTATACATAAAAGGCTCTCGGTTGGACAGGCCCAAACCGGAGAATAAAAGGCTAATCTACGAGCCCAAAAGACGCAACATAAAACAGAACTTCAGCCCAACAATCTCCCCCTTTGCGTCAATTTGGAGAGAGACCTTCACTTCTTACTTGGGCCGGCGGCTGAAGCTGGTACCTTCTTCTTCACGGTACTAAACAGACACTTGGTTATGGAAAGGATGGTCTGTCTAAACCGGATGTACCAATTGATCATATCTTCAAAGTACTTGATGTCATCAGCCGAATTGTCCTTACACCGCTTGACGATTGATAGGACGTGTTCCAAGCAGGTAGTGGTGTAGAGGTGCTTGTCAGCTAACGCGAACAGACATTTCTGTCCTTCGGCTCTGGTGAACATCACAGAGATTCGCCTCGAATCTATTTTGCCCATTTTCATCGTGTTTAGATCATTGGCCAATCCCACAGGCTTGACTTTCGGTTTCTTCTTAAACACTGTCGCAACCTCCTGATCCATTAGGGCCACCTCCATGATATAGCATGCCAGCATCCTTTTGACATGGTCTAAGATGGGACCATATTCGGCTTCGTTTGTCACCAAGATGTTGTACAAGACTATCCAATCATGAGGGTTCAGATTGGGCAGATCCGCCAGAGAGATCATGTGAGCAGTTCTTGCAGATCCTCGGATAAGCTTGAACTTGACGTTTGTGA
The DNA here is from genome assembly GCF_002870075.4 of Lactuca sativa. Taxonomy (NCBI): domain Eukaryota; kingdom Viridiplantae; phylum Streptophyta; class Magnoliopsida; order Asterales; family Asteraceae; genus Lactuca; species Lactuca sativa. The sequence continues at coordinate 309,549,648 of NC_056630.2, read as the reverse complement.
ATCTCCCCACGGCAAACGGCTTCATCACCCGAACATTGACAATCTTCTGGGCGCTCCATGTAAGGTACTGAGGGCGAGCGGCCTCCAGGTAGAAGTCAATGAGCTCCCTGTCAAGCTCATCGTTCGGATGCGGGACTTCGAAAATGTTAGAGAAGGCGTGGAAGATGAACGCCTTTCGAGTCAGTGGCATATCAAATTGCGAATCGACCGAGTTGTTGCAGTCGAACGATATCACCGGCTCGAGCCATAGTATGCTTGGAGTCTCTATGGCCTCTTTTATCAGACGATCCCTGGTCCAGGCAGGGAAGAGCAGCTTTCGGCTCTCAAGGAGATCGTTGGCTTCTTTTTGTTTACGTTCGGCTTCTTCAGCTTCACGTGCCACACGACTGACATCGTCATCAGTATTGCGACTGTTCTTTCTCTTTAACATGTCCGCAATAGTCTCCTTGTCTTCATCTTCATCTTCATCGTCATCTCCTCCCTCTGCTATGTTTTTGCCTTTGTTCTTCACACCCGAAGCCGAGGCATGACCAGTTGGGGGTGGTTCGGTTGTGTGAGTAGCTTTGGAGGAAGGAGGTGGTTTCGATCCTTTCTTCTCATCTCCCCCTTGTTTCGGAATGGACACGAAACTGGGCAGGCCTTCAATTTTACTCAAGAGGTCCATGGCCGGAGAGAGTTTCTCAGCGAGGGTACGCCTCACTGAGTGATTGAGGATGGGGTCGTGTGCTTCCAGGATGTTGGATAGAGCGGCGTGGACATCCGAAACACACGTCTTGATGATTTCCCTCTCGGATCGAAGAGCCTCCAATTGTTGTTCGGAGTTGGAAAGTTGGGTGGTCTTGACCTTGAGGGCAGTAGTCTTACTCGCCAGGACGTCCATCAGTGAATTTTCAGCCGCAAGATCCTCTTGTAGCTTTGCCAAGCGGGCATCGATGGAGGGACGGAGTGCCGAGTTGTCGTCGCTAAGGTTTTGTCTGAGGGTAGCGAACGAGGATAACTCCGTCTTTACAAACTGGGCCAATTGATTAACAAGTGGTTCCAGAGTTGTTTTGGTGGCTTCGGCGCTTTCCTGCATAGACTGCAGCAGGATTGTAGCGTCATGGAATAGTTTATCGACTTTTTCGGTCACCGCCTCACAAGCTCGGGTGGAGGCGTCTATCACAGCAGTTGCTGAGGCCAATGAGTCATGTTGAGCCCTAAAGAAGGCATCAACTATCCTCTGAAGGGCAGCTTCAGATAAAGATGACTGCTGGTTGGAAGAGGAGGCGAGAAGTTGATCAACCTTCTCGTTCAGCTCGCGGAGATGTTTCTTTGTCACAGGAGCATCATCCTCCTCATCACTCTGAACTTGAAACGGACTATAGTAGACCTAATCAAAGTTCAGGTGATCACCACCAAGGTATTGATCATCGCCATCGGAGGCGTCTTCTGGAGATTGAGGTGGTGGTGAAGCTGGGGGTGTTATGTGTTTGGTTGGTTCAGGTTGAGTGGGTGGGGGGTTAGTTTCGGGTGGTGGTTGTGTATGGGTTTTGGTTTGTGGAGGTTCGGTTACGGGAGGGGTTTCGGTTACAGGTGGTGTTTCGGTTGATGTGGTGAATATGGGTGGTGGTATTGGGAATGAGGTTGGTGGTATAGTAGGGTTTATGGTGGGAATGGAAATCGGAATAGTGGGTGGAGGGGAAGGAACTAGGGATTGGTGAAGTTCCATCTCCGGGGTTGGGGACCGAGGGGGTGTGTTGCCTCTTTGTGGAGATTCGTCTCCTTGTGATCCCTCAGAGTCCGAACTCCCACCTTCGGATTCACTGGAGGTTGAGGGAAGGACGAGCTTTCGCTTCGGTTGGGTCTTCCTCCTTTTCGGTTGTGGGGAGGAAGCAGCCTTCGGTTGTTTGCGTTTCTTGGGAGTAGGTTTTGGGGCTTTGGATGGTTTCTTCCCCTTGTCTGCCTTCTTACCCCTGGCCACCGGTTTGTCGGCATCATGAATCGATCGCAACATGTCCGGTGTCAGTTCCCTCGGACCAGATGGCCCTAACTCCTTGATCGCCTTGATCATACTGTTGTCTGATGGCACACTACCATACATCGACTCCGGGATAGAGCCAATGAAGGAGAACTTTGATGCATCGGATACGATGATCTTCTTGGTATGGAACGTACCAACAGAAGACATCGGTGCACCGTCAGCAGTTGGGACCTCAAACCTGTCCATGGCCCATCTTGTGATCAAGATCCAGAACCGGGCCAGCGACACTTCAGAGTGTCGAGAAGTGGAAGAAAGGCTCTGAATCAGTTGTTGCCAAAGGACAAACCCATAATCGAGGTTGATCCCGTTGTACACCCCATACATGATTGACAGGAAAAGACGACTGGCCCCGTCCGATCCTGAGCTCCTCTCAGACAGTCCCTTGAAGAGAACTGTAAATAACCCATTCCATAGGGGCGGTAGGCATGACTTCTTGAACCTGGCGACGGAGGTAAGAACTTCCGTGTAGCCCATGTTGTAGAACATGCTGTATAACATACCAACCGGAATCGTCTCCGGGTTAATACGCGATGGGTCTGCAGCAAACCCAAGCATGGTGCAGAAGCGGGGACGAGAAATCGACGTTTTGTGTTCCGCCACTTCGAAAAATATCCTGTCGACGCCCTTGTCGTAGTAGGCCGTCGCATAGACCTGAGATAGAGCCACCATTGGCACCGTTTCAATTCTGGACAATGTCGGAGCAAGCTGGGAGTACTTGAGGCATTCGATAACCGGCGACATGTAGGGATCATAGGCTAGTGGGTTCAGATCAATGACAAGGCATTGTTGAGGTCGGATGGGAAGAATTTGAGAAGTGGCATGAACGGATGAAGATTCAGCCATTGTTGCAGGTGTGGAGAAGAAGATGACCGGGAGAGAGTTTTGGGAGTAATTTTGCTTTGGGAATTATGGGGGCAGTAAAGAGGTAAAAGGTGGTGTGGATGGCTTTTTATAGTAGGTGATATGAGAGAGAAAGATCCTTTCAAATCTCTTATTGAAATACGGAAGGGTTTTTGAGTGACTGATTGGTGACAGTTGGGACGTGCGATGATCACGTAGGAGAGAGAGTGTCAGATTCCTAGGATCACGCCGCCCAATAAGCACCGGTTCAGAGAGAGGAACCGTTTCCATTTCCACACGCGCCATTAATGCCAGATGGATGACGCTTCAATACTGCACACGCGTCCAATAGTGTCAGAAGAAGCGCGACCGCTTGAAATTCACGCGCCCTCCTTTTGTAGCGTCGTTTGAATTTCTATCCTTTGAACTCCCGCCCCGTCAGCAACCTTTTGAACGTATCCCTTTTTAAACGCCATCTTTTGAATAAAATGCCCACGTGAATTATTGGTAACCACAACTTCATTATGAACCATCCATTAATTATCCAGCCTGTAAATTAATTAGTAACGGAATTTTTGAAAATCTAGGATTTTCGTGCAAAGAGTGTAAAAAAAAATTAAAGAAATAAAGCAACTCTGTTTAGGATAATCTGTGATGTCAATGATGACACGAAACTGATGATTCCGGGCACGAATCTCTTCCTTCAAGGTCAAGAGAGACCTCAAAGTGTTAGTGTGGAATCCCGTTGAATTACGATCAAACATTTATCAATAAATGTTGAAAGGCTTCTTTAAATAAGGTAAATTAAGGGTGGTTTCGCTTTGATTCAACAATTCAATTCCTGATATAAGAACGAACGTGAACAAAGTACTTGTGAGACCAGTGTAGTCTGTTGAACAAGTAGGTTTGAGTTAATTTTGTAGTGGCTTGGATTAATATGAAATCTCAGATAAAAATTTAAAACTGGATCCCTTGGGAAGAAATGTCATGGTGTGTAACAATTTCATTGGAACCACGCAAAAAAAATGAGATTTCATGAAGGTACATTCGTTAATTCATTGGTGAAAACTTGATCAAGTTAATTGGTCACCGTCAATTCGTTGGTGTTGAGTTTTGGGTTTCACTCAGCTCGTAGTGGCACGATGCTAAGATCATAAACATAGATGTTGTGTAACCATAAACCTCAGTGGTAGTTGCTGAGAGTCTCAAGGGTTACAGTGATGATGCGAATGTTATGGAGAAGTATAATGGGGATGGTGAAAGAAGACATAGTACCTCTGCTGCGAACATAAGGACCAAGCAGGAGACTCTGAACTCATGTGAGAAAAGAGTGAGGTAGCCCATGATTAGAATAAATGAGTTAGCATTTTTGGGAAGACAAGGTTTGTGTATACCAGGTCATGAAGGCTATTATTCAAAATCTTATGAGGCTTGGGACACATACAGCAGCATGCTTCTAGGGACACTTAAGTAAGTCATCAAATATATCCCCATAAACGAATGAGTACACAAAAAAAAAAAATTAAAAGATTTTTGGAGTTTTTGAAAGTTTGAAAAATAAAAAAAAATTAAAAGTAAAAAAAATAAGACATAAAAAAAATTATAAAAGAGTTAAAAGAAAAAGAAAAAATACGATTAAAAAAAACTTTGCAAAAAAAATTGGAAAAACCGAACCCGAGCGTTCGGTTGGTTTCGGTTGAGGAAAATTATGAAAAACCGAACCCGAACCTTCGGTTGGTTTCGGTTCAGAAAAATTTTGAGAAACCGAACCCGAACCTTCGGTTGGTTTCGGTTCAGAAAAAAATTTTGAAAAACCGAACCCGAACCTTCGGTTGGTTTCGGTTCACTAAAATTTTGGAAAACCGAACCCGAACCTTCTGGAGGTTTCGGTTTTGGAAAAATTTTTAAGAAACCAAGAAGTTTAGATATGCAATAAAAAAAAAACTTTTTACATAAAGAAAAACAAATTTTGCACCAGAAATATACAACAAGGAGAAACTACCTTTGAAGTAATGAGCGAGTGAAATGGTTGAACCGAACCCGAACGTTCGGTTGGATTCGCTTCTTAGGTTTGAGATCGAGAGGTAGTGTGAGGAACTGACTCTGATTCCATCATACCTAGCCCTTGCAAAATTTTATTGAATGATGCTTCTGGAAGAGCTTTGGTGAAGACGTCAGCCAGTTGATCAGTGGTTCTTACGAAGTGAACTTCGACATTTCCATCTTCCACATGATCTTTGATGAAGTGATACCTCAGTGCTGTGTGTTTGGTTTTAGAGTGTTGCACCGGGTTATGACAGATCCTAATTGCACTTTCAGAGTCACAATATAGAGGGATCTTCTTCATATTGAGTCCATAGTCTCGAAGTTGACTCTGGATCCAAATCACTTGTGATGTGTAGGATGCAGCGGCAATGTATTCCGCTTCAGCAGTAGACAGCGACACACATGTTTGTTTCTTGGATTGCCAACTGACCAACTTCCCATCAAGAAATTGACAGCCACCAGTTGTGCTTTTGCGGTCGAGTCCACATCCTCCAAGGTCAGCATCAGAATAGGCTTGAACGAAGAAGCCAGAGTTGGATGGATACCATAGACCTAAGGAGGCGGTTCGCTTGAGATAGCGTAGGATGTTCTTCACTGCCAGTATGTGAGGTTCGCGTGGGTTAGCCTGAAATCGAGCACAATAACATACAGAAAACATGATATCAGGCCTGCTAGCAGTTAGATACATCAGTGAGCCTATCATTTGATGATAAAGCGTGATGTCGACAGCCGGTTTATCCAGTGAAGGGGTAAGTTTGGTGCCGAATGCCATAGGGACTTTGACTTTTGAGTCTCCCATCATGCCAAACTTTGCTAGGAGAGTCTTTGTGTAAGCTTCCTGATTGATAAAGATGCCTTCGGGTCCCTGTCTTATATTTAAACCAAGGAAAAAATTAATAGAACCCATTGAGCTCATTTCAAACTTAGTCTCCATCAACTTTCTGAATTCAGTTGTTAAGCTGGGATTCGTAGAGCCAAAGATGATGTCATCGACATAAATTTGAACTATCATAAGGTGGTTACCTTCCTTTTTGCGAAAGAAGGTTGGGTCAACCGAACCTTGTTTGAATTTGGACATCTTTAAAAATTTTGTAAGCGTTTCATACCAGGCTCTCGGAGCTTGTTTGAGGCCGTACACAGCTTTATCCAGAATGTAGCAATGATTTGGATACTTTTCGTTTACGAACCCAGGAGGTTGCTCCACATACACAGTTTCTTCAAGTTCTCCATTGAGAAATGCGCACTTGACGTCCATTTGGAAGACCTCAAAGTTTTTGTGAGCAGCATAGGCCAGAAATATTCTGACCGATTCTAGCCTAGCTACTGGAGCGAACGTCTCTTCGTAATCTATCCCTTCCTCCTGATAGTATCCTTTGACAACCAGACGAGCCTTGTTCCTTATGACATTACCTTCCTTGTCCATTTTGTTTCTGAAAACCCATTTGAGACCAACAACTGAAGCATCCGGAGGAGTTGGAATGAGGCGCCAGACTTTGTTCCTTTCAAACTCGTTTAGTTCGTCTTGCATTGCTTGAACCCAATCAGAGTGATCGAGGGCAGTGTTCACTGTCTTCGGTTCAACTTTTGATACAAATGAGTTAAACATACAAAACTCAACTTTTGAGAATAAGGATGTCTGTTTTGCCTTCAGTTGAGATCGGGTCAGAACCTTTTCAGATACATCACCAACTACTTGAGAGATAGGATGATCTCTGGTCCATTTTGTAAGAGGAGGGTAATTCGGATCGAAGGATGGATCTAGTTCAGCGTTGATCATCTCTTCAGGCTCGGATTGGCTATCAAAATCAAGTGTCATATCATCAGGCTCCCCCTCAATTGATGAGTCTTGACAAACATGAGGTTCAGGGGTTTCTTGTGGTGCTGGATATTCAGGCATTGAAGCACCTTCGTTTGGAGGGGCATCTTCGGTTGGAGAGTTACCTTCGGTTGATGAAGGACCTTCGGTTGAAGTAGTAGAGCTTGGCTCCCCCTGGACTTGTGAGCTAGGCTCCCCCTCGACAAGAGAACTTGGCTCCCCCTCGACTGAAGCATTGTTGGTTGGAGATTCATCAGTAGGCAATTCTCCTTCATGCATTCTTCTTGCAGCATCTTCGACAATCTGCTTCATATGATCTATTTTGTTGTCGGCTGCACCTGCTTCTGAGAGAGAAGCTTTTTCCGGTTCGTCAAAGAGATCCAGAAAATTCTCGTACATATTGGCGATTGAGACTGTGACTTGACCAGTTTGAGGAAAGATTTCCCTGGCAGTGTCATCTATGGCCTGTAGCTTCTTGACATAGCTATCGTCGAAGGTCACATAGTATGTCTCTTCAATCCTTCTTGATCGTTTGTTTAGGACCCTGTACGCCTTTGAAGTGAGTGAGTAACCCAGAAAGATTCCCTCGTCGGCTTTGACATCAAACTTGTTGCGGTGTTCTTTAGAGTTAAAGATGAAACACCTTGAGCCAAAAACGTGGAAAAATTTCACATTGGGCTTCCTGTTGTTTAATATCTCATATGGTGTGAGCGTGAATCGCTTGTTGAGATAGGACCTGTTTTGTGTATAACAAGTAGCAGAAATAGCGTCAGCCCAAAAATAAAGAGGTAAGGAAGCGAAACTTAACATAGTTCGGGCAGCTTCACACAGAGATCGGTTTCGTCTTTCGACTATTCCATTCTGCTGTGGTGTGTAGGGAGCTGAGAAATTATGGCTAATTCCCTTTTCTGCAAGAAACACTTCAAACTCCCTGTTTTTGAATTCGAGACCATTGTCGCTCCTGATGTTGCGAACGATCTTCTTGAGCTGGACTTCAATTTGCTTGATAAACACTTTTAGCTTTTGAGTCGCTTCAGATTTGAGCTTTAGAAAGAACACCCATGTAAATCTAGAGAAGTCATCAACGACAACAAGAATGTACTTGCTACCACCAATGCTTTCAATAGATGAAGGACCACACAAATCGATATGAAGCAATTCGAGTGGTTCAACAACTTTTATGTTAATTATGGATGGGTGACTTTGACGACTCTGCTTTCCCATTTCACATGCAGCACATAAATGCTCTCTGTCAAACTTGAGCAATGGAAGACCCCTAACATGACCTCCAGTGACAAGTCGGTTGATATCTTTGAAATTAAGATGAGAAAGTCTTCTGTGCCACAACCAGCTTTCGTCGGATTGAGCTTTTGATAGCAGACATATTGCTGGGTTTCCTTTGATGGGTTTCATGTTCAGCGGAAACATTTCACCCTTTCGCTCTGACTTCAGAATCACTTTCTTTGTCTTTTTCTCTATGATTTCAGAACCTTCATCATCGAATGAAACTTTGAGACCTGTACCTCCAACAAGCTGAGATACACTGATGAGGTTGTGTTGAAGTCCTTCCACATAGGCCACCTTCCTTATGGTAAAATCACCATTTGTTATCATCCCATATCCCTTTATGGTGCCGAAAGAGTTATTTCCAAACTTAACGTTGCCACCATTTGCAAGAGATCTGTATTCCCTGAGTTCCTCTTTCCTTCCTGTCATGTGACGCGAGCAGCCACTGTCGATGTACCATTCTTCGTCAAACTGCTCGTCACTTATAACCTGCAAAAATTAAGCAGATTTAGGAACCCAAAGTTTCTTGGGTCCATGTGAGGTTTTCATGGGAACAGGAATAGTTAGAGAGATGTCAACAAGATATGTTCTTTTAATTAAATTTGTTTCATCTTTCTTTTTAATGGTGAATACTTTTATTTTGTTAGGATTGGGTTTGTTCGCTTTGGACTCAGGTTTGGATTCATCGACCTTCTGCTTTCCCTTCTGTTCAGCAGATGGACGAGGTTTTTGAGAATCAACGGAATTAGCGTTAGAGCAAGATGGAGATAAACGAGAAGAATTAGGAAGAGAGGATTTGGATTTGGATGGTGATGTCTTCCTTGCTGATGACTCTAGGTGACCCTTTTGCTTTTGATCGTTGGTGGGGTTAACCTTTGAGTCTTGTTCTCGTCTGACTTCAGAGCCGAACCTCTGAGTTCGGTTGGAGTTGTTCTTGGAACCGAACCTTTGGTTTCGGTTGAAATCCTTTTCAGAACCGAACCTTTGCTTTCGGTTGGTATTTTCATGCGAACCGAACCTTGGCTTTCGGTTGGTATCTTCTTGCGAACCGAACCTTTGGTTTCGGTTGTTGGAATTATCAGGCTTTCTTACGGGATTGTTTTCATACTTTAGATTCTTGTCTTTGTGTGAATAGTATGCATTCTGGGAGTGCCAGAATTGTTTCCTTTCAGAAAGGTTTTTCCTGTATCTTAGGTTCCTTTCTATCTTTTTATCTCTCATCTGTTTAGGTTGATGATGAACGTTCGCTTTCGCTTTTGATGTCACCTTTGCTGGTTCCTTTTGATCTTTAGGAGTTTTTCTTTGAGCTGAGGAAGCAGCAGGAATATCTGAAGAAGATTCAGTTTGCCCTGAGGAAGTCGAAGGAGTATCTGATGAAGTTTCACTTCGAGCTGTTGGCGTTGAAGGAATGTCTTCTTTTGCTGAACGATCAACCTCTTGAGGAGTATCTTTTGTACCACTTGTGCTTGGTTTACTGAAATTATCAGGCTTGTTCAAGGGTTCAGGTATGTATCTCCCTTTCTTCATCCAAGAGGCTCTTTCAGATAGGCCAACGGTTTCGTTTCCATTGTCAATAGGAGCTTCCCAGAAGAACTCATCACATCCATCAGCATTGTCTTCGTTAACAATAGCCGTGAGTTCAGCTGTTTGATGTTCTGTTACTCCAATCACTTTGTATACCTGATTCGGAGTGGTTCTGACTTTTTGATACACAACAGCCTTTTCTACTAATTTCGGGGACTTTTGTTGGGACAATCTAGCGAATTCCACAGAATTTTCAGAAACAAGATTTTTGTGGTTTTCAGTTTCGCTTTTAACAAATTCTGAGCAGTCAACCGTATCCTCTACAGAAATTTCACTCATGTTTTCGTCCTCTTTAAGCTCAGATGCATTTTCAACATCGATTTTATTTTCTGAGCTTACTTTGGCATTTAGAGAGTCAAACTTTTGTATGGTTTCGGTTCTCAGTTTAAGTCTGTCATTTTCGTCCAAAAGATTTTTGAGCATGTCCTTATGGTCTTTGGATTTAATGAAGGACTCAATTTTGTCCAGTCCAATTTGATAAGTTGGGTTAACATCATCAGACGAAATCACACTCTCACAATTGTAAGCTTCGACATCGATTTCATCCTCCTTAAATTCTAGGAATGGTAAAATCATACGGTGGATCTTTTTGCCTATCTCACAGTCCAAGTGCAGCTGAGTAATATTGGAATATAAACGTTTAGCTATTAAACAAAAAACATTTCGTTGTTTTAACAATTTCAAACTGTCTCTCTGCAAATAAATGTTTTCGTCTTTGACTTTAATTAATTCCGATTCTTTTAACTCAATCCACATACGCCGCTCCTCACTCTTCGACGCCACCCTGCTTAATTGATCAGTCAGGTTAGAATTGGTGACTCGAGTTTGAGTTAAGCTACTATCTAAATGAGAAATTCTTGTGTTAACGTTTTTTAGTTCTTTCTCATATGAGGATGATGGTACTTTAGATGAAATAAAAACAAATTGTACCTTCTTTATCAGTTCATCAAGCTCATTGAACTGTTGGCTGAGTGGTTTGGCTGTGAAGCACATATCTTCCTGCACCTTCGGTCCATTGCTTCCTCCATCGGTATTGTATCCCCTCATCTGAGATGCGCTTGACACCATGAAGCATTTTCCACCACTGCTTTCCTCCTTAGCCATATAAGCCTTTCCATGAGTAGGCTTCCTCACTTCTTCGTCTTCTGAGTTAGTAGACCAAACTTCGGTGCTACCAAACTCATCGTCATTAACCGAACCCTGCACAATAAGAGCATTAATAGAAGGGTTAGCGGTAGACTTTTTCTTTCTCAACTCATCCAATCTCTTCTGCACCACGGCTTCCTCATCCTTTCCGTCATCCTTTTCAGCCATCTTTTTAAGAACACAGTCCTTAGCATAGTGGTTCTTGCCACCACAGTAAAAACAGCTTACTCCAGAATCGCCATCTGCCTTCGGTTCCTTCTTGGACTCCTCAGCCTTCGGTTCATTGTTCGCCTTTTCAGAGCTGTAACTCCCCTGCCAGTTTCGGTTTTTGTTGTTGGGGAATCTCTTCTTTATGAACCTCTTAGGATTGGATACCATCATGGCATAATCCTCAGTTGAGAGGTCATATTCTTCTAAATTGAGCTCTTCATCCTCCATCACAACTTTACTTTTAGATAGGAGGGCCAACGAACCAAGACTGGAGACAACATTTTTCTCTTGAACCACAATCTTCTCTTGGGACTTTAGAATACCCACCAGTTTTGCCAAAGAGTATGATTTAAACTGTTCATGGGCTTTGACGGTGGAAACAACTGCTCTCCATTCAGATCGCAGTCCATTCAAGAAAGTAACCTTTTGTTTGATGAGCTTCCTTTCAATGTCGTGTTTGATCATCTTGCTGAGAAGATGATTGAAGTGATCAAACGTCTGGGTCACAGTTTCTTCAGCCCCTTGCCTGAATTCTCCAAACTCAGATAGAAGCAAGGTTTGGATAGAATGTTCAAGATCTTCGTCTATGGAATACAGTTCGCGAAGTCTATCCCACACTTCCTTCGCCGTAGTGCATGAGCTGACCAGTCTAAATGTGTCAGACTGAAGGGCGAATCTGATCAACCTTAGTGCCTTAATATTGCACTGGAATTTGTCTTTTTCATCTTGCGCAATATTCGTCACGTCCTTGAGCAGATCGTTGTATTCTTTTTGCGTCTTAATAACTCTGGATGTCGCGGAATGAGAAAACGGTCCATTGATAATGGCTTCCCATATGAGAAAACCATTGTCCTCCGATCCAATCACGTAATCTTCAAAATGATGTGCCCATACTTCATAGTCATGGGTGTATAAGATTGGAATCTTTGTCGTCGAACCAATGCTGTTGGAAATATTAATAGGGTTTGATTGCGTCGCGTCCATTATGATCGTAATAACCTGTTCAAAGATCAGACTTGTAATAAAGCAGATTAGGGCAAAACAATAAATACTAAGATACGTCAATTAAGACGACGGCTCAATAAATATCGATGATTGCGGAAAAACCCTAATGGAAATCTTTTTCACAGAAAAGATGTGTATCGATTACACAGTCTCCTGCTCTGATACCAATTGATGGGATTAAAACAACTTTTAATCTATGAAGATCGATTAGATCTTGAACAAGTATAAGTATAAGAAACAGCAAGAACGCAATAATAATAGCAAACCAGAGAACAATATTAAGAACACAACAGCTTGAATCAATCGTGTTGAATGATTAAATAAAATCCTTAGAAGAGCTCGATTAAGAACATCAACTGTAAAGGATTGGGAGATTACAAGAAAGCAATATCGTAGAACTCTTGAATGTACAAACTGAAATCTTGAATCTTAACCTAATATGCATGCAAGCGATAACTTATATACTATACATAAAAGGCTCTCGGTTGGACAGGCCCAAACCGGAGAATAAAAGGCTAATCTACGAGCCCAAAAGACGCAACATAAAATAGAACTTCAGCCCAACAATCTTGAACTAGGAGCAGTTGTGTTTGCTCTGAAGATCTGGCGACATTACCTGTACGGTACAAAAAGCACGATCTTCACAGACCATAAGAGTCTACAACACATTTTCGACCAGAAAGAGCTCAACATGAGACAACGACGGTGGGTCGAGCTACTTAGTGATTACGTGTGCGAAATTCGTTATCATCCGGGTAAAGCCAATATAGTAGCCGATGCCCTAAGTCGGAAAGAATATACTGGTCGTAGAGTCAAATCTTTGACTCTAACTATCCATACACACTTGTCCACGCAAATAAAGGAGGCTCAGCTCGACGCTTTGAAACCTGAAAACGTGGCGGGTGAATCCCTTAGAGGGATGGATAAGAACTTAGAAATCAAGGGTGGCGGAGCCTTATACCTCATGGATCAGATCTTGACACCGAAAAACGGTGGCTTCAGAGACTTTGTCATGATCGAAGCTCACAACACTCGTTATTCCGTCCACCCGGGTTCAGATAAGATGTATCTAGATCTAAAAAAGTTATACTGGTGGCCTAACATGAAAGCAGATATTGCTACCTTCGTGAGTAAATGCCTTACTTGCGCAAAGGTCAAGGTCGAATACTAGAAACCCTCCGGTCTTCTACAACAACCGGAGATACCAGAATGGGAGTGGGAGCGGATCACTATGGACTTCATAACCAAGTTGCCCATGACGATGGATGGACTTGATTCCATATGGGTCATCGTCGATAGACTGACCAAGTCTGCACACTTCCTACCGATCAAAGAAACAGACAAGATGGAGAAACTTACCAGAACTTACATTAGGGAGATTGTAAGGCTGCACGGTGTTCCTTTATCTATCATCTCGGACCGAGATAGTAGATTCACTTCAAGGTTCTGGCAGTCATTACAAAGTTCCCTAGGAACTAGGCTGGACATGAGTACAGCCTACCACCCACAGACCGACGGGCAATGTGAGAGAACAATCCAAACCTTAGAAGATATGTTGGGATACCCATTTACCCCTTGTTCAATTTTCCTACAACAACAGTTATCATACGAGCATAAAGGCAGCTCCATTCGAGGCCCTCTATGGCCGAAAGTGCAGATCCCCTCTGTGCTGGGCTGAAGTGGGTGATACCCAGTTAGCTAAGGGACGAATTCCCGAAAGCACTCTCACGGGTCCGGAGATCATTTGGGAAACGACAGAGAAGATCGTTCAAATTCGTGAATGATTGAAAGCCTCTAGAGACTGACAGAAAAGCTATGCTGACAAGCGTAGGAAACCATTGGAGTTCCAGGTGGGCGACCGAGTCCTACTGAAGGTCTCACCCTGGAAAGGCTTGATACGCTTTGGAAAGCGTGGGAAGCTCAATCCAAGATACATAGGGCCTTTCGAGATTCTTGCGAGAATCGACCCTGTGGCTTACAAACTCAATCTACTACACGAACTCAGTAACATACATCCTACCTTCCACGTGTCAAACATGAAAAAGTGTCTATCCGACGAGACTCTTGTTATTCCACTCGACGAGATCGAGATCAACGAGAGCCTCAACTTCGTGGAGGAAACAGTAGAGATCATGGACCGAGAGGTCAAGCAAACAAAGCAGAGCCGTATCCCGATAGTGAAGGTGCGCTGGAACGCAAAGCGTGGACCGGAATTCACTTGGGAACGTGAGGATCAGATGAAACTGAAATACCCTCACCTTTTTGCTTAGTTATTTGTAATTTCTTATTTTCTTAAATTCTAATTTCGGGACGAAATTCCTTCTAACGGGGGATGATGTGACAACCCGAAATTTCCATTATGTCCAAACTATATCACTTCAATAGAAGTTGTAGCAGTCACAATTCATTTTCAGACTTTTCGCGTAAGTTTGAGTAATTCAGGGTTTACACTTCAAGAAATATCAGGAGAGTGGGTGCACTAGGGTTTTGTGCAACACTGTTATTCCAACACTCTATTATATTAGAGATCATTTCAGGAATAAAAATATTTTCTGCCAAAAATATCTCAGGACTATAAATAGAATTCTGAACCAAATTCATTAATTATTCGCATTTCCAACTAGAGAAAAGCCATTTTCTCTCTCACGGATCTTCGGGTTTTTATCCCAAATCGTGAGTACCTCTTTCTAGTAATGTTAGAAAGCTTTAAATGTGTTTATAACATGATTCAGAAGGCTAAATCACTAGATCTAGGAGTTTACTCCCCAAGGTGTTCTTGGGCGGTAAACTCCCGAAACAAAGCCGAGACCGACCCTTGTGTTATGCAACTGCCTTAGACTCATATGTATGTGTGTTAGGGACAAGAAAACAACCTAGAATCACCCAAGTTTGGGAGTTCACGGCCCAAGTGTTCCTTAGGCCGTAAACTCCCTTTTCAAACTCAAAATGGTGTTTTAAGGCACCTAAAGCTTTAAGACTTTTATCAAGACTAGTTCCCATTTAATCTAAGGCCTTAAGCACATCAAAATCATTTATCAAAGTGAGTTTACGGCCAAGACTTTGTTCTTGGGCCGTAAACATGAAAGGATGGCACCAAAGTGTGCCTAATGTCTTCATATGCTTGGAATAAAAGCCTAGAACTTATACCACTTATGCTTGAGACTTGAAAACAACAAGAACACCATTCCAATGGAGTTTACGGCCGTAAAATCCAAAGTAAATGGCCTTAGGGCCGTAAACTCTTAATTGGAGTGTTTGTAGACCTTAAACCCTTTCAAGAATTGAACCACCAAGTTGGAATAATTCTAGGAATCATTTGGGACTTCAAAACAAACAATACCCCCATGGTTGGGAGTTTACGGCCGTAAACTCAAGAGTTTACAACCGTAAACTCCATGTGTGATGGTATATGGGGAGTAAACTCATATATGGGGTCCTTTGGAACCCTAAACACAAGTACCTTGTCCCACAATAGCTTAGATGCAATCCTTAGGGAGTAAAACACTTATATAAAGTGTTTATTATGTCTAGGATGTCTTAACATTATCAATTAGTGATTTGAGACTAATTGAGTGCATATATGTGTGATTATATGTTCATTAGGATCGTAGTGTGTGTACAAGTCCTCGCTTGACACCTAGCAATCCTATACCGTTCAGTTCATCCCAATCACCAACTACAGGTGAGTTCATACCCCTAATCAATGTTTTAAATGATTTTAAATGCTTAAATGGGGGGGGGGGATACAAGTAGAAACAAACATGTTATTAAATCATTGATATGTATTTTAAAACTGTGTTTGTCATTTAACAAATTTCACATACTACAAAATGTGACGCATGAAATGGTTTTCTATCTTAAAATACCTTGATAACAAAAGAATTAGGTTTGAAATGTTTATTAAAATGACATCAAGTCATTCTTAATTATTGTTCAAAACTCCTAGATATCTTCCAAAACCATTATTTTACATTCTTGAACTAAACTATGCATATACACTTATAATCTTATATATGTATTGATGTTTTAGTTTACACCTTTCATTCAGTTTCCCACACCCTTGAGTAGTAAGAGTGTATAAACCTACATGATCAAAAAATTACCTCTCAGTAAATTATCATAGGGATAAGTTGGAGATATCAAACATAATTCCTATTACAAGGAATCACACAAGATTCAGTTCTTTCATGAGTCTATACCAGTACATTACCTGATACATGAGTACCTTTACCTTTGATTACATGATACATGAGTACGTTTACATATACTTACATGATACATGAACACGCTTACTTGAACGCGTTACATGAGTACCTTTAAGTAGATACACTTACCTGTGTATATTAACATGAATACTTGTATCTCGAATTGCGAGGATGATTTATTAGTACCTTCTGTGTAAATCTTCCTGCATATCCCTAGTACCTCGGGATATCTAGATAGGACCCTATCCCTAGTACCTCGGGATACCTAGATGGGCCCTTATCCCTAGTACCTCGGGATATATGGACGGGACTAACCATTCCGGAACCCATCTGTTAGCAACAGTTGGTGATGAACATCTACGGATGCCTACGGTTATTACTTATACTAGGAGTACCTTTACAGGGACTAACCCTTCCTCCGCCCTGCTGCTGCTACAGAGGACAATTGAACAATCTTTGGATGTTCATTAGGTTATATAGGTCGTGTTAACCCTAGTACCTCGGGATAACAGTTACATATGCTGTGTTAGTCCTAGTATCTAGTGACAGCACTTACAATAGTACATTTTCCTGTTTACTTTATTTTGTGATACTTTCACATAAACGATGAGTTAGACTAAGTACTTTAGTATTAAACAATTAAAGGAAAACTATCATTTTACTTGCAAAACATTCGGGTCTTGGTAGAAGACTACATTATCATAACAAAACATTCGGGTCTTGGTAGAAGACTACAATTCATACTTATAGGAAATAAGGGATTTTCTAGGGTTTCATACTTACATCAACATTTTCATTTAAAGGTTTAGATGGCCTTCATAACATATTTTCATAAGCAAGACAATGAGACTTAATTACTTATGAATTCACCAGCTTTAAAAGCTGATACTCTCTTTCAAAATAACTTGTAATCTCAGGTCAACAGTAGACAGGTACGATGGCCAGGTTTTGAGAAGACGGAGCAGACAAGACTCGTCTTTTATTTTGATTGTATATTTTGGTGTCTTATTACAATGAAAGAACACACATGTATTAAACTTTACTTATAATGCAATGGATGATGTTGTTGCTTGTTTATTATATTACACTGTTGTGATACTGTACATGACGTCCTCCACCCCTGAACGTTTCCGCCGTTCGTGGTTTTGGGGTGTGACACAATGGCTGCATCTTGCCGTGAGGTCTCTGATGCTCAGCCTTGACCTTCCTGCAGGTCAAGTACCGCTCTATGTACCATGCCACATCCCGCTTCATGCAGGGCCACCAATAGTCCAAACGAATATCCCTATACATTTTTGTTGCCCTGGGGTGAATGGAGAATCGAGATTTGTGCGCCTCCTCCATCAATACCTGGTGCACACCCCCATGATACAGGACCCACACCCTACGTTGCAGAGTCAACAACCCCCGGCTGTGATAGTCAAAGGAGGAAACCTAACCCATAATTCACTCGCTCTTCCGGTGTTCCTACTTCATGGCCTCTCGAATCCGCTCCAACAGCAGAGTCACCACCGTCATCCTCAGGAAGATATCCATGATCGGTGCTGCCTTGCGGCTAAGCGTGTCGGCGACCATGTTGGCCTTACTCAGGTGATAAAGGATCTCGCAATCGTAATCCTTTACCACGACCATTCACCAACGCTGCCTCATGTTTAGATTTGGCTGATCCATGAGGTACCTCAAACTCTTATGGTTCGTGTAGATAGTACATCGAATCCTATAGAGGTAATGACACCAAATCTTGAGGGTGAAAACAACATCCCCCAACTCCAAATCATGCCTTGGGTAGTTCGCCTTGTGAGGCATCAGCTGCCTCGATGCGTAGGCGATGACATGCCCTCTATGCATCAGAACTGCGCCCAAACCTGAGATGGACGCATCGCAATACACAACAAAATCCTACATTCCCTCTGACAGGGCTAAGATTGGCGCCTCGCACAATCTCTGTCTTAGAGTCTCGAATGCGGCCTGCTGCTCATGCCCCCAACGAAAGACCATGACTTTCCTTGTTAGCCTGGTCAAGAGTACGACTATCTTGGAGAAATCCTGGATGAATCTTGATAGTAGGCGGCTAATCCTAGGAAACTCCGAATCTCGGATGGGGACTTTGGAACCTCCCATCTCATCACGGCCTCCACTTTGGCCGGGTCCAATGAAACCCCGTTCTGGTTGACGAGATGCCCAAGGAACTGTACCTCGCACAACCAGAACTCACACTTGGAGAACTTATCATACAATTTCTCCCTCCTCAAAGTCTCCAGAACCTCTCGCAGATGCTCCTTGTGCTCCTCTGGCGTCTTGGAGTAAACCAAGATATCATCAATAAACACTATCACAGACCGGTCTAACATCGGTCTACATACGCGGTTCATGAGGTCC
The DNA here is from genome assembly GCF_002870075.4 of Lactuca sativa. Taxonomy (NCBI): domain Eukaryota; kingdom Viridiplantae; phylum Streptophyta; class Magnoliopsida; order Asterales; family Asteraceae; genus Lactuca; species Lactuca sativa. Next base: position 309,531,110 of record NC_056630.2, on the reverse strand, counting down.
ATGAACGCGACAGGAGCATTGGTGAGCCCGAAGGGCATCACCACAAACTCGTAGTGGCCATAGCGCGTCCGAAATCCAGTCTTCTGTACATCCTCCTCTCTAACCCTCATCTGATGGTATCCGGAACACAGACCAATCTTGGAAAACCAAGATGCTCCCTGTAGCTAGTCAAAGAGGTGATCAATCCTCGGAAGTGGGTAACGGTTCTTCATCGTTACCTTGTTCAGCTCCCGATAATCTATACACATCCGATGCGAACCGTCCTTCTTCTTCACAAATAGAATCGGGGCTCCCCATGGAGAACTACTCGGTCTAATGAATCCCTTGTCTATCAGCTTATCCAGCTGTGTAGACAACTCCTACATCTCAGGAGGAGCCAACCGATATGGTGCCTTAGCTATCAGAGCTTTACCAGGGACTAGGTCGATCCTGAATTCCACCTGCCTCTCCGGAGGTATCCCAAACAACTCCTCGGGGAATACGTCCGTAAACTCACACACCACAGGCACATCACCCACCGTCGCCTTACCCGCCTCCTGGGTGTCCATGACATAGGCGACATATCCCGCGTAACCCTGCTGAAGGTAACGCCTAGCTCTCGCTGCTGAACATACCGTTGGTCCTCGCTGCGGCCTCTCGCCCTGAACTACTAACTCTCCCCCACTTGGGGTTCTGATTTGAACAAGCTGATGCACGCAATCTATCACCGCCTCATTGGGGCTCAACCAATCCATGCCTATAATCACCTTGTTCCCCCTCAACGGAATAGGAACCAGGTCTACCAGGTAACGCTCCTCGAACAGCCTCAAAACACAGTCCCGATAGACCTCTGATGCTCGTACGGACCGGTCATCCACAATCTCGACCTCTATAGGGCAATCCAACATGCCCGAAGACTCCGGAAACTTCTTGCTAAGCGCAAGAGAGAAAAACGATCGGGTGGCACACGACTCAAACAACACCTGAACTGGGATTCCGTTCACATGGAACGATCCTAACCAAGGCACATGATATATCAAAATCACAGCGATTCACTATAAAAGCATAAGGATAAGAAATCATACCCGTCACCACATCTGGTGCAACGCGTGCCTCCTCGGTTGTCAGCTGAAATGCTCGGCTCCGAACCACTGGAGCCTCCATCTCGACCTGTCGCTAGAGTCGGCGCCACTGCTGCTGCCAATCTAGGGAAATTGGCCTTTTCATGGCCCTTCTGATTGCAATGAAAGCAAATCAGGTCTGACATCTGTATCGCAGGAGTAGGGGCCGTACAATCCCTGCCAAAATGCCCAACCTTGCCGCACTTATAGCAGCCTGAACCCGGCCCAGTGCGACAAGCTCCTTCGTGTGACCGACCACATTTCCCACAGCGGTCCCGCCCTGAATAGCCTTTCGGCCTACCATCAAATCCCTTGGGCTTCTTCCCCAAAGCCCCCGTCGTCTGCGGCTCCTCTGCCTTCCTCTTCCAGATGTGCTCCAGATCGATATCCCTCTCCCTAGCCCTGACAATCATGGAATCCAGGGTAGGGCAAGCTGAAAAACTGACATGCTCCCGGATGTCAGCTCGTAGCATGTCATGGTAGCGGGTCCTCTTCATGTCCTCATCACCCGCATACTGGGGCACCAACAAAGCCCTCTCCCGGAACTTGGCGGTGATCTTCGCCATAGTCTCCGTAGTCTGTCTCATATCCAAGAATTCCCTGGCCAACTGCTGAAGCTCCACAGCTGGCGTAAACTCTGCTCTGAACCGGGTCACAAAATCCGACCATGACATAGCCTCAACAACCGAGGCTCCCAGAGAGTCACCAACCAACTGCCACCAATCCCTAGCCCGGTCCCCTAAACACCCTGCTGCAAATCGTACCTTCGACCTCTCAGGGCAGAAGCTGGTCAGCTGTGCAGACTAAATGTACGTAATCCATCGTCTGGCAACAATGGGGTACCTCACCCAGTGGAAATCTGGCGCGCGACTTCCTCTGAAGTCCTTAAAGGATAGTGCGCGTGGTCCCGACTGGCTGGTCTCCATGTCACTCCGGAATGCCCTGAGGTGATCCTCCATTAGCTCAATGATCCCCTCCTTGATCGACCCGAAGATAACCGGCGTCGCATCAAGGATACCCCTCATGATCTCGGACGCAATGAACTCGCGTAACCCATTATCCACATGCTCGGATCCTGCCCTCGAGCCCGATACTGACTCGGATCCTGCACCTCCTGCTCCATGTCGCGTGATCAGCATTCTGAAACAATAAACATACAAATGTCAGGGTCACTTATACTTTCTGGAGGTCACCCACACTTCCAAGTTTCCCGGTTACATCTAGGCCCTCCTTGATTCGAGTACGGATCCTCTGCTTTCAGTAGTACGGGCCCATACTACCTTCCACATCTATCCGTACTTTCCTCATGAATTGCTTCTACTTCACCAAGTCCCTTTTACCGATACCCTTTCCACGGATCCCATCCTAGGCTTCCCTAGGGCACCCTCCGACCTACTCTCTGGCATTAGTTGCACTAGGAGTCCCCACCACCTCCCCCTAACTAGCTTGTGGATACTGTTACATATCTGCTCCTTAGTTAGTTGATGCTGGTCAAAACCCCCATAGCAGAAAGCAAGCAGCATTCGTGCTTTGAGTAACCACACCAGGCATAACCTACACAAGCCATCCTACTACTGACTAAATAGTCCTAACATACAGCTCACACATCAAGCACATAAATCATCCTTCCTAGATCCTTAGCTCTAACTAGCATGCAATTCTTAGAATCATATATCAGGCACACAAGGCATCCTCCTAGATCCTTAGTCCTATTCTAGCATGCAGTTCTCTGAATCAAAACCATATAACATAACATAAAAAGTATGGGTATCTTGGGGAAAACTTACTTGAGCCCGGACAGTCGCACGCATCACACACTTTGTTTTTCTTAAAAGTTTCTCAGTTTAAACTTTAGAAAACCATTTTTCTTTAAAAGATATTTTAGTCCCTTGGTTTGAGTCCAGACACCCCGAGGGTGTGTCCGAATCCCTCAAACCAGGGCTCTGATTCCTACTTGTAACGACCCAAATTTCAAGGCCGAAAATTTCATTTTTGAATTAACGCATTTACTAAACATTTTACCCAAAACCTTGTCAATAAAAAATTCCATTACAAAATCATAATGTTGTATTTCAAACTACAACATCATAAGTATTAAAAATCAGAGTACAGTCCCAAAAACTTCTTGCGGAAACATGTGTGTGTGTGTGATGCGTTGCTACACCGCCGACGCTTTTCCCTTCGACGAAGAGGTACCTGAAACCAAAACCAGAACTGCAAGCACAAAGTTTAGTGAGTTCCCCCATCATACCACATACCATACGATATCATCGGTATCTTTCAATCGGTAACCTTCATTGGTATATTTCAACAGGTAACCATCATCGATATCTTTCAACCTGTAATCAACATCGGTATCTTTCAACTGGTAAATGGGGACTATTTCACCCCTACTACTAGCATACAATCAACAGATATAAGCATACAGTCAGGAATATCCGGGTACTGACCTACCCTTGGGTCCTAGGGACCACTGTCAGGGAAACTAATCCCTACCATACTCATAACATACTATCAAAATGAATCTCATAACCAACACATAACCAGACCAAGATAATTATCAAAAAGACCATTATCTTTTAAATACCCCTTTTTGGTGTGCCGGCATTGTGGCCTTAGACCCACCCCTACTGGAAAGTAACTAACCTCAATGTTGTGCAGTGTCTGAACTATCCTCGGCACACAAGTCGACTCCCAACGACTCCTTGAACCCTACATGACAACCTTCAAGTCAACACACATCACATGCAACCGTAAACAGGGTCAGTCCAAGTTCAGACAAAGTCAACATTGGTCAAAGTCAACATTCAGTTGACCTGACTCGCCGAGTTGGCCTACCAACTCGTCGAGTCCATGCTTCTCTAATCCCATGCAAAACCCCAGCTCCACTCGTCGAGTCTAGCAAAACTCGATGGGTTCTCCTTTAATCATAACATCGGGACCATCTTCAACCGACTCGCCGAGTTCCTTCTTGAACTCGCCGACTTATTCTTCAACTTAAGAACTTGTCCAGTCTATGACTCGCCGAGTTGTATGAATAGATCGTCGAGTCCATCTTCAAAGATTGGGAGATTGCTATGGACTCGCCGAGTGCGCTCATACCACTCGCCGAATCCCATGAATTCCAGGTCCCTTTTCTCATCTAAACCCACAAGAGACTTCCTTCCTTACACTTACCCATTCACAGAAAGGGGAAGTTTGGTGCACAATGGTCACCGACTCGTCGAGTGCCAAGAGCAACTTGCCGAGTCCAACCTTGACCAACTCTAGACAATCGATTTAAATGAGGCCTAACACACCAAAACCATAGATCTGGCCTCCTAATGTCCATTTTATACTTAAAGTTCCAAACTTGATGCACATGCATGGGGTTTTTAGCTTAAAAATCCATATAAAGTGTCCTATAATGTGCATGGGGCTCTCATGGCCCAAAAGTTGGCACCTTTATGCCATGAGACCCTTCTTAAGGCCCAAATCTGAAGGCTAGAGTCCACATAACACCCTTAAAATCTGAAAATGGCTTGAAAGCCCTAAATGCACCCAAAATCTATAATCTAAATATGAACAACCAAATGGAAGATCAAAGCAGGAGCATTTTACCTTGATTAAGCTGAAGATGGAATGAGATTTCTGGATCCACAAGCTCCAAGTCGAATACTCAAGCTCCTCTTCTTCCTTCCAAGCTTCACAAGTCAACAAGAGCACCAAAATGGCCTTAACACACACACAAATAGCTAGGGTTTCGATATGCAACTCTAAGGGAGTGTTAGGGACAAGGGAGGCTGAGTTAAGGCGTTTATATAAGGTGCAAACCCTCATATTAGGGTTTTTTTCCAGACAGCACGAAATCGTCGAGTCCGGTCTCTGACTCGTCGAGTCAGCTACTTAACTCCCGTGTCCAAGCCGCTTCTACTCGACGAGTTGGGCTAGCAACTCGCCGAGTTCCAGGCCAAAATGCCAAATACTTATTTAAATAAACATACTAGGAACCAAGTGTTACACCCCGGTTTCCATATCAGGGTTTACATTCTTCAGGTAGTTCACAAGAATCTTGTGAGTAGGGTTCACCTGCTGGAGCATTGCATCTGGAATGCGTGCAACACTTGTAAATATATGCTCATCATCTTCGACTGTCTTTGGGAATTGATACTTCGTGAATTCAGCAGTATCCTCACCCTCAGGGACTTGAATTCCCTCTTTCTCATATACTTTCTCCAAGATTAAACTCCAGTATCCGGCACAAGAAATTCCCTTAGCCACACTTGCACTTTCCAAACTTTTCGTGAACTCCTTCCACAACTAAGTGTCATAGTCCACACTCAAGTCATAATATAACCCCATTACCATTGCAAATACTTCTAGTCTTCCCTTTTCAAGACCCACACTTCTGCCTGTTAAACATCGGAGGAAAATCCCAAACAAGAAATTCCATATACATGGAAGCCCAGACTTTTTTGAAATCGCTTATCTTTTCAAGTGGTGGCTGGTGACCCATCTCATTGAACATATGTATGATTTAAGGGTTACTAGGTTTGAAGAATGGTGGTGAATTGGGAATCTCCAAGAATTGTGAAAACATCTTCTTGGTGAGACGAATACGTTTCTCATCCACCAAGTTGAATCTAAGCACATCTGTGGATTTGTTGTATGTTGCAGTAGAAGCAGCCATGGACAACCAAGACATTGGAACTACGAAGGAGTTGAACATCGCAGTAGCCAAAACAAAACTCTTCAAGACAACGATCAACATTTTGAGTTAATCTGGATACAACGAAACATTGGATTCAACCTGATAGTTTGTGCTTTGAATCTTCATCATCGGTTGAGAAGCAACCTCTTCAGTGTTGGAGTTTAGAACAGCAACCATTTTTGAGTTGATTGAAAGCTTTGAAAGAATTAGGGCTTTTTCAATTTTTAGGAATTTTGAACGTGTAATGAGCAATTGAAAAAGAATTGCCTTTTATATGTAACTTCAATATAAGATGAACCGTTTATCATCAAGATCATGCCATGTATCGCCTTGAATTACGCACTAGTAGCTGTTATTGTAGCCATGTCAGATAAAGTTCCTTGAAAGTAGGACCAAGTTTCCAGATGGTTACTTTTAGACTATTCGTGAGTACTTGTGGATAAGATCCAACCCTTTGGAATGGAGGCTAGGCTCTTTCGTTTTTGGGATTCGATACAAAGTCATTTGCCAGTCTTGTGAAATCTTCGGCCTAAGTTGGTATTACTTGGAGCCTCAAGGATTTCATGAGTGCAGTGATTCAATGGAAAGAGATAAGAAGCAATTTAAAAAAATTGGGATCCGTGTTGTCAAATGTTTTGACACGAAAGCAGTTGAACCCCGGGCAAAGGTTGCTTCGTTAATTATCAAGAGAGGTAACTAATAGCTTGTGCATTTTCCCATGAATTACAATCGAATACTTATAGAGAAGTATCGAAGGGCTTCTTTTTAAAGGCTTAATGGGTGGTATACAAATTTTGTTACATATCATCCTAAACATAAGGTGAGTAATTGTAATCGAAATTACTTGTTTGACCAGTGTAGTTAGTGACAAGTGGCTTTGTAAAATTTGTTAAAGTGACTAAGGAAAAGAATTGATACTCACACGGAAATCCCATTCCAAGAAAAAATAGTTCAACTGGATCTTGTTGGGAAACAAATGTCAAGGGCTTTGAACATTTGATCAAGACCACTCATATGAAAGAATGTGATTTGGAGTATTCGAAAAGGGTACTGAAACAAGTGTTTCGTAAGAATCTAGAACAATGTTCCACGTCAATTACTTGATAATTTTGAATATTTGAGTTTCACTTGCATCACGGTCTCATGAATTAAGATCAATAACACAAATGTTTGACATGTCTAAGTCACGATTGGTTTGATCAATGACCTCATGAACATGTGTCTTCGCGTGTGAAATTTGTTAAGAAATTTGTGATGAAAAAGATTGGTTAAGATTCGAATGTACCTCTGTTATATATGGACCAAATAGAAAACTCTTAACTCATTTGAGAAGACTAAGGTAGCTCATTGGGCTAATGCGAATGTAAGCCTAATTGGGAAGAAGTTTTCGTACGGAAATTTCATTAAGGCTTTCGTAACACACATAGAGTCAGTTGAGATTTGGGTCGACATGCTGCAACATGCTTCTAGGGACATCTTAACTAGTACAAAGATTTAAGAAAATTACCTTCCTCTAGAAACATAAGCATGACCCTTTGAAAAATTGTCGTGAAAATGTTCTTGAAGACCTAAAAAAACAACAAAGTAACAAAAATATTTTTGTGATTTTATATTTTTGAAAAGAAATCCAATATTTTTGTGATTTTAAATTTTTTGAAATGAAAACAAATAACAAAAGAAAATCTTTTTGTTGTTTTTGAATTTTCGAAAATTAATGCGAAGAAATAAAAATATTTATTTATTTATTTATTTTAATGAACAAATGCTAAACTAATGAATTGAAATGATGTTACCAAACATGCGAAATGTTTTAGTTACAATATACGAAAACGAAGCGTGTCGAAGCCTCTTAATGCACAGTAACCTCTGAATGGTTAATACGACAAGCCTTTGAATCGACACCTTTTTCACCAACATCATTTCGTTAATCTTGAATATTTGATCCTGGTACTGAATTCGCATCTAACATTCCCAAACCTACTAAAATTCTCACAAAATATTTTTCATCAAGTGGTTTAGTGAGAATATCAGCACGTTAATCAGTAGTTTTCACAAAATGAACTTCAATGTTACCATCTTCCACATGATCTTTTATAAAATGCTAACGAACAGCAATGTGTTTTATTTTCGAATGTTGTAGTGGATTATGACAAATGCGAATAGCACTTTGTGAATCATAGTACAATGGAATCTTTTTCATGTTAATTGCATAATCACGCAATTGGCTTTCAATCCAAATGATTTGAGAAGTGCAAGCAGCAGCATAAATGTATTCAGCTTCAGTAGTAGAAATAGCTACACAAGTTTGTTTCTTTGACTGCCAACTCACCAACTTCCCATCCAAACAGAAAACATGATATCAGGTCTAGTTGCAATTAAGTAAAGTAGAGGACCTATCATGCTACAAAACAAAGTAAGATCAACAGCAGGTGAATCTAACGAAGGTGTTAACTTCGTTCCTGCTACCATTGGCACTCGTAGCTTCGTGCTATTAGTGATTCCAAACTTTTCAAGCAAATTCTTCGTGTATTTCTCTTGATTGATGAAAATTCCTTCTCTGCTTTGTCGAATATTCAAACCAAGAAAATTATTGATTTTACCCATCATGCTCATTTCAAATTGACTTTTCATCAGATTTTCAAATTTTCTAGACAAAGCTAGGTCAGTAGAGCAAAAAATAATATCATCAACATAATTTTGAACAAGCATTAGATGATTCCCAACTTTCTTACGAAATAATGTGGGGTCAACTGATCCTTGTTTAAATTTTGATTGTTTCAAGAAATTGGTAAGAGTTGCATACCATGCTCTTGTTGCTTGTTTTAACCTATACACAACCTTATCTAAAATGTAAACATGATTAGGATATTCTTCATTAACGAAAACTGGTGGATGTTCAACATATATGGTCTCTTCGAACTCTCCGTTAAAGAATGCACATTTGACATCCATTTGATAAACATCAAATTCTTTCTGTGCTGCATAGGCTAATATTATTCGAACAGCCTCGAGTTTTGCGACAGGGGAAAAAGTTTCTTCATATTCGATACCTTCTTGTTGCGAATAACCTTTTACTACAAGCCTAGGTTTGTTTCAAATAATATTGTCATCTTTGTCGGTTTTATTTTTGAAAATCCATTTTAGCCCGACAATCGAAACATCATTAGATTTTGGAACAAGTCTCTAAAGCTTGTTTCGTTCGAATTCAGCAAGTTCAGATTGCATAGCAACAACCCAATCTGAGTGTTCCATAGCAACCTTAACTGTTTTTGGCTCTATTTTCAAAATAAAAACATTAAACATGCAATATTCTTGATTTAAATTTAATATCTCATTTTTCGCACGAATATGAGCTCTCGTTAAAACTCTATCTTGTGGATTTCCTATTATTTGCTCTTTTGGATGATTCTTCTTCCATTTCTCAAGTGGTGGATATGCTGGATCAAATTCCAATGGTGCATCTTTGTGCATTTCTTCATTTTCAGTACCTGCCACAGAAATATTATCATCAAATTCATGAAATTCGTCATTTTGATCAAGATTAATTGTATTTGTATCATCATGCTCCCCCTCAACATGATTATCATTTTGATGCTCCCCCTCAAATTCATGATCGATACTACTCTTCTCCCCCTCAAAAGGATGCTCCCCTTCAACATTTAGAGGTATATTCGTATGCTCCCCTTCCATACGAGCATCTAGCATACTTTCTCCATTCTCAGTAGTATCTGAAGTGAGCATTGAATCATCAGTATGTTTTGAGGATTCGGGTGTTTGATTATCATTAGCATGAACATCTGAATCAATTGCCCTGTCTGGAACACCAAAAATTAGATTATAATCAAAATCACTTGAATTATCATTTTTAGTTTGATTGTTTGATTCAGAAAGAATTGGTTTTTGTTCAAACTTTCTTTCCACTTGTTTAACATAGTAATCATTCAAGGTATGATTAAAAGTTTCTTCAACTTTGCGAGTTCGTTTATTCAATACTCGATATGCAACTGAATTATGCGAATATCCCACAAATATTCCTCCATCAGCTTTAGCTTGAAACTTGGAAAGATTGTCTTTAAGACTCATTATGAAACATCTACAACCAAAAACATGGAAAATTTTGACATTTGGTTTTCGATTATTTACGATTTCATAAGGAGTGATATTAAATCTTCTATGAATAAGAGAACGATTCTTAGTAAAGCATGTTGTGGAGACGGCTTCAATCCATAGATATTGAGGAAGATTTGCATATGTCAATATTGTTCTTGCAGCCTCGCACAATGATCTGTTCCTTCTTTCAACAACACCATTTTGTTGTCGTGTATATGGTGATGAGAAGTTTTTCAAAATTCCTTTTTCAGTTAAGAACGAATCCAACATGTTATTATTAAACTCAGACCCATTATCACTCTTTATTCTTCGAACATTCTTTTTCAGACTCATCTCTATCTTTTTGATAAAATCAATCATTGTTTGAGCAACTTCAGATTTTAACCTGAGAAAAAAATACCAAAGTGAAACATGAAAAATCATCAACAATAACCAAAATGTACCGTTTCTTGTTAAGTGTTTCAACAGTCGAAGGTCCACAAAGGTCAATGTGAAGAAGTTCCAATGGTTCAACAATTTTCGAATCTATCATGATAGGATGTCTTTTGCGATGTTTTTTTCCTTGTTCACCAGCTACACAAAGTGTATTATTATCAAACTTTAACACAGGAAGACCACGAACTAAGTCCTCTATAACCAACTTGTTTAGATTTTGAAAGTTTATATGTGACAAACGTCTATGCCATAACCAGCTGACATCATTTGAGGCTTTCGAAAGTAGAAAAACAGATAGTTTGCCCACAAATGGTTTAATATCCAGTGTGAACATATCTCCATATCGTTTCGACTTTAGAAATACTTTGCTTGTCTCGAATTTTGAGATTATACTCCCTTCTTCGTTAAACACCACTTGATTTCCAGTGGCCACAACTAATTGCGAAACACTAATCAAATTATGTTTAAGACCTTCCACATATGCAACTCGATTTACTGTGAATTTCCCATTCGTTACTTTGACATATCCTTTGACTTGACATTTTTTATTATTACCAAACTTCACCACTCCAGCATTTTCAAGACTTCGAAAATCTCTTAAGTTCTCATTCCTTCCAATCATGTGACGTGAGCAACCACTATCAATGTACCATTTCGTGTCATATTGCTCGTCACATAGTACCTACATTTAATTAAAGAATTTAGGTACCCAAAGCCCAAGTTTGATCTCTTGCCTTGATATTATCAATTAAATCAACATCATTATCTAAAGATATTGAAATATAAATTTTCGATAGTTTTGGATTTTCATTATATTGCACCTCAGGCTTCTCAATTATTGTTAATTTGTTGATTGGTTTCCATCTCTGAACTAGAGTATTCGAATCTTGAGAAGATAAACTTCCAGTTGTTGACTCATTCAAATACTTTTCGTAAGCTGTTTTGATCTCAACTTGATAAAACCTTCTGGACATATACCTTTTGCCTTGTCCCTCAAGCCAATTATTGATGGAATGAATTTCTGATTTTCCGTTTGAACATGAAACCTTTGTTGGTTTTGTGATTGAAAGATTTGGAAAATTTGGCTTTTATGGTGTAAATGTTACTTTTGATTTGGAATTTTCGTTTGTAATGGGTTGACTATTCGTTGGTTTTCGAACATTGTTAATTTTTCGATCATTCACAACCTTTTGTGATGTCTCATACTTTCGAATGTTATCAAATTTCCAAACATGTGCAACCTTTTGGTTAATTGGAAAGTTGTCTATTACATTCATTGGTTGATGAAAAGGCGTATCTCTTTGTTTATCTTTGACAAAAGGCTTTTGAAAACTCTTTGTTTTCGAAATATTTGTTAATTTGGATTTTGAAACACTGATTTTCTCAGACAAAACTTTGGATTTAGTTAGAGCGGGTTGTTCGTTAAACACTACTTGCCAAAAAATTGCGTTTTGTGCCTTCCTTTTTGAAACTTTATGTTCTTTTGAAAACTTATCAACAAGCACTTTGAATTCATTTGAATTAAGTTTCACAATTGGAGTTGAATCAACAACTTCTTTTGTAACAACTTCTTTTTCTTTTTCAGATTTAATAACCCATTTTTGTTTTGGTTTTTGTTTTTGAAAAACATACGAATTCTTAGTGAGGTTGTTTTTGACTGTGTTTTGATTTGCAAAGAATCCTTCATCTGTTGAACGCTTATTGTCTTCTTCGAACTTTTCCGTGTCACTATACACTTGTTCAAAAAAAATTCTTGGAATTGAAGTTTTAGTTGAAACTTTCTTTTCTGTCTTACAAACATTCGAAGCTTTGATTTCGTCCTCCTAATCATCACTACTATATGTCTGACTGTCTCGAACTTCCACATCATTAAAGTCAAAAAATTTCGAAGTAGAGGGTTTTCCAATGTCATCCTCAACCATCAAATCATTAACAATTTTTTACCTTTGACCTTAGATGTGATGTTTGTTGGGATGAAAACCCTAATTGAAATTTGATGAACAAGATGCGGAAAATAAGAACGAACACAAAATATGAAGATCATGCCGAATGATCACTCGATTTATTCAAACATGAGGAATAAATTACACTTTAATCATAGACTAAAGAATCTAACACTACATAAGAAACCTCACAACATGGCGACTACATTTTGCCTCACTCTTAACCCTAATTATGAATAATACATGACTATTTATAGGGAAAAGACAAGTCATGGGCTTTTAACCTACACTTCAACAAGGGTCCCATTGTCATCATCCATGGAGTGCTTTGAAACCCTACAATATCCCCCTCAAAGTATGGAATGGATGACAATGCTTTAACTTCCAAAACAATCATCTAGCGAATAAAAAGAACTTGCAACGAGGAATAAATGAAGCAATCCACGAATCTTGAGTCTTCAATAGTCTTCAAACACGGGCTATAGGATATATAAATCAAGCACTGAAGTAATGTCTTTAAACTTCATTTTTGAATGTAATCCCAAAAAATCTTCATGAAAACCAAACCCGCCATAAAAACCCATTTCAGAACAAAGAAACTAAATCACTACTTGTCTTTGAAGAGACCCCCCCCCCCCTCTCCAAGTCACAATGATCTTCAAATAAGCTAATGATATAATCTATCAAAAAATATCTTGTAACAACCCAAACTTTAAGATTCGTAATGCCACTTGATCAAGAAAATACTAGAAGTCGGAGATATAACAAGTCCTTAGTAGAGCTCGGTAAAGAACTTCCGCTGTAAAGGATACTTCTCTGTAAATGCTTTAGTAGAGCTCAATGAAGAACTTCCACTGTAAAAGCTACCTTCATAATTCTACCACAAGCTTTATCAAAAAACTTCAACTTTGAAAAGTCACAAATCCAATTTCGAATGGTCATACCAAATTCTCCCCCGATTTATAGTCGAAAACGTGATTATAAATCCTTATTATGGTCATGAGAATGATCTTGAATGGATAAAAAGTACTGTGCTCCCCCGCGACAAAATAATATATACAATGAAGTATAAAATCCAAAAAAGTCGTGAAAATTTGTCGTTATCACGAAAAACGACTTTCCGAACCGCCAAGACTTGATGGAATCCATAATCTTTTTTTTCACGAAAAAATATGAGCGTTGAAAAATCCAAAACTGTTCATCGGCCCTCAAAGTAGTAAACTTTTCTAAATATTGGGCTGAAACTGTCACTTGCTGAAAGACAAGGGCTGAAATGGTAATTCTGCATCAATATACCCCTTTATTTGAAGCAAAAACTGGAAATGGTCCAAAAAATCCAAACTATGAAAACAACAGGGACCAAAAGAGTAATCATTAGTCATCTTCCGCATTTAGATGAGATTGAACGAACACTTCATCATACTCCAGGTGATCTTTCAATGATGACTCAAACTAGACGTGAAACCTTGAAATTGGCACATATAAACATCGACTCCAATAGGTTCACTCCGAGTACAAGCAACCGAAACCATGTTCGGTCCAGGCTCATTGAAACGAAACCATGTTCAGTCCGAGCACAGGTTTGCTTTCGGTTCATCCCCCTTTCGTTCCATTACTTTTGTTCTAAGTGCTTTCGTTCCAAGAGCTACCAACTAAACTCGATTTCGTTCCAGGTACATTCCAAAGCCATTGAAACAAAAGCGAACTCAAGCCCCAGTAGCCTAATTTTGACTTTTGTTTGACCCTTAAGAACATCTGCTCAAATCATTCTAATAAGTTCCAATCCCGATTCCATTCACCCTACTGATTACGAATTCATTTGTTTTGATTATATGAATCCTGAAAGTAAAACCCATTTAGCGATTGTGAACCTGTCTTCAAATCAATTCTGATCAACAACCCACAGTTCTTCGTTCATATAAGTCGATTTTGACATTCAGGTTGACCCACAAATGACCCTAATTGAGATTGATTTCATTCGCAGGTAAGGTTGCGAATCCAATATTGTTAGCAGCAAAACCTTCCAACCCAAATTGATGATTGGAAGTGCCAAGAATCCCAATCACGATTCCATTACCCTGAACATCACACTGCCAGATACATGCTCGATTCCGAGACCCATTACACTGTGAAAAATAAGAACTGTAAAGCATCAAATTGGGAAACAGTTGATTTGAAATTTGGAGAAACCAATTGAATCTTCAACATTGTTTTGCATTCATTAACAAAACCCAACTGCTTTCCAATCACAATCACAGAGGAGAACAACGTTCAAAAAATCCATAATTCCAATTTTGACTTTTCTGGTTTGACCATCCAAATAGAGATTCAACCCAGTTCATCCATTCGTCAAATGTTCATCATAAGAATTCAAAGACTGCATTCAACAGATAACAAATCAATTCTCCAAAGATCGATTTCATTCACAGATCATCAAAAATTTTCAAGATCAACATGAATCAAATTAATCATAAATTCAAATCAATTACATGAATAGGAATAAGAAAATCGATTTGATAAAAAAAATCTTGGATTAAAACTGAAAAGAATCGATTGATTTACATACATCGACAAACAATAACCTCAGACTGGTCGTCGATGTTTAGTTTTGATAAACCAAGAAAGATCGAACTGGATGAATGAAACACATAACAAGTGATGCAAACGGAAATAGGCTTTAGGTAGTGGATCACGAACATTAATGTGGCAAATATTTAGGCCAAAACAAAAGAAATAAAATCGATTGACTAAACCAACGAACAGATCCAATAAGAAAATACGAACTAAAAACAAATTGGATCGAAACAATACCACATGAACAATAGAAAAACAACATAAATTTTCATGAACAGTAACTTGAACAGAATTTTGATTATGTACCCCAAAACACCAATAATCTTCAAT
This sequence comes from Lactuca sativa, assembly GCF_002870075.4. NCBI lineage: Eukaryota > Viridiplantae > Streptophyta > Magnoliopsida > Asterales > Asteraceae > Lactuca > Lactuca sativa. The sequence goes on along the minus strand of NC_056630.2, from coordinate 309,515,928 downwards.
ATATGTGCAGAAAATCACTAAACCAAGAACCGATACTTCAAAAGTCAATGGATCTTCAAAGACCCGCTCTGATACCACTTGTTGGGATGAAAACACTAATTGAGATTTGATGAACAAGATGCGGAAAATAAGAACGAATACAAAATATGAAGATTATGCCGAATGATCACTTGATTTATTCAAACATGAGGAATATATTACTCTTTAAGCATATACTAAAGAATCTAACACTACATATGAAACCTCACAACGTGGCGGCTACATTTTGTGTCACTCTTAATCTAATTATGAATAATACATGACTATTTATAGGGAAAAGACAAGTCTTGGGCTTTTAACCTACACTTCAACAAGGGGCCCATTCTCATCATCCATGGAGTGCTTTGAAACCCTACAATGTTAATGATAGACAACTGAGAACAATCAATACTTTCTTCTTCTTCAATTTCACTGATTTTGCTAAGATTATCCGAATTCTCATCGACATCAGCAAAATTGAGTTGTGAATCAAGTTGCGAATGTTCAATTCTTTTCAAAATTTTCACTTTTTCATCTTTTGTCAAACTTTAATTAACAATATTAACCAATTCATCAGCATTTAAAAACTCATCTATCTTAACAACGCCATATGCAAACCTATTGTCTAGTACTTTGTTAAAATCAGCTATTGTGTTTTCACAATCATATGACATGACATCAAATTTTTCTCTTTCGAATGCAAGAAAAGGCAACAGTTTACGATGTTGTTCTTTGATAATGTCAGAAGAATGATGTAAAGCAGTTAATTTGGCATATAAACGTTTTGCAGAGTTACAATAGATGTTACGTTGTGCCAACAACATCCTTACATCTTTATCTAGATTCTCTTTATCATTATTGACATTTCCTAATTGTAACTCTAGATACTCTACCCTACAACGTTTCGTGTCTAGCAACTTTTGAGTCTAAAGCAATTGATTATTAAGTTTCTTTGCCTCGTTACTAGTATACACAACAATAGCATCAAAGTAAGCAACAATATCATCAAAAGCAATCATTTCAGAATCATATGCATGTAAAGGAATATTAAAAGATTTGAGTATAGAACATACCTTAGTTGTCATAGGAGATTTGTCACTTGACTTCGAAATGAAGCAATGTCCAGATATCTCCTCTTCTTCTCCATCCTCCAATCTTGCATACATGACACCATGAGTAGGATGCCTCATCTCCTCATCATCAGACCCGGATGACCAAATCTGATAAGTGCCACTTTCTTCATCTTCATCCTCTCCTCTTGCCACAAGGGACAATCCCTTGGCTTTCTCACGAACTTCCTCCAGTTTTTCAACATAATATGTTGTGACATCCCTAATTTCACGGCCAGAAAAGACCAATTTGTTTATGCTTTGTTTTTAAAATTAGGGTAATCTTTTAAAGAAAATTGTTGTGGAATTTGTTCCCAAAACAAAATATGGTAAAAATTATCAAAGCATTTCTTTAAAGAAATGTATTTTCATTATATAACAAAATATCAGGATGTCATGTTCAATACAGACCAAAAGCATAAACAGAACAAAATAGACCTTACAATAGTTATTCATAACTACTGGCCTATAATCCAAAATCTCTCGTCAAGTCCATCAACTTATACTCTTGTGCTATTACCTGTAATGCAAAGAAAACTGAGTGGGTCAGGCTTGGGAGTCTGGTGAGCGTATAGGGTTTTCAACCCACAATAATATAATTATTATATTTAATTATTAAACAATCAATCAATTTACCCACCGCCATTATCTTCCTTTATTTCATAGAGATTTACCCTAGGAACCGATTACCCTTCTCCCATTCATTCCTAAGAATTGCCCTAAGGAATTGGCACAAAGTCTAGTGCTGTCATGGTTCTTAGATTACCTTTGGTGAACACGCAGTTCAAAATAATTAATGAACACCTAGTTCAAGAACACCCATTGAACACACTCCATTCAATAATACCTAATGAGCACCTAGTTCAAAAACACCTAATGAAAACTTAGTTCAAATATCCCTGGCGAACACATAGTTTAAAACATCTAGTGAACACTTAGTTCAAATATCCCTGGTGAACTCAATCACCTAAGGAACACAGAGTACGAAAGCTCTTAGTTCAAACCACATGATAATAATGTATATCTCGATCCTGCAAAACCACTAATATTATTAACACATATAAATCATATTTCTAAAACAATCTATCCCATCTCGTCGATCCCCACATACTGACCCTATACAATGATCTTATGAGATCTAGCCTAAGAATCGATATGAACAACAACTGACGAAGCTGCTTCAGAAATTCCCTGACAGCAAACGAGGATCAATAAAGACATCAAATGAAGAGAATGGAATAAGTTTCACCACGAAACTTCGTTCGTAAAAGAAAGAACCACAAGATAGTTAAGTTAGGGGTAGTTATCTAGATAACAATGCCTAGGCGTGGTCCGACTATCATGAGGTATTATACCCCTAGACTCTACCTATCCCAACATCGAACTTTTCCTAGCAGTGTCCTTAATACATGAGGTATTTCACCCCTAGACGCACCCTATCCAGCAATATAACACCAGACATACCTAGAAGTGGTCTATTACCGACACACTTTATTAGGCATTCTACGAAGTTTCCTAAATTACTTCGTGAAAGAAAACGTTGACATATGAAGCTCGGTCGATCACTTCATAAAAGAAACGCTGACTTTAAAGCTCTCTCAACATAAAAGTATGGGGAAATACTACTAGAGCACTCCCGTGCGCTCCTGTAACCGACACATAAAATTGTCAAAAAGACTTTGCACATGATAGTACTTCTAGCACATTATAGTACTCTGGTATGCAAAAGACTCGTACCCGAGAACATAATAGTACCCTGGCACAAGCAACACCTAAGACACAGAGCTTTGAAAAGGACTTCTTACATAAAATGTACTTCTATACGTAGGAAGTACTCCACCAATCATCAATCTCACAACACACGTAATCTTATTATGAGTCTACCCAATGTCCAAACTTAATGGAACTAAACATCCCTATTTAAGTCTTAACCCATCACTAGGCAAGCCTACCATGCTTATAATCAATTTTCAATACTAACTCCATTTAGGCAATGCTAACTAGTGTATACTTAACTCAGAGTTTTAAGTAATAATTGATGGGTTTTTAGCAATACATCAATCCTATGGTGTACATGAAAATCCTAATAGCTTTTGGATCTAGTTTGTCTAATGAACATGCAATTGAATATCCAAAGCTATAAACCCTAGATCTATCAAATAAGAGCTGAAATAAGAGTTTAGTAATTACCTTTGATTGTTATATTGCAATAACAATCAATTCCTTGCTTTGATTGGCTTCAGAAAGCTTAGCCACAAAATTAATTATCAATTAATTCTTGACTAATATTAATTAAACAATATGATTTCTCCTTTAATATATTATTCTTATAATATATTAATAAATCATAATTAAACCTTTCTCTCCTTAATTCATCCTACATATTGCTATTGTGAAGGCAACCCAAAAGGACCATGCTCATAATCGGCATAAGTACATACCAAAATAGTTATGGACTTAGACACTAATTCAATAGTCTCCCACTTGGATAAGTCTAATAACTATTTTTCGTATGACTTCAGAACCTGTTCAACAATTGTAGCTTTCAAAAGCCGCTGTCAACTCTGATATTATCAGATAGCATGTCCTTTAGATAAGGGATCATATATTCCTCCATTCTCAAGAATCGTATAGACATAAGAAATGAATTTTAATCAGTCTCTCTATACTGTTTCCTGACTTCCGATTTATGACGAATGACAACAGACTACAATTGAACACATCAACTTAGTCCTGGCTTGGCCAAGCGCTTAAGTGTCATCACTAAATCATCGATGGGCCCATAGATATCGCTTTTATCCTACTTTGGGTAAAAGGAACGGATAAACTTTGACTCAAATGCTCGCTTGCTCTTACTCATCAAATCACACAAAACAATATGTTTTATAACACCAAGTTACTGGTACGTTTACATATTATCAATGTGCAACCGAATTGTAATCACAACTCACACATCTCAGTTTCAAGAATATACAATATTATCGTCTCACAATCACTCGTGATAAAAAAAACCATGAAGTGATTCAAGTGAGCGTGGGTTTCATCCAATACTCTAATCTTATTAAAGTACTCATGAACTCTGCAACAAACTTGTGCTATGTCTAAACTCTTCAGACAATCTACAGGCTCCTCATGATAGTCTTCCTTCATAATTACTTCCAACATATGACCGACTGTGGAGGTTCGAATAACCCAGTTATTCTAGAAGTCAAAACATGCAAACTGAAACACAACAATAATACTTAATTCTATTTGGCCCCAAAACTTTTGAGCGTAAACAAAACACTTTTATTTAAACACCATATTGACTACTCATTATTCATTGTTTAATGTTTCGGATAATCAACTTATTACTTGAATTACAACAATAGTTGTCCCATGCTCCGAGCATGCACACAATGTTACCTATGATCCTTATTTTGTGAAATAGATCAATTGAAAACCTTTCCAATGAAACTCATTTGACAATTCCCAATCCTTATCATTAGTGTTAGAACACAAGGTTCTTGCCACTGCTAGATTCTAATATTTTATGCAACAATCCTTTCGTAAAGTCATAGCACAAAAGTCACCAAGACTTGGCCAATGAAATTACAAAGTACTCTATCATAAATTGTTACAAGACAATTCCATAGATGTGAAGTCTCACATTCAAAGTACATTCCTTTGAACATCCTTCTTGCATAAAAGTTTCTAATCTAGACATAGACTCTCAATATCCAACTCAACATTTCCACATTTTCCATATGACAACTCATTCTTAATAGAATCTTATCTATTAATAATAATGTCGATATGGTCCATCCAATACCATACTTCCAATTACTCACAAGCGACTAATCCTCAGCGAACTTTGGATCGTCCTTTGATAGTTGTTTAATTATTTTAGTCAAAACCGATTCTAGTCCTTTTCCCTCTTAATGCGCTAGGCATTGGAAAAAATTTAGAATGGTCAAATATTATAGTGTTTGCAATCGATCCTATACCCGAAGCATATGGGACACGATGCATAATGTCTTCCATAAAGATATGATACTTTATCAATCCTCTACCATAATATTTTATGTGTCACGTTCTCACAATTCGAACTATGTAGAGGGATGCCATAATCATAATGGAAATTTGAGAACACACTATGTATCCTTTGACTAAATCAATTAAAATTTCTCAATCTAAGCTTTAGATTTTGAAACGAAGTATAATATTCTCTCCCTTAATTATAGTAAAACACCATTTCAAACCATGCAACTTTGCAAATTGAATCTTTGTTTTTCTATAATTAATATTGCTAACTTGTAATACTTGCCATAATAATCATACAAGCATAACACTTATGCTCCCACTAGCTTTGACATGTATTCAGAAAACAGCTGAACTTCTAGAAAACAATGCTAATTGAATTCCACAAAATTCATATTTCTAATACCAGATGCTTCGATAAGCCTTTATCTAAGCTTCTCAAACTTATACACATTTACCTTAGATAGTTCATATGTGTGTCTAAACAATTCAGAACTTATGTTAGTAAGTTCCAAATGTTCAAACTAATTGCCAAATCTCATAATTCGAACTATGGAAAGCGATGCCGTAACCATAATGTCAACACGATAGGTTGTAATCCTCAAGTCGTGTGTTAGTGATGATCGATAAGGTTTATTCTTGATTTGTTCTTGAAACTTTTTCAAAAACATTAAAACTCCCACTGACTCCTTGACATATAAGGTTCTCTTATCAAGAAACATTTCTTGACAAACAAATATTCAAGAGTTAGTGTTGCTTTTATTAAGACAAAACACTTCACAAATTGGTCCTAGTTGGTCTTTGTCTTATCCAAGACATCACAACTTAGCAATTTCAAATGTGCAAGTATAACAAAACCTTTTCCAAATTCCACATTTGATGAGTGTTATAAACCTTCTTAAGACTTGTCACTCAATTCACAATCTTGGAGTATAACTCTAAGACTTGATATTGGAATGAAGTATGACTGACTTCTTGATTTAACCATTTCCACAATTCTCGATTCCTCTTCTTAGACATACAAATGTACTAAGACTCACTTAGAGAATCAATTGAGATATGGTTCTTAATCATTAAGACTTATCATAAAACACAATAAAAGGTACTCTCCCTTCTTCTTATAATAGAGAAACTTTTATCTTTCTGCCTATTTGATTCTTCTCATTCGTTCTGCTATTTATTGAAACCTTTCCAATCAACTCAGAATTACACTTAATCTTATAAATATAATCATATTTACTAAACTTTAGTAAATCATGATGAAGATCTTTATCTCTCTTTGTGGTGGACTTGATCAACGCACAACCTAGTGTACTCGATCTCCTAGTCCTTCACTTGACACTTTGTCAAAGAATTAGTCTAATTTCCAAATATGAAGTTTCTCATTCATCACACAACCAAGTTGTATGATTCCAAGTTTCTGTCTAATTGAAACTTGGGCGATGGGAAACTTTCTCTATTTGGTAAATTCTTGACATCTCCACAAATATCATAATTAAGAATCAAATCCATTATCACTAATAGTAGAAACCTTCAAACATCAATTTTTCATACATGCCATTGCAAGTATAAATAAATAAGATAAAATGAAAATTTATTTTATTGTGGAAAAACTGGTCCTTACAATGCAATTCAATTGAAAACTATGCTACTACATATTTCTTAGCAATCTATTCTAACTCCAAGTAGTAGCTCAAGAATCAGTCTTCAAGTGATGCGATCGAAAACCATTTCTTCATGATTAGATTCAGCTCGCTTCTTCCCTTTAGCTTCCTCTCTTTTCTTCGATCCTACAAAACATCAAAATGTAATCTTATCCCATCATGTATTAAGAATCTAGAATAGGAACTTAAAAGAGTTAGTTAATGGATTTTAACTGAAGCAGAGTCATACGTCTTGATACTCCCATCTCTTAGATCCCTCAGGTAAATAGGTCAGCTTCGTCTCCAATGCCCCTACTCCTGGCAATAAAAGCAATGGACTCCTTTGGCACAACACATCGGACAATCACAAACTTAGCTCTTTCTGGACTTCCAATGTTGCCAATGTCCATTGAAGTTTGGGAGTTTGATTCACCAGACAAATTTGCTTGACCAGCACGCCAAATCATTGTTGATTCAGCAACTATAAGCAAATATGTGAGATCAATGAGGGTCACGTCGTGATCCATCATATAGTACTCTCTAACGAACTCACTATATGATTCAGGAACTAAATGAAGAACCCAGTCAACATCCAACTCACTTGAAATCTCGACGCCCAACATGCTTAACCTATCAATGTGTGACTTCATCTCTAAGATGTGTGCACACACAGGTTTCCCATCTTCGTGTTTACTTGCCAAAAGGGATTGAGTGAGCTTGAACTTCTCAAGCCTTCGAACTTGTGGGTTAGGGAGAACAATTGGAGGAGGTGGAGGAAGTGAACCATGATCTCTTGTTCCTCGATCATATCGTGGAACATCATCTTCATTTGGAAAACATGTTCCGTGGGATTTGGGAAGACCATGATTGTCAGAACTAAACATCTACAAAATAGGAGAAAATTCAAGTTAAGTTGATTAGAATTCTTGATGTAACACCCAAATGAAATATCAAGCTAGGATCCAACACAATACTCTACAACCTAGAAGAGGGATGTCGTAATCTAATCGCATAATATTTCAAGGTAGGTAAACAACGATTGACCAATTTCACCATGAAAAATGAAGAAGAAGTTTAAGTTTTAAATGAATTGAAACTCCTAGATATTTTGAGATTCGTTGAACATTTCAATGGCATGTTTAATCTCGATTATGCCCTACAATTTGTGACTGGGATGCCGAGGATCACAAATGAAGTGTGAATAACCATACGAATCACGTGGTGCACCCAATGCTACTATCACATAATCAATGTGCCGGTTAGCCACACACGCTCCATTGATCTATGATAAGCATCGAGCCACCCTTCGCCACCAATGTCATCCCCAAATTAGTGTGCCGGTTAACCACACACGCTCCACTAACGTTTGACAAGGGTACGAAGTGTAATTCCATGGATTAGCATACAATTTCACATTTTGCCTAAAGCAACTATGATTTGGGAATTTGTAAAAGTATTTAGTTACTTTGTACTTCATTATACTTATAATGGAAGGTTTCTGTCCTATCCTACCCGTTCGGCTAACGACCCTCCACTAGTCAAGATTGCGGTGGGTAAGAGTGGATACCCATTCAATCGCCATTTTATAGGCAATTTCCTTAAACACCCCTTATAGACCAGCTTCGTGAATGAGGCCTATTAACGTTAAGAGTGACTGTTTACTCATACATATATATATATATATATATATATATATATATATATATATATATATATATATAATATTAGACTTTTAATGTTATATATAGTATAGGGTGTATTTTATACTTTTAAAATACTAGGTGGTTCAATTTAGTAAATTATACTTTTAATATAATTAAATGTAAACCAAAACTTTATGGGTCTATTAAATCTCTTTTAATTATACACTTTAATTAATTAATAAAACCATAAGGGTGTGATTTGAATATTTCAAATTACTAGGGTTCTAGAATTTAACACTTCAAAATTAAACTTTTAATCAACTTTTAAATTCCAAAACTTGAGGGCAAGTTTTGAAACGTTTCAAAACATTAGTGTTTAGAATTCAAATATTTCAAAATTAAACTTTTAATCAAAAATTTAAATTCCAAAACTTGAGGGCAAGTTTTGAAACTTTTCGAAACATTAGGGTTTAACTTATTTAAATTTCAAAAACAAAACTTTTAAGTTCAAATTTAAACTATAAAACCTAAAGGGTGCAATTTGAAACTTTTTCACAAGATAATTATAATCTAAATTACAAATAATCAATATTTATCTAATAAAACAAAAGATTATCTAAATTTGACAATTATCTACAATTTTGGCAAGGATAAACTCCAAATATTGATAAAAATCAGATTTTATTAATATAAAATGTTTTAGGTAATTATCCACAGCCCAAACAGGAAGAAAATCACGAAATATAGCTGTCAGACCCGCTGACTCGTCAAGTCAGCACTGGACTCGTCGAGTTCACCCTGGACTCGGCGAGTTCAGCCACAGACTCGGCAAGTCCAGCCTCCAGAAACACTAATTTTTGATTTTTAAGCAAGAATAATCCATTATAGCATCAAATACATCAAACAAACAGCCCTAGGATCTGATACCACTGATGGGTTTTTAGCAATACATTAATCCTATGGTGTACATGCAAACCCTAATAGCTTTTGGATCTAATTTGTCTAATGAACATGCAATTGAATATCCAAAGCTATAAACCCTAGATCTAGCAAATAAGAACTGAAATAAGGGTTTAATAATTACCTTTGATTGTTATATTGCAATAACAATCAATTCCTTTCTTTGATTGGCTTCAGAAAGGTTAGTGCCTCAAGTGATGCACCTCTAATGGAGTCACAAACACCACTAAGAAATTAGATGAAGAAGGAGAAGAGAGGAGGCACCCAAAACCGTCTAGAAACCCTAAGGATTCAGTTGCACACGTTTTTGGGGCCTAAGGGGTCCTTTATATACTTGTGTGGGCTGCTAAGGTTTCAGTCAAAACCCTAATGGACAGCTTAAACTCTAAGCAGCCCATGGAACCTTCTAGAAAAGGCCATGGACGAAAATATGATGGGCTCCCATCATAATTTCGTTCACCCCTTATTCCTTTAGCATTCCTTAGCCCAATAACTCAATTATCCAATAATTGCAATATAATCCCCTATATTTAATTAATCAGTTTTAGCCACAAAATTAATTATCAATAATTCTTGACTAATATTAATTAAACAATATGATTTCTCCTTTAATATATTATTCTTATAGTATATTAATAAATAATAATTAAACCTTTCTCTCGCTAATTCATCATACATATTGCTATGGTGAAGGCAACCCAAAAGGACCATGCTCATAATCAGGTCAAGTACATACCAAAATAGTTATGGACTTAGACACTAATCCAATAATAATATCATATATTCACACCTTAACACATATTGAACCATAACTAATTCGCACGTTGTATATCGTCAAATATATCTAACCCGTATTTTGGACAATAACAAATACTTCACATACATAAGTATATTTCATACTTTAATCAATACATGTATTAAAATGATGTTCCTAAAAGGGACTATACACATGATACCTTATCGAATGAACACATAATTCAAAAATACATAATCCGTACTCCCGGATCTAAAATTTACCTCCTTACCTAATCCATATTCCCGGATCTAAAACTAACCTCTTGATCTGATCCATACTCTCGGATCTAAAACTAACCTCCTGATCTGATCCACACATCCAGATCTAAAACAAGTTTATCTATTTATCCTTTTATCTCATGGTCCAACCCATCTTTTATCACCTACCAACAACCTCATCTACCCATGTTCTACCCAACATATATTTAGATACAAAATACATATATAGTTTAACTCATTAAAACTTATATAATTCATCCATTCCACAATCATCTCAAATAAACAACAATATATTATACACATAGCACATATTTCGTTGAAAATACTTAATATTTATGTGTTAGAAGAAAGTGACCACACACTCACCTAATCAGAAGATGATCGGACATCACTACGGCTTGTAGAAGTAGTATTCTTCGGTAGATCTGGAAGATCTTCACAAAAACTGGCTTCTCGTGGGCAGAGCTTTGGCTCGGGAATTGCACTTCTCGGGATCTTCGGGGCTCTGGAATGATACTGGGGCTTCAGGATATTTCTTACACGAAAAACGCTGCAAAAACTATAGAGAAAGAAGATAAATGGAGAAAAGAACTCGGCTGCCTCGACTTCCATTTATAGGGGCTGGAATATTGGATTACGTTGGGTGTAATGCTCTAGTTACGCTGGGCGTACCCTGGATAAGGTCGCTGACTCCCCCCCTTCGGATAATATCGAAATTTATAATTAAATTTAATATTTTAATTATTTAATAAAATTCAAAAATTCATATCTTCCTCATACAAACTCCTTTTTCTACGTTCTTTATATCCACGTGTAGGTGAGACTACGCTCTACAACTTTCATTTAGACTCCATCAGCTAATTTTGAATTTATTTTTATTATTTATTTTTAGTAGGCCGGGACAGGAAAACTCCGTTATAAATTCATAACTTCTTCATTCGACGTCTGTTTGCGTCTGTCTTTTTATCGTTGCACTACTAATGACGAGATCTTCGATTCTCATTTAGATTGTTTCGGCTTAAAACCGCTCGATCTCAAATCGAGTATTTGGACTGCATACTGCTAAGCTGAAACTTAGAAAGATCATAACTTCATCATACGAAGTCAGATTTTGGCATTCTTTTCATGCACGCTGTCGGTTTAACGAACTCTACAACTTTCATTTAGATCACCAAGGCTAAATATCGCTCTAACGTATATTCACTTTTTACGTCATTTAGCGTCGTGCCGGTTCTGTCGCGAAACTTCGACAGGTCATAACTTCTTCGTTAGAACTTGGATTTCGGCGTTCTTTATATGTACGAAATCCTTGTAACATATACTATAACTTAGTTAAGATTATTCATCCTAAATAATCTTCTAACAAAAAGTCATTTTTGACGCTTATCGTCTCTAAATTGACTAGCCCTGATCTACGGGTGTTACATATGCTTCGTCCTTCACTCTATTCTTCTGTTCCTCTTTCTTTCGAAGCATACAATGAATTGCAAAGTGATTCGCACCATTGCAGTAATGGCAATCTACACTAGTATCCCCTTTCAATTTTTTTTGCCTTAAACTCTTTCACCTTGTCATCATTCTTCTCAGACTTTTCAAATTTCTTTTTGTCTTCTACACCAGACTTCGTAAAATTTCCTTTCACCTCACTCTGCTTTCCCTTAGGATTAAAAGGCTTTTTGAAAAACTTTTTAACTCGATTATTCGATTAAAAAGCTACAACTTCATCATCCGAATTCATGATAAAACCTTCTTCATCTGAATTCTCCTTTTTAGCAGATTCCACCTCAGACACTTTCGAAACTAGAGCTAGTGGTCTGCCTAAACTATGTTTCGCTTCTTCCATTATTTCAAAAACTTCACTTTCGTGTGTCTTCAGTTGATTGTATACATCATTCAAAGATGAACTGTCAAAGCTCTGTGATTTTTGATCATCATACTAACACTCCTCCATTCCCTCCTAAGTCCCATAACAAAAGTAAGATTATACTCCATTAAGGACCTTGTGATTCCATAGCGATTGCATCTGTAGATCAACTCATTCAGACGATTATAGTAAACTTCAATTGTTTCAGTTTCCTTTGTTCTGAACTCCTTCAGCTCAACCAAACACTGCTTAACATAGTTGATCTTAGTCTTCTCACTTCCTTTCTACTTTTCCTTGAGAGTATTCCTGATCTCCTTAGTAGTTTTACAACCACGAATGTAGTTGTAAACATCAGGTGGCAAAGCACCTCTCAACTCTCTCATGCAACGCTTTTCGTTATTCTTTAGTCTTGTTTGTTGCTCTCCAATAGCAGAAGTAGTTCCCGATGAACCTATGTTTTGAACATTCAATGGAGGTTGAATTGTTCCATTGATGCAATTCCACAACTCTTCATCCAGACCATTCAAGTAGTCTTCCATATGATCAGCCCAATGATCGTAGTATTCTGGAATTAGCATTGGAATTATTGTTGATGATCCGAGCAGATGAGAATATGAAGTCATTGTGTTCATGTTGAAGTTCGCCATTCATGAACACACAAGAAAAATTCAGAAATCAAAGAAAACTTGATGAATTTGAAGTTTGATCAAACGAATTGATTAGAAACTTATAATCGATCACTCGATTATACAATTTGAATGCGGAATCCAATCAAATCTGTAGATCAGATGTGACTTTCAGAACCAAAAGCGTGGAAAGTTTTGAGACAAAAAAGGCTCAAAATCAGATGATTTAGAATGAAAATCAGAACAATGCAATTTGGTTCCTGCTCTGACACCAATTGTAGAAGAATTGTTTTTGAGAAATCGATTAAGAACAATATCAATCAATGTAATGAACTCATAAAGTAAATAAGACTTTGAAGTGTGTATTACTCTCAATAAGCTCGATTACAAAATAGATAACGAAATTGGAAAACTCGTTATTCTAAATCTAAGCTCAGTCCCTATTTATAGGGAAACAGAGAGTACAAAAATACTAAGTCTAAAACTATTAAGCTTCGTACATGTAACACCCACAAAATTTACGCTAAATTTAAACTTTTAATACTAACAAAAGAGTCAAATAGTAATTGTTTTTACAAAACATTTCCAATTCATTTATCATTAGAGTGTCCCAAAATAGATCATGAGGATGAGGAGCGGTATGGTCATGCCTTCGCCTTCCCTCGCTCTCCTGAATTACCTGAAACAATAAGCTGAAAACTGTAAGCCCGAGGGCTTAGTGAGCTACCCCCAAAATACCAATACCACGCCGGCAGATACCATAGCCATAACGATCACTCAAACAACATATATATTGGGCCATCGGCCGGACTGGTACGCCCTACTGGGCCTATATTCAATCTGAATCTATCCCGAGCCTTCGGCATGACTGGTCCGCCGCATGGGCCTACAGTCTCCCTGGACCGCTCAGAGGGTGTGTTGGCCTTCAGCACAAAGCAGGACCACCTCAACCCAACCAACAAGCAACTAACCATGTACGCATACTATCATATACTAGCATATACACATAGTAAACATATCTATGTCATTGACCATCAATCATAGAGTTTCACTTGTAACTAGAGCATCGACCTAACAGGTCACTAACATACCAATCCTTACAAATCATAAAAGAATAACATGCTATCTATCCTGATTCCGATCTAACATATCAGAATCATATGTGGCATACCATGACAACCGATCTAACCGATCTCTAGCATAACAACTGTACTAAACAGGATGAATTCTAACATAGCAATAACATAACACCTATCCTAAACCAGGATGAAATCTAACATGGCTATAACAAAGCAGCCATCCTAAACCAGGATCTAAATCATAAAGGGCCGGCCTTGGTGCCGTAGACCCTATCGATATAGTGAGGATAACTCACCTCACAGATGTCAATTCGAAATGCAAACTCCAACTATCGGATCACTTGACACCGGCTCCACCACCTACAACCATATCACAATATACTCATAAGTTTTTACTCTTATGAGATACCCCATAACCTCTTAGTAATTCCTGATCAAGGTCAAAATCCTTAGTCAAGGTCAACAGTCCATGTTGACCTCAACTCGCCGAGTACACTCGGCCACTTGCCGAGTCCATGGAGCACATTCCAACTTGCCGAGTCTTCGGAATGACTCGTCGAGTTCCTTCGAATCACGATCAATCCTTCAGGCCACCCGTCGAGTTTCCTCCTTGCAACTCGATGGGCACACACACATGCATATCCTAGGGAAAAGCCATCTGACTCGCCGAGTTGTTCTTCAACTCGTCGAGTTTTATGGTGATCTTCATCGGACTTGCAGAGTTGTTCATCCAACTCGCCGAGTTCACGACCATCTTCATGTGACTCGCCGAGTCATCCTTGCGACTCCCCGATTCCATACAATCCTCTTTCCATATAGACTTGTTTTAATCCATGCAGTGGCTCCAAATCATAGATCCAAGCTTCTAGGGCATACTTACCACGTAAAGTTGCAAACTTTACGTGCATGCATGGTTATAAAGGCACCAAATGTCTATTTTAAGTTCTTAATGGAGCTTCAAGTCCAAGAGGGACATCAACCACAAACAATACAAGAACTTTTTGACTCTAGTATCCGAGGGTCCAAATATGAAGTTACAACTTCAGATCTAGCCCATAGCTCATCATCCCAAATTGAAAATCCATAAAAAGCCCTAGAACTCAACAAAAAGGAAAAAAAGGAAGTAAGAATGGCACTTTGATATCTTTAAAAGATGCTAGCTGAGGCAAAAACCATTTCCCACTCCTTTCTTACTTCAATTTCCTTTGCACTCTTAGCTTCCATCCTCCATGATCCTCTTTTCCAAGCTTCAATCCCACACCAAGGCACACACACACACGAATTCGGGTTTTAAGGGCTATCAAAGACTGTAAGGAGGCCCAAAGGAGGTTGAGGCTCCTTTAAATAGGGGTGCAAACCCCTGGATTTAGGGTTTCATCTGCGAGCTCCTACTCGCCGAGTCCCAAAGTGGACTCGCCGAGTAGGTCACTAAACATGTGTTCTCACCCCACTGTTACTCGACGAGTAGGTCGACCAACTCGTCGAGTAGAGCTTCATCTAGAAATTCTTAATTAATTAATACCTAAGGATCGGGGCGTTACAATACGAAAGTGACTTAGCAAATATGTTACATACGAAATTGACTAAACACTATTCAACTCTTTACAAGACTTCGACCCTTACACAAACTCACACTTGGATGTAGTTAGTGCTTACCCTCTTGTATGTGTAAATGAGTTGAGTCTTTCCTATAATTCGGAAGTGAGTGACTCCCATTATTTAATGATCATTTTGGGGAGATTAGTTTTAGAGAGAGAAATATCAAACCCATTTGTACTTTTTCTATAAAAAACTAATGAGAGCTTCAACCATATTTATTTACTCCATGTGCTCAGGATTTGTATGATGATCCACTAGATCTTTCATATTCCGCATTTGTCATCCTAATCTACACCACTACAGTTAATTGTTTATCTCTTCTAATAAAGTTCTCCTTTTGTCAACAAGATTGTGTGTGTCATAGCATTTCATTTTTATTCATTTTGCACAATGCAACCGAGCGACACACTTTAGTGTTCATGCTCAATTCTGCTCAACTATACTACATGTGGTTTCTCTACGTTTTCTTTTAGGAACGTTCACATGTCAAATTCTTTAGTTCAAACTCCACCAAATGGTTTGTGTTCTAAAGTTGACTATTTTATACATTTTTTTTTACAAGGTGGTGAATTTTGTTTTAAGGAAAGAGCAATTTTGCCCAATAGTGGATCATGTATAATTTACCCATACAACGAAAACACTACCTAACAAGCATTGGAAATATTTATAATTCATGAATATGTAAATTTTAATAATTATAATACACCAATATAGTCGGTGCATTTAGCATCCTGTCATAAACATGTCATAAACACTTAGCATGAATAAAATATTTATTGACATTATATATTAGTGTTGCGATTCTAATTGTAACATCCCAATCTTTGATGTACTAAAATCTAAGTGTTTTGAATATTTTGAGTGGGTCACGACATGAGGGATGCACCATCACTTCGTGATAAGGCCACGATTCGCAAGATGGTCATTTTTGGGTCTCACAACATGACAATATATTGGTCATAACGTGACAACCATCTGGTGACGGAAAACCCTAATTTTCAGGTATTTAAAGGAACGAGGGGGCTAGGGTTGTCCATGCTCATCCTCCCTCACACACTAACCTCTGAAAACCCTAACCTCAACCCTCTTCGTGATTCTTAGTAATGTTGGTTCACTTGGTAGTTTGAAGAGTAAGAAAAAAATGAGAAGAAGTTGTTCTAGTACTGAAACTTGCAAGGAAATATCACCATCATCAACTCATACTCATTCTTGACCTTTGTATGTGTCGAAAGCTTTATTGCCTTATGTTGCTAGATCTAGCCTTTTGTTGTATTTTCATCATGATTGAGCAAGCTTGAATGGAAGGGATCCATAAAGCTACCAAATTTATGGATTCTAAGGGTCGCATGAGTAGTATAAGGTTCAGATCTAGAAATTGGTGGAGTATTGAATCCATGCATGTGAGTTTTGGTGTTATTTCTTTATTTTGACCTAGAATGGATTGAGGACATGCATGGAGCATGCATGTCCATAAAGGAAAAATATTTATGGACCTTTAGAGCCCCTTAAGCTTCTCGAAAAGTTGGGGTTGGAGACTTAATGGTTTAAGGACTCAAATAAATAATGGGGTGTTCCAGACTAATGTCACGACGTGACGCTAAGGGTGTCATGACGTGACCAAGGATGGATCTCGTGCCTGAGTTGTTCTTTTGTGCTCACGACGTGACCAGGAAGGGCTCACTTTGGGATGCATGTTGAATGAGTTGTCTGTGACGAGTTGACTGAGTAGGAGTGAGTTAAGAAGAATTGGGATGAGTGAGTCCTCACAACGTGACCAAGGGCTGGTCATGACATGAGGATCAATGTTTGAAGTTTTTTTGCTATGGACTTTGATCCTAACTATTGACTTATTGACTTGAGTTGACTTTTTGTCAAACTCCATGTTTTGTAAGGTTGAATAAGGGTTTACCTTATATGGATATATAGGTGGTGTTCAACATCAGTAGTTTCGGTAATGAGAGCAGTAGCTGTAACCCCCAGTCTCAGGTACACATTTAAATTCAAGTCAGATTCCATATTTTACTCTTGGATTCAACGAGTTAGGGCTCAACTCGTTGAGTAGGACCGACTCCAGATTAGGGGAATTAGTGACCTACTCGGCGAGTAGGAGCTGTCTGGGTGAAACCCTAAATTGGAGGGTTTGCACCATATTTAGACATATTATGAGGCTTCCACACCAACCTCCATCACCTCCAGAGCCATACACCCAAAACCCTAGTCCTCCATAAGTGGGCTTGAGCTTTCTTGGTTATTTTGAGTGTTTCTTGGTGTGTTTTAAAGATAGAGCAAGAAGTGGAAGATAGAAGACCCAATGGGAAGGGATAGATCCAGGATCAACAACATTTTCTCCTCACTTTCTGGTAATCAAGCTTCATACTTGACTTGTAGTTTCTTAGATCTCCTTGTGGTCATTTCTATGGATTTTTGGGCCCAAGTAGCTTGATCTTTGGGACTTGGACATCCCAAGTCAATATATCTTCAGATCTGAAACCTTGGAGGGTCCTCATAGCGTAATGGTGCCATCTTTATGGCCATGAAAACCCCGTGTATGAAATAAACCCCATTTTTGGCCCTTTGAGCATAAAAATCCCATGTATGTACGTAAAGTTCATGACTTTATGTGTTATATAGAATTAAGGAGCCCATATCTACCTGTTGCATGAGAGTTGTACATCAGAAATCGAGTTTTAGACATGGACATTAGTCGACTCGGCGAATCGTTCTTGGGGCTCGGCGAGTCAGGGGTTTGTGTTTCCAACCTTCTATGATTCGAGGGAATCCTGTTTAGTCTAGAAGGGATTTAGATGAGTCCAGAGGAAGGACTCAGCAAAATGGACATAACTATGGACCTAGATGCCATGTGACTTGGTGAGTGTATGAATGCACTCGACGAGTCTAAGGCCATCTCCCAACCCATGAAGATGGACTCAATGAGTTGTACATACAACTCGGCGAGTCACAGACTAGACACGATCATATGACGAAGATAAACTCAACAAGTTCAAGGAGGAACTCGACGAGTGACTTGAAGATTGTCCCGATGATATGATTGAAGGAGAACTCGTTGAGTTCTTGCTAGACTCGATGAATTAAGTTGGGTTGAGAGACAGATGAAGGGGCAGGGACTCGGCGAGTTGACGGGCCAAATCGGCGAGCCGAGTCAACTGGAAGTTGACTCTGATCAGGATTTTGACTTTGGACAAGGTTAAAATAGTCATTTTATCCTAAGATCAATATCAGTTTTTGACTAAGTCTCATTATGGAATTTATAGTCGGAGAGTTATCGGAGCAGTAGTAAGAGACTCCTCACCGAGGGTTGCAGCAGTCAGTCACACGATGTGAATTTTCCTCCGGTAGGAACGGGTATTAGGCACCAAGGCCGGCCCATTTAAGTATTAGAGTATTCTAGGGTGAGCCCAATGTCGGGGTTGGCCCGATGCATTTTTTATGTTTCTGGACTTCGGTCCGATGCCGGGGCGGTCCCGAGAAGTAGTTATGTATGCTTGATGTCTTTGTGATTCATGCATGTTTATGTGTTATGTGTCATATGTTATGGACTCCGGTTCGATGTCAGGCAAGCCCGATGCAATATATGTGACTATGTTATATGCTATGTGTTCCGGGGTAAGCCTGATGGCGGGGCAAGCCCGATGTATGTTAGTCATTATGACATGTATTATGTATTCAGGGTAAGCCCGAAGTATGCTAGTTTATGTGTTATATGTTTCGAACTCCATTCTGATACCGGGGCAAGCCAGATGCAGTTTATGTGATTATGTTATGTGTTTATGATATATATGTTATGTTGAGTATGTGTCGGGGTAAGCCGGTTGTTGGGGTGAGCCCGATGCCCGATGCGGTCGGATGCCGGGGTGAGCCCGATGTCGGGCAGGAGTTCGATGTCGGGTAAGTCGATGACGAGATTCGTCCCGATGCAGTTGGGAAGAGTCCTAGAGTTATGTTATTTGCTATTTGTTCTGTGTATGTATGTGGTAATTTGGGGAGCTCACTAAGCTTCGTGCTTACAGTTTCAGTTTTAGTTTCAGGTACTTCAACTAGTAAAGGGAAGGGCTCGGGCTGGTATAAGTGCGGCTGAACTAGACACATGAGCCGAGATTGTACAACTACTACCACCACCACACCATCATCAGATCTGATTTGCTTTTAGTGCAATTAGAGGGGACACAAGCGATCCCAGTGCCTAAGCTTAGTAGCAGCAGGGAAGGTGGTAACACCTTCTCCTGCCACCTTGAGGATTACAGACGGCCGTCATGGCCGGGCTGAGGTGCCAACAACGCAGAGCAAGGCTTTTCAGCTTACTGCAAAGGAGGCACGAGCAGCTCCTGACGTAGTGACGGGTATGTATTTTGCTCTTATCTCTGTATTTAATTTTGTATATGTCTCATGGTTGTGTTGTTTATAGGACCGTTCTTAGTGAACGGCATTGCAGCTATGGTATTGTTTGATTCGGGGGCTACCCGATCTTTTGCGTCGCTCGCTCTTAGCAAGCGGTTTAGCAGAGCTCTAGGGGAGCTGGATTGTCCACTTGACGTCGAGATAGCGGATGAAAGGACCATCAGGCTCACGAGAGTTCATAGAGGTTGTACGCTTTGATTATTTGATGAGCGGTTCCCAGTGTACTTGGTTCCTATTACCCTGCGTGGGAATAAGGTCATAGTAGGTATGGATTGGTTGAGCCCCAATGGGGCAGTGATAGATTGCAAACTGAAGTTGGTTAGAGTTCGCACTCCCTGTGGGGGAGAGTTAGTGATTCAGGGTGATAGGCCACAACGTGGACCAGTTTTCTGCTCTACAGCGAGAGCGAGACGTCACATTCAGCAGGGCTATGCGGTATATGTCGCGTATGTCAAGGATACCCAGGATAAGGGTAAGGCG
This sequence comes from Lactuca sativa, assembly GCF_002870075.4. NCBI lineage: Eukaryota > Viridiplantae > Streptophyta > Magnoliopsida > Asterales > Asteraceae > Lactuca > Lactuca sativa. The sequence continues at coordinate 309,495,457 of NC_056630.2, read as the reverse complement.
ACAGTCGATGACGTACCAGTGGTACGAGAGTACCCGAATTTATTACCAGAGGATTTGCCTAGGATACCTCCGGAGAGACAGGTTGAGTTTCGGATGGATCTGGTCCCTGGTGTGGCTCCGATAGCCAAGGCGCCATATTGGTTGGCTCCTCCCGAGATGCAGGAGTTGTCTACGCAGCTGCAAGAGCTGCTAGACAAGGGTTTTATCAAGCCGAGTAGTATGCCATGGGGAACCCCGATCCTGTTTGTGAAGAAGGACGGGTCGCACAGTATGTGCATAGATTACCGGGAGTTGAATAAGGTAACGGTGAAGAACCGTTACCCACTCCCGATGATGGATGATTTGTTCGACCAACTTCAGGGAGCATCTTGGTTTTCTAAGATTAATTTACGGTCCGAATATCACCAGATGCGGACCAGAGATGATGAGGTGCAGAACACCGCTTTTAGGACCCACTATGGTCATTATGAGTTTGTGGTGATATCGTTTGGTCTCACCAATGCTCCAGTCGCATTTATGGATCTCATGAATCGCGTGTGCAGACCGATGATGTATTAGTCTATAATAGTATTCATTGATGACATCTTGGTTTATTCCAAGACTGAGGAGCAGCACGAGGAACACTTGAGAGAGGTGCTAGAGACCTTGAGGAGGGAGAGACTTTTCACAAAGTTCTCCAAGTGCGAGTTCTGGTTGCGCGAGGTGCAATTTCTAGGGCACATTGTCAACTTGAAGGGTATGTTAGTAGATTCGGCCAAGATAGAGGTCGTGATGTAGTAGGAGGTCCCGAGGTCTCTATCTGAGATTCAGAGTTTACTGGGCTTGGCAGGGTATTACAAGAGATTTATCCAGGATTTCTCCAAGATAGCAGTTTCGCTGACCCGACTGACCAAGAAGTCGATAGTGTTTTGTTGGGGTCCTGAGTAGCAGTTAGCCTTTGAGATGCTCAGACAGCAACTGTGCGAGGCGCCAATTCTCACCCTGTTAGAGGGAATGGATGACTTTTTAGTCTACTATGACGCTTCAGTCATAGGTATGGGAGCAGTGTTGATGCAGCGGGGGCCTGTGATAGCTTATGCCTCGAGGCAGTTGAAGCCTCAAGAGGCTAACTACCCGACACATGATTTAGAGCTGAGGGCGGTAGGGTTCGCCCTCAAGATTTGGCGGCATTACCTCATGGATCAGCTGAGCTTGAACATGAGGCAGCGTCGATGGTTATATATGGTAAAGGACTATGATTGTGAGATCCTTTACCATCCAGGCAAGTCCAACGTAGTGGCCGACGCCCTGAGCCGCAAGGCGGCAGCGGCTTCGATCTAGGATATATGTCTGAGGATGACATTTATTACTCCACCGCAGGAGCATATTAGAGAGGCAAAACTTTAGGTCCTGAAGGGGGAGCGCCAAAAGAGCGAAAAGATAGTGGGCCGAGTGGCTTCGTTTGATTACGACAGCTAAAGATTGTTGACCTTGCATGGGAGGGTCTGGGTACCATACTGGGTGGAGTACGACAAGTGTTGATGGATGAGACCCACAAGTCTCAGTTCTCCATCCATCCAGGGGCGAGGAAGATGTATAGAGATCTTCGACCTGATTATTGGTGACCCTTCATGAAGTGGGACGTAGCTTGGTATGTGGAGAGATGCCTGACCTGCAGGAAGGTCAAGGCAGAGCACCAGAGGCCTCACGGCAAGATGCAGCTGTTAGACATTCCCGTGTGGAAATGGGAAGATATCGCTATGGATTTCATTACTCAGCTTCCCAGGAACGCACATGGGTTTGATTCGATATGGGTCATCGTGGATCGATTGACCACGAGTGCCCATTTTATACCAATCCGGGAGAGCATCTCGGTCGAGAAGTTGGCCGAGATTAATGTGTGAGAGGTAGTGGCACGTCATGGAGTGCCTGTCTCGGTGGTTTCAGACCGAGACGTCCAGTTAACTTCCAGGTTTTGGAAGCGGTTTCACGACGAGATGGGTACTCATCTCCATTTCAACAACGCTTTCCACCCTCAGATGGACGGGCAGAGCGAGAGGACAATTCAGACTCTTGAGGACATGCTTCGGGCATGTGTGCCGGATTTTGGTGGTAGTTGGGATACATATCTTCCGTTAGCGGAATTTTCATATAACAACGGCTATCACTCCAGTATAGACCGAGCTCCCTTCAAGATGCTCTACGGGAGGAAGTACAGGACCCCAATTTGTTGGGGTGAGGTCGGTCAGAGAGTCATAAGGAGTACGGAGGTAGTACTCCAGACCATAGAGCGGATTTAGCAAGTTCAGAGCAGGCTCCAGACTGCTCAGAGCCGACAGAAGATTTACGCCGACAAGCGGCGTTCGGACTTGGAGTTTCAGGTGGGCGACATGGTCCTCCTGAAAGTGTCACCCGGGAAGGGTGTTATCAGGTTTCGGAAACGGGGCAAGCTGGGCCCCAAATTCATTGGTCCATTTAAGGTTTTGGCCTGGGTGGTTCGGGTTGCATTCCACATTTCTCAGTTGCAGAAGTGCTTGGTGGATTATTCAACAGTGATACCTCTTGAGGACATCCAGGTTAACGATAGCCTGAACTACATCGAGAGAAGCATGGCTATTCTAGATCGCAAGACGAAGGAGCTGAGGAACAAGAGTGTAGAGTTAGTGAAGGTGCAATGGTGGCACCGAAAGGGTTCGGAGTGACGTGAAATCCCAAGGAGGAAATGAGGGAACAATACCCAAAGTTGTTTCCTAAGACAGCTGACTTGAAGGACGAAGTCTAAGACAAGTGGGGGAGAATCGCAACACCCGGTCTCAGGTACACATTTAAATTCAAGTCAAATTCCAAATTTTACTCTTGGACTCGGCGAGTTGGGGGCTCAACTCGTCGAGTAGGACCGACTCCGGATCGGGGGAATTAGTGACCTACTCGGCGAGTCGGAAGTCAGACTCGGTGAGTAGGAGATGCCTAGGTGAAACCCTAAATTGGAGGTTTTGTACCCTATTTAAACATCTTATGAGGCTTCCACCCTAGCCTCCATCACCTCCAGAGCATTACACCCAAAACCCTAATCCTCCATAAGTGAGATTGAGCTTTCTTGGTTATTTTGAGTGTTTACTGGTGTGTTTTGAATCTAGAGCAAGAAGTGGAAGATAGAAGACCCAATGGGGAAGGGATAGATCTAGGATCAACAACATTTTCTCCTCACTTTCTGGTTATCAAGCTTCAGACTTGACTTGTAATTTCTTAGATTTCTTTGTGGTCATTTCTGTGGACTTTTGGGCCCAAGTAGATTGATCTTTGGGACTTGGACATCCCAAGTCAATATATCTTCAGATCTGAAACCTTGGAGGGTCCTGATGGCATAATGGTGCCATCTTTATGGCCATGAGAACCCCATGTATGAAATAAACCCCATTTTTGGCCCTTTGAGCATAAAAATCCCATGCATGTACGTAAAGTTCATGAATTTACGTGTTATATCGACTTAAGGAGCCCATATCTACCTGTTTGAGTTTTACCCTCCTGTATGATGCAATATATGTGACTATGTTATATGCTATGTGTTCTGGGGTAAGCCTGATGGCGGGTCAAGCCCGACGTATGTTAGTCATTGTGACATGTATTATGTATTCAGGGTAAGCCCAAAGTATGCTAGTTTATGTGTTATATGTTTCGGACTCCAGTCTGATACCGGGCAAGCCTGATGCAGTTTATGTGATTATGTTATGTGTTTATGATATATATGTTATGTTGACTATGTGTCAGGGTAAGGTCGATGCCGGGGTGAGCCCGATGCCCGATGCGGTCGGATGCCGGGGTGAGCCCGATGCCGGACAGGAGTCCGATGTCGGGTAAGCCGATGCCGAGATTCGTCCCGATGCAGTTGGGAAGAGTCCCAGAGTTTGGGGGAGCTCACTAAGCTTCGTTGTTTCCAACAGTTCCGAAGATTGCAGTTGTTTCCACCACTTCGGAAGTTCAACGTCCGAAGAAAGCCATTACGAACCCTTAAGTCATTGAATATGACTACTGTATAGATGAAAAGACATTAGCATTTTATCTATTTCCTAAGAACTCAAAAGACATTTCCAGAAAATACAAAGTTGTTCCAAAGTCTCAATCAAAGACCGAATCCCGTGCCTATGTCCCTAAACCTAACTCGGAGCCTAAAAACTCCACCACGCACTAATTTTATAGGGAGTAAATTACACGAATGGTCCCTATGGTTTGGGGTAATTAGCATGCTTGGTGCCTAACTTATTTTTTAACTCAGAAGGTCCATATTGTTTGATTTTGTTTCGTTCTTAGTCCCCTACTGTTTGTTTTTATTATGCGCTTTGTCCCTGTCTTACCTAAAAAGACTGTTATGAGGTAGGTAAGGGATGGTGAGGGGGTGGGGGTGGGGTGTGTTTATTTAAATAAATTAAAAAATCAAGGGAAAAATAATCTTTTTAGATAAGACAAGGACCAAATGCATAACAAAAACAAATAGTAGTGACCTTCCGAGTTAAAAAAATAAGTTAGGGACCAAACACGCAAATTACACTAAACCATAGGGACCATTTGTGTAATTTACTCTTTTACAGGCAGTTTGTGCTTCGGAGCAAGAAACAATATGGTATATTGATAGTGCTTCCCCATGCACATGACGGGGCATAAAGATTTTATGTAGGATCTCAAGTGTTCTCCAAATGTTGGTTATGTGACGTATGGCAACAACTCCAACTCTCAAATTCGTGGTTACAAAATTCTCACCAATGGAAACTTCTCTATCTCAAATGTGGCTTATGTAGCTGATCTGAAACATAATTTGATAAGTGTAGCTTAGCTCACTGATTCAAATCGACGTGTGGAATTTTTCAAGAAACACATCTATGTAATGATTGAAGACCGAAAACAGTGTTTAATCAAGTCAAATCGCAACAAGAACATGTACCCTCTCAACATCACCTTGATTATTGGCAAGCTGCAACTCTGTCTTCTCTCCAAAGCCTTGCTGATGTCATTTGGTTATGGGACCAAAGGCTCCCTCATCTAAACTTTCGTTACATGAATGATCTCATATTCGGTGAAGTGGTGAGAGGTTTACCTCTTCTCACATTTGAAAATGATCATTTATGTGCTGCTTGTGAGTGTTGAAAGCAATCGAAGAAGGGTCATCCAGTTATCATTGAAAAATCAATCTCAGAACCATTAGAGCTTTTACATACTGATCTTTGTGGACCATCCACTATAGAAGGTCTTCATCATATGAAATACAATCTTGTGATTGTTGATGACTTTACAAGGTTCACTTGGCTCTTCTTCCTCAAAATGAAATCTGAAACAGCCTCTGAGCTCATCATTATTATCAAAGGAATATAAGTTCTCATCAAACTACCAGTTAGGAGAATACGAAGTGACAATGGCTCGGAAATTACTAACTAAACCATTGAGAAATTCCTCACTGAGAAAGGAATTGAACACAACTTCTTAGCTCCCTACACTCCACAACAGAACGATGTAGTTGAAATACGCTGATGAGATTAAAACAACTTTTAATCTATAAAGATCGATTAGATCTTGAACAAGTATATGAATATGAAACTGTAAGAACACAATATTAATAACAAGGCAGAACGCAACAATAAGAACAAACAGCTTGAATCAAACGTGTCGAATGATTAAATAAAATCCTTAGAAGAGCTCGATCAAGAACATCAACTGTAAAGGATTGGAAGATTACAAGAGAGCAATATCGTAAAACTCTGGAATGCTAAAACTGAAATCTTGAATCTTAACCTAATATGCATGCAAGTGATAACTTATATACAATACATAAAAGGCTCTCGGTTGGACAGGCCCAAACCGGAGAATACAAGGCTAATCTACGAGCCCAAAAGACGTAACACAAAACTGAACTTCAGCCTAACAATCTCCCCCTTTGCATCAATTTGGAGCGAGACCTTCACTTCTTACTTGGGCCGGCGGCTGAAGCTGGTACCTTCTTCTTCACGGTACTAAACAGACACTTGGTTATGGAAAGGATGGTCTGTCTAAACCGGATGTACCAATTGATCATATCTTCAAAATATTTGATGTCATCAGCCGAATTGTCCTTACACCGCTTGACGATTGATAGGACGTGTTCCAAGCAGGTAGTGGTGTAGAGGTGCTTGTCAGCTAATGCGAACAGACATTTCTGTCCTTCGGCTCTGGTGAACATCACAGAGTTTCGCCTTGAATCTATCTTACCCATTTTCATCGTGTTTAGATCACTGGCCGATCCCACAGGCTTGACTTTCAGTTTCTTCTTAAACACTGTGGCAACCTCCTTATCCATTAGGGCCACCTCCATGATATAGCATGCCAGCATCCTTTTGACATGGTCTAAGATGGGACCATATTCGGCTTCGTTTGTCAGCAAGATGTTGTACAAGACTATCCAATCATGAGGGTTCAGATTGGGCAGATCCGCCAGAGAGATCATGTGAGCAGTTCTTGCAGATCCTCTGATAAGCTTGAACTTGACGTTTGTGAATCTCCCCACGGCAAACGGCTTCATCACCCGAACACTGACAATCTTCTGGGCACTCCATGTAAGGTATTGAGGGCGAGCGGCCTCCAGATAAAAGTCAATGAGCTCCCTGTCAAGCTCATCGTTCGGATGCGGGACTTCGAAAATGTTGGAGAAGGAGTGGAAGATGAACGCCTTTCGAGTCAGTGGCATATCAAATTGTGAATCGACCGAGTTGATGCAGTCGAACGATACCACCGGCTCGAGCCATAGTATGCTTGGAGTCTCTATGGCCTCTTTTATTAGACGATCCCTGGTCCAGGCAGGGAAGAGCAGCTTTCGGCTCTCAAGGAGATCGTTGGCTTCTTTTTGTTTACGTTCGGCTTCTTCAGCTTCACGTGCCACACGACTGACATCGTCATCAGTATTGCGACTGTTCTTTCTCTTTAACATGTCCGCAATAGTCTCCTTGTCTTCATCTTCATCTTCATCTCCTCCCTCTACAATGTTTTTGCCCTTGTCCTTCACACCCGAACCCGAGGCATGACCAGTTGGGGGTGGTTCGGTTGTGTGAGTTGCTTTTGAGGAAGGAGGTGGTTTCGATCCTTTGTTCTCATCTCCCCCTTGTTTCGGAATGGACACGAAACTGGGTAGGCCTGCAATTTTACTCAAGAGATCCATGGCCGGAGAGAGTTTCTCAGCGAGGGTACGCCTCACCGAGTGATTGAGGATGGGGTCGTGTGCTTCCAGGATATTAGATAGAGCGGCGTGGACATCCGAAACACACGTCTTGATGATTTCCCTCTCGGATCGAAGAGCCTCCAATTGTTGTTCGGAGTTGGAAAGTTGGGTGCTCTTGACCTTGAGGGCAGTAGTCTTACTCGCCAGGACGTCCATCAGTGAATTTTCAGCCGCAAGATCCTCTTGTAGCTTTGCCAAGCGGGCATCGATGGAGGCACGGAGTGCCGAGTTGTCGTCGCTAAGGTTTTGTCTGAGGATAGCGAACGAGGATAACTCCGTCTTTACAAACGGGGCCAATTGATTAACAAGTGGTTCCAGAGTTGTTTTGGTGGCTTCGGCGCTTTCCTGCATAGACTGCAGCAGGATTGTAGCGTCATGGAATAGTTTATCGACTTTTTCGGTCGCTGCCTCACAAGCTCGGGTGGAGGCGTCTATCGCAGCAGTAGCTGAGGCCACTGAGTCATGTTGAGCCCTAGAGAAGGCATCAACTATCCTCTGAAGGGCAGCTTCAGATAAGGATGACTGCTGGTTGGAAGAGGAGGCGAGAAGTTGATCAACCTTCTCATTCAGCTCGCGGAGATGCTTCTTTGTCACAGGAGCATCATCCTCCTCATCACTTTGAACTTGAAACGGACTATAGTAGACCGAATCAAAGTTCAGGTGATCACCACCAAGGTATTGATCATCGCCATCGGAGGCGTCTTCAGGAGATTGAGGTGGTGGTGAAGCTGGGGGTGTTATGGGTTTGGTTGGTTCAGGTTGAGTGGGTGGGGGGTTAGTTTCGGGTGGTGGTTGTGTATGGGTTTCGGTTTGTGGAGGTTCGGTTACAGGTGGGGTTTCGGTAACAGGTGGTGTTTCGGTGGATGTGGTGAATATGGGTGGTGGTATAGGGAATGAGGTTGGTGGTATAGTAGGGTTTATGGTGGGAATGGAAATAGGAATTGTGGGTGGAGGGGAAGGAACTGGGGATTGGTGAAGTTCCATCTCCGGGGTTGGGGAACGAGGGGGTGTATTGCCTCTTTGTGGAGATTCGTCTCCTTGTGATCCCTCAGAGTCCGAACTCCCACCTTCGGATTCACTAAAGGTTGAGGGAAGGACGAGCTTTCGTTTCGGTTGGGTCTTCCTCCTTTTCGGTTGTGGGGAGGAAGCAGCCTTTGGTTGTTTGCGTTTCTTGGGAGTAGGTTTTGGGGCTTTGGATGGTTTCTTCCCCTTGTCTGCCTTCTTACCCCTGGCCACCGGTTTGTCGGCATCATGAATTGATCGCAGCATGTCCGGTGTCAGTTCCCTCGGACCAGATGGCCCTAACTCCTTGATCGCCTTGATCATACTGCTGTCTGATGGCACACTTCCATACATCGACTCCGGGACAGAGCCAATGAAGGAGAATTTCGATGCACCGTCAGCAGTTGGGACCTCAAACCTGTCCATGGCCCATCTTGTGATCAAGATCCAGAACCGGGCCAGCGACACTTCAGAGTGTCGAGAAGTGGAAGAAAGGCTCTGAATCAGTTGTTGCCAAAGGACAGACCCATAATCGAGGTTGATCCCGTTGTACACCCCATACATGATTGACAGGAAAAGACGACTGGCCCCGTCCGATCCTGAACTCCTCTCAGACAGTCCCTTGAAGAGAACTGTAAATAACCCATTCCACAGGGGCGGTAGGCATGACTTCTTGAACCTGGCGACGGAGGTAAGAACTTCCGTGTAGCCCATGTTGTAGAACATGCTGTATAACATACCAACCGAAATCGTCTCCGGGTTAATACGCGATGGGTCTGCAGCAAACCCAAGCATGGTGCAGAAGCGGGGACGAGAAATTGACGTTTTGTGTTCCGCCACTTCGAAAAATATCCTTTCGACGCCCTTGTCGTAGTAGGCCGTCGCATAGACCTGAGATAGAGCCACCATTGGCACCGTTTCAATTCTGGACAATGCCGGAGCAAGTTGTGAGTACTTGAGGCATTCGATAACCGGCGACATGTAGGGATCATAGGCTAGTGGGTTCAGATCAATGACAAGGCATTGTTGAGGTCTGATGGGAAGAATTTGAGAAGTGGCATGAACGGATGAAGATTCAGCCATTTTTGCAGGTGTGGAGAAGAAGATGACCGGGAGAGAGTTTTGGGAGTAATTTTGCTTTGGGAATTATGGGGGCAGTAAAGAGGTAAAAGGTGGTGTTGATGGCTTTTTATAGTAGGTGATAGGAGAGAGAAAGATCGTTTCAAATCTCTTATTGAAATACGGAAGGGTTTTTGAGTGACTGATTGGTGACAGTTGGGACGTGCGATGATCACGTAGGAGAGAGAGTGTCAGATTCCTAGGATCACGCCGCCCAATAAGCGCCGGTTCAGAGAGAGGAACAGTTTCCATTTCCACACGCGCCATTAATGCCAGATGGATGACTCTTCAATACTGCACACGCGTCCAATAGTGTCAGAAAAAGCGCGGCCTCTTCAAATTCACGCGCCCTCCTTTTGTACCGTCGTTTGAATTTCTATCCTTTGAACTTCCGCCGCGTCAGCAACTTTTTGTCTTTTCCCCTTTTTAATCTGCTGTAGTCAATTTAGGACCCACGTGGCTTATTTTTAGCCACAACGTCATTAGTAATCTCTCATTAAAAAACCAGCCTGTAATATAATTAGTAACGGAATTTTGAAAATCTTGGATTTTCGTGCAAAGAGTGTAAAAGATAAAGAAATAAAGCAACTCTTGTTAGGATAATCTGTGATGTCAATTATGACACAAAACTGATGATCCCGGGCACGAATCTCTTCCTTCAAGATCAAGAGAGACCTCAAAGTGTTAGTGTGGAATCCCGTTGAATTACGATCAAATATTTGTTAATAAATGTTGAAAGGCTTCTTTTAATAAGGCTTATTAAGGGTGGTTTAGCTTTGATTCAATAATTCAATTCTTGATATAAGAACGAATGTGAACAAAGTACTTGTGAGACCGATGTAGTCTGTTGAACAAGTAGGTTTGAACGAATTTTGTAGTGGTTTGGATTAATATGAATTCTCAGATAAAAATTTAAAACTGGATCCCTTGGGAAGAAATGTTATGGTGTGTAACAATTTCATTGGAATCACTCAAAAAAAATTGAGAACTCATGAAGGTACATTCGTCAATTCATTGGTGAAAACTTGATCAAGTTAATTGGTCACCGTCAATTCGTTGGTGTTGAGTTTTGGGTTTCACTCAGCTCGTAGTGGCACGAAGCTAAGATCATAAACACAGATGTTGTGTAACCATAAACCTCAGTGGTAGTTGCTGAGAGTCTCAAGGGTTACAGTGATGATGCGAATGTTATGGAGAAGTGTAATGGGGATGGTGAAAGAAGACATAGTACCTCTGCTGCGAACATAAGGACCAAGCAGGAGACTCTGAACTCATATGAGAAGAGAGTGAGGTAGCTCACGATTAAAATAAATGAGTTAGCCTTATTGGGAAGACAAGGTTTGTGTTTACCAGGTCATGAAGGCTATTATTCAAAATCTTATGAGGCTCGTGACACATACATCAGCATGCTTCTAGGGATACTTAAGTAAGTCATCGAATATATTCCCATAAAGAAAGGAGCACACGAAAGAAAAGAAATATTTTTGGAGTTTTGATATATAAAAAGAATTAAAATGAGACTTAAAAAAAATATAAAAGATTCAAAAGAAAAAAAAAACAATAAAAAAAAACTTTGGAAAAAATGAAAAACCGAACCCGAACGTTCGGTTGGTTTCGGTTGGAAAAAGTTGAAAAACCGAACCCGAACCTTCGGTTGGTTTCGGTTGGAAGACTTGGAAAAAGATTGAAAAACTGAACCCCAGCGTTCGGTTGGTTTCGGTTGGAAAAAGTTGAAAAACCGAACCCGAACCTTCGGTTGGTTTCGGTTGGAAGAAGTTGAAAAACCGAACCCGAACCTTCGGTTGGTTTCGGTTCAGGAAAATTTTGAAAAACCGAACCCGAACCTTCGGTTGGTTTCGGTTCTTGAAAATTTTGAAAAACCGAACCCGAACCTTCTGGAGGTTTCGGTTCAGGAAAATTTTTAAGAAACCAAGGAGTTTAGATATGCAATAAAAAAAAACTTTTCACATAAAGAAAAACAAATTTTGCACAACAAATATACAACTCAGAAAAACTACCTTTGAAGTAATGAGCGAGTGAGATGGTTGAACCGAACCCGAACGTTCGGTTGGTTTCGCTTCTTACGTTTGAGATTGAGAGGTAGTGTGAGGTACTGACTCTGATTCCATCATTCCCAGCCCTTGCAATATTTTATTGAACGATGCTTCTGGAAGAGCTTTGGTAAAGACGTCAGCCAGTTGATCAGTGGTTCTTACGAAGTGAACTTCGACATTTCCATCTTCCACATGATCTTTGATGAAGTGATACCTCAGTGCTATGTGTTTGGTTTTAGAGTGTTGCACTGGGTTATGACAGATCCTAATTGCACTTTCAGAGTCACAATATAGAGGGATCTTCTTCATATTGAGTCCATAGTCTCGAAGTTGACTCTGGATCCAAATCACTTGTGATGTGCAGGATGCAGCGGCAATGTATTCCGCTTCAGCAGTAGACAACGACACACATGTTTGTTTTTTGGATTGCCAGCTGACCAACTTCCCATCAAGAAATTGACAGCCACCAGTTGTGCTTTTGCGGTCGAGTCCACATCCTCCAAGGTCTGCATCAGAATAGGCTTGAACGAAGAAGCCAGAGTTGGATGGATACCATAGACCCAAGGAGGCGGTTCGCTTGAGATAGCGTAGGATGTTCTTCACTGCCAACATGTGAGGTTCGCGTGGGTTAGCCTGAAATCGAGCACAATAACACACAGAAAACATGATATCAGGCCTGCTAGCAGTTAGATACATCAGTGAGCCTATCATTTGACGATAGAGCGTGATGTCGACAGCCGGTTTATCTAGTGAAGGGGTAAGTTTGGTGCCGAATGCCATTGGGACTTTGACTTTTGAGTCTCCCATCATGCCAAACTTTGCTAGGAGAGTCTTCGTGTAAGCTTCCTGATTGATAAAGATGCCTTCGGGTCCCTGTCTTATATTTAAACCAAGGAAAAAATTAATACGACCCATTGAGCTCATTTCAAACTTAGTCTCCATCAACTTTCTGAATTCAGCTGTTAAGCTGGGATTCGTAGAGCCAAAGATGATGTCATCGACATAAATTTGAACTATCATAAGGTGGTTACCTTCCTTTTTGTGAAAGAAGGTTGGGTCAACCGAACCTTGTTTGAATTTGGACATCTTTAAAAATTTTGTCAGCGTTTCATACCAGGCTCTCGGAGCTTGTTTGAGGCCGTACACAGCTTTATCCAGAATGTAGCAATGATTTGGATACTTTTCGTTCACGAACCCAGGAGGTTGCTCCACATACACCGTTTCTTCAAGTTCTCCATTGAGAAATGCGCACTTGACGTCCATTTGGAAGACCTCAAAGTTTTTGTGAGCAGCATAGGCCAGAAATATTCTAACCGATTCTAGCCTAGCTACTGGAGCGAACGTCTCTTCGTAATCTATCCCTTCCTCCTGACAGTATCCTTTGACAACCAGACGAGCCTTGTTCCTTATGACATTACCTTCCTTGTCCATTTTGTTTCTAAAAACCCATTTGAGACCAACAACTGAAGCATCCGGAGGAGTTGGAATGAGGCGCCAGACTTTGTTCCTCTCAAACTCGTTTAGTTCGTCTTGCATTGCTTGAACCCAATCAGAGTGATCGAGGGCAGTGTTCACTGTCTTCGGTTCAACTTTTGATACAAATGAGTTAAACATACAAAACTCAACTTTTGAGAATAAGGATGTCTGTTTTGCCTTCAGTTGAGATCGGGTCAGAACCTTTTCAGATACATCACCAACTACTTGAGAGATAGGATGATCTCTGGTCCATTTTGTAAGAGGAGGGTAATTCGGATCAAAGGATGGATCTAGTTCAGCGTTGATCATCTCTTCAGGCTCGGATTGACTATCAAAATCAAGCGTCATATCATCATGCTCCCCCTCAATTGATGAGTCTTGACAAACATGAGGTTCAGGGGTTTCTTGTGGTGCTGGATTCTCAGGCATTGAAGCACCTTCGTTTGGAGGTGCATCTTCGGTTGGAGAGTTACCTTCGGTTGATGAAGGACCTTCGGTTGAAGTAGTAGAGCTTGGCTCCCCCTGGACTTGTGAGCTAGGCTCCCCCTCGACAAGAGAATTTGGCTCCCCCTCGACTGAAGCATTGTTGGTTGGAGATTCATCAGTAGGCAATTCTCCTTCATGCATTCTTCTTGCAGCATCTTCGACAATCTGCTTTATATGATCTATTTTGTTGTCGGCTGCCCCTGCTTCTGAGAGAGAAGCTTTTTCCGGTTCATCAAAGAGATCCAGAAAATTCTCGTACATATTGGCGATTGAGACTGTGACTTGACCAGTTTGAGGGAAGATTTCCCTGGCAGTGTCATCTATGGCCTGTAGCTTCTTGACATAGCTATCGTCGAAGGTCACATAGTATGTCTCTTCAATCCTTCTTGATCGTTTGTTTAGGACCCTGTACGCCTTTGAAGTGAGTGAGTAACCCAGAAAGATTCCCTCGTCGGCTTTGACATCAAACTTGTTGCGGTGTTCTTTAGAGTTAAAGATGAAACACCTTGAGCCAAAAACATGGAAAAATTTCACATTGGGCTTCCTGTTGTTTAATATCTCATATGGTGTGAGCGTGAATCGCTTGTTGAGATAGGACCTGTTTTGTGTATAACAAGCAGCAGAAATAGCGTCAGCCCAAAAATAAAGAGGTAAGGAAGCGAAACTTAACATAGTTCGGGCAGCTTCACACAGAGATCGGTTTCATCTTTCGACTATTCCATTCTGCTGTGGTGTATAGGGAGCTGAGAAATTATGGCTAATTCCTTTTTCTGCAAGAAACGCTTCAAACTCCCTGTTCTTGAATTCGAGACCATTGTCGCTCCTGATGTTGCAAACGACCTTCTTGAGCTGGACTTCAATTTGCTTGATAAACACTTTCAGCTTTTGAGTCGCTTCAGATTTGAGCTTTAGAAAGAACACCCATGTAAATCTAGAGAAGTCATCAACGACAACAAGAATGTACTTTCTACCACCGATGCTTTCAATAGATGAAGGACCACATAAATCGATATGAAGCAATTCGAGTGGTTCAACAACTTTTGTGTTAATTATGGATGGGTGACTTTGACGACTCTGCTTTCCCATTTCACATGCAGCACATAAATGCTCTCTGTCAAACTTGAGCAATGGAAGACCCCTAACATGACCTCCAGTAACAAGTCGGTTGATATCTTTGAAATTGAGATGTGAGAGTCTTCTGTGCCACAACCAGCTTTCGTCGGATTGAGCTTTTGATAGCAGACATATTGCTGGGTTTCCTTTGATGGGTTTCATGTTCAGCGGAAACATTTCACCCTTTCGCTCTGACTTCAGAATCACTTTCTTTGTCGTTTTCTCTATGATTTCAGAACCTTCCTCATCGAATGAAACTTTGAGACCTGTACCTCCAACAAGCTGAGATATACTGATGAGGTTGTGTTGAAGTCCTTCCACATAGGCCACCTTTCTTATGGTAAAATCACCATTCGTTATCATCCCATATCCCTTTATGGTGCCGAAAGAGTTATTTCCAAACTTAACGTTGCCACCATTTGCAAGAGATCTGTATTCCCTGAGTTCCTCCTTCCTTCCTTTCATGTGACGCGAGCAGCCACTGTCGATGTACCATTCTTCGTCAAACTGCTCGTCACTTATAACCTGCAAAAATTAAGCAGATTTAGGAACCTAAAGTTTCTTGGGTCCATGTGAGGTTTTCATGGGAACAGGAATAGTTAGAGAGATATCAACAAGATATGTTCTTTTAATTAAAGTTGTTTCATCTTTCTTTTTAATGGTGAAGACTTTTATTTTGTTAGGATTGGGTTTGTTCGATTTAGACTCAGGTTTGAATTCATCGACCTTCTGCTTTCTCTTCTGTTCAGCAGATGGACGTGGTTTGTGAGAACCCATGGAATTAGCGTTAGAGCAAGATGGAGATGAACAAGAAGAATTAGGAAGAGAGGATTTGGATTTGGATGGAGGTGTCTTCCTTGCTGATGACTCTAGGTGACCCTTTTGCTTTTGATCGTTGGTGGGTTTAACGTTTGAGTCTTGTTCTCGTCTGACTTCAGAGCCGAACCTCTGAGTTCGGTTGGAGTTGTTCTTGGAACCGAACCTTTGGTTTCGGTTGAAATCCTCTTGTGAACCGAACCTTGACTTTCGGTTGGAATTTTCTTGCTTTCTTACGGGATTATTTTCATACTTCAGATTCTTGTCCTTGTGTGAATAGTATGCATTCTGGGAGTGCCAGAATTGTTTCCTTTCAGAAAGGTTTTTCCTGTATCTTAGGTTCCTTTCTATCTTTTTATCCCTCATCTGTTTAGGTTGATGATGAACGTTCGCTTTCGCTTTTGATGTCGCCTTTGCTGATTCCTTTTGAACTTTAGGAGTTTTTCTTTGAACCGAGGGAGCAGAGGGAATATCTGAAGAAGATTTAGTTTGCCCTGAGGAAGTGGAAGGAGTGTCTGATGAAGTTTCACTTCGAGCTGTTGGCGTTGAAGGAATGTCTTCTTTCGCTGAACGATCAACCTCTTGAGGAGTGTCTTTTGTACCACTTGTGCTTGGTTCACTGAAATTATCAGGCTTGTTCAAGGGTTCAGGTATGTATCTCCCTTTCTTCATCCAAGAGGTTCTTTCAGATAGGCCAACGGTTTCGTTTCCATTGTCAATAGGAGCTTCCCAGAAGAACTCATCACAGCCATCAGCATTGTCTTCGTTAACAATAGCCGTGAGTTCAGCTGTTTGATGTTCAGTTACTCCAGTCACTTTGTATACCTGATTCGGAGTGGTTCTGACTTTTTGATACACAACAGCCTTTTCTACTAATTTCGGGGACTTTTGTTGGGACAATCTAGCGAATTCCACAGAATTTTCAGAAACAAGATTTTTGTGGTTTTCAGTTTCACTTTTAACAAATTCTGAGCAGTCAACCGTATCCTCTACAGAAATTTCACTCATGTTTTCATCCTCGTTAAGCTCAGATGTATTTTCAACATCGATTTTATTTTCTGAGCTTACTTTGGGATTTAGAGAGTCAAACTTTTGTATGGTTTCGGTTCTCAGTTTAAGTCTGTCATTTTCGTCCAAAAGATTTTTGAGCATGTCCTTATGGTCTTTGGATTTAATGAAGGACTCAATTTTGTCCAGTCCAATTTGATAAGTTGGGTTGACATCATCAGACGAAATCACACTCTCACAATTGTAAGCTTCGGCATCGATTTCATCCTCCTTAAATTCTAGGAATGGTAAAATCATACGGTGGATCTTTTTGCCTATCTCACAGTCCAAGTGCAGCTGAGTAATATTGTAATATAAACGTTTAGCTATTAAACAAAAAACATTTCGTTGTTTTAACAATTTCAAATTGTCTCTCTGTAAATAAATGTTTTCGTCTTTGACTTTAATTAATTCCGATTCTTTTAACTCAATCCACATACGCCGCTCCTCACTCTTCGACGCCACCCTGCTTAATTGGTCAGTCAGGTTAGAATTGGTGACTCGAGTTTGAGTTAAGCTACTATCTAAATGAGAAATTCTTGTGTTAACGTTTTTTAGTTCTTTCTCATATGAGGATGATGGTACTTTAGATGAAATAAAAACAGATTGTACCTTCTTTATCAGTTCATCAAGCTCATTGAACTGTTGGCTGAGTGGTTTGGCTGTGAAGCACATATCTTCCTGCACCTTCGGTCCATTGCTTCCTCCATCGGTATTGTATCCCCTCATCTGAGATGCGCTTGACACCATGAAGCATTTTCCACCACTGCTTTCCTCCTTAGCCATATAAGCCTTTCCATGAGTAGGCTTCCTCACTTCTTCGTCTTCTGAGTCAGTAGACCAAACTTCGGTGCTACCGAACTCATTGTCATTAACCGAACCCTGCACAATAAGAGCATTAATAGAAGGGTTAGCGGTAGACTTTTTCTTTCTCAACTCATCCAATCTCTTCTGCAGTACGGCTTCCTCATCCTTTCCATCATCCTTTTCAGCCATCTTTTTAAGAACACAGTCCTTAGCATAGTGGTTCTTGCCACCACAGTAAAAACAGCTTACTCCAGAATCGCCATCTGCCTTCGGTTCCTTCTTGGACTCCTCAGCCTTCGTTTCATTGTTCGCCTTTTCAGAGCTGTAACTCCCCTGCCAGTTTCGGTTTTTGTTGTTGGGGAATCTTTTCTTTATGAACCTCTTAGGATTGGATACCATCATGGCATAATCCTCAGTTGAGAGGTCATATTCTTCTAAATTGAGCTCTTTATCCTCCATCACAGCTTTACTTTTAGATAGGAGGGCCAACGAACCAAGACTGGAGACAACATTTTTCTCTTGAACCACAATTTTTTCTTGGGACTTTAGAATACCCACCAGTTTCGCCAAAGAATATGATTTAAACTGTTCATGGGCTTTGACTGTGGAAACAACTGCTCTCCATTCAGATCGCAGTCCGTTCAAGAAAGTAACCTTTTGTTCGATGAGCTTCCTTTCAATGTCGTGTTTGATCATCTTGCTGAGAAGATGATTGAAGCGATCAAACGTCTGGGTCACAGATTCTTCGGCCCCTTGCCTGAATTCATCAAATTCAGATAGAAGCAAGGTTTGGATGGAATGTTCAAGATCTTCGTCTGTTGAATACAGTTCGCGAAGTCTATCCCACACTTCCTTCGCCGTAGTGCATGAGCTGACTAGTCTGAATGTGTCGGACTGAAGGGCGAATCTGATCAACCTTAGTGCCTTAATATTGCACTGGAATTTATCTTTCTCATCCTGCGCAATATTCGTCATGTCCTTGAGCAAATCGTTGTATTCTTTTTGCATCTTAATAACTCTGGATGTCGCGGAATGAGAAAACGGTCCATTGATAATGGCTTCCCATATGAGAAAACCATTGTCCTCCGATCCAATCACGTAATCTTCAAAATGATGTGCCCATACTTCATAGTCATGGGTGTATAAGATTGGAATCTTTGTCGTCGAACCAATGCTGTTGGAAATATTAATAGGGTCGGATTGCGTTGCGTCCATAATGATCGTAATAACATGTTCAAAGATCAGACTTGTAATAAAGCAGATTAGGGCAAAACAATAAATACTAAGATACGTCAATTAAGATGACGGCTCAATAAATATCGATGATTGTGGAAAACCCTAATGAAAATCTTTTTCACAGAAAAGATGTGTATCGATTACACAGCCTCCTGCTCTGATACCAATTGATGAGATTAAAACAACTTTTAATCTATAAAGATCGATTAGATCTTGAACAAGTATATGAATATGAAACTGTAAGAACACAATATTAATAACAAGGCAGAACGCAACAATAAGAACAAACAGCTTGAATCAAACGTGTCGAATGATTAAATAAAATCCTTAGAAGAGCTCGATCAAGAACATCAACTGTAAAGGATTGGAAGATTACAAGAGAGCAATATCGTAAAACTCTGGAATGCTAAAACTGAAATCTTGAATCTTAACCTAATATGCATGCAAGTGATAACTTATATACAATACATAAAAGGCTCTCGGTTGGACAGGCCCAAACCGGAGAACACAAGGCTAATCTACGAGCCCAAAAGACGCAACACAAAACTAAACTTCAGCCTAACATACGCAATAGAACTCTTGTTGAAGCTGCTCGATCAATGCTAAAGTACGCAAATCTACCACTCTATCTTTGGGCTAGAGCAGTATCAGCTGTACGCTTCACTCAAAATCGGAGTATCATCAACCAACGCCTCAAAATGACACCATACGAAGCTATGAATGGTCGGAAGCCAACAATCTCTTTTCTTCATGTTTTTTGATGCAGATGCTTCATCAAGAACAATCGTGATCAGCTTACCAAGTTCCAACCTAAAGTTGATGAAGCCATCTTCCTTGGGTACTATTATAAATCAAAAGTATACAAAGTTCTTAATCGGAGAACTCGTGTTCTGGAAGAAAGATTTGATGTTACATTCGATGACAACTTTATATGGAGTTCTGGCCCAACCCATGTTACAACTCACATTATGGACTCCGATGCTCCACCGCCAAGATGTCCGAACCAGCAAACAATTCTTGATGTCGACTTTGATACTCTCTTTGGACCCTCTGAAACCGCCCTTGATTCGGAATCTTGATCAAAGCAACTCTCTCCTTCGGAAGCTCCTATTTCTCAAAATGTATCCGGTCCAATACCAAGTCTCTCTCCATTTGATTCCGAACGGTTTGAATCTTCTCGGGTTGAGGGGGAGAATGCTCAACCCTCACTTGAATCAAATGTAGATAGATTCCTAGATGCAGCTGCTGACTTTGATGACTCCAATCCTATCAACATTGCTAACTTTGATGACTCCAATCCTATCAACATTGATGAAAATGAAAATTTCTTTTAGTTCCCTTATGATGATGATGTCAACTTCTCTGGTTCAGAATTTCAGAGGGAGCATCTTCCACAAGTTGAAACCATTCAGGGGGAGCAACTCAATCCCAATGTTGATATTGGATCGCCCGTTACTCAAGAACTTCCAAGGTTACATGCTTGGACCAAGGATCATCCTCTCAACCAAGTTATTGGAAACCCTAATGCTGGTGTTCAAACTCGATCTACTGCAAGTGTTCCAAATGAATGTCCTTTCTCGGCATTTATATCCATGGTTGAACCCAAATCCATCAACGAAGCATTAGAGCATGCTGACTGGATTACAACCATGCAAGAAGAATTGGCATAATTCAATAGAAATGAAGTGTGGACTCTCGTGCCTCCTCCTTCAGATCACCCTATTGTTGATGCTAGATGGGTGTTTCGCAAAACGTTAGATGACGCAGGAGTTATTATTCGAAATAAAGCAAGATTGGTGGCTAAAGGATTTACTCAGATCAAAGGCCTTGACTACGATGAGATCTTTCTTGCTTATGTTGCTCACAAAGGCTTCAAACTTTACCGAATGGACGTTAAGAGTGCTTTTCTTAATGGTGAACTCGACACTGAAGTATATCTTCAACATCCCCCCTAGTTTTGTTAATCTCTCTTTTCCGAACTACTGTTACAAACTCCAGAAAGCTGTCTACGGCCTAAAGCAAGCTCCTCGCGCATGGTACGAGACCCTCACATATTTTCTCAAGCGTTCAGGTTTTCAACGATGAATTTTAGATCCCACTTTGTTCTGATAATCAAATGGTAAGCATCTTATGCTGGTTCAAATTTATGTGGACGATATCATTTTTGGATCTACGGATTCATCAATGGTTGCTGACTTTGCAAAACTAATGGTAAATCGATTCCAAATGAGCATGAATCGGGAGTTAAGCTTCTTTCTTGGTTCCCAAGTCAAACAGACTAACAGAAGAATTTTCATTCACTAAGAGAAGTACATTTCAGAACTCCTCAAAAAGTACTCAATGGACACCTGTGCCTCAGCGAAGGTACCAATGGGCTTCGGACACAAGATCTTTGCTGACCCTTCCGGTGTAGCAGTTGAGGAAAAGAAGTACCGAGGAATGATTGGATCCCTGCTCTATCTTATAGTAAGTCGTCCATACATTATGTTAGCAACATGTTTTTGTGCTAGATTTCAAGCCAACCCAAAGATTTCTCATCTCTTGGCTGTGAAACAAATGTTTCGATACCTCAAAGGTACAAAGAGTCTCGGAATCTGGTACCCAGCAAACGAGAGCTTCCTACTTCAAGCATATTCAGATTCAAACTATGGTGGTCTTCAACTTGATAGAAAAAGCACATTAGGTGGCTTTTAATTTTTAGGTGGTCGTTTGGTAAGTTGGTCATCCAAGAAACATAATTGCATGTCACTCTCTACAGTCGAAGCAGAATACATTGCTGCTGCCAGCTGTACCTCTCAAGTTCTATGGATGAAGTCTCAACTCTAGGATCATGGTTATCGTTTTCAACGCATTGCTATCTATTGTGATTCTCATAGTGCCATTACAATTTCAAACAATCCAAATCAGCACTCCATGACAAAGCACATTGACATACGGTACCATTTCATAAAAGACCATGTTTTAAATGGCAACATTGAACTCATTTTTGTTCCATCTGACGATGAGATTGCTGATGTCTTTACCAAGGCATTATACCAAACCAAGTTCAATGGTTTTTTGAACAAGATGGGCATGATGATGCCAGATCCTCACTTCTATCAAGAGACTTGTTCTCTTTGATGAAAGTATATGACAGAAAATTGGTTCCGATCTAAAAAATATTTTTTGCTACGGAACTATTCTCTCAAAAAACTAAGGATCATTTTACTTGTCTTTATTTCTAACCATGACTTGAATCTTAAGTTGTACAACTCATCCTGATCATTTGTTGTTCTAAGTCGACACAGTCATCTTGACACTTTTTGCATCTCTGAATATACTTCATAATGGCATCCCGAAATTCCACTTCGGAACGGTATTGCATACCACAATTCGGAATTTTCAAAATTAACTCCGGAAGTTTTCTCGAATCCTGTTTCGGAATGTCTTACAAATCATTTTCCGGAAATTATTTCAATCTTTCACTCTGGAACTTAAAATCATTATTTCGGAATTTTTCTCCTGAAGCGCAAAAAATCTTTGACTCCGGAATTGCAAACAATTTTTGACTCCTAAATCGCAAACTTTTTGACTCCAAAATTTCAAGCTTCACTCCAGATTGATCTCATTCCAAACCTTTTTTATTTTATTAATTTTTCTATCTATAACTCAACCTTTGTAACAGCCCGGATTCCCAGGTATTATTTATTCTTCTTAATTTTGGTGTTTTGTGAGGAGAATCGGCGAGTTGGAGCTCAAACTCGCCGAGTATGATCGCGGTTTGGGAAAGGGTTCGCGTCCGGACTCGGCGAGTCCAAAAGGTGGACTCAGCGAGTCCACGCTGTTTAATGAAACCCTAAATTTCAGGGTATGAGACCTATTTAAAAGGGCTTATGGTCGTCATTTGCGGCCACCAACCCCAGAGAGAACCCTAAAAGATTCCTTGAGCGTTTTGTGAGAGAAAAGAGGAAGATCCTTGATTATTTGTGGGTGATTTTGCATATAGAAGAGGATCAAGGCAAGAAGAGACCAAAGGAGGTGCTAATCCAGTGATTCCTGAGTCCAGAGACTTCATTTGAGGTAACCATTCGTTCCTTTCTCAGCCCTTGGTGTAAATCTTAGAGTTAGGGCTTCTTTGTGGAATGATTCATGGAGTAATTGGCCTCTTTTTGTGTTGATGCTTTAGATCTGGACCCAAAGAGGTCCGGAGACTCTTTTCCCTCAAGCTTTATGAGTGTTAATGGAGGCCATGAGCTTAGAATAGCATTCTAGAGACCATATCATCAAATAAAGCCTTTGGACCTTTGCATGAGCACCAAGATTGTATCTTTACGTGATAAATGTGCTTGGAAGGACTGGATCTATGAATTACTAGAACAGATCTGACCTCAGGAGTGAGTTTGAGTTCATGCATGGCTTAGACTCGCAGAGTCCGAAGAACAGACTCGGCGAGTAGCATGAAGATTGTCCATAACCACTCACTGAGTAGTCTTACCGAGTTAAGGGTTGACTCAGTGAGTTAGGGAGAGTCAGAGAGGGTTGATAGGTGGACTGAGTCAAGCTGGAACTCGCCGAGTTGTTCTTGAGACTCGACGAGTTGAGTCGTGGTGGCCCCGTGATTCATGCTAGGTGGAACTCGTCGAGTCAGGGAAGTACTCGACGTGTCAAGAGAGGATCCTAGGGAATCAGTGAACACATATAGACTCGCCGAGTCGCTCTAGTGCACTCGCCGAGTCCGGTCAAAGTTGACCGTTGACCGTTGACCAGAGTTGACCAGTGTTGACTTGATAGGGTAGTCAACCTTAGTTGTGAAAGTGTTAATTAGAGATATATTGTGTTATAGGAGGATTATAGCTCGGCGGATCGAGCGCGAGTGATTTCCGGGATTTGCGAGTTATGTGACAGAGTATTTGTATGCTATGTGTTGTACTGCATTATTTCTATGTGATTTATGTTGTGTATGTTTACAGAGTTAGAACCAGAAGGTTCCCAGAGTTAGAACCGAAAGGTTCACAGAGTTAGAACCAGAGGGTTCAGAGAGTAGGGTCCATGGACCCACAGAGTTATAGCCTCGAGTGGCTAATATGTGCATGTGTGGTATTTTGGGGAACTCACTAAGCTTCGTGCTTACAGTGTTTTGTGTTATGTGTTTCAGGTTTCTCTCAGGATCACGGGACGGCACCGGCTCGATTGTACACACCAGAGAAAGAGTCATGTTTTGAGGATCCTGGTTTATTATGCAAGTGAAAATGGAGTTATGTTTTGTAATTCGATTATGAATGATATTTTAAGCAAAGTGTTTTTAAGAATTAAACGATTATTTTTAAATGAAAAATTGTTTTGAAATTTTCGGCGTTACAAGTTGGTATCAGAGCCTTGGTTTGAGGGATTCGGATGCGCCTTCGGGTAAATCTGGACTCAAACTGAGGAAGTAAGAAAAGTTTTCAAAGAAATAATTTTCTAAAGCGAATAAGAGTTCAAAGAGAAAGCGAGAAAGAGCAGTGTGTACAATCAGCCAGAGCCCGAACGGTGATTTCCCAAAATACCCTTACTTTTGTGTCATGAGATATTTATGATGCACTTTATGAGATATTATTGCATGCTAGAGACAGGCTAGGTATTTCATATCTTAGGACTAGAGTGGCCTGATTTGTGATGCCTTAGCCTAGGGATTGCTGTTATATGCGATGTGCTTTTGAGTATGTGATGAGTGAGAATATTTAGTTGGAATCCTTTAGGGGATTTGAGTAGAGGAGTAACTTAGGGGAGATACCTAGATAAGTACCGTGTTACTTAGAGAAAGAATAGTTAGAACCCGCCAGGGGAAGAGTTGCAGAGTTCGGTGGTACTTTTGAGGATGAGCAGAACAAGCGGAGTTATCACCCAGAGTGATTCATATATATATTCTTCGATGCTCGAATGTTTCTTGCTTCGTGCTTTGTGGAACTCTCGATGATGGGAGTCAGCTACCAAGTGAATATGACGATATTCAGGAGGTAGATGGTTGGCATCATTAGGAGCTCTTCAGCAGCTGATGGCAGAGAAGTGTGGGAATCTAGGAAGAGCCTATGGAGTAACCTTAGCCAGATGAGTGCGCTGGCAGAGTAGAGAATTTCGCTGGGGAGCGAGCGCGCGACGGAATTAGTGAACGAGAAGGTCGAGCAGCTACTTAGGAGCTCTGGGATAGTCCGTGTGGAAAGTATGGGTAGATGTGGCAAGTAGTATGGGCTCGTACTACTGAAAGCAGAGGACCCATACTTGATACAGGGAGTATTATGAAGGTTCTAATGAGCGGATGGAGGAGTGATGTTATGGTTCGAGTACCATACATCGAAGCGTACTGAGGAGAGATGTTATGGTTTGAGTACTATACATCGGAGCAGATTGAGGAGTGATGTTATGGTTCGAGTACCATACATCGGAGCGGATTGAGAAGTGATGTTATGGTTCGAGTACCATACATCGGAGCAGATTGAGGAGTGATGTTATGGTTCAAGTACCATACATCAGAGCGGATTGAGGAGTGATGTTATGGTTCGAGTACCATACATCGGAATGGATTGAGAAGTGATGTTATGGTTCGAGTACCATACATCGGAGCAGATTGAGGAGTGATGTTATGGTTCGAGTACCATACATCGGAGCGGATTGAGGAGTGATGTTATGGTTCGAGTACCATACATCGGAGCAGATTGAGGAGTGATGTTATGTTTCGAGTACCATACATCGGAGCGGATTGAGGAGTGATGTTATGGTTCGAGTACCATACATCGGAGTGGATTGAGAAGTGATGTTATGGTTCGAGTACCATACATCGGAGCAGATCAAGGAGTGAAGTTATGGTTCGAGTACCATAAATCGGAGCGGATAAAGGAATGATGTTATGGTTCGAGTACCATACATCAGAGCAGATGGAGGAGTGATGCTATGGTTCGGGTACCATACACCGGAGCATATTGAGAAGAGATGTCATGGGATGAGTACCATGGTTCGTAGTGAATGATGCTTGTGGTTCTCCGGTTATCCGGTCACAATTGATGAGGTAGAGATTGGACACTATGGGTTTTAGGCATGTGGGCCATGATTGAGTTCGAAGAGGCGTCCCTTGAGAGGGAAGTCGAGAGCCTATCAGAGTATTTTTGGTAAGGAGTTAGAGGGAGGGAATAGTTTCAATCTGAGTTGAGCAATCAGTCGATAGAGGAGATGTCACCTTCTATGACCTGAGTGGTGCTATTTATGTTCGTGTGTGGAACATGAGAGGCCTTATGTTTAAGTTTCGGGTTTGGGGGTAAAACCCTGCAGGTTGTCATTGATGATGATTTTCCATCAGAGTAGCATGTGTGCTGCGAGACAGTGATTTACCATGAGCAGATAGTCAGTTGGGACTGAGATAGTCGAGGACCACATTACACCTATTTGAGTATAGTAGAGCGTATTGTAGAGGTATTAGTGGGGAGTCCAATCGAGTTAATCAGTGCAGTGGTTTTTCTATCTATGTTGGGTATTGAATATGGGAGTGGGTCCCTATTCTTGGGATGATCCATGAGTTGGAACGTCGGTTGATGAGTCGAAGTGGGGGAATATGATGATTTCGTGGTCCAGTCTATGAGTCAGTGATGTTATTGGACAGTTGAGTTGTTTGGTATTGGATTGGTACGAGACTTGGAACGCCTAGAGGCAGTCGTGACGAGAAGTTCTTGAGGATTTCATCTGAGGTTTGAAGTTATGAGATCGATTGATTTCCTTAAAGGGGATTATCGAGCGTTGCGTAGCACTTTCAAGGGGCAGGTGCGTTATTGCTGGTGAAAATAGTTCGTGAGGTTGTTGATGTGTCAAATAGTGATGGTTCGAACCCTAATTGGGGGAGAACCGGGTGGTTTATTGAGAGAACCAGAGATTTGTGCAAGAGCGGTTAAGGGTTGGATGCAGAAACCTGTGGCTTGAATTCATGAGATCAGGGTCATTGGTGATCAAGGAAAGGTGCAGGGCGAGATGATGTATGTGGTATATGTCTGAGAGAAGGATGGGTGTCTGCACGGCGGGTGGTCAATGGGCAGGAATCTGGTGTTGGTCAGAGTTGTTTCAAATGGAAGACTCGTAATGATGGTATGGGCAGTTTAGAACTTCTGGGTTGAAATATGGGTAGAAGATTGTCGAGTAGCCAACTCCCGGGCTGGGATGTGTATTCTTGCTTGGATTTTGAGCAGTAGTGGAAAGGGTTTCAGAGGATCATCAGTGTGTTCTGAAGGGTTAGCGCCTTCCTTGTATTCCAATTGAGTGTTTGGATGCACTGAAGTTGCGCATTGAGTGAAGTAGGAAATTATTATGGGATTCAAAGGAAATGTATTGTTGTATGTGTATGGTGCTAGGAGTAAGGGAATCAGTGGTAGAGGTAGGACATTGTGATGCTCTGTTAGGGTGTTTCGTGGTTTCCGCGTATAGCGTCCCGATTTCAGAGTTATTTAGAGTCTTGGGTTTAAGATGACCAGTGATGTATCATGTATCCACGGTTCCAGTGGGAGCCCTCCGTGTTTTGTCATCAAGAGGGATTATTTAAGGAAGTGGATCTCCGTAGAGGTAGGTTCTGTGTTATGGCGGTTGCCGCCAGAGTCTGTAATGCATATCGGGGCAAGTGTGTGTGTAACTATCTATGATAGACTTCGGTGCATGAGTTAGTGAACATAGTGTGGCGTTGTAATGAGAATGAGAGTATAGGGTGATGCTACGGGGAGCCATAGTACTCACAAGTCAGAGAGAGAGAGAGAGAGAGTAGTGATGCTACGGGGAGCCGTAGTATTCGCCAGTCAGAGGGTGTTGTGATGCTACGGGGAGCCGTAGTACTCACAAGTCAGAGGGAGGGAGTCGTGGTACTACGGAGAGCCGTAGTACTCACTAGTTAGTTGGCGTTGTGATACTACGAGGAGCCGTAGTACTCACTAGTCAGAGGCTGTCGTAATGTTGTGGGAAGCCATAGTACCCACTAGATGGAAAGAGAGTGTGATGATGGAGTGTTCTCCGATAAGTGCATGATGCAGAAGAGCTTTAGGCTTGAGTGGCCCTAGTGTTGAGTTTTTGGAATCCTAGTGGTTAAACCGGGGCGAGACTGGGGTCTCCGTCTCTGTCGGGAGGGTCAGCGAGGCGCGCGGGAGAATATGCGCAGCAGACGCCAGAGGTTAGAGCTGAGTCGATCTTCAATTGGATTGTATTTTTTATGAGGAAAAGGGAATTTCATGACTTGCGTGTCACTGGGCTGTGATAGTGGTCACGGGGAGCAAGTTAGTGAAATGTTTTGGATCATGTTATGTGTGACCTTAGGGGGTTCAGCTGTGGGGCCAAAAGCTGACCTGGTGCTCGGTATCGAAGATGAATATGAGAAATGAGCTAGAGTTTACCATGGTGATGTCTGCGGACACTTCAGAGCGATCGAATGATTTGGATGCTCGAGGATATGTCTCGGGCATGTGTATTAGATTTTGGGGGGAAATTGTGGCCCGTATTTGCCCTTGGCAGAGTTTTCCTACAACAACAACCATCATTAGTGCATCAGTATGCCACCCTTTTGAGCTGTTGTAGGGAAGGGGGTATCGGACCCCATTTGCAGGGGAGAGGTAGAGCAACGTGTGATGGGAAGTATAGAGATCGTGCTTCAGACGTCAGAGCAGATACAGCAGGTCAGGCAGAGGTTGTTGACCGCTCAGAGTCGCCAAAAGAGTTATGCGGACAGGCGCCGGTCCGAGCTCGAATTTTTGATCGGTGACTTTGTACTCCTGAAGGTCTTTCCTTGGAAAGGAGTGATTCGATTCAGGAAGAGGGGTAGGTTGGGGCCCCGATATATTGGTCCATTCCGAGTGATCGCAAGGGTAGGCTGGGTAGCCTATCGTTTGGATTTGCCAGCAGAGTTGGGGCAGATTCACGACACTTTTTATGTGTCGCAACTGAGGAAATGTATAGCCGATGAGTCGGCAGTGGTTCAATTAGAGGATATTCAGGTGGATGCGAGCCTGAATTATGCTAAGAGACCAGTGGCAATCAGAGATCGGAAAATCAAGGTTCTGAGGAAAAAGGAGATACCCTAGGTTTTGGTTCAGTGGCGGCATCGTAAGGGGTCCAAGATGACTTGGGAGCCGGAGCTTGAGATGCGTGAGCAGCATCCGGAGTTATTTGTAGAGCGAGACTTCGAGGGCGAAGTCTAGTTCTAGTGAGGGAGAATTGTAACATCCCGGATTCCCAGGTATTATTTATTCTTCTTAATTTTGGTGTTTTGTGAGGAGACTCGGCGAGTTGGAGCTCAAACTCGCCGAGTATGATCGCGGTTTGGGAAAGGGTTCGCGTCCGGACTCGGCGAGTCCACGCTGTTTAATGAAACCCTAAATTTTAGGGTATGAGACCTATTTAAAGGGCTTATGGCCGTCATTTGCGGCCACCAACCCCAGAGAGAACCCAAAAAGAGTCCTTGAGCGTTTTGTGAGAGAAAAGAGGAAGATCCTTGATTATTTGTGGGTAATTTTGCATATAGAAGAGGATCAAGGCAAGAGGAGACCAAAGGAGGTGCTAATCCAGTGATTCCTGAGTCCAGAGACTTCATTTGAGGTAACCATTCGTTCCTTTCTCAGCCCTTGGTGTAAATCTTAGAGTTAGGGCTTCTTTGTGGAATGATTCATGGAGTAAGTGGCCTCTTTTTGTGTTGATGCTTTAGATCTGGACCCAAAGAGGTCCAGAGACTCTTTTCCCTCAAGCTTTATGAGTGTTAATGGAGGCCATGAGCTTAGAATAGCATTCTAGAGACCATATCATTAAATAAAGCCTTTGGACCTTTGCATGAGCACCAAGATTGTATCTTTACGTGATGAATGTGCTTGGAAGGACTGGATCTATGAATTACTAGAACGGATCTGACCTCAGGAGTGAGTATGAGTTCATGCATGGCTTAGACTCGCCGAGTCCGAAGAACAGACTCGGCGAGTAGCATGAAGATTGTCCATAACCACTCAGTGAGTAGTCTTACCGAGTTAATGGTTGACTCAGTGAGTCAGGGAGTGTCAGAGAGGGTTGACAGGTGGACTGAGTCAATCTGGAACTCGCCGAGTTGTTCTTGAGACTCGGCAAGTTGAGTCGTGGTGGCCCCGCGATTCATGCCAGGTGGAACTCGTCGAGTCAGGGAAGTACTCGACGTGTCAAGAGAGGATCCTAGGGAGTCAGTGAACACGTATAGACTCACCGAGTCGCTCTAGTGCACTCGCCGAGTCCGGTCAAAGTTGACCGTTGACCGTTGACCAGAGTTGACCAGTGTTGACTTGATAGGGGTAGTCAACCTTATTTGTGAAAGTGTTAATTAGAGATATATTGTGTTATAGGAGGATTATAGCTCGGAGGATCGAGCGCGAGTGATTTCCGGGATTTGCGAGTTATCGAGATACGCGAGGTGAGTCTTCTCACTATACTTTACCTTGAGTAGGTAACCAGAGTTATGTGACAGAGTATTTGTATGCTATGTGTTGTACTGCATTATTTCTATGTGATTTATGCTGTGCATGTTTACAAAGTTAGAACTGGAAGGTTCCCAGAGTTAGAACCGAAAGGTTCACAGAGTTAGAACTAGAGGGTTCATAGTGTAGGGTCCACGGACCCACAAAGTTATAGCCTCGAGTGGCTAATATGTGTATGTGTGGTATTTTGGGGAACTCACTAAGCTTCGTGCTTACAGTATTTTGTGTTATGTGTTTCAGGTTTCTCTCAGGATCACGGGACGGCACCGACTCGATTGTACACACCAGAGAAAGAGTCATGTTTTGAGGATCCTGGTTTATTATGCAAGTGAAAATGGAGTTATGTTTTGTAATTCAATTATGAATGATATTTTAAGCAAAGTGTTTTTAAGAATTAAACGATTATTTTTAAATGAAAAATTGTTTTGAAATTTTCGGCGTTACAACCTTTTTCTCTCCGGATTTCAAACCATTCGAAATCAATCTTTCAGAAACCAAGAGTCAATAAGGTGAAACGTTTTCTTTATAATGGTAATATAAAAGGATCCTTATCTTCCTTGAAATTCATTCCACGATTGCACGTCTCCAAAAAGCAACCATTAAATCGCCGTTTGGTTTTTTCTATTTCAATCTACAAACCAACCCTACCTTTTTCCCTCCCAAGTCTATTCACCTCCAAAAACGGTTAATCAGTAAATGCAACTTGTTTTGGCTTCGGATCCTCATCATTACCTTCTTAACCCGAACCGTTTCTATTACCTATATAAACCCCTCTAACCCCCCCCCCCCCCCCCCCCCTTTACCTCTTTACACGCTCAAAACCTCCAAATCTTCAAAGTGAGAATCTAGTTTATATTCTTGATGAGCAATCGATCCAGAAGCTTCCCCATGGTTCAAACACCCTCTTGTGCATGTTTTACCATGAGTGTATGGCCGTACACTCCATGGCCGTACACCCATGGCCATAAACACCACGTTGTGGCCGTATACACCCGTTTGATGAATCACATGTGATTCTAACACTTAGTCCAAGTGGTTCTTAGTCCCTAAGGGTGTTTCCTTACATGTTAGTTGCTTTAAACACTAAATTCATGCCAATATATGCCATTATATGTCTTTAGGACTCGTTAGTGTCTCGATACATCATTCCTGGAACTTCTCATCCTTACGCACATATTCAATTGAATCACCCACATAAGGTGAGTTCATACCCCTATAATAATTTTTTTAAATTGTTTTAAATGCTTTTAAGGGGGGGGGGGGGGGGATACAAGTTGGACATAATGATAATTGTGTAAATGTTTTATTGTAAACATATTTTAAAGGATTGCTTATGTATGTATATATGATCAAAACATTTCAAAAACTCTTTTAAAGTTATGTTTCTTTATAGTTTACAAAACTCCGTTTTTAAAGTACAATCATAACTTAGTAGATAAAATGAGTCGTTTCTTCAAATCAGTATCAGTTCGAGTAAACATACTAGTAAACTATAATAGGTATAGTTTAGGGGTTCAGTTCACACTAGAACACAAAGAACATGCTATAAAGAGAAAAGGGAGGTAGATACCATACACGATAACGTAGAGAACATACTATAAAGAGAAACAGGGAGGAATATACAATATGTAATAATAGAAAGAACATACTAAATACTATAACAGCAGAACAAATTATGATTGACAACATTATACCAATGATCACTAACTCATTGTTCTAAACAAAAGGTGATAGTAAATATGGTATAGAAGATAACTTTAATGTGAGATTACTTCACGGCATCGCAATTTGTTTGCTGAAGTCGCATTTTGTAACCAAAATCTCTTGCAGAGAGAGCATATAGTATGGGTACAACCACATCACATTATGACCTTAATAAAACAAACTAGTTTTAAGGTAGTCAATACTTCAGTATGAAAGACAACAGAAAACTTACATCAATACAAGCAACAAAAAGAACAGTCGAGTCATAGTACATTCAGTAGAAAGGGAGCCTATAATGATAACTTTATGATTCCTTAGTTTATACACCAGGAATATATATTAATCAAATTCGACCGGTAGTAGGATGTGTGCTTTCCGCTCTATTTTCTGTTCCTTGTTTGGTTATGGGCTTAGAGCAGATTCACCCAGCTTACTATCTACCCGATCTTAGCTATGTATATATTCTATATACACCAAGTAATCATAAGGAGTACCAGGTATGGTCCAGTTCATAGTATATAAATTCAATAAACCGTTTTCTAGTACAAAACATACTTTTCAAATAGAACATTTGGTAGACAAAACTAGAAACTTACCAGTAATGGGTTTAATCCATTTTATTAAACCAGTATAACTTAAAGGACCTTAGGTGGTTAACTCTATAATACCTTAGCTTATACATCAAGTTTATATATAATTAATACCCGATAGGTAGTCGGATGTGTGGTTTCCGCTCCATTTCCTGTTCCTTGTTTGGTTGTGGGCTTAGAGCAGGTTCACACAATTAACTATCTATTCGATGTTACATTATATATAGCTGGTATAAACTAAGTGATTATAGAAGGAACCATTATGGTTACCATTTTTACTAAAAGAAATAAGGGTGTTCTTCAAGAATGTTTTCATCAAACATAAAGGAACTATTGCAATTAACTCCGTGAGTACCAAGTGAATACGCCAGGGTTATATACAACGATGATCTAA
This sequence comes from Lactuca sativa, assembly GCF_002870075.4. Taxonomy (NCBI): domain Eukaryota; kingdom Viridiplantae; phylum Streptophyta; class Magnoliopsida; order Asterales; family Asteraceae; genus Lactuca; species Lactuca sativa. The sequence goes on along the minus strand of NC_056630.2, from coordinate 309,462,932 downwards.
CAAACAATGGGATGTGTTCTTTCCGCCTCATTCCCTGTACCTTATTTGGTTGTGGGCTTAGGGCAGATACACACAATCGATTGTTTGTTTACTATGGGTTTTGTATAACTTGTATCCATATAGTACCCATAGAAAGGATTGTAGATTCATTTTTTCTTCTCTTTCATTAAACCAGGAAATATAGGATTTTCTGGAGGAACAGGTGAACTTCTCTAAAAAGAACTTACAAATTACTTATGTCACTAAAATCTTTTGAACTCACCAGCTTAAATGCTGATCTACTCTTTCAAAATAACTTTTATTCTCAGGAGACCAGTAGATTGGTTTGCGCACTGGGATTCGGAAGATGGAGTATAATAGCTTTATGTCTTGTTTTGTTATTTACATATGTAGTCTATGTTATGTGAACCACATACTTTGTAAACACTTTCTTTCTAATGAAATGGTTGTCTATTACTTCAATTACTATGATGCATGTCTTGTGATACTAAACATGACGTCCTCCGCCCCCGAACGTTTCTGCCTTTCCGGTTTGGGGGTGTGACATGTTGGATTAGGTGTCTGAGTTCATAACTATTTATGGAATGTACTTGACCCGATTAGCATGGTCCATTTGGGTTGCATGGCATTGCAACACTTGGATAGACTAAATGAGAGAAAGGACACTTAAGGATTATTAATATTTTATAAGTTCTAATATATTAATAATATTATTTAATTAGTATTGATCAAAGAATTAATTTCGAATTAATTAAGTGATAAAAAAGAGACTAATTAAATATATGGGGTTGATTGTGTAAATAATGTATTCTTGTATGGTGGGCTAATGATCCATGGTTTGTATGGATTGAGCTAAAACACATAAGGTGCTCCATGGATAGTCCATGGAGGTTACAAACCCATGGATCATGGAATATGGAAAGCCATGACGATTAGAGTTTACATGGTGTAACCCTACTTGTGCCACAACCATATAAAGACCCCTATGCAAGCAAAATTGGGCTACTAGTATAAGATAGAGGGCTAGCCGATTTTGAGGAGTTGGTGAACTTCTCTCAAGGTTATTCCAAGTGTTGTGGTGTTGTGTGAGACATTTGAGGCATCACACTTGAGGTGTTAGGCTCACAAGGTTCTCATGGAATCCAAACAACAATAGATATGTTTTTCTTCTAGCATTTATGTTTAAAAGTTCCCCATGCTATGCTAGATAGGTTAAGAACCCTGCAAAATCAATTTTTCATGTATCATAGTAAAACATAGATCCAAGGTTTCCAGGGTTGCATGTACACCTCAGGAGTGTTAGAATGCTCAAAACCCTTCAGTGGTGTTAGAGCCTAGGCTTGTTTATTTGATACTTGATGCAAACTTGTTGAAAAAACCCAGTTTTCAACATTCTGCAGCATGAACTCACCGAGTCCATGGGGGGTCTCAACGATTCCATTAGTTAATTCATCCTACTCGTCGAGTAGGTTCGTGCACTCGACGAGTAGGAGCCCCAGAATGCAGATTTTCGAGTTTTGCTGCTAGAAATGGACTAGAAACATTACCTTAAATTATTTTGGTCTTATAAAACTTGTTTTGGATGGTGTAATGGTTATGCTAATCCATTTTCAATGGCTATTATAAAAATTTCAAGTTTTATATGGTTTATTTATGATTCTTGAAATTGTTGATATGCGTGTTCATGAACATATGAGTTTAGAAGATCATAGGAATTATTTGTCACTTGCTTGTTAGGTTAATTCTTGATCATTATGTGTTTTAATGGAATCCATAATTTGTCTTCAAGTTATGGATTACCAAAAGTCACTCTTTTAAAGTCCATGATGAAACATATAGGTTACATAAAATGAAAAGTCTCTCATTCTAATAAACCATTAACTCATAAGTTATGAAAGATGAAAAGTTTTGAAAGTTACAAAACTTGCCGTCAAGTTTTGGAACATATAAAGTCACTTTAAAAACTTTAGTTCCAACTCTTAGAATTTTAAAAGTTAAAATTCAACCCTTATACTTTAGAATATTATAAGTTTAATAATAATTATATATGTATAAGAACAAGTTGTTTTACTGTTAATAGGCCTCATTCACGAAGCCGGTCTATAAGGGGGTATAAGGTTGTTGCCTATAAAATGGCAGCTTAATGGGTGTCCACTCTCACCCACCTCTTCCTTAATCGGTGGAGGGTCATTAGCCAAATGGGTAAGTCAAGGACTTTATATCCTCATTAAAAGTATGATGAATATAAAGTAACTAAATGTTTTTATAAAATTCCGAATATTAGTTACTTTAGGAAAATGTGAATAAGGTGCTAACCCATGAAATTACACTTTGCACTTTGATTAAGTCGTTAGTGGAGCGTGTGTGGTTAACCGACACACTAAACTGGACTTAACAAGGTAGGGAAAGGGTGGCTTAACGTTTTTTATTGGTCGGTGGAGCACATGTGGTTAACCGGAACATCGATTGAGTGATAAACATTAAGGGTACCAAGTAATTTGCGTTGTTACTTCACACCTTGTTTTGTGATCCTCGACATCCCAGTCACAAAACATGAAGGGCACACTCGAGATTTTAACATGCCACTGAAAAGTTCAATGAATATAAAAGAATCTAGGAGTTTCAAAACCAATTAAAACCTAATAATTTATTTCGTTTTTCATGGTGGAAATTGGTGAATCGTCATTCACCTACCGTCAAATATTTTATAGCTTGGATTACGGCATCCCTCTTCTGAGTTATAAAATATTGTGTAGGGTCCTAGCCTTAATACTACATTTGGGTGTCTTATTAAGGGCTATCTTTATATCTAATCTAAACTTGTCTTTCTTCTTTTCAGATGTCTTTCGACAATGCTGTGTCTAGCTCAAACCCTACCGGCTTCTTCTCTCTCATGAACCAATGTGCGAGAGTCATATTTAATGGATCCAACTTTATGGATTGGATCAGAAACATCAGGATGGTCACTCGGTATGAGGACAAGGAATATGTCCTCGACAAGGAGCTTAAGGAACTCGAGTCGTCTGCTACTCCTAAGGAGATCGCTGAATATCAGGCACATGGGAGAGATGCTACGAAAGTGGCATGTATCATGTTGGCCAAAATCACAATCGAGTTCCAAAAGTCCTATGTGGACTACCACCGTTTTGAGATGCACCAGGATTTGATGGACCGCTACCATCTGAGTGTTCATCAAGAGCAGTATGAAATTATCTCCTCTATGATAACAACTTGGATGAAGGATGGTGAAACCATCACGGGCCACATACAGAAAATGCAAAGGTATGTGGACTGTTTGCTGAAACTGAATGTGAACTTCCCCGAGGAGTTGGCAATTCACATAATTTTCCACTCCTTACCTTCATGTTATGATCAATTCCGTATGACATACCACATGAACAAGGAGTAAGTTACACTTAGGAAACTTCAAAGACTCGTGAAGACCGCAGATAATGGTCTTAAGAGTAAATCGGTTGTTACCACTCCTACTCCTACCGCGGCCCCTGTCTTGGCAATCGGGCAAGACAAAGGAAAAAAGTGGAAGATCCCTTCGAAGGGTACCAAGGGTAAGACCCTTGAAGGCTCCTCTTTAAGTGGAACCAAGAAACGTTTCATCACTCCTTCTGCTAACCCTAAAGAGGCTGAATGCTTCTATTGCCATGAAAAGCCGCACTGGAAACAAAACCGCCCAAACTACCAACAATATGTTAAGGATGGGAAAGTGAATCCCAACCATGCAGGTACATATACTATATTGTCTAATAATTCACCCTATTGTAATTCTTGGGTCCTTGATACAGGTTGTGGTAGTCACATATGTACTGATTTGAAGGGACTAAGACGATGTGAGAATGTGGAACATGGAAAGATAAACTTGATCATGGGGAATAGGAAAGCTTCACCTGTTACCAAGATCGGATTTTATTCTTTGTTGCTAAGTAGTGGATTAGTGTTAGATTTTAATAAGTGTTGTTACTCGTCTGAAATGGCGAGAAATATTATTTCCTTTCATGGTTTGTACATACAAGTTTTTACCTTTTCGTTTGATAACGAAAGTGGTGGTATTAATGCTTTCTTTAATAATGTTCTTTATTTTAAAGCGTCACCTTGTGATGGTGTATATGAAACTGTGTCAGTTGTTGATAACCTAGGAAATAATGTTTTGTGTATCGATTCTTCAACTAGTTTGGATAAAGCATCATTATGGCATTGTCGTCTTGGACATGTAAGTAAGAAACGCATAGGCTAACTCCAAAAGGATGGAGTCTATGAGTCATTTGATGATAGTTGTGAATCTTGTTTGCTTGGGAAAATGACAAAGTCACCCTTCACTAGTACTTGTGCTAGGGAGAGGGTTTGTTGGACCTCATGCATACAGATGTGTGTGGACCCTTCAGAACCGCGACACGAGATGCTAACCGCTTCTATGTGACTTTTACTGATGAGTTTAGTAGATATGTATATGTCTACTTAATCAAGCATATATCAGAGATCTTTGAAAGACTCAAAGAGTTCAAACAGAAAGTGGAGAATCAGTTGGGCATGAACATTAAGATGCTTCGATCTGATCGAGGTGGTGAGTATCTTAGTACAGAGTTCCTTGACTATATAAGGAATGTGGTATTATCTCACATTTGACACCTCCCAGGACACCACAACTTAATGGTGTGGCTGAGAGGCGCAATCGAACGTTGTTGGATATGGTTCGTTCCATGATGAGTCGAGCTTCGCTACCAGTCTCATTCTAGGGTATGCCTTAGAGACTACCGCTCATATCCATAATCTAGTCCCTACTAAGAAGGTTGCCAAAACACCTCATCAGATGTGGACTGGAAAAGTTCCCAATCTGGACAACATCAAGATTTTGGGTTGCGAGGCTTTCGTGAGTCACGAGTCTCACGATAAGCTCGAACCTTGAAGTGAGAGGTGTATTTTCATCTGCAACCCACAGAGATCGTTTGGTTACCTCTTCTACAGACCTAGTGATAATGTGGTATTTGTAGCAAGGAGAGGAGTCTTTCGTGAGAGAGAGAGTTCATGAGCCAAGCAAACAGTGGGAGACAAATTGACCTTGAATAAATTCAAGAGTCAAGTGGTGAAGGAACCTCAAACCCTAGTAAGCAACCTGAGGAGGAAACCCCTATTGATCCGACAGAAGAGTCTGTACCTCTGAGGCGTTCCACAAGAGTTAGGAATGCACCTGAGCATTACTATGGTTTCCATATTACTGCGGAAGGTGACACACTTATTAGTGATAGTACATTGGTAAGTCTGGGTGAACCTAACAGCTACACGGAAGCCATGGCAGGCCCTGAGGCCGCTAAATGGAAAGAGGCTATAGACAGCGAGATACAATCCATGTATGATAATCAAGTTTGGAACTTGGATGACAATGTACCAGGTCGTAAGACAGTCGGGTGCAAATGGATCTTCAAGAAGAAGGCCGAAATTGATGGTAATGTACACACTTATAAGGCGCGACTGGTTACAAATTGTTTTTCACAAACTTCGGGAGTTAATTATGATGAGACATTTTCACCATTAGTGAAGATTAAGTATATTAGGGTTATGTTAGCCATTGTTGCATTTCATGATTATGAAATATGGCAAATGGATGTCAACACTGCCTTCCTTAATGGAAAGTTGGCTGAGGATGTTTACATGAGTCAGCCAGAGGGTTTTGTTAGTACAGAGTACCCTTGTAGAGTGTGTGAGCTTGAGAAATCCATCTATGGATTAAATCAAGCACCTCGTAGATGGAATCTTTGTTTCGATGAGAAAGTCAAAGAGTTTGGATTTCGAGGAGTGAAGATGAATCTTGTGTATATGTCAAGGCTAGTGGGAGTATAGTCAGCTTTTTGGTGTTGTATGTGGATGACATACTACTCATAGGAAATGACATCCCAACTCTGCAGGAAGTGAAGTCCTGGCTTGGGAAGTGTTTCGCTATGAAGGACCTTTGAGTAGCTGCCTATATCCTACGGATAAGAATTTTGAGAGACGGGAGTAAAAGACTAATTGGACTTAGTCAGAGTACCTACTTGCAGAATGTGTCGAAGAGATTCACAATGCAGAATTCCAAGAAAGGAGAGGTACCGATCCAGAGTAACGCCAGACTGAGTAAGAGTCAGAGCCCGAGTACAGAGGATGAGATAGCAGAGATGAGTCCAGTACCGTATGCTTCCACTTTAGGCTTGATCATGTATGCTATGACTTGTACTCGTCCTGATGTGGCCTTTGCATTGAGCATTGTCAGTAGATATCTGGGGAATCCTGGCAAGGCTCACTGGACTGCGGTAAAGAACATTCTCAAGTACCTGCGGAGGACTAAGGACAGGGTCCTTACCCTCGGTGGGATTGATGACTTAAGAGCATTAGGGTATAGTGATGCTAGCTTTCAAACTGATAGGGATAATTTCCGCTCTCAGTCAGGCTAGGTCTTTACCTTAAATAGAGGAGCGATTTCTTGGAAAAGTTCCAAGCAGGAGACAGTGGCTGATTCAACTTGCGAATCAGAGTATATAGCGGCAAGCGAGGCAGCAAAGGAGGCTATATGGCTAAAGAACTTCATTGGATACCTTGGAGTTGTACCAGCTATAAAGGACCCTATAGAGATTTTCTGTGATAGTGAAAGTGCAGTTGCCTTCGCAAAGGAACTAAGGGATCATGGGAGATCCATACACATCGACAGAAAATACCATTTCATCAAACATCGAATAGAAGAAGGACTCCTCGTGGCAAAGAGGGTATCATTGGATGAGAACCCGACAGATTCCCTCACGAAGGGACTGGGTAGGGTTAAGCATCTCCAACATGCGAGGCGCATAGGGCTAAAGGATGATATTAGTTTTAGTATTTAGATATCTTTGAAATGTGTAAAGTGTAATTGACATTTGATGATAAATAAAAGTTGTGTTTATTTATGAGTAAAGTGCTACTATCTTTTGTCAATCATTTACTATCGTTTCAATTTTGCTTGTTTTGACTTCTAGAATAATTATGTTATTTTATTTTATATTATTCAAATTCTCCATAGTCGGTCATATGTTGGAAGTAGATATGAATCAAGACTGTCATGTATTTGGTTGTAGATGTCTAAGGTGTTGGACATTGCAAAGTGTTGCTACAACACTCATGAGTGCTCATAAGTTCTAAGTATTGGATTCAACCCACGCTCACTGTTATCACTTCATGGAATTTATCTTGAGTGATCGTGAGACGGTAATATCATATAAGTCTTCAAACCTAGAGATATGAATTGTTGCCTATGAGTTGTTTATACATTGATTGTACGAAAATACATTGGTAACTTGATGTTATAAAACGTGCCTTTGTGTATGATTCAATAAGTAGTAGAACAAGCATATGAGTCGAAGTTTATCTGTTACTTCTTGGATTAGAAGCGATATCTGGGCCCCTCGATGACTTTATGTTGTCCCATGTACCGGGCCCGATCAAAACTAAGTTGATGTGTTCAATTAAGTTCTATGTCAAACAAATCGGAAATCGAGAAACAAACTGCTGGACAATAAGTAAGACATTGTTCCATGTATTTGGTTGGCTGATATCTAGAACAGAGGATTATATGATCACTTATCTTAAATGGTGTATCGTCATCATCTTAGTTCTGCGAGACCTTGAAAGAGCTGCGATTGCTGATCAGTTCCTGAAGTCATTCTTGCAGTTACAGTTATTAGACTTATCCAAGTGGGAGACTATTGGATTAGGTGTCTAAGTTCATATCTATTTATGGAATGTACTTGACCCGATTAGGATGGTCCGTTTCGGTTGCATGGCATTGCAACACTTGGATAGACTAAATGGGAGAAAGGACACTTACAGATTATTAATATATTATAAGTTCTAATATATTAATAATATTATTTAATTAGTATTGATCAAAGAATTAATTTGGAACTAATTAAGTGATCAAAAAGAGACTAATTAAATATATGGGGTTGATTGTGTAAATAATCTATTCTTGTATAGTGGGATAATGATCCATGGTTTGTATGGATTGGGCTAAAACCCATAAGGTGCTCCATAGATAGTCCATGGAGGTTACAAACCCATGGATCATGGAATATGGAAAGCCATGACAATTAGGGTTTACATGGTGTAACCCTACTTGTGCCACAACTATATAAAGACCCTTATGCAAGCACAATCGGGATACTAGTACAAGATAGAGGGCTAGCCGATTTTGAGGTGTTGGTGAACTTCTCTCAAAGTTATTCCAAGTGTTGTGGTGTTGTGTGAGACATTTGCGGCATCACACTTGAGGTGCTAGGCTGATAAGGTTCTCAAGGAATCCAAACAACAAAAGGTATGTTCTTCTTCTAGCATTTAAGTTTAAAAGTTCCCCATGGTATGCTATATAGGTTAAGAACCCTGGAAAATCAATTTTGCATGTATCATAGTAAAACATAGATCCAAGGTTTCTAGGGTTGCATGTACACCTTAGGTGTGTTAGAATGCTCAAAAACCTTCATATGGATCACCAACTCTCCTCCAGTTAGAGTCTGAACACATACTAACTGAAGCCCGCAATCAATCATCGCCCCATTGGGGCTCAACCAATCCATCCCTATAATTACCTTGCTCTCATGCAGGGGAATCGGAACCAAATCGATTAGATACTTCTTAATGAATAACTCTAAAGTGCATCCCCGGTGAACCCTTGACACTCACACCGAACGATCATCCGCAATCTCAACCTCTAGTGGATAATTCAGCTCTCCGAAACATCGTCAAACCTCCTGCTAAGCATAGGGGATACAAATGATCGATTATCCCCCCAATCGAACAAGACCAACAGAGGATACTGTTCAGAAGAAACGACCCTAGTCAACAATACAAACATCTAAGTAGGACAAATAACATAATTAAGAAGATAAGGAGAAAAATACATACCAGTGACCACATCGGGTGCTGCATGAGCCTCTTCGGCTGTTAGTGATCCTCAGAGTCATCAGAGCAGGTGTCGATATTGGTCCTCCTGATGCTAAACTCGGGCAGTTAGCCTTCTTGTGGCCCCACTGATTGCAATGGAAGCAAATTAGATCTAATCTCTGGGGGGTGGTGGTAGTAGCAGTACAATCCCTGCAAAAATTCCCCGTCTAACCGCAATTATAGCACCCCGAACCACCCGCCTTGCAGACCCCATCATGTGCCTTGTCACACTTACCACATCGGCCCCGACCCGGTTGGCCCCTCGATCTAGAATCTTAATTCATGGATTTCTTCGTCAAAACCCCATTTTCTACCCATTCTCTGCCTTCCTCTTACCTATGTGCTCCAAATCAATCTCTCATTCCCAATCCCTGGATATCATGTCGTCCAGTGTCGGGTAGGCGAAAAATTTGACAAACTCCCAAATATATGATCTCAACATGTCATGGTACCACGTCTTCCGCATCTCCTTGTCTACGACATACTGGGGTACCAATAGCACTCTCTCTAAACTTGGCAGTGATCTCCATTATGGTCTTAGTCGTCTGTCGCATATCCATAAACTCCCTCGCTAGTTGTTGCACCTCTACAGCTTGTGCAAACTCTGCTCGAAACCGGGTCACAAAATCTGACCTGATCATGGCCTCAATAGTTGGGTCTCCCATAGTATAGCCAACCTCCTCCCACCAATCCTAAGCAACCAACCTGACATTCGACCCCTCGGGGCAGAAGCTCATCATCTGGGTACACTCAATATCTGCTAGCTGACGCCTGGCAGAAATAATATCCTTCACCCCAAATAATTATTGTGACCCACATCCCCTGAAATCCTTGAAGGAGAGAGTGCGGGCTCCAGATTGGCTAGTAGCTGGATCAACCTTGAAAATATGAAGGCGATCCTCCATCAGCTTAATGATACCCACCTTGATCGACCTGAATATCACCAGGGTTACATCAAGGATGTTGTTGAGTTCAAATTATGTTGTGAGGTGTCGAAGTACCATTTGGCTTAACGAGTTTTGAAGTCTGTATTTTGTACTCGAATGTATGTATTACATAAGGCACTATTTAGAGTTCGAAGCAATACTTTTCTAGTCTTTATGTATTTTTTGTATGCTTTTGTTAACTCCTATAAATAGGTGTAAGTATAGGAGTGAAACTAACTTTGTGAACCTTTGTGAACATTACTCTTTATAACTCTTGTACTCTTTCAGAAGTAATAAAAGAGCCAAACATATCGTATGTACATTTTGAGTTCTTGATTCAACCTATACTATGATTTCGTTCATTACACTTGATTCATACGAAGGACATTTGGTATCAGAGCAGGATTCTTTCAAATGTGTAACAACCCGAAGTTGTTCATCGCCGAAAACGCATTCTACCCGTATAACTCGCCGTAAATCGATTCGTTCCGATGTCGTTTTTGGGTTAAATTAATTAAATTTATATGTTTAAATGATGCTAATGAGTGTCCAAACCTCTTAGGAACTCACGAAATTAGCCCAAAAATACTTATTCCAAAAATTTTAGAAACATTCCCGCCGAGTCACGGAAACTTAATCGGGTGCGACCAAAAGTCTCGTTTAGTGCCGATATCAGGTAGAATTCCATCGTGTCCAAGTTTGGGACCTATTTAAACGTGTTCAAGCTTTCATTTGAAGCTTTTGCTTCAATTCACAACCATCTCTCTCTAATCCTAAATCCAAGTTTAAGGGTCCAAATCATCAATTTAAGACTTCAAATCTTTGAGGTAACTTCCCTAACATGCTATACAACCTCTTTAGCCTTCAAATTCGAGTATAATCTATGGATTAGGAACATTATCATGTGTTTACGGCCCTAGAACTATCCTAGGCCGTAAACTCATATAAATGGGGTTTTTGGAGTAACAAAACCCTTCCAAACCACAATTAGACCTTAGATATGGCTAGATGACTTTATGGAATGAGTTTAGAATGCCTTGAAACATGATTTAGAGCCTTGTTTAAGAGTTTACGGCCCTGGAAGGTTCCTAGGCCGTAAACACTAATTTAGAAGGTTTTTAAGCCCTTAAACCCTTCCTAGACTCAAACAAGGCTTAGATAGGGATTATAGAATAATGGTATTTTCCTTAGAACATTTCAAACATAATTTTTGAGGAGTAAATAGGAGTTTACGGCCAAGGTTCATGCTTGGGTCGTAAACCCCTCAAAAATGGAGAGTAAACTCCTTTTCACATGTCCAAATGCCTTCAAACTTAACCAATAGCCTTGTGGTAAATCCTAGAACCATCTAAAAGTAGTTTGGAGGTCTTAAACATATCAAAATGCAACATATAATAGTTTACGGCCATAGATCATGCCCTTAGGCCGTAATCTCCCAAATATGTGTTAAATGATGCCATTAAATCATAACAAGGCTTGGAAAATTAACTAGAATCACATGTGATTGTCCTAAGTGCCTTAAATCAATTACTCATGACCATGGGAGAGTTTACGGCCGTAAACTCCAAGTTTACAGCCGTGAACTCCCTTAAAGATGGTATAAGTCCCCTTAATTTAATCCAAGGCATTTTAAGAAGTCCATTCCAACATTTCCTAGGTCCAAACAAGCCATTAAGTACTCAAAATCACACCAACATGAGTTCACGGCCGTGAACTCATGTATGTATGTGTTTTATGGATGTAAACTCCTTAAAATGTTTACCCTTGGAGAGTAATCTCAAATTCCAAGTCCCTCGTGCCATTACACGTCCGTAGATGTCACCCGGGTCACTCCAAACACTCGTTTTGAGGTGTATAATCTCATTGGAGTATAATGTTCCATATAATTAGTGATTGTAAATCTAATTAGATATATATGGACATTATTTCATTTTACATAGGGACATCGCGAGTAATCAGGCCCCGAACCGATGTTTATGTCCGAAATCGTCGCATTTCCGAGTCTGGTGAGTTTATACCCCTACTCATTTTCCGTGTTTTCAATGGGTTTTCAATGTTTTTAGGGGGGAATACAAGCAAAAAGTACAAGTGTATTTTGTACTTAAATTGATTTTCAACTCAATGGTTTTACTTACTAAATGTTTTGATTTCCAAAGATTTGTGATAACTGACGTTTTGAATTGCAGGTTAAACATAGATTTCTTTTAAGAGTGTTATAACTATATTCTCTTTGAATAAGAAATCATACTAATCATATTTAAGATCAATACGAATGTAATCTAGTACGAATACGAATACGAATACAAATACGAATACGAATATTAATTACAAATACGAATATGACTACGAATACGACTACGAATACGACTACGAATACGAATACGAATACGACGACGACTACGAATACGAATACGACTACGAATGCGAATACGACTATGAATGCGAAATGACGCCTTTGGTTGACACTAAGACTTCGAAAATACAGTTAGTGTACCCCTTGAGTGTCACCATAGTTTCGAATCTAATACGAAAATACGCCTCTTGACCTCTACTAAGTTTCAAATATATCCGCCTTAGAATGTCGACAAAGCTTCGAATACACAACTAATATACTCTTTTGGAACTCAGCAGAACTTCGAAAATATAGTAATGTACGCTTCTGTGTGATTCCAAATGTTCGAAAATACAACTAAGCTAGTAGATAATAGTCATTCGAATGTAGAATAACTAAGGGTTTAGAACACATAACTAATACTACTCACATGGTAACTACTAGTACTACGAAATCAGACTTAAGAATCAACCACCACACATAGGAAAATATGGGATTTTCCTGGGATAACATAACAACCAAGTAACAAACTTAGATACAGTTAGACAACTCAACACACAGGAAAATATGGAATTTTCCTGGGTAGCACAATAGCACATAAAATGATAAAGTAACAAACGAATAACTAAAACTGTAAGGAAAATATGGTATTTTCCTGGGTAGTACAACAACACATAAACGGATAAAGTAACAAACAGATAACTAAAACTATTAGGAAAATATGGGATTTTCCTGGAACGACATAACCAACTGTTTTCAAAATTGTAACAAAAGATAACTAAATTGTTTTCATAAGAACATATGGGATTTTCTTGATCAACAACTTTTCCAGAAAGTAAAGGAACTTGTTCTTTTTAAAACTAAACCGCTTATGAACTCACCAGCTTTATGCTGATTTTCAAACCGCTTGTATTCTCAGGTCAGCGTTAGACAGGTACACCGCAACCATTTGGAGAAGAAGGAGCGTCCCGAAGACTCGTCTTTACTTTTGTTTATATTACATATGTAAAACACTTGTACAACTTTACTTTCAAACAGATGTAAACAATATTACGTAATGTAATGTTTTGTTATTACTGCTTTACTATGTGCATTGGATTTGATACTCAACATGGAGTCAACCCCGGAAATATTTCCGCCTTTCGTTTTCGGGGTGTGACAGATTGGTATTAAAGCCCTTGTTTATAGTGAACTAGTATACCAAAGCTTACATGGTATAAGACTATAAACATTAAATGGGCCTAAGTGCTCTGAACTAAAAGTATACTCTACGAATATAAGTATTTTCTAAAGTATACAAGTATGTCGACCGTCGAAATCTGTAACTACAAGTAGAACAAAATATAAGTAAATGGGTGTTGTACACTGTGGTTAAACCTGGGCAGTTATGTAGTCGTGTCTAGGATCAATATAGCCTGGCCAACTATATTCATTCGAGACACGGCCAACATGTGCTTGGGAGTGACTGTGGTACGCAGCATACCTAAAACTTACCTAGTATCCCAAACAACGAGTCATCGCTGCAACGAACCTTGAAATACTATGGGAGTATTTCTTGAGCCGATCCTTTGTAGAAATCCTCGTATACGTGTTGTTCCTTAATCATTCCTTTAGCGATAAAATTGTCTGCCTTGATCACTCTTTCCTGCTTTATCGCTTAATATAATGTTATATCTGTCTTGATGAGATATCCCCTGATCCATATCTCATGATTCAATTCAGAGGACTTATGATCCTCCCTTTCCTGATCTTTTTAGATCATGATGCCTCCCACGACAAGACCTAGCTCAAAGAACACCAACCACCCTCCGCCGCCACCACCTCCTCTTCAAATCGATCTAGAAACACTTCAGGCAACCATTTATACCACCATATCAGCTCTCCTATCTCAACTAAACCCCAATGGTTCAGGAGGTGGTACCCAAAACCAAAACCAAGAAGGTAATCAAGGACACCGGAAGGAGTGCTCCTATAAAGACTTCATGAACGCAAAATCGACATTCTTTGATGGCACAGGGGGTGTCATTGCTCTAACTCGGTGGTTAGAGAGAATCAAATATATCTTCGAGATTTGCGCCTGTTCGGAATCTGATAAGGTGAAATTTGCCGCCTGTACGCTCACCGATAAGGCTTTGACTTGGTGGAACGGCCGAGTCAAATCCCTGACTTTACCTGTAGCAAATGCTATGGGATGGGAAGTTATGAAGGAACTACTACATGCGGAGTATTGCCCTCGGGGTGAAATCCAAAAGCTAGAACATGAGCTATGGAACCTGAAGATGAAAGGTTCCGATATCGCCACTTACACTTCAAGGTTTGATGACTTGGCACTTCTCTGTCCGGGAATGGTTACCCCGGAGAGCAAAAAGGTAGAAAGGTTCATCTGGGGATTAACTCAGCCGACCAAAGGGAATGTTATAGCAGTGAAGCCGGATACATATGACAGCGCCAAGTGTCTAGCTCAAACATTGATCGATCACAATGATGATCAAGAGGAAGTAGGCACCACTCCTGAGCCAACAGAAAAGAGTGGCGAGAAAAGAAAGTTTTGGAGAAAGAAGAAGAAGAGTCAGTCTTCCTCATAACCCTCGAAGAAACAGCAAATAGTGGTAGTCCACGCTGCCACTATTCCTGCTGTTGTTTCTGTTGTCAATTCCACATCCCAAGTACCTGTTACCGGATATGTCGGTACCCTCCCGTGGTGTGACAGATGTAACTACCACCATCGCATCCCTGGCCCTTGTCGTGCAAAGTTCTGTAGAAGCTGTGGCCAGGAAGGTTACCTTGCACGAACATGCAAAACCCCAACCCCGTCAACTAGTCAAGCTTCCGGAGCAGGTATCGGTCAAACCTGTTACAGCTGTGGAGAGGTCGGGCACTATAAGCGAAACTGTCCAAAGACAGTAACGTTAGGCAACACCGGGAGAGTCCTAACTATGGGGCAAGAAAGGACAGCCGCCGATCCCACCGTTGCCACAGGTATACTTCTTTCTGATAAATTTTGTGCCCATAATCCTTTTTGATTCTAATGATGAAAGGATTTGTTAACCATTCATTCAAATATCTTTTTAAATTAAATCCTTTGTTAATAATCGAAACGTGCACCGTCGAGATGACCAACCAGTGAGAAAGAAAGCGTTAACGTCATACCCTTAGATCGTATCCTCAATTCGGATGGTTATCCCTTTCCATTTGATCTAAAGGTAAACCTTTCATAGAAAACATTGATGCAAACTAGGCATGGAATAACTTAGTCTCATTCATGCGGTTAGTCTTGTCTTCGAAAGCTTAGAAAGTTTTTCCATACATTCCCCGTCCGTATGATATTCGGGAAAGCGGGAAGTCTGTAACTTTTTCCCTGATGCCTTTCCATGAATCCTCGAGAATTCTTTTCCGAACGTCTAGTCAAGTCTCATACTAATCTAGTTCATGGAGCTACCTCGTAGCCGAACCTTTGGAAGATGATGTATCCAATTCAGCGACCAGGACCGGATGTGATCACCACGAGTTCGTAGTGGTACCCTTCAGTCAAACCATTTTCCTTGATCTTGTAGTAAACAAAGCAGCCATACCGTGGGCCGATAACCCACAGGTCCCAGAATTCTCTGTCAGGATCATCAAACCCTTAGTTACTCTGCCACATGAAGATGTACCTCCTTTTTGGAATTTGTTTCTGTTGGAAGCTTTATCCTAGGGAAAACATGGAATGCTTTAGAAAAGCGAAATACTTCTCTTGTGATACAGTAGACCCTTCGCAACCCTTGTGAAATCGATTCCGTAACTTTCAAACTTCGATTTCCCTAGGAAATCAGTAGCACCCATCTGGTACTTCACATCTCAGTCTTTGAAAAGTATCTAACTAACGAAATCAAGATGCGTCCCAATAGTGAGGGTTCACTGAGACGTCAAGCGGAGACCCGATGTCACTTGGGAGCGCGAAAACCCGAAGCAGCAAATCCACCCGTATCTCATTCAAGTTCATGACTTGTATCGTAATCATTGAATTTCGGGATGAAATTCCCTCTAATGGGGGGATAATGTACCAACCCGAAGTTGTTAATCGCCGAAAACCCATTCTACCCGTATAACTCGCCGTAATTCGATTCATTCCGATGTCGTTTTTAGGTTAAATTAATTAAATTTATATGTTTAATTGATGCTAATGAGTGTCCAAACCTCTTAGAAACTCACGAAATTAGCCCAAAAATACTTATTCCAAAACTTTTAGAAACATTCCCGCCGAGTCACGGAAACTTAATCGGGTGCGACCAAAAGTCCTGTTTAGTGCCGGTATCGGGTAGAATTCCATCGTTTCCAAGTTTGGGACCTATTTAAACCTATTCAAGCTTTCATTTAAAGCTTTTGCTTCAATTCACAACCATCTCTCTCTAATCCTAAATCCAAGTTTAAGGGTCCAAATCATCAATTTAAGGCTTCAAATCTTTGAGGTAACTTCCCTAACATGCTATACAACCTCTTTAGCCTTCAAATTCGAGTATAATCTATGGATTAGGACCATTATCATGTTTTTACGGCCCTAGAACTATCCTAGGCCGTAAACTCATATAAATGGGGTTTTTGGAGCAACAAAACCCTTCCAAACCACAATTAGACCTTAGATATGGCTTGATGACTTTATGGAATGAGCTCAGAATGCCTTGAAACATGATTTAGAGCCTTGTTTAAGAGTTTACAGCCCTGGAAGGTGCCTAGGCCGTAAACACTAATTTAGAAGGTTTTTAAGCCCTTAAACCCTTCCTAGACTCAAACAAGGCTTATATATGGATTATAGAATAATGGTATTTGCCTTAGAACATTTCAAACATAATTTATGAGGAGTAAATAGGAGTTTACGGCCAAGTTTCATGCTTGGGCCATAAACCCCTAAAAAATGGAGAGTAAACCCCTTTTCACATGTCCAAATGCCTTCAAACTTAACCAATAGCCTTGTGGTAAATCCTAGAACCATCTAAAAATAGTTTTGAGGTCTTAAACATATCAAAATGCAACATATATGAGTTTACGGCCATAGATCATGCCCTTAGGCCATAAACTCCCAAATATGTGTTAAATGATGCCATTAAATCATAACAAGGCTTGGAAAATTAACTAGAATCACATGTGATTGTCCTAAGTGCCTTAAATCAATTACTCATGACCATGGGAGAGTTTACGGCCTTAAACTCCAAGTTTACAGCCGTGAACTCCATTAAACATGGTATAAGTCCCCTTAATTTAATCCAAGGCATTTTAAGAACTCCATTCCAACATTTCCTAAGTCCAAACAAGCCATTAAGTACTCAAAATCACACCAACACGAGTTCACAGCCATGAACTCATGTATGTATGTGTTTTATGGATGTAAACTCCTTAAAATGTTTACCCTTGGAGAGTAAACTCAAATACCAAGTCCCTCGTGCCATTACACGTCCGTAGATGTCACCCGGGTCACTCCAAACACTCGTTTTGAGGTGTATAATCTCATTGGAGTATAATGTTCCATATAATTAGTGATTGTAAATATAATTAGATATATATGGACATTATTTCATTTTACATAGGGACATCACGAGTAATCAGGCCCCGAACGGACGTTTAGTGTCAAAAATCGTCGCATTTCCGAGTCCGGTGAGTTCATACCCCTACCCTTTTTCCGTGTTTTCAATAGTTTTTCAATGTTTTCAGGGGGGGAATACAAGCAAAAAGTACAAGTGTATTTTGTACTTAAACTGATTTTCAACTCAATGGTTTTACTTACTAAATGTTTTGATTTCCAAAGATTTGTGATAACTGACGTTTCGAATTGCAGGTTAAACATAGATTTCTTTTAAGAGTGTTATAATTATATTCTCTTTGAATAAGAAATCATACTAATCATATTTAAGATCAATACGAATGTAATCTAGTACGAATACGAATACAAATACGAATACGAATACGAATACGAATATGAATACGAATATGAATTACAAATACGAAAATGACTACGAATACGACTACGAATACGAATACGAATACGAATACGAATACGAATACGACTACGAACACGAATACGACTACGAATGCGAATACGACTACAAATGCAAAATGATGCCTTTGGTTGACACTAAGACTTCGAAAATACAGTTAGTGTACTCCTTGAGTGTCACCAAAGTTTCGAATCTAATACGAAATACGCCTCTAGACCTCTACTGAGTTTCAAATATATCCGCCTCAGAATGTCGACAGAGCTTCGAATACACAACTAATATACTCTTTTGGAACTCAGCAGAACTTCGAAAATACAGTAATGTACGCTTCTGTGTGATTCCAAATATTCGAAAATACAACTCAGCTAGTAGATAATAGTCATTCGAATGTAGAATAACTAAGGGTTTAGAACACATAACTAATACTACTCACATGGTAACTACTAGTACTACGAAATCAGACCTAAGAATCAACCAACACACATAGGAAAATATGGGATTTTCCTGGGATAACATAACAACCAAGTAACAAACCGAGATACAAATAGACAACTCAACACATAGGAAAATATGGGATTTTCCTGGGTAGCACAATATCACATAAACGGATAAAGTAACAAACGAATAACTAAAATTGTAAGGAAAATATGGGATTTTCCTGGGTAGTACAACAACACATAAACGGATAAAGTAACAAACAAATAACTAAAACTATAATGAAAATATGGGATTTTCCTTGAACGACATGACCAACTGTTTTCAAAATTATAACAAAAGATAACTAAACTGTTTTCATAAGAACATATGGGATTTTCTTGATCAACAACTTTTCCAGAAAGTAAAGGAACTTGTTCTTTTCAAAACTAAACTGCTTTTGAACTCACCAGCTTTATGCTGATTTTCAAACCGCTTGTATTCTCAGGTCAACGTTAGACAGGTACACCGCAATCATTTGGAGAAGAAGGAGCGTCCCGAAGACTCGTCTTTACTTTTGTTTATATTACATATGTAAAACACTTGTACAACTTTACTTTCAAACAGATGTAAACAATATTATGTAATGTAATGTTTTGTTATTACTGCTTTACTATGTGCATTGGATTTGATACTCAACGTGGAGTCAACCCCGGAAATATTTCCGCCTTTGGTTTTCGGGGTGTGACAAAATGTTTTTTTGGTTTTCTCATTTTTTCAAAAGTTTTCAATTGCTATTTTCAATTCATAAATTTTCCGCACTTTTGATTTAGAAAATCTGACTAGTCAATTGATTTGAGTCGATTCTATATTTTGTTGGACAAATCGAGTGTTCTCTGATCTATTCCTAATAGAATAATATGTTAGATTTTGTTCTTTGAAGCTTTTTCATCTTCTCAAATCTGTACATCAATGGCGAACTTCAACATGAATACGATGGATGGTTTCTCTCATCTTCTCGGTTCTTCACCCAAATTTCTGATGCTAGTTCATGAATATTACGAGCAATGGGCAAATAGAATGAAAGATTATCTCAATGGATTGATGAAGATCTTTGGCGTTGTATCACGAGTGGAAACTACCATCCTCAAATTTTGGAACATATAGGAACAACAGGTTCCTCTGCTAATGTTGGTGTGCAAGCTGACAAACAGAAAGCGAATGATAAGAGGTGTATGCGTGAACTTCACGGTGCTCTTCCACCGGTTGTTTACAATTATGTTTGTGGTTGCAGATCAAAAAAAGAAATATGGGATATGTTGAATGTGAAGTATCAGGGAAGCGAGAAGACAAGGAAAAGTTATGTTAAGCAGTGTTTACTTGAATTGGGTGAATTCAAGCAAAAGGATGGTGAAACAATAGATTGTACTATGATCATCTAAACGAGTTGATCTTCAAATGAATTCATTATGGAGTCATACGTTCTAGTCTCGAGTACAATCTCACCTTCTTAATGGGACTTCAATAACTAGTCGTTGGGAGATCTCTATAATGTTCTAAAATCTCATGAGAGTGAAATCAATGAAATTGCTGAAGAGGGAAAAATGAATTTGGGTGGTCCTCTTGCATTGATTTCGAAGGTGTCTGGAAAAGAGTCTGAATTTGAGTCTGCTGAGATTGATGGTTCTGGTGATGAGGGTTTTCTTATGAATTCGGAACATGAAGTAGTGGCCTATTATTCGAACAACAAAGTTAAGAAGTTCATTAAGAAGACATTTAATCCGAAGTTTAAAGGAAACAATGATTTCAAAGGAAATTCATCGTCTAGGAAAAGTGTTAGAGAAGAGTCGAAGGTTGAGGAAACGGAGTGTAAGACTGCTGGTGAGAAGGTGGAGAAGAAGCTAAAAGGAGATTCTAGATTTGATTGTAATGATTACAATGGTGCTAACCATTTGACAGTTGATTGCAAGTTGGGGAAAAGAGAGGAAAAGAAAGAAAGAGTGAAGGATGAAGCCTACTATGGAGAAAGGCTGAAGGAAGTAAGAGCAAGGACGAAGGGAATGTCACTCGTTGCGAAGGGAAGTGGTGATAAGGGTGGTACCTGTTGGGTTTTGAGCACTATAACACTCATATGGTGCACATGCAACCCTAAATGCTTTGGATCTATGTTTTCTCTAATTATATAAGCATTTTGTTTTTCCAAAGCATTCACCCTAACTAGCATACAATTGAAGTTATATATTAAAACTTAGTTTGGATGCATACCTCTTGAGTAGGGTAGAGTTCTTGACCTTTGAAAGCTTGAGAACCTCAAGTGTGATGCCTCTACTGGTTCACAAACACTAATATGCAAGACGAGGCTTAAGAGGATAAGTTACTTAGTTCACAAAGAAGGTCCAACCGACTTTGGTTCATGAGGGTTCTATTTATAGTGCTAGGGTTAGATCTTTGCAAACCCTAATGACCTTTTACATTCTTATGCTCCATAGGTTTAACCTCCATGGACTATCCATGGATTATTTCGTTGGTTTAGCCCATCTACATAATCATAAATCATTGGCCCAAACTATAAGAATCGTTGATTTACACAATTAATCCTCATATATTTAATTAGTCTCTTTTGACCACAAAATTAATTCCAAATGAATTCTTGACCAATACTAATTAAATAATTTCATATTAATATATTAT
Source organism: Lactuca sativa (assembly GCF_002870075.4). Taxonomy (NCBI): domain Eukaryota; kingdom Viridiplantae; phylum Streptophyta; class Magnoliopsida; order Asterales; family Asteraceae; genus Lactuca; species Lactuca sativa. The sequence continues at coordinate 309,441,648 of NC_056630.2, read as the reverse complement.
ACTTGTAATATATTAATAAACCATAAATAACCTTATTCTCAAAATCCATCCTATCAAATTGCACTGGTGAAGGCAACCCAAAAGGACCATGCTACAATCGGGTCAAGTACACCCTAGTTATCATTATGGGCTTAAACACTAATCCAATAGTACCTATCAAATCTGGTCGTCTGGATGATTTGATGAGGAGATGAGGAACCCCACACACAGTGCTATGCATGCGAGATTTAAGGAAGGAAGTTCTGAAGAAGAGAAAGTAACAAGAAAGTGCTTTGTTTCAATTGGAGCAGAAAAATCTCCAAAGACTTTGAATGTACGTTCTCTTCTCGAATCCTTTAATAATCCTTTCAGTTCATATGATGTTGTTTTATCTGACTTTGATGCTACTATAACTTATGTTAATAACATGCTTATTTCTATTAGTAGTGATGCTGAAAAATCGAAATCTTTGTTGATAGAAACACAGAAACGTTTGGAGACAAATAGGAGTAGAGTAGATTAATAAATAATAAATAAATTTATTCTCAAAAGCCCATCCTATCAAATTGCTGTAACACCGTGGTTTTCAAATCAAAATTTTTCATTTAAATAATCAATTTAATATTAAAACACTTGTTTAAAATCTTATTCATATTCGAATTACAAAACATAGTTCCATTTTCATTTGAACAGACAACCAGGATCCTCCAAATTACAACTCTTTCCTCGGTGTGTACAATCGAGCCGATGCCATTCCGCGTTACTGAAAGAACCTGAAACAACATAACATAAATACTGTAAGCACGAAGCTTAGTGAGTTCCCCAATATACACTTACGCACATACGCCTTTCCAGGCCCTGACCTTCCGGTCCTCATTACCACGCCTTCCGGCCCATAACATAATCGCCTTCCGGCCCATAACATATTGCCTTCCGGCCCACATAACATACATAGCACATATAACAAATAACTCACCACATATAGCATACATATCACATAACATATCCGACCTTCCGGTCACACAGTCAAACCCTTCCGGGTACAGTATAGTGAGAAGACTCACCTCGCGGCCACTGGAAGATAGCAACTCCTGAAATCTCTTGCACTTGATCCTCCGAGCTACAAGCTCCCTGTCTCATCATATATCTCTTTTTAATACTTCTATCTTCCACGTTAACTGACCCTAAAACGTTACACACAGGTCAACTCTGGTCAACGGCCATCTCGACTGGACTCGGCGAGTACCCTGGCGACTCGGCGAGTCTAGTCGTCCTCACCAATTCCTGCATGATCCCTTTCTACTCATCGAGTATCCCTCTTGACTCGACGAGGTCCTCGTGGAAGAATCGCGTGGCCACCCCGACTCTACTCGCCGAGCCTGAAGAACAAACTCGGCGAGTCCCGGTGAATCTTCAAGCTACTCGCCGAGTCTGATCATCCGACTCGGCGAGTCTACGCCATGCAGTCGATCGAACTGCTTCCTGAGATACATATATTCTCAAATATACAAACATGGGACCTTCTGGACCTCTAAGGGTCCTAATACAAGGTTATAAACGTTGAATAACAACACAACAATCCATCTAGACTCCAAATGGGTTCCATAAACCCTAAATCTATATACACATCAATCACAGGAGAATGTAGTCCGAATTATTACCTGAATGATGTACCTTCCATGTCCCCAAACTTCAGAACTCGAACTCCCTGCAGTTCCTTTAGCCAAAACTCTTCTCCTCCTTGCACAACAATTCCTTCAAGGTCACCAATGGCCTTCAAACTTGCTCTAGCCGCCCCAGTCGCCTAGGGTTCTTCCCAATCGATCCAAAGTCGTGAAATGACGGCATAATAACCCTTATATACGACCCAATACTGAACGGCTAGGGTTTCCGCTGAACAGCGTCGACTCGCCGAGTCCATATCTGGACTCGTCGAGTCCAGTCGTGAACCCGCGACCAAACCTGCGACCCTACTCGGCGAGTCTGGCTCCAACTCGTCGAGTCTCCCCTTTAAAACACCCCCAAAATGCAACTTAACAATACTTGAGATTTTGGGCTGTTACAATTCTCCCCCACTAGAATTAGACTTCGCCCTCGAAGTCTCACTCTGAAAATAGCTCTGGCTGCTGCTCCCGCATCTCACGTTTCGGCTTCCCTAGACACTACCGATCTCTCCCGAGGCCGCTACTGAACCAATACCAGAGGTACCTCCTTGTTCCTCAGAACCTTGATCTTCCGATCTCCGACGGCCACTGGCCTCTCGACGTAACACAGGCTCGCATCCACCTAATCGTTCTCTAGTAGAACCACTGCTGACTCATTCGCTATACACCTCTTCAATTGCGACACATACCAGTGTCATGGATCCGTCCCAATTCCGTTGACAGCTCCAAACGGTAGGCCACCCTTCCTACCTTCGCACCTTCACGAAAAGACCCAACATACCGGAGCCCCCCATTTACCCCTCTTCCTAAATCGAAACACCCCGTCAGAAATACGAAGTCGCCGACCTGAATCACATGCTCGTAACGGCGTCTGTCTGCATAACTTTCCTGTTAACTCTAGACGATCACTAACTCTCTTTAACCTGCTGAGTCTGCCCTGTCAACTAAAGTACGAACTCTGAACTGCTCATCACTCTCTGTAATCGGAAATTACCCAAGATGCACTCTGCTCCAAATCTCAACGATCACTCAACCCATAAGGGTTAGGAAACCCTGAACCACCGGATCCCCGATCCAAAGCCCACTTTGCCCATTCCGGACCGACTGAGAGATCCGTTCTCCCTCTCTGATCAACTCTCACAAGTTCCCTCTTGCCATCACATACACATACTGAACTAGTCCCAACACTCGCAGGTTGAAAAACCCGATTCACTGATGATATCCTCGAACATCTCCCAAGACGAACCACTAATATCCGTCCTATACCCTGATCAGAATCACACTGAGAATTCAAGATTCTCTATTCCCTTGCATCCTTTCTGAGTCTCGTCAGTCATCCCAACCCGGATGGGTTCCTACTTCACTGCCGCAAACACGATGCTCGAAACCATACTTGAAATACTCTAACCATAATTATGCTCTGCAGCTTTCACTTTCGTGAACTTGCACCCCTTCGGAGTTACACACCTTCCTCTTTTCCTTTTTCCAAGGAACCCTCTTGGCCATAATGCCACTCCAACCGGTGCCACGGTGCTCGCCCCAAGCGACACCACCCTTTTTGCGTAATCGCTATCCACATACTCTGGTTCTCATTGCAGGGGCTCTCAATCTCATGCACTCTCTCCACTCATCAAGATCACTGCCTCAGCTAAGCAAGATCACCAATCCCGGGGCCCGACCTTCCAATGTAATCACACTGCTCATACACCATCCGTAATCTCAAACTGATCCAGCAATACCAACAGAGTCTCCAGCATGACTGGACCGACTCTCATAACACATACTAGCCACTCGAGGCTATATCTCTGTGGGTCCGTACACCCAACTCTGCGAACCCTCAGGTTCGAACTCTGGGAACCTTCCGGTTCCAACTCTAGAAACATGCACAACATAAATCCCGTGGGATTAACGCAGTACAACCCATCACGTACCTCAAACATACCAATACTCTGATCACATAACCCCGGTTACTTACTCAAGCTTGATCCCGGCCTTCTCTCAGGCCTCCACAGTCAAATGTCCTAGGTCTGTATCCCGCCCCGCATACCCGACACTCGCTCTCGTCGGCCTATACTCTGCGCTGACAAACACTGCTGAATCCCGGCAGCTACGCACCCTCATATACTCATCGATCTCCCGGAGAATTTTCTAATTCTCCCCCCCACTAAAGCACTGACTAACTGCCACCGATCGTCATTAACGACCTTACAGAACAATCCTGTACAAAGAGAACAATTACACACTGACTGCTTCCCGCAAGCACAAGCAGCCCTCAGCAAAACACACCTCCTCCCTGATCAACCCACTCACAAGAATCTAGTCCTTCAACCATCCACTTCACGACTGTAGATGCTACCCGACAATCAACCCAGTGCCGCATCTCCCCTAACAACCCCCACGAACGATAACCAAAGGAATCCTCGACAATAACCCATAACCAAACTCACAATCTGCCCAAAGGATGAACACCACATCGAAAACCGCACAAGACTACTGACACTAAAACACCAATTATAACCATACCCAACCATCAGGGAATAACGTATGCCAAAGCGAAAACCTGAAGCACCAATCCATAACCATGCCAGACCCGCGAAACATCGAATACCGCATCGAAATCCATACAAGATACCAGCACAAACAATACGCCAAATCAATGCAAGACAATTAAGACATCATGAAAGCATCATACCCGCAGCTGCCTCCGGCACTGCTCCGTCTCCCTCTGTCGCACACAGATAAACACGACCCTGAGCCCTCTGGGGCTCCGCTCCATCCTGTCCTCCTCAAATCCCGAATTGGCACTGACTGCCAACAATCTCGTGCACAGTGCCCCTCCTTTCCGCACTTGCGGCATCACCACCGGACCCGCAAGCTCCGATGTAACCCCTTTTTACTCGATCATCGACACCTATGGTCTCATGCTTTCTTACTGCATCTCTATACTCCACTTATTACTACTCCTGACAATTCTTGCTTTCTAACATACTGCACCCGGTTCTCCCCCACTAGGGTTCGAACCAACACCAATTAGTATACAATCAACCCACGACTACCTTTCACCAGCGAAATCGTACCTGCCCCAGAAAAGTGCTGTGCAACACCCGATAGTCCCTCCCCTTATGAAGTCAATCAATCCCCCATACTCTGAACCTCTAGCTAACTCTTCAAGAACTTTTCATCACGGCTGCCTCTAATCGTTCCAAATCCCATACTGATCTAATACTAAGCACCTGCACTGCTCGATAACATATCTGGCTCGTAGAATGCACCGCAGCATCATCGTTCCTCTCATCTCAACTCATCAATCCGTATCCAACGCCGGATTTGTCCCAAGAACAGGGACTTACTCTCAACATAGACGACAACTCTCCGTACTGCAAAACTCGTCTGAACTCTTCACTGCTACCACTATAACCCAACCTGTTATTCTCAATTAGGTGTGGTGTGGTTCTCGACTACCTCAGCCCCAACTGACTGTCTGTTCACGGTAAATCTCTGTCTCGCGGTACACCCGCTACCTGATGCTCTGAGGGAAGTCATTATCGATAACTACCTGTAGGGTGTACTCCCAAATCCAGAACTGAAACACCAGACCTCTCGCGTCTTGCACACGAGCATAAATGACACTACCCACCCAAAAGGTGACCTCTCCTCTGTCGTCTGATTGCTCGACTCAACTGAAATTCTCCCCTGTCTTTGACTCTTACCAAAATACTCTGATAGGCACTCGCCTTTCCCCTCGAGGAACGCCTCTCCGTACTCAATCATGGTCTACAGGCCTGAAACCCATAGCGTCCAATCTCTACCTCATCGGTCATAACCGGATAACAAGATAGCCACAAGCATCATCCACTACGAACCATGGTACTCATCCCATGACATCCCTCCTCAACATGCTTCGGTGTATGGTACCTGAACCATAGCACCACTCCCCAATCTGCTCCAATGTATAGCACTCGGACCACAACATCTATCTCAATCTGTTCCGATGTATGGTGCCCGGACCATAACATCACTCTGTATCCGCTCCGATGTATGGAATCCGAACCATAACACCACCCCTCAATCGGTTCCTTAGGACCTTTAGGATGCCCCCTGTATCAAGTATGGGTCCTCTGCTTTCAGTAGTACGGGCCCATACTACCTGCCACATCTACCCATACTTTCCACACGGACCATCCCAGAGTTCCTAAGTAGCTGATAAACCTGCTCTTTCACCCATCTCATCGCGCGTGCTCGCTTTCCAGCGAAATCCTCTACTCTACCAGCGCACTCATCTGGCTAGGTTTACTCCCTAGTCCCTTCCGCTGTCCTCCCACTTCTTTGCTATCAGCTGCTGAAGAGTTCCTAATGATGCCAGCCCTCTACCTCCTGAGTATCGTTATACTCACTTAGTAGCTGACTCCCATCATCGATAACTCCACAAAGCACAAAGCAAGCAGCATTCGAGCATTGAAGCATACATAGGACTCCCCACCTGTGGTAGCTCCACCTTCTCGGCTCATCCTCGGAAGTACCTTTGTACCCCGTAGCTTTACCCCTTGTGCGTTCTAACTAGATACTCTCACTCATCACATACACACAAAAGCATAACGCACATATAACAGCAAACCCTAGACTAAGGCATCACAAATCAGGCCACTCTAGTCCTAAGATGTGAAATACCTAGCCTGTCTCTAGCATGCAATAATGTCTCATAAAGTGCATAATAGATATTTCATAATACAAAAGTAAGGGTATTTTGGGAAATCACCGTTTGGCTCTGGCTGATTGTACACACTGCTCTTTCTTGCTTTCTCTTTGAACTCTTATTCACTTTTAGAAAACTATTTATTTGAAAACCTTTTCTTAATTCCTCAGTTTGAGTCCAGACTCACCCGTAGGCGCGTCCGAATCCCTCAAACCTGGCTCTGATACCAATTTGTAACACCGTGGTTTTCAAATCAAAATTTTTCATTTAAATAATCAATTTAATATTAAAACACTTGTTTAAAATCTTATTCATATTCGAATTACAAAACATAGTTCCATTTTCATTTGAACAGACAACCAGGATCCTCCAAATTACAACTCTTTCCTCGGTGTGTACAATCGAGCCGATGCCATTCCGCGTTACTGAAAGAACCTGAAACAACATAACATAAATACTGTAAGCACGAAGCTTAGTGAGTTCCCCAATATACACTTACGCACATACGCCTTTCCAGGCCCTGACCTTCCGGTCCTCATTACCACGCCTTCTGGCCCATAACATAATCGCCTTCCGGCCCATAACATATTGCCTTCCGGCCCACATAACATACATAGCACATATAACAAATAACTCACCACATATAGCATACATATCACATAACATATCCGACCTTCCGGTCACACAGTCAAACCCTTCCGGGTACAGTATAGTGAGAAGACTCACCTCGCGGCCACTGGAAGATAGCAACTCCTGAAATCTCTTGCACTTGATCCTCCGAGCTACAAGCTCCCTGTCTCATCATATATCTATTTTTAATACTTCTATCTTCCACGTTAACTGACCCTAAAACGTTACACACAGGTCAACTCTGGTCAACGGCCATCTCGACTGGACTCGGCGAGTACCCTGGCGACTCGGCGAGTCTAGTCGTCCTCACCAATTCCTGCATGATCCCTTTCTACTCGTCGAGTATCCCTCTTGACTCGACGAGGTCCTCGTGGAAGAATCGCGGGGCCACCCCGACTCTACTCGCCGAGCCTGAAGAACAAACTCGGCGAGTCCCGGTGAATCTTCAAGCTACTCGCCGAGTCTGATCATCCGACTCGGCGAGTCTACGCCATGCAGTCGATCGAACTGCTTCCTGAGATACATATATTCTCGAATATACAAACATGGGACCTTCTGGACCTCTAAGGGTCCTAATACAAGGTTATAAACGTTGAATAACAACACAACAATCCATCTAGACTCCAAATGGGTTCCATAAACCCTAAATCTATATACACATCAATCACAGGAGAATGTAGTCCGAATTATTACCTGAATGATGTACCTTCCATGTCCCCAAACTTCAGAACTCGAACTCCCTGCAGTTCCTTTAGCCAAAACTCTTCTCCTCCTTGCACAACAATTCCTTCAAGGTCACCAATGGCCTTCAAACTTGCTCTAGCCGCCCCAGTCGCCTAGGGTTCTTCCCAATCGATCCAAAGTCGTGAAATGACGGCATAATAACCCTTATATACGACCCAATACTTAACGGCTAGGGTTTCCGCTGAACAGCGTCGACTCGCCGAGTCCATATCTGGACTCGTCGAGTCCAGTCGTGAACCCGCGACCAAACCTGCGACCCTACTCGGCGAGTCTGGCTCCAACTCGTCGAGTCTCCCCTTTAAAACACCCCCAAAATGCAACTTAACAATACTTGAGATTTTGGGCTGTTACAATTGCACTGGTGAAGGCAACCCAAAAGGACCATGCTACAATCGGGTCAAGTACACCCTAATTATAGTTGTGGGTTTAGACACTAAATCCAACAGTCTCCCACTTGGATAAGTCTAATAACTATAACTTCCAACATAACTCTAGGATCCGACTTAGCAATCTTATGCTTTAAAAAGTCGTTGTTAACTCTGACCCAGTCAGTGACACATCCTTTGGATAAGGGATCATATAATCCTCTGTTCTCAAGATATCAGGTGGACAAATATATGGAACAATGTCATACTTATTGTCCAACAGTTTGTTTCCCGATTTTCGATTCGTCTGACATAGAACATAACTAAACACATCAATTTAGTTCTGACCAGGCCTAATACATACTCAAAACAAAATCATCGAGGGACCCAAAATATTGCTTTTAATCCTCTTAGGATAAAAGGGAACAGATAAACTTTGACATTATATGCTTGTACTAACTTCTCATTAAATCATGCACAACGATACGTTTTATACCATCAAGTTATAGATGCGTTTTCGTATCATCAATGTACAACCAACTTGTTGTCAACAACTCATATATCTTGGTTTGAAGACTTATGATATTATCGTCTCACGATCACTCGAGATAAATTCCATGAAGTGATTCAAGTGAACGCGAGTTGATCCAATACTCTAATCTTATTCAGAAGTACTCATGAATGGTGTAGCAAGCCTATTGCTATGCCTAACTCCTTAGACAAATCTACAAGCTAACTCATGACGGTCTTCTTTCATAGCTACTTCCAAAGTATGATCGACTGTGGATAGTTTGAATAATCTTATTATTTGGGAAGTCAAAACATGCAAAGTGAAAAACAAGAATAATATTAATCCTATATGGCGCCAAAACTTGTGAGTGTAAATAAAACACCTTTTATTTAATCATCATATTGATTACTCATTATTCTTTCTATAATGTTTCGATTGATCAACTTAATACTTGAATTAAAACAATAGTTATCCCATGCTCCAAGCATGCACACTATGTTTATCTATGGTCCTTACTTTGTGAAATTGATCAACTGTAAACATTTACATCGATACTCATTTCATAATTCCAAATCTTTAAGCGTAAGAATACCAAATTCTTGCCACTATTTGAATGCGTTAGTTCTAAAATATTATGCGAATATTCTTTAGAAGATTGCTACAAGACAATTCCATGGAGATGAAGTCTCAAATTCAAAGTACATTCCTTTGAACATCCTTCTTTTCATAAAAGTTTCTAACTTACTCATATATATGCTTGATGTCTAACTCCCATTATGGAAACTTTTCCATAATTTCCATATGACTATCCATTCTTAACAGCATCCTATCTATTCAGAATTATATCAATATGGTCCGTTCATTATTATACTTCCAACTATCCATAAGCAACCAATCCTTAGCAAACCTTAGATTATCCTTGATAGTTGTTTAACCACTTTAGTCATAATTAGTTCTAGTCCCCTTTCCCTCTTAATTGCCTAGGCATTTGGAAAATTAGAACACATGAATATTATAGCATATGAAATCGACCTTGTATCCGAAGCATATAGGACACGATTCATAATTGATGGGTTATGAGCATAACATCATTCCTATGATGTTCATGCAACCCTAATTGATTTGATCAATGATCCTATGAACTAGCATATAACACTCAAATTGACATATAAACTAGGGTTTAGATCTTTGTAATGGTGTTGATTATGATGGGATGTGCAGAATTAATAAAGATCTAGTGAATCATCATGTAAACTCAAGAACACAAGGAGTAAATAAATCTGTGTAAGCTCATATTAGATCTAGAAAGGATATACAAAATGGGTTTTGTACAAATTCTCTCTCTAGTCTAACACTCCAAAATGATCCTTCTTACATATGGGAGTCACTCACTTCCTATTTATAGGAAAGACTCAACCCATTTACACATACAATAAGGTAAGCCATAAAACACTACATCCAAGAGTGACTTTGTGATGTGATTTGTAATCGAGTTTAAAACAGATTCAAGTACGAATTAAGGAAGAGTAATAACGATGAATACGAGAGTAAATAGAATATTTGTTCAACTTGTATTATGCTTTTGAATTTACAGATTACAATGAATAAACTGTAAAGACTTAGTGAAAAACTCTCTTTAATCACTTAGTACAGACCCCTATTTATAGGAGAACAAAAGCATAACAATACTAAGGACTAGACATTAAGACTACTCTTTATAATGCCTTAGTATAAATAACATTACATCCGAAGACTCCTTCTTACGAAGACAAAATAAACTTCGTAACAATCTAACTGACACTTCGACTATTACAACATTTAAGCCCTAACAATCTCCCCTTTGGAATCAAGGTCGAAGTCTTCAAGACGTCAGTGATTGAACGGCATACATCAGCACTCTTCGGATTTCCATGTACCAAGAGATAACTTTCTTTATCTCTTTCTTATCTCCTTCTGAATTCTTCTTGCAATGGTTCATACGAACAATTAAGTTCGTATATTGCGAGTTGGTGTATCTCTCCACTTCGCAAGTTTGAAATAAGAACCTTTTAGCTCTTCCAGCTTTGTCTTTTCCTGCAAAAACAATCCCTAAAGGATTTAAACAAATTTCACCATCTTCGTACTTGTTCAGCTCATTTTGTTTCTTCGTTGGTGCCATTGGTGCAGTTATGTCGAAGCCTTTGACAATAGCAAGTTCGACATCTGTTTGAGCTAAGCACTCAAAATAATTCTCCAAAAATATTTTAATGTGCTTGCACCCAAGACTAAAAACATCTGGTTCTGTGTCTTGGAGAAAAAGAAAATGATTTGTCTTTGAGCATCAAGGCAATGTTGATTAGATCATATGTGTTCATCAAAGGAAAGTCTGCCACTGTGAATTCTTTTAACTTGCCACTTGTTCTTGCCACAGTGTACTTCAAATTTTCGAACTTCCCTTCGAATATGACATCCCTTTTTATAGATATCACCTTCTTAATCTTCTCCGAAGACCATACTTCCTCTTGAGCCTTCGCCAATACTGCATGAAACCTTATCTTCATCTTCTTTCCCTCTTCGGTTTCCATTGATTTTGTTTCAGCTTTGAACTGTGGCATAACGAACATCATTTCATTGACTGGAAAGTCAAGTTGACCAAAGTCTGTGTTCGTAACCACATAGCTCTTTTTCGGAACCTTTTCAAAAGAATACATGTGATCAAACATCACCCAGGATTCTATTGTTTCGTAGTTGAAAACTTTCGAAGGATCACCCTTATCAACATTCGAACCATCTAAAGCTCTTTGTCTCATTATACTTTGAACATGTCTCATTCTATCAACCTCAGCTGCCACCTCAGCTTTCTTCTCTCTATTTGACTTCTCAATCATAACTCCTTTTCCCTTGTCTTTAATGTTTGACGAAGCCATATTCTTTGAAGAAGATACATCAATTTGTTTCTCAGTTACAATACCTTTTGATATAGGTTTTGAAATTGGAACTGTTGTAATCACAGTCGAAATAACTGGATCAGCTGAAACAACAGATGGCTTTACTACTACTTTCGAAGGATATACTTTTCCGACTATCTTCGTATCTTCAGTTGTCTTCATTTGTTCTCCAGCCTTTGTATGATCAATCTTTTCTCCCCCTTGCACCCCTGTGAAAGCAGGTGGGGCATCCGAAATATTTGGTAAAAGACTCGATATACGAAGTAATGGAGCCAAATTCTTGTGTAAGATGGCTTCGAATTGAGAAAATTTTTGAGACAGAAATTCTTGAGAAATAATCGAAGAAACACTCTTCGAACACAAGTCTTGTAATTCTTTCAGCAACCTTACCAATTCTCCAAAGCTTTGTTCTTCTTTGGCAGAAATATTTACCAGTTGTGGATTTATCTACTCAAACATTTTGACACATTTGACAACAGCATCACAAATAATGTCAATTTTCTCATTTGCTAAAGCATAATCTTGCTGAGCAGTCTGAACTTCCTTCTGCATGTCTTCACGAAGTTCTCTGATCTGTAAGTTGACATCTTCTCGTACTTTCTTGACTTCCTATACGAAGAGCACATGACGCCACTTTGTAACAATCTTTAGATCCTTCACCTCCGTCACAAAATCAGATCTCAGAGAATTGATTCGGTTCTCTGTAGAAATATCATTCTGATCAACCTTCTCAAGAACTCGACTCTTCGAATCACGAATTAACATTGATGCCTTCGAAATCACCCTTTCTTCCATCAGCTTCAGTAAGGAATCAACTTCCATTCTTGTAACTCCACCACTGCCCACATCTGCTTGGGATTGCAAGATAGAATTCAATTTCGAATTCAAAATCTTGAACTGCTTCATGGTCATCAACATGTGGTCAGGGAAATCTTCTTTGGCTTGATCAAAATGAAGAGCTTCGAACGTTCCTCCAAAGCCTTCGTTATCGGTTTCATCATCAACCATGGTTTCATCAATAGGTGAGGATGGATGAGGTGGATCAGTTGATTGAGTTGAGAATATGGTGGTGAATGGTTGATCCATAATCAATTGATTGAGTTGAGAATATGGTGGTGAATGGTTGATCCATAATCAATTGAAATGTTGGAGAATCAATTGTTAATGTAACATGGGTTAAAGAAGCTGGTGCAAGAGGCTTCGCATCATCAGGATTCGAAATACCAGCAGGCAGACTGGTATCTACTTCTTTTGAAATTTCAAACTCTGGTGTCTCAGGAACTTGCTCTACTTCTTCGATTCTTTGATTTTTCTTCAAAAACTTTGCAAGATCTTCAGCCCTTCGTTTTTTAGATGATGGAGACACCGAAGCTGGAATTTCCCGAACTGTGACCCCCTGTTGAGAAAGTTGCATTTTCTTCACAAGCTGAGACTTTTGCTTGATTTTGATTTTTCGAAAAACACCCATCTTCGAAGGAATTGTTTCTTTTGAAGGAGACGCTTCAATAAATGGTGTATCAACTACTGAGGTTAAAATTTGAGAAACCTCTTTAACTTTATCAGGTGTAGCCACTGGAATTTTCTTCTTCTTATCTTCCGTCACCACTTTTTCCGAAGACCCATCATCTGCCTTCTTCAATTTCTTAGGCTTTTTCTTCTCTTCTTAATGTAATACCCCGGTAAAGACAGTTGTGTCAATGGATTGCAAATATGACACCAAAACTGCATTCTTCGGATCCACCTTCTTGAGCATCGCATCCGGAATGCGAGCTATTGATTTAAAGATGGCCAGATCATCATTGACTTCCTTCGGACTACTATACATGTGAAATACCGCCTTTTCATCGAATTCCGGAACTTCGATTTTCTCCTTGTGATAAACATACTGTATTATTAGACTCCAATAATGAGCACAAGAAATTCCCTGCTTCGCACTCGTCTTTGAAATGCTATTTACGAACTCTGTCCACAACTGTTCAGAGTAATCAACCTGCAAATCATAGTATAACCCAGCAACCATTCCATATACCTCCATCCTTCTTTTATCAAGACCCACGGTTCTTCCAGTAAGACATCGAAGGAAAATTCCAAATAAAAAATTTGATACCGTAGGTAATCCGGATTTCTTGAAGTCACTAATACGCGTCAAAGGAGGTTGATGGCCCATCTCATTAAACATAAACACTACTTGAGAAGAAGACACTTCATCATATGGACCAAAATTTGGAATCCCCAAAATTTTGCAAAACAATCTCTTGGATACCCTAATACGCGTATCATTCACCATAGTGAATTCCACACAACTTGTCTCCTTGTTGTATGATGTAGAGGAACCCGCCTTTGATAACCAAGACATTGGAACAACAAAAGAATCGAACATTGCTTTAGACAGAACTGAATTCTGTAAAGCAACCACCTGCATTTGGAGTTCCTCCGGATATTTTGACAAATCAGATTCCACTTGGTAGTTTGAACCCTGGATTTTCAGAATCGGAACGCTAACAACTTCGTCTGTGGTTGGTGATGATGTAGTCGCCATTGTTGAAGATAAGAACAGAAAAGGTATGAAGAAGATGACATTTTGAAGAGATGAGTTACAAAGAGAATTTCGTATGACAGAATGTTTGATCGCATAAAGTGTTATTGACTCCTGATTTCCCTTTTTATATGTAACCCTAGAATTTTGAATTTGAAGCGGGATGCATTAAATGCTTGCTGACATGACACCTTGAAATACGGACTTCACTCATCAAAAAGTAACAAACGTAACTGTCAGCACGCCTTATACGCTTATCGTATACCATACATCACTAAGAGACAAGACTGTTTGATATTCCCCAAGAGAATTGTAACCGTCGGATTCCTTCGGAATAGAGGGCAGGCTCTTTCACTTTTGGGATTTAAAAAGCGAAGTCATATGCCAGAGTTTCAAAATCATCAGTTTAAGTTGGTTTTACTCAAACCTCAAGGATTTCGTGTGTGCTGTGTTCCAAAAAACATTTAGATGAGAAACAAATAATTTTTTTTTGGAAACTTGTGATGTCAAAAATGTATTTTGACACAAAAACATTTTAATCCCAGGCAAAGATTTCTTCGAAAATTATCAAGAGAGATAATTAACTGCTTGTTTGGTTTCCCGTGAATTACAATCGATAACTTGTAGAGAAGTTTCGAAGGGTTTTATTTTAAAAGGCAAATAGGTGGCTTCAAAAATTTTGTTACATATCAACCTTAACATAAGGTGATAAATTGTAAGCAAAATTAGTTGTATGACCAGTGTAGGCATTGACAACTTGGTGTCGAAAGATATTCAAAGTAACTAGGACTTTCGAAATATACTCACACAGAAATCATATTCATACAAAAAAAAATTATACTGGATCTTGTTGGGAACAAACATCGTAGGTTTCGAATGTTTGATTAAGATCACTCAAAAGAAATGAATATGATTTTGAGTATAGAAGGTACTGAAACAAATGTTTCGTAAGTTCTGGAACATAGTTCCCCGTCAATTCCTTAAGGGTTATGATATTTGGGTTTCACCTCCATCACGGACTCATGATGTTAGATCATAAACATAGACTTGTGATTTGTCTAAGTTTTGATTGGTTTAATCAAAAACCTCAAGGACAAATCTTTTCAAGAATTTTGATAAAAAGAGTTGTTTGGTATAAAAAGATTGGATAAGAATCGAAATGTACCTCTGTTATAATGGACAAAACAGAAAACTCTTAACTCATGTGAGAAGAGTAAGGTAGCTCTTGTTGACTTATGCGAATACAAGCCTTGTTGGGAAGAAATTTTCATGAGATAATTTCAGCAAGGCTTTCATTTCCCACACATAGAATCATATGAGGCTTGAGGCAACATGCAGCAGCATGCATCTAGGGACATCCTAACTAGTACACAATTTATTGAAATCATACCTTCCCATAAAAGATACTAATATGAGCTCTTCGCATTTTAATCCTGTACTAAATTCTCATCACACAAAGGTTAAACAACAAAGAAAACAAAAATATTTTTGTGATTTTTGAATTTTTCAAAATAAAAAAAACATAACAAAATAAAATCTTTTTGGATTTTTAATTTTTCAAAATTAAGAACATAACAAACTAAAATCTTTTTGGATTTTTAATTTTTCAAAATTAAGAACATAACAAAATAAAATCTTTTTGGATTTTTAAAGTTTTTCGAAAGAAAAATTAAACAAACCAAAATTCTATCCTTAAACAAGATGTGTACTAAATGCGAACAATTGAATTAGAAATACCTTGAAAACATACGAACACGAAGCATTCGAACCGTTGACTTGAACAGTAATCTCTTATTATGTACTTCAACAAGAAATAAATCTTACGAATGCGAAGCATTCGAAGCGTTGATCATGAACAGTAACTTTCGGTACACCAAAACATCCGAACTCCTCATCCTTCACTTTTATCACATGTAAGGGAATTTCCATCAACCATACCCAATCCGTCCAAGATTTGAAGAAATGATTTTTCATCCAATGCCTTTGTGAAAATATCTGCCAATTGTTCTGTTGTTTTCACAAAATGAACTTCAATATTTCCTTCTTCGACATGATCTTTGATGAAATGATATCTAAGAGCAATGTGCTTAGTCTTCGAATGCTGCACAGGATTATGACAAATTCTTATTGCACTTTGTGAATCACAATATAATGGAATCTTTTTCATATTAATAGCATAATCTCATAATTGACTTTGAATCCAAATTATTTGTGATGTACACGCCACCGCAGCAACATATTCAGCTTCAGCTGTAGATATCAAAACACATGTTTGCTTCTTCGATTGCCAACTGACCAACTTTCCATCTAGTAATTGACACCCACCAGTTGTGCTTTTACGATCAAGACTGCATCCTCCAAGATCCGCATCCGAATAAGCTTGTACAAAGAACCCTGTTTTCGAAGGATACCACAAACCTAACGAAGTAGTGCCTTTCAAATATCGAAAAATATTCTTAACCGGTGTTAAATGTGGTTCAAGTGGATTTGATTGATACCTTGCACAATTACAAATAGAAAACATAATATCAGGTCGACTTGCAGTTAAATACAATAAAGACCCAATCATGCTTTGATACAGAGTGAGATCAACAACAGATTTATCTAACGAAGGAATTAGCTTTATGCCCGTTGCCATTGGTACTCGTAACTTTGTGTTATTCGTCATGTCAAACTTTTCTAACAAATTCTTCGTATATTTCTCCTGATTAATGAAGATGCCTTCCCTATTTTGACAAATATTCAAACCCAAAAAGTTATTAATTTTACCCATCATACTCATTTCGAATTTGCTTTTCATCAAGTCTTTGAATTCTTTGGATAAAGCAGGGTCAGTAGAGCCAAAAATTATGTCATCAACATAAATTTGAACAAGCATCAGGTGATTCCCAATTTTCTTTCGAAATAAAGTGGGATCAACTGATCCTTGTTTAAACTTAGATTGTTTTAAAAATGATGTTAAAGTTGCATACCATGCTCTTGGTGCTTTTTTTAACCCATACATAGCTTTATCTAAAATATAAACATGATCAGGATGTTCAGTATTTATAAAACCTGGAGGTTGTTCAACATATACCGTTTCTTCGAGTTCGCCGTTTAGGAATGCACATTTTACATCCATTTTATAAACGTCGAAATTTTTATGAGCTGCATAAGCCAGAAAAATACGAACAACCTCGAGTCTTGCGACAGGGGTAAATGTTTCTTCGTAATCAATTCCTTCTTATTGAGAATATCCTTTAACAACAAGTCTATCCTTATTTCGAATAATGTTTCCATCTTTGTCAGTTTTGTTTTTATAAATCCATTTGAGTCTAACAATTGACACATCAACAGGTTTCGGAATTAATCTCCAAACCTTGTTTCTTTCGAATCCAGACAATTCAGCTTGCATAGCAACAACCCAATCAGAGTGTTCCATTGCAGCCTTAACTGTCTTTGTTTCAATTTTGGAAATAAAAACATTAAACATGCATAACTCTTGATGATTATTCAATACCTCATTTCTTGCATGAAGTTGTGCCCTTGTTATTACTCCTGCATGTGGATCACCAAGAATTTGTTCTTTTGGATGATTTCTTGTCCATTTATCCAATGGTGGATAATCAGGATCAAAATCCAAAGGTGCATCTTCGAACATAACATCTGTTTCTGATCCATTTATGGAACATGCATCCTCAGCATCATCAAAATGTTCTGCTTCAAGAATTGGATCCTTCTCAAGTATGGGCTCCCCCTCGATGATTGACTCCGTTTTGATGTTTTGCTCCGCTTCGATGATTGGCTCTTCTTCAATAATTGGCTCCCCCTCAACATTAACATTGATTGACATGTTATCACCTTTGCTAGAATGCTCCCCTTCAACACAACTGTTCGAATCAAAGTGCTCCCCCTCCACTGGACCATCAGATTGTTCATTTGTGTTTCGATTTGAAAACAAAATTGAATCATTATCATGCTTCGAATTTTCTGATGTTTGATTATCGGTTGCATTTCTTTCTGCATCAATTGCTTGATCTGAAATACCAAAAATCTATTCATAATTAGCATCATCCATTTCAATTGAATCATTTTCATTCGAAGAATTTTGCAAAATAGGATAATTTGCAAATTGATGATTAGACTTTTTAATGTAATGATCATCAAATGTCAAATTAAAAGTTTCTTCCAATTTGCGAGTTCGCTTATTTAACACTCTATAAGCAACAAAATTGTGCGAATATCCCAAGAAAATTCCTTCATCGGCTTTTGTTTGAAACTTCGAAAGATTATCCTTAAGATTCATTATAAACACCTGCATCCAAAAACATGGAAAATTTTGACATTAGGTTTTCGATTATTGATGATTTCATAAGAAGTAACATTAAACCGTCTATGAATGAATGATCGATTCTGAGTAAAGCAAGTAGTCGAAACAGCTTTGGCCCAAAAATATTGAGGTAAATTCGAATATGCCAACATTGTTCTTGCAGCTTCGCATAATGATCGATTTCTTCTCTCAACTACACCATTTTGTTGTGGTGTATAAGGAGATGAAAAATTATGCGAAATGCCTTTCTCCACCAGAAATGAATCAAAAACACGATTTTTGAATTCAGTTCCATGATCACTTTTAATTTTTCGAACTGACTTCTTCAACGACATCTCCATTTTCTTGATAAAATCAATCATCATTTGTGGAACTTCGGATTTTAACCTGAGAAAATAAACCCACGTAAACCTTGAAAAATCATCCACAATCACTAGAATGTACCTTTTCTTGTTAAGAGTAGAAATTGTCGAAGGACCACATAAATCAATATTCAAGAGTTCGAGGGGTTCAACAATCTTCGAATCTATTGTGATTGGATGACCTTGTTTGTGTTGTTTTCCTACTTCACATGCTGCACACAAACTATCATTATCATATTTAAGAATAGGTAAACCTCTTACCAGATCTTTTACAACAAGTTTGTTGATGTTTCGAAAATTGAGATGTGATAACCTCCTGTGCCATAACCAGCTTGTATCGGCAGCAGCCTTCGAAAGTAAACACAAAGCAGGTTTGCCAACAATTGGAACTATATCCAATGTAAACATATCACCTTTTCGTTTCGACTTGAGTAAAACTTCTTTTGTCTCAACATTCGAAATGACGCTTCTTTCTTCATTAAGAATAACTTGATTGCCAGTACCCACAACAAGTTGTGAAACACTTATCAAATTGTGTTGTAAACCTTCAACAAATGCAACTCGATTAACGGTGAAAGTGCCATTCGTTATCTTTCCATAACCCTTGACTTTGCATTTGTGATTATTGCCAAACTTTACCACTCCTCCATTTTCTAAGCTTCGAAAGTCACGCAAGTTTTCCTTCTTCCCAGTCATGTGACGTGAGCAACCACTATCGATATACCACTTGTTATCATATTGCTCGTCACAAAGTACCTACGATTATTGAAAAATTTAGGTACCCAAGCCTTGTTGGGTCCATTCATATTAGGTTTGTTTTTCAATTGCAAAGTACAACCATTAACCCAATCACAAACTTTTCTTTTGAAACTGTCAATAAATTTAACATTTTCATACAAAGGATCAGATATATGAGTTTTTATTGTTTTTAAATTTTCACTCATTATAGCCTTCACATTTTGAGTTTGTGATGTTTCACTTTTCGCTTTCGTGACCGGCTGCCAAACTTTAACTGAAATGTTTGATTCTTTGGATGACAAACTACCACTCGTTGAAGGATTTACATACTTTTCATATGCCTCATGTATCTATTCTTTCGAAAACTTACTTGATTGATACATTTTTCCTTTTCCTTCCAACCAATGATCAATATTTCTTTTAGTAGTTATACCTTTCGCATTTTAGATTTTGTCAGCTTGCTTCTTCGGAAGATTATAACATTTTGCTGAACTTGGAACATAATCCACTTTTGGTTTCGATAGATAAGACTCATGATAAGAAGTATTCAGTTGTGATTTTGAAATCGGTTTTTCAACCTTTTTTTGAAAACTTTTTCTTGGAAGTGTTTTTTTGTTTCATTTGAAACTTTTGTTTTAATATTTGAAAATGAAGCATTTTTCTTTTCAAAATTTTGAGTCTTGGATTTTACTCTAAAAAAATTTCCTTTTTTTTGAAAAATTTATTGATGTCATATTTAATGTCTCAATAGTTTGGAAAAAATTGTTTTTCTTGCTTGACGTTTTGAAATATTATTTTCCTTTGAAAATTTTTCAACTTGAGCTTTAAACTCTTTTGAATTCAATTTTATTGCTTTGTTGACTGCTTTAACCTCTGTTTTAACACCTTCTTGCTTTGTGAAAACATTTGTAGTTGTGTTAACTATCTTCTTTTCAACTTTCGACTTTTCAACCCATATTCTTTTTGGTTTTTTGATGTTGAAATATATATGAATTCTTTGTGAGATTTTTTTCAACTATGCTTTGATTCGAAAAGAAACCTTCATTTGAAGTTTTCTTATTGTCTTCCTCAACCAACTTTTTGAATTCAGACTTTATATTTTCAACATTACCTGTTGTTACGAAGACTTGATTTGGGAACACAATATCATCAGTGCATTTGAAGATTGGATAAACGACAGTATTCGATTCAAGATAATGAGCACCTTTTTCACTAAGAATTTTCTCAAACTCTTGTGTATCCATATAAACTTGATCAACTACCACTCGAGGAATTTCAATTTCTTCCAAACTTTGAATTATCTTCGAATTTGTGTTTTCTTCCTCATTATCGCTATCATCGGTTTGACTATCATGTATTTCCATAAATTCCATATCACAAACTTTTGATGTTGAGGGTTCATCAGTATCAATTTTTACCAATAATTCCTCACATTTTTCTTTCCCTTTAAAAGAATTTGCTGCATTTATTACAGACAATTGAGAACAATCTACATCCTCTAAATCACTAATTTCACTAATATTATCAGAATTATCTTCAATATCAGCAAAATTAGTTTGACAATTAGATGTAGAATTCTCAGTCTTTTTAAAAATTCGAAGTTGTTCTGATTTAGTTAAGGTTTCATTTACAATTTTTACTAAATCCTTAGCATCAAGATAATCTTCGACTTAAGCAATTCCATATCTATACCTATCATCTGGAACTTTGTTAAAATCAGAAATTTCTTTTTCACAATCATATGAAACACTATCTACCTTAGCTCTATCATATCCTAAAAATGGTAGCAATTTTTTGTGTTGTTCCTTACTTATCTCACTCGAATGATGTAATCCAGTTAATTTTCCATACAATCTTTTCGCAGAATTACAGAAAATATTTCTTTGTGCTAACAACAAGTTTATTTCCTTTGCTAAACTCTCCCTATCCTCCATAATATTCGACACTTGCAATTCTAAATAATCAACCCTAGTGACTTTTGATTCTAACTTCTTTCTTGTCTCTAGTAATTGATCATTTAACTTTTTCGCTTCATTGCTAGCAGATACGACAATTGAATCAAAGTAAGTAACAGTTTCATCAAAAGATACTAACTCAGAATTATATGCAGAAATTGGAATATTAAAGGATTCAAGAAGTTTACGTACCTTGGTAGTCATGGGCGACCTGTCGGTAGACTTCGATACGAAGCACTGTCCACGTACTTCGTAATTCTCTTCTTCATCTAAATCTTCTTCAACTTTTGCATACATGGCCCCGTGTGTTGGATTCTTCATTTCTTCATCGTCTGAACCTGAGGACCATATTTGATATGTGCCATCCGATTCAGTTTCTCCATGAGCCACTAACGACAAATTCTTTGCCTTCGACTTTACTTCCTCCAGTTTCTTAGTGTAATACGCTTCATCCTTTGTTTTATTTTTCTTTTCCTCCTTCTTTCTCAACAAGCAATCTACTGCTAAGTGATTTTCACCATAGCAATAATGGCAATTAATCCCTGTATCACCTTTCAACATCTTCATTTGCTCAATTTCACTCTTCGAATCCGTCTTCACTTCTTTCTTCTTTTCATCCACTCTATTTTTGTTCTCAAAACTACCCTTCGAATCTGATGCCTTGTTCTTTGGATTAAAAGGTTTCTTAAAAAATTTCTTTACTCGATTGTTTGAGTAAAATGCAACAGCCTCATCATCAGAATTCATCAGAAAACCATCTTCTTCATCAGACTTCGATTTTTCATTCTCTCTTTCTGAAACCTTCGAAACGAGTGCCAATGGTCCACCAAGACTTGCTATCGCTTCCTTAGCTATTTCATTAACCTCATTTTCATGAGATTTCAACTGATTGTACAAGTCATTCAAAGTCGAAGTATCAAAACTTTGTTGATTTTTCACCATCATACTCACACTCCTCCATTCCTTTCGAAGTCCCACTACAAATATCAAATTGTACTCCATTGATGACCTTGTAATACCATAACGATTACAACGATAGATTAACTCGTTGAACCGATCATAGTATACTTCAATGGATTCAAATTCTTTCTGTTTGAAATCTTTGAGTTCCACCAGACATTGTTTCACAGATGTGATCTTCGTCTTTTCACTTCCTTGAAATTTATCTTTGAGATTGTTCCAGATTTCTTTAGCTGTTGTACATGTTCTGACATAATTGTACACAACAGGAGGCAAAGCACCTCTTAATTCCCCCATGCATTTCTTCTCCAGTTGTTTTAAACGATTGGATTGATTGTCAACTTCCGAACTGCTTGAAGACACACCGATTGGCTGAACTGTTGCAGGTTGATTGATTTCTCCTGAAATGCACTTCCATAATTCTTCATCCAATCCGTTCAAGTAATCTTG
Source organism: Lactuca sativa (assembly GCF_002870075.4). NCBI lineage: Eukaryota > Viridiplantae > Streptophyta > Magnoliopsida > Asterales > Asteraceae > Lactuca > Lactuca sativa. The sequence continues at coordinate 309,418,825 of NC_056630.2, read as the reverse complement.
CATACGATCTGCCCACTGATCGTAATATTCTGGAATAAGCATCGGAATTTTTGTGGATGAACCAAGCAAATGAGAAAATGATGTCATGGAATTCAGATTGAATGACGCCATTGTTGTACGGACAAAAACTTCAAGATGATACGATGAATACGAAAACTTTAATAATTTTGAAATCAAATTGTATATTTCAAATCAGAATCACACAACGAACACTTGATTCACAAATATGTTCGCAGAATCGAATCCTAGATTTAGATCAAGAAGAATTTTTCACACTAAAAAAGAACGGAAACTTTTTGAATCAAACAGTAGATTCAAAAATCTTTTTGAACGTATGAAAATCAGATCACGGAAAGGATTCCTGCTCTGATACCAATTGAAGAGATTTGTAATCGAGTTTAAAACAGATTCAAGTACGAATTAAGGAAGAGTAATAACGATGAATACGAGAGTAAACAGAATATTTGTTCAGCTCGTATTATGCTTTTGAATTTACAGATTACAATGAATAAACTGTAAAGACTTAGTGCAAAACTCTCTTTAATCACTTAGTACAGACCCCTATTTATAGGAAACAAAAGCATAACAATACTAAGGACTAGACATTAAGACTACTCTTTATAATGGCTTAGTATAAATAACATTACATCCGAAGACTCCTTCTTACGAAGACAAAATAAACTTCGTAACAATCTAACTGACACTTCGACTATTACAACATTTAAGCCTTAACACTTTGCACCCTAACATTCTCCCCCTCAAAGTTAGGATTGGATCTCCGACATCAATATCCAACAAGCTCGCACGATCAAGACAAAACTCCCCCTCGAAGTAACACCGGTAATCAAATCTGCTAATGAATATCCGACAAACACGAGAAGCTTCGAATACCCATCATTCTTCCCCTTTTTATAATAAAAAAAATGATTATAAAACCCATTAAGGGTGAGAAGCACTCGAGGAATAGACTTCACAATACTCGCCCTTGATGTGTACCAAAAGTGAATCACCAAAAATCTTTCACGGAAAAACAATCACGAAAAAGCCTCAAAAAATTTCCAATTTGTTAAAAAATTTGAATTTTTGGTGAAAGTTACAAGATTTTTCAAAATCCGGTTAAAAAGTGTCATTTTCTGAATTCTGTTGGGAACTGTTGCGCCAAAAAGAACCAAATATGCGAAATTCTCCACTATTTGCGAAATTGGGTAGAAAATGTTTATTCGCACAAACTGCAGGGACCATAAATGAATATTCTCAATTTTTCAGCTTTATGAACTCATTTTCGAAATTTGGTAAATTATGCCAAACTTTCGAAACTATAGGTACTGCTTTCGAAATTTCTGCCATATTTTTTCCAAACTTGCGAAAATTACCCCAAATGTCGAAATATGTATATACTGTCAAAGTTTCAAAACTTGAAGGACTAATTTCAAAAAAAAATTCTTTCTTCTTCCCCAAATCGTTCCAGTCACGAACGTAACACCAAAACCTTCGAAACTTTAATCTCCAAATCTTCGACTATCTATCGAGTGTCGAGTGAGCAACCCAAAACCTTTATCAACCCAAACTCGTGTAAATTTTCGTCAGTAAATCAAAATTTTCGTTCTTTTATCAACCCAAACTCGTGTAGGTACCGTTGCAACGAATTCCATCGATTCTAAACTTTGGAAATCAAAATCACTCCCAGTCGATATCAAAAAAAAAAAAAAAAACAAATCCAATTCTTCGAAATCAGGATAACGACTTCGACTCTAATAAACCCATTTGCCCCTAAAGCATTCAACTCCAAGGTCAACAATCGGCATGGAATCTACCTTCTTCCCTTTCGAAGTTGACTCAAAAATTAACCTTTCCCAATTCCTTCTGGGCACAATACACACATCAAATAAGAACAATGTTCGAATAAGAGTTCAACTCCAAACAACTATTCATTATCAATACCCAGAATTTTCGATCTCATTCAACTGTAAACATTCGAACTCCAGATTAGCACCACCAACATTGATACTCAACATACATATTTCAATTCTCAAATTCAAGTCAACTTTGACTTTCTCATATTGACTTCGCTATCAACCATCTTCATTCTACAAACAACAACCCTTCGATTGTACATCTAAAAACATCACAAACGATCTCTAAGGCCTCGACTTTTGACTACAAAATCATCAATCGAATTCAACTTCACTCAAAATCGTAACTTTGCTATTAGCCTTTGAAACAAACAACCATCAAGCCTTCGAAAAATAATTTCAATCAATCTTTAACTACACTGCCTTTGCTTATTGAGCTTTTAGCACATTGTCAACAAAATCAAACAAATTCGACCAATCGTTGTCTATTTCCCATTCATTACAAACCCACTTGTTCATCCCTCAACTTCAATTATCATTAATCGAACTTCTAGGCTTCGATTATTGAACAAAATCAAAATCACAGTGGCTATACCCAATCGATTCTCAATAGCGAACATAATCCTTCTATCTGTCTTCATCCAAACAGACACCAAACATCGAACATATACACAAACTGAAACCGATGTCAACATCTTTTACCAATTTTCGACAATCAATATCAAATACAAGACTTTGATATCAACCTGAGTATCATCGATATCATATCAATTTCAATTTTGACTTTTTAGTTTGACTACGATGAACATAGTTGACTCAATTGCGTTCGACTTCAATCAAACAAGAAAGATCGAACGAGTAAAACCACTAACTGTATGCTCGAATGAACGCATCTAGAACATAAGAATCAAGATCATTGTTGAATTTTGTCTTCAACTTATTTTCGATTTCTTTCCAGATACGAACTGGAAATAATATCGGATTCGATTTCGACCCCAAGCATCAATTAGTCGAAATCTTTAATGTCGATTTTTCATAAATCTGTTAATCAAATGGGATCGATTCACCTACAATGACTCAAAGAAATCGATTCTTAGATAAAGAACCGATGAAGATAATATGCAATTGTACAACCAGACAAGGCTGATGTACAAGTTGACTGACGAACAACAATATACGATTTGAATCAATTGCTTCAATTATTGAAAAATGGATGTAAAATAAATGGATTAAGGTAATCCGATTATGAACATTGATCTTTAAAAGACTTTGGCTCAATTGAATGAACAATATCGAACCAAATTTGAATTGGGCTTGAAACTCCATCATGGACAGTAAATGAAATAAATGTTTGAGCTTCAAATTCGATTAATGAACAGGAACAAGATCAAGATTTGGACAGATTCAAATTGATTTTGTTTTGGGCTTTAATCTAAAAGAAATTATTGGATCATCAATGGGTTGAAACGGATTAGATCCAACGAGGCAAATCGATCAAAAATGAAAAACGCTCAATACGAACAGAAATCATGGATGTTTTGGAATCTATTTGAGAATTTGTGATACCTTTTTGACGAATCGAGTTTCATTTTCAACAAACGAATCGAATTTAAAAGATCTTGGTTCTTTTGTTGGAATGAGAAAATCTCCAATTTGAACATTGTACCACCCATTGTGTGAGATGTACAATTCGTTCTTCGTGTTATTCGTGTTCTTCATCAAACAAAGAACATCTTCAAAAGAACCACCAATACTTTTGGGTTTTGACATCAAATTCAATGCAAATTTTGGAGATTATTGCTGTGGACCCAAATTTGTTTCATGGATTTCGGATTCACAACAACATTTGACGATTTTTGTGAATAAACCTGCTTGTTCTTCCTTTTAATCTTCTTTTTTTTTCTCATCTTTTTGCATCTTGAAGACTTGATTTCATGAACTAACCCACTTTCCAAAATATCAACTTTGTGAGTTTGAATCAAATCTTTTGGAGTTTGATACTTGTGATTTTCTTGGATCACCGGCTTCCGATAAGGAATCATTCCTTCAAACGAATCACAAGAACACAAAATATCATCGATTTGAACTCCAATCCAGCAAAAAGCTTTTTCATCATGATAATCAACTTGAACTCCTTTTTCTTGAACATCAAGAAAATCACATTGAACTCCTTTTTCTTGAACATCAAGAACATGATGATCATCATCAAGAACATCTTCAACAAACTTAAGAGCATGAAGATCACTTGGGTTTTGAACAAGAGAAATGTATCTTTTATTAAACAAATCTCTTTCTTCTCATTCTTTTCGGTTATCACTACGAACTAACATGATAATGAAAAGATCATACAAGCATTCAATATTTGAAAGTGGTTGATATACCAATCTTCCATGAACATCCTTCAAACCTCCATAAGAAACCATAGAATCCAATGAAATCAACCCACTTAACAATAACCCATAAAATTCAAATTCGTTGAACTTGTATTTCACACCTTCAACTGTCACACCCCGAAAACCGAAGGCGGAAACATTTCCGGGGTTGACTCCACATTGAGTATCAAATCCAATGCACATAGTAAGTAAAGTAGAACAACCATTACATTACATAATAAAGTTTTACAGTTGTTTCAAAAGTAAAGTTTGTACAGTTGTGATACATAGTATATATAGACAAAATGAAACGGATCTTCATGTACTCCATCTTCTGATCAAAAGAAATCTCCGGGTACCTGTTCTAACGCTGACCTGAGAACACAAGCGGTTTGAAAATCAGCATAAAGCTGGTGAGTTCATAAGTAGTTTTGTTTTGTGAAAATGTTTATGTTTCCCTTCTGTTTCTGAAAATGCATCAGTGTATTCCCAAGAAAGTCCCATACTTTCCTGAATAGTTAGTTATTGTAAAGGATGTGATGATATACAATTGGTTACACTTTTCTGGTTATGTGAATGTTACCCAGGAATGCCCCATGCTTTCCTGTATGTTGGTTTTCAATGTAAAAGATGTATTCTATCAAACCTGGTTATATACAAAGTTTTCCCCAGGAAGGTCCCATACCTTCCTGAATGTTGGTTATTGTTTGTAAAAGATGTAAAAGATGTAAAAGATGTAAACTGAATCCTAGTTATCTGTAAAATGTAGTATATGGTTCATTATCACTGTAAGTAAATCTCTGTTATCCTAATTGAGAGTTCCATAACCATACTAAGGACTGAACCTGTGGCAATAAGTAGTCCACAATTCTTATGACTTTCGTCACTCTTGAACCATTTCGGTTCGGCTGTAGCTAGCAGCCAGGTGTGGGGTAGTCAGCCCCGTATAGATCTATACACTCAAGTCACGCTCTCTAAATCCCAGAGATTCTGGTTACGGGTGTAGTCCTCCACTCGCGTATCTCTGTGCAGTGTTCGCCGAGGACGTGTCTCCAATCATACGGAATAACAAATTTACTAGTAATAATAGTATAATCCTCCATTCGCGTATCTCTGTGGAATGTTACCGAGGACAAGACAGTGTACGAAATATATTGTTCATGTGTTGTAAAGTCATGCTTTTAACTGATAAAATGTGGAGACCATTCGTGAAATATAATAAACATAACAGTTTATAGATCCCATTTCACAAATAAATGTTTAAGTGAGTTGTATATTCTAATGGTTATCAGTTACGTGTATCAGTATTAAAAGCATAAGAAATGTGAAACACACACAAGAAAATAATTTTGAGTACAGGAAAACCCTTGTACTTTGCTTGTGTTCCCCCCTGAAAACAGTGAAAAACAGTGAAAAAGGTAGGGGTATGAACTCACCGGACTCGGAAACGTGTCGGTTTTGAATGCTAGACGTTGGTTCGTGGTTTGATTACTTGCGATGACCCTATGTAAAATGAAATAATGTCCATATATATACAATTAGGGATACATTCACTAATCATATGGAACATTACACTCCAATGAGGTTAAACACTTTAAAATGAGCGTTTGGAGTGACCCGGGTGGCGTTTAAGGACTTGTAATGGCACTAGGGACTTGGGACATGAGTTTTCTCCCCATAAGTAAACATTTTAAAGAGTTCACAACAATGGAACACCCACATACATCAGTTTACGGCCGTAAACTCATGTGGGTGAGGTTTTGGTGTTTTAAGGACTCAAATGGACTTAGGGATTGCTAGGAATGATTATCTAGACACCTTGGAACACTTGGAATGAATTTAAAACATTTAAAGCATGAGTTTACGGCCACACTCATAGAGTTTACGACCGTAAACTCACCAAGGCTAAGAAAAATTGATTTGAGCTATTTAGGGCAATCACATGTGATTCAAACTAATTTTCTAAGCATTGTTATGAATTTAGAACATCAATTAAGACATTTATTGGAGTTTACGGCCTAGAGGTATGTTTTAAGGCCGTAAACTCTCCTTTACAATTGAACAAAATAGTTTTTGGTGCTTAAAACAATCACATGTGATTCTAGAAATTTACACAAGACATTTGAATGTGTTTAATGCCTCATAAACATTGTTTTATGAGTTTACGGCCAAGAATATGTTCTTAGGCCGTAAACTCCCATAAATCATACTTTTGTTGTGTTTTAATCCTTTAAACCATTTTTAGATGCATCTAGATTTTACCACAAAGCCATATATTGAGTTTGGAAGCATTTGAACATGTTTAAAGGCCTTAAATCACTCTTTTAGAGGAGTTTACGGCCCAAGAGAGTGTCTTGGCCGTAAACTCTTCTTTGTTACACAAAAATCAAGTTTAAAGTGTTCCAAGTCTAGATTAGCAAGTCCAAGGTTCATGTCTAAGTCTCAACTAGGTTTTGGAAGGGTTAATTGGCTTAAATATCCCTTGTATATGAGTTTACGGCCCAAGAATGTTCCTTGGCCGTAAACTCACTTTTGTCCCTCTAAATCCATGTTCTACATGTTATAATTTCTTCCCTTTAAGCCCTTAAGTCATACCTAGTGTCCAACTATGCAAAGGAAGGGTTTTAGGGCTTAAAAACCCTTGAAATATGAGTTTACGGCCCATGAATGTTCTATGGCCGTAAACTCATGAATGTTAGGCCTAATTCATGTCTTAAACTCGAAATTGGATGTCAAATATGTTATAGGTTAAGGCTAGGAAGGTACCTTAGAGATTAGAAGCCTTAATTTGAGTTTTGATCCCTTAAACTTGGATTAGGAGAGAGGTGGGAAATGTTTAGTGATAATTTGGCCAAAGGCTTCAAATGGAGTCTTAAACATGTTTATATAATGTTCGGGAATTGGACACGATAGAATTCTACCCGATACCAACGTTAATTGAGGTTTTTCGTCGTACCCGATTGATTTACCGTAACCCGATATGGTAGTTTCTAGAAATATTCCGATCACTAAAGTTAGGTGTTTAAAATGATTTCTAATATATTAAGACACCTATTAAGTCATTTTAAGTCAATATAAATTAATGACTTAATAAAATGGCGAATATTGGGAACTAAATTGAGAATGACGTTTGGTTGATCGACTCGAGTTACAAGTTGTGGTACAGGAATATACATGATATTTCGGGTTGTTACATTATCCCCCCGTTAGAGGGAATTTCATCCCGAAATTCAAAGTTTAAAACGCAAGACAAGATACAAATCACGGATTAGAAAAGAGTTGTGGATATTTTTGTTTAATCGAGTCTTCTCGCTCCCAAGTGAACTCCGGTCCTCGCTTGGCATTCCAGCGAACCTTCACCAACGGGATGCGACTTTGTTTCGTACGTTTGACTTCTCGATCCATGATTTCGATTGGTTCCTCCACAAAGTTAAGGTTTTCATCGATCTCAATCTCGTCTAAGGGGATTGTTAGGGTTTCATCGGATAGGCACTTTTTGAGATTTGAAACATGGAAGACAGGATGAATGTTACTGAGTTCGTGAGGTAAATGAAGCTTATAGGCTACCGGACCAACTCTGGCGATGATTTCAAAAGGTCCAATGTACCTCAAATTGAGTTTCCCACGTTTACCGAAACGTACAGTACCTTTCCAGGGCGAGACTTTTAACAGAACATGATCTCCAACCTGGAATTCTAGTGGTTTCCGACGATTATCAGCGTAACTCTTTTGACGATCGCGCGAGGCCTTTAGTCGATCACGGATTTGGATAATTTTCTCAGTGGTTTCACGGATGATTTCAGGACCGGTAAGTGCGCTGTCGGGGACTCGACTCTTTGCTAACTGTGTATCTCCTACCTCGGCCCAGCACAGAGGGGATCTGCACTTGCGACCGTATAGGGCTTCGAACGGGGCAGCCCTAATGCTGGTGTGGTAACTGTTGTTGTATGAGAATTCGATCAATGGTAGATGTGTGTCCCACGACTTTCCAAAATCAATGACACATGCCCTAAGCATGTCCTCCAGAGTTTGGATTGTTCTCTCGCTTTGACCGTCAGTCTGAGGATGGTATGCTGTGCTCATGTCTAGTTGGGTTCCAAGGGCTTTCTGAAGGGATTGCCAGAATCTGGAAGTAAACCTGCTATCTCGATCAGAGATAATGGATACAGGTACACCGTGTAGACGTACTACCTCCTGGATGTAGATTCGCGCAAGTCTTTCCATCTTGTATGATTCTTTAATTGGAATGAAGTGAGCAGATTTTGTCAAACGATCGACAATTACCCAAATGGTATCGTACCCACTAGAACACTTGGGTAGTTTGGTGATGAAGTCCATGGTAATCATCTCCCATTTCCACTCGGGGATCTCGGGTTGTTGAAGCAGACCTGAAGGTTTCTGATGTTCGACTTTGACTTTGGCGCAAGTCAAGCACTTGCTCACAAATGTAGCTATCTCAGCTTTCATGTTTGGCCACCAATATTGTTTCTTGAGATCTAAGTACATCTTGTCAGAGCCCGAGTGAACAGAATATTTGGTTCTGTGTGCTTCCTCCATGACTAACTCTCTAATTCTTCCGGACTTGGGAATCCAGATTCGATCCATATAACAATGGACTCCGTCACTTCTGATCTCAAGTTTCTTTTCCATCCCTCTCAAAGCTTCAGTTGTCACGTTTTCAGGTTTCAGGGCTTCTAACTGAGCTTCTCGGATTTGCACGGGTAGGTTGGAATGGATGGTTATCGACTGACTCTTCACTTTGTTACCGGTATTCCCCTTTCGACTAAGGGCATCTGCTACCACATTGGCCTTGCCGGGATGATAGCGGATTTCACACTCATAATCACTGAGTAGCTCTAGCCATCGCCTTTGTCTCATGTTCAGGTCTTTTTGGTCAAAGATATGTTGTAGGCTCTTATGATCAGTAAAGATTGTGCACTTGGTTCCGTAAAGGTAATGCCTCCAAATCTTCAATGCAAAAACTACGGCTCCAAGCTCCAAGTCGTGTGTGGTATAGTTGACCTCGTGTGTTTTCAACTGCCTAGAGGCATAAGCAATCACTTTTCCTCTCTGCATAAGCACACAGCCTAAACCTTGAGTAGACGCATCGCAGTAGACAACAAAGTTCTCTGTCCCTTCGGGTAGGGATAGGACAGGCGCGCTGCATAGAGCTTTCTTCAACGTCTGAAATGCGGTCTCTTGTTTATCACCCCAACAAAAGGGTACTCCTTTCTGTGTTAGAGTGGTTAGAGGTTTGGCGATTCGGGAAAAGTTTTGGATGAACCTTCGATAATAGCCAGCGAGACCCAAGAATTGTCGGATTTCTGTGGGTGTCTTCGGTGCTGACCATTTCTCTATTGCCTTAATTTTGGAAGGATCAACATGAATACCCTCCTCACTTATCACATGACCAAGGAAAGTTACCTTCCGTATCCAAAACTCACATTTTGAAAACTTCGCGTATAGTTTTTCGGATCTAAGGGTTTCCAATACTAGCCTCAAGTGTTGTTTGTGGTCTTCTTCGCTTCGGGAGTAAACGAGGATGTCGTCAATGAATACGATGACGAATTTGTCTAAGAAGGGACGGCACACCCGGTTCATAAGGTCCATGAACACTGTCGGTGCATTGGTTAGACCGAATGGCATCACTACGAACTCGTAGTGTCCATATCGAGTCCTGAAAGCTGTTTTGGGCACATCACTTTCATGAACTCGCAACTGATGATACCCTGACCGAAGGTCTATCTTAGAGAAGTAACTGGCTCCCTGGAGTTGATCGAAAAGGTCATCTATACGAGGAAGAGGATATCGGTTTTTGACAGTCAACTTGTTTAATTCACGATAATCTATACACATTCGAAAGGATCCATCCTTCTTCTTGACAAACAAAACCGGAGCTCACCAGGGTGAGGAACTCGGCCTAATGAATCCTTTGCTAAGCAATTCGTTAAGTTGACTGGATAGCTCCTGCATCTCTGCCGGAGCTAAGCGATACGGAAACTTCGCTACAGGAGTAGCCCCAGGAACTAGGTCAATACGAAACTCGACCTGACGCTCGGGAGGGATTCCTGGAAGCTCTTCGGGAAACACATCAGGAAAATTGCAGACCTCGGGAATGCTCGCGAGGTTTTTAACTTCTTGATTTTCGTTGATTACGTGAGCCAAGAATGCAACATACTCCTTACGCAGGAGTTTCTGAGCTTTGATGCAGGAGATGATACGAAGATTGGAACTGAGTTTATCGCCATAGATCACTAGAGTTTGACCAGAAGGAAGGTTAAGACGGATGGCTTTTTCGAAGCAAAAGATATCTGCATGATTGGGGCTCAACTAATCCATGCCAATAATGACATCAAAGCTCTTTATAGATACGGGCATAAGATCGATAGGAAACGAATGGTCGTTTAAGGTAAGAACGCAATCTACGAATACTTCACTCGCACTCTCTTTCTCTCCGTTTTCCATTTCGACGGTAAATATTTCGGTTAGAGGTTGGGAATTATGTTTTAGGTTATGTTTGAATGCATGCCTAACAAAACTTCTTTCAGCACCCGAATCGAAAAGAATATTAGCATACGAGTTGTCGAGAAGAAACGTACCCGAGACAACATTGGGATCGGCAACTGCTTCTTCTCGTCCCATAGCAAGGACCCTTCCTGTGTTGCCAGCGGTATTCTTCTTGGGGCAGTTCCTTTTAAAGTGTCTGACCTCACCACAGTTATAACAGGCTTGACCAACGCCTGTTCCAGATGATTGATTTGCTGATTGAGTCGGAGCTTTTGCAGTATCGAACAGTGTGTCCCTTATTTCCACAATTGGTACAGGATAGTTCTCGACAGGGACCAGGATTGTGGTGATACTTGCATTTTTCACAAAGAGGGAGGTTACCAACATATCGGCTGGTAGGAGTTGAGGCTGTGGATCCCATGACAGAAACTGCAGTAACAGGAGTAACAGTAGCAGCATGGACTGCTACCGTCTGTTGTTTCTTGGAAGATCCTTGAGAAGATTGACCCTTCTTTTTCTTCCATAATTTCCTCTTTTCACCACTCCTTTGAGTCGGCTCAGAAGTGGTAGTGATTTCCTTAATGTCATCGCTGTGATCAATCAGAATTTGAGCTAAAGTCTTGGCACTATCGTAAGTATTTGGACGAGCAGCCAAAACATGACTCTTTGTTGGTTGAGATAACCCCCAAACAAACCTTTCGATCTTTTTGCTTTCAGGAGTGACTAATCCCGGGCAGAGAAGTGCGAGATCATCGAATCGGGAAGTATACGCAGCAATGTCAGAATCTTTCATCTTCAAGTTCCAGAGTTCATGCTCTAATTTTTGCATTTCGCCACGGGGGCAATACTCAGCAAGGAGGAGTTCTTTCATGGCCTCCCAGCCCATGGCATTGGCTACAGGTAAGGTCAGAGATTTGACTCGGCCATTCCACCAAGTTAAGGCTTTATCTTCGAAGGTACAAGCCGCAAATTTAACTTTATCAGACTCAGCACAGGCACAGATTTCGAAGATGGACTCGATTTTCTCGAACCATCGGGATAAGGAAATGACACCTCCAGTGCCATTAAAGGATGTTGGTTTCGCGTTCATGAAATCCTTATAAGAATTTCCTCGTTGGTGCCCCTGACTACCTTCAGGGTTTTGAGATTGAGAACCATCTCCTGAACCATTAGAGTTCATTTGCGACATAGCTGCTACCATTGCAGCTGTCATCATCGTCTGGAGTGATGCTAGATCAAACTGGAGAGGGGGTGGCGGCGAAGAGGGATTATCGTTGTTCTTTGAGCTGGGTCTTTTTCTTGGAGGCATCTTGATCTAAAAATATCAGGAAAGAGAGGATCATAAGTCCTCTGAATTGAATCAAGAGATATGGGACAGGAGATATCTCTTCAAGGCAAATATAGCATCATACTAAGCGATAAAGCATAAAGGAGTTATCAAGATAGAACATTTTATCACTAGAGTAATAATCATCGAATAACGCGTATACAAGAACTCCTACAAAGGATCGGCTCGAGAAATACTCCCATAGTATTTCATGGTTCATTGCAGCGACGATTTGTTGTTTGGGATATTGGGTAAATTTTAGGCATGCCACGTACCACAATCACTCCCAGGCACATGTTGGCCGTGTCTCGAATGAATATAGTTGGCCAGGCTATATTGACCCTAGACACGACTGCATAACTGCCCAGGTTTAACTGCAATACACAACATCCATTTACTTATGTTTTGTTCTACTTATAAATACGAATCTCGACGGTTCGGTATACTTGTATATTTTTGAAAATACTTGTAGTTTGGAGATACTTTTATTTCAGAGCACTTAGGCCCTTTAGTGTTTATAGTTTTATACCATGTAAGGTTTGGTATACTTTATTCACTATAAACAAGGGCTCTGATACCAATCTGTCACACCCCGAAAACCGAAGGCGGAAACATTTCCGGGGTTGACTCCACGTTGAGTATCAAATCCAATGGACATAGTAAGTAAAGTAGAACAACCATTACATTAGATAATAAAGTTTTACAGTTGTTTCAAAAGTAAAGTTTGTATAGTTGTGATACATAGTATATATAGACAAAATGAAACGGATCTTCATGTACTCCATCTTCTGATCAAAAGAAATCTCCGGGTACCTGTTCTAACGCTGACCTGAGAACACAAGCGGTTTGAAAATCAGCATAAAGCTGGTGAGTTCATAAGTAGTTTTGTTTTGTGAAAATGTTTATGTTTCCCTTCTGTTTCTGAAAATGCATCAGTGTATTCCCAAGAAAGTCCCATACTTTCCTGAATAGTTAGTTATTGTAAAAGATGTGATGATATACAATTGGTTACACTTTTTTGGTTATGTGAATGTTACCCAGGAATGCCCCATGCTTTCCTGTATGTTGGTTTTCAATGTAAAAGATGTATTCTATCAAACCTGGTTATATACAAAGTTTTCCCCAGGAAGGTCCCATACCTTCCTGAATGTTGGTTATTGTTTGTAAAAGATGTAAAAGATGTAAAAGATGTAAACTGAATCCTAGTTATCTGTAAAATGTAGTATATGGTTCATTATCACTGTAAGTAAATCTCTATTATCCTAATTGCGAGTTCCATAACCATACTAAGGACTGAACCTGTGGCAATAAGTAGTCCACAATTCTTATGACTTTCGTCACTCTTGACCCATTTCGGTTCGGCTGTAGCTAGCAGCCAGGTGTGGGGTAGTCAGCCCCGTATAGATCTATACACTCAAGTCACGCTCTCTAAATCCCAGAGATTCTGGTTACGGGTGTAGTCCTCCACTCGCGTATCTCTGTGGAGTGTTCGTCGAGGACGTGTCTCCAATCATACGGAATAACAAATTTACTAGTAATAATAGTATAATCCTCCATTCGCGTATCTCTGTGGAATGTTACCGAGGACAAGACAGTGTACGAAATATATTGTTCATGTGTTGTAAAGTCATGCTTTTAACTGATAAAATGTGGAAACCATTCGTGAAATATAATAAACATAACAGTTTATAGATCCCATTTCACAAATAAATGTTTAAGTGAGCTGTATATTCTAATGGTTATCAGTTACGTGTATCAGTATTAAAAGCATAAGAAATGTGAAACACACACAAGAAAATAATTTTGAGTACAGGAAAACCCTTGTACTTTGCTTGTGTTCCCCCCTGAAAACAGTGAAAAACAATGAAAAAGGTAGGGGTATGAACTCACCGGACTCGGAAACGTGTCGGTTTTGAATGCTAGACGTTGGTTCGTGGTTTGATTACTTGCGATGACCCTATGTAAAATGAAATAATGTCCATATATATACAATTAGGGATACATTCACTAATCATATGGAACATTACACTCCAATGAGGTTAAACACTTTAAAATGAGCGTTTGGAGTGACCCGGGTGGCGTTTAAGGACTTGTAATGGCACTAGGGACTTGGGACATGAGTTTTCTCCCCATAAGTAAACATTTTAAAGAGTTCACAACAACGGAACACCCACATACATGAGTTTACGGCCGTAAACTCATGTGGGTGAGGTTTTGGTGTTTTAAGGACTCAAATGGACTTAGGGATTGCTAGGAATGATTATCTAGACACCTTGGAACACTTGGAATGAATTTAAAACATTTAAAGCATGAGTTTACAGCCACACTCATAGAGTTTATGGCCGTAAACTCACCAAGGCTAAGAAAAATTGATTTGAGCTATTTAGGGCAATCACATGTGATTCAAACTAATTTTCTAAGCATTGTTATGAATTTAGAACATCAATTAAGACATTTATTGGAGTTTACGGCCTATAGGTATGTTCTAAGGCCGTAAACTCTCCTTTACAATTGAACAAAATAGTTTTTGGTGCTTAAAACAATCACATGTGATTCTAGAAATTTACACAAGACATTTGAGTGTGTTTAATGCCTCATAAACATTGTTTTATGAGTTTACGGCCAAGAATATGTTCTTAGGCCGTAAACTCCCATAAATCATACTTTTGTTGTGTTTTAATCCTTTAAACCATTTTTAGATGCATCTAGATTTTACCACAAAGCCATATATTGAGTTTGGAAGCATTTGAACATGTTTAAAGGCCTTAAATCACTCTTTTAGAGGAGTTTACGGCCCAAGAGAGTGTCTTGGCCGTAAACTCTTCTTTTTTACACAAAAATCAAGTTTAAAGTGTTCCAAGTCTAGATTAGCAAGTCCAAGGTTCATGTCTAAGTCTCAACTAGGTTTTGGAAGGGTTAATTGGCTTAAATATCCCTTGTATATGAGTTTACGGCCCAAGAATGTTCCTTGGCCGTAAACTCACTTTTTTCCCTCTAAATCCATGTTCTACATGTTATAATTTCTTCCCTTTAAGCCCTTAAGTCATACCTAGTGTCCAACTATGCAAAGGAAGGGTTTTAGGGCTTAAAAACCCTTGAAATATGAGTTTACGGCCCATGAATGTTCTATGGCCATAAACTCATGAATGTTAGGCCTAATTCATGTCTTAAACTCGAAATTGGATGTCAAATATGTTATAGGTTAAGGCTAGGAAGGTACCTTAGAGATTAGAAGCCTTAATTTGAGTTTTGATCCCTTAAACTTGGATTAGGAGAGAGGTGGGAAATGTTTAGTGATAATTTGGCCAAAGGCTTCAAATGGAGTCTTAAACATGTTTATATAATGTTCGGGAATTGGACACGATAGAATTCTACCCGATACCGACGTTAATTGAGGTTTTTGGTCGTACCCGATTGATTTACCGTAACCTGATATGGTAGTTTCTAGAAATATTCCGATCACTAAAGTTAGGTGTTTAAAATGATTTCTAATATATTAAGACACCTATTAAGTCATTTTAAGTCAATATAAATTAATGACTTAATAAAATGGCGAATATTGGGAACTAAATTGAGAATGACGTTTGGTTGATCGACTCGAGTTACAAGTTGTGGTACAGGAATATACATGATATTTCGGGTTGTTACATCAACGATTACAACCCAACAATCAAAGTCCAAACTCACCATGATCACAAAAACTTGCAGATTTCTAGAGAGAGAAAGTGATTTTGAATGGGTTTTCTAAAGAGATAAAGTAAAAATCACTTGAATTCTTGTGAAGAAAATCGAATTTTGAATAGAAGCAAAGACGAATTTGATTTCTAGAATCCAAAAATTCTCTAAAACACAAAGATCAAAGATCAAAAAATGAATCACCAAATCATGAAAGCCATTAAGGATCAATTCTTGATCCAATCAAGAACACCTACTTTGATACCAAATATAGTGGTGTTGATTATGATGGCATGTGCGGAATTAGTAAAGATCTAGTGAATCATCTTATAAACTCAAGAACACAAGGAGTAAATAAATCTGTGTAAGCTCATATTAGATCTAATACAAAATGGGTTTTCTATAAATTCTCTCTCTAGTCTAACACTCCAAAATTATCCTTCTTACATATGGGAGTCACTCACTTCCTATTTATAGGAAAGACTTAACTTATTTACACATATAAGAAGGTAAGAAATAAAACACTACATCAAAGAGTGACTTTGCACCCTAACAATCTTACCTTTCTTGTTATGTAGTAATAACAATCACAATCCTCCTTGATCTTGACTTCCGAAAGCTGAGTGCCCACAGTGTTGCACCTCTAATGGAGTCAGAAACACTTTATGCAAAGGATGAAGTAGGAAAGAGAGGAGAATTTCGACCACTCTAGGGTTTCTTAAGCCTTGGATGAAATTTCCCTTATAATGGGGTCTATTTATAGTTGTGTGGGTATAGAAACCCTAATTCTCTGCTTAGGCCTTAAGCAATCCATGGAGCCCACCTAGAAAGCCCTTGGATGAAATCTTCTTGGACTCTCCATAGATTTCGTCTAATCCCTCTCTATTAGGAATCCATGGGCCAACTAGTAACAATCAGATAATTACATTATCAGTCCCCTTTATTTAATCCGTCTCTTTTGATTACCAAATTAATTTCTGATCAATACTAATTAAATAATATGATTTCAAAATAGTATATTAAACTTGTAATATATTAACAAAACCATTTTTCGAGTACCAAGGTATTATTCATATAACAAATTCTACTCTATCTCCTCTTGTCATCCTATCAAGTTGCATGAGTGCAGACAACCCAAAACGATCATGCTCATAATCGGGTCAAGTACATACCAAAATAGTTATGGGCTTAGACACCTAATCCAACAATATTTTCTTGCATAAAGACATGATACTTGATCAGTCTTTTGCTATAATATTTTTATTTACCATGTTCTCACAATTCGAACTACGAAGAGGGATGTCGTAATCATAATCAAATTTTGAGAATGCAATTAACATTTCCACATATAGAATTTCCTTTTGTCGAATCTTTTCAATATAATATTCATATATGTCTTTGACTAAATTTGATTAAAAATCTCAATCTAAGCTTTTAGAATTGAAAAATGGAGTATAAGTTCCTCTCCCTTAATTATAGCAAAACAAGCTTTTCAAACCTTGCAACTTTGTGTCTTGAAAACTTTGTTTTCTATAATTAACACTGCTAGCTTGCAACACTTACCATAGTAATTATGCTCCCACTAGCATAATAATTATTATCTTACTGGCATAACACTTATTCTTCCACTAGCTTTGACATGTATCCAAAATCAGCTGGACTTCTAGAAATCAATACTTATTGACTTTCTTACCAAAGTTCATATTTATGATACGAGATGCTGATAATTCTTTATCTAAGCTTCTCAAAGTCATACAACTTTCCTTAGATAGCTCACACGTGTGTCTAAACTATTTCAGAACTTACAACAATAAGTCTAAAATGTTTAGACTTTTTGCCATTTCTCACAATTCGAACTATTAAGAGGGATACCGTAATCATAATCAAATTTAAGAATGAAAATATCACAATTTCTATCACCTTAAAATCTACTTAGTGAAAGCGTTTCCTCACAATCATTTTCATGAATTGCAGAGAAACCTTATGACACTTAGATTTTATGGTGTATGTGTTCCTATCCATATGAAATTTTCATAACCATATTCACAAGACAAGGTAAGTGACAAATCCAAACTAATATGGATTGAACTTGTCTAGTCTTAATTTGTTTCCACTTGGCAGCACAAGGGCCTACCATGTCTTCCTAGTTGCATGCAAACAATTGAGAACTCTTAGAACTCACATGCATAGTCAACTTTAACTGGAATGGGCTCAAAAATAAGAATACGTCAACACGATAGTTTATAAACCTCAAACCATGTGCTAGTGATTAACAATAGGGTGACTCTTGATTAGTTCTTAAAACTTTTCAAGATCTTTAAGGCTCCCACTGACCTCTTGACATATACGATTCACTTTGTCAAGGAACATTACCTGACAAAAAAATATTCAAGCGTTAGTGTGGTTTCTTATCAAGACAAACACTATTGACAGTCGGTCTTAGTTGATCTTTGTTTTATCCAAAACATTACAACTTACCAATTTAAAATATACAAGAGTAGAAAACATTTTACTCTACATTTGCTGATATGTCACCCAATATATAATCTTGGAGTATGATTCTAAGATTTGATTTTGGAATGAAGTATGATTCATCTTAATCAATTTAACCATTTCAACAATTCCTAATTCCTCTTCTTAGCCAAACAAATGCACTAAGGTGTCCTTAGAGGATAACATTTTGATATGGTTTTCATAATCATTGGAATGATCATAAAACACGATACTCAAGTACTCTCCCATCTTTTCAGATTGGAGAAACTTTTATCTTTCTGCCTAATTTGATTCTTCTTATTCGTTCTGCTACACATTGAAACTTTTCTAATGATTTAGAATTATACTTAACCTTATAAGCATTACCATATTTACCAAACTTTAGTTAATCATGACGAATAGTCTTACTGTTCTTTGTGGTGGACCTAACCAACGCACAACCAAGTGTACCCGATCCCCCAGTCCTTTAGTTGACTCACATATACATGTGAACAAGGAATTAGTCTTAATTTCCCAAAGATGAAGGTTCTCATTCATCATACAATACAGGTCGCATGATCCTAAGTTTCTATCCAACTGAAACTTGGGTGATGAGAATCTTTTCTTATTTGGTAAATTTAGACACTACCACAAACTGAAGAATCAAATCCATATTGCTAAAAATACAAACATGAATCTTCCACAAATTCCATTGTAAGGAGATACAAGATAATATAAAATCAAAATTTTTATTTATTTATAAAATGAAGAAAAACTTTTCCTTACAATGAAATTACATATGAAAAATTTGCTATTACAAATCTCTAAGCAATCTATCATAACTCCTAAGTAGCAGCTCAAAAATCCAATCATCGAATCATGCGATCATGCATCTCTTCGCGATCATGCGATCATGCCATTGCATGGTTTTCCTTTAAGCATCCCTTGATCCTACAAATCATCAAAATGTAATCTTATCAGATTATGTATTAAGAATCTATAGATAGGAACTTAATAGAATTAGATAATAGACTTACCTAAAGTAGAGTCAAACTTTTTGATTCTGCCTTCTCTCAGATCTTCCAGGTAGCTAGGGCAGCTTCGCTTCCAATATCCCTTCAAATGGTAGTAGAAAGAAATGGCTTCTTTTGCATTGGCACATGAGTTAATCCCAAAACTGGCCTTTCTCTTATGATCAAAGCTTTTGACCATGGCCAATTCCTTTACTTTAGGAGAAGGAATCATTTTTGGACTATCGATGTCATTGCCTATGTTCATGGCAGTTTTGGAAGCAGATCTTCCAATGATGTTTGCTTGATTATTGCGCCAAATCATTGCTGTTTCAGCAGCAATTAGCAAATAGGAAAGATCAATAAAGGTCATGTCGTGATCTGTCACATAGTAGTCTTTAACGATTTCACTATATGATTTGGGAAGTGACTGAAGAACCAATTCAATAGCCAACTTCCTCCGGAAAACGACACCAAACATTCCCAGCCTGCCAATACGCAACTTCATGTTCAAGACATGAGCACATATAGACTTTCCATCTTGATGTTTCATTTCTAGTAGGGCTTGAGTGACCTTGAACTTTTCAAGTCTTTGAACTTGTGGGTCAGGGAGAATTATTGGAGGAGGTGGAGGAAGTGAAGTATGATATTTTGGAATATCATCTTCATGTGGAAAGCTTTTTCCAATAGATTTGGGAAGGCCATAGTTTTCTGAACTAGACATCTCTAAAGGGAGAAATTCAAGTTAGTTTCTTTAAGTCCTTAATATGACACCCAAAATGAAATATTAACGCTAGGACCCAACACAATATTCTACAATTGCAAAAAGGGAGGCCCTAATCTAATTGTAATATATTTGAAGGTAGGTAAATGACGATTTGTTTGAAATTCCTAGATCTTTGAGATTCATTGAACTTTTCAATGGCATGTTAAAACCTCGGTGTGCCCTTCAAGTTTGTGACTGGGATGCCGAGAATCACAAACAAGGTGTGAATAACAAGGCAAATTAACTTGGTACATTCAATATTACAGATCACCTAATCAATGTGCCCATTACCCACACACGCTCCATTGATCTATGATTAACACCAAGTTACCCTTTACCATACATTGTTAGTTCCGGATTAGTGTGGCGGTTAACCACAAATGCTCCATTAATGACTTAACAAGGTGTAAAGTGTAAGTTCATGGATTAGTACCATTTTCACAGTTTTCCTAAAGTAACTAATATTGGGAATTTAAAAATTGCAGTTACTTTATATTTATCATTATAATTTTAATGAAGGGAGAATTAATGTCCTATCCTACCCGTTCGGCTAATGACCCTCCACCAGTCAAGGAAGCGGTGGGTGAGAGTGGACACCCATTAAACCACCATTTTATAGGTAGTAACCTTATACTTCCCTATAGACCGGCTTCGAGAATGAGGCCTACTAACAGTAAGACTGACTTGTCTTATACTTTCACACCCCAAAACCGAGAATGGCGGAAACGTTCTAGGGCGGAGGACGTCATGTATGTATCACAACAATGTGAAGTAGTAAACAAGCAACAACATCATCCATTTCATTAATAGTAATAGTTACATACATGTGTGTTCTTTCATAGTAATAAGACATTACAGCAAGTAATCAAAACAAAAGACGAGTCTTGACTGCTCCGTCTTCGCAAAACCTGGTCATCGTACCTATCTATCGGTGACCTGAGAATACAAGTTATTTTGAAAGTGTAGGTCAGCATTTAAGCTGGTGAGTTCATAACTATTTAATGTCATTATTTGTATAAGTTTGATGATAACGTTTGAAATCGTCAATGTAATTGTTTGTATATGTTTTGAAAACTCCTAGAAAATCCCATATTTTCTACTAGCATAAATGTAGCCTTCTATCAAGACCTGAATGTTTTGAAAGTAGTCTTCTACCGAGACTTGTATGTTTTGCTGTAACAAAGATGGTTTTCCCCTTTATGACTACTATTAACAATATATATAGTCTACTTCATCGTTTACATGAATGTATCACAAAGTAAAAGTAATAGGGAAAATATAGCCATATAAGTATTATCCTTTGGTATTAGGGTAAACACGACATCGCGACTGCCGAAACGTTCTCACCCTGAATATCCGTAGATGTTCATTTTCCTCTGTAGCTAACAGTAGGTAGAAGGAATGGTTAGTTCCTTAAATGTCTTCCTAGTATAAGTATTAACCGTAGACATCCGTAGATGATCATTATGTTGGGTTTTAGCCATAAGAACTTTCCTATGTGCGCATGCAAAACCCTAATGCTTGGATCTAGGCTTTCTAATAAACATGCATTGAATCCAAGTCTTCTAATGACTAATTAGGTTAAATAACAACATTGAAATAGATCTAGAATCATACCTTTGAGTTCCTTGTTGATCTTGAGGTCTTGGAGCTTCTAGAGTCACAAGTGTCACTCCTCTAATGGCTTACAAACACCAATAGCAATAAGAATGATTTAGGAGAGAGGAGAGGGGAGGAATTCGACCAGAGGTTCCTTGCTTTTGGAGATGTGTCGAATTCCCTATGCTATGGGGTCTATTTATACTTGTAGACTCCTTAAGGGTTACAACCTAAACCCTAATTGGATAATCTTCTCTTAAGGCTATCCAAATCCATTCCATAGATAAGTATATGGACGATTTTAGCTTTCCTAAAGCTCTTAGAATCTGTCCATACCATATCCAAATGGATTTACAGTCTAAAGCTTAACTATCAAACAATTGACAGTTTATACCCCTTTATTTAATTAATCTCTTTAAGTCACCAAATTAATTCTAATTAACTCTATGACTTATATTAATCAAATAACAATATATTATTCATTATATTATTCACATAATATATTAATAATATTTACTCTCTCTTAATAAATCATCCTATCAAGTTGCTATGGTGAAGGCAACCCAAAAGGACCATGCACAACCGGATCAAATACTTGCCTAATATAGTTGCAGCCTTAGACACTATTCCAACAGTCTCCCACTTGGATAAGTCTAGCAACTATACAAGTACAATTCGGTTTGCAATCATAGCTCTCAAAGACGCTGTCAACTCTGATCTAATCAATCTTGTCCTTCAGATAAGGGAACGTACAGTCCTCTGTTAGATATCATGCTGACAATCCTATGGAATGGTTAGTCAAGCATTTAGGTTTCTCGATCTCTGATTTATTCGACATAGAACTTAATCGAACACATCAATTTAGTTCTGACCGGGCCCGGCACATAAGTCAAATCAAATCATCGAGCGGCCGAGATATCGCTTTTACCTTCTTAGATAAAAGTTACAGATAAACTTCGACTTATATGCATTTACTTATTCATTAACCAACTATACACAACAATACGTTTTATAACACCAAGTTACTGATGCGTTTTCGCATTATCAATGTACAATCAATTAACAAATAATAAACCATATATCTAGGTTTTAAGACTATATGATATTATCGTCTTGCGATCACCTTTTATATCGTATTCCACAAGGTGATTCCAGCAAGCGCGGGTTTATTCCAATGCTCAAAACTAGTTCATAAGCACTCATGAACGTTGCAGCAATCCTTTGCTATGTCTAACACCATTTAGACACTCTACACACCAATTCATGACAATCTTCTTTCATATCTACTCCCAACATATGAACGATTGTGGACCATTTGAATAATTCGATTATTCCTAATAACCTCAATTATTTTGGAAGTCAAAACATGCAAAGTGAAACAATAGCTAAACAATTAACATAAGATAGTATCATTACTCATAAATAAAACTCCTTTATTTAATCATCAAATGTCAATTTACATTTATCTATTACATGTTTCTAATACTATCTAATCTATGCTAATATCATCCTTCAGCCCAATACTCCTAGCATGCTGTAAGTGCTTAACCCTACTCAGTCCCTTCGTAAGCGGATCTGCTGGGTTATCTTCTGATGATATCCTCTTCACTACGAGTTGTCCTTCTTCTACACGATGTCTGATGAAGTGATATTTTCTGTCGATATGTCTTGATCTACCATGATCCCTCGGTTCCTTGGTTAAGGCAACCGCACCTTCGTTATCACAGAAAATCTCCATGGGCTCCTTTATGGCAGGTACAACTCCAAGATCACCGATGAAGTTCTTTAGCCATATTGCCTCCTTCGACGCTTCGCTCGCTGCAATGTACTCTGATTCGCACGTTGAATCAGCTACGGTCTCTTGCTTGGAACTCTTCCAGGTCACTGCTCCTCCATTTAGGGTAAAGACCCAACCCGACTGCGAACGGTAGTTGTCCCTGTCGGTCTGAAAACTGGCGTCACTATACCCTCGCACCTTCAAGCCATCACTCCCTCCGAGGACTAAGAACCATTCCTTTGTCCTCCGAAGGTACTTAAGGATATTCTTCACCGCAATCCAATGTGCTTTGCCAGGATTCCCTTGATACCTGCTAACCATGCTCAAAGCGAAGGCTACATCAGGGCGAGTACAAGTCATAGCGTACATGATTGAGCCAACTGCGGAAGCGTATGGTACTCGGCTCATTTCTGCTATCTCAGCTTCGGTACTCGGACTTTGAGTCTTACTCAATTTGGCATTACTTTGTATTGGCAATTCTCCCTTCTTTGAGTTTTCCATACTAAAACGTTTCAGTACCTTTTCCAAGTAAGTGTTCTGACTAAGTCCAATTAGTCTCTTACTTCTTTCTCTCACTATCCTTATTCCCAAAATGTAAGAAGCTTCTCCGAGGTCCTTCATAGCGAAGCACTTCCCGAGCCAGGACTTAACTTCCTGCAGAGTCGGGATGTCGTTACCTATGAGCAAAATGTCATCGTCATATAGGACGAGAAAGCTTACTACACTCCCACTGGCTTTGACATATACACAAGACTCGTCTTCGCTTCGTACAAATCCAAACTCTTTGACTTTCTCATCGAAGCAAAGATTCCATCTGCGAGACGCTTGCTTAAGTCCATAAATGGACTTCTCAAGCTTACACACTCTATTCGGATGCTTCGGATCCACAAACCCCTCGGGCTGAGCCATGTAAACATCCTCAGCCAACTTCCCATTAAGAAAAGCGGTCTTGACATCCATTTGCCAAATCTCATAATCATGAAATGCGGCAATAGCTAGCATCACTCTAATAGATTTAATCTTCGCAACTGGTGAGAAGGTCTCATCATAGTCAACTCCAGGAGTTTGAGTAAAGCCCTTCGCAACCAATCGTGCTTTATATGTGTGTACGTTTCCATCCACGTCGGTCTTCTTCTTGAAGATCCATTTGCACCCAACGGTCTTACGTCCGGGCACAAAATCAACCAAATTCCAAACTTGGTTATCATACATGGATTGGATCTCGCTATCCATTGCCTCTTTCCATTTTGCAGACTCCGGGCCTGCCATGGCTTCCTTATAGCTATTAGGTTCATCAAGGTTTACTAGTGTACCATCACTAATATACGTGTCCCCTTCGGTAGTTATATGAAAACCATAAAACTGGGGTAGAACTCTAACTCTATCGGAACGTCTAAGAGGTAAGGATTCGTCAATCGGTTCAACCGGAGTTTCCTCCTCGGGTTGAGTGCCAGCGGTAGAGGTTCCTTCATCTATCGACTCTTGAATCTCTTCAAGCTCGATTTGCCTCCCACTGTCTCCTTGGCTTATGAGTTCTCGCTCTCGGAAAACTCCTCTCCTTGCAACGAAGACAACATTGTCCTTCGGTCTATAGAAGAGATATCCAAAGGATGTTTGCGGGTAGCCGATGAAAATACATCGCTCACTTCGAGGTTCAAGCTTGTCGTGAGCATCTCGTCTTACGAAAGCTTCGCAACCCCAAACCTTGATATGTGCCAACGAGGGAGCCTTCCCTGTCCACATCTCGTGAGGTGTTTTGGCAACCTTCTTAGTAGGGACTCGGTTAAGGATATGGGCGGCAGTCTCTAAGGCATACCCCCAAAAAGAGATTGGTAGCGAAGCACGACTCATCATAGAGCGAACCATATCCAATAAGGTTCGATTACGCCTTTCTGCCACACCATTCAACTGCGGTGTCCTAGGAGGCGTCAATTGTGAAACTATTCCACACTCCTTGAGATAATCGTGGAATTCAAGACTTAGGTACTCTCCTCCTCGATCGGATCGAAGCATCTTGATTTTCCTGCCCAATTGATTCTCCACTTCATTCTTGAATTCTTTGAACTTTTCAAAGGTGTCTGACTTTTGCTTGATTAAGTAGATATACCCATATCTACTATAGTCATCGGTAAAAGTCACATAGAAGCGGTTCCCATCCTTCGTGGTTGATCTAAACGGTCCACACACATCGGTATGTATTAAGTCCAATAGACCCTCGCCCCTATCACATGTACTCGTGAAGGGCGACTTAGTCATCTTTCCAAGCAAACAAGACTCGCATGTGTCATCTTCCCTAAGGTCGAATGACTCCAACACTCCATCCTTTTGGAGTTGGGCTATGCGTTTCTTGTTGACATGTCCAAGACGACAATGCCACAAGGATGCTTTATCCATACTAGTGGAAGAATCAATATTCAAAACATCATTTCCTAAGTTATCAACAATCATAACGGTTTCATATATTCCATTACATGGTATAGCTTCAAAGTAAAAGACACCATTTAGATAAGCCAAAATAGAACCATTCTCATTATTAAAAGAAAATCTAAATCCTTGTCTATATAAACCATGAAATGAAATGATGTTTCTTGCCATTTCTGGCGAATAGCAACAATTGTTCAAATCTAAAACTAAACTATTCCTAAGCACTAAGGAATACACTCCAATCTTGGTCACAGGCGACGATCTTCTGTTCCCCATGATTAGATTGATCCTTCCTTGCTCCACATCCCTACTTCTTCTTAGTCCCTGCACATTAGAACAAATGTGATAACCACAACCGGTATCAAGAACCCAAGAAATAGCATGATTAGAATCGTTAGATTTGATTGTATATATACCTGCGAAAGATGGCTTGATCTTTCCTTCTTTGATTGCTTGCAGGTAATCCGGGCAGCTTCTCTTCTAATGTCCTATCTTGTGGCAGTGGTGACACTCTGCCTCCTTCGGGTTAGAGCAGGGCTTAGCGGGATCAACTTTGGTCCCACTAGAAGAGGCACCATCTCGGGCTTTCACCTTGCGATAGTTCTTCGATGAAGCTTTCCTCTTCTTTCCCTTCCCTTGTCCAATAGCCAAGACAGGAGCAGCGGGCGGATTGGGAGTGGGTGCAACAGACTTGTCCTTGAAGTTGCTCTCAGCAACCCTCAAGAGACCTTGGAGCTTGCTTAGGGTGACCTCTTCTTTGTTCATGTGGTAGGTCATCCTAAATTGGTTGTACATTGGAGGCAAAGAGTGAAGCACCATGTCGATCGCCAAGTCTTCACCGAAGTCAACATTTAACTTACGAAGGCGGTCGACATACCTTTGCATCTTTTGCAAGTGCACGGTAAGAGATTCTCCATGACCCATCTTCGCGGAAATCATGTTAGTGAAAATCTCGTACCTCTCTTGTCTCGCGTTTTGGTGATACCTCTCCAATAAGTCTTGATGCATCTCGTATGGGTACATGTCCTCGTAGGACTTTTGGAATTCGGAGTTCATGGTGGCGATCATGATGCAATGTACCTTCGTTGCATCTCGCTCATGAGTTTCAAAGGCGGTGATTTCGGCGGGAGTAGCAATTTCGGGGTTGATTTTCTCGAGCTTCTCATCGAGGACATACTCCTTATCCTCATAGCGAGCAATGGTGCGAATGTATCTTATCCATTCGCTAAAGTTCGTTCCATCGAAGGTGACCTTTTGGCAAAGGCTCATCAACGTGAAAGAACTAGCAGCAGCGTTGTTTGCGTTTGACATCTATAATTAGAAAAGGACAAAGATAGATTAGAATAAGAATCCCCAATTATCACCCAATATGAAAATTAGGGCTAGGATCCAACAACAACATTTACATACTAGAAGAGGGATGCCGTAATCTAACATGCAAATAAATTGAAGGTAAGTGAATGACGATTCACTAATTCTCCATCACAAAACTTAAACTATTAGTCCTAAGTGTTTTTGAGAATTCCTAGGTTCGGATGAGATTCATTGAAACTATTCAATGGCATGTTTAAATCTCGATATGCCCCTCTCGTTTGTGACTGGGATGCCGAGGATCACAAAGCGGGTGTGAATTACCATGCAAATTCACATGGTGCCTTCATTGTAACAATCACCTATTCGATGTGCCGGTAAACCACACACGCTCCATCGAACTATGATAAACAATGAATCACCCTTTGCCACCTTCGCTTAGAATCAATTAGTGTGCCGGTAAACCACACACGCTCCACTAACATCTTAGCAAGGTGCAAAGTGTAATTTCATGGGATTGCATCAATTCACTTTTCCTAAAGTAACTAGGATTGGGAAATATATGTAGTTACTTTATATTTCTTATTATACTTTTAATGAGAGAATGAGGTTGCCCTATCCTACCCGTTCGGCTAACGACCCTCCACCAATCAAGCAAGCGGTGGGTGTGAGTGTACACCCATTAAGCGCCATTTTATAGGCCTCAACCTTATACCCACCTTATAGATCGGCTTCGTGAATGAGGCCTACTAACGGTAAGACTAGCATTTAGTTATACATATATATATTATTCTAGTAATATCATATTTGTATAGTGTTGTATTTTAAAACTTTTAAAATCTAGGGTTTGAAATTTAAGTTGTCTAAATTAAAACTTTTAATCACAAAAGTAAATTTCAAAACAAGAGGGTAGGTTTTAAACATTTAAAACATGGAGGATCAAATAACAAATAATTCCAATTAACAATTAATATCCTAATTATCTATATTTGATTTATTCAAGATTTCTTTGAAAGATAATTACCAAAATAGTTAAATAATTAATTAATTATCATATAAGGAAATTAAATATTTAATTAGTTGATAATTACCTTTTTCTAGATCAAGATAATAGTCATATTTATCATAAAATCGGATTTAGGTTGATCTATTATGATTAAGGTAAGTTTCCATAAGATAAACACAAAGAAATCCCGAATCTGGCCATTCCTGACGCTTTGACTCGTCGAGTGCACAAGGGGACTCGCCGAGTCAGGCCTACTCGCCGAGTCCACCTTGGGACTCGCCGAGTCAGTGACACAGAAACCAAAAAATCGAATTTTGCAGGTTTGTTTCAGTTAATCAAGCAACAATTTAAAGAAAACCAAGCTAGGCTCTGATACCACTGTTGGGTTTTAGCCATAAGAACTTTCCTATGTGCGCATGCAAAACCCTAATGCTTGGATCTAGGCTTTCTAATAAACATGCATTGAATCCAAGTCTTCTAATGACTAATTAGGTTAAATAACAACATTGAAACAGATCTAGAATCATACCTTTGAGTTCCTTGTTGATCTTGAGGTCTTGGAGCTTCTAGAGTCACAAGTGTCACTCCTCTAATGGCTTACAAACACCAATAGCAATAAGAATGATTTAGGAGAGAGGAGAGGGGAGGAATTCGACCAGAGGTTCCTTGCTTTTGGAGATGTGTCGAATTCCCTATGCTATGGGGTCTATTTATACTTGTAGACTCCTTAAGGGTTACAACCTAAACCCTAATTGGATAATCTTCTCTTAAGGCTATCCAAATCCATTCCATAGATAAGTATATGGACGATTTTAGCTTTCCTAAAGCTCTTAGAATCCGTCCATACCATATCCAAATGGATTTACAGTCTAAAGCTTAACTATCAAACAATTGACAGTTTATACCCCTTTATTTAATTAATCTCTTTAAGTCACCAAATTAATTCTAATTAACTCTATGACTTATATTAATCAAATAACAATATATTATTCATTATATTATTCACATAATATATTAATAATATTTACTCTCTCTTAATAAATCATCCTATCAAGTTGCTATGGTGAAGACAACCCAAAAGGACCATGCACAACCGGATCAAATACTTGCCTAATATAGTTGCAGCCTTAGACACTATTCCAACACATTACCTCTGTTGCTAACAGCCGGGTTTAGGAATGGTTAGTCCCTTATTGTTTCTTACCGTGTAGTATCTATGTAAAAGTATCCCTATAAGTGTATCCATGTAAGAGGAATCTCTGTAAGAGTATCCATATAAATGTATCCATGTAAGAGGAATCTCTATAAGAGTATCCATATAAATGTATCCATGTAAGAGGAATGTCTGTAAGAGTATCCCTTCATATAGCATGTAGTCTAGACTCATGAATGAACTGACTATGGTGTAATTTTTTGTAATAGGGATAATGTTTTGTATCCCCTAAACTATTCCTATAATAGTTTACTAGAATGTAATTGATGAGTGTCCAAGTAGGTTTATACACCCTTGCTACCCAAGAGTGTCGGAACTGAATTAACTGATGGAACATTTATGACTATATATGTACATATGATATATAACTAATATTTAAACGACCTTCGGACGAGTACCCAATATCCCATCAGACCACATCCAAATCGAGGAAAAGGAAACAGGGTGGATAGCCTTCCTAAGTCTTTTAAACATTTCTTATATAACTATACATATAGAAGCATGCAATTTATAATATAAAAGCATAAAAGAAGTTTTGTAAAACCTTTGAAAAGTTTAATAAATAAGAATTTATGACTTGATGCCAGTTTATAAATCGATTCGAAAACCGTTTGACAAAACAGTTTAAGTGTGAGAAAACCTTTGTTTGAAGTACAACTATAACAGATTCAAAAAGGAAACCTATAGTTTGTAAGACAGTTTCTAAAAGTATTTCAACATGTAAAAACGTTTGAGAAAACTATCTGAAGTACATATGAAAATGTTCGTTTGTTCTTGTATATGAATGTATCTCCTTGAAATAGTATTTCTAGTATGTAAATGTTCGTGATGTTCACGTAAAACTATACCTATTATAGTTTTCTTTAAGTGTGTCTCGTTCGTATAGTAACCTCTAGTAAAATGCTCACTTGTTATGAAAAGTATAATTTTTATAGTGTCTAAGATGGACACATATACATACAGTATAAGCAGAGTGTTTGATTTATACATATATAACAACATTTTTCATTTCAAAAGATAGGATGTTATCGTGATATATTTTGCATATGAAAGTTTCATTATAATAGTTATAAATCACATATGATTCCGTTCATAAAAAGTGTATAATGAAACTTTATATAACACACGAAAATAATCGTGTGTTTTACTTGTATTCCCCCCTTAAAAGCATATAAAAACATTTAAAAGTGGTGATTATAGGGGTATGAACTCACATGATTGATCGAAGAAAGCGAGACGAAAACCAAGCAGAACTTCTACTCGAGAAAGCGGATTTTTCGGGATTCTCGGGAATCTCGGGAATCTCGGGAGCGTAAAACTTCCTTCCAAACATGGATATCAAAACCGGGCCTTTGGGATGACTCCGAGGGTTGAAACACAGATCTTCGACGCGAGAAAGGAAAGAATTGAGCAAAAATGGCCGACATCCTCACATCCCTTTTATAGGGGCTGAAAGCCTCGCGTACACGGGGCGTACTAACGAGGGTACGCTGGGCGTACGCAACGTCAGGCATGACCGCATCCTCGGTTGAAGCATCAGAGCGACGTGGACGAGCCGGAGCCTAGCATTCGAGTACGCTGGGCGTACGACGGTACGCTGGGCGTAACTTGGATTGGTCCGATGACTCCTCCTTCGGATAATACCGGATTTTCAATTAAATTTATATTTTAATTATTTAGTAAACTTCAAAAATTCATATCTTCCTCATACGAACTCTGTTTTCGACGTTCTTTATATCCACGCGAAGGTGAGACTACGATCCACAACTTTCGTTTAGACTCCGTCGGCTAATTTTGATTTATTTTTAATATTATATTTTTAATAGGCATGACAGGAAAAGTCCGTTAAAATTTCATAACTCCTTCATCCATTGTCTGTTTTCGCCAGCCTTTTTACCGTTGTAATACCATTGATGAGATCTTCGATTCTCGTTTAGGTTGTGTCGGCTAAAAGTCTCTCGACCTCTATTTCGAGTTTTTAGCTGTCTACTGCTATATCTGTAACTTAGAAAAATCATAACTTCCTCATACGAAGTCAGATTTGGACGTTCTTTTTGATGGGTTTTAGGCATAAGAACAATCCTATGTGCTCATACAAACCCTAATGCTTGGATCTAGGTTTCTCTATTGTACATGCTTTGAATCCAAGACTAATAACCTTAGATCTAACATATTATAAACTGAATTAGGGTTTAGAGAATTACCTTTGATTGTTATATAGCAATAACAATTAATTCCTTGCTTGGATTGGCCTTAGAAAGCTTAGTGCCTCAAGTGCTGCACCTCTAATGGAGTCACAAACACCTTATGCAACTTAGATGAAGATGAGAAGAAAGGAGGCTGCCAAAAATGACTAGAAACCCTAGAGAATCAGTTGTCCACGTTTTTGGGGCCTAAGGGGTCCTTTATATACTTGTGTGGGTTGCTAGGGTTTCAGTCAAAACCCTAATGGACTGCTTAAACTCTAAGCAGCCCATGGAACCTTCTGGATAAGGCCATGGACGAAAATATGATGGGCTCCCATCATAATTTCGTTCACCCCTTGTTCCTTTAGCATTCCTTAGCCCAATAACTCAATTATCCAATAATTGCAGTCCAGTCCCCTAAATTTAATTAATCTCTTTTAGCCACAAAATTAATTCTTGACTAATATTAATTAAACAATATGATTTCTCCTTTAATACATTAATAAATCATATTTAAACCTCTCTCTCCTTAATTCATCCTACATATTGCTATGGTGAAGGCAACCCAAAAGGACCATGCTCATAATCGGGTCAAGTACATACCATAATAGTTATGGACTTAGACACTAATCCAACAGTCTCCCACTTGGATAAGTCTAATAACTATTTTCCGTATGACTTCAGAACCTGATCAGCAATCGTAGCTTTCAAAAGCCACTGTCAACTCTGATCTTATCAGATAACGTGTCCTCTAGATAAGGGATCATGTATTCCTCCATTCTCAAGATATCGTATAGACATAAGACATGAATTTAAATCATTCTCTCTATATTGTTTCCCGACTTCTGATTTATGACGACTGACAACAGACTACAATTGAACACATCAACTTAGTCCCGACTTGGCCAAGAGCTTAGGTGTCATCACTAAATCATCGAGAGGCCCACATATATAGCTTTAATCCTACTTTGGGTAAAAGGAATGGATAAACTTCGACTCATATGCTCGCTTGCATTTACTGATCAAATCACACACAACAATAAGTTTTATAACACCAAGTTACTGGTGCGTTTACTTATTATCAATGTGCAACCGACCAACAAATAACAACTCACATGTCTCGGTTTTAAGAGTATATAATATTATCGTATCACTAATAACTCGTGATGAAGTGATCCAAGTGAGCGTGGGTTTAATCCAATACTCTAATCTTATCAAAGCACTCATGAACTCTGCAGCAAACTTGTGCCATGTCTAGACACTTCAGACAATCTACAGACAGATTCATGACAATCTTCCTTCATACTTACTTCCAACGTATGACCGGCTATGGATGTTTGAATAACCTAGTTATTCTGGAAGTCAAAACATGCAAACTGAAACATAATAATAATACTTAATCCTATATGGCCTCAAACTTGTGAGAGTAAATAAAACACTTCTATTTAACCACCATATTGATTACTTATTATTATCGTTTACTGTTTCAGAAAATCAACTTATTACTCAAATTACAACAATAGTTGTCCCGTGCATAAAGCATGCACACTATGTTTCCTATGGTCCTTACTTTGTGAAATAGATCAATTGAAAAACCTTTTCAATGATGCTCATTTCACAATTCCCAATCCTTATCATTAGTGTAAGAACACAAGGTTCTTTGCTACTATTAGAATATGCTAGATTCTAACATCTTATGCAACGATCCTTTCATAAAGTCATAGCACAAAAGTCACCAAGACTTGGCTAATGAAATTACAAAGTACTCTCTCAGAAATTGTTGCAAGACAATTCCATAGACGCGAAGTCTCACATTCAAAGTACATTCCTTTGAACATCCTTCTTGCACAAAAGTTTCTTATCTAGACATAGACTCTCAACATCCAACTTCCAATATGGAAACATTTCTATATTTGCCAAATGACAACTCATTCTTAATAGAATCTTATCTATTCATAATAATGTCAATATGGTCCATCCAATACCATACTTCCAACTACTCACAAGCGACCAATCCTCAGCGAACTTTGGATCGTCCTTTGATAGTTGTTTAATTATTTTAGTCAAAAACTGATTCTAATCCTTTTTCCCACTTAATGCGCTAGACATTTGGAAAATTTTAGAATGGTCAAATATTATAACATTTGCAATCAATCCTATACCCGAAGCGTATGGGACACGATGCATAATGTCTTACATAAAGATATGATACTTTACCAATCTTTTGCCATAATATTTTATGTGTCATGTTCTCACAATTCGAACTATGAAGATGGATGCCGTAATCATAATCAAATTTTAAGAACACACAATGTATCCTTTGACTGAAAATATTAAAATTTCTCAATCTAAGCTTTAGATTTTGAAACGAAGTATAATATTCTCTCCCTTAATTATATTAAAACAACTTTTTGAACCCATGCAACTTTGCAAATTGAATCTTTGTTTTTCTATAATTAATATTGCTAACTTGCAATACTCGCCATAATAATCATACAAGCATAACACTTATGCTCCCACTATCATGATGAGTATTATCATATAAGCATAACACTTATGCTCCCACTAGCTTTGACATGTATTCAGAAAACAAATGAACTTCCAGAAAAACAATGCCTATTGAATTTCTGAAATTCATATTTTTAATACCAGATGCTTCGATAAGCCTTTATCTAAGCTTCTTAAACTTATACACCTTTGCCTTACATAGCTCATATGTGTTCTTGAACAATTTAGAACTTATGTTACTAAGTTCCAAATGTTCAAACTAATTGCCAAATCTCACAATTCGAACTATGGAAAGGGATGCCGTAACCATAATCGAATTTGAGAATACAATTTTCACAATTGCTATCTTCTTAAGTTCTCTCCTAGTGAAAGCATTTCCTCACAGTCATTTTCATGAAGGAGGGAATCTTATGACACTTAGATTTTACGGTGTATGAGTTCCTATCCATGTGAATTTGCCAAAACCAAAGTTTGTGACAAATTCAACCTCATATGGACTGAACTTTCTTAATCTTGATTTCTTGCCTTATGGTAACATGAGTGCCCACCATGTCTTCCAAGTAGTTTAGTAATTTGTCCTTACATATCAATGTACTTTCCATCGGCTAAGGCTCTAGTATGCATTCAAATGAGAATTCATAGAACTCACATACACAATTAACTCAATTGGAATGGCATAGAAACAAAATAATGTCAGCATGATAGGTTGTAAACCTCAAGTCGTGTGCTAGTGATGATCGATAAGGTTTATTCTTGATTTGTTCTTGAAACCATTCAAGACCATTAAGACTCCCACTGACTCCTTGATATATAATATTCTCTTGTCAAGAAACATTTCTTGACAAAGCAAATATTCAAGAGTTAGTGTAGTTCTTATCAAGACAAAACACTTCACATAATTGGTCCTAGTTGGTCTTTGTCTTATCCAAGACAGCACAACTTAGCAATTTCAAATGTGCAAGAATAAGAAAGTTTTTCTAAATTCCACATTTGATGAGTGTTATAAACCTACTTAAGACTTTTCACTCAATGTCACAATCTTGACTCTAAGACTTGATATTGGAACGAAGTATGATTGACTTCTTGATTTAACCATTTCCACAATTCTCGATTCCTCTTCTTAGACATGCAATTGCACTAGGACTCACTTAGAGGATCAATTGAGACATGGTTCTTAATCATAAAGACTTATCATAAAACACAATAAAAGGTACTCTCCCTTCTTCTTAGAGTAGAGAAACTTTTATCTTTCTGCCTACTTGATTCTTCTTTATTCGTTCTACTATTCATTGAAACTCTTTCAATCAACTTAGAATTACACTTAATCTTATAAGTATAATCATATTTACTAAACTTTAGTAAATCATGACGAATATCTTTGTCACTCTTGTGGTGGACTTGATCAACTCACAACCTAGTGTACTTGATCTCCTAGTCCTTCAACTGACACTTTGCCAAAGAATTAGTCTAAGTTTCCCAAATGTGAAAGTTTTTCATTCATCATACAATACACAATGCATGATTCCAAGTTTCTATCCAATTGAAACTTGGGCATGAGAAACTCTCCCTATTTGGTAAACTTTTGACATTTCCACAAGTAACATAATTAAGAGTCAAATCCATTTTGCTAATAATAGAAGTACACAAACATCAATTTTTCATATATTTCATTGCAAGGATAAACAAATAAGATAAAAACCAAAATTTATTTTATTCATAAACACAGCGGAAAACATGTCCTTACAATGCAAAATTCAAATGAAAAACTATGTAATCATATACTCCTAACAAATCTATCATAACTTCCTAAGCTCAAAATCTGATCTTCGAATTCATGCGATCGAAATCCATTTCTTCGTGATCAGACTCATCTTGCTCTTCCATCAAACTTCCTCTCTTTTCTCTAATCCTACAAAACATGCAAATGTAATGTTATCACATTATGAATAAAGAATAGGAATTTAAATGGAGTTAAATAGTGGATTTTATACCTGAAGTAGAGCCATACTTATCGACTCTCCTATCTCTTAGATTCTTCAGGTCCTTCGGGCAGCTTCGTATCCATTGCCCCTTCTCTTGGCAGCAGGAACAGGTGGTGTCCATGGAAGCATGGTTGGTTGAGTTATCAGACAAATATGCTCCATTACTTCGCCAAATCATTTCTGATTCAGCAGCAATAAGCATGTAAGTCAAGTCAATGAGGGTTGCGTCAAGTTTCATCATATAATACTCTCTTATGAACTTATCATATGATTCAGGGAGTGACTGAAGAACCCAGTCCACAGCCAACTTATTTGAGATAGACGCACCCAACATAATCAACCTATCAATGTATGATTTCATCCCTAGGATGTGAGCACACACGGGTTTACCATCTTGATGTTCCATTTCCAATAGGGACTCGGTGATCTTGAACCTTTCAAATCTTCGATCATTAGGGTTAGGTAGAACACCGGGAGGAAGAGGAGGAAGTGAAATCAAGCTAGTCCACAGTGATCCTTCACTATGAATCAAGCTTTCACTTTCATTAGGAACACTTTTTCCTTGGGATTCGAGAATACCACGGTTAGAGTCATACATCTACAAAACGGGAGAAAATTCAAGTTAAGTTGATTGAGTCCTTAATAAAACACCCAAATGAGTTATTAAGGCTAGGATCCAACACAATATTCTACAACCTAGAAAAGGGATGTCGTAATCTAGTTGCAAAATATTTGAAGGTAGGTAAATGACGATTTACCAATTTCCACCATGAAAAACGTAAAAGAAGATTAAGTTTTAAATGCATTGAAACTCCTAGATCTTTTGAGATTCATTGAACTTTTCAATGGCATGTTTAATCTTGATTATGCCCTACTATTTGTGACTGGGATGCCGAGGATCACAAACAAGGTGTGAATAACCATACGAATCACGTGGTGCACCCAATGCTACAATCACCTAATCAATGTGTCGGTTAGCCACACACGCTCCATTGATCTATGACAAACATCGAGTCACCCTTCGCTACCAATGTTATCCCCAAATTAGTGTGCCGGTTAACCACACACGCTCCACTAACGTTTGACAGGGGTACGAAGTGTAATTCTATGGATTAGCATCCAATTTCACATTTTTCCTAAAGTAACTATGATTTGGGAATTTGAAAAAGCATTTAGTTACTTTGTAATTCATTATACTTATAATGGAAGGTTTCTGTCTTATCCTACCCGTTCGGCTAACGACCCTCTACTAGTCAAGAGTGCGGTGGGTAAGAGTGGATACCCATTCAATCGCCATTTTATAGGCAATTTCCTTAAACACCACTTATAGACCAGCTTCGTGAATGAGGCCTACTAACGGTAAGGCTGACTGTTTACTCATACATATATAATACTAGACTTTTAATGTTATATATAGTATAGGGTGTATTTTACACTTTTAAAATACTAGGTGGTTTAAATTAGTAAATTATACTTTTAATTTAATTAAATGTAAACCAAAAACTTTATGGGTTTATTAAATCACCTTTAATTATACACTTTAATTAATTAACAAAACCATGAGGGTGTGATTCGAACTTTTCAAATTACTAGGATTTTAGAATTTAACATTTCAAAATTTAAACTTTTAATCAACTTTTAAACTCCAAAACTTGAGGGCAAGTTTTGAAACATTTCAAAACATTAGGGATCAAACAACAAATAATTCAAATTAAACAATTAATTTCATAATTATCTATATTTGACCTAATCTTATTTTAGTCATTAGATAATTACCAAATAATTTGAAATAATCCATATTTATTATATAAACAACCAATATTTAAAAGATTTGAAATTATCTATTGTTTTGGCAATGATAATCATTAATTTAAGATAAAATTCGGATTTTAACTTCAAAAAACGAATTAAGCATCAAATCCAAGTCAAAACAGCAGCAAAATCCCGAAATACCCTCTGTCTGACCCCTGGACTCGCCGAGTTCATCCACTGAATCGCCGAGTCAGGTCGGGCAGAGGCCAAAAAACCGTTTTTCAGTAAATATTTCAACACAGCATCACATACAACAGAAACCAATCAAGGCTCTGATACCACTGATGGGTTTTAGGCATAAGAACAATCCTATGTGCTCATACAAACCTAATGCTTGGATCTAGGTTTCTCTATTGTACATGCTTTGAATCCAAGACTAATAACCTTAGATCTAACATATTATAAACTGAATTAGGGTTTAGAGAATTACCTTTGATTGTTATATAGCAATAACAATCAATTCCTTGCTTGGATTGGCCTTAGAAAGCTTAGTGCCTCAAGTGCTGCACCTCTAATGGAGTCACAAACACCTTATGCAACTTGGATGAAGAGGAGAAGAAAGGAGGCTGCCAAAAACGACTAGAAACCCTAGAGAATCAGTTGTCCACGTTTTTGGGGCCTAAGGGGTCCTTTATATACTTGTGTGGGTTGCTAGGGTTTCAGTCAAAACCCTAATGGACAGCTTAAACTCTAAGCAACCCATGGAACCTTCTGGATAAGGCCATGGACGAAAATATGATGGGCTCCCATCATAATTTCGTTCACCCCTTGTTCCTTTAGCATTCCTTAGCCCAATAACTCAATTATCTAATAATTACAGTCCAGTCCCCTAAATTTAATTAATCTCTTTTAGCCACAAAATTAATTCTTAATTAATTCTTGACTAATATTAATTAAACAATATGATTTCTCCTTTAATATATTATTCTCATAATATATTAATAAATCATATTTAAACCTCTCTTTCCTTAATTCATCCTACATATTGCTATGGTGAAGGCAACACAAAAGGACCATGCTCATAATCGGGTCAAGTACATACCAAAGTAGTTATGGACTTAGACACTAATCCAACAAATATCAGTGAGATTGAAGAGGAGGAAAGTGTTGACTGTTCTATAACATCCCTCTCTAGCACGTATCACAATATTGTCCGCTTTGGGCCACTCGGCACGAGGACTTCCCAGGGGGTCACCCATCCTGGTACTACTCCCGCCCGAGCACACTTAACTACAGAGTACTTATGGGATCTGCTGCCCTCACGACTTTAGAACGCGTTGTGATAAGGAAGGTATCCACACTACTTATAAAGAATGCTTAGTTCTCCTTCCCAGCCGATGTGGGATCAGATCTAGCCCACTTTCACCCCCCATTATAGAGTTCGACGTCCCCGTCGAACACATCGACCCGTGCCCTGGCTCTGATACCATTTGTAACATCCCTCTCTGGCACGTGTCACAATATTGTCCGCTTTGGGCCACTCGGCACGAGGACTTCCCAGGGGGGGTCACCCATCCTGGTACTACTCCCGCCCGAGCACGCTTAACTGCAGAGTTCTTATGGGATCTGCTGCCCTCATGACTTTAGAACGCGTTGTGATAGGGAAGGTATCCACACCCCTTATAAGGAATGCTTAGTTCTCCTTCGATTCTCCCCCACTTAAATTAGGCTTCGTCCTCGAAGCTTGCGACAGTTCAACTCAAGAGATACTCTCGCAACGCACCACCTGACATTAACCAAACCAGGTTCCGCATAGCACAACCATAGAAACCCGAAACTCACCTTCTCCTTTCTTGCGGTGTCCTGGCCCTCGTCTCAAGCCGGCCACCGACTTTACCCTCTGATAACCACACCCATCAGGCTCCACACTTAACAACCGAGTACCACTCCATGGCACTTTCCTCGTTCCTGATCACCACAATCACTTGAGTCTTACGAACTAGTTATAACCCTGAACCACCGGGTTCCTGATCCGAGTCCAACTTTATCCACACCCTGCTGACAGAATCACACATTCTTCAGCCTCAGAGCAACTCCATTGAGTTCTCCTCTTGCAATCGCATGCACATGCTGAACTAGCCCTAGCACTCTTGGGTTGGGAAAACCCGTCACACTGATGACATCTCCAAACATCCCCCAGGATGAACCACCACTACATACATAATTCCCTGATCAGAATCACACTGGGATCCCAAGACTCCCTTCCTGCATCCCTTCCGAGCCTCTTGGCTCTTCACCCTCGCGGAAATCCTTCCGCAACCTCAGCAGACATCTCAACCGGATGTGATCCCATACTACTGCCGCAATCACACTGCTCAATCTCCATAATTGGATCACTCCAATCATAACGCTGCACTGCCGCTTTCACTTTCGTGAATTTACACTCCCTCTCGGAGCTACATTCCTCTCTCTTTCCTTACCAAGGAAATCCACTTGTCCGCGTTGTCACTACGACAAGTGCCACGGTGCTCGCCCAACGCTACACCACTCCTTTATAGCATAACCGCTATCCATGCAACACACATGCTCTGAATCTGCTCGCAAAGACTCTCGTGTCCATGCACTATCTCCACTAATCAAGATCAATACCCGGGGCCAGACCTTTTAATGCTAACACATCGCAACATACTTAACCCATTTCCTCAAACCGGTCTAACAACACCTGCAGAGTCTTCAGCATGACTGGACCGCCTTACCAGACCTTCAGCCAATCTGAACCACTCTCAGAACCTTCAGCCAATCTGGACCGCCCTCCAGTGCTTTCAGTCTGGCTGGACCGTTCTCCGAGCCTTCGGCCTGACTGGTACGCCTACCGGCCTTCAGTCTATCCGGACCTCTCAACTAACACTCATCATTCCGAGTTATCTCTCTGGGAAACCCTCCCATGCATACTGTTCTAGCCCTCTAGGGGTTCCGAACTCTATCTCCGTTATACATACTCAATCCCGGCCTGATCCCATGCCCTCCACAATCAGATGCCCTAGGTCTGTATCTCTCCCCGCACGCCTTCCACTTACTCATATCGGCCTATACTCTTGACTGACAGAACCACTGCTGAATCCCAAGTAGCTAAACAACCTCTCATGTCCATCGACATTCTGGAGAATTTTCTAATTCTCCCCCACTTAGGGCACTGACTAACAACCACCGGTCGCTATCCCGACCTCCCAAAACAACCCTGCACAAAACCAACACTTACACGCGAACTGATTCCCACTAGTACAAGCAACCTTCACAAAATTACATTTCCACATTGATCATCCTGCTCGAAAGAAACTCAAACTGCAGCTAACCACTCCTCAGAAAGTAGATGCTACCCGACATTCAGACCAACGCCAGATTTCCACTAATATCCCTCATGAATGATAACCAACAAAATTCCCATCACTAACCCATAACCATACCATAACTCTCAAAGAACAACGAATACCACACCAAAAACCACACAATGAGACTAGCAGATAAACAATACTCCACAATAATCACAAGATAACAAGACATTACGAAAGAAACATACCCGCAGCTGCATCCGGCACTGCTCTGACCTCCTCTGCTGTAAGCTGAAAAGCACGACCCTGAGCCCTTGGGGGATCCGCTCCACCCTGACCTCCACCCGTGATCCTCAAAGTGGCCGGTGCTAGAGCCTGCACCGGTCCTGCAGCAAGCTGTGGACAGTTGACCCTCAAGTGCCCAACCTGATGACAATGATAACAAATCCTCAAATCCCGAACCGGCGCTGACTGTCGACAATCCCTCACATAGTGCCCCTCCTCCGGTGTGACTCCTCCCACACTTCCCACAAGCGTGGCTGCTCTGATCTCCCACCCTAGAATCAACGGTCTTGGACCGTTTCGGCGCCGGCTGCGACTGCACCAGAGCCTGCCTCAGCTCACCCAACTGCAACTCACTCTCTAACTCACGCCGCCTGGCGGCCTCCTGCAACTCCAACAAGGTCTCGCACCTCTGCGTAGACACAAACTGTCTGGTATCCCTCTTGAGCATGCTCAGATATCGAGACATCTGAGTCTGCTTCGAAGCGAACTCAGGGCAGAACATCACCCTCTAAGTGAACATCCTGGTGATCTCAGTCACCGACTCCGAACTGTGCTTCAGCTCAAGGAACTCCTGAGCCAATCTCTCCCTCTCAACCCGCGGAACATAACGAGTGTTGAACATCTCTTTGAACTGATCCCATGAAACTGCGGCCCTCTGTGCATCCGAATATGACCCCGTGGTCAATCTCCACTAATCCTTCGCCCCGAGCCTCAACAGGTTCAGAGCACACCTCACCCTCTGATCACCAGGGCATGAACACGTGAAGAAACACCCCTCCACGTCCGATAACCATCTCATAGCAACAATCGGGTCCTGAACTCCATCAAAGTTGGGAGGCTTCGTATTATCGAAGTCCCAATACTGAAAACCCCGACCAACTCCTCCCCCTGCCGCTGCTACAGCTGTTGTAGCCGCCGCAACAGCCGTCTCTGTGAGAGCTGCATAGCGCTCATCAAATACTCAACCATGGCGGTCTTGATCGACCCAAACAGTTCCGAGAACTCAGCCCGGAACATCGCAACAACCTCATCATGCAAGATCTCACGAATCCTCGCATCCAACTCGCACGTGCTCATCTGACCAATAAGCTCGGGTGGTACTGACCCCCCCCCCCCCCCCCCCCCGAAATTCCCTCTCCTGCTCCCGATCCTGACCCGGATCCACTCCCTGCATGCCTCGGGATCTCCATACTGAAAAACACCACAAAATCTCAGACACTTCCCACTAACCCGGGAACCAACTCTCAAACCAACCCTAGAGGTCATGGTTTCCCTGATACGCGTATGGGTCCTGTGCTTTTCAGTAGTACGGGCCCATACTACCTTCCACACCTACCCATATTTGTATGAAGTACTACCACAACACCCTAGTGAAAAACATACATAACAAGCGCTCAATCCTCACACTAGAGGAACACTGGAAATCTCCCACAAGGAAACCCTAGGCTAACATGCATCATAAATCAGGCAACATTATCATGAAATCCTGAAGATTCCTCTCCTAGCACTAGCATGCTGTTCTAACAATGCTCAAAAACAAATATCATGTATGACATTTTGGGGTTACTTACTGGCTCCGGCTGATCGTACCTCCGCGTCCTCCTTTTACTCATTTTGAAAACCGTTTTAAATTCTCTTTTGAAACCCTCCTCGATTTGAGACTGGAGTCACACGAGTGTTCCTCCAATTCACTCAAACCAAGGCTCTGATACCAACTTGTAACGACCGAAAAATCCCAACCAATTTAAACTTTTCAAAAACAACCCGATTTCATTAAATCATTACAAAAATGTTTTCAATACAATTAAATTAAAGTATTCCCAGAATCACAACATAAACATGAGGAGCGGTACGATCACGCCTTCGCCTTGCCACGGTCTCCTGAAGAACCTGAAAAACGTAAAACCACAACTGTAAGCCCGAAAGCTTAGTGAGATATCCCCAAAATACCAACCACATATACCATACACGCATAACATGCCATATCATATCCGATCACAGAACAGCCATGCACTTCGGGTCTACTGTGTGACTGGTCCGCCGCACCGGCCAATAGTCCACCTGGTCCACCCCCCGAGTCTAGCCATATACATCGAGTCTGCAGTGTGATTGGTCCGCCCGCACCGGGCCTTCAATCCACCTAGTCCACTCTCTGAGTCTATAGTATGATTGGTCCGCCCGCACCGGGCCTTCAGTCGGCTTGGTCCACTCTCCGAGCCTCGGCACGTGTGGTCCGCCCTCTTGGGGCCTACAGCGTATCCGGACCGCTCGCTGGGCCTTTGGGACAACCGGTCCGCCTTGGGTATCTTGGCCTACAGCACAAACAGGACCCGCCTCAACCCAACTCCAATCCAAACAACCATGTGCACATAAACATACAATCATATAACAATTCATAGTCAACAAACCGATCAAACAGATCACATAACATATCATCATCCTAACCAGGATACCGACCTTACCGGTCACTAGCATATGCCATCTTAGCTACTAGGATGCA
The DNA here is from genome assembly GCF_002870075.4 of Lactuca sativa. Lineage (NCBI taxonomy): Eukaryota > Viridiplantae > Streptophyta > Magnoliopsida > Asterales > Asteraceae > Lactuca > Lactuca sativa. Next base: position 309,374,971 of record NC_056630.2, on the reverse strand, counting down.
ACATATCAAGGCAATATCATAACAACAAATACCCAGATCTCAATCCGATAAAGGGCCGGCCTTGGTGCCTTAGACCCTATTGATATAGTGAGGATAAGTCACCTCGAAATTGCAGACTGAACAGATAAACCCAAGCTACTCCAACCACTGATACGATCTCCAACACTGGCCAACACCAAGACACTGAACTCAAAACAATATCCAACAATTACCAAAATGCCCTTGGAAAATAACTGATCAACCCTTGGCCAAAGCCAACCCTTGACTGACTCTACTCGCCGAGTCAATCCAATGACTCGCCAAGTCAACATACAGAGAACTTCCCCCCAACCGCGACTTAACTCGCCGAGTCACCCCAAGACTCGCCGAGTCCAGCAACTCTGAGTCCTTTCTCACTCGACTCACCGAGTCATCCCTTGACTCACCGAGTCACAGCTCAACCAGAAGAAACTTGAACCTCACGACCAGACTCGCCGAGTCCAAGAATAGACTCACCGAGTCTAAGGCTATCTTCAACCTACTCGCCGAGTTCCAGACCATCTTCAAGCAACTCGCCGAGTACACCTTTGTGACTCGCCGAGTGCCTCTAGATCTCATCCCAAACAGAACCTTCCAGGCCATGCAATTGATCCAAAACGTAGATCTAGCCTCCTACAACCCATCCATCACGTAAAGTGGCAAACTTTACGTGAATCCAAAGAGATCTAGGCATTTTACACTTTAGGGCTAGGGTTTGGGACATGATGGTTTCACTAATCACTCAAGAACATGGACTTTAATGCACTTAAGACCTCCTTCACTCCAGATCTGAGGTAGCAACCTCAGATCCACTCTTCAAACTCAAGATACCACAAGCTAAACCTCCCATACATTCCAAGAATCATGAATCTAGAAGAATGACAGCCCAAGAACGAGATTATACCTCAAAAGGAAGCCCCAACAGAAATGAAATCCAAATTTAATAAAAGCCCCTTGCTCCAAGCCTCCTAACTCTCCAAGATCTTCCTCCAAATCTCTTTTCCAAGGTTCAATTGCACTCCAATCCTTCACAACCGCGTTTCTAGGGTTTTCTAGACTTAAGGGAAGGTAAGGAGGCTGGGAGAGGGTATAATGTCCTTTATATAGGGCTCATCCTCTGAAATTAGGGTTTTCTCCACTCATCGCCTACTTGCCGAGTCCAGCCGCCGACTCGCCAAGTCGGCCACTTAACACGCGACCAAAATCACGACCCTACTCGCCGAGTCCACTCGTGGACTCGCTGAGTTGCCCTTTCCAATTCACTCTTTTATCCCTTCAACTTTACTCTTGATATTCCGGGATGTTACATGTTCTCAGTTATTTGTCATTAATGTCACTTCAATGAGAAAGGGTAACGGAATATTTAATGATTCATTGGAAAAGGTTAACACTGACCAACCCTCAACTTCGTAAGCTCATGACTATGATTATGTGGAAGTCAAAGACTATGCTAGTGATAGTGATGAGGACGAAACTACTATTCCTAGAGTCATTGTTGATCAAGTTTATGAGGAATCAGAGAAATTTGAAAAAGTGATGAAGGAAAAAGGTCCACCTTATCTCGAATCGAACACAGTCATATATCCATCCTTCAAATGCATCGATGCTTTGGTGTTTCCAAATCAAGTGTTTGTCACTTCAGGAAATGGAGAAAAGTGAACCCTGAAATCAACAAAATTATTAATGAAGACAATAAAAGAGTTACGAAAGAAGGATTTTTCTCAAACCAAAGTACGATTGAAAATACTATGAACAAGCGCTCATCCACTTTTTAAACGCAAAAACCAAAAATAATTTGGGAAGTTAAAACAGAAAAAAGCAAATGTTGATAATCAACTAATTGAATAGGTTTCTCAAAATCAAAAGACAAAAGCACAAATTTTCAATGAAAAAATTCAAAAAGTTTCAAAAGAAGACGGAATTTCAATGTCAAAAGGACGAAAAAAGGTTTATTAGAAAATATCAAGTCTTTTCACAAAAATCGTATGAGCTGACAGATCGATATCAAACTCATGCAAATTCATCATATCCAAAAAGAAATTTCGAAAAACTGGAAGTTAAAGGAAAGTGAAACGAACTATTGAAACCAAAACAACCTCATTTTCCAAATCTTGATTTGAAACAGGAAGTCAAGGATTCATTTGTCAAAGGGAAAAACTGAAATGAAGAATATAAATGATTGGCTTGAAGGCAAAGGAAAGCCTTACTAATCTGGAAAGTTTTCTCAAGAGGAAATTCGGTATGCTTATGAATGCTACTTGAATGAATCTCAAACTAGGAGTTCCCCATCAAAGGAATTAAATCCTTCAATTCGAAAATGGAAAGAAGTTTCTAAAGAAAAAGTTGAGACAAAACGAACTGCTAATGAAAAAGGGAAAGTTGGTGTTGAACCTAAACCAATGAATGATTTTATTTCGATACCTAAGTTTGTAAAAGTTGACTTAATCGATAGTTTAAAATCAAAGGTTCGAAGTTGGGTGCTAGGATCCACATTTTACAATGCATTTCACTCTAATAACCAAGGACCTAAAAATCCTTGGGTACCTAAATTCTTTAATTGATTGCATGTATTGTGTGACGAGCAATATGATGAACACTGATACATCGAAATTGGTTGCTCTCGTCACATGACAGGTCGGAAGGAAAATCTGCATGATTATAGAAGTTTTGAAAATGCTAGAGTTGTGAAGTTCAGAAATAACCACAAGTGTAAGGTTAAAGTCTATGGGAAAGTTACGAGTGGAAAGTCTACCGTTAATCAAGTGACATATGTCGAAGGCCTTCAACACAAGTTGATTTGTGTTTCACATCTTGTGGTGGGCACTGGTAATCAAGTAGTCTTCGATGAGGAAGGTACTGTCATTTCGTAAAAAGAAACAAAAGAAGTCTTGCTTAAGTCTAAGAGGAAAGAGATATGTTCACACTGGACATCATGTCAATCTTTGATGTTCCCTCTGTTTGCTTACTTTCAAAAGCTTTATCTGAACTAAGCTGGCTGAGGCATTGAAGACTCTCCCATATGAACTTTAAAAATCTTAACAAATTGGTTTCACATGATCATGTACATGGTCTTCCTGTTTTAAAATTTGATAACGACTCGTTATGTACAGCTTGTGAATAGGGAATGCAACACCGTCAAGGTCATCCTATTGTTTGTTGGATTAGGTGTCTAAGCCCATAAGTAAATTTGGTATGTGCTTGAATTGATAGTAGCTTAGTCCTTTTGGGTTGCCTTCACACTAGTAACTAGACAAGATAATTAATTGAGAAAGAGGAAGAATTTATTAATTTGATTAATAAATTGAAATAAATGATTTATCGATGTATTATAGAAATAATTTAGTAATTGGAAATCATATTATTAATTAATAGTTAATCGCAAAATTAATTTGAAATTAATTTTGGGATTAATTGTATTACTTAAAAGTGTAGGGTCTGTTTGGAAATTTATTAATAGTTGAGAAAGAAGCCCTAGAAGCCTCCTAAGTGGCTTGGACGAAAATCTTCTAGGGAGGCTCTAGAATTTTCGGCCATAGGCTATCTTATGGAAGGTTTAAGACGTGCTTGGTCCATAAGCAAAGCAATTAGGGTTTCCTTATCTTAACCCTAGCTTTGGCTCTAAGTCACCTCACTATATAAAAACCCTTTCACTTATGATTTTCGGCCACCTTGAAACCCTATAGAGTTCCAGCTGAAATCTAAACCTTCTTCTTCCTTCTCATAACTCATCTTCTTGCTAAGTGTGTTTGTGATCCACCAAAGGTATTACACTTGTGATACTTGCTCTCAAGCTTCAAGATCTGCAAGGCTTTGGGATTGTTATTACTACACAACAATCAAAGGTATGTATCTTAATCCTTATTAATTGATTTTCGATTATAATACATAGAGCCAGGGTTTGAATGTTGTTGTTCATATTTTATGTTCAAATTAGAGAAGATATAAATCAAATTAGGGTTGCAATCACACATAGGATTGCCAAAACCCATCAGTGGTATCAGAGCATAGGTTTAGTCTTATATTGAATTGATTCTTATATGAAATTGAACAAGAAAAGTTTTTCAAATATGCATTCTATTCATCTAACACGTCATAAAGATCTTCCTACACGATGTGTTGATCTACGGATTCGACTCAACACAGTGTGGTAATTGTTCACCACGACATGTTGAGTTGTCAGATCCTAAAAATTCGATTTTTCATATATCTCATGTCACAACTGAAAAAAAATTATAGATCAATCAAGGTCTAAACTTCAACCATGTACCCGAAAATTCACAATGTAATAGTCTAGGTCAACCATTGTAACTCATTTTGAGTAATAAAGATATAAAATAATTAAGATGAAAATAAGCATCAAAAATAAAATGTTAAATAAACTTGATTTGTATGAATAAAGTGGTAGTAATTTTGACAAGGATTCCAAAGATATAAAGAATACCGAAATTTGAGTTATTACTAAGAAGTTATGACCAATCAAAGTTTCACGACAGAACCGACACAACGCTGTGTGATGTAAAAAGTGAGTTTACAATAAAATACTTTTTAGCTTTAGTGATCTAAATGAAAGTCGTAGAATACATTAAACTGAGAGTGTACATAACAAGAACGTCCAAATCTGACTTCACATGAGGAAGTTATAATTTCTCTAAGATTCGACATAGTAATGTACAACCTGAAATTCGAATTATGAATCGACCAATTTTTAGCCGACACAACCTAAAAAAAATCAAAGATATCGTCAATAGTAGTTCAATGGTAAAACGACATATGAAAATGAATGTTGGATAAAGAAGTTATGAATTTTTAACGGACTTTTCCTGTCTCGGCCTATTAAAAATATAACTTTAAAAATAAATTCAAAATTAGCCGACTGAGTCTAAACAAAAGTTGTAGAGTACGGTCTCACTTACGCGTGGATATAAAGCACGCCAAAAATGAAGCTCGTATGCGAAAGTTATGAGTTTTTGAAGTTCAAGGCACAAACTTCGAGGTCTGTCCGAAGGCGTACGCACAACATGCAAGATTACGCCTTGTGTACTCGGAAGATTGGTCCGGAGTCATCCACATCACCCTCCTTCTTTAGACAGAAGACATGTATTTTGCACCATTGACACGTCCGAAGCCCGGAAAATTAACCAATTCCACGTAGCTCCTACGTGCCGCGTACGAAGGTACTCCCTGCATACCGAGGTACGCCCAACATACCAAAGCTATGCCCAACGTAAATCGAGGCCTCGACCAACTATATAAAGGATGAAAGGCTGCCCGATTTCTTTTGGAAACTTACTATTTCTTTCACACTTTACACCCTCTTAAACCACTCTAAACCCCCAAAGCTTAGGGAACCTCCTTTGCATTTGAAGAAACCCTGGAACACCCGAAGCCTCCACGAAAAGAGTTTTTTGGTTTGAAACTCTGCTCACGCAGTACTTGGTTTTTAGCAAAAACTCGCGGTTTCATCAATTCAAGTGAGCTCCATCCCCTACGTTTTCACGATTTTCAATTGATTTAAGGGGGGGGGGGGGGGGAAATACAAGTAAAACACAAGAAATCTTGTGCTTAAAAGTATAAATCACTTATTATGTTTTCTTACCATTTATATGAATTTTTACATGAAATTTGTAAATATGCGAAATAACATTACTATCAATTTTACAAACATTTACAAATATGTTAAAAAGCAAAGGTTTTCATTTCAGTAGAACACAAACTTATAAACTATAATAGGTATAGTTTATGGAACAAAATGTACTATTTTACAAAGTTCAGGTGACAACACGGAAACAAACTTATAAACTATAATAGGTATAGTTTATGGAACAAAAGGTACTGTTTTACAAAGTTTAGGTGACAATACAGAAAAAAACTTTTAAACTATGATTGGTATAGTTTCTGGAACAAATGTACAATTTTATAAAGCCCAGGTTACAACATGGAAACAACTTCTAAGGAGAAGCCATAGCATTCACTAGGTTTGGTGGCGGTGGTAACAGTGACGTAAGACTATGAATTGGCTCATGGTATTCTCTAGAAGGATTTGGATCATCACGGGGTTGGGTGATTGGATGTGATTGGGCCTCAACAATTATAATACTTGGGTTGGGTCCAAAGGTGATGTAAGTAATCGGTTCGGTTTGTAGCCATCATTAGGGTTAAGCGGACTTGGTGTCTATTCGAGCATTGGTTGGTCGAGTTTTTGAGTATGGAGATGATTTTGTTTTCGATGAGGATTTTTCGGTATTGGTAAGCGGTCCGTGCATACACGTTTTGGGTATCCATAAATTTTTCCAAGACGGATAGGTTTGTACGATTAGGGATATGAAGTTCAGTTATTGTGGAAATGGTTTAGAGTGGTCTTGCCTTCCTGGGAGTCAGACATCAAAGAAGGTTTTTAGTTTTAGGCGTAGTGGTTGGACACTCGTGGGCTTAGAGCAAAGTTGTAGTTCATTCTTCGTTAGGGCTTGTGATTTCCGCTATTTTGGGTTCGACACTAGTAAGGGCGGATGGTTATTGGAGAGAGGTGATTTTCCCAGTCATCTTCGTCATTCATGGAGTTCATTCAGGATCGTTTGGTTCGGCAGAAGAGATAGTAAGGAATGATTTCGAGGAAAAAATCTAACTTAATTGGGAGAGACTTGTAACACCCAGTTTCGGGCCATTTCATAATTCAGGGCCATGACCTGAAGGTCAAGTATCATAAGGCTTCAAGCTTTAGTACCAAGAGTTTTAGACCCATTTGGATATGGGTAATGTAGATTGTGTGATCCAAGAGTTTGGTTTGTGTGTTGGAGTCAAAGGGTTAAATGGGAAGTAGTGTTTCAGACTTCTTTTATGAATTATGGATTTTAGTTCGATGTGTTTTAAGTCAAAAGTAAATAGATAGGGTTGAATATCTCCTCAATACCTTTTTGTGGATACAAAGATCGTCAAAATCAGAGTTGAAACGAAAAAGTTATGACCGTTTGAAGTTTGGTTGGTTTTGGGCCAAGCTGAGTACGCTGGGCGTACTAAAGGAATACTGAGTACGTTGGGCGAGTTCTATTTAAGCTAATTAACTCCCCTAAAACCATTCCGTTCTCAACCTTCATCTCTCCAACACCCCTTCCATGAAACCCTAACCCTAGTTGAGCCTTGTGAGCTAAATGAATGTGTTTTTGAGTGCTTTGGAGTATGCATGGTGCACCTAGGAGAAGAAGGAACTTCTTGGAGAAGTGTTGGTTGGATTTGATCTGGACTTTGTTCACCGTGATCTATCTTCTAGAGGTATAAAGTTTGAATCTTGATCATGCATTTGTTAGATCTAGCTAGTTTTGGGTGTTATGAGCTTTAGGACATTTTAATGCATAAATTTTAGATCTTGAAAGTTTGTGACCTTGTTATGGATATAGTTGGAAACTTTATCCATCTAAACATCATTGTAATTCATATATGAAGGTTGGAGACTTGGAATTAATGGATTAAGTTGAAAAACATGCACTTTTGGTCCCCGTTTAATGCTTAAAGGCTAGATCCTTATGGTTTCGACCATTCTAATGGATAAAGTTGGAAACATTATCCGTTATGGAGCTTTTAGGATCCAAAAAAATGTGATCTTGATCCTTCTATACCTTTCATGAAAGTGTCATGATGTTTTAATGGATTAATAAGTTAAGGTTTTAGCTTTTGGACCATTTCTATACATGGAAAGTCATAAAAGGTGGAAACTTTATTACTTAAATGATGTTGTGGGACTAGATCTAAGTGTTGGATGAAAGGACTTAAGAGATTAAGAACTTAATGGAAAAGTACATTATGGCCGAGTACGCTAGGCATACCTTCGAGTACGCTGCGCGTACTCGTATGGGGTCCCGATTCTGGATTGTGAGTACGCCATGCATACGAGCTGAGTACGTTTGGCATGCTCAGCCTAAAGTTTGACTAGTTGAATTTGACTTCCGTTTACTGTTGATTTTTTGACCAAGTTTGACCATGGGTAAAACTTGAGGGTTTTGGGCTATTAATTAAGATTTTATATGTTTTTGGAATTACTGGATTTGCGGGTGCAAGCAGTGCAGAGAAGGGATTGCGTCCTAGTGTTTCAGGGTTCTTCAATTCAGGTAAGTCTTCTCCCGGTTCTCGTGAGTCGAAGGCACCAATGTCGGCTCACTAAATTATATATGTAGGATGCTAGCTATCTTTGTGACTCTTGCATACTTGTATATGCCTATGTGGTAGAATAGTTGTATTTGTGATGACCAGTTGGGTCTAGTGGTTATTATTATGTTATGATGTTTATATGTGATTGAGATTGCTGATAGTCTCCAGGGTTGCTGATAACCCACCGGACGTGTTGTTAGCCACTGGGACTACTAATATTCCCCAGGGTTGCTGATAACCCATAACTTTTAATGTTACTCTGATAAATGTTTTAAGATATTGTAGTTGTGATTTAAATAAATACTTAAAGTTTTAATCAAAAATTTTGTGTCGTAATTTGTGGCGTTACAGAATATTGCACCAAAATTCAAAATCTTGCTGATTTCTCAAAAATATTGATGTCGAATTCCTGGATAAAAATATGTTCATCTACACAATCAATAAAATTTCTTGAAAATATGATCATGTTGCAAGTTCATGGATAAGTTCCCATAGGAAATTCTTGGGAAAAGGATTTTTACTCGCTTTTAAACTACACACTACAAGAGTATAGGCCTATATCAATGACCATTATATCGACGACCTGTGTCTTTGTTAAAAATGAAGTTATACTCACGACAGGATGTTGATACAATGTTGACCAATAATTTTGACCAGAAAATCAATCCTGACGGCTTTTAGTTGTTAGACTATATATGTTGTAACATATGTTTGTATATTTTAGGCCTTTGTGTTCGGCCCCTTTAGCTTTGTTAGCCAAAATGTATTTCGTATTCGTGTGTGTGTGTGTATATATATATATATATATATATATATATATATATTTGTTTGAATGCAAATGTGACACTCATAAAAATCATGATAAAATTTAAACTTTTTAAAACCAACCAATTTCACAAATTGTTTACAAACATTGATTTCAAAACATTTTTAACATCAGAGTCTCCCAAAATCATAAGTCAAAACATGAGGATGTGTACGGTCACACATTCGTCTTCCCACGATCATCCGAAGTACCTGAAACATAAACCAAAACTATAAGCCAACGCTTAGTGAGATCCCCCAATGTACCAACACATAACATACGCATAATAAATACAACATGCATATAGAGCCTTCAGCCTAACTGGAATGACCCACCAGCCAATAGTCAATCTGGTACGCTCACATAACCTTCAGGATGACTGGTACGCCTCACTGGGCGTTCAACATATCTGGAACGTTCTTTGGGCCTTCGGCCTGACTGGTAAGCCTCTCGGGCCTGCAGTCTATCCCAAACGCCCTGGGTCTCATGGCGTTCTGTCTATACCGGTCCGCCTCAACCCAACCATACATAAACCATGTCGACATATACATAAAAGATAATCATACATATATGTAGTCAACAGACAGTCAGACAGATCTTACAGATTACTAATCATAGCATCATCCTACATACCAGGTTACAAATCTAACATATCACTACAACATACCAACATGCGACAAACTAGGATAACAATCTAATGGGCCAACCTTGGTGCCTTCGACCCAAAAGTACAATGAGGAAAACTCACCTCGCAAACTGAACATAAGCTAATGAGGTCTTGACTCCGAATCTTAGCTCTCTAGCCGACACCTATTCCCACCAAATGACCAATTTCCATCAAAATCCCAAAATACCTTTAGGTTCAAACTTAGTCAAAGTCAAATTCAAATGGTCAAACCCACTAAATCAACTGAGTCAACCCATCTGAGTCAACCCAACCGAGTTATGTCAACTGGATTGACCCAATTCAAGTATGTAGGACGTACTCTGTAGGTACATTGAGCGTACTCGAGCCCTCGCATGTGGACCGCCATTAGGGTGGTTCACATCGTACGCAGGGCATACTCAGTTTACACGGGGCGTACTCTCGCAAAATTCAAAAGTCATTAAGTGCTTTATGGCTTAAGCACTTACATCTATATCTTAGATCCAAAGCTAAAATACACTCTAGAGTCATAAATTTTCCAAATTTATGATTTTTCATGCCCATTAAGTGCTTAACTAAAGGTCTTAATCCATTAAGACCTTCTACAAGATGCATGGAGCAAAACTAACCTATGGGACTTCATTTTTTTACTTAGGACCCCTCCTAGGGTCTGAAAGGACAAATCAAATAGACAAGAACATGCCATGCTCAATATAAGACATTTAGAAAGAAAAAGTATGACTAAAACACCCATTTCTAGATCTACATGATTGAAAGATAAAGTTGCAAGCTTTATTCTTTTGAAGGGTTAGAAATGAAGAATAAGTCCTAAATCGAAAGTGTTTTACTCTTCCAAGATGAGCTTGGCTTTCTTCCTTCTTCTTCTAAGCACACAAACATGCACTTTTAGGCTAGAAATGGCTTCTCAAGGTGAACTAGGGTTGCAAACATGAATGAGAGGGTGGAGGCTGATGAGGTGAAGGGAAATGATGCCATAAGGACGCTTAAATACGATCTAAACACTAAAAATTCGGGTTTCCGCATTTAGCAAGTACGCCCAGCATACACCGCTTACACATGGTGTACGTCGAAGGCCTAAAATTACAATAATTCTATTAAGGCCTTTTTTCATCAACTTCTTGAAATTTGGGACCAAATGCAATAGAAATGAATTAAATGGATTAAATTTAGAAGTACCTCACATCGGGAAGTTATGATTCTTCCCCACTTGATCTAGATTTTTTCATCAAAGTCGGCCGCGATGATTTACTCAGGATAATATTCCCTCATCTCAGCCTCCGACTCCTAGGTCCACTCGGAGCCTCTGCAATGCTGCCACCCTAACTTTACTAAAGGTATTTTCTTGTTGCGCAAGACATTCATCTTTCTTTCTAAAATATCTGCCTTCCCCTCAACATAGTTCAGTCGCTCATCGACCTGAATATCGTCCAAGGAAACCACTACATCATCATCCAATACGCACTTTCGCAATTGCGAAACTTGGAAAGTGCTTTGAATCTAAATGAGCTCCTTAGGTAAATCCAACCTTTAAGCAACATCGTTAACCTTGAAAATCACTCGAAAAGGCCCAATATATTGGGGACCCAACATCCCCCTCTTCTTGAAGAGGATCACACCCTTCCAGGGTGAGACCTTCAGGAGTACCATATCGCCGACCTGAAACTCCAACTCTGATCGGCGTCAGTCGGTGTTGCTGTTCTGCCAACCCATAGTGGTATGCAATCTCTTCCTGGTCTGTTGAATAAGCTCTATAGTCTAAAGGACTACTTTGGTCCTTCCCCTAACAAACTGGGGTACGACATCTCTGAACATACAAGAGCTCAAAAGGCGGGGCACCAACGCTAGAGTGATAAGTATTGTTTTAGGAGAACTCTTCAAGAGGTAGGTAGGAATCCTAAATCCCACCAAAGTCAATAACATAGGCCCACTACATGTCTTCAGGGGTCTGTATCGTCCGCTCACTATGTTCGTCGGTCTGCGGATGATAAGAAGTGCTGAAATGCAACTTCATGCCCAGTTCCTTGTGGAACTTCTTCCAGAAACGGGAAGTGAACCAAACATCTCGTTTAGAAACAATAGAGACCGAAACCCCATGGTGAGCAACAATCTCTTGAACATAAACATCGGCCAACTTTTCGGCCAAAGAACTTTCCCGGATAGCCAAAAAGTGGGCACTATTTGTCAATCGATCCATGATGACCCATATAGCATCAAAACCTTTTACTGTCATTGGCAACTTGGTGATAAAATCCATGGTATCTGCTCCCATTTCCACATGGGAACCTCAAGAGGCAGCAACTTGCCATGCAACCTCTGATGCTCAACCTTGACCATCCTGAAAGTCAAGCATATCTCAACGTACCGGGCTATTTCCCTCTTCATACATGGCCACCAGTAGCTCAATATCAAATCCCAATACATCTTGGTGACTCCTAGCTGTATAGAAAATCAAGACTTATGAGCCTCCTCTCACACAATTTGGCTAACCCACTAGAAATTAGAACCTAGACCCGACCACACCGAGTCATTAACCCTCGACTATTTGTGAAAAATCTGTCAATCTCACCTCTGATACTTTCCTACTTCCAGTTCTCCTTCCGAACTCCCTCAACCTGAGCCTCCCTGATCAAACCCAAAAGTGATGAATCAAATGATATCCTCATATACATCTCCCCGAATGAAGATCCAGCCGACTAGCGGATCAAAGCATCCACCACTACATTCGTTTTACCTGGGTGGCAAAGTATCTTGTAGTCATAATCCTTGACCACGTTCAGCCACCTGCACTGCCTCATGTTCAGGTTCGGTTGGTCCATCAGATATCTCAAAATCTTGTGATCTATATAGAAAATACAACAGGCGCTATATAGATAGTGTCTCCCAATCTTGAGGGCGAAAACCACTGCCCCTAACTCTAGATCATGTGTAGGATATCGCGATTCATGTGGCCTCAGCTTCCGCGAAGCATAAGCAATCACCCGTCTTGTCTGTATGAGGACCGCCCCTAAATCAGTGATGGATGCATCACATAAAACAACAAAATCCTCGACTTCCTCCGGGAGGGTCTATACTGAGGCCTCACATAACCTCTTCCGAAGAGTCTCAAATTTCGACTGCTACTCAGGGCCCCATCAGAAATCCACCCCCTTCCTCGTCAGATGAGGGAGGGGTATCTCAATCTTGGAGAAGTCCTGAATGAATCTCCAATAGTACCCTACCAAACCCAAGAAACTCTTGATCTCTGAGTGAGATTTCGGAACCTCCCACTACATCATAGCCTCGATCTTGGCCGGTCGACCAAAATCCCGTCCTGGTTAACGAGGTGCCTAAGGAATTGGACCTTTCGTAACTAAAACTCGCACTTCGAGAACTTTGCATAAAGCCATTCTTGCCTCAAAACCCCCCAAAATCTCTCAAAGGTGCTCCTCATGCCACTCTCTGGTCTTGGAATACACCAAGATATCATCAATAAACACAATAACTGATCGTTCGAGCGTAGGCCTGTATACCTGATTCATCAAATCCGTAAACACAACATGCACATTGGTGAGACCAAACGGCATCACCACCAACTTGTAATGCCCATAATGAGTACAGAACACGTTCTTCTTCACGTCCTCCTCTCTCACTCTAACCTCATGATAGCCATACCTCAGATCTATCTTGGAGAACCAAGATGCACCCTGCAACTGATCAAAGAGGTCGTCAATCCGCATGAGGGGATAAGGGTTCTTCATTTTTAACTTGTTCAACTCCCGGTAATCAATGCACATCAGGTGTGAACCATCATTCTTCTTGACGAACAGTATCGATGCTCCCCACAGAGAATTGCTCGGTTTGATGAACAACTTGCCTAGCAGTTCCTGCAATTGAGATGACAACTCCTGCATCTCAGGTGGTACCGACCGGTATAGTGCCTTGGCAATCGGGACCACACTTAGCACGAGATCAATCCTGAACTCAACCCGCCTCTCGGGAGGCACACCGGGTAACTCCTCCGGGAATACATTTGCAAACTCCCTGACAACTGGAACCTCAAAACTAAAATCTGATCCCCAACCTGAGTGTCAACCACATAATCCAAGAATCTTTCACACCCATGCATAATATACCGACGAGCCCTAGCTGTGGAACAAAACCCTGAATCAACCGTGGTGCCCTCCCCATAGATAACCAGTTCTCCCCCAATTAGGGATCGAACTACCACTCATTGGCCCTCACAATCAATCATGGCACCAAACCAGCTCAGCCAGTCCATACCCACTATCACTCATACATCCCCCATTGGAATACGGATCAAGTTAATTGGATAAGGCACCCAGAGATCTCCAATACAAAATCATGATATACTACAGTTGCAAAAACCTGTTGTTTGTTGGTGATGGAAACTCGCAACAAGCACTCTAACTACCCAATAGGAATATCAACCTCCCTACTGAATGATCGAGATACAAAGGACCGACTCATGCATGATTCAAATAAAACAAGAGCAAGCAAAGAGTTCACTAAGAACGTACCTATCAGGAGCACATATATAAGCACAACATAAAACATAATCAACAAAACAATAAACAGAAACATACCAGTGACGACATCTGGAGTTGCTCAGGCCTCCATGGCAGTGAGCTAGAAAGCATGACCCCGAGCCCTCGGGGGCTCCACCCTCCCATGGTGCCCATCGATGATCCTCAAAGTAGCTGGCGCTAGGGATTGTACCAGCTTGGTGGCGAGCAATGGACAATTGAACTTCACATGGCCAACCTGATCACTTTAATAGCAAATCATGGAACTTGGAGTTGGGTCGGCTAGCGACAATCCCTCGTATAGTGCCCTTCCTTGCCACATTTCTGGCATACACCTCATGATCGACATGCCCCCTCATGACCGTTGCCACACTTCCCACAAGTGCAACCCCTCTGCCCTCCAGATCTAGTATCAACGGCCTTGACCACTTCGACGCAGGCTGTGATTTTGCGAGGCCCAATATCTGTTCCCTCGTTTAGAGCTTCATCTCAATCTCACGCCGCCTAGTAGCGTCCTTTAACTCCAACAAGGAACCATAACCCTAAGTGGATACAAACTGCCTAATATCTGTCTGGAGCATTCTCAAGTAACGGGTCATCTGAGCTTGCTCAGAAGAAGCAAACTCAGGACAAAACATGGCCCTCTCCATGAACATCTTGGTGATCTCCGTCACCGACTTAGTCCCCTATCTCAGATCTATGTAGTCCTTGGACAACCTCTCATGCTCCACCAGCGACACATATCTAGAATGGAATATCTTCGAGAACTGATCCAAAGACACAACAGTTCTCTGCTCAGAAAAATACAAGCTAGTAACAAGTCTCCACAAATCCTTTGCTCTGGACTGCAAAAGGTTCAGAGCGCACTTGATCCTCTGGCCATCCGGACAAGAGCAACTGAAGAAACATCCCTCGATGTCAGACGGCCACCTCATGCCTATGATCAGATCCTAAAATCCATTAAAAGTTGTGGGCTTCGTATTCTTGAAGTCCCGATACGAAAAGGCTCTCCCAGCACCAATCCGTGCAGCCGTAGTGGCTGTAGTGGCTATAGCAGCAACCTCAGACAAAGCAACATAACCCTCATCAAAATACTCCACCATGGTGGCATTAATAGAGCCAAACATCTCTAGCAACTGTGCTCGAAAGTGAGCAACAACCTCCTCCTGAAGGATATCCCTAATCCTATCCTTGAACACAACTGGCCCACTCTGGCCACATGTCCCTAATCCTGATTTTGATCCTGTCTTGAAATGTCGCGTCATCACCACACTGAAAATAAACCAGGGAGATATTAGATAACACGAATATCATATTAGGGGAACCAACTACCAACAAATTCCTAGTGGTTGTGACTTCCATGTTACGCGTACGAGTCCTGTGCTTTCAGTACTATAAGCCTATACTGCCTTCCATACCTACCCGTATTTCTCTCAAGGATCATCACAACAACCCTAACAATACAAAAAACACATATAATCAATCCTTGCTCCCTAGAGGAAGGCTAAACATCTCGAAACTGGTCGGTTGATCCAACACAACTTATCCATGAAACTTCCACCAACCTGCAGCACTCGTGTATGCTAATCATGTTGGATTAATGTCTAAGTCCATAACTATTTTGGTATGTGCTTGACCCAATTATGAGCATGGTCCTTTTGGGTTGCCTTCACCATAGCAATATGTAGGTTGAATTAAGGAGAGAGAGGTTTAAATATGATTTATTGATATATTATGAGAATAATATATTAAAGGAGAAATCATATTGTTTAATTAATATTAGTCAAGAATTAATTGATAATTAATTATTGTGGCTAAAAGAGATTAATTAAATTTAGGGGCTAAGGAATGATAAAGAATAAGGGGTGAACGAAATTATGATGGAAGCCCATCATATTTTCGTCCATGGCCTTATCCATAAGGTTCCATGGGCTGCTTAGAGTTTAAGCTGTCCATTAGGGTTTTTGACTGAAACCCTAGCAGCCTGCACAAGTATATAAAGGACCCCTTAGGCCCCAAAAACGTGGACAACTGATTCTCTAGGGTTTTCTAGTCGTTTTTGGCAGCCTCCTTTCTTCTCCTCTTCATCCAAGTTGCATAAGGTGTTTGTGACTCCATTAGAGGTGCAACACTTGAGGCACTAAGCTTTCTAAGGCCAATCCAAGCAAGGAATTGATTGTTATTGCTATATAATAATCAAAGGTAATTATCTAAACCCTAATTCAGTTTATAATATGTTAGATCTAAGGTAATTAGTCTTGGATTCAAAGCATGTACAATAGAGAAACCTAGATCCAAGCATTAGGGTTTGTATGAGCACATAGGATTGTTCTTATGCCTAAAACCCATCAGTGGTATCAGAACCTTGATTGGTTTCTGTTGTATGTGATGCTATGTTGAATTATTTACTGAAAAAAGATTTTTTGGCCTCTGCCCGACCTGACTCGGCGAGTCAGTGGATGAACTCGGCGAGTCTGTCTGACTCGGCGAGTCCAGGGGTCAGGCAGAGGGTATTTCGGGATTTAGCTGCTGTTTTGACTTGGATTTGATGCTTAATTCGTTTTTTGAAGTTAAAATCCGAATTTTATCTTAAATTAATGATTATCCTTGCCAAAACAATAGATAATTTCAAATCTTTTAAATATTGGTTGTTTATGTGATAAATATGGATTATTTAAATTTATTTGGTAATTATCTAATGACTAAAATAAGATTAGGTCAAATGTAGATAATTATGAAATTAATTGTTAAATTTGAATTATTTGTTATTTGATCCCTAATGTTTTGAAATGTTTCAAAACATGCCCCCAAGTTTTGGAATTTAAAAGTTGATTATAAGTTTAATTTTGAAATGTTAAATTCTAAAACTCTAGTAATTTGAAAAGTTCAAATCACACCCTTATGGTTTTATTAATTAATTAAAGTGTATAATTAAAAGTCATTTAATAAATCCATAAAGTTATGGTTTACATTTAATTAAATTAAAAGTATAATTTACTAAGTTAAACCACCTAGTATTTTAAAAGTGTAAAATACACCCTATACTATATATAACATTAAAAGTCTAGTATTATATATGAGTAAACAGTCAGTCTTATCGTTAGTAGGCATCATTCACGAAGCTGGTCTATAAGGGGTGTTTAAGGAAATTGCCTATAAAATGGCGATTGAATGGGTATCCACTCTTACCCACCGCACTCTTGACTAGTAGAGGGTCGTTAGCCGAACGGGTAGGATAGGACAGAAACCTTCCATTATAAGTATAATGAAGTACAAAGTAACTAAATGCTTTTTCAAATTTCCAAATCATAGTTACTTTAGGAAAAATGTGAAATTGTATGCTAATCCATAGAGTTACACTTCGTACCCCTGTCAAACGTTAGTGGAGCGTGTGTGGTTAACCGGCACACTAATTTGGGGATGACATTGGTAGCAAAGGGTGACTCGATGTTTGTCATAGATCAATGGAGCGTGTGTGGCTAACCGACACATTGATTAGGTGATAGTAGCATTGGGTGCACCACGTGATTCGTATGGTTATTCACACCTTGTTTGTGATGCTCGGCATCCCAGTCACAAATAGTAGGGCATAATCGAGATTAAACATGCCATTGAAAAGTTCAATGAATCTCAAAAGATCTAGGAGTTTCAGTTCATTTAAAACTTAATCTTCCTTTTTGTTTTTCATGGTGGAAATTGGTAAATCGTCATTACCTACCTTCAAATATTTTGCAACTAGATTACGACATCCCTTTTCTAGGTTGTAGAATATTGTGTTGGATCCTAGCTTGATGTTTCATTTGGGTGTTACATCAAGAATTCTAATGAACATAACTTGAATTTTCTCCCATTTTGTAGATGTCTGAATCTTATAATGGTCTTCCAAAATCCTTTGGAACAAGCTTTCCAAATGAAGATGACGTTCCGAGATACGATCAAGGAAATGAGAGTCATTCTTCACTTCCTCCACCTCCTCCAATCGTTCTCCCTGACCCACATGTTCAAAGGCTTGAAAAGTTCAAGCTCACTCAAGCCCTTTTGGCAAGTAAACACGAAGATGGGAAACCTGTGTGTGCACACTTCTTAGAGATGAAGTCACACATTGATAGGTTAAGCATGTTGAGTGTTGAGATTTCAAGCAAGTTGGCTGCTGACTGGGTTCTTCAGTCACTTCCTGAATCATATAGTGAGTTCGTTAGAGAGTACTATATGATGGATCACGACGTGACCCTCATTAATCTCACCTATTTGCTTATAGCTGCTGAACCAGCAATGATTTGGCGTGCTGGTCAAGCAAATTTATCCGGTGAATCAAACTCCCAAACTTTAATGGACACTGGCAACATTGGAAGTCCAAAAAGAACTAAGTCTGTGATTGTCCGATGTGTTGTGCCAAAGGAGTCCATTTGCTTTTATTGCCAAGAGGGCATTGGAGACGAAGCTGCCCTAACTACCTGAGAGATATAAGAGATGGGAGAGTCAAGACGTATGGCTCTACTTCAGGTAAAATCCATTATCTAACTCTTTTGAGTTCCTAATCTAGATTCTTAATACATGATGTGATAAGATTACATTTTGATGTTTTGTAGGATCGAAAAAAAGAGAGGAAGCTTGAGGGAAGAAGTGAACTGAATCTAATCATGAAGAAATGGATTTCGATCGCATTACTTGAAGAATGGATTCTTGAGCTACTACTTGGAGTTAGAATAGACTGTTAAGAAATATGTAATAACATAGTTTTTCAATTGAATTGCATTGTAAGGATAATTTTTTTTCCACAATAAAATGAATTTTTTGACTTTATCTTATTTGTTTATCCTTACAATGGCATATATGAAAAATTGATGTTTGTGTACTTCTATTAGCAAAATGGATTTGATTCTTAATTACGTTATTTGTGGAAATGTCAGAAGTTTATCAAATAGGGAGAGTTTCTCATCGCCCAAAGTTTCAATTGGACAGAAACTTGGAACCATGCAATGTGTATTGTATGATGAATGAAAAACTTTCACATTTGGGAAACTTAGACTAATTCTTTGACAAAGTGTCAATTGAAGGACTAGGAGATCAAGTACACTATGTTGTGCGTTGATCAAGTCCACCACAAGAGTGACAAAGATATTTGTCGTGATTTACTAAAGTTTAGTAAATATGATTATACTTATAAGATTAAGTGTAATTCTGAGTTGATTGAAAGAGTTTCAATGAAGAGTAGAACGAATACAGAAGAATCATGTAGGCAAAAAGATAAAAGTTTCTCTATTCTAAGAAGAAAGGAGAGTACCTTTTATTGTGTTTTATGATAAGTCTTAATGATTAAGAACCATGTCTCAATTGATCCTCTAAGTGAGTCTTAGTGCATTTTCATGTCTAAGAAGAGGAATCGAGAATTGTAGAAATGGTTAAATCAAAGAGTCAATCATACTTCGTTCTAATATCAAGTCTTAGAGTCATACTCCAAGATTGTGACATTGAGTGACAAGTCTTAAGTAGGTTTATAACACTCATCAAATGTGGAATTTGGAAAAGTTTTCTTATTCTTGCACGTTAGAAATTGGTAAGTTGTGATGTCTTGGATAAGACAAAGACCAACTAGGACCAATTTGTGAAGTGTTTTGTCTTGATAAGAACTACACTAACTCTTGAATATTTGCTTTGTCCATAAATGTTTCTTGACAAGAGAATCTTATATGTCAAGGATTCAGTGGGAGTCTTAATGGTCTTGAAAGGTTTCAAGAACAAATCAAAAATATACCTTATCGATCATCACTAGCACACGACTTGAGGTTTACAACCTATCGTGCTGACATTATTTTGTTTCTATGCCATTCCAATTGAGTTAATTGTGTATGTGAGTTCTATGAATTCTCATATGAATGCATACTAGAGCCTTAGTCGATGGAAAGTACATTGATATGTAAGGACAAATTACTAAACTACTTGGAAGACATGGTGGGCACTCGTGTTACCATAAGGCAAGAAATCAAGATTAATAAAGTTCAATCCATATGAGGTTGAATTTGTCACAAACTTTGGTTTTGGCAAATTCACATGGATAGGAACTCATACACCGTAAAATCTAAGTGTCATAAGATTCCTTCCTTCATGAAAATGACTGTGAGGAAATGCTTTCACTTGGAGAGAACTTAACAATATAGCAATTGTGAAAATTGTATTCTTAAATTCGATTATGGTTACGACATCCATTTCCATAGTTCGAATTGTGAGATTTGGCAATTAGTTTGAACATTTGGAACTTAGTAACATAAGTTCTAAATTGTTCAAACACACATATGAGCTATCTAAGGCAAAGGTGTATAAGTTTAAGAAGCTTAGATAAAGGCTTATCGAAGCATCTGGTATTAAAAATATGAATTTCAGAAATTCAATAGGCATTGTTTTTCTGGAAGTTCATTTGTTTTCTGAATACATGTCAAAGCTAGTGGGAGCATAAGTGTTATGCTTATATGATAATAATCATCATGATAGTGGGAGCATAAGTGTTATGCTTGTATGGTTATTATGGCGAGTATTGCAAGTTAGCAATATTCATTATAGAAAAACAAAGATTCAATTTGCAAAGTTGCATGGTTTGAAAAGTTGTTTTAATATAATTAAGGGAGAGAATATTATACTTCGTTTCAAAATCTAAAGCTTAGAATGAGAAATTTTAATATTTTCAGTCAAAGGATACATTGTGTGTTCTTAAAATTCGATTATGATTACGGCATCCCTCTTCATAGTTCGAATTGTGAGAACATGACACATAAAATATTATGGCAAAAGATTGGTAAAGTATCATATCTTTATGTAAGACATTATGCATCGTGTCCCATACGCTTCGGGTATAGGATTGATTGCAAATGTTATAATATTTGACCATTCTAAAATTTTCCAAATGTCTAGCGCATTAAGTGGGAAAAAGGATTAGAATCAGTTTTTGACTAAAATAATTAAACAACTATCAAAGGACGATCAAAAGTTCGTTGAGGATTGGTCGCTTGTGAGTAGTTGGAAGTATGGTATTGGATGGACCATATTGACATTATTATGAATAGATAAGATTCTATTAAGAATGAGTTGTCATTTGGCAAATATGGAAATGTTTCCATATTGGAAGTTGGATGTTGAGAGTCTATGTCTAGATTAGAAACTTTTATGCAAGAAGGATGTTCAAAGGAATGTACTTTGAATGTGAGACTTCGCATCTATGGAATTGTCTTGCAACAATTTCTGAGAGAGTACTTTGTAATTTCATTAGCCAAGTCTTGGTGACTTTTGTGCTATGACTTTATGAAAGGATCGTTGCATAAGATGTTAGAATCTAGCATATTCTAATAGTAGCAAAGAACCTTGTGTTCTTACACTAATGATAAGGATTGGGAATTGTGAAATGAGCATCATTGAAAAGGTTTTTCAATTGATCTATTTCAGAAAGTAAGGACCATAGGAAACATAGTGTGCATGCTTTATGCACGGGACAACTATTGTTGTAATTTGAGTAATAAGTTGATTTTCTGAAACAGTAAACGATAATAATAAGTAATCAATATGGTTGTTAAATAGAAGTGTTTTATTTACTCTCACAAGTTTGAGGCCATATAGGATTAAGTATTATTATTATGTTTCAGTTTGCATGTTTTGACTTCCAGAATAACTAGGTTATTCAAACATCCATAGTCGGTCATACGTTGGAAGTAAGTATGAACGAAGATTGTCATGAATCTATCTGTAGATTGTCTGAAGTGTCTAGACATGGCACAAGTTTGCTGCAGAGTTCATGAGTGCTTTGATAAGATTAGAGTATTGGATTAAACCCACGCTCACTTGGATCACTTCATCACGAGTTATTAGTGATACGATAATATTATATATTCTTAAAACCGAGACATGTGAGTTGTTATTTGTTGGTCGGTTGCACATTGTTAATAAGTAAACGCACCAGTAACTTGGTGTTATAAAGCTTATTGTTGTGTGTGATTTGATCAGTAAATGCAAGCTTTCATATGAGTCGAAGTTTATCCATTCCTTTTACCCAAAGTAGGATAAAAGCTATATCTATGGGCCTCTCGATGATTTAGTGATGACACCTAAGCGCTTGGCCAAGCTGGGACTAAGCTGATGTGTTCAATTGTAGTCTGTTGTCAGTCGTGATAAATCAGAAGTCGGGAAACAATATAGAGAGAATGATTGAAATTCATGTCTTATGTCTATACGATATCTTGAGAATGGAGGAATATATGATCCCTTATCTAGAGGACACGCTATCTGATAAGACCAGAGTTGACAGCAGCTTTTAAAAGCTACGATTGCTGATCAGGTTCTGAAGTCATACGGAAAATAGTTATTAGACTTATCCATGTGAGAGACTGTTGGATTAGTGTCTAAGTCCATAACTATTTTGGTATGTACTTGACCCGATTATGAGCATGGTCCTTTTGGGTTGCCTTCACCATAGCAATATGTAGGATGAATTAAGGAGAGAGAGGTTTAAATATGATTTATTGATATATTATGAGAATAATATATTAAAGGAGAAATCATATTGTTTAATTAATATTAGTCAAGAAATAATTGATAATTAATTATTGTGGCTAAAAGAGATTAATTAAATTTAGGGGACTAGACTGCAGTTATTGGATAATTGAGTTATTGGGCTAAGGAATGCTAAAGGAATAAGGGGTGAACGAAATTATGATGGAAGCCCATCATATTTTCGTCCATGGCCTTATCCAGAAGGTTCCATGGGCTGCTTAGAGTTTAAGCTGTCCATTAGGGTTTTTGACTGAAACCCTAGCAGCCCACACAAGTATATAAAGGACCCCTTAGGCCCCAAAAACGTGGACAACTGATTCTCTAGGTTTTTCTAGTCGTTTTTGGCAGCCTCCTTTCTTCTCCTCTTCATCCAAGTTGCATAAGGTGTTTGTGACTCCATTAGAGGTGCAACACTTGAGGCACTAAGCTTTCTAAGGCCAATCCAAGGAAGGAATTGATTGTTATTGCTATATAACAATCAAAGGTAATTCTCTAAACCCTAATTCAGTTTATAATATGTTAGATCTAAGGTTATTAGTCTTGGATTCAAAGCATGTACAATAGAGAAACCTAGATCCAAGCATTAGGGTTTGTATGAGCACATAGGATTGTTCTTATGCCTAAAACCCATCAAATCATACATAACACTGGACCCAATAGACAGTCGAATATATGATCCTACCCTAAGCCCTTCATCAAACAAGAATAGGAAATAAGGCCAAACCAAACATTCTCAGCTATTGAATCTTAGTTATGTATAACTATGATGCATATACTAAGCAACTATAATAATGATGTCAATTTCATATAAGGAAGAACCCTAGGCTATTAGGCATCATATAATCAAGAAAATCTATTATGCAATTCCTGAAGATCCCTATCCTATCAATAGCATGATGTTTTAACATATCACAATATCAAATAACAGTGTGGTAATTTGGGGTCTACTTACTGGCTCTAACTAATCGTACACACCGCATCCTCTTTGATTATTTTGAAAATAATTTTTAAAATCTTTTTCCTTAGTTTGAGATTGGATTCACACGAGTGTTCCTCCAATTCACTCAAACCAAGACTCTGATGCTAACTTGTGACACTCATAAAAATCATGATAACTTTAAACTTTTTAAAACCAACCAATTTTAAAAATTGTTTACAAACATAGTTTTCAAAACATGTTCAACATTAGAGTCTCCGGAAATGATAAGTCAAAAACATCAGGATGTGTACGGCCATGCCTTCGCCTTCCCACGATCATCCGAAGTACTTGAAACATAACCCAAAACTGTAAGCCAACACTTAGTGAGATCTCCGAAAGTACCAACACATAAAATAAGCATAATACAGAGCCTACGGCCTAACTAGAATGCCCCACCAGCCTACAGTCTATCTGGTACGCTCACAGAACATTAAGGATGACTGGTACACCTCACCGAGCCTTCAACCTATCTGGAACATTCTCCGGTCCTTTGGCCTGATTGGTATGCCTCTAGGGCCTACAGTCTATCCCAAATGCCCTGGGTCTCTTGGCCTTCTATGTATACCGGTCCGCCTCAACCCAACCCTACACAAACCATATCGACAAATACATAGAAGATAATCCTACATATAACTAGTCAAGAGACATTCTGATAGATCTTACAAATCACTAAGCATAGCATCCTCCTATATAACAGGATACAGATCTAACATATCACTATATCATACCAACGTGCGACAAACTAGCATAATAATCTAATGGGCCAACCTTGGTGCCTTCGACCCAAAAGTACAATGAGGAAAACTCACCTCGTAAACTGAACATAAGTTGATGAGGTCTCGACTTCGAATCTCAACTCTCTAACCGACACCTATTCCCACCAAATGACTAATTTCCATCAAAATCCCAAAATACCCAAAATACTCTTAGGGTCTAACTTGGTCAAACTTGATCAAAGTCAAAGTCAACTGGTCAAACCCACTAAGTCAACTGAGTTAACCCAGCCGAGTCAACTCAACCGGATTGACCCAATGCGAGTATGCGGGGCGTACTCCGAAGGTATGTTGAGCATACTTGAGCCCTCACATGTTGACCACCATCAGGGTGGTGGACTTCGTACATGGGGCGTATTCAAAGTATGCGGAGCGTACTCTCGCAAACTTCAAAACTCATTAAGTGCTTAATGGCTTAAGCACTCATGTCCAAATCTCAGATCCATGGCTAAAATACACTCTAGAGTCATAAAGTTTCCAACTTTATGACTTTACATACCCATTAAGTGCTTAAATCAAGGTCTTAATCCATTACGATCTTCTACAAGATGCATGGAGCAAAACTAACCATTGGGTCTTTATTTTTACGATTTAGGACCTCTCCTAGGGTCAGAAAGCACAACTCAAATCGACAATAATCTGCCATGATCATGATAAGACATTTGGGACCAAAAAGCATCACCAAAACACCCATTTCTAGATCTACATGATTGAAAGATAAAGTTGCAAGCTTTATACCTTTGAAGGGTTGCAAATGAAGAATAAGTCCCAGATCCAAAGTGCTTTACTCTTCAAAGATGAGCTTAGCTTCCTTCCTTCTTCTTCTAAGTGCACAAACACACACTTTTAGGCTAGAAATGGCTTCTCAAGGTGAACTAGGGTTACAAACACGAATGAGAGGGTAGAGGCTGATAAGGTGAAGGGAAATGGGGCCATAAGGATGCTTTAATACCAACCAAACACTAAAAATTAGGATTTCCTCATTTAGCAAGTACGCTCAGCGTACACTGATGTATGCGCAGCGTACTAGTGCGCGCCCTAGTACGCTCAGCATACACCGCATATGCATTACGTACTCCGAAGGTCTCAAATTACAATAATGCCATTAAGTCCCTCCGTGCCTCCAATTCATGAACTTTGGGGTCAAATGCAATATAAATGACTTAAACGTGTTAAATTTAGAAGTACCTCACATCGGGATGTTGCATCATATCTTAGTTTTTTAGGAAATCAATCCTTAACTTGGTATCAGAGCATACTGTTATATACTCTCGTTCTCTTCTATAACCCTAATTCAACCATCTCCTTCTTCCTTCCTCTACATGACATAATCTACCATACCTCCTCCATCCTCTGAAAAACCATACGAGATTACTAATATTCGATCCTCTGTTCCTCTTAATAACAAGACTTGGCGTGAACTTTTTTACACCCACTGTGTTGGCTATGGTGTTGCTGACCATCTTCAAGCTCAAAATAACAAAGCACCCGCTATCAACAAGGAAGAAGGGGAGCACATTGACTCCATTATGAAGTCCTGGTTACATGCAACTCTCTCACAAACTTTACTTCAAACCACCTTGAAATCAAACTCCACAATCTTTCACATGTGGACAAGACTTGAAGAACTCTTTTGTGTTCGATCTCCATGATAGACTCCTAAATCACCCAGTATACTAAGAGAATTAAAACCATTGCTGATCATCTGGAAAATATCGAGGCCCCGATTCCTAAAAAAGAACCTCGTTATTTATACGATCAATGGACTGAACTCTCATTTAGACTATGTTAAAGCTCTCATCCAAAACAAAAATCCTCTCTCAATGTTTGACAAAGCTTGTGCTATGTTTCTTCTTGAAGAACACAACATACTTCAGACTCGGCATACTATTCCGAATCACTCCAACCATCTGTCATCTTCTACAACCTTGTCACTGAATATATTGGTCACAAACGCAGTCACTCTCACGTAAATAATAATCATCGGAGTTTTCAGGGTAAAAAAGTGGTCGTCGGCCCCAGAATGTCGCACATCGGCAACCTCAAGAGACCAACGACTATCGACAATCTTTTTCTGGAAATCAACACATGTCGCCAATGTTTTTCCATCACCTTAGGGGTATGGATGGCACAATCCATACAACTGATGTATGGCCCTGCAAACTCAACGTGGGCTGTAAAATTTTCATTTTCAAAATACCCAAAATGATAAAGCTAGTTGTTCCACAAACAAAAACAATACACATATCCTCAACATCAAAGTAAACCAAATAAACAATGTAGAATAAAATCAAGGGGATGTTGTGTGATAATGTCGGGCCCTTTCCTTTGGACCCAGAAGTACCTGAAACATGTATATCATAAAATCGTATGTGCAAAGTATAGTAAGTTCCCCCAAATACCAAATAGCATACATAACATCTGGCTCGGCCTAAAAATGGACCCCATCTAGTATACAAACGGTCCTGGCCAACATACAAACGGGCCCGCCTTGCACACAATGCAATAGTCACAAAGACAGCTAGCCTCCGACCTAGTACATTGAGAAAACTGACCTCACAACTTAGTCAACAGAAAACCAACTCACATAGCCAAGAAGTGGGTACTACACACCACCTACCGAATCACACAAAGTAAACCCTTAGTCTACATTCTAAAACTAGAATTTTACTACAATTCAACCCTGGTCAAAAGTCAATGGTAGTTGACCTTCACGTTGTGGCCATCCTTTGGTCACATCGTGGGAAATTCTTGACAAAATAGTCACAATTTCCAATTTCGCTACGTCGTGACACGGAACTCGTCATGTCGTGGGAACGCGCTGAAAACAACTTATTTGTTCAAGCTCTTAATTAAGTAAGTCTTAGCTCATACTTTCTAGAAGGCTTATAGGGGCTCAAAGGGCTCATATAAATCCAAACTTTATGGACATGCATGCCTCATGCATGTCCTTCCCCAAACAAGGTCAAAAAATATGGGAAAAAATAACCTAAAGCTCATACATGATTACCAAAAATACAACATATCCTAGATCCAGAAAAAATAATGTCCAAGGAACTATAGAGAGCCATAAAGTTGCAAACATTTTGTCTTCTAACCATTCAAACTCCACTTATGAGGAAAACATTACACTAAACCTAGATCTAAGAAGAGAACTTCAAAAAGGTGATAGTTTGAGTACTTACAATGCGTCCATAAGATGCACGCAAGGATGGAGATGGATTGTTTGTTAGATCTAGGCACCAAACTCTTTTCTTCTTCCTTCAAGAACACCACAACATGAAAAATGAGCTCTAAAAGCTTCAAGGAGGCTAGGGTTTGCTTAAGGGTATAATTAGGAGGTGATGGAGGCTGAGGGTGGAGGAAACTCTAGCCATCACTTCCTTTAAATATGTCCTAAGGTTGGAAAACTAAGGTTTGCCCATGTCTAGATGCCACGTCGTGACTAATATAGTGTCACCTCATGACATCTAAATGAGATACACAGCCTATGCGGTCAATACCATGTTGTGGTGATACCTCCACCATTTCATGGCCAACTAAAAACTCATAAATTAATTAATAATTCATACCTCAAAGATACAGATGTTATAGCTGTTGCCAAGCCCACAATTAAAGCAACGTGTTCCATAGCCTACTTCTTCACTGGCAGATCAAATCAACAAGCAACATACTGTAACATTCGGATTCCCAGGTATTCTATTTTAATCATTTATTTTGAGTTAAAGATAGGGAATCGACGAGTTGACACCTAGACTCGTCGAGTAGGATTAGGATTCGCTGACTGGATTAATGAATGGACTCAACGAGTCGGTAAGGTGACTCGACGAATCCGTGCTGGGGGCAGAAACCCTAAATATTTGGGCCTGTGCCCTATTTAAGGGTCCTTATAGCCCTTATTTGCGGCTACCAGTCCAGAGAGAGAAACCCTATAGAGCTTGAGCGAGTTGTCTGTGAGAGAAAACTATTTTGATCCATTATTGGTGTTGTTTTGCAAGAAGAAGGTGTTTCCAGCAAGAGAAGGTCAAGGGGGTTGCTATTCTGTGGTTTTCAAGCTTGGATCTCCATTGTTGAGGTAGTAATTCGACTCCTTCTTTTGTTTAGCTTATGATCCTTGAATCTAGGTTTTCTATACCCTTTTATTGGCTTGAATTGATAAGTATGTTGTCCCTTTGAGTGTTAGACTCTGTATTTGGACTTTTATAGGTCCAGAGAGCCTTATCCTTCCTGGTTTATGTTGTTCCATGGAAGAAATGAACTTAGGTTGCCATTTTAGAAGTGAATTCACCTAAAGGAGCCCTATGTGTGGTGCATGAACGTAAAGGTCGAACGTTTACGTGATTATTGGGTATGGGGAGGTCAAATATATAGGATAGAGAAGCATATCTGACCTCAGAAGGTCATTTGAGTGTTGCCATGGAAGCAACTTGCCGAGTTCATAAGTGGACTCGACGAGTCGAGTCGGGGTTGCCACACTATTCGTGATAGAAGTAACCCGTCGAGTGGAGGATGACTCAACGTGCCAAGTGAGGCTTAGAAGGATTTAGAGGATCCGCGTGGACTCGTCGAATCGCCCTTGTGCATTCGACGAGTCTGGTCAAAGTTTAACCGTTGACTAGAGTTGACTTTCGTTCACTTGTAGGGTCTAGTCAATGTTTGGACTTTTGAGCCATTGGAGGGGGTGAAATAGTCTTTTACCCTTCTTGGAGAACTTAGAGAGGGAATAGCCCAGCCTTTAGGAGTCATCTTGATTAGAGCAATTATTTTATGTGATTAGGCGGAGGCTAGATCAGTATTTCCGAGTTCGAGATTTACCGAGTTACCTGAGGTGAGTCTTCCCACTATACTTTACCTAGAGTGGTAATTAGAGCTATGTGATAGAGTATCTTGTATGCTATTTATGTGATTGTGATGCACTGCATTATTTCTATGTGATTTATGTTGTGTGTCTGTTCTAGAGCGTACCGATTTAGGACCGGGAGGTCCATACAGTTAGGACCAGAGGGTCCATAGAGTTAGGACCAGAGGGTCCATAGAGTTATAGCATCGAGTGGCTAGTATGTGTTGTATATGGTATTTTGGGGAACTCACTAAGTATGCTTACAGTGTTGTGTGTTATGTGTTTCACGTACTAGCGAGGATCGTGGGAAGGCGCTGGCACGATCCGTACACACTGGGAGAATTTATGTATTTGAGATCTTGGGATTTGTTTTATTATGACATTATATGATACAATGGATTTTTGTGATATTTAATGAATGGAAGTATGTTTTTAAAAAGAAAAAAATTGTTTTGAAAATTTACGTTGTTACAAGTTGGTATCAGAGCTTTGGTTTGAGGGATTTATATGCACCTTCGGGCGTATCTGAACTCAAACTGAGGATTTGAGAAATTTTTCACAATAAAAACAATTTTTCTAAAAAGGGTAAAAGGTTTTGAGACGAGCAGAGCGGAGCAGTTTGTACGATCAGCCAATGCCCGAACGATGATTTCCAAAAAATACCTTTACATTACGTGTTATGAGATATGATATGATATGTTATGCATGCTAGAGTAGGCTAGATATTCATATTAGGACTAGAGTGTCCTGATCTGTGATGCCTTAGCCTAGGGGATTTCTGCTACTACGAGATGCTTGAGAGTGAGTAGGTAGCAGCGAGGAGATTATGAGAGATTTGCTGGAGAGTAGCCTATGCGTAGTGAGATTAGAGTAATTGTGATCTGGGATCCTATGAGGAGGATTTGGGGTGAATACTGATGTGGTGTGGATAGTAGTATAGGGCCCATACAATTGAAGACACCAGATCAGTGCGCAGTCCAAGTAAGAATCCTTAGAGTACTGAGGAGCCAGTAGG
Source organism: Lactuca sativa (assembly GCF_002870075.4). Lineage (NCBI taxonomy): Eukaryota > Viridiplantae > Streptophyta > Magnoliopsida > Asterales > Asteraceae > Lactuca > Lactuca sativa. Next base: position 309,344,677 of record NC_056630.2, on the reverse strand, counting down.
GTTGAGTTATCGAGTGCGAGTATGCTAGAGCGAGTCTATGGTATTTTTATGTTGCATTTCAGAGACATCATGGTCGGGACAGGCCGCAGACCAGAGACCAGCGGCGTGAGTGACGAGGAACTTTGCAGATGATCCACGATTACGTGGTTGCAGCTATCTGCGCAAAGATTCCAGAGATGTTTGGCTCTATCAAGACCACATTGATTGAGACATTTGACGAGAGATATGCAGCGGTTACTGAGGCTACAGCCGCTGCAGCTATCGCAGCTGTTGTTGCTGCTAGACCTCAGGGTGGTGATTCGTTGCTATTCCGGGAGTTCAACAACACGAAGCCACCGGAGTTTGATGGGACGCAAGATCCAATTACTGCGATGAAATGGATTTCTGACATCGAGGGATGCTTCTACACATGTTCATGTCCGAAGCATCTGAGATATTGTGCTTATATATTGTTATGCGTTGGTACTTTTCTTGTGAGTTTTGTAGCTGCTTTGGTGTTATTTGACTCGGGTGCGAGTCGATCTTTTGTGTCATTAGCCATTAGTCAGCATATCAGTATCAATGGAGCGGCGTTGAGTCGAGCTTTAAGAGTTTCCATAGCTGACGAGCGAGCGATGTATGCCACTGATGTGATTCGAGGATGTGTACTCGAGATCTTCGGCATTGAGTTCCCAATTGATTTGGTCCCGAATGCGATGGGGGATGTCTGTGTCATCGTGGGCATGGACTGGTTGAGCACATTTGGAGCGGTTATCGACAACGAACGACAGCTGGTGACTATGCGAGATCCTAGTGGGGGAGTAATTACGGTGTATGGCTAGGGTACCCGTTCTGGGTTAGCGTTCTGTTCGGTTGCTAGGGTGAGGCAGAGTCTACAACAGGGCTGTAGTGGGTTTGTGGCCTATGTGATGGACACACAAGTGGTCGCGGAGAGGCCGAGTTCGGTTGATGATGTACCGATAGTGCGAGAGTTTTCGGACGTTTTCCCCAAGGAGTTGTCTGGTGTGCCTCCCAAGAGGCGGGTGGAGTTTTGCAACGATGTAGTTCCGGGAGCGGCGCCTATTGCCAAGGCACCCTATCACCTTGCGCCGCCAAAGATGCAGGAGTTATCCTCGCAGCTTCAGGAGCTGCTGGGGAAGGGGTTTATTCGACCGAGTAGCTCGCCGTGGGGAGCGCCGATTCTTTTTTTCAAGAAAAAGGATGGTTCACACCGGATGTGCATTGATTACCGGTAGTTGAACAAGTTGACAGTCAAGAACCATTGACTGATTATGTGTCTTGGTTCTCCAAGACTGATTTGAGGTCTGGATATCATCAGATGAGAGTGCGTAATGAGGATATCCAGAAGACGACGTTCAGGACTCGTTATGGGCAGTACGAGTTCGTGGTGATGCCTTTCGGGCGCACCAATGCACTGACGGCGTTCATGGATATCATGAACAGGGTGTGCAGGCCGATGTTGGATCGTTCGGTGATGGTGTTCATCGATGATATATTGGTGTATTCGAGATCCATAAATCAGCATCAGGAGCATTTGAGGGAGATCCTCGGAGTTCTGAGATCGGAGAGGCTTTACGCCAAATTTTCCATGTGCGATTTCAGGTTACGAGAGGTCCAGTTCTTGGGACATCTTGTTAACCAAAGTGGGATATTGGTTGATCCGGCCAAGAACGAGGCTGTGATAAGTTAGGAGGTGCCGAGATCCCCCACCGCGATCAGGAGTTTTCTGGGGTTGGTCGGCTACTATCAGAGATTTATCAAGGATTTCTCTAAGATTGTTGTTCCTCTCACTAGGTTGACCCAGAAGGGCGTGGCTTTTAGTTGGGGTCCTGAGCAGCAGGCCTTATTCGATACACTTCGCCCGAGATTATGCGAAGCCTCGGTGTTAGCCCTTCCGGATGGAATGGAGGATTTTGTGTTGTATTGTGACGCATCGATATCTGGGTTGGGTGAGATGCTGATGCAGAGAGGGCATGTGATCGCATACGCATCGAGGCAGCTGAAGCCTCATGAGACGAGGTATCCCACCCACGATCTAGAGTTGGGGGGGGGGTGGTATTCGCCCTCAAGATCTGGCATCACTATTTGTATGGGGTTTGGTGTACCATATACACGGACCACAAGAGCTTGAAGTATTTGATGGACCAGCACAACCTGAATATGCGCCAAAGGAGATGGCTGGATGTGGTAAAGGATTATGAGTGTGAGATCCTATACCACCCAGGCAAGGATAACGTTGTAGCTGATGCCCTGAGCCGTTGGGCGGAGAGTGCCCCGATACAAGATGTCTGTATGAGGTAGACGGTGACGACTCCGGTGTTGGACACCATTCGGGAGGCCCAAGTAGAGGCCGTAAGACCGGAGAACCGCAAGAGAGAGCAGGTGATCGGGCAAGTATCTGAGTTCGTTGCCAATAGTCGAGGGATTATGACCTTTTAGGGTCGGATTTGGGTGTCGTTTGAGGGTGGGACGCGTACCATTCTGATGGAGGAGGTGCACAAATCGAGGTTCTCGATCCATCCCGGGGCCACTAAGATGTATTTGGACCTAAAGAAAGACTATTGGTGGCCCTGTATGAAAAGGGATGTTGCGTGGTTCGTTGAGAGGTGCTTGACCTATCGCAGGGTTACGGCCGAGCACCAGCGTCCGCATGGAAAGTTGCAGCCACTTGAGGGTCCCTAGTGGAAGTGAGTACAAATTTCTATGGATTTTATCACCAAATTGCTGAGGACCGCGAGGGGTGTTGATGCAATTTGGGTGATCGTTGACCGGCTGACGAAGAGTGCTCACTTCCTTGCTATTAGTGAGAGCTCTTCCGTAGAGAGGCTGGGAGAGTTGTATGTGAGAGAGGTGGTATTGAAACATGGAGTACCAATCTCGATTGTGTCAGATCGAGATGTGCGTTTCACTTCCATGTTTTTGAAGAAGTTCCATGTGGAGTTGGGTACTAGGTTGCATTTCAGTACCGTCTACCACCCACAGATGGATGGACAGAGTGAGCGGACGATTCAGACGCTTGAGGACATGCTTCGAGCATGTGTGTTGGACTTCGGAGGACGTTGGGATATGTATCTGCCGTTGGCTGAGTTTTCCTATAACAACAGCCACCATTCGAGTATTGGCATGCCTTCCTTTGAGTCATTGTATGGGAGGAGGTGTCAGGCTCCCATCTGCTGTGAAGAGGTAGGACAACGAGTGATAGGTAGCCTTGAGACAGTGGTTCAGACGAAAGAGCAGATACAGCAGGTCAGACACAGATTGTTAACAGCTCAGAGTCGCAAGAAGAGTTATGCGGATAGGCCACGATCCGAGCTCGAGTTCCAGGTGGGAGACTTCATTCTCCTGAAGGTATCTCCTTGGAAAGGAGTGATCTGATTCAGGAAGAGGGGAAAGTTGTGGCCCTGGTACATTGGTCTGTTCAGGGAGACCGCGAGGGTGGGCAGAGTAGCGTATCATTTGGACCTACTTGCGGAGTTGAGCCAGATACATGATACCTTTCACGTGTCTCAGTTGAGGAAGTGTATAGCCGACGAGTCGGCGGTGGTACCACTGGAGGATATTCAGGTGGATGCGAGCGTGAATTACGTTGAGAGACCATTTGTGATTGTGGATCATAAGATCAAGGTTCTGAGGAACAAGAAGGTGCCCTTGGTTCAGGTCCAGTGGCAACATTGGAGAGGGTCCGAGCTGACTTGGGAGCCGGAGTTGGAGATGCGGGAGCAGCATCCAGAGTTGTTTGTAGAGCGATACTTTGAGGACGAAGTCTGATTCTTGTGGGGGAGAATTGTTACATCCTGATTCCCAGGTATTCTATTTTAATCATTTATTTTTAGTTAAAGAGAGGGACTCGACGAGTTGACGCCTAGACTTGTCGAGTAGGATTGCGAATCGCTGACTGGATTAATGAATGGACTCAACGTGTTAGTAGGGTGACTCGACGAGTCCGTGATGGTGGCAGAAACCCTAAATATTTGGTCCTGTGCTTTATTTAAGGGTCATTATAGCCCTCATTTGCGGCTACCAGTCTAGAGAAAGAAACCCTAGAGAGCTTGAGCGAGTTGTGCGTTAGAGAAAGCTATTTTGATCCATTGTTGATGTTGTTTTGCAAGAAGAAGGTGTTCCCAGCAAGTGAAGGTCAAGGGGGTTGCTATTATGTGGTTTTCAAGCTTGGATCTCCATTGTTGAGGTAGTAATTCGACCCCTTCTTCTGTTTAGCTTAAGATCCTTGAATCTAGGGTTTTCTATACCCTTTTATTGGTTTGAATTGATGAGTATGTTGTCCCTTTGAGTGTTAGACTCTGGACTTGGACATTTAGAGGTCCAAAGAGCCTTATCCTTCCTGCTTTATGTTGTTCCATGGAAGAAACGAACTTAGGTTGCCATTTTAGAAGTGAATTCACCAAAATGAGCCTTATGTGTGTTGCATGAACGTAAAGGTCGGACTGTTACATGATTATTGGGTATGGGGAGGCCATATCTATAGGATAAAGAAGCAGATCTGACCTCAGAAGGTCATTTAAGTGTTGCCATGGAAGCAACTCGTCGAGTTCATAAGTGGACTTGACGAGTCGTAATTAGAGTTATGTGACAGAGTATATTGTATGCTATTTATGTGATTGTGATGAACTGCATTATTTCTATGTGATTTATGTTGCGTGTGTGTGTTCCAGAGCGTACAGAGTTAGGACTAGAAGGTCCACAAAGTTAGGACCAGAGGGTCCACAGAGTTAGGACCAAAGGGTCCATAGTGTTATAGCCTCAAGTGGCTGATATGTGTTGTATATGGTATTTTGGGGAATTCACTAAGCCTTTATGCTTACAATGTTATGTGTTATGTGTTTCAGGTACTAGAGAGGACCGTGGGAAGGCACCGACATGATCCATACACACTGGGTGAATTTATGTATTTGAGATCTTGGAATTTTTTTTATTATGACATCATGTGATACAATGGATTTTAGTGATATTTTATGAATGGAATTATATTTTTAAAAAGAAAAAAATTGTTTTGAAATCTTACGTTGTTACACATACCCACTGCAACACTTCGAGTAATTTTGGATAGACCTAGAATTAGACTAATTTTTCTTAAAACTCAGCCCAATATCAGCTTACTTTACTTCCACAACTTTTAAACACTGTGAGTCTTAGTAACCCTTGGATGGCTTATGGATTCGGGGGAAACATATCATCTTCACAATAATGTGTGTATTCTTTGTACTATTTGCAATAAACAATGTACTCCTTCTTCTTTATTAGTTGGTAATGGATCCAAAATTATTGTCACAAAACCGGTCATTCCTATTTTCCCACTCTAAACCCTTATCGTCCCTTACACCTTAATCATATTCTCATTACTCTTAATATTATTTAAAATATCGTGTTGGTCTATAAATTTACTAGGGATAACCAAATTTCTATAGAATTTGATGCTTTTGGTCCGTGAAGGACTACCAGGCTCATCAAACTCTCATCCAATGTGAAAGCTCAGCCAACCTTTCCCCACTCACATCACCATCGCCTCAAGCTCTTGTCACCATCAGTCGTATTGTTTGGCATTAACAAATTGGTCATCCTAGTAATCACATTCTTCAACAATTAATTTCAAGTTATTTTATTTCATGTAATAAACAAAATGATCGCACCCTTTGCAAGACATGTCAAATCGATAAGCATGTACGTCTTCCTTTTACTATGTTTGATTCCGTTGTTTTGTTTCCATTTGATTTGGTACACTCTGATGTTTGGTCATCTCCCATTTTTATTTTTGATGGTTTGAGATATTATGATATTTTCCTTGATTCAATACTCTCATTTCGTGTGGCTTTATCAATTAAACATAAATATGGCGTTTTCTCTAAATTTTTGCATTTTCATGCTTACATTAAAAATCAATTTAAATATGACATAAAAATCTTTCAATGTGAATATGATAACAAAGTTTTTCATGACCTTTGTGACAGAAATGGTATCATCATCCAATTCTCATGTCCATATACATGTCAACAAAATGGAAATTTTGAACAGATGATCTGAACGATTAAGAATATGATTTTTTCTCTTCTTTTTTAAGGTCACCTTCAACCTACATATTAGGTTGAAGCTCTTAACATGGCCAGTCACTTAATCAACATACTTCCCTCCACAATCATCAACAAAAATTATTCGTATTTCACACTCTTCTACAAACAACCATCCTACTCTCATCATTGCATGTTTGGATGCTTATGCTTTCCATGCATTCCTTACCCTCATAACTTGGCATCTCGTTCTACACCTTGTGTGTTTATTGGGTACCCCACCAATCATAAAGGGTATAGGTGCTATGACCTTTCGTCTAAGAAAATTTGAAGGGTCCATTTAATGGTTTGGGCTAGGCTATTTAATGTATAGGTCTTTTGAGTCTTTTGCATGTAATTGATGTGTTTTTGGTGAGTTTACGGCGGTAAACAGGTTTACGGCCGTATACCTATTTACGGCCATGACTTTTCCCCTATATATAATGAGTTTCTGAGTCTGTTAGTTGTTATTGATGGTTCACTATTGTTTACGGTCTTTAGTGTGTGTCCAAGTTGTACTACACGTTTTTCTGATATAAACGTGTGCAAGCTTTGGTTTTATCATATTCCTCTCAATTCTTATCTTGTTTTATTGTTAGATTGCTTGATCACTGGTTAAGATCCTTATTTCTAGGACCTTACAATTGGTATCAGAGCATATCCGGTGTCAAATCATCTTTCAATCACGTTCTTAGTCAAAGGAGCATTGTTTCATCACTGTTCGAGGCTTGTTTTGGTGTTTTTGTGGCATAGAGAATCAGATCTGCTTAAAACTCGTGTTTTAATCAAGAATTGTGTATTTACGGTCAAGAGTTCATGGCCGTAAACTCCTATTTACGGCCGCAAACTAGCATTTCTCAGCAACCGAATACTCTGTTCACGGCCGTAAACCTCATTCACGGCCGTAAACTAAGTATTTCTATTGATCGTAATCAGGCAACCTTAAACTCCTTTCAACCGCAAACTCCTTTTCAACCATAAACTCGAATACTTTAGTGACCGAAAACTCAACTGTGAACCTTAACCGTAAACGTGTGACCGCAAACTACTGTTTGACATTCCTTTTATTTATTATTTTTAAGTCATTTTCAATTAAAAAAAATGGAATCTCAAACCACATTTTCTCATCAAGAACTGAATGCTATCATGGGTACCACCTCACGTATTCCTAGATTATTATCTGCTGAGGGATTTCTAGAATGGAAATACCGTATAGAGAAATATATCAAAATGAAAGACTTCAAAATATGGAGATGTATTTTAAGAGGACCAATTCGTATCACTACAACACTTGAATATGAAACATTTGTTGAGAAACCGATTGAGCATTACACTGATGAAGACTTCGAAAAGATTGAAGAGCAAGAATGAGCACTGGCTACCCTTAGAATGGCATTGTCCCCTGAGATTGCACAAGGGTTCAGAGAATACACTTTAGTGAAGGCTCTGTGGGAAGCTTTAATTGAAGTATATGAAGGGAATGGGGATATGAAACAAAGCCGTCAAGACATGCTGAGACAGAAGTTCAATATGTTTAATCACATTATTGGAGAATCTCTGGAAGCTCAATTGCAACGCTTTATTACACTCACCGCTAAAATGAGTTCTGTCAAGGTTTCATTGCCAAGATGAGAAGTTAACAAGAAGTTGCTTAATTCTCTCCCAAAGACATGGGATGTGAATGTTGTTGTCATCAAGAAAACCAAGAATCTCAATTTTCTTAGTTTGGCTGAACTCACGGCCATTATTAAAGCTTGTGATTTGCATGAAAAACAAAGAGAGATCAACCATGTTAACACATATTCTTCTTCCAATCTCAGGATTCAATCAAACAATGCTTTCTCATCCTTTACTATTCCTCAAGTTCCACCTTGTGCTAATCCTCAGTCATCTTTTGCTGCCCAATCAGCATTTGTTGTTCCCCAATCTTATCATCAAGTTGCTTCATCTTCAAAGACAAGTGTTCCAGTTCCTGCTCAAATTTCTGTTTCAAAAGAGAATGAAGAAAATCTGGCTCTTGCAACTGGTTTGGTTAACTGTTATAATGCCTTTGTGGCAGGTGAACTGCCTCCTCATTTGTCATTTGCTGATTTAGACCAAATCCATCCAGAAGATGTTGAAGATATGGACATAACATGGCAAATTGCCATCGCAGCGTTCAGAGCTAAACAATTCTCCAAAAGGACATGCAAAAATAACTGGGGAATAAATCCAGTAAAGAAATTTGGATTCAACAAAGGCAAACTCCGCTGCTTTAATTGCAATGAACCAGGTTATATTGCTAGAGAATGTCGCAAGCCTGATAGGAGAGAGAACAATGGTGCCGGTAAATAACAACAGGGGAGCCACCATCAACAATCAGACTACCAATCTTGCGATGGTGGGTCAATCATTTGACTGGGAGGATCAGATTCAAGCTCTGAATATTTCAGGACCTGAAAATGCTCATCTCGCCCAAATCAATGATGTTGCTTAAGGAGAAGCTGAAACAGACCCAGAAGCAGAAATGATGGAACTCCAATTCGCTTTCATGGTTCAAACCACGCCGGATCCTGAAAAATCGGAGGTAAGTGAAACTGCTTGTTCATAATCTTGTATTAAGACTATCAAGTTTTTGCGTGATCAAATTGAGTTGATTAAGAGAGAAAATGAGGATCTAAAATATGAGAGATATACTATTAGAAAAGAACAAAAACCATTAAAATAAAAATTATAGGCCAAAACTAAGGACTTCAGGAAATTGCAAGAAGATTACAGCAACATGTGTGTAAACTATGATCACATTAAAAGCAAACTTGTTGTTGTAACTACAAAACTTGACACATTGAAAATTTGTTTTAAAAATGCTCATTTTAATTTTAAGAATTTCGATGTTTCAAGTGAAAAGGTTGCAAAAATAATTGAAGGACAAATGCAGTGGAGAGACTAAAAGCAAGTAGGAATAGGATATGACAGTGTCCCTCCTCCTTTTAATCACAACTATATTCCTACTCCTTTGTCCCAAGAAGAAATTGATAGAGAACCATACATGATTTATGGTAAACCAGCTGCTGAACAGGCAACATGACCTAGTGCTAGGGTTTTGGATACTAACATTTCTACGTCAAATGCAGATGTGTCAGTAAGCCAAGGAAAGCAAGGAGATGAGAAGTATGAGTCTAATAAATTGGTGTCTAAGTTTGGTGTTCCCATTTGTAATGAGTCTGTGTCTAATGTTAAGACTGATGCTTTTCTCTGTGATGATGTGATGTCTAAAATTGATAATTCTAAATATTGTGGTGTTGCTTTTGAGAAATCTATCAAATCTGACACTAGTACATCCACACCTTTTACATCTGTCACACAGTCCAACTCTTGCACGTGCACATGTAAGAAAGTTAGAAAAGTAGATAAAAGCATGAAATCTGATCAGGGAAGTATCAAGTTTAGTGATAATAAGAAAATTTGTTTCAATTGTGGTACTGCCGGTTATATCGCTCGAAATTGTCCTAATAGGGAATTTGTGCATTTTTCTTCGCCAAGGAGAGAGAACGAGTCTCGAGGAAGTTCTTTAACTAGAAAGTCCTCCTGATCTCGCCCTCGAGATGATGATTGGAAGGATAATCATATCAAGAAAATGGCAGTTTTCAAAAAGAACAAACATGTTTTCAATAACAAAGCCACAAACAGTTTGCCAAAATCGAGCAAGGCTAAGCCAAGGTCAGTTTCGTCAAAGAGTAGATTTGGATCTTCAACCACTTCTGGTAGAAAATCCAAATGCTCAAAGCAAACTGAAAAGAAAAATGCTTCAAAATTACCCATGATTTTTGAATAAACCTAAATACCAATGGGTGCCCAAATTAATTTCCAACCAATCATTGTCATCCTTTGTGAGTGTTTTACATGATGATTCAAATTCCAAAAGTTCAAAGGAAAAATCAGTGATTTTAAAAGGTCAACCCAGGAAAGTAATGACTTGGGTTCCCAACTCTAAATGATCATGCTCATTTTGTAGGGACAGTTGCGGTGGAATGTCATCATACCATGGTATGTCGACAGTGGTTGCTCCCGACATATGACAGGATACATTTCCCAATTGAACGACATTCAAGCTTTTAACGGGGGATACGTTTCCTTTACGGGCGGAGAAGGTGGAAAAATTACGCGGAGAGGAACTATGACAAACGAAGTGCTGCGTTTCGAGAACATCAACTTCGCTCCCGGGTTAAAACATAGCTTGTTGAGTGCTTCTCAGATTTGTGACAAAGGTTATTCAACGCATTTTACTGATAAAGAGTGTATGATCCTGAAGCCAGGCATTGTCATCCCGGAAGAGTGGATTCTTGTCAAATCAAAGCATGATGGAAATGCTTATTTAATCGACATGAACAACAACATTCCTTAGCAAGTCACCTGCCTCTTTTCAAAGGACTCAGAACAAAAGGCAATGTTGTGGCACCGACGACTCGGTCATGCAAATGCTAAGAATCTGAATCGTCTTGCTAAAAATGATATGGTGCATGGCTTGCCTTTCAAAGACTTCAAAATATTTGAAAAGTGTGTGTCATGTGCCCAGGGAATGCATCATAGAAAAACCAGACCTGCCAAAACAGGTCAACTCAATCAGCCAGGTGCTCCAATTATTTCACATGGACGTATTTGGTCCGGTAAATGTCCTAAGTATCAACAGGAATTCATACTGCCTAGTTGTGATCAATGATTTCTTGCGTTTCACGTGGTTCTTCTTCTTATCCAACAAAGCTGGGGCATCTGATCTGATCAAGAAGTTCATTGTAATGATAGAAAACCAAACCAATAACTGGGTGAAGGCGCTCCATACTGATAATAGAACAGAATTCAAGAATGCAGTTCTTGATCACTTTTGCGCAGAAAAGGGAATCGTGCATCAATATAGTTCAGTTCGCACACCTCAACAAAATAGTGTTGTTGAACGGAGGAATCGAACGCTGCAAGACGTTGCAAGGACGATGTTGTGTGACACCAAATTACCTGTTTTCTTTTGGGCTGAGGCGATCAATACTGCTTGTTATGTTCAGAATCGCGTTTTGATTAACAAAGCCCAGATGAAAACTCTGTATGAAATTCTTTATGGTCACAAGCCATCAATCAGTCATTTCCATGTATTTGGCTGCCCTTGTACCTTTCTTCACCTATAGTCCAACCCGAAGTTTAATGGCAAAGCTGATGACTGCTATTTTGTGGGGTATGTGTAACACTCATGTTTCTAGCCTAGGCATTTATATTGAGGTGATAGTCTAGGTTAACCTTTGTAACTCATTTTGAAGAAATGAAAACGAATTATGTGAATATTATGTGAATTATGTGTTTTATGCTTAATTATTAGTGTTTAATTAATTAAAAATAAAAATAAACGTCAAAATTAAAGTGTGAGATAAGCCCAATATCTTTACATAAAGTTTTACTGGTCGAAACAAGTATTTCGGGGATATAAAGAATACCAAAATCTGAGTTATAACGAAGAAGTTATGACCTGTTGAAGTTTCGAGATAAACCGACACGGTGCCGAGTGTCATAAAAAGTGAGTTTTTGATAAACTACTTTTTAGCCTTAGTGATCTAAATGAAAGTCGTAGTATTCATTAAACCGAGAACTTCGATAAAAAGAACGCCCAAATCTGACTTCGTATGAGGAAGTTATGATTTTTCGAAGTTTCAGCTTAACGGTAGACAGCTAAAAACTTGAATTTTAGATCGAGTGATTTTTAGCCGACACAACCTAAACGAGAATTGAAGGTCTCGTCATTAGTAGCACAACGGTAAAATGTCTGACGAAAATGGATGTCGGATGAAGATGTTATGAATTTTTAACGGATTTTCTGTCCCGGTCTGTTAAAAATAATAATAAAAAAATTAAGTTCAAAATTAGCCGACGAAGTCTAAACATAAGTTGTAGAGCGTAATTTTAGCTACGCGTGCATATAAAGAACGTCAAAAATGGAGCTCGTATGCGAAAATTATGGATTTTAGAAGTTTTGGCGCGAAAATCGAAAAAAATTCGCATAGTCACGAGTTGCCACGTCACACTCGCTCAAAACGCGCCACGTGTCCTGCTGAGTCATTAGAGTTGCTAAGTCATTCGAGCTGCTGAGTCATCCAAGCACCTGGCCTTATCCGAAGTGGTCCAATAGCGGTGCAACATGTACCCTCTTAGCACATGTCCGAACCCTCGCAGGCTGCCACGAACCCCTACTTCGGACCCTAGGCCTCAGTCCAATCACAGACTGCCAGCGAGCCCTTCGCATGCGCAGACCATGTGTGAGCTATGTTCGAGCCACCCCTCTATGAGCCCTCGGATCTGCGACGCGAGGTTTGTTCTCAGCCGTCCGATCAGAAGCCTCACCCCTATAAATAGAAGGGTGCGAGACCTCCTGGGTAACTTGGGAAATTTGCCACTTTTAACCCTTTTCCCATATTTTCTTCATATTAACATCCCCCAAAGCCCCGATATCGATAATAAGCCCCGAAATACCCCACGAAGCGCCCGAGAAGCACGGAAAATTTATCTTTTCGGTTTCAAAGCCCGACCTTTGTAGAGCCCGGTTTCTCAATAAAACTCCCGGTTTTATTAGAAACGATCGTTTTAAGCAACGAATTGCTGCCCGGTTATCATCAAACCATGTGAGTGTGTAGTCACTTTCATCTTACACCTGGATATGAAGTATTTTCTATAAAATACTTGCTATGTGTAATTATATTAAGTGTTTATTTGAGGTGACTGTTGAATAAACGTTTTATACAAATTTTAAACTATATATGTATTTTATCTACAAAATATGTTGGGTAGAACATGGGTAGATGAAATAGTCGATGTTGTTGTTGTTGCTGTTGTAGTCATCTAGCGGAGTATAGATGATGACCACGGACCTTTGTAGACAGTCCAGTGGAACACTAGTAGGTTCGCAACTTGTAGGTGTTGATGAATTAAATGTTCATTGGCGTACTCCATCCTCCTCATGGTTGCCTTTAGGACATGTATGGCTGAGGAAGCCCCTTAGCAGTAGTGTCCATCCCGATGATATTCCTTAGGCTGGGTTCCTTGTGATAGGTGTTTAGGGACATAAAGTGAGGACAACGGGAATGGGTAATCAGGGTTATTGTTAATTGGTGAACTTAATAAGTATATTATTACTGTGGGTTGAAAACCCTATACGCTCACCAGGCTCCCAAGCCTGACCCACTCAGTTTTTATGATTACAGGTAGTGGACCCCGAGCATAGTCGGAAGATGATTAGAGATTTTTGATTATAGGCTAGTAGTTGTAAATAATTGTTGAAAGGCTTATAATGTCTTGTTTATGCTTTTGATCTGTATCGGAACATGACATCCCAAGGTTTTGATATGAAATGAAACTATACATTTCTTAAGGAATGATTTTGATAAACTTTTATCATGTATTATTTTGGGGACCAATTCCGCAACATCTTTTAAAAAGATTTCTCTGATTTTATTTAAAAATCATAAATTAAATCGGTCTTGTCTGGCCGAGAAATTAGGGGATGTCACAGTTGGTATCAGAGCATTAGTTTAAGCGAACTAAGAAATTGTAGAATTTCTAGACTTGAACTTAGAATGCTAATTGATGATTGTGAGATGAGTGTCTACCATGTTTTAGACACGAGCACTAGTCTATTATAGGAAAGATACCTAAAATTCATTTATGTGCTAAATGCTATATGTTGCCATATATGCCATTATTTGTTCGGATTTATGGTCTATTGTCGATCGGATCTGGAAACCTTACGTGTGTAGGATTCTAAGCGTATGATTACGAGATTAGAACTAACATGCAAACATTTAGGAGTGATAAGGGAATTGACATGTCTAACAAGGATAAAGACCTAAATTTACCTTATTCGGTATATAGATTGTAATGACAAGAACTCGGAGTGGAGCGGGAAATGCAAACAGAAACCAAAAACCTCAGCCCCAAGTGGTGAAACAGGTGCCTATAGTAGGAGCTGCACTTGAACCCATCACCATGGCTGGAGTACGAACTATGATTCAGACCATGTTGGCTGAACAAAATGAGGAATTGAGGCAAATGTTGCTGAACGACAGGGATGAACCTTCATTTCCTGTTGAACAACATGAACTAAATGACGATCGATCTGAAGAAGGGAACAACAGTAGATCGGTTGGTCATAGTGAACCACTTGCGATTGGGAGAAATAACCACGAGGGTAGAATGGAGAGAAATGGGTGCAAGTATAAGGATTATATGACTTGCAAGCCATCGACCTTCACTGGAAAAGAAGATCCCGTTGGAGTAATGGACTGGATCTCGGAAATGGAGTTGGCTTTCATGACTTGTGATTGCCAAGGCAAGTTACAAACCACGTTTGCAGTACGTCAGTTCAGGGGTAGTGCTGCCCGATGGTGGAACACTTTGAGGAAAACCCTAATCCCTAATGAGCCACTACAACTAACTCGGGCAGAGTTTTTGGTGCACTTCAAGCGCAAGTACTGCTCGGCCCAAAACGTGCTTGAGTTAGAAAACCAATTCCTAACGTTGAAGACGGGGAGTATGACCGTTGACGAATATACAAATAACTTCACAGACAAAATGGAGTTTGCTTTGCGTATTGTCCCAGATGAGTTGGTAAAAATTGAAAGATACGCAAAGGGACTTCCTTGGGAGTACGCGGTGCCAATACGTCAGGCACTTACTTTGGAGGCAGCTATCTGGGCTGCCAAGTCTGTTGAAGATATGATAAAAGGGAGAGCCGCCAGCAAGGTTGAAGTTGGCGAAAAGAGAAAGTTTGAAGGAACTTCAAGTTCCAATAAAAAGAACAAATTCTCGAAGACTGGTTCGAGAAAATTTGGAGGAGGAGCCGAAGCCAAGTGGTCTGACAAGTGTAAGAAGAAACATGCTGGGAAGTGCAGCGTGGAAGTCACTTGTTACAAATTTGGAAAGCCTAGGCATTATGCCAATGAATTCACCTTCAATAAGAACAAATGTTTTGGGTGCAATGAAGAAGGGCATATTTTGAGGGACTTCCTGAAGAAGAAGGACGCACCAAAACCCAATCTTCCACCAAAGCCAAAGGCGAGAGCCTTTCAGATGACACTCAAATCTTTGAAAGAAGAAGCCTATGTCGCTTCAGGTACCTTTCTCATAAACAAAATGCCTACCCAAATTTATTTGATTCTGGAGCCAATTACTCCTTTATATTGCATGAATTTTGTAGAAAGCTAGCTTTGCCTATAGATAGACTAGTTAATGCTATAATAGTCGAGATTGCTAGTGGCAAGTTTGTACCTGTTAGCCATCGTATATCCTCATTGACTTGGATGGGAATAAATTCCACGAGGAATTATTGCCTATCGAGTTAAATGGATTCGACATAGTTTTAGGAATGGATTGGCTTAGCGCCAATGATGCAGAAATACTATGTAGAAAGAAGATAGTAAAAGTAAACCCGCTAGGGAAGGAGTCGTTTATGGTGTATGGAGACAAACACAGAGTAAATTCTGGAATCATTTCTCTAATGAAAGCCAGAAAGTGTTTGGCCAAGGGGTGTACATCATATTTAGCGTTCGTGGTTGATGCTAAGATGGAAAAGAAGGAGGTGCCGAATATGCCGGTGGTGTGTGATTATCCGGAAGTCTTTCCCGAAGATCTTCCCGGATTGCCCCCTGATCGACAAGTAGAATTTTGTATCGACTTGTTACCAGGAACGACGCCGATAGCAAAAGCACCATATCGATTAGCACCAACAGAGATGAAGGAACTTATGACACAATTTTAGTAGTTATTGGACTAAGGTTTCATTCGACCTAGGTCATCGCCCTGGGGAGCCCCTGTGTTATTTGTAAAGAAGAAAGACAGGAGCATGAGAATGTGCATCGATTATAGAGAGCTGAACAAAGCAACAATAAAGAACAAGTACCCGTTGCCAAGGATCGATGACCTGTTTGACCGGTTGCAACGTTCGAGCTATTTCTCGAAGATCGATCTTAGGTCGGGTGTGACAACCCCAAATCTAATTCCGTTAAAAATTCCATTTTCACTAACGGAAAGCGTCACTATACATTATTTTACGTAAAATTTGAAATCGTCAATATCCGAATATCTAAATTTAAGCATGGTTTGATATTATTATAAGAAAGGTAACTCGTATGTGTTAACCCCGTTTAACCTAATAGAGTTGTTTTACCTTTTCAACCATTTCACCCGGGTAAAAAGTTTTAACCCAGTTAACTTTAAACATCGGGTAGCCGTGTATCGGGTGCGATTCTCAAGACATATGCAATGGTGTTCCCAACATTTGAACACTCATTCACTACACACCCACTCTCTCTCTCTACTTTCTCTCTCTAGACTCGAAATCGGCCCCGATTCCGCTAATTTCCGACCTCCAAACGTAAGTACTCATCCTCTATCTTAATCTATTCATGCTTCATTGAATTTAGGGGCCAAAAACCATAGAAATCAAGGAACATAAAGGAGTTTACGGCCTAAGAAGCTCCTTAGGCCGTAAACCCCCAAATTCATGCCCAAGGCCATGTTTTTCCTTCTTGTGAGTTAGTATACTAATTGAGGCTTATAACTAGAAGAGTTTGGACATTAAAACACTAGAAATTGATGCTTAAAAAGGAGTTTACGACCCAAGCATGTGCTTAGGCCGTAAACACCTCAAACACCCCACAAATACATGTTTTAAGCCCCAACAACACTTCTAGGATGTTTGGTAAATTAGACTTGACTCCAAGGAAGGCTTGAATGCATTAAACATTATCATTTGAGGCCAAAAAGAGGAGTTTACGGCCTAGCTTAAGCTTGGGCCGTAAACACCCAAGAAATTGTGTTAAACAAGCCCCTAAACCATTCTAATGCATGTAAGGAATTAATCTAAGGCCTTTGGAAGAGTGTTGTACCATTAAACACTCCATCTTGACACCAAATGAAGAGTTTACGGCCTAGGAAGTTCTTGGGCCGTAAACTCCCCAAAAATTGAAGCCAAATTGTTCCAAACTCACTATAGGGCCTTCTAGGATTTTTCTAAGCCATTTGGAACCATGTTGTACAAGTAAAACCATCATCTAGAGGGACTTATAGGAGTTTACGGCCCAAGAACAAGTCTTGGCCGTAAACTCCCCAAAAATATCACAAATTTAGATGTTTAATCCTTCCCTCTTGGTCCAAAACACACACCACTAAATTAAGGAAGTGATATAAGGCCTTAAACATACACATTGGGACACCACTTGAGTTTACGGCCAAGCCTAGGGGGATTACGGCCGTAAACTCCCCATGGATGGCTTTTAGGCCATAAACCCTAAGGAAGTGAACCCAAGGACCCTCCCGTAAATCATCCATGGTCTTGTACCACTCCCGGGAACCCTTTCTAGGCCTTAAAACCCCGAAAACGACACTAGAATGTCCAAATTCTATAATGAAAAGCAAAAGATGATTAACTTCTTGTAAAATACATATTTCATATGACATTAGGGTCCTAAAAGGTGCTCAAGTGGTTATTTGGTACCAAACGCTCAATCGACACTATTACCCGATTTACCCGATTCACCCGATTTCCGCGATTTCAGGTGAGTTCATACCCCCTTTAATGAACCTTTCAAGTGTTTTACATGTTTTAGGGGGGAGATACAAGTTGCTTATAAATGTTTATGTAAAGTTTTATAGAACGATTTCCGAGTTACAAGGATTAATCACATGTGATTCACTACTCTTAGTTCAAATCACATGTGATTTGCCCCTATGCCTTAAAAACGGGTTTTACCCTTTTCAAACTATTTTTAAACAGTGAATCATAATTTAAATGTTCTTTTGGAAAAATACTTCTATTTAATCAAATTGCTTATAAAATGTAACCACTCTGATATATTTATATAAATAAGACTTGGAGGACTTAGGACCGATATCTCGCCTTATTTCCTGTTCTTGTTTGATTGTGGGCTTAGCGTAGTAGTTATCCGTCCGACTGTCGTTGATTTCTTACTTATATAAAATCTGTATATCAGTATGGGATACGAATATTACTGCTTTCACTTAATGCTAAAGTCACTAACGTGTTAAGAAACATCCCCACTAAGATAACCATAATAGGTATGGTTAGGGTCGCTACCGCTACTACTCGCTAAGTTATTACTATCTACACTATAATACTCACTATTACTAGACGATACACTAGTAAGAGAATATACTATGATCAATACTACAAGATTACTACACTATAACAATAAGGAAAACACTAAACAAACAATAATACACTAACCCGCTACGAGATACTCTATTCGCTATTCACTACGCCCGGAGTGTTCCAGCAGGAGACGACTCTACATGTATAGATCTATACGGGGCAGACGCTATTACATCCTGACTGTTAACTCAGTCCGTGCCGTACAGGCCCAGGGATGCCACTACTTCACTACACTATGCATGATCGGGAAGGTCATGGGATCCTCTATTATCCACACTATTGGTAATATACAAGGAATACCCTACAACTACACTAAAATACTACACTAAATGCTAAACCACATCCCGAAGTAAGTAAGTATCTATCACTAAAGGAAGCTCGCACCTCTATCATGAATCACGGGCTTAACTTATCCTATCACAATTGTCATTTGGAGATTTGCCTATGTATTTTTACAATATACTGTTTTCAAAGATATAAAGAATGCATACTTTTCACAGATTGTCACTTACAATGTATTTCCTGGAAAATATGGGATCTTCTAAGTTTCTACTACTTATGAACATAAAGGATACATTTTTAACACTAATGTTTTGTATACAAAAACTCACACTAAACTCTTATGAACTCACCAGCTTTATGCTGATAATTGTTTTCAAAATAACTTGTATCTTCAGGTCAAAGATAGACAGGTACAGACGCAACATTTTTGGAGAAGGTGGAGCACACAAGCCCCATCTCTTATTTCTGAATTACTTTTGGGTGATTGTTAAACATTACTACACACGCTTGTAATTAAATTCACTATGTAATACTATGGTTGTATGCTTCTTGTTTCTACTATTATGCAATTGTGATGATACTGTTCACTACGTCATCCACCCCGAAACGTATTCCGCCGTTATCGGTTTTGGGGTGTGACAAATTGGTATCAGAGCTTTGTTTATAGTGAATCAAGTATATCAACCTATAAAAGATATACGAACTATAAACACTTCGGGACTAAAACACTCTGACCAAAAATATATACTGTTAAGTATCTAAAAGATCTAACTAAGTATATACATACACACATCACTATGAAACACAGGAATCAGTATCATCCTAGAACAAAACAAAAGTATTAAGATTGTTGGGCAGCACAATTGGGTTTAGAGACATATAGTCACATTCAGGATGATGTAGCCTGATCAACTATGTTTTCCTGAGGGTGACTAGCATGTGCCTAAGTTCGGTTGTGATGTTGCAACAAGTCTAAAACTTACCAACAATACCACAATAACGTTAACATAAGAATACTATAGGAGTATTCTGTATCTCTAGATTATACGTATGTGTTAACAGCAAGGGTCGTTACTAGTGGGACAATAGTTGCTAAGTGGATACACCACGATTACATGTGATTGGGGCGCTATAGACTCAGAATCTGCAGCCTTTGCTTCATTCCCTGTTCTTGTTTGATTGGGGGTCTGAAGTTAGGGTGGTTTATTCGAAGGACTATCTTGCTTCAGTTACATGTAATCGGTATGCACTATGCAAGTATTGGGTCAACTGGTAATGATTCCTCCTATAAGTATCTTAGAATAGTGCGTCTATTAATCTTCTTTCCCCCTTCTTGTAACACCATGATTTCCAAAAACAAAATTTTCATTTAATTAATCAATTTAATATTAAAAACACTTGTTTAAAATCTTATTCACATTCGAATTACAAAACGTAGTTTCATTTTCATCATAATAGAAGACCAGGATCCTCCAAAACACAACTCCTTCTTCGGTGTGTACAATCGAACCGTTGCCATCCCGCGTTACTGTAAGAACCTGAAACAACATAACATAAACAACGTAAGCACGAAGCTTAGTGAGTTCCCCAATATACCTTACGCACATACGCCCTCCGGCCCGGACCTTTCGGTCCACATAACATTGCCTTCCGGCCCGGACCTTTCGGTCCACATAACGTTGCCTTCCGGCCCGGATATTTCGATCCACATAACATTGCCTTCCGGCCCGGACCTTTCGGTCCACAAGATAATTGCCTTCCGGCCCATACGCACATATAACACATAATACAAATACTCTAACACATAAAGCAGATATATCATATATCATACCTGACCTTCCTGTCACATAATACCTTGCCTTCCGGCCCATATATAAGCATGTATATCACGCGTAGCAGCTAACTTTCCATTTATAGCATATAAACATAACACATAACATACTTGAACTTCCGGTCACACAATCAAACCCTTCCGGGTGAAGTATAGTGAGAAGACTCACCTCGTAGCACGCAGGCTATAACCTCTTCGAGCTACTCGCACACAATCCGCTAGTCCGCAGGTTCCCTATAATACCACAGCCTCAGTTAATGATCTTATCAAACAAGGCAACTGACCCCTCTAAGATATATACAGGTCAACGGTCAATCTTGACCGGACTCGTCGAGTGCAAAGGGTAACTCGACGAGTATAAACATCCTGACACCACTCGCCGAGTCTGAAGAACGACTCGACGAGTTCCAGCAGATCTTTAAGCTACTCGCCGAGTCTGAAGAACAACTCGGCGAGTTCCAGCGAATCTTCAAGCTACTCGCCGAGTCTGAAGAACAACTCGGCGAGTTCACGCCATGCAGTCGATCAAACTGCTTCCTGAGATGCATATTTTCCCGAATATACAAACATAGGACCTTCTGGACCTCTAAGGGGTACTAATACAGGGTATAAACTTTTGTATAACAACATAACAATCCATCTAGACTCCAAATGGGTTTCACAAACCCTAAAATCGTGCACACATCAACATAGCAGAAATGATCCGAAATATTACCTGAATAACCCCTCTCTGTGACCCCAAACCTCAGAACTCGATCCCCTTGATATTCCTTTGGCCAAAACTCTTCTTCTTCTTGCCTAACAAATTCTTCAAGGTTCCAAAAGCTTTCTCTCCTGCTCTAGACGTCCACAATGATTAAGGGTCCTTCTCAGTCGGCCAAAAAGCGAACAATGGAGGCATAAGATCCCTTAAATACTTCCCAAACCGAACGGCTAGGGTTTTCCACTGAACAGCGTCGACTCGCCGAGTCCATACCTGGACTCGTCGAGTCCAGTCGCGAACCCGCGACCAACTCTGCGACCCTACTCGGCGAGTCTGGCTCCAACTCGCCGAGTCTCCCCTTTAAAACACCCCAAAATGCAATTTAACAATACTTGAGATTTTGGGCTGTTACAATTCTCCCCCACTAGAATTAGACTTCGCCCTCGAAGTCTCACCCTGAAAATAGCTCCGACTGCTGCTCCCGCATCTCACGTTTCGGCTTCCCTAGACACTACCGATCTCTCCCGAGACTGCTACTGAACCAATACCAGAGGTACCTCCTCGTTCCCCAGAACCTTGATCTTCCGATCTCCGACGGTCACTGGCCTCTCGACGTAACACAGGCTCGCATCCACCTAATCGTTCTCTAGTAGAACCACTGCTGACTCATCCGCTATACACCTCTTCAACTGCGACACATACCAATGTCATGGATCCGTCCCAATTCCGTTGACAGGTCCAAACGATAGGCCACCCTTCCTACCTTCGCACCTTCACGAAAAGACTCAACATACCGGGGCCCCCCATTTACCCCTCTTCCTAAATCGAAGCACCCCATCAGAAATACGAAGTCGCTGACCTGAATCACATGCTCGTAACGGCGTCTGCCTGCATAACTTTCCTGTTAACTCTAGACAATCACTAACTCTCTTTAACCTGCTGAGTATGCTTTGTCAACTAAAGTACGAACTCTGAACTGCTCATCACTCTCTGTAATCGGAAATTACCCACAATGCACTCTGCTCCAAATCTCAACGATCACTCAACCCATAAGGGTTAGGAAACCCTGAACCACCGGACCCCCGATCCAAAGCCCACTTTGCCCATTCCGGACTGACTGAGAGATCCGTCCTCCCTCTCAGATCAACTCTCACAAGTTCCCTCTTGCCATCACATACACCTACTGAACTAGTCCCAACACCCGCAGGTGGAAAGACTCGATACACTGATGATATCCTCGAACATCTCCCAAGATGAACCACTACATCCACCCTACACTCTGATCAGATTCACACTGAGAATTTAAAATTTTCTCTCTCCATGCATCCCTTCTGAGCCTCAACAGACATCCCAACCGGATGGGTTCCTACTCCACTGCCGCGAACACGACGCTCAAAACCATACTCGAAATACTCTAACCATAACTCTGCTCTGCAGCTTTCACTTTCGTGAACTTGCACCCCCTTCGGAGTTACATATCCTCCTCTTTTCCTTTTCCACGGAACTCTCTTGAACATAATGCCACTCCCACCGGTGCCACGGTGCTCGCCCCAAGCGACACCACCCTTTTTGCGTAACTGCTATCCACATACTCTGGTTCTCATTGCAGGGGCTCTCAATCCCATGCACTCTCTTCACTCATCGAAACCACTGCCTCCGCTAAACAAGATCTATAACCCGGGGCCAGACCTTCCAATGCAATCACACTGCAACATACGCGATCCGCAAATCTCAAACTAATCCAGCAATACCAATAGAGTCTCCAGTATGACTGGACCGACTCCCATAACACATACTAGCCACTCGAAGCTATATCTCTGTGGGTCCGTGCACCCAAACTCTGCGAACCCTCCGGTTCTAACTCTGGGAACCTTCCGGTTCCAGCTCTAGAAACATGCACAACATAATCCCGTGGGATTAATGCAGTACAACCCATCACATACCTCAAACGTACCAATACTCTGATCGCAAAATTCCGATTACTTACTCAAGCTTGATCCCGACCTCCTCTCAGGCCTCCACAATCAAATGCCCTAGGTCTGTATCTCGCCCCGCATACTCAACACTCGCTCTCGTCGGCCTATACTTTGCGCTGACAAACACTGCTGAATCCCAACAGCTAAGCACCCTTACATACTCATCGATCTCCCGGAGAATTTTACAATTCTCCCCCACTAAAGCACTGGCTAACTGCCACCGAACGTCATTAACGACCTTTCAGAACCATCCTGCACAAAGAGAACATTTACCCACTGACTGCTTCCCACAAGCGTAAGCAACCCTCAGCAAAACACATCTCCTTCCTGATCAATCCACTCAAAAGAATCCGATCTTTCAATTATCCACTCCACAACTGCAGATGCTACCCGTCATTCAACCCAGTGCCGCATCTCCACTATCAACCCTCACGAACGATGACCAACGGAATTCCCAAGCAATAACCCATAACCAAACCCACAACCTGCCCAAAGGATGAACACCACATCGAAAACCGCACAAGACTACTGACACTAAAACACCAATTATAACCATACCCAACCATCAGGGAACAACGAATGCCAAGCGAAAACCTGAAGCACCAATCCATAACCATGCCAAACCCGCGAAACAACGAATACCGCATCGAAATCCACACCAGACACCAGCACAAACAATACGCCCCAATCCACGCAATCTACTCAAAACATCAAGAGAGCATTATACCCGCAGCTGCCTCCGGCACTGCTCTGTCTCCCTCTGCCGCAAGCCGATAAGCACGACCCTGAGCCCTTGGGCTCTGCTCCATCCTGTCCTCCTCCTGAACTCCTCAAGGTGGCCGATGCTAGAGCCTGCACCGGTCCTGCAGGAAACTGTGGACGGTTGACCCTCAAATGTCCAACCTGCCGACACTGATAACAAATCCTGAAATCCCGAATTGGCACTGACTGCCGACAATCCCGTGCACCATGCCTCTCCTTTCCGCACTTGCGGCATGCACCACTGGCTAACACGCTCCGGTGCCATCTCTCTCACACTTCCCACAAGTGTGACCGCTCCGATCCCCCATTCCAACGTCTACGGTCATGGACCGTTTCGGCGCCGACTGCGACTGCATCGGGGCCTACCTCATCTCACGCATCTGCAACTCAACCTCTAACTCACGCCACATGGCGGCCTCCTGCGATACCAACACGGTCTCGCGCCTCTGCGCAGACACGAACTGTCTGATACCCCCCCCCTTGAGCATACTCGGATATCGGGACATCTGAGCCTGCTCCGAAGCGAACTCAGGGCAAAACATCGCCCTCTCAATAAACATCCCGGTGCTCTCAGTCACCGACTCCAAATCCTGCTTCAGCTTAAAGAACTTCCGAGCCAATTTCTCCTTTTCATCCCGCGGAACATAGCGAGTACTGAACATCCCTCTGAATTGATCCCATGAAACCGCAGCCCTCTGCGCATCGGAAAATGACCTGGTGGTCAATCTCCACCAATCCTTCGCCCCGAGCCTCAATAG
The DNA here is from genome assembly GCF_002870075.4 of Lactuca sativa. Lineage (NCBI taxonomy): Eukaryota > Viridiplantae > Streptophyta > Magnoliopsida > Asterales > Asteraceae > Lactuca > Lactuca sativa. The sequence goes on along the minus strand of NC_056630.2, from coordinate 309,320,125 downwards.
GTCCAGAGCACACCCCACTCTCTGATCAGCAGGGCATGATCTCGTGGAGAAACACCCCTCCATGTCTGATAACCATCTCATAGCAACAATCGAGTCCTGAACTCCATCGAATGTGGGAGGCTTCGCATAATAGAAGTCCCGATACTGAAACCCCGACTAGCCCCTTTCTTTGCCGTTGACACAGCCGCTGTAACCGCCGCGGCAGCCGTCTCTGCGAAAGCCGCATATCGCTCATCAAACTACTTCAATCATAGTGGTCCTGATCGACCCAAACAATTCTGGCGACTCTGCCCGCAACAATGCAGCAACCTCATCACGCAGGATCTCGCGAATCCTCGCATCCCGCTCGTTCGTGCTCGTCCGATCGATAACCGGATAACGTGATAGCCACAAGCATCATCCACTACGAACCATGGTACCCATCCCATGACATCCCTCCTCAACATGCTTCAGTGTATGGTACCTGAACCATAGCACCACTCCTCAATCTGCTCCAATGTATAGCACTCAGACCACAACATCTATCTCAATCTGTTCCGATGTATGGTGCCCGGACCATAACATCACTCTGTATCCGCTCCGATGTATGGTATCCGAACCATAACATCACCCCTCAATCTGTTCCTTAGGACCTTCAGAATGCCCCCTGTATCAAGTATGGGTCCTCTGCTTTCAGTAGTACGGGCCCATACTACCTGCCACATCTACCCATACTTTCCACACGGACCATCCCAGAGTTCCTAAGTAGCTGATAAACCTGCTCTTTCACCCATCTCATCGCGCGTGCTCGCTTTCCAGCGAAATCCTCTACTCTACCAGCGCACTCATCTGGCTAGGTTTACTCCCTAGTCCCTTCTGCTGTCCCCCCGCTTCTTTGCTATCAGCTGCTGAAGAGTTCCTAATGATGCCAGCCCTCTACCTCCTGAGTATCGTCATACTCACTTGGTAGCTGACTCCCATCATCGATAACTCCACAAAGCACAAAGCAAGCAGCATTCGAGCATTGAAGCATACATAGGACTCCCCATCTGTGGTAGCTCCACCTTCTCGGCTCATCCTCGGAAGTACCTCTGTACCCCGTAGCTTTACCCCTTGTGCGTTCTAACTAGATACTCTCATTCATCACATACACACAAAAGCATAACGCACATATAACAGCAAACCCTAGACTAAGGCATCACAAATCAGGCCACTCTAGTCCTAAGATGTGAAATACCTAGCCTGTCTCTAGCATGCAATAATATCTCATAAAGTGCATAATAGATATTTCATAATACAAAAGTAAGGGTATTTTGGGAAATCACCGTTTGGCTCTGGCTGATTGTACACACTGCTCTCTCTTGCTTTCTCTTTGAACTCTTATTCACTTTTAGAAAACCATTTATTTGGAAAACTTTTTCTTATTTCCTCAGTTTGAGTCCAGATTTACCCGTAGGCGCGTCCGAATCCCTCAAACCAAGGCTCTGATACCAATTTGTAACACCATGATTTCCAAAAACAAAATTTTCATTTAATTAATCAATTTAATATTAAAAACACTTGTTTAAAATCTTATTCACATTCGAATTACAAAACGTAGTTTCATTTTCATCATAATAGAAGACCAGGATCCTCCAAAACACAACTCCTTCTTCGGTGTGTACAATCGAACCGTTGCCATCCCGCGTTACTGTAAGAACCTGAAACAACATAACATAAACAACGTAAGCACGAAGCTTAGTGAGTTCCCCAATATACCTTACGCACATACGCCCTCCGGCCCGGACCTTTCGGTCCACATAACATTGCCTTCCGGCCCGGACCTTCCGGTCCACATAACGTTGCCTTCCGGCCCGGATATTTCGATCCACATAACATTGCCTTCCGGCCCGGACCTTTCGGTCCACAAGATAATTGCCTTCCGGCCCATACGCACATATAACACATAATACAAATACTCTAACACATAAAGCACATATATCATATATCATACCTGACCTTCCTGTCACATAATACCTTGCCTTCCGGCCCATATATAAGCATGTATATCACGCGTAGCAGCTAACTTTCCATTTATAGCATATAAACATAACACATAACATACTTGACCTTCCGGTCACACAATCAAACCCTTCCGGGTGAAGTATAGTGAGAAGACTCACCTCGTAGCACGCAGGCTATAACCTCTTCGAGCTACTCGCACACAATCCGCTAGTCTGCAGGTTCCCTATAATACCACAGCCTCAGTTAATGATCTTATCAAACAAGGCAACTGACCCCTCTAAGATATATACAGGTCAACGGTCAATCTTGACCGGACTCGTCGAGTGCAAAGGGTAACTCGACGAGTATAAACATCCTGACACCACTCGCCGAGTCTGAAGAACGACTCGACGAGTTCCAGCAGATCTTCAAGCTACTCGCCGAGTCTGAAGAACAACTCGGCGAGTTACAGCGAATCTTCAAGCTACTCGCCGAGTCTGAAGAACAACTCGGCGAGTTCATGCCATGCAGTCGATCAAACTGCTTCCTGAGATGCATATTTTCCCGAATATACAAACATAGGACCTTCTGGACCTCTAAGGGGTACTAATACAGGGTATAAACTTTTGTATAACAACATAACAATCCATCTAGACTCCAAATGGGTTTCACAAACCCTAAAATCGTGCACACATCAACATAGCAGAAATGATCCGAAATATTACCTGAATAACCCCTCTCTGTGACCCCAAACCTCAGAACTCGATCCCCTTGATATTCCTTTGGCCAAAACTCTTCTTCTTCTTGCCTAACAAATTCTTCAAGGTTCCAAAAGCTTTCTCTCCTGCTCTAGACGTCCACAATGATTAAGGGTCCTTCTCAGTCGGCCAAAAAGCGAACAATGGAGGCATAAGATCCCTTAAATACTTCCCAAACCGAACGGCTAGGGTTTTCCACTGAACAGCGTCGACTCGCCGAGTCCATACCTGGACTCGTCGAGTCCAGTCGCGAACCCGCGACCAACTCTGCGACCCTACTCGGCGAGTCTGGCTCCAACTCGCCGAGTCTCCCCTTTAAAACACCCCAAAATGCAATTTAACAATACTTGAGATTTTGGGCTGTTACACTTCTCGCGTAGATAGCATGGATGGCTTCCACCTACCCGGTGACCCATACTTTCCGAACCAGGGCAATAGAGGATGGCTCGAAGAGGAGTCAGACGACGATCACCCTATTCCTTTGGATGATCATCATGCCGAAGGTTTCTCGGATAGCTCGAGCTCCGAGCCAGAAGTCAACAACCAACCTCCCGAAGCCCCGAACCCTAACCCCCGACCGGCATTTCAGGGCCCCACTCCTATGTGGGCAATATCCTTGCGTCGATGGAGCGAGGAGCAGGGTCAGCCCTTGCCTTACAATGGAGACCGAAGTTTCTACAACATAAGCGAAGGAGGATCAGCAGATCGGGTTCTGCCCATCATGATCCGGAGGATTGCCAGGAATGTGGAACAAGGTCAAGCAGCTATTGGCCGAGTTGTAGAAGTGGATGCCAACTCAAACCTCAACACTGTTCGCATCCGCCAACTCGAAGAAGCCATGGACAGGACAAGGAGGACCAACGAGGCTTTGCAGCATCAACTGGCTGCATCCCGAGCTGAAGTTAGGGAACTCCGAGCACACCAAAGGGCTCAGGATCGACACCTTCAAGAAGTCATGCGTCAACTAGAGGATCTGAGGATTCACCCGTCAAGCAGCCGTCGCCAGTAGAAGACATCTAGTTACCTCACTCTTTTGTTTAAAGGATTAGCCTTTTATCTCTATGCTCCGTAGGTCTCTTGTCTGTAAACATTCCTAGTTTAAAAGTACTCTAGCTGAACCTCTAAACTGCCAACATTTCTCTATGGTATGATGTAAGACCTACTGCTAGGTCAATTTTCATGAACTATTGTTGCATCATTAATACCAGTATATTGGCAGATGATTTCTCTATTGCTATAACTCTCACCCTGATCTTGGATTATGTTGATTTAATCCATGAGTCACACTATTCATATTCGCAATAGGCTCTTACTATTGCTATCATTTCTATGATCTTCCAGTGAAGGATGCCTCCACGAAAGCATCCCAGCAGAGGAAGACCTGAAACTCAAACCCCTCCTCCACCACCTCCTCCTCCGCAGTTCGATCCGGTGTTGTTCCAAGCGGCTGTGACTGCGGCTGTAACAGCAGCCATGGCCCAGATGAACTCGGGTGATGCGAGCGGTGGAAATTCTAGATTTGGTGAAGTCCACCAACGAGTGCAGGGATGCACTTATAAAGACTTCATGAATTGCAAACCTACTTTCTTTGATGGGACCGGAGGAATTCTGGCATTGTCCCAATGGTTCGAAAGAACCGAAGCTGTATTCGAAATGTGCTCTTGTCCCGAAGAGAGCAAAATCAAGTTCGCTACCGCTACCCTCACTAACAGGGCTTTGTCATGGTGGAACGGCCATGTCAACGCACTCTCCTTGGTCACAGCCAATGCCATGGGCTGGGACACTCTAAAAGATCTCATGAGAGGAGAGTACTGCCCTAGGGGCGAAGTTCAAAAGCTTGAGGAAGAACTCTGGAACCTCAAGATGAAGGGGACCGACATAACAGCTTATACGGCCAGGTTTTGCGACTTGGCGGCTATGTGTCCCAACATGATCCCCTCTGAAAGCAAGAAGATTGAGCGTTACATCTGGGGTTTAGTGCCCCCGTATCGAGGAAATGTTCTGGCTTCACGCCCTACCACTTTCGACAGCGCCAAGGAATTGGCCCAGAGTCTGATCAATCACGAAATCTCCTCCACTCCAGCAACAACAACCATAACAACCACTGCACCATCCGGATCCTCTGACAGAAAAAGGAAACGGTGGGATAAGAAGAACGGCAAGAAAACTCAAACCGCCTCCAGGGATCAGCAAATTGTGGCGGTTCATGCTGGCACCACCCCGGCCGTACCAGCTGCTCCAGCCCCACCGAAAGCTTATAGTGGGAACTTGCCTAAATGTCCCAAGTGCCCTTTTCACCACAACGGTCCATGCCGTGAATTGCAGTGTTCCAACTGCGGTCAGAAGGGCCATACTGTCCGATTTTGCAAGGCCCCTCCCAAACCTATCACACAGGTTCCTGGTACGGGAGTGACCCCGACGTGTTATGGCTGCAGTGAAGCGGGCCATTTTAAGAAGAACTGTCCGAAGACTGCAAATGCTGGGGGAGCTGGAAGGTTACTTGCGATCGGTCACAATGAAGCGGTAGCCGATCCCACAGTGGTCACGGGTACGTTTCTTCTCAACAACTCTTATGCCTGTGTCTTATTCGATAGTGGTGCAGAAAGAAGCTTCATAAATCAAAACTTTAAACACTTACTCAAACAAACCCCTCAACCACTAAAAGAAACATTCGTTGTAGAAATGGCTAATGGGAAGACAGAATGCTCTAATGAAATCTATATAGGTTGTACTCTCACGTTAGATGATCACCCCTTTCTAATCGATCTTATACCAGTCTCAATCAAAAATTTCGATGCCATTGTTGGTATGGATTGGCTAAGCCTTCACTACGCCGACATTCTATGCTCCGAGAAAGCCATTCGCCTGAACTTTCCGAATCGAGAGGCCCTATTGATATACGGAGATAAGCCAAGTACAAACCTTCATATCATCTCTAGTATTCAGGCTCAGAAATACTTGCGCAAGGAATATCGCGCCTTTCTTGCTCACGTCGTCGACACTAACCAGAAATCGAAAGATCCAAAAGACATTCCAGTAGTATGCGATTTTCCTGATGTCTTTCCGGAGGATCTCCCAGGCCTACCTCCTAAACGACAGGTTGAATTCAGAATCGACCTAATCCCAGGAGCTACCCCTGTAGCTAAGTCGCCCTACCGACTAGCGCCCGCTGAAATGCAAGAACTATCCGGTCAACTCAACGAACTGCTTAGCAAGGGTTTTATAAGACCGAGTTTCTCACCTTGGGGAGCTCCGGTCTTGTTCGTGAAGAAGAAGGATGGGTCGTTTCGGATGTGCATCGATTATAGGGAACTCAATAAACTCACGATCAAAAATCGCTATCATCTCCCTCGTATCGACGACCTATTCGACCAACTCCAAGGAGCCAGTTACTTCTCCAAGATTGATCTTAGATCGGGGTATCACCAATTACGGGTGCTTGAGGAAGATGTTCCAAAGACAGCTTTCCGAACCCGCTACGGGCATTTCGAGTTCGTAGTGATGCCCTTTGGACTGACTAACGCCCCCGCAGTATTCATGGACTTGATGAATAGGGTGTGTCGTCCATATCTAGATCAGTTCGTTATCGTCTTTATTGACGACATTCTCGTCTACTCTCGAAGCGAGGAAGAGCACAGAAACCATTTGCGATTAATCCTGGAAACCCTGCAATTCGAGAAATTGTATGCGAAGTTCTCTAAGTGCGAGTTTTGGATCCGGAGAGTTGAATTCTTAGGACACGTGGTTAGTAAGGAAGGAATCCACATGGACCCCTCCAAAATTAAGGCGATTGAGAACTGGTCAGCACCAAAGACGCCTACGGAAATTCGTCAATTTCTAGGCCTCGCTGGCTACTACCGTCGGTTCATCCAAAATTTCTCTCGGATTGCGAAACCTCTCACCATGCTAACACAGAAGGGTGTACCATTCGACTGGGAGGAGAAACAGGAGAAGGCATTTCAGACCTTGAAGCGAGCCCTATGCACCGCACCAGTATTATCCCTTCCCGAAGGGACAGAAGATTTCGTCGTATATTGTGATGCATCCAATCAGGGGCTCGGTTGCGTCTTAATGCAACGAGGCAAAGTTATCGCCTATGCCTCGAGACAACTAAAGAACCATGAAGTGAACTACACTACTCACGACCTTGAGTTAGGAGCAGTCGTCTTCGCACTAAAAATCTGGAGACACTACTTGTATGGGACGAAGAGCGTGGTGTACACTGATCATAAAAGCCTCCAACATATACTGAACCAGAAGGAACTCAACATGAGACAGCGTCGATGGGTCGAATTACTTAACGATTACGACTGTGAAATTAGATATCATCCCGGGAAAGCCAACGTAGTAGCAGACGCCCTGAGCAGAAAAGAATATTCCGGACGAAGAACTAAGTCGTTGTCAATAACTATACACTCACATCTATCCACGCAGATCAAAGAGGCTCAGCTGGAAGCTCTAAAGTCTGGAAACGTGACGGGAGAATTCCTGCGTGGAATGGATAAAAATCTGGAGGTTAAGGGTGACGGAGCCTATTACTTCATGGACCGGATCTGGACTCCACGCCATGGAGGTGTCAGAGATTTGGTTATGAGAGAAGCACACAACACTCGTTACTCCGTCCACCCGGGTTCAGATAAGATGTATCTGGATCTCAAAAAGCTGTACTGGTGGCCGAACATGAAGGCAGAGATCGCTACCTTTGTAAGTAAGTGCCTTACTTGCGCAAAGGTCAAAGTAGAATGTCAAAAGCCATCAGGACTCCTTCAACAACCAGAAATACCAGAATGGAAGTGGGAGCGAATCACAATGGACTTCATCACCAAGCTGCCTAAGACAGCAGGTGGATTAGATACCATTTGGGTCATCGTTGACAGGTTGACCAAGTCCGCCCACTTCCTACCCATTAGAGAGACGGATAAAATGGAAAAGCTCACTAGGACTTATATAAAAGAAATAGTGCGGTTGCATGGCGTCCCTATATCTATTATATCAGACAGAGATAGTAGATTCACCTCTAGATTTTGGCAGTCATTACAAAAGGCACTAGGGACGAGGCTGGATATGAGTACAGCCTACCATCCGCAGACTGACGGACAAAGTGAGAGGACGATCCAAACATTAGAAGACATGTTGCGAGCTTGTGTGATCGATTTCGGGAAATTGTGGGATACACACTTACCTCTGGTGGAGTTTTCCTACAACAATAGTTATCACACGAGCATCAAGGCAGCTCCATTCGAAGCCCTCTACGGCCGAAACTGCAGATCCCCGTTGTGCTGGGCCGAGGTGGGAGACACTTAGTTAGCTAAGGGACGAGTTCCTGATAGCGCCCTCACTGGTCCAGAGATCATCCGAGAGACGACCGAGAAGATTGTACAGATACGTGAACGACTAAAAGCCGCTAGGGATCGACAAAAGAGCTACGCCGACAAACGAAGGAAACCCTTGGAATTCCAGGTCGGAGACCGGGTCCTTCTGAAGGTCTCGCCCTGGAAAGGCACGATACGCTTCGGGAAGCGTGGAAAGTTAAACCCAAGGTACATAGGGCCTTTTGAGATTCTTGCCAGAATCGGCCCTGTAGCTTACAAACTAAACTTACCCCGCGAGCTAAGTAACATACATCCGACCTTCCACGTCTCAAACTTGAAGAAATGTCTGTCTGACGAGATTCTCGTGATTCCCCTCGACGAGATCGAGCTCAACGAGAGCCTCAACTTCGTGGAAGAGCCTGCGGAGGTTTTGGATCGGGAAGTAAAACGGACGAAACAAAGCCGCATTCCAATTGTGAAGGTTCGGTGGAACGCCAAGCGAGGATCGGAATTCACTTGGGAGCGCGAGGATCAAATGAAACTCAAATACCCTCATCTCTTCGCTTAGTAGTATTGTAATATCGTATATGTTTGTATTCTAAATTTCGGGACGAAATTCCCCTAACGGGGGGATGATGTGACAACCCCAAATCTAATTCCGTTAAAAATTCCATTTTCACTAACGGAAAGCGTCACTATACATTATTTTACGTAAAATTTGAAATCGTCAATATCCGAATATCTAAATTTAAGCATGGTTTGATATTATTATAAGAAAGGTAACTCGTATGTGTTAACCCCGTTTAACCTAATAGAGTTGTTTTACCTTTTCAACCATTTCACCCGGGTAAAAAGTTTTAACCCAGTTAACTTTAAACATCGGGTAGCCGTGTATCGGGTGCGATTCTCAAGACATATGCAATGGTGTTCCCAACATTTGAACACTCATTCACTACACACCCACTCTCTCTCTCTACTTTCTCTCTCTAGACTCGAAATCGGCCCCGATTCCGCTAATTTCCGACCTCCAAACGTAAGTACTCATCCTCTATCTTAATCTATTCATGCTTCATTGAATTTAGGGGCCAAAAACCATAGAAATCAAGGAACATAAAGGAGTTTACGGCCTAAGAAGCTCCTTAGGCCGTAAACCCCCAAATTCATGCCCAAGGCCATGTTTTTCCTTCTTGTGAGTTGGTATACTAATTGAGGCTTATAACTAGAAGAGTTTGGACATTAAAACACTAGAAATTGATGCTTAAAAAGGAGTTTACGGCCCAAGCATGTGCTTAGGCCGTAAACACCTCAAACACCCCACAAATACATGTTTTAAGCCCCAACAACACTTCTAGGATGTTTGGTAAATTAGACTTGACTCCAAGGAAGGCTTGAATGCATTAAACATTATCATTTGAGGCCAAAAAGAGGAGTTTACGGCCTAGCTTAAGCTTGGGCCGTAAACACCCAAGAAATTGTGTTAAACAAGCCCCTAAACCATTCTAATGCATGTAAGGAATTAATCTAAGGCCTTTGGAAGAGTGTTGTACCATTAAACACTCCATCTTGACACCAAATGAAGAGTTTATGGCCTAGGAAGTTCTTGGGCCGTAAACTCCCCAAAAATTGAAGCCAAATTGTTCCAAACTCACTATAGGGCCTTCTAGGATTTTTCTAAGCCATTTGGGACCATGTTGTACAAGTAAAACCATCATCTAGAGGGACTTATAGGAGTTTACGGCCCAAGAACAAGTCTTGGCCATAAACTCCCCAAAAATATCACAAATTTAGATGTTTAATCCTTCCCTCTTGGTCCAAAACACACACCACTAAATTAAGGAAGTGATATAAGGCCTTAAACATACACATTGGGACACCACTTGAGTTTACGGCCAAGCCTAGGGGGCTTACGGCCGTAAACTCCCCATGGATGGCTTTTAGGCCATAAACCCTAAGGAAGTGAACCCAAGGACCCTCCCGTAAATCATCCATGGTCTTGTACCACTCCCGGGAACCCTTTCTAGGCCTTAAAACCCCGAAAACGACACTAGAATGTCCAAATTCTATAATGAAAAGCAAAAGATGATTAACTTCTTGTAAAATACATATTTCATATGACATTAGGGTCCTAAAATGTGCTCAAGTGGTTATTTGGTACCAAACGCTCAATCGACACTATTACCCGATTTACCCGATTCACCCGATTTCCGCGATTTCAGGTGAGTTCATACCCCCTTTAATGAACCTTTCAAGTGTTTTACATGTTTTAGGGGGGAGATACAAGTTGCTTATAAATGTTTATGTAAAGTTTTACAGAACGATTTCCGAGTTACAAGGATTAATCACATGTGATTCACTACTCTTAGTTCAAATCACATGTGATTTGCCCCTATGCCTTAAAAACGGGTTTTACCCTTTTCAAACTATTTTTAAACAGTGAATCATAATTTAAATGTTCTTTTGGAAAAATACTTCTATTTAATCAAATTGCTTATAAAATGTATCCACTCTGATATATTTATATAAATAAGACTTGGAGGACTTAGGACCGATATCTCGCCTTATTTCCTGTTCTTGTTTGATTGTGGGCTTAGGGTAGTAGTTATCCGTCCGACTGTCGTTGATTTCTTACTTATATAAAATCTGTATATCAGTATGGGATACGAATATTACTGCTTTCACTTAATGCTAAAGTCACTAACGTGTTAAGAAACATCCCCACTAAGATAACCATAATAGGTATGGTTAGGGTCGCTACCGCTACTACTCGCTAAGTTATTACTATCTACACTATAATACTCACTATTACTAGACGACACACTAGTAAGAGAATATACTATGATCAATACTACAAGATTACTACACTATAACAATAAGGAAAACACTAAACAAACAATAATACACTAACCCGCTACGAGATACTCTATTCGCTATTCACTACGCCCGGAGTGTTCCAGCAGGAGACGACTCTACATGTATAGATCTATACGGGGCAGACGCTATTACATCCCGACTGTTAACTCAGTCCGTGCCGTACAGGCCCAGGGATGCCACTACTTCACTACACTATGCATGATCGGGAAGGTCATGGGATCCTCTATTATCCACACTATTGGTAATATACAAGGAATACCCTACAACTACACTAAAATACTACACTAAATGCTAAACCACATCCCGAAGTAAGTAAGTATCTATCACTAAAGGAAGCTCGCACCTCTATCATGAATCACGGGCTTAACTTATCCTATCACAATTGTCATTTGGAGATTTGCCTATGTATTTTTACAATATACTGTTTTCAAAGATATAAAGAATGCATACTTTTCACAGATTGTCACTTACAATGTATTTCCTGGAAAATATGGGATCTTCTAAGTTTCTACTACTTATGAACATAAAGGATACATTTTTAACACTAATGTTTTGTATACAAAAACTCACACTAAACTCTTATGAACTCACCAGCTTTATGCTGATAATTGTTTTCAAAATAACTTGTATCTTCAGGTCAAAGATAGACAGGTACAGACGCAGCATTTTTGGAGAAGGTGGAGCACACAAGCCCCATCTCTTATTTCTGAATTACTTTTGGGTGATTGTTAAACATTACTACACACGCTTGTAATTAAATTCACTATGTAATACTATGGTTGTATGCTTCTTGTTTCTACTATTATGCAATTGTGATGATACTGTTCACTACGTCATCCACCCCGAAACGTATTCCGCCGTTATCGGTTTTGGGGTGTGACATCGGGATACCATCAACTAAAGGTGAGAGAGCATGATATCGAACAGACTGTGTTTAGAACAAGATATGGACACTATGAATTTTTGGTTATGTCGTTCGGACTAACCAATGCCCCAGCAGCTTTCATGGATTTGATGAATAGGGTTTGTAAACCATTCGTAGATAAATCTGTGATAGTATTCATAGATGACATCTTGATTTATTCGAAAAGCAAGCAGGAGCATGAAAAGCATCTGCGTGAAGTGCTAGAAGTCCTGAAAAAGGAGAAATTATATGTAAAGTTCTCCAAATGTGAATTTTGGATTCAAGAAGTCCAATTTTTAGGTCATGTGGTCAACCAAGAAGGAATAATGGTTGAACCAGCCAAGATTGAAGCTGTGCTGAAGTCGGAACAACCAAAAAGCCCTACGGAGATTCGAAGATTTTTAGGATTAGCTGGATATTACCGAAGGTTTATCCAAGGCTTTTCTTCGATTGCTACTCCATTAACAGCTTTGACCCACAAAAGAGCTACTTATGCTTGGAATGAGAAGCATAAGGAAGCCTTTGAGAAGTTGAAGAAGAGATTGTGTGAAGCACCAATTCTTTCGTTGCCTGAAGGAGTTGATGACTTCGTAGTTTATAGCAATGCATCTGGAGTTAGGTTAGGTTGTGTTCTGACCCAAAGGGATAAAGTGATCGCGTATGCATCGAGGCAATTGAAGGAGCATGAAAAGAACTACCCCACTCACGATCTGGAGTTGGCAGCGGTAGTATTTTCCTTAAAGATATAGAGGAATTATCTTTATGGCACAAAGTGTAAACTTTTCACTGATCATAATAGTCTTCAATATCTCTTTAATAAGAAGGAATTGAACATGAGGCAACGATGCTGGCTAGAGTTACTCAAGGACTACGACTATTGAGATACTTTACCACCCTGGTAAAGCAAATGTTGTTGTTGATGCACTCAGTCGGAAGGTAAACCTTGAAAGAAAAGGCCAAGAGCGTTGAGAATTCCAGTTGTCTCGACAATTGTGGAAAGTATAAAGAAAGCTCAAGAGGAAGCTTTAGAGAAAAATGACCGAAAGGAAGAACGTTTGGGAAAAACGTTAGTATTCGGTACAAACAACCAAGGATTGAAGGTATTCCAAGATAGGATTTGGGTACCTAAGACGGGCGGAGTAAAAGATCTTCTGATGGAAGAAGCTCACAAGACCATGTACTCGATTCATCCCGGCAGTACAAAAATGTATACGGATCTAAAGCCCTATTATTGGTGGTTGACGATGAAGCTCGATGTTGCTAAGTATATGGCCGAGTGTGTAACTTGTGCTAGGGTTAAGGAACAACATCAGAAAACGTTTGGGAGTTTAAAACCTTTACCCATACCCATGGGTAAATGGGAAGACATCACCATGGATTTTGTGACTAAACTGCCCAAAACAAGGAACGGTCACGACATGATTTGGGTGGTCGTTGATCGCTTCACTAAGAGTGCGCATTTTGTCACACCCCAAAACCAAGAACGGCGGAAACGTTCTAGGGCGGAGGCCGTCATGTAAGGTAATCACAACACAGTAAATGTAAATAAGCAAACAACATCATCCATTTGCATTAAATATATAAATTTTAATACATGCGTGTTCTGTACAGTTTTAGACACCAAAAATATAACGTAAATCAAAATAATAAAATGATGAGTCTTGAGTGCGCTCCATCATCTCAAAAGCTGGCATCGGTACCTGTCTACTGATGACCTGAGAATACAAGTGATTTTGATAGAGTTTATCCGCATTAAGATGGTGAGTTCATAAGTATTTTAAATGTCAGTGTTTGTTATCAAAAATAATTGAACATGTCTCAAGTATAAGTTCATGTATGTAAGTGTTTGTAAAAGTTTGGATCTCTCAGACAAACCTATATTTTCTAAAATAGTAGCCTTCTACCAAGGCTTTAATTGTTTTGTAGGTTCGCTTGTTGTAAAAGTGTGTAAATTCCCAAGTATAACTATCATTTATTAAAATATAGTTTGTACATTAATGCTTAAGTGAGGTTATCACTAAAAATGTGTAATGGGTAAATCATTGTAGTACTGTAGCTTAGTTTTATAGTGACTACTGCTGTACTAATTACCTTAACCGGGTTTATATTAAGGTATAATGTGATAATTGCACCATACTATCGACTGATAACAACGACATAAAGAACGGTCGTAATAACGGAATGACGTTTGGCACCCGAAGACCTGCAGGTCCGGCTGTAGCTAGCAGCAAGGTGTAGGATAGTCAATCCAGTATAGATCTATACGTAAACTCAACGCTCTCCCTCCAAGAGAATTCTGGCTACAACTCGGGCCATGACATTTAAGGCATGCTCCGATACAGTGGATCACATTTGTTATCGTATTCTTGCATATGTGATGAACTGTTTCTCGTTCTAGTATAGTTGTATATGTTCTCATAGTATAGTTGTATATATTCTCTTCCTAGTATAGACTCATGAATGAACTGACTCATTGATCTAGCAGTTGTAATAGTATGATTCTGTGTTACCCCGATGGTAACTTGTTAACGGTGCGTCTAGTACGTATGATTATGGAAGTACTTTTATGTCTATATATGTATATTTGATATATAATTAATATGGAAACGACCTTCGGATGGTCACCCGAAATTCCATCAGACCACATCCAAATCGAGGAAAAGGAAATAGGGTGGATGGCCTTCCTAATCCCTTTAAACATTATTTATACATCTATACATATATGGGCATGCAATTCATAATATAAAAGCATAAATAAGTATTTATAAGACATTTGAAACATAAGTATTATTTTTAAAGAAAGATTGACTTGATGTCAATCTATAAAACAAGTTGAAGGCATAGATTTGATTAAAACGGTTTAAGTAAAAGGAACATTTGTTTAAATCAGAGTCGTAGTATAAATTTGAAAAGCAAATGGGTTTGGAAAACATTTTGAAGTAAAACAGTTCGATAGAAAGTTTGAACAGTGATAAAATCACTGGTTTCCCTAGTTATTAATCACATGTGATTAATGCAACACATGTGATTGAAGCAATAACTATAAGCATTTAACTTGTATCCCCCCCTTGAAAGCATATAAAAGAGTTTATAAAGTATTTAAAAGGTAAATTAAGGGGTATGAACTCACTTGATTGATTGAAGAAAGCGAGATGGAAAACCGGGCAGAGTTTCGTCTCGGAAAACGGATTTTTCTCGGGATTCTCGGGAATCTCGGGAGTAAAATCGATCCTCGGGACTTGAGCAAAAAGACCAGAGCTCCGGGTTTTAACGGGCACGGAAATCGAGGCAAGATCGTGAGAGAAAAGAGATAAATGAGCAAAATTTTCGGAAAGCCTCGCATTCTATTTATCGGAAGGCTGAACCGCCTCGGTACGCGGGGCGTACGCTCGTACGCAGCGCATACGCGTACGTCATGCATGACCGAAGCCTCGACTGCCTCGGCTTCGGATGGGACGGGTCGCTGGGGAGGCGGGTCGGACGGGACAGCGGGTCGGATGGGACGTCGGGTCGGACGCTTCGGACGGGTCGGAAACCTCGGATAGGGCGACGTGGACGATCCGAGGCCCTTGATCTCAGTACGCGGGGCGTATGAAGGTACGCAGGGCGTACTTCGGTCCTATCCGATGACTCCCCTTCGGATAATACCGGGAGTTTATAATTAAAGTTTTATTTATTTTAAATAAACTTCAAAAATTCATATCTCCCTCATACGAACTCCGTTTTTGACGTTCTTTATATCCACGCGATGGTGAGACCATGATCTACAACTTTCGTTTAGATTCCGTTGGCAAATTCCGAAATTATTTTTTATTATGTATTTATTAAAATGATGTGATTAAGGAATTTCTTCAAAAATTCATAACTTCCTCATCCGAAGTCAGATTTGGACGTTCTTTTTATGTACGCAAACCTTGATATGATTCCTACTACTTTATTTAACCCAAATAAGATTTTAGGAAGGTTATATTTTGACCTAAATTTGATTGGTTTTTACATTACATTGACTCGAAATATCGGGTTGTCACATCATCCCCCTGTTAGAAGGAATTTCGTCCCGAAATTAGAATTTAAGCAAGTTAGAAATTACAAATAATTAAGCAAAAAGGTGAGGGTATTTCAGTTTCATCTGATCCTTACGTTCCCAAGTGAATTCCGGTCCTCGCTTCGCAATCCAGCGAACCTTCACGATAGGGATACGGCTTTGCTTTGTCTGCTTTACCTCACGGTCCATGATCTCTACAGGTTCTTCCACGAAGTTGAGGCTCTCGTTGATTTCGATCTCGTCGAGTGGGATTACAAGAGTCTCGTCGGATAGACACTTTTTCAAGTTAGATACGTGGAATGTAGAATGTACGTTACGAAGTGTGTCTGGTAGTTCGAGTTTGTAAGCTACGGGGACGACTCTTGCAAGAATCTCGAAAGGCCCTATGTACCTCGGATTAAGCTTTCCACGCTTGCCGAAGTGTATCAAGCCCTTCCAGGGTGAGACTTTGAGGAGGACTCGGTCTCCCACCTAAAATTCCAAAGGTTTCCTTCGTTTATCAGCGTAGCTCTTCTGTCGGTCTCTAGAGGCTTTCAATCGTTCACGGATCTGAACGATTTTCTCTGTTGTTTCCCGAATGATCTCCGGACCGGTGAGAGTACTGTCGGAAGTTTGCCCCCTGGCTAATTGGGTATCACCCACCTCAGCCCAACACAGAGGGGATCTGCACTTACGGCCGTAGAGAGCTTCAAATGGAGCAGCCTTGATGCTCGTGTGATAACTGTTATTATAGGAAAACTCGACAAGGGGTAAATGAGTATCCCATGCCTTCCCAAAGTCAATCACGCAGGCTCGCAACATATCTTCCAGAGTTTGGATGGTCCTCTCACTCTGTCCGTCGGTCTGTGGATGGTAGGCCGTGCTCATGTCTAGCCTCGTTCCTAGGGAATGTTGTAGTGATTGCCAAAATCTCGAGGTGAACCTACTATCTCTATCGGAGATAATGGAAATAGGTACACCATGTAGCCGTACAATTTTCCTAATGTATGTTCTCGTAAGTTTCTCCATCTTGTCGGTTTCTTTGATAGGCAGGAAGTGTGCAGACTTGGTTAATCTATCAACGATGACCCATATGGTGTCAAGTCCACCCGTCGTCTTGGGCAACTTGGTTATGAAATCCATAGTGATCTGCTCCCACTTCCATTCCGGGATCTCTGGTTGTTGCAGTAAACCAAAGGGCTTCTGGTACTCGACCTTAACCTTTGCGCATGTAAGGCATTTACTTACGAAGGTAGCAATCTCTGCTTTCATATTAGGCCACCAATATAGCTTCTTAAGATCCAGATACATCTTATCTGAACCTGGGTGGACGGAATACCGAGTGTTGTGCGCCTCGGTCATGACCAAGTCTCGGAAACCACCGTGTTTCGGTGTCCAGATCCGGTTCATGAAATATAAGGCTCCGTCACCCTTGGCTTCTAAATTCTTGTCCATTCCTCTAAGGGATTCATTCGTCACATTTTCAGGTTTCATGGCTTCAAGTTGAGCCTCCTGAATTTGCTTAGACAAGTGTGAATGGATGGTTATTGACAACGACTTGATCTTGCGACTAGAATATTCCTTCCGACTTAGGGCGTCTGCTACTACGTTGGCTTTACCCGGATGATAACGAATATCGCATTCGTAATCACTGAGTAGCTCGACCCACCGTCGTTGTCTCATGTTGAGCTCCTTTTGATCGAAAATGTGTTGTAAACTCTTGTGGTCGGTAAAGATAGTGCTCTTCGTTCCATACAAGTAATGTCTCCAGACCTTCAGAGTAAACACCACTGCTCCTAGTTCAAGATCGTGGGTCGTGTAGTTAACCTCGTGTGTCTTCAATTGTCTCGAGGCGTAGGCGATGACCTTACCTCGCTGCATCAGAACACATCCGAGCCCTTGATTCGATGCATCGCAATAAACTACGAAGTCTTCTATTCCTTCGGTAAGGGATAGTATTGGTGCGGTGCACAAGGCTCGTTTGAGCGTTTGGAACGCTCTTTCTTGTTTCTCTTCCTAGTCAAAGGCCACGCCTTTCTGGGTTAGGGTTGTAAGAGGTTTCGCTATTCGAGAGAAGTTCTGAATGAATCTGCGGTAGTAGCCAGCGAGACCTAGAAATTGACGAATTTCTGTAGGCGTCTTCGGTGCTGACCAGTTCTCAATGGCTTTAATTTTGGATGGGTCCACGTGGATTCCCTCTTCGCTTACTACGTGTCCTAAGAATTCAACTCTCCGGATCCAAAATTCATATTTCGAGAACTTCGCATAAAGCTTCTCTTTTCGTAAAGTCTCTAGAATTTGTCGCAGATGATCGCCATGTTCTTTCTTACTTCGGGAGTAGATCAGGATGTCGTCAATGAAAACGATGACGAACTGATCCAAGTAGGGTCGGCATACTCTATTCATCAGATCCATGAAGACTGCGGGCACATTGGTCAATCCGAATGGCATCACCACGAACTCGTAATGTCCGTAACGAGTTCGGAAGGCGGTCTTCGGCACATCCTCCTCTAGCACTCGCAACTGGTGATATCCGGACCTCAGATCAATCTTAGAAAAATAGTTCGCCCCTTGCAGTTGGTCGAATAGGTCATCTATGCGAGGCAGAGGGTAACGATTCTTGACCGTCAGTTTGTTGAGTTCTCTGTAGTCAATGCACATACAGAATGATCCGTCTTTCTTCTTAATGAACAAGACCGGTGCTCCCCATGGTGAGAAACTTGGTCTTATAAAGCCCTTGCTGAGCAGTTCGTTAAGTTGACCAGAGAGTTCCTGCATCTCAGCTGGTGCTAAGCGGTAGGGCGACTTGGCTACTGGGGTAGCTCCTGGGACTAAGTCGATTCTGAACTCGACTTGTCGTTGCGGAGGTAACCCGGGTAGTTCTTCTGGGAAAATGTCGGGGAAGTCGCTCACTACAGGGATGTTCTTTAGTTCCTTTGTTTCGAGGCTCGTGTCGACGACGTGAGCAAGGAATGCATGGTATTCCTTACGCAAGTATTTCTGTTCTTGAATACTTGATATGATGCGAAGACTTGCACCGAGTTTGTCGCCATATACTATAAGAGTTTCGTTAGACGGAAGGTTTAGACGGACTGCTTTCTCGAAGCACATGATGTTGGCACGATGAAGGCTTAACAAGTCCATGCCAATGATAACGTTGAAACTTTTTATTGAGACTGGCATGAGGTCGATTGGAAATGAATGGTTATCTAGAGTTACGGTACAACCTAAGTATATGCTACTCGTATTTTCAGTTTTTTCCATTAGCCATTTCTACTGTGAATAGTTCTTTGAGTGCGTGCGGTGGTTGATTAAGCATGCGAGCAAATTTAAGGTTTACGAAGCTTCGCTCCGCTCCACTATCGAACAGAATGCATGCATAGGAGTTATCGAGGAGGAACGTACCGGTCACCACCGTCGGGTCAGCAACTGCTTCCCCGTGGCCTATAGCTAGTACCCTCCCTGCTCCTCCCGCATTCCTCGCTTTGGGGCAGTCCCTCTTAAAGTGGCCTGCTTCGCCACATCCATAGCAGGTTGGGCTCGCGCCAGAGCCAGGGACTTGGTTGATAGGTTGTGCCGGGAACTTACAGAATCGGACGGTGTGTCCTTTCCTGTTGCAGTTAGAGCACTGCATTTCACGGCAGGGGCCGTTGTGGTGGTAGTTGCATTTGTTGCACTTGGGCGAACTTCCAGCATACCGACTCACCAGAGCAGTAGTAGCAGCAGTAGGGGTTATTGCAGCATGAATTGCCACCATTTGCTGCTTTTTGGCAGCCTGCTGCTTCTTCTTTTCATCCCAGAATTTCCGCTTAGTATCGGCGGGTTTGGAGGGTTCCGGGATGGCTAGGGTGGTTGTGGTTGCAAGGGTTTTGACTCCATGGTCAATGAGTCGTTGTGCCAATCATTTGGCACTGTCGAAGGTAGCGCGGTTTCACGCTACCACATTCCCCTGATACGGAGGCACTAGCCCCCATATGTACCTCTCGATCTTCTTCCCCTCGGTGGGAACCATATTGGGGCAGAGGGCCACCAGCTCGCTGAATCAGGCAGTATAAGCGACCACATTGGTGCCCTTCATCGACAGGTTCCAGAGTTCCTGCTCCAGTTTCTGGATCTCGCCCCTCAGGCAGTATTCCTCAGTCATGAGGTCTTTCATTGTTTCCCAGCCTATGTCGTTGGCTACAACGAGAGTTAGTGCCTTAACATGGCTGTTCCACCATGTCAGGGCCTTTCCTTCAAAAGTGCATGCGGCGTACTTGACTTTACTCGCCACAGGACATGAACAGATTTCGAAGACTGATTTAGTCTTCTCGAGCCATTGCGAGAGGGCAATGACTCTGCCGGTGCCGTAAAAAGGCTTCGTTTTGCCATTTGTGAAATCCTTGTATGAGCACTCTCTCGAGCGCAAAGGGGTTTCAACCGGTGTTGACTCCACAGGGGTTCCACCTCTCCTGGCATCAGAAGAGTGATACTGAGCCATGGCAGTTGCCACTGCTGCAGCTACGGCAGCATTCAGGGCTATAGTATCGATGACCGGAGGCGGAGGAGGTGGTGGTGCAGGATTATTCCTGGGAGATTTGCGAGGAGGCATCTTTCAGCTATAAGTTTATAAAGATAAGAAAACGGTAAGAATCAATTTGTAAGCAACATGAGAGTGACACATGGACTAACTAAACATAGTCCAACAGTTGAAAGAGTGCTTGGAACCACAATAAGAAATATTAGTAGGGAAGCACAAGTGTATAGATTCTTCCCCAGATAGATAGATCAAAGAAAAATACTGGTATTACTGATGTAATAAGTTCAGGGAAAATCGACCTAACAGTAGGTCATACATCATACCATATAGAAAAGTTTGATAGTTCTTAGATTTCAAATTTGAGTACGGAAAGTTAGAAATATTTTACACACAAGTGCTACTTGGAGCAAAGATGTTAAAGGCTATCCTTTAATTAAAAGACGGAGATGTACTAGACATCAACCAACGGCGATGGGAAAATCCCGGGCGAGTACTGCGGTCGGACCCTTGACGAAACACCTCTTGAATGTGTCGATCCTGAGTCCTCTGACGAGCTCGAAGTTCCAAAATTTCAGCTCGTCAGACAGCCAACTGCTACTGCAGGGTTTTATTTGTTCTCCGGGTCAGTTCCATGTCTTCTTCAAGACGGCGGATGCGGACTATGTTGACACCTGAGATGGCATCAAACTCTATGACTCGGTCGATGGCTGCTCGACCTTGCTCGACTTCACAAGCTATTCTGCGGATAATGACAGGCAGAGTTCGGTCAGCAGAGCCACCATCGCTGACGTTGTGAAAGCTTCGGTCCCCAAAGTATGGTAAGGGTTGACCCTGTTCATCACTCCAGCGATTCAAGTTGTTTGCCCACAAAGGAGTAGGACCTGGAAACGCTGGTCAAGGGTTGTTGTTCGGGGCTTGCCCTACTAGCAGTAGGTTGTTGACTTCAGGCTCGGAGTCAGATCCATCAGAAAAGCCTTCTTCGAGGTGATCATCCAAAGGGATTAGATGCTCATCATCGGGCTCTTCATCGATCCACCCGGCATTGCCTTCATTTGGAAAGTACTGGTTGCCATGATGGAATCTAGCCATTAGATCTACGCGAGAAGAGAGGTATACGAATATAGTATACGTGTAACTAGTAGTACAAAATACACCTATAGTATTTTAAGTTTAAGTTTTACCGATCTTCTTGTGGTATTGTTGGTAAGTTTTTAGACTTTTTAACCTATCACAACCATTCTAGGGCATGTGCTAATCACTCCTAGGACTAGCATAGTTGATCAGGCTATGCCATTTCCAGGACTGACCATACATCCCCGAGCATACTTGTGATATTTAACAATCGTAATACTTTTGTTCTTGTCATTGTGACACTGGTTTTAGTATGGACTAGTATACTTAATTAAATATTTTAATATTTAAAGTATAGACTCTTGGTCAGAGTTTAATCCCTAATGGGTTTATAGTTTAGTATATCTTTTATGGGTTGATATACTCAATTCACTATAAACAATGCTCTGATACCAATCTGTCACACCCCAAAACCAAGAACGGCAGAAACGTTCTGGGGCGGAGGACGTCATGTAAGGTAATCACAACACAGTAAATGTAAATAAGCAAACAACATCATCCATTTGCATTAAATATATAAATTTTAATACATGCGTGTTCTGTATAGTTTTAGACACCAAAAATATAACGTAAATCAAAATAATAAAATGATGAGTCTTGAGTGTGCTCCATCATCTCAAAAGCTGGCATCGGTACCTCTCTACTGATGACCTGAGAACACAAGTGATTTTGATAGAGTTTATCAGCATTAAGCTGGTGAGTTCATAAGTATTTTAAATGTCAGTGTTTGTTATCAAAAATAATTGAACATGTCTCAAGTATAAGTTCATGTATGTAAGTGTTTGTAAAAGTTTGGATCTCTCAGAAAAACCTATATTTTCTAAAATAGTAGCCTTCTACCAAGGCTTTAACTGTTTTGTAGGTTCGCTTGTTGTAAAAGTGTGTAAATTCCCAAGTATAACTATCATTTATTAAAATATAGTTTGTACATTAATGCTTAAGTGAGGTTATCACTAAAAATGTGTAATGGGTAAATCATTGTAGTACTGTAGCTTAGTTTTATAGTGACTACTGCTGTACTAATTACCTTAACCGGGTTTATATTAAGGTATAATGTGATACTTGCACCATACTATCGACTGATAACAACGACATAAAGAACGATCGTAATAACGGAATGATGTTTGGCACCCGCAGACCTGCAGGTCCGGCTGTAGCTAGCAGCAAGGTGTAGGATAGTCAATCCAGTATAGATCTATACGCAAACTCAACGCTCTCCCTCCAAGAGAATTCTGGCTACAACTCGGGCCATGACATTTAAGGCATGCTCCGATATAGTGGATCACATTTGTTATCGTATTCTTGCATATGTGATGAACTGTTTCTCGTTCTAGTATAGTTGTATATGTTCTCATAGTATAGTTGTATATATTCTCTTCCTAGTATAGACTCATGAATGAACTGACTCATTGATCTAGCAGTTGTAATAGTATGATTCTGTGTTACCCCGATGGTAACTTGTTAACGGTGCGTCTAGTACGTATGATTATGGAAGTACTTTTATGTCTATATATGTATATTTGATATATAATTAATATGGAAACGACCTTCGGATGGTCACCCGAAATCCCACCAGACCACATCCAAATCGAGGAAAAGGAAATAGGGTGGATGGCCTTCCTAAGCCCTTTAAACATTATTTATACATCTATACATATATGGGCATGCAATTCATAATATAAAAGCATAAATAAGTATTTATAAGACATTTGAAACATAAGTATTATTTTTAAAGAAAGATTGACTTGATGTCAATCTATAAAACAAGTTGAAGGCATAGATTTGATTAAAACGGTTTAAGTAAAAGGAACATTTGTTTAAATCAGAGTCGTAGTATAAATTTGAAAAGCAAATGGGTTTGGAAAACATTTTGAAGTAAAATAGTTCGATAGACAGTTTGAGCAGTGATAAAATCACTGGTTTCCCTAGTTATTAATCACATGTGATTAATGCAATCACATGTGATTGAAGCAATAACTATAAGCATTTAACTTGTATCCCCCCCTTGAAAGCATATAAAAGAGTTTATAAAGTATTTAAAAGGTAAATTAAGGGGTATGAACTCACTTGATTGATTGAAGAAAGCGAGATGGAAAACCGGGCAGAGTTTCGTCGCGGAAAACGGATTTTTCTCGGGATTCTCGGGAATCTCGGGAGTAAAATCGACCCTCGGGACTTGAGCAAAAAGACCAGAGCTCCGGGTTTTAATGGGCACGGAAATCGAGGCAAGATCGTGAGAGAAAAGAGAGAAATGAGCAAAATTTTCGGAAAGCCTCGCATTCTATTTATAGGAAGGGTGAACCGCCTCGGTACGCGGGGCGTACGCTCGTACGCAGCGCGTACGCGTACGTCATGCATGACCGAAGCCTCGACTGCCTCGGCTTCGGATGGGACGGGTCGCTGGGGAGGCGGGTCGGACGGGACAGCGGGTCGGATGGGACGTCGGGTCGGACGGGTCGGACGCTTCGGACGGGTCGGACGGGTCGGAAACCTCGGATAGGGCGACATGGATGATCCGAGGCCCTTGATCTCAGTACGCAGGGCGTACGAAGGTCCTATCCGATGACTCCCCTTCGGATAATACCGGGAGTTTATAATTAAATTTATATTTATTTTAAATAAACTTCAAAAATTCATATCTCCCTCATACGAACTCCGTTTTTGACGTTCTTTATATCCACGCGAAGGTGAGACCATGATCTACAACTTTCGTTTAGATTCCGTTGGCAAATTCCAAAATTATTTTTATTATTTATTTATTAAAATGACGTGATTAAGGAATTTCTTCAAAAATTCATAACTTCGTCATCCGAAGTCAGATTTGGACGTTCTTTTTATGTACGCAAACCTTGATATGATTCCTACTACTTTATTTAACCCAAATAAGATTTTAGGAAGGTTATATTTTGACCTAAATTTGATGTGTTTTTACATTACATTGACTCGAAATATCGGGTTGTCACACATTTCATAGCAGCCAAAGAGAAATGGTCTATGGATAAACTTGCGAATTCTTACGTGAAGGAAATTGTGAGGCTTCACGGTGTTCCGTTAACGATTGTATCCGATCATGACAGCCACTTTATCTCAAAGTTTTGGAGGAGTCTACAAGAGGAATTGGGTACCAAGTTGTGTTTGAGTACAACTTACCATCCGAAAAACGATGGTCAGAGCGAACGAACGATTCAAACATTGGAAGATATGCTAAGAGCATGTACCCTAGAATTCCAAGGTAGCTGGGATGCACACTTACCTCTAGTAGAATTCTCCTATAATAATAGTTTCCACTCAAGCATTAAGATGACACCTTATCACACTTTGTATAGGGAAAAGTGTCGAACGCCATCATGTTGGCTAGAAGCTGGGGAAAAGAAGTTTATGGGACATGAAATAGTCCATCAGAATGCTGAAAAGTTGAAAGTGATAAGGGAAAGGATGTTAGCTGCTCAAGATCGACAAAAGAGTTATGCTGACAAGAAAAGACAACCGATAACCTTTGAAGTTGGAGATTCGGTTTTACTTAAAGTGTCGCCGTGGAAGGGACTTATAAGATTTGGTAAAAGGGGAAAGTTGAGTCCAAAGTTTATTGGACCGTTCAAAGTTCTTAAGAAGATCGGGAATCAAGCTTACAAGCTAGAATTACCGGAAGAACTGGAAGGTATTTATAACACCTTTCATGTGTGTTATTTGAGAAAGTTCATGGGAGATGTGTCTGACATAATTCCGATTTCTTAGTTAAGGTTGAATGAAAACAAGAGGTTGATCGAAGAACCTGAGGCAATCATTGGCCGTAAGAGTATGAAGTTGCAACGCAAGATGGTTGATTTAGTGCTTGTGCGTTGGAAACATACGAATGGACCAAATCTCACTTGGGAAACGGAGAGTGACATGATGAGTCGCTACCCGCAGTTGTTTGGTGATATGTGATTTCGGGGGTTGGAATCATCCTAAGGTGGAGAGAATTGTAACACTCATGTTTCTAGCCTAGGCATTTATATTGAGATGATAGTCTAGGTTAACCCTTATAACTCATTTTGAAGAAATGAAAAGGAATTATGTGAATTATGTGTTTTATGCTTAATTATTAGCGTTTAATTAATTAAGAATAAAAATAAGCATCAAAATTAAAGTATGAGATAAGCCCAATATATTTACATAGAGTTGCAGTGGTCGAAATAAGGATTTCAGGGATATAAAGAATACCAAAATCCGAGTTATAACGAAGAAGTTATGACTTGTTGAAGTTTTGCGATAAACCGACACGTTGTCGAGTGTCTTAAAAAGTGAGTTTTTGATAAAATACTTTTTAGCCTTAGTGCTCTAAACGAAAGTTGTAGTATTCGTTAAACCAAGAAGTTCAATAAAAAGAACGCCCAAATCTGACTTCGTATGAAGAAGTTATGATTTTTCGAAGTTTCAGCTTAGCAGTAGACAGCTAAAAACTTGAATTTTAGATCGAGTGATTTTTAGCCGACACAACCTAAACGATAATTGAAGGTCTCGTCATTAGTAGCACAACGGTAAAAATTCTGACGAAAACGGACGTCGGATGAAGAAGTTATGAATTTTTAACGGATTTCCTGTCCCAATCTGTTAAAAATAAGAATAAAAAAATTAAAGAAAAAATTAGCCGACGAAGTCTAAACGGAGGTTGTAGAGCGTAATTTTAGCTATACGTGCATATAAAGAACGTCAAAAACGGAGTTCGTATGCGAAAGTTATGGATTTTAGATTTTTTGGCGCGAAAATCGAAAAAAATTCGCATAGTCACGAGTTGCCACGTCACCCTCACTCAGAACGTGCCACTTTGTCCTGCTGAGTCATCCGAGCTGCTGAGTCATTTGAGCACCTGGCCTTATCCGAAGTGGTCCAATAGCGGTGCGACACGTACCCTCTTAGCACATGCCCGAATCCTCGCAGGCTGCCACAAACCCCCTACTTCGGACCCTAGACCTCGGTCCAATCACAGATTGCCAGCGAGCCCCTCGCCTGCCCAGACCATGTGCGAGCCATGTGCGAGCCACCCCCTACGAGCCCTCGGATCTGCGACACATGGTTTGTTCTCAGCCGTCCGATCAGAAGCCTCACCCCTATAAATAGAAGGGTGCGAGACCTCCCGGGTAACTTTGGAAATTTGCCACTTTTAACCCCTTTTCCCATATTTTCTTCATATTAACATCCCCCAAAGCCCCGATATCGATTATAAGCCCCGGTATATGCCACGAAGCGCCCGAGAAGCCCGAAAAATTTATCCTTTCGGTTTCGAAGCCCGACCTTTGTAGAGCCCGGTTTCTCAATAAAACTCCCGGTTTTATTAGAAACGATCATTTTAAGCAACACATTGCTGCCCGATTATCATAAAACCATGTGAGTGTGTACTCACTTTCATATTACACCTGGATATGAAGTTGTTATTATAAAATACTGATAAACTTTTATCATGTATTATTTTGGGGACCAATTCCGCAACATTTTATAAAAAGATTTCTCTGATTTTATTTTAAAAATCATAAATTAAATCGGTCTTTTCTTGTCGAGAAATTAAAGGATGTCAGAGTATGCTGCTCGGACTGCGTACAGGGTCTACAACAAAAGAACAAAGCAAATCGTAGAACCCTTCAATGTGCGCTAGCTGGAGGACAATGAAACGGATGCTAGAGTGGGTCCTGTGTAACATCCCAAGTCAGAATTAAGAGTTCAAGGGGCAAAGTGTAAGTGGGAAAAGAGGAACTCGACGAGTAGGACCTGCAACTCGTCGAGTCTAAGTGTGTGCCGGGCACATGTTAAGTGACCAGACTCGACGAGTCCGTGCTGGAATGAGAAACCCTAATTCCTAGGGTTTGCACCCTATTTAAGGAGCCTTAAGCCCCCATTTGTTGGGGTGCAAAGTTATTCATTCATGACATTGTAAATGTTTGACTTTTGTAAAACCCACTTGCATGTGGTGCTTTAGCCTTTAGACCCATTTACATGTTAGAGTGAGAGAGAGACATGTAAACACCTCTATAAATAGTGGGTTCATACCACTTGTAGAGGTGTGCTTGAGAGATGTAAAAGTGAGTGTGTAAGTGTGTGTTAATTATGTAGTCTAGATGTAGATCCTTTTTGTGTAACACCATATACATTCAATATATCTCTTAAACACCCAAATCACCATGTTCAATTGTGCAAGCTTTAATTCCGCATGTCAAACCATGTTCTTTGTCACTACAATTGGTATCAGAGCGGGTCTTCAAGATCAAGGTGATTTTTGAAGAACGATTCTCGGTTTGGCAATCTTTGTCACAATTTTGAGCAATTTTGGTGAGTCTCTCTCTATGATCTCTCATAATATTTGATTCGTGCTTAACGTTTTTGATTTGTCATCATTTGACTCGTTGGATCTAAATTTTTCTTGAAAAACCCATTTGTTATGATCCAATAATTTTTTGTTGATCAAGTCCCGATCCAATCCTATTCGTTTGATTCAATTCGATATTCTAGATGCTAATGTTCTTTTGAATCAAATAATAACCTAAGAAATAATCATTTACTGTTCATTGAAATTGAAATACTAAGATTCTTTTGAGATGATCAGTTTTGAGCCCAAACAAAAACTTTGAGTACTGTTCATTAAATTCTAAGCCCAAGCTTTTTGAATCTGGTATTGTTTATGAACCATTTTGAGCCCATTAAACCAATCGATCTGATATCTTTAATGGAGTCCAACTGTCATCAAATGTGATTTAATTCTAAATATCGTTGTTCTTTGTTTGATATGAAGATACGCATTTATCAGTTGTATCATCGATTCCATATATCCCAATTTTTTTTTAAATCGTGTTGTTATTGCATATCATTCCTAAAATCGATTAGTTTTGATTGTTCATTTGAACTTGTGAATCGATTTATATAACGTGTTCCATCACAAAATCGATTATGATCGAGTTATTGCCAAGAAATCGAAATTTGGATTTTTGATTTGGATGAATATGGTCAAGAACAGCTTGAAGATGGTGAAGAACAGTTGAAAAACACTTTTTGATCTAAAATCGGAACTCAAAATCATCTATTTTGTGTTTTTAGATCGTTGACTCTAAAAGTCAAACATGAGTTCTATAGGTTGATTCATGAAATTAAAAGATGAAATCGATGGCTTTGAGTTCAATAGGCGATTTGAAAGAAGAAATTGAGCTTAATTTGGAGATTAATTGGTTGGATTTGTGATTATGTTGATGAATGATGGAAGGAAATGCTCCGAGAACGAACATATGGTATGAACAGATGATATCGTTTGGAATTTAGATTTTGAATGGATTCGCATTTGATGAAACTTGCGAAATCTTTTTTGATTTTGAGTGTGTTTACTGAAAACTGGAATTGAAAGTCGATTGTTTTGAGGTCATTGTTTGGGTTCGTGTTTGAAAAGCTAAGTAACTAGAATCGATTATTTTGAGTTCATTGAACGACGGTAATGAAACGAGAACGAACGAACTGGAAAGGAATGATTTTGGGAGTCGGATTTTGGAATTGAATATAGTTCGCATTTTGGATGACTGGAATCGATGATCTGTAAAAGAAAATTGATTTTGATTTGCAAATGGAGGGACGAGTCGTAAAACGCGAAGTCAAGAACTGTGAAATTGTTTGCAAGAGTTTTAAAAACATGATTTTGGAACTGTGAAATGCAAAGAGAATTTCATGTTGATTTTGGTTTCGCATGTTTGGAATCAAAGATCAGTATTGTGTTCGCATATGGGTTTCAGTTTGTATATCAAAATTTTGGTTCGCATCTGGTTTCAAAACTACTGTTCACGTTTGGTAAAAGAAGAAAGGTTCGCATTTGTGTAATTGCACTGTGCAAGGAATGTTTAATTCGCAATTTGGTGTTTTGTTTTGGAATCAAAATGCGAATTTATTTCATTATGATTCGCATTTTGGTGATTGAAACATGCGAAGGGATGCGAAGCGTATTTGAATGAAAATGCGAAGCCTGTTATTACCAGTTCAATGAAGAAAAAAGCCAAGAGTTTCGCATTTGGTCCTTGCTCTTTTCAAGAAATAACAAAAGCTGACCAACTTCGCAAATTTGAAGCACATGCAGAAATTGTCAAAACAAATACATGTAGTTTCGCATTTTTTACAGTTTGTACCCAACTTCGCAAATGGGGTCATAAAATGCTGAAATTGCAGAATTTTCAAATATGGTCCCTGCAGTTTGTGCAAATTGACGTTTTCTACCCAACTTTGGAAAAGAGGGAGAGTTTTGCATATTTTGTTGTTTTTGGCGCAATAGGTCACTACAGAATTTTGAAATTGACAATTTCTACCCATTTTTGAGAAATTTTGTCAAAGGCGATCCGTGAACGGCAATAAAAATTGATTATTTTTTGGATTTTTCGGATTGAAGCACATTGTTTATGCCACATGTTAAGGGGGAGTTTTGGCATGAAAAATTCCGAATAGAGCACGTTCTTTTTCCATGGAGTTTTATAATCAAATTTCGATTATAAAAAGGGGGAGAAGTTGTATATGGAAATTCGAACTTGAATTTTTCATATTATGCGGATTTGAAGACCGAAGTGATCTTGAATTTTTAAAGTCACGAGATGATGAAATTGGAAGTTCGGAAGTGATATATTCGAAATGGGTTTGGAATTATTGAAGATTTTTGGGGTGTGTTTTTATGCGCAAATTTAGGGTGATTATTTGGAATTAATCATTCGTTGCTGCTTGGTTTGTATGGTCTCACATCCTAGAGCCCAAATTGAAGATTCATGCAAGAATTGAAGATTGAAGTTCGTTTCGACATGTGTCACCTTTGAGGCTCGAACCGCATAGTGCTTGATTTTGGAAGATTTGAAGTGGGTCATTCATTCCTAACTTTGAGGGGGAGAATGTTGGGGTGCAAAGTTATTCATTCATGACTTTGTAAATGTTTGACTTTTGTAAAACCCACTTGCATGTGGTGCTTTAGCCTTTAGACCCATTTACATGTTAGAGTGAGAGAGAGACATGTAAACACCTCTATAAATAGTGGGTTCATACCACTTGTAGAGGTGTGCTTGAGAGATGTAAAAGTGAGTGTGTAAGTGTGTGTTAATTATGTAGTCTAGATCTAGATCCTTTTTGTGTAACACCATATACATTCAATATATCTCTTAAACACCCAAATCACCATGTTCAATTGTGCAAGCTTTAATTCCGCATGTCAAACCATGTTCTTTGTCACTACACCATTTCGGCCCCTTATTACTCCTCTGAGAATCAGCAACCCTAAAATCATAAGTGAGAGCCTTGGGAGCATTTTGGGGCTTAGATAAGTGGATTTAGGAAGGAAGTTTTGAAGATTAAGAGCTTGGATCAAGGATGCTTGAGGAGATTTGGTTTACTCTTCAATTGGAGGTTGTTTTGAGGTAAGGATTCGTCATCTTGGCTTTATTCCTTCTAGATCCACCTTTCATGGAGCTTTAGGGTTTGTTTGGAGGAATTTATGATGAGATCTTGATGCATGAGCTAGATCTGAAGTTGAAACTCCAGATCTGAGTTCCATATGGATTCTATGTGAAGAAAGCCCTTTGTGTAGATATGAAAAAGCCAACCCTAATGAGGTAAGTCCATTTTAGCTTAGTTTTTGGTGAATGGGTCATGGAAGCATGTAAAGGTAGCAACTTTTTGTTGCTAATGAACCATTGGAACCCTGATCTATTGTTTGGAGCAAAGGAAAAGCTCTGTATTTTCAGATTATGGAATAACCCGTGTGGACTCGGCGAGTCTGGGAGAAGACTCGGCGAGTCGGGTAGGGTTTGGTCCAATTAGTCCTGTGTGGACTCGGCGAGTTGGAAGAACAAATCAGCGAGTCTGTTCTTGGACTCGGCGAGTCTGGTCGTGGAACCATAACCTTTTTATGGTTAAGCCGTGAATCGGTGAGTTGAGGGACGACTCGGTGAGTTGAGCAGGATGGGACTCAGAGATTGTTGAGCTCGATGAGTCTTGGGGCGATTCGACGAGTTGAGTCGTGATATGGGATTTTTGAGTATGGGAACTCGATGAGTCAACGGGTTGACTCGGCGAGTAGGGTCAGCCAGGAAGGTTGACTTTGACTAAGGACTTGGACTTTGACCAAGGGTTGACCAGTTGACTTCCTGGGGTATTTTGGTAATTATTGGTATTTATTGGTTTGGTTATCTGGTAATGATCGGTGGTGGAGTTCGTGCCTGTGGTCGGAGCAACGTGGTCTTAATCTTTCAAGTCGGCCGTTGCAGGTGAGTTATCCTCACTATACTGACAGGGTCTATGGCACCAAGGTCGGCCCTCTATCGGATGGAAATTCGGGTATTGTTGTTATGTTATTGCTTTGTTATGTTTACCCCATGGTAGTTAGGATGGTATACGTTAGAGACCTAGTTAAGGTCGGTATCCTGATAGTTAGGATGGTATATGTGTGACCGAAAGGTTTTATGTGCTATGATGAGTACAAGATATATGATGTTAGGTGTTATGAGAGTTGTAGGTGTTATGTTACGATATGGGCAGTATGTTATGGACCGGAAGGTCATCATGTTATATGCGGTTACATGATATGTATGTGCTATGTATGTCATGTACGATAAGGACTAGAAGGTTAAGATGATATTTATGTATGTGCTTTGTATGCTATGTATGGTAAGGACCGGAAGGTTAATATGATATGGACCGAAAGGTCAATAGAGTATGGACCGGAAGGTCAACAGAGATATGGGATGGAAATCCCCTGAGACATTTGGATCGGAAGATCCCATGGAGTTATGGCCTGGAATGGCGATGTGTTGTTATGGCCTGGAAGGGCGTATGTGCTATTATGGCCTAGAAGGGTGTATGTGTTGTTATGGCCTGGAAGGGCGTATGTGCTGTATGTAGTATGTTGGGGTAACTCACTAAGCTTTCGGGCTTACAGTTTCAGTGTATTGTTTCAGGTACTTCAGGAGATCGTGGCAAGGCGAAGGTGTGATCGTACCGCTCCTCAGTTTTATGTTGATGTTTTTGGGATACTCTGATAATAAATGAATTGAAAACCTTTTTGTAATAACTTAATGAATATGGTTGTTTTTGAAAAGTTTAAATTGGTTGTAAATTTTTACGGTGTTACATCTTGATTGGCTGTTTGATTATACATCATTGTTCAAACGTTCAATGTGTATTCAGATGGTTTATCCGGATCTACTTCTGGTTCGAAGATTGTTTCTGAAGATGAAGACGAAGAAGTTGTTTACAAACCGTCGATAGTGTCTTCTGCAATTCCTACGGTGGAATCATCTGTTCCAATTACTTGTCCAGAGTCTCCAACTCAACAAAATGCTCCAGATGCTAATGCCACTCCTCTTATTCTTGATGAAAGAGAGTTCATGTCCAGAGATTCTTCCGCTGCTACTCAGACTTTCATGGAACTTCTTTTTCCTGAGCAAATTGCTAATGAGTTTGTGGCTAATTCTTTTAACGAGATAGGTTCGTTTAAAGTGAATCATTCATCAAATGATGGAGTTCTCAACATTCACAATCTTCCCATTTCACTCAATGACATCAATCAGGAGATACCTGTTGGATAAGGTGTCTAAGTCCATAACTTATTTGGTATATACTTGACGCGACCCGACATGGTCAATTTGGGTTGCATTTCATCCAAACTATTTATGGATAATTTTATGAGAGTTATAGACATATGTTTATTAATATATTGTAAGTTATAATATATTAATATGAAGTTATTTAATTAGTGTTAGTCTTAAATTAATTATGAATTAATTTAGAGATTAAAAGGAAGACTAATTAAATTGTGGGCTATTGTTTTATATGGTGTGGGCTAATACTCATTAGTTAATGGGCTAGGCTTATATGGAAGTCCATGGATGATCCATGGAGCTTTTAACCCATGGATCCTTGGGAAAGGAAAAGTGATGGGTTATTAGGGTTTCACCCTAATCATGTACACTATATAAGCATGCTTATGTTGCATGAAATAGACACTAGTGTAACTAGAAAGTATGTGTGTGACCGATTTTATAAGTGTGTATACACTCTCTCAAAGTTTTCCAAGAGTTTGTGATGATTTGTGATTCCATTTGAGGCATTCACACTATTGGTGCTTGGCCCTCAAACTCCATAGGAATCAAACTCATCATCAAAAGGTATGTAATCTCATCTAATTCTTTTATGTTTAAAAATACCCCATGCCATGTTAGATAGGTTATGAACGTTGGAAAATTATTATTTTTGCATGTATTTAGACAAACATAGATCCAAGGTTTATTAGGGTTGCATGCACACTTAGGAAGTGTTAGATTGCTCAAAACCCAACAGTGGTATCAGAGCCTAGACTTGCTTGTTTGATACTTGATGCAAAATAGTGAAAAAGTCGAAATTTTTGTTGTCTGCATGATGGACTCACCAAGTCCATGGGGGGACTCGCCGAGTCCAAGGCAAAATTCATCCTACTCACCGAGTAGGTTCGTGCATTCGGCGAGTAGAACGTTCAGAATGCAGATTTTCGACTTTTGCTGCTGGAAACGGACTAGAAACTTTATCCTAAACTGTTTTGATGTTTTAAAACTTATTTTAGTTGGTGTAATCGTTGTTCTAATCCATTTACAATAGCATATATCAAAATTTCATGCTTTGTATGTGTTCATATAGTTGATAATCATGTTCATGTTCTTATGAATTTAGAAGATGATAGGAATTATTTGCTGAATTGTTTAGGATTAATTCTTGATAATTTATGTGTTTTAGTGGAGTCCATAATTTGTCCTCAAGTTATAGATATCCAAAGGTCACTTTTCTTTAACACACATTTAAAACACATAAGTTACATATGAAGAGTCTTCATTTTATGAACCTTTAATTCATAAGTTATGAAATGAAAAGTTTTGAAGAGTTACAAAACTTGCCCTCAAGTTTTGGAATTTGGAAAAGTTTCACACACTTTAATAAACTTTAATTCCAACACTTCGAATTTTAAAAGTTAAAATTCAACACTTATACTATTTATAACATTAATGGTTAATTATATATATATATATATATATATATATATATATATATATATATATATATATATATATATATGTATAAGAACAAGTCGTTTTACCGTTAGTAGGCCTCATTCACGAAGCCGGTCTATAAGGTGGGTATAAGGTTGTTGCCTATAAAATGACGACTTAATGGGTGTCCACTCTCACCCACCGCTTACTTGATCGGTGGAGGGTCGTTAGCCGAACGGGTAGGAAAATGCTTTAAATTCTCATTAAAAGTATAATGAATATTATAAAGTAACTAAATGTATTATTTAATTCCCAATCTTAGTTACTTTAGGAAAAATGTGAATTTGGTGCTAGCCCATGGAATTCACACTTTGTACCTTACCAAGTCGTTGGTGGAGCGTGTGTGGTTAACCGACACACTAACTTGGACTAGTAAGGATCACGAAGGGTGACTTAATGTTTTTCATAGATCAATGGAGCGTGTGTGGTTAACCGGCACATTGATTGGGTGATAATATTAAGGGTACCAAGTGAATTGATATGGTTATTCACACCTTGTTTTGTGATCCTCGGCATCCCAGTCACAAAATTTGAGAGGACACACTCGAGATTGAAACATGCCATTGAAAAGTTCAATGAATCTCAAAAGATCTAGGAATTTCAAATCCAATTAAAACCTAATAAATTATTTCGTTTTTCATGGTGGAAATTGGTGAATCGTCATTCGCCTACCTTCAAATATTTTATAGCTTGGATTACGGCATCCCTCTTCCAAATTATAAAATATTGTGTTGGGTCCTAGCCTTAATATTTCATATTGGGTGTTATATTAAGGACTTTGAATCAACTAACTTGATTTTCTCCCATTATAGATGTCTGGTTCAGACAACTATGATCTTCCCAAATCTCTTGAAGATGGTGTCCCTCAACATCATGCTTCACTTCCTCCACCTCCTCCAATTATTCTCCCTCACCCACAAGTTCTTGAAATGTTTAAAGTCACTCAATCCCTATTGGCAAGCATAGTCTATGTGTGCTCACATCTTGGAGATAAAGTCACATATTGACAAGCCGGGAGAGTTGGGTGTCAAAGTCTCGTGAAAGTTGGATGTTCAATCACTTTCTTAGTAACATAGTGAGTCTCTTTGGGACTACTATGAGGCAGACTATGACATGACCCTTAATGATGTTATCTTTTTTTCTTGGTGTTGTGGAATCAGCAATGATTCGGAACACCAGTAAAGCAAATTTGATTAAAAGAACAACTTCCCAAGTCTACATGTACATTGACAACGGTAGCATTGGATATCTAGAAAAGGATTTCTCTTCCCAATGGAAAGGGATCGGCTATAGTCAACTCGGTTGACCAAATAGTAAAGAGAAAGGCAAATTATGAGATAGTCTCATGTGCCATTACCAAAGGGTCCATGTGTTTTGTTGCCAAAGAAAGGGGCATTGGTTGCGAAGCTGCCCTATTCACCTGAAAGGTCATAAGGTTGATCAAGTCAAGAGGTTTGACTCTACTTCGGGTAAAGTCCATTGTCTAACTCTATTAAGTTCCTATTTGGAGATTCTTATTACATAATGTGAATGGGTCACATGCTGATGTTCTTAAGAATCAAAGAAAAGATAGGAAGCTAAAAGTAAGTATATGTTGATTCTGATTGGAAAGGTGGGTTTCGATCGCATGGTTCGACAATCAGAATTTTGAGCTGTTGCTTAAGAGTTATAATATATTGCTTATGAATAGATAACAACAAGGTTTTCATGTGGATTGTAAGGATAAGTTTTTCCGCAAAGTTTTAAAATAAAAGGAAAAAGGGTTTTAATTTTATTTATTTTAAAAAATATCCTTACAATGGCATCTGTGGAAAATTGTTGCTTATATGTTTCCAGTAATAGCAATATTTGAAAGTGGATTTGATTCTTTCATTTGTTTTAGTGTCTGAATTTACCAAATGAAGAAAGTTTTTCATCACCCAAGTTTCAATCGGACAGAAACTTGGAATCATACAAGTTGTATTGTATGATGAATGAGAATTTTCATCTTTGAAAATTAAGACTAATTCTTTGATCACATGTATATGTGAGTCAGTTAAAGGACTAAGGAATTAGGTACACTGGGTGTGCGCTAGTCAAGGTCCACCACAAAGATTGATTTGTCATGATTTACTAAAGATTAGTAAATATAATTATACTTGTAAGGTTAAGTATAAATCTGTAACATTGGAAAGGTTACAATGCATGACAAAACAAATGAGAAGAATCAAATTAGGCAGAAAGATAAAAGTTTCTCAAATCTGAAAGGATGGGAGAGTACTTTAGTATCGTATTTCATGATCATCTTAATGATTATGAAACCATATCACAAATTCATACTCTAAGGACGTCTTAGTGCATTGTTATGGCTAAGAAGAGAGGTCATGAATTTTTGGATTGGTTAAGATCGAGAAGATGAGTCATACTTCGTTCCAAAACAATTCTTAGAGTCATACTCCAAGATTGTAACATTGAGTGACATAAAGGAAGATTTATTAACACTAGTCAAATGTAAGAGTAAAATGTTTTCTACTCTTGTACATTTGAGATTGGTAAGTTGTGATGTCTTGGATGAGACAAAGACCAACTAAGACCAATTGTGTGAAGTGTTAGTCTTGATAAGAATCCACACTATCCCTTGAATATTTGTTTTGTCAAGGAATGGTTCTTGACTGGGAAACTTATATGTCAAGGGGACAGTGGGAGCCTTAAAGATCCTGAAAGAGTTTCAAGAGTTAATCAAGAGTAAAACCTGTAATTTATCACTAGTACACAACTTAAGGTTTGCAACCTATCGTGTTGACATAATTCTTATTTCTGTACCTACTTCAAATAAGTTGAATTTGCATGTGAGTTATCAGAGTTCAACTTGGAAGCATTGGTGGGCCTTGTGCTACCAAGGTGACAAGAAAATAAGATTGAACAAGTTTAATCCATGTAAGGTTGAATTTGTCACTAACCTTATCTTGTGATTATGGTTTTGACAAATTCACATGGATAGGAACTTATACACTATAAAATCTAAGTGTCATAAGGTTTCTCTCTGATTCATGAAAATGATGGTGAAGAAATGCTTTCACTAAGTAGATTTTACGTAGATATCAATTGTGTTATTTGCATTTTCAAAAGTCGTTAGTGGAGCGTGTGTGGTTAACCGGCACACTAACATGGACTTGTGAGAAATGGAAAAGGTCTAAGAAATTGAGACTATGATTAAGAAATCCCTTTTCATAGTTCTTGAAATTGCTTAGACACACATGTGAGCTATCTAAGAAAGGGTGTATGAATCTAAATTTCAGAAGTCCAGCAGATTTCTGGAAATCTGTCAGAGCTAGTGGGAGCATAAGTGTTGCAAGAAAATATAGAAAAACATTGCTAGCTTGCAATACTAATCATCATGTTAGTGGGAGCATGATAATTATGATTAGTATTGCAAGCTAGCAATGTTAATTATAGAAAAACAAAAGTTTCAATTCATGAAGTTGCAGGGGTTGAAAAAGTCATTTTGCTATAATTAAGGGAGAGGAAATTATACTTCATTTCAATTCTAAAGCTTAGATTAAGATTTTAATCATCTTTAGTCAAGGACATATATATGAATTTTATGTCTAAATGGTTCGACTTAAGGAAATTCTATATATATTGCGTTCTCAAAATTCAATTATGACTACGACATCCCTCTTCATAGTTAAATTTTGAAAACATGGCAAATAAAAAATATTGTAGCAAAAGACTGGTCTAGTATCATGTCTTTATGTCAAACATCATGAATCGTGTCCCATATGCTTCGGATATAGGATCGATTGCATGTGCTATAATATTCATCTTTTCTAAATTTTCCAAATGTTTAAGGCATTGAGAGGGGAAAAGTCTAGAACTGGATATGACTAAAGTGATTAAGCAATTGTCGAGGACAAATCTGAGGTTCGCCAAAGATTGGTTGCTCAAGGACATTTGGAAGTATAGTGTTAATTTTCGCAGGACCACATTGACATTTTCTGAAAAGAGGTAACTCTTGTTTGGAAGTGATAGTCAAAATGGGACTATGGAAATGTTTCCATAAGTGGAAGTTATTCAATCTATGTAAGATTAGAAAACCTTAATGCAAGAAGGATGTTCAAAGCAATGTACCTTGAATATGAGACTTCTGTTCCAT
Organism: Lactuca sativa; assembly: GCF_002870075.4. Lineage (NCBI taxonomy): Eukaryota > Viridiplantae > Streptophyta > Magnoliopsida > Asterales > Asteraceae > Lactuca > Lactuca sativa. The sequence continues at coordinate 309,281,454 of NC_056630.2, read as the reverse complement.
AGAAGTTGACCTTCTTTGGAATACTCTGTAATGACTGGTGACAAGGTTTTGGTGACTTTGTGAATAATCATTACAAGAGGAACATTGCATAAAACTTTAAAATCTAACAGGTTTTTTGGTAAATGATAGGAATCGGGGATTCTCACATTTACAATAAGGATTTGGGATTGTGAAATGAGTATCAATGGAATCATGTTCAATTGATCTACATCACAATGTAAGGATCATAAACAAACATAGTGTGCATACTTGGAGTATGGCATAACTATTGTTTAGAAAAACAAAGTGTACATGCTAGGAGCATGGGACGACTGTTGTTTTTATTCAAGTCTTAAGTTGATTGTTTGAAACATTATACAATGAATAATGTGTAATCAATATGGTGATAAATAAAAGGTGGTTCTATTTATATTCAAAAGGGTTCTGAGAACATGTTGGATTCGATTATTATTGTGTTTCACTTTGCATGTTTTGACTTCCAAAATAGCTAGGTTATTCTTTCCGAATGACTAAGTTATTTAAACACTCCACAGTCGTTCATATGTTGGAAGTAGGTATGAATCAAGACTGTCATGAATCGAGTTTGTAGATGGCTAAATGGCTTTAGTCATAGCAATGGTTGCTACAACATTCATGAGTGCTCATAAGTTATGAGTATTGGAATAAACCCACGTTCACTTGTATCACTTCATGGAATTTATCTCGAGTGATCGTGAGACGGTAATATCATATAAATCTTCAAACCTAGAGATATGAGTTGTTACCTATGAGTTGGTTGTGCATTGATTGCACGTAAACGCATCAGTAACTTGATGTTATAAAATGTGCCTTTGTGTACAATTCAACAAGTAGTAGAACAAGCATAGGAGTCGAAGTTTATCTGTTCTTCTAGAAATAGAAGCGATATCTGGGCCCCTCGATGATTTTGTTGTGACCTATGTACCGGCCGGTCAGAACTAAATTGATGTGTTCGATTAAGTTCTTTATCAAACAAATCGAAAATCGGGAAACAAACTGTTGGACAATAAGTATGACGTTGTTCCATGTATTTGTCCGGCCGATATCATGAGAACAGAGGATTATATGATCACTTATCTAAAATGGCGCTTCATAGTTCAACAGAGTTTTCGAGAGCTACGATTGCTGGTTGGTTCCTGAAGTAAGATACGCAAATATAGTTATTAGACTTATCCAAGTGGGAGTCTGTTGGATAAGGTGTCTAAGTCCATAACTTATTTGGTATATACTTGACCCGACCCGGCATGGTCCATTTGGGTTGCATTTCATCCAAACTATTTATGGATAATTTTATGAGAGTTATACACATATGTTTATTAATATATTGTAAGTTATAATATATTACTATGAAGTTATTTAATTAGTGTTAGTGTTAAATTAATTATGAATTAATTTAGAGATTAAAAGGAAGACTAATTAAATTGTGGGCTATTGTTTTATATGGTGTGGGCTAATACTCATTAGTTAATGGGCTAGGCTTATATGGAAGTCCATGGATGATCCATGGAGCCTTTATCCCATGGATCCTTGGGAAAGGAAAAGTCATGGGTTATTAGGGTTTCACCCTAGTCATGTACACTATATAAGCATGCTTATGTTGCATGAAATAGACACTAGTGTAACTAGAAAGTATGTGTGTTTGTGTGTGACCGATTTTATAAGTGTGTATACACTCTCTCAAAGTTTTCCAAGAGTTTGTGGTGATTTGTGATTCCATTTGAGGCATTCACACTATTGGTGCTTGGCCCTCAAACTCCTTAGGAATCAAACTCATCATCAAAAGGTATGTAATCTCATCTAATTGTTTTATGTTTAAAAATACCCCATGCAATGTTAGATAGGTTATGAACCTTGGAAAATTATTATTTTGCATGTATTTAGACAAACATAGATCCAAGGTTTATTAGGGTTGCATGCACACTTAGGAAGTGTTAGATTGCTCAAAACCCAACAATACCCTCACATATTCAACGCGATCATCCGATCAAGAATTTCATTGGCTAGCTGGGTGATCGTGTTAAAACAAGAAGTCAGAGTGGAGATGTTAATACATGTCTCTATTCTTGCTTTATCTCTCAACCATAGAATGTTGAAATGGATTTGAATGAGCCCAGGTGGGTAGATACTATGCACGAAGGATTAAATCAATTTTAAAAGCTCGGGGTTTGGATGCTGGTTGAATTGCCTAAGGGCAAAAAGTCTCTTGACACTCGGTGGGTATATCACAATAAGCAGGATGATTCCAGAGTGATAATGCGAAATAAGGCGAGATTGGTTGTTTGTGGGTTTAGACAGGTCGAGGGTCTTGACTACACTGAGGTTTATGCTCCAGTGGCTCGCTTGGAGGCTATCCGTATCTTCCTTGCATACACTTCCTACATGAACTTCACCTTTAATCAGGTGGATGTCAAGGCAACCTTCTTGATTGGCAAGGTAAAGGAAGAAATCTATGTCGATCAACCCCCTAGGTTTGTCAACTCGAAGTTTCCTAATCATGTCTACAAGTTGGACAAGGCATTATATGGCTTACATCAAGATCCTCGAGCATGTTATGCAACTCTTACAAAGCACTTGCTTAAACATGGATATTGTCGTGGCACTATCGATCAAACTTTTTTCATCAAGCATGTGGGTAATGATCAGATTCTAGTTCATATCTATGCTGACGACATTATCTTCGGGTCTACAAGTCCGCAGCTATGCAAAGAGTTCGAATGAGTGATGAAAAAGAGGTTTGAGATGAGTTCGTTAGGCGAAACGACTATGTTTTTGGGGCTTCAGGTCCAACAAAGATCCACCGGAATCCTGCTCCATCAAGCAAAGTATGTAGAGGATATACTTGAGAAGTTCGGGTTTCAAGACGTAAAACCTGCCTTCATGCCAATGGCTGAGAGACCCCTGCTGACTCTAGATACTGATGGCGAATCCATAGATCAAACTCACTACAAATCGATGATCAGTTCGTTGATGTATCTAACTGCAAGTCGTCCAGACATCATGTTTGTGATGGGTTTGAGCCATAAGAACTTTCCTATGTGCACATGCAAACCCTAATTGCTTTGATCTAGGTTTCTCTAATTGAACATGCATTGTATCCAAGACTTACAATACTATATCTAGTGTAAACAATTGAATCTAATCATATAAATTTGGATCTAGAACAATACCTTGGATTATTTGCTTGATACTTCTTCTTCTTGGAGCTTAGAGTCACAATTGTCACTCCTCTAATGGCTTACAAACACCAACTAGCAAGAGAATGATCTTGAGAGAGAGAGAGAGGAGGGTGAGAAATTGGCTCTAGGGTTCCTTGCCTTGCATGAGTGCCGATTTCCCTCACCCAAGGGATCTATTTATACTATGAGCTATTAGGGTTTCACCTTTAACCCTAATTGAATAACTTAGGCCCTAAGCAATCCAAGATCCTCCTAGATACTAGGCTTGGACGATTTTATGGCCTCCAAAACCTAAAATCCATCCACCCTTATATCCATAAGGATACATAGGTCAAAACACAACTATCACACATTTGACAGTTTATGCCTCTATATTCAATTAACCTCTTTAAGTCACCAAATTAATTCTCAATTAATATATGACTTATATTAATCAAATAACATTATTATTACTTTAATATATTATTCTCATAATATATTAACAATAATATCTCTTCTCTCTTAACAAATCATCCTGTCAAGTTTCTATGGTAAAGGCAACCCAAAAGGACCATGCACAACCGGGTCAAGTACTTACCAAATATAGTTACAGCCTTAGACACTAATCCAACAGTCTCCCACTTGGATAAGTCTAGTAACTATATATGCAAACACAATCCGATTAGCAATCATAGCTCTCAAAGACGTTGTCAAACTCCGATCTTATCAGTATCCTGTCCTTTAGATAAGGGATCGTACAGTCCTCTGTTTAGATATTATCCGGATAATCTTATGGAATTTATTGTCCAGCATTTGGTTTCTCGATCTCAGATTCATTTGACATAGAACTTAATTGAACACATCAATTTAGTCCTGACCGGGCCCGACACATAAATCAAATCAAATCATCGAGGGGCCCTGATATCGCTTTTACCCTCTTAGGATAAAAGTAACTGATAAACTTCGACTTATATGCATTTATTATTTACTAATCAATCATACACAACAATGCATTTTATGACATCAATTTACTGATGCGGTTTCACATTATCAATGCACAACCAATTAATAAACAATAAACCATATATCTTGGTTTTAAGACCATATGATATTATCATCTTGCGATCACTTGCGTCACATTCCATAAAGTGATTCCAGCAAGCGCGGGTTTATTCCAATGCTCAAAACTTGTTCATAAGCACTCATGAACGTTGCAGCAAACCATTGCTATGTCTAATACCGTTTAGACAATCTGCACACCAATTCATGACAATCTTCATTCATACCTACTTCCAACATATGAACGATTGTGGACCATTTGAATAATTCGATCATTCTTAGTAACTCAATTACTCAGGAAGTCAAAACATGCAAAGTGAAACAATAGTTAAACAATTAACATAAGACAGTAGCTTTACTTATAAATAATACTCCTTTATTTTATCATCTAATGTCAATTACATTTATCTATTACATGTTTCCAAAACTATCTAATCTAAACTAATATCGTCTTTCAGCCCAATGCTCCTAGCGTGCTGCAAATGCTTAACCCTCCTCAGTCCCTTCGTAAGCGGATCTACTGGGTTATCCTCTGACGATACCCTCTTTATTACGAGGTGTCCTTCTTCTACTCGATGTCTAATAAAGTGATATTTTCTGTCGATGTGTCGAGATCTACCATGATCCCTCGGTTCCTTGGTCAAGGCAACCGCTCCTTCATTATCACAGAAAATTTCCATAGGCTCCTTTATGGTAGGCACAACTCCAAGATCACCAATGAACTTCTTCAACCACATCGCCTCCTTTGACACTTCACTTGCTGCAATCTACTCTGATTCGCACGTTGAATCAGCTACGGTTTCTTGTTTGGTACTTTTCTAAGTCACTGCTCCTCCATTAAGGGTAAAGACCCAGCCCGACTGCGAACGGTAGTTGTCTCTGTTGGTCTGGAAGCTGGCGTCACTATACCCTCGCACATTTAAGTCATCACTCCCTCCGAGGACTAAAAACCATTCTTTGGTCCTCCGATGGTACTTAAGTATATTCTTGACCGCAATCCAATGAGCTCTGCCAAGGTTCCCTTGATATCTACTCACCATGCTCAAAGCAAAGGCTACATCAAGGCGAGTACAAGTCATAGCGTACATGATTGAGCCAACTGCGGAAGCGTAGGGTACTCGGCTCATCTCAGCTATCTCGGCTTTTGTACTCGGACTTTGAGTCTTACTCAATTTGACATTACTTTGTATCAGTAGTTCTCCTTTCTTCGAGTTTTGCATACAAAAACGTTTTAGTACTTTATCCAAGTAAGTATTCTGACTAAGTCCTATTAGTCTCTTACTTCGTTCTCTCACTATCCTTATTCCCAAAATATAGGAAGCCTCTCCGAGGTCCTTCATTGCGAAGCACTTCCCGAGCCAGGACTTAACCTCCTGCAAAGTCGGGACATCGTTTCCTATGAGCAGTATGTCATCGACATACAAAACGTGGAAGCTAACTATACTCCCACTGGTCTTGAAATATACACATGATTCATCTTCAGTTCGTACAAATCCAAACTCTTTGACTTTCTCATCGAAGCAAAGATTCCATCTACGAGATGCTTGCTTAAGTCCATAAATGGACTTCTCAAGCTTGCACACTCCATTAGGATGCTTCAGATCGACGAAACCCTCTGGCCGAGCCATGTAAACATCCTCAGCCAACTTCCTATTAAGGAAAGCGGTCTAGACATCCATCTACCATATCTCATAATCATGAAATGCAGCAATGGCTAGCATCACCCTAATAGACTTTATCTTAGCAACCGGTGAGAAGGTCTCATCATAGTCAACTCCGCGAGTTTGAGTAAAACCCTTCGCAAACAATCGTGCCTTCTACGTTTGCACATTCCCATCCACGTCGTTCTTCTTCTTGACGATCCATTTGCACCTAACCGTCTTACGTCCTGGCACATTGTTAACCAAATTCCAAACTTGGTTGTCATACATGGACTGAATCTCGTTGTCCATCGCCTCTTTCCATTTTATAGACTCTAGGCCTGCTATGGCTTCCTTATAGCTATTAGGTTCATCTAGATTTATTAGTGTACCATCACTAATATACGTATCCCCTTCGGTAGTAATATGAAAACCATAAAACTGGGGTTGAATTCTAACTCTTTCGGAATGTCTAAGAGGTAAGGACTCGTCAATCGGTTCAACCGGAGTTTCCTCCTCGAGTTGAGTGCCAGTGTTAGAGGTTCCTTCATCGCTCGACTCTTGAATCTCTTCAAGATCGATTTGCCTCCCACTGTTCCCTTGGCTTATGAGTTCTCGCTCTCGGAAAACCCCTCTCCTCGCAACGAAGACAACAGTGTCACTCGGTCTATAGAAGAGATATCCAAAGGATTTCTACGGTTAGCCAATGAAAATACATCGCTTACTACGAGGTTCGAGCGTGTCGTGAGTTTCTCGTCTTACGAAAACTTCACAGCCCCAAACCTTGATGTGTGCCAACGAGGGAGCTTTCCCTGTCCACATCTCGTGAGGTGTTTTGGCAACCTTCTTTGTAGGGACTCGGTTAAGGATATGGGCGGCAGTCTCTAAGGCATGCCCCCATAATGAGATAGGTAGTGAAGCACGACTCATCATAGAATGAACCATGTCTAACAGGGTTAGATTACGCCTTTCTGCCACACCATTCAACTGCGGTGTCCTAGGTGGCGTCAATTGCGAAACTATTCTGCATTCCTTGAGATAGTCATGGAATTCAAGACTTATGTACTCTCCTCCTCAATCGGATTGAATCATCTTGATTTTCCTGCCCAATTGATTCTCCACTTCATGCTTGAACTCTTTGAACTTTTCAAACGTTTCTGACTTGTGCTTGATTAAGTAAATATACTCATATCTACTATAATCATCGGTGAAAGTCACGTAGAAGCGGTTCCCATCCTTTGTGGTGGATCTAAAGGGCCCACACACGTCGGTATGTATGAGATCCAATAAACCATCACCCATCTCACAAGTGCCAGTGAAGGTTGACTTGGTCATCTTTCCAAGTAAACAAGATTCGCACGTGTCATCTTCCCTAAGGTCGAATGACTCCAACACTCCATCCTTTTGGAGTTGGGCTATGCGCTTCTTGTTCACATGTCCAAGACGAAAATGCCACAAGGACGCTTTATCCTTACTATTGGAAGAATCCATACACAACACATCATTTCCTAGGTTATCTACAACCATAACAGTTTCATAAATTCCATTACAAGGCATTGCTTCAAAATATAAAACACCATTTAGATAAGCATAAATCGAACCATTCTCATTATTAAACGAATATATAAATCCTTTTCTAAATAAACCATGAAAAGAAATGATGTTTCTTGCCATATCTGGTGAGTAGCAACAATTATTTAAATCTAAATTCAATCCATTACTAAGCACTAAAGAATACAATCTAATCTTGGTTACAGGCGACAATCTTCTGTTCCCCACGATTACATTTATTCTTCCAAGCTCCACATCCCTATTTCTTCCTAGTCCCTGCAAATCATAACAAATATGGTAACCACACCCTGTATCAAGAACCCAAGAAATAGCATGAGATGAATCATTAGATTTAATTGTGTAAATACCTGCGAAATATGGCTTGATCTTCCCATCCTTGATGGCTTACAGATATTCCAGGCAGCTTCTCTTCCAATGCCCTATTTTGTGGCAATGATGGCACTCTACCTCCTTTGGGTTTGGGTTGGGATTAGCAGGATCAACCTTGGTCCCAGTAGAAGAGGAACCATCTTGGGACTTTCCCTTGTAGTGTTTCTTCAAAGAAGCCTTCCTCTTCTTGCCCCTTCCCTGCCCAATAGCCAAAACAGGAGCAGCGGATGGATTGGGAGTTGGTGCAACAGACTTGTCCTTTAGGTTGCTCTCAGTAGTCCTTAAGAGCCCTTGGAGTTTACTTAGGGTGACCTTTTCCTTGTTCATGTGGTAGGTCATCCTAAATTGGTTGTAGCATGAGGGCAAGGAGTGACGAACAATGTCGATAGACAAATCTTCCCCAAAATTGGTATTCAACTTGCGAAGATGATCGACATACCTTTGCATCTTTTGCAAGTGCACGGTTAGAGACTCTCCCCTTCCCATTTTAGCAGTGATCATATTCGTTATGATCTCATACCGCTCTTGCCTCGCACTTTGGTGATATCTCTCTATCAAGTATAGATGCATCTCATAAGGATACATGTCCTCATAGGACTTTTGGAATTCGGAGTTCATTGTGGCTATCATGATGCAATGGACTTTTGTTGCATCACGTTCATGTCTCTCAAACACAGCCGTTTCTTCGGGAGTAGCAGTTTCTGCATTGATCTTCCCGAGCTTCTCATCCAGAACATACTCTTTGTCCTCGTAACGCGCGATTGTGCGAATGTATCTTATCCATTCGCTAAAGTTCGAATCATCGAAATTCACTTTTTAACAAAGGCTCATTAGTGTGAATGAGCTAGCAGCAGCGTTGTTTTCGTTGGACATCTACAAATAGAAAGGAACAAAGTTGATTAGAATTAAGTCCTTAATTATCACCCAAAATGAAAACTTAGGGCTAGGACCCAAAAATATTATTTACACATTAGAAAAGGGGTGTCGTGATCCAACACGCAAATAATTTGGAGGTAAGTGAATGACGATTCACTAATTCTTCACCATGAAAACATAAGCTTTAAGTTTTAAATGTATTGAGAATTCCTAGATTTCTCTGAGATTCATTGAACTTTTCAATGGCATGTTTAAATCTCGATATGCCCCTCTAGTTTGTGGCTGGGATACCGAGGATCACAAAGCGGGTGTGAATAATAATGCAAATCTACATGGTGCCTTCATTGTTACAATCACCTATTCGATGTGCCAGTAAACCACACACGCCCCACCGAGCTATGACAAACAATGAATCACTTTTTGCCACCTTTGCTTAGAACCAATTAGTGTGCCGGTTAACCACACACGCTCCACTAACATCTAAACAAGGGTGCAAAGTGTAATTTCATGGGATTGCACCAATTCACTTTTCCTAAAGTAACTAAGATTGGGAATTTTATAAAATAGTTTAGTTACGTTAAATAGATTCATTATGCTTATTAATGAGAAAAGGTTTGCCCTATCCTACCCGTTCGGCTAATGACCCTCCACCAGTCAAGCAAGCGGTGGGTGTGAGTGTACACCCATTAAGCGCCATTTTATAGGCAGCAACCTTATACCCACCTTATAGACCGGCTTCGTGAATGAGGCCTACTAACGATAAGACTAGCATTTTAATCATATATATATATATATATATATATATATATATATATATATATATATATATATATATATATTAAGCTTGTAATAATATATTAGTATAGTGTTGAATTTTAAACTTGTAAAATTCTAGGGTTTGAAATTTAAATTATTCAATTTAAACTTTTAATCACAAAACTTAAATTTCAAAACTTGAGGACAAGTTTTAAACTTTTCAAAACATGAGGATCAAATAAGCAAATAATATAAATCAACTAATTAGATTATCTCAATTTGATCTTATATAATATTACTTGCAAAACAATTCACTAATTCAATTCAAATAATCAATTATTATCATATAAGGAAATTATTATTCAACTAATTGGTAATTATCTTTTGTTAGATCAAGAACATACTCATATATTTGATTAAAATCAGATTTTAATGACCCAAAACAATTAAGGCAATTATCCTCAAGTAAAACAACAAGAAATCCCGAAACTACCTCATTCTGACGCTCGAACTCGCCGAGTTCCTCTATGGACTCGCCGAGTTGGAGCTACTCACCGAGTCCACAGTGGAACTCGCCGAGTTCATCAGGAAAAATCACAAAAATCGATTTTTTCAAGCAACAAGCAATCAACTAATGCATCAATTCAATAGAAATCAATCAAAGATCTGATACCACTGATGGGTTTGAGCCATAAGACCTTAGCTATGTGCACATGCAAACCCTAATTGCTTGGATCTAGGTTTATCTAATTGAACATGCATTGTATCCAAGACTTACAATACTAGATCTAGTGTAAACAATTGAATCTAATCATATGAATTTGGATCTAGAACAATACCTTGGATTACTTGCTTGATACTTTTTCTTCTTGGAACTTAGAGTCACAATTGTCACTCCTCTAATGGCTTACAAACACCAACTAGCAAGAGAATGATCTTCAGAGAGAGAGAGAGAGAGAGAGTGACAGAGAAAGGAGGGTGAGAAATCGGCTCTAGGGTTCCTTGCCTTGCTTGAGTGCCGATTTCCCTCACCCAAGGGATCTATTTATACTATGAGCTATTAGGGTTTCACCTTTAACCCTAATTGAATAACTTAGGCCCTAAGCAATCCAAGATCCTCCTAGATACTAGGCTTGGACAATTTTATGGTCTCCAAACCCTAAAATCCATCCACCTTTATATACATAAGGATACATAGCTCAAAACACAACTATCACACATTTGACAGTTTATGCCCCTTTATTCAATTAACCTTTTTAAGTCACCAAATTAATTCTCAATTAAGATATGACTTATATTAATCAAATAACATTATTATTCCTTTAATATATTATTATCATAATATATTAACAATAATATCTCTTCTCTCTTAACAAATCATCCTGTCAAGTTGCTATAGTGAAGGCAACCCAAAAGGACCATGCACAACCAGGTCAAGTACTTACCAAATATAGTTACAACCTTAGACACTAATCCAACAGTTTGCAGTTTGTCAATGCGCACGCTATCAGGCTAATCCTAAACTTTCACATCTTATTGCTGTCAAAAGAATCTTTCGGTATCTCAAAGGCATCCCAAATATGGGTCTTTGGTATCCGAAAAATTCTGAATTTGATTTATATGCATTTACTGACAGTAATTATGGAGGTTGTGAGTTTGACAGGAAATCTACATCAGGTGGATGTCAATTCCTTGGTGATTGGTTGGTGTCTTGGCAATGCAAGAAACAACACACCATCTCAACCTCAACAGCAGAAACATAATATGTTGCTGCCTCTGCTTGTTGCTCTCAAGTCATATGGATCCAACATCACCTGTTGGATTACGGTTTGAACTATTTAGAAACCCCTATATTTTTTGATAATGAGGTTGCAATTCAGATTTCTAAAAATCCAGTCCAGCACTCGAAAACCAAGCACATTGACGTTAAAATTCATTTCATCATATATTGTTATGAGCGTTAGCTCATTCGGCTGGAACAGGTTCCCACTGCTAATAATATGACGAATGTATTCACAAAGCCGTTTAACAAATCTTGATTCGATGTGCTTGTGAGTTTTTTTGAAAATGATATGTTTTGTGGACTAATTTTTGTTTTAGGTTAGTTTAAGTTTGGGTATTTTAATTTCCTACTCACCGATGCACAAATTTAGAGGGAGAAATAAACAAGATAAAAAAAACAAACAAAAATTACAAAATTAAAAAATCCAAAAACATTATAAAATCAAAAAATTAAAAATATATTGCTGATAGTTTCTATTTGTAGGTGATGCGCTGAGAAGTGATATAATCATGTGATAACAGACAATCTGAATCTGTGTAAGTTGCCAAAGTCGAATTGTCTGAGCTCTGTGCTCGATGCGTTGGTAGGCACGAAAGTTTTCAAAATGGACTTGACTAGGATCAGATGAACTTAAGGAATCTAGAGACCTGACAAATCAATGATCTAGATAGTTTCATTTAGCTCGACAATACGACGCCTAGGTAGGTTGAGCAGAGAGATATACATGAGAATCTGCGGATACATTAAACAATCTGTATTTAGAAATGTGGATTAACTTTTCCTCTGTGTGGATTTTGTCCTTAATTTCGGTATTGACGGGGTAACTGGGGAATTCCGATAAATTAGGTCTGTGGAAAATTATTTTCTTTCTTTATATCTGTTAGTCATATGTTGCTTCCTCTGCTGATTGGAAGAGATCTAACCTGGATTGCAGCATATGCAACTCTGTCTCTATGCATCCTCTTCTATGCTATTCTTCCTACCTGTTAGTCATATACTGTCTCCTTTGTGTGATTAACAATCTGACCTGGTACACAGTATATGCAACCTTCTACTTCTCAATCCCTCTAAACTCTAGTTAGTCATATGTTTCACTCTCTGCGTGATTGGAAGAGATCTGACCTGAGTGTACAACATATGCATTCTAAATCTGTCTTCCTTCTTAATGATTGTCTGCTCACCTGAAGTAAGGAGTATTCTGGAAGTCCTTGATTATTGGAGTATAACTGGAAGCGGGAAACACGTTCTAATACAATTAAAATTGAACACTTTATAGGTTGTTCGTAGATCTCGCTGCTCAATTTAAGTGGACAACAATATCCTTGGTCTTCATCAGCTGAATGGTCTTTTAGGAACATTATCTAAGTTCATAAGATCTAAGGTCTTGTCACATATAGTATGTCCTCAAGTTTATCAAAACTTTTCGTGTTTAAGTGGACCACAATACCGGCGATCGACCAAACATGGACGTGAAAGCAGAAGTACCGATAAGTGGACTAAGGTTGTCTAACAACTCTGATCCCAATATCACAAAGTTATTTTTAGTATTAGTTGAGGTGAAATTAGTTTTAATTCATTTTAAAATCTCAATTTCATTTTTTATTTTTATTTTTATTTTTATTTTTATAAAAAAAAAATTTAATTTTTTTAGTTTTTTTTTTTAAATTAGTTTTATTTTTATTTTTATTTTTAATTTCCTATTTTATTTTATTTTATTTTATTTTTCTCAAACTATTTTACTTTTAATAAGTTTTGGGGTATTGGACTTCATTTTATACATTGTGGATTGCACTCCATAGCACTTGGACTAGGTATATAAGAAAGATCATCAGCCGAAAACTACTCCACCCCTCATTTTACCGTTCTCGGTTGCAAACTCTCGTCTTCTCTCTCTCTCTCTCTAAAATTTATTCGTAAAATTTCAAGAAATTGATCCGTTAACTTTGAAGGTATACTAATTCCGATCATAGATATGTGATTCTCGCATCAAATCGAAGGGCATTGAGGGTTTAATCGACGAAAAATTAAACTCGATGTTTACGGCCAACCATTTACGGCCGGTTGTTTACGACCGGGCGTTTACGGTCGCAAACTCTATCTTGACTATAAACTTTGTTTTTGGTCAAACTGCTTCTAATTTTGAAATTTGTAAAATAAGAATAACATTAATTCTTAATGATCAAATAAATTGTTTTTTCTCACTTGGCCTGTTTTAGTGCAGATTGTAATCGCGGAACTCAAGTTTGCTGACAATCACAATCTGGCTATCCTTTTGGCTGACCCTCCTGTTGCCCACGGAGAATTCAAATCAATGATACATGGATTGAGAGAATGTTGTCTGTCTACTACAATGACTGTTAATCCAACTATATTTCAAGGCCTAATAAAAGAATTCTGGAAGACAACAGATGTCAAGAAAGGAAGTGATGGCTCTGTTTCTGTTGAAGCTACATTCAAAGACTGCAAAATTATCATCACAGAAAAGTTCATCAGGGATGTGCTCAAAATTGACGATCAATCAACCTTCCCCTCTGAGATTGAGATTTATCAAGTTGAAGAATTTCTTATTAAAATAGGATATGAAGGTGTTTTCCCTCTAACTTTGAAGAAGCTGCTGCCACTTTTCTGGAGATTTTTAGCTCATGTCTTTGTGAGTTGTATTTCCGGAAGAAAATCTGTTGCATATGAAATTTCTTTCAGAAATACTGGTGCCATCATCTCTCTGGCTGCAGGACTGAACTACAATTTCTCCAAATTCATCCTAAATGAGTTGATTGCAAATATCCAAGCAAAGACAAGGGACAAGTTCTTGTTGTACCCTTGATTCATTCAAATTTTCATTAATGAACAATTTCCTGGAATGACCAACGAAGGTGAAACCCTCGATATGAAGCCACTTGGACCAAACACCGTTGGTTTAATGAAGCAAAACAGAAAGGGAAAATCACTTTTCAAGGAAAGTATCCCTTGGTGAAGTTCGACTTGTTTGCCGATTCATGTGAGGCTTCTGAGTCTCATGTATCATCTGATCGCATGACCTCTGAAGACGATATCATTTCTGAAGATGATGTTATTCCAGTTTCTGATCACGAAGATAATGTAGATACACATGTTTCCATTGTAGCTGAAGAGCATAATCTACATTCGGTACAAGTTGAGAGTGATAACATCGAGGGAAAGACAGAGGATGCGACAGAGAACGAAGAAGATGATGGTGATTATTTTTCTAATTTAGATCTTACTAGTTTTGACAAGGATGTTATTTCCTTGAATTTTGGAGGCAATGAAAAGCTTTTGTCAAATGAAGACCACTATACATTCTTTGACAATATCTATGATGTTGCTCATCCAGCAACGGAGACAAGGGAGACAGAAGATGCTCTTGAAACAACACCTCCTTCTTCTAATCAAATGACTGACACTTCAACTCCTATGGAGACAACCTCAGGGATTCCTCCCCTTGAGGATGTCATTCCTACTGCTGAACCAACAGTAAGTGATTCATTAATGAATCAGATCTCCTCACCTCCATTAAAGAGGAGAAGATGCGATCCAAGACAGGGAGTTCTTGTTCCTGATCTGTCTCAAGGCCTTCCGAATCAACCAATAACTATTTCTTTTGCTGCTACTTCATCTATTCCATCCAATGAAGGTCCAAGTACTATTTTTGATGTTGGTGGTCCTTCAGCTCCCTAGAATCATCTCCTCCCAGGCCTTATCATGAAGTTGTCTCTTAGATACTTGCTTTACATCTGGCCCAAGAACAAAGCTCAGAGCCTTCCTCCCGAGCTAAAGGAATTTCTATTGAGGAAGGCCACTCTGGAGAAGATTACCCACTATTCTTGTACTTCAAAAGGAGATCAGCGTGCTTAATCAGAAGAATATTGAGCTTGATATCTGTTTGGCCAATCTTGAAGCTGAAAAGGCCCAAATTAAAATATGTGTTGCAGATCTTGTAGCCGATAAAACTCTAAAAATCTCAACAAATTTATGATCTGCAAACACACATGGGAATGCTGACTGCATGTTATTTTGATCTAAAGAAGAAGATGGCAGAGGAGTTTGGCAACAAATTCAAATCCAGTGCCAACCAATCATCTGCTCAAGATCCCCCTGTTAACCCGCCCACTGAAAGAACATCTTGGGTCGTTGATCGATTTGAGACCGAACCAGTTCAAGCACCAAATGTAGTTTCTCTTAAATGTGCAAAAATTGAAGCATTTGACAAGAAAAAGCAAGTACTGTTCAAGAAGAGCTAAGACCAAAATGCTTCTGGAAATCAGCCCTCAATCACCGTCACTAACCTTGAAAGAAAGAAATTTGGACATGAGTACGGTGACCGAACATGAATTGTCTCATGGGGCTTTCATGACGGGCTAAACATCTGGTTAGTGAGACGCTAAAGAAAAAATGTGGAGTACTACAAAGACTTCCATGATTTCGGTTCCTGGACTAGGGTTGATCTTTCAGAACTAGCAAGTACTCCATTCGTGAATCCTTCTAGAGATCTAAAGGAAACTCATTTCAAACTGTTATTGGAGGACCAAGTAAAGAAGGGATTTTCTGGAATGAAGACTGCTTATTCTTTTTTTAAAATATTCCCTAAAGTACTGGTTCCCAAGACAAAAAAGCCTTTTCAGACTGTTAAGTAGCCACCAACCAATCAAGTCAAACAAATTTCGGTGCTGCAAAACTTCAGTGATGGATCTCTTGCTAAAATGCTTTACAGAGTGTATGATGAAACAACTGCGACTGCTATCATAAAATTCAAATATAGTTGCTTTCACCTATATGACAAAAGAGACCTACTTCAATTTGAAAATGAGATATTCATCAATTGTCTCTACATCAGATCAAGGTGGCTGAAGAGATTTTTGAGTCTGCTGCGAAGGAGTTAACATCAATGGTCGCCGAGATTATTGCAAAAGAGATGTGGCAAGGGGCAATGGGGGGTCCGACGTGCTTATAATTGAAAAAGACTGAGTGTCGGCTAGCCCCAAACCAAGGGGGAGATTTAAGGGTCCATTTAATGGTTTGGGCTAGGCTATTTAATGTATAGTTCTTTTGATTCTTTTGGATGTAATTGATGTGTTTTTGGTGAGTTTACGGCCATAGATAGTTTATGGCCGTAAACCTGTTTACGGCCATGACTTTTCCCCTATATATAATGAGTCTCTGAGTCTGTTAGTTGTTTTTGATGGTTCACTATTGTTTACGGTCTTTAGTGTCTGTCCGAGTTGTACTAGATGTTTTTTCTGATATAAATGTGTGCAAGATTTGGTTTAATAGTCTTCCTCTCAATTCTTATCTTGTTTGATTGTTAGATTGCTTGATCACTGGTTAAGATCCTTGTTTCTAGCACCCGACAAAATCATAATCTCCCGTCACGTCACCTTTGATGAGACTATTTTTCCTTTCAGTTCTGTCACCCTGACATACCTCCATCCTATGAATTTCTTGACACAAATACTTCTCCTATGGCTCATAAATTTCATATAACGGGAACACCCAACTTCAATACATAATCACACGTTCCCGCTGCCCCATCGTCAAAAACTATCGAGCATGTCTTGTCTCTGACATCTTCCTCTTTGATGTCCCCCTCTTTTGCTGATGAAGTTTCTCAACTGGGTATCCATCCCTCCTCGACTGCCCCAGAACCTATTGTTGATCACAGTACTTTCGACTCTTCTCCTATCAATCATGGACCCACTATTCCCCATGGATTTCCTACTCTAATACCCTTGGTAACTACTGCCACCTCTCAACATCCTATGAGAACCCACACCAAACTGTATATCTTAAAGCCCATCCATCTTCTCAAACTCTTCACAAAATATCAATTAGAGTCCAAAATTCCTCACTCCTATTCCCAAGAAATTAAGGATCCAAATTGGCTTACTGCAATAAGTGAAGAATATAATGCTCTTATTGCTAATGGTACGTGGAAAAAATTACCCCACCCCGTAAATGTTAATATTGCTAATTTTATCTGGTTCTTTAAGAAGAAGCATAATGTCGGTGACACCCTAGCTCCCTATAAGGGTCGTTTGGTGGCCAACGGGAAAAGCCAACAATCTTGCATCGATTGTGACGAAACTTTTAGCCCGATTGTTAAGCCGACCAACATACACACGTTTTGAGCTTAGTTATTTCTCATCACTGGCCGATTCATCAGCTTGATGTCAAAAATGCTTTTCTCCATGGGCATCTTAAGGAGACAGTATACATGTATAAACCAACATGGTTCAAGGACCGAGCTCATCTAGACAACATTTTTCATCTTCAACACTGTCTTAATGGATTGAAGCAAGCTCTCAGAGCTTGGTACCATCAGTTTGCTTAGTTTGCTACTCGACTTGGCTTCTTCAACAAACGTTGCGACTCATCTCTATTTATTTAACGCAAAGGCAAAGATATTGCATTTCTGCTCCTATATGTTGACGAAATCGTTCTTACGACATCATCTACGACCCATTTACAAAAAATATTTTTTCTCATATCTTTGGGCCCCTCGGTGATTTGGTGTTGACATTATAGTGATGGGCCCAACCAGGACTGAAGTGATGTGTTTAATTAGTAGTCTAATGAGGTCATCACAAATCAAGAAATCGGGAAACAAAATTTTAGACTTGAGATTGAATGTAATCAATGTCTCATTTACATATGATATCTTGAAGAACAGAGGAATATTTGAATACTTATCTTAGGGCCAATGTCTAATCAGATCAAAGTCTGGCAATTGCTTTGGAAAGCATGCTTTGTTGTTTGATTTAGAAGATATACTTGCAATTATAGTTATAGACTTATCCAAGTGGGAGACTGTTGGATTAGGTGTCTAAGCCAATAACTAAATTGGTATATACGTGAATTAAAAGCAAAGTCCTTTTGGGTTGCCGTCAAAACTAATAAATTTTGGAGAGAGAGGTTGATCTATTGAGTTAAAATATGATTAATAAATAGCAATAAATAATTTCTTAATATATTATGAGATTAATATAATAATTAGAAATAGTATTCTTTTATTAATAATTAATTAGGAGTTAATTTTAGGGTTGATTGTATTAATTAAAAGTGTAGGGGCTTAAGCTGTATTTGTTTAATAGTTAAACAAGAGAGGTTCCACAAGGTCATTTTTGTGCTCTTATCACCTCATTGCTCAGATAAGGAAACCCTAGCCGTGATTTACTACTTCCTCGTGTGTGTCAGCTTAGAAGGTCATTTTTGTGCTCTTTTGGATGGGTTTTGAAGTTTGAAGATGTTGGAGTAAAGGGAGAAGCAATAGATCCGACATCTAGTTGGTTTTGGTAACCATTTGGAGGTAAAAAGTCTTTACCTTGACCTCTTATTTCTTAGATCTTCCCTTATGCAAGAATATGGTCATTTCTAGTGCAAAATGGAGTCACTCTCGGGTTTGAGCTTGTCATGAGGACACACTTTCAGATCTGGACTCCTCTAGGCCCCCATGGACATAGAGTTATCGACTTTATCCAGTCTTGCCCCTTCTTCGTGCCCTAAACCTCTTCTTAAGCTTATTTTTGGGTGTTTTAGCCTCTTGAGGCCTTGCATGCACGTAAAGTTTGCAACTTTACGTGGTAACTACAACCTAAGGGGATAAATCTACAGTTTGGAGCCTTGGTTTCGCTTAAAAGCGTCTAAATAAGAAAAGGGCTAAAGGAACTCGACGAGTTTCTTAGCCAACTCAACGAGTTGGATAAGGGTTTTCCCACTCTCTGCATTCTAAGTGAACTCGGCGAGTTGGTGAGATAACCCGACGAGTCGGTTAAAGTTTTCCCGATCTTCTGGATACTACATGGACTCGACGAGTTGTTTAGCAACTCAGCTAGTTGACTTGAGTTTTCATGATTTTTGAGTTCTGAAGGAACTCGACGAGTCAGTAAGTTGCACTTGACGAGTTGGGTCAACATGGACTGTTGATCTTGACCGTCGACTTTCAGTTTAACTAAGGGTCGACCAATTTTGACTTCTGAGGGTATTTTGGTAATTTGGGATTTTGAGGGAATTAGTCATATGGTGGTTACTGGCGGTTGAGTTCGGAGTTGTGATTGGGCGTTAGATATTGTCACTATAGCACTTCTTGTGAGGTAAGTTCTCCTCGCTATACTCAAGGGTCTAAGACACCAAGGTCGACCCTTTCGGTTGTTATCCTGGTTATCTTATGGTTGTGTGCTCTCATGATCTGTTAGATCGGTATCCTAGTAGATAGGATGATGGAATGCTTAGTGATCTGCTAGATCTGCTTGACTGTCTGTAGACTATTATGTGCTTACCTGATATATGTGCACATGTTTGGTTGGTAGTTGAGGGTATTCCATCCTTAGGATGATTGGACCCCTAATATGTTCACTTTGTAGACTGTTATGTGATTATATGATGTATGTGCACATGTTTGATTGTTAGCCGAGTGTATTCCATCCCGAGGATGATTGGACTTATAGTATGTAGGCATTCGAACCCGAAGGTTGTGGGTCAAGAGTATTCCATCCCGAGGATGATTGGACTCATAGTATTTTGCATTCCAAGCTGATTGTTGAGGGTCGCGGGTATTCCAACCCGATGATTGATTGGACCCATAGTATGTTGGCATTCCAACCCGACGGTTGAGGGTCTGGGTGTGACAACCGTCAAAATTCGACTCGGTTCTAGATTTGAATAAACTTAGTTGCACGTATAGGCACGACACATACTAGACTTAGTAACTAGAAACTTGGAAACAATTAGAAACAATGGATAATGTGCTTAGATTTCACATTGATATGTGAATTCTACATCTACTGAGCTGTAGTGACTATCCATATTTGGGTCACTCTTTGACTCGAACAACATCTCATGATCATATACACACATCATGCACTTGACCTAGAAGTAGAAGTTAGTTCAAAGTCTCATAGAAACCTAATTCAAAGTTGAAGAGTAGGGCTAGTATACTTGATTCCTCAATTTCGCTTAAATCTCGGAATCACTACATAGAGTGCCAATAAACCGATAAACATAAATTACAAACATTATTTATAACTATAAAAGAGTTATAATACCATAAAATAATTTGAATTCTCAAAGATTCAATTCATTTTGATATCCAAAGATTTATTAAACTCCAAAAACCCTAAAAGCCATAAAAACTCATAGTTATAAACTTTAACCTTAAAGTTTTTATAAAAATAATTATGAACCTTATAAAATTATCTTATAATAATAAAAATTATGAAAATCCATTCAATAAAAATAAAAAAATAAAAAAATTTATGTCATTGACATTACCCTTAATTTATAAGACAAAATACAACTGAACCTTATAAAAACTAAAGATGATTTTTATAAAAACTAAAGATGATTTTTATAAAAATGTTTAGGATGCCATATTTATTCAAATTAAAGATTTAAAAGCATATTAAAACCCTCTCTAATCCCTCTTAAATTCGGACTCCACCTCCCAAGAAATCTCTTCCCGACAAACATTAATCATTCATCACCCACACACTCCATCTCCTTCACTTGTCTCTCTCTGATTTCTCTCTCACACTCTCACACACATTTTTTCTCCTCCTCTATCTATGAACCATGAAATTTACAGAAGATAGGACCCAAAAACACTCCTTAAACTCGAAATGTTCATCCTCTAGGAGTGTTCTTAAAGGTAAACCCGAAAATCCTTCATTTTCCTTCACTTTTCTTTCTTGTTTAAAAGGTTTTTTTTGCACTTCTCATTCTTCTACACCCTTCTTTATGAACAATCATGAACACTTGCTCAAACTCACGGTTTTGATGATGATGGTGGTAGGATTTCACCCGAAAACAACATGCGTGTTGTAAATGGTGAAATCCAAAGATCAAACCTAAGTCAAAATCAACATAATGCACTTTTCTACAAGTTTTGTGCGAAAAACACCACATGCATCCAATGTTTTCCATAAAAAAATGATTTTTGAACATTTCAAACTCATGAATGGTCTTCAAACAAACATGCATGTGATTATCTTCAAGCTTAGAAGCTAGATCATCAAAGTATGTTGTTAAAAGCTTTCAAATATGTTCATGAAGGATTTATTTCCAAATAAATATCTAAAACTCGTTTTCTGACCAAATCCGATTTTTCCCAGATTCCTACCAACAAAATGAGATGTTCTACAAATTTTCAGAAAATAATTCGTTTTGCTAGAATTATTATAATTGTTTCAATAATATATGTCAATAAATCATATAAAATACTTATGAGGTCTATAAATCCTAGGTAAATTCTTGGATGACTCCTATGCTAAACAAAAACATTTCATTAAGTTTCATCTATTTTTGTTACTGTTTAGAGTGGTTTTCAATTTTCTTTTTGTTTAGCCCCAATAAATCATAAAAACGCTCTAGATAATATTAAAAGGGTATATAATAATTTTCGCAGCTTATAATCTATGTGTAATACTTAGAAAAATATTTTCAGAATTTTTCATAATTTATTCCTACTTTTCTCCGATTTTTGTATTTATAATGGACTAAAAACAGGAAAAATACTTTTACTCATCCAAAAATTATAAAAATTTACCAGAACACCTTGTAGTATATTATGAAGCTACATAAACATTTTGATGATTTTTCTCTTCTGTATACTATTTTGCTCTTATTTTCTAAGATTAAAAACACTTAAATACACAAAATCGGATTCCAGTAGATAAAAACCACCTTTGGGATTTTTCCCAGATGACTTACACTGTAAATGAACTTTACAAAAAATTTTGGTAATTTACTTTAACTGTTTAATAATTATTCTCCAATTAATGATTATTTAAAAGGATAAAACAAAGAAAAATATAAAGACTAAATGAAAAATATCTTTTATATTTTTCAAAGCTTCTACATGTATAATAAAAGTGTTACAAAAATTTTGGGCAATTTTAGAAACTGTTTCCTATTTATTTCAGTTTTTATTAGAATAAATGCTCAAAAATCATAAAACTTTGTTAAACAGTTTAGAAATCAAGTTATATATTTTTTCTAGCTTAATAATGTTTAATAACAGCAATAAAAAAATTTTGGATAATTTTGGAAACCGATTTCTATTTTTCATGAATTTGTATCTATTTAGAGAATTAAATATATGAAAAATGGTTATACATATCCATAATCCATGAAAAGTTATCTAGAAGTCTTTCAAAACATTTAGAACCAAAATCTGAATTTTGGTAATTTTTATTAACTGTTAATATTTTGTTATGATTTTATGGTTATTCAAGAAACTAAAATGGTGAAAAATAGTCCGACAAATAAAAAATCCAAGAAAATTTATCTTGAGGTCCTTGACTTCAATTAAAACTGAAATGAAAATGTTGGGAAATTTTAGAACTAAATTGATTTAGTTTTTGAATATTTAATCATTAGAACACCTCTTAAAATGTTAAATATTAGCATTTCAATAATGAGAATTTTCCACTTAAATTTTTATATAACAATTGATTCTTTGAAATTAAATTTTCACAGAAAAATGTTTGTAACTTATCAATATTAAATTTTCACACATTATTGGCATAATTTTATTGTAGTAGTAAGTATACTAGTGTTAGATTTCGAATAGAGACTCACTAGCGAATACCATTATTGTAGGAATCGATAGTGTTACGAGTGGAACTTAGCTCAAGGCATCATTTGCATCATCTCAATGCATATTATGAGTATTCACCACTACCCTATTTTCGGTTTTTATGTTTTGGGGGTGGAAAAGCATGTCCTAAAATATTTATGTTCGTTGTATTTAATTTGACTTGTATCAAACTTGGTTGTTATATGTTGCTATGTATGTGTATGTTATTGTTAATTCATGAGGACTGTATCGCGGTTAAGTCCCTGGAATCTCTAGACACAACTCATTAACTCTTTTGAGCCTATGGTTATTATGGATAGCGCTATCAGGAGGTAGACAACTCCTCACTCGCACGATTCACTTGAGTGCATTTTACCATTTTATACACTATGTTTGCGATACACATATTAGTCAATAGGGCACGATTCGGTCATTAGGCTTGGGTTGTGAACTCATGAATGGAAACTTGATGCACATACGAATCTTTATGCGCATACGAAACTTGTATTCTCATGTTAGCAACAACACTTGTATACTTATTTTTAGCAATGAAGCTTGTATACTTATTTTAGCAACAAACTTGGGTGCTTCTTATAGTAACAAACTTGTTTGCTCCTTGTAGCAATGAAACGAAACTTTTATGCTTATTATAGCAAGGAACTTTGTTTCTCATTATAGCAACGAAATTTTATTACTAAAAACTTATATACTTGTTTTAGCAATGAAATTGTTTGCTCCTTGTAACAACGAATATTATTTTGATTCTGGAAAACTCATTTTAGCAATATACTTTTATTTATGGAAACTTTTATCAAAACTTTTAATTTGATTCTTGAAACCAATATTATTTTTAATCTGTGAGTACTCACCAACTATTTTTATAGTTGACGCTCGTTTTACATGCTTTTTCAGGAATCATCGAGGAAGTGGCACTTAGGGACACTTCACTTTTAGGAGCATTCGCATGTGTTGTATTTCAATTTACATTGTAATTTCTTTTAAAACTTGTTCAAACCCGTTGTAAATTTGTAATGATTTTTAATACTATGTTTGGTGTTGTCTTAAAACTTTTGCTATGAAACCCTTTGTACTGCCACGCCTCGTGTTTCCGCTTTAGCGGGGTGTGACACTGGGGTATTCTAACCCAAATGTTGATTGGACCTATAGTATGTTAGCATTCCAACCCGATGGTTGAGGGCCTGGGGTATTCCAGCCCAATGATTAATTGGACCCATAGTATGTTGTTTGTTATTATATGTGTATTGTTGTGTGTGGGTATTTGGAGGTAACTCACTAAGCTTTCAAGCATAAATTTATGGATTATTGTTTCAGGAACTTCAAAAGATCGCGGGAAGATGAAGGCGTTACCGAACACTTCCTCACATGTTACGATTTGGATTTCTGGGATACTCTGATGTTTAAACTATTTTGAAAACAATTTTGTATTACATACCGGTTTTTAGATGTTTGAAAAAGCTGAAATTTTTGTGAATTTTTATGGATGTTACATGTTGGTATCAGAGCCTTGGTTTGCGTGAATTAGAGGAACACTCGTGTGAATCCAGTCTCAAACTGAGGAAAAGTTTTCAAAAATAATTTTCAAAAAGTTTTCAACATCCTAAGGAGGATGCGATGTGTACGATCAGCCGGATCCAGTAAGTAGACCCAAAAATACCATACGAATATCTGATATTGTGATATGTTAGAATAGCATGCTAGTGATAGGCTAGGGATCTTTAGGAATTACATGATAGAATTTCCTTATGATATGATGTCTAATAGCCTAGGGATTTCCTTATATGAAATTGACATCATTACTATAGTTTCTTAGTGTATGCATCATAGTTGTACAAAATTAAGATCTTATAGCCTGAGAATGTTTGGTATGGCGTTATTTCGTGTTCATGTTTAATGAAGGGAGTAGGTTAGGATCAGATATTCGAATGTCTATAGGGTCCAACATTATGTATGACTAGCATACACGAGTGCTGTTGGGTTGGTGATAGTTTCATGGATGAGTTTTGCAGGGCGTTCGGCCAGTTGTGAGATATTTTGCCTTTCCTATAGGGAGTGAGGATAGAGTGCATGGTCATGGGTATTATTAGGGCGTTGTGATGGTACTTGAGAAAAATATGGGTAGGTGTGGAAGGTAATGTGGGCCCATACTACTGAAAGCATAGGACCCATATGTGTAGCAAGGAAGTTGCAAACCCCTAGGGATTTGTTGGTAGTTTGTTTCCCGTTATTACACGAAATGTCTGATATCTTCCTGGTATATTTAAAGTATGGTGACTACAAGGCGATTTGAGACCGGATCTAGGTCAAATCGGGAGCTGGCAGCCAGGATAGGCCAACAACGACAGATGATCGCGTCAAGGGGATCATTCATGAGGAGGTGGTTGAAATTGTCTGAGGTCAGATTCCGGAGATGTTTGGGTCTATCTAGACCGCAATGATGGAGTATTTTGATGACAGGTACGCAACCATTGCTAAGACTGTTGTTGTGGGTGTTGGGCCAGTGCGGGTATTTAAGTATTAGGAATCCGATAACACAAAGCCCGCAACTTTCGAGGGAGTTCAGGATCCGATTGTAGCCATTGGGTGGCTGTCTGATGTGGAGGGATGTTTCTTCACTTGTTCATGACCTGCTGTCCAGAAGGTTAGGTGTGCTCTGAACCTGCTAAGGTCCGGAGCGAAGGATTGGTGGAGGTTGATTATGGGATCATACTCTGATGAGCAGAGAGCTGCTGTGTCATGAGATCATTTCATGGAGATGTTCCGCACTCGCTACATTCCGTGGGTTGATCGGGAGAGGTTGGCTTAGGAGTTCTTGGAGTTGAGACAGAGTATAGAGTTGGTGATCGAGATCAATCAGATGTTTACTGAGAGGGTGATGTTATGCCCTGAGTTTGCTTCTGAGTAGGCTTAGGTGACTCTTTATCTGAGCATGCTTAAGACGCACATCAGACAGTTCGTGTCTAGTCAGAGATGTAATACATTGTTGGAGTTGTAGGATGCCACTAGGTAGCGTTAGTTGGAGTTTGACCTTTAGTTGAGGGGGCAGAGACAGGCCCCAACATAGTCACATCATGCACCAAAACGGTTTGGGCTGCTGACGCCAGGCAGGGGACCTCAGAGGGGTCGCATTTGTGAGAAGTGCGAAAAGGTGCATGATGGGGTTTGTCGATCTTATTCAGCATGCCACAAGTGTGGCAAGGAGGGTCACATCACGAAGGATTGTAGGTAGCAGACTCCAACTTCTGGTGTCAGACTTTTTTTACCATTATGAGCAGGTGGGCTATATGAAGGTCCAGTGTCCCCTACTAGCTGCCAGGCCGGCTCAAGCACCATCGCCGACTACCTTGAGGATCGCAGATGGGAGTCAGGATAGGGCGGGGCCCTGAGGGCTCATGGACATGCCTTTCTGCTCACTGCTGAGGAGGTCAGGATTGCACCTGATGTGGCGACTAGTATGTTTTTGTCTCTTATTTTATTGTTTAATGATTGTATTGTGAACTTTCATTTTCCTTCTGCATGAGATGCTAGGACATAAGAGGTTCAGTGGAATTTATTATCAAGGGATTGTAAATGGTTAGGATCCAGAGATGCATTTGAGGATGAAAAGTTAGGGTAGAGAATCTCCATTCTAGGGTAAGTAGTTGTAATTTGGAAATTCATATGTATTCAGATGGGATTCAGATTTCTCTTGAATTTCGATTGCTCTGTTTCGGGAGGATTGTTCTACGTAGGTTATTCATTCCAGGGTTAAGAATGGTAATACCTGGTTGGGATGTTTAAGCCGTGTATTGATTTCGCCATCAGTGGGCAATGGTTAGTGTCCTAAGTGGGGGAGAATTAAGAATTCTCAGATGCAGCGTCAACCATTAAAGGTTTTGTCTATTGTTGTTCGGATAATGGTTTCTAGAGTGGTTGGCGATCAAACATCAGATAAAGGGTTTCACCAAGTACATGTATGGAGGTGATTTTTTGAGTGTATTTATAGGTGTTCAAGGTAGCATTATGGTTTGGTTCGACTTATGTGTATGGTTAGGTCAGGATTATAATCTACGAATTGGATCAAGAGTTCGAACCCCAAGTGGGGGAGAGTTGGCTATTTATGGAAAAGACACCAGGATAGGTTCAAGGTTTTGCTCAACAGATCTAGGGCTTCCTGATAGACTGAAGGCCTAACAGGGCATACCAATCAGGCCAAAGGCTTGGAGAACGGTCCAGACAGGACGAAGGCCCGGAGAGGCGGTCCAGGCATGTTGAAGGTTCTGAGAGTGGTCTAGATAGGCTGAAGGCCCAGTGGGGCGGTCCATTCATGCTAAGGACTCTAGATGTATTTTCTTAGATCTATGTTCGAGTATTGAGTGTGTTGCTACACTGTAGCAATCGGTAGGTCTGTCTTCTGGTAAGGAGCATGTTAGTCTGTGATAATAACATGTGGAACTTTAGGTTATTTAGGCTTGCTGGTTATCACCTTAGGAACGGTCGGTGGTCATGAAGGAGAGCCTGAAAACTCTTGGGTAGCAGCTCGTTCTGTAAGTGAATCATGTATGGTATGGTTTCGTCATTGTGGTGCATGGTATGTAGGTTCGGGAGCTAAAGTACGCATTATCCTGTCAGCATAAAAAGGGTTCATCTCCATGTTTACCTCCCATTATTCGTGTTATCTCTAAAAATTTGATCTTTAAATGAGCTTTCCTTGAAAGAATATATAATCTCTTTTCCAGCAAGAATTATAGGTGGCAGCGTATGATGTATGATTCTATTTCTGGCGGGAACTTCAGGTTTTCAGGGTGTGATCCGCTTCATGAAGAAGGCAAGATGGTTCCCGATATATTGGGCCATTTCAGGTTATTACCAAGGTTGACAAAGCGGCGTATCGACTGGATCTTTCGGAGGAGCTCAGTTAGATTCATAGTAGTTTCCTTATTTCACAGTTGTGAAAGTGTGTGTTGTACGGAGATGTTGTGGCATCATTGGGTGATATTTAGGTCAATGAGCGCCTGAATTATGTCGAGAGGCCGATGACCGTCTTGGAAATAAAGGTAAAGGTTCTGCGTGGCAAGGAGATAGCTTTAGTAAAGGTACAGTGGCAGCATCGGAAGGGATCCGAGTAGAATTAGGAGCCAGAGGATAAGATGCAAGATCATTATTCAGATTCGTTCACTGCAGCAGGCTTCGAGGATGAAGCCTAGTTCAATTGGGGGAGAGTTGTAACATCCTGATTTCCAGGAATGATATTTTAGGGAGTTTATGTAATTAAGAAATCCTACTCGACGAGTTGTAGGCCCCAACTCGTTGTGTACAAACTAATTAGGCCGCGTAGATTATGAAGCCTACTCGACGAGTTGGAGGACCCAACTCAACGAGTTGAAAGTTGGATGTGAAAACCCTAATGTTTAGGGTTTGAACCCTATTTAAAGGACTTAACCCGCATTCTTTGGGCTCCCTTATCATCTCATTTCCAAGAGAAGGAAACTCTAGCCGTGCTTTACAACTTCCTTGTGTATGTGAGCTTAGAAGGTCATTTTTGTGCTCTTTTGAAAGGGTGTTGAAGTTTGAAGAGGTTCGAGTAAAGGGATAAGTACTAGATCTGAAATCTACTTGGTTTTGGCATCCATTTACAGGTAAAAAGTCTTTACCTTGACCTCTTATTTCTTGGATCATCCCTTATGCAAGAGTATGGTCAATCCTAGTGCAAAATGGAGTCACTCTCGAGTTTGAGCTTGTCATGAGGACATGGTTTCAGATCTGGACTCCTCTAGACCCCATGGACATAAAGTTATCGACTTTATCTAGTCTTGGCCCTTTTCTATTCCCTAAACCTCTTCTCAAGCTTAGTTTGGAGCCTTGCATACATGTAAAGTTGGCAACTTGACATGGTAACTACACCCTAAGGGGTTAGATCTATAGTTTGGAGCCTTGGTTTCTCTTAAAAGTGTCTGAATGAGAAAAGGGCTTAAGGAACTCGACGAGTTGGCTAAGGGTTTTCCCGCTTTTTGGATTCTGAGTGATTCGGAGAGTTGGTGAGATAAATCATTGTAACATCCTGGAAATTCAGAAATATAGGTGAAGGGCTAAAAAGTGTAAATAAGAAGGTCGACTCGGCGAGTCGAGTCGCGTTCGGGACACGTGTTAAGTAACCAACTCGTCGAGTCGCATGGGTGGAATCAGCGAGTTGGTGCTGTATGGAGAAAACCCTAATTTTCGGGGGTTGTGCCCTATATAAAGAACATAACATCCTTTCTTTAGCCTCCTTACCACCCTTGAGAGCTTACAAACCCTAGAAATCGAGTGGAACTCCATTGATAGTGAAATTGGAGCTTTGGGAAAGGAAACCTTGAAAAGGGAACTTGAAGGATAAGGGATTTAAGCAAGGGAGTGGTACAGATCCGAAGTCTACTTCAGTGAGAGCTTGCATTTGAGGTAATAAGCTGTTCTTGAGCTTTTGTGCATCTAGATCTATCAATTGTGGGGTTTTGGGGGAATAAATGAGGACCATCTCGAGTTTGGTGTAAGATCTGAGGTTGCTACCTCAGATCTAGGTTGTTAATGACCCAAAAAGCCTTAAAGTCTATGCCCAAGAGTTGTTGGTAAGGTTCTTTTGTCCCAAACCTTAGCTCAAGAGTGTTTTTGGCTTAGATCTCTTTGGATTCACGTAAAGTTTGCTACTTTACGTTGTGGGTGGGTTGTAGAAGGGTAGATCTATGGATTGGAGCCCCTGCATGGCTTAGAAAGCCACTGTTTGGGTTAAGAACTAGAGGTACTCGGCGAGTCATATGGGTATACTCGGCGAGTAGGATGAAGATAGGCAGGGACTCGACAAGTTGGAAGAACAACTCGACGAGTATGTTGAATGTTGTCTTGGACTCGGCGAGTCTGTTCTTGGACTCGACGAGTCGGGTCATGAAGTCCTAATCTTCTCTGGTTAAGCTGTGAATCGGTGAGTCAAGGGATGACTCAGTGGGTTGAGTACGGTTCGAATCAGATTTGTGGGACTCGGCGAGTCTTGCGGCGACTCGACGTGTTGAGTCGTGTTATGGGAGTTTCAGAGCATGGGAACTCGACGAGTCAGCGGGTTGACTCGGCGAGTAGAGTCAGTCAGGAGGGTTGAATTTGACTGAGAACTTTGACTTTGACCAAGAGTTGACCAGTTGACTTCCAGGGGTATTTTGGTTGTTGTTGGTATTTATTTGGTTTCGGTGATTCAATGGTGGAGTTCGTGATGCTGGTCGGAGCAGCGTGATCTTGATTCTTCAGTCGGCAGTAGCAGGTGAGTCTTCTCACTATACGTTACCTAGAGTGGTATTATGCGATGACCAGAGGGTCTTATGTGTTATGTATGAGATTATGTGCTATGTGTTATATGTATGTGGTATGATGTTATAGACCAGACCGGAGGGTCCAACGATACAGACCGGGCCGGAGGGTCCAACGAGCTATGATCGGGCCGGAGGGTCCAACGAGCTACGGGACTGGAGGGTCCCGCTGAGACACATCGACCAAGGGGTCGTATTATAGCCTTGAGTGGCGTATGTGTTGCATGCGGTATTTTGGGGAACTCACTAAGCTTCGTGCTTACAGTGTTTTGTGGTATGTGTTTTAGGTTTCTTAGGTTCACGGGACGGCACCGGCTCGATTGTACACACCATAGAAAGAGTCATGTTTTGAGGATCCTGGTTTATTATGCAAGTGAAAATGGAGTTATGTTTTGTAATTCGATCATGAATGAGATTTTAAGCAAAGTCTTTTTAAGAATTAAACGATTATTTTTAAATGAATTTTTTTTTGAAATTTTCGGTGTTACAATCGACGATTTGGTTAAGTTTTTACCGATCTTCTAGACACTACATGGACTCAACGAGTTGTTTGGCAACTTGGTGAGTTAACCCGGGTTTTTATGATTTCTGAGTTCTGAAGGAACTTGACGAGTCAGTAAGTTGCACTCGACGAGTTGAGTCAACATGGACTATTGACCTTGACCGTTAACTTTGACTTTGACTACGGGTTGACCAAGTTTGACTTTTGAGGGTATTTGGGTAATTTGAGATTTTGATGGAATTAGTCATAAGGTGGTTATAGGCGGTTGATTTCGAAGATGTGATTGGGAGTTGGATATTGTCACTACAACACCACTTGTGAGGTAAGTTCGCCACATTATTCTCAAGGGTCTAAGGCACCAAGGTCGGCCCTTTGGATTGTTATCTTGGTTATCTTATGGTTGTGTGCTATCATGATCTTTTAGATCGGTATCCTGGTAGATAAGATGATGTTATGCTTAGTGATCTGCTAGATCTGTTTGACTTTTTGTAGACTGTTATGTGCTTACCTGATATACGTGTGATGGGTTTTTAGCACTACATCAATCCTATGGTGTACATGAAAACCCTAAAACTTGGGATCTAGTTTCTCTAATGAACATGCAATAATCATCCAAAGTTCATAAACCCTAGATCTAGCATACAATAATCGAATTAACATATGAATTAGGGTTTAGATCTTACCTTAATTGTTATGTAGCAATAACAATCACAAATCTCGTTGATCTTGACTCTTGAAATCTTAGTGCCTCAAATGTTGCACCTCTAATGGAATCACAAACACCATGAGCAACAAGATGACTTAAGAGAAGGAGGAGGAGCACCAAAAACGTCGAACAACCCTTTGTAGCACCTGGTTCTTGGTACGTATTCTTTTATTAATTCTTTAAAATGTTTTGCATTTTGGCCTTGGACTCGGCGAGTTGAAGGACCGACTCACCAAGTAGAAGGGGGATGAGACACGGGGTTTAAGCAATGGACTCAACGAGTCGGGTCCTGGACTCGGCGAGTAGGCCCTGTCTGGACAAAAACCCTAACCTGAGGGTTTGCACCCTATTTAAACACCTTAACTCGGCCTCCTTCGTCCCATTTGCTCCCAGAAGACCCCCATAGCAAACCCTAGCCGTTATTGAAGCAATCTAAGGCATTTGGAGTGATTTTGGTGCTTTTTTGATCCAAGGAAGGAAGGAAAAGCTCGAAGGATCAAGAGGAGGCTAGAAGGATCCGATTTTGAGCATCATTTGCAGTCTACAGAAGGTATAATGTCTATACCTTGTTTGTTCTTTTGATATATCCGACTTTGTGGAGTTCTAGGGCTTTTCTAAGCCATTTTAGTCACCAACCATGATTGCAAGCATGGTTGGGGGTTGATGTTTCAGATCTAGGTCCTTAGAGGGGTTGCAAGGCAAAAAGGAGTGGCTCGTGCACTCAAAGAAGGCCCCATGCATTGTAAGAGCTTGTTTTAGGACCTTTTGAGCTCAAAGTCCCATGCAAGCACGTAAATGTTGTAACTTTACGTGCTAGATCGATTGTAGAAGCATATATCTATCTTTTGATCAAGGGTTGTACATCAGAAATCGAATATTTAGTGAGAGGATGTGACTGACTCGACGAGTCCATTCTTGGACTCGGTGAGTCCAAGGTTTCTGTCCCATATCAGCTGAGGGTCAAAAGGACCCAGTTGAGTGTGGAAAGGTTTTAGAGGGTCCCGGGGAGTGACCCAACGTTCCAGACTAAGACATTATTCTGGAATTCATGGGACTCGGCAAGTGCATGAGTAGACTCGGCGAGTCCAAGGCAATCTTCTTAAGGATGAAGACGAACTCGACGAATTGTTCATACAACTCGGCGAGTCAAGGACAATACCTGAGTATCAGTTGAAGTTGAACTCGACGAGTTGTTCATACAACTCGGCGAGTCAGATGAAGATTCAGTTGACGTTCAATTAGAAGGAAAACTCGTCGAGTTATCGCCTAACTCGACGAGTAGAGACGGGTATGAGGACAAATGGAAGGATTGGGACTCGGTGAGTTGGCGAGCCAACTCGGCGAGTTAGGTCAACTGGAAGTCGACTTTGAATTTGACTTGGTGAGGGGTATAATGGTCATTTTACCCTAAGAACAATTAGCAGTGTATGACTAAGTGTTTTGTGGGAATTATAGCCGGAGGATTTCCAGAGCAGCAGTCAGAGGATTCCCACATATATCAGCAACTACTACGAGGTGAGTTACCTTCCACTAGGGGTGGGTCTTAGGCCACAATGCCGACCCACCAAAAAGGAGTATTTAGAAGATAATGGTCTTTGTGATAATTATATTGGTCTGGTTATGTGTTGGTTATGAGATTTATCTGGATGATATGTTATGTGTATAGTAGGGATTAGTTTCCCTAACAGTGGTCCGTAGGACCCATGGGTAGGTCAGTACCCGAATATGCCTGACTGTATGTTTATATCTATAGATTGTATGCTAGTGGTAGGGGGTGAAATAGTCCCTAGATACCGTTTGAAAGATACCTATGTTGGGTTGAAAGATACCGTTGACAGATACCGGTTGAAAGATACCGATGTTGGTTACCGGTTGAAAGATACCAATGTTTGTTACCAGTTGAAAGATACTGATGAAGGTTACCATTTGAAATATACCGGCGATATTGTATGGTATGTGGTATGATGGGGGAACTCAGTAAGCATTTTGCTTACAATTTTGGTTTTGGTTTCAGGTACCTCTTCGTCGAAAGGGAAGGAGTCGGCGGTGTAGCAGTGCATCACATACACATGGTTTTCCGCAAGGAGTTTTTGGGACTGAACTCTAATTTTTATTACTTTTGAAGTTATGTTTTGGGACACAACAATATGATTTTGTGACGTGTTGTTTATTCGACAATATCTTTGTAAAAATGTTTATGTAATTGTCAATTTAAAAATGAAATTTTCGGGCTTGAAATTTGGGACGTTACACCCTTTGGGATTACTTCCACATGTTTTTGTTGCCTCAGGAGTTCCTTATATAGTTATGCTATTAGGGTTATCAAACAAGGAAACCCTAATTTGACTGCTTAAGCTCCAAGAAGCCCATGGACTCCCTCCTTAGAAGCCTTGGACTAATTCTGATGGGTCTCCCCATAGATTTCGTCCACTCCAACTTCTATGGAGTCAATTAGCCCATATATGCAACTATCTTATAATTACAATATCACTCACCTTTATTTAATTAAGCTCTTTTAGCCACAAAATTAATTCTTAATTAATTCGTGACTAATATTAATTTAACAATATGATTTCTCTTTGAATATATTATTCATATAATATATTAATAAATCATAATTAATCCTTTTTCTCCTTAGTTCATCATATCAGTTGCTATGGTGATGGAGACTCAAAAGGACCATGCTCTATCGGGTCAAGTACATACCAAAATAGTTATGGGCTTAGACACATAATCCAATAGTGTCCCACTTGGATAAGTCTAATAACTATATTGCATATGACTTTAGAACCTGATCAACAATCGTAGCTTTCAAAAGCCGTTGTCAAACTCTGATCTTATCAGAAACGTGTCCTTTAGATAAGGAATCATATATTCTTCCATCCTAGATATCGTGTGAGCTGAGACATGGATTTTAATCATACTCTCTTTTCATGTGCTGTTTCCGGATTATCGATTTATGACGACTAAAAACAGACTACAATTGAACACATCAACTCAGTCCTGGCTTGGCCAAGCGCTTAGGGTTTCGTCACTAAATCATCAAGGGGTCCACATATATCACTTTTATCCCACTTTGGGTAAAAGGAATGGATAAACTTTGACTCAACGCTCGCTTGTACCTACTCATCAAATCACACACAACAACATGTTTTATAACACCAAATTACTGGTGCGTTTACTTATTATAAATGTGCAAACGACTTGCATAATACAACTCACACATCTCGGTTTCAAGAATATAATAAATTATCGTCTCACTAATCAACCATGATAAAATCCCTGAAGTGATTCAAGCGAGCGTGGGTTTAATCCAATGCTCAAATCATATTCATAAGAACTCATGAACGTTGCAGTAAACCTTTGCTATGTCTAATACACTTTAGACAATCTACAAGCCAATTCGTGACAGTCTTCCTTCATACCTACTTCTAAAGCATGAGCGACTGTGGATGGTTTGAATAATCTTATTATTCAGGAAGTCAAAACATGCAAAGTGAAACAAAATAATAATGGAACCCAATATGTCCCCAAACTATTGAGTATAAATAAAACTCCTTTTACTTGTCACCATATTGATTACACATTATTCATTATATAATGTTTCAGATAATCAACTTATTACTTGAATTATAACAATAGTTGTCCCATGCACCAAGCATGCAAACTTTGTTTACTTACGGTCCATTCTTTGTGAAATAGATAAATTGAAAACATTTCCAATGATGCTCATTTCACAATATCCCTAATCCTTATCGTTAGTGTAAGAACAAAATTCTCGCAACTACTAGAATATGTTAGATTCTAACATTTTATGCAATGATCCCTTTTGTAATCTTATTGCACAAAGGTCACCAAGACTTTGCCAATGACATTACAAAGATCTCTATTGGAGATTTTTACAAGACAATTCCATAGATGTGAAGTCTCACATTCAAAGTACATTCCTTTGAACATCCTTCTTGCATAAAAGTTTCTAATCTAGACATAAATTCTTAACGCCCAACTCCCAATATGGTAACATTTCCATATTTTCCATATGACAACCTATTGTGAATAGAGTCTTATCTATGCATAATAATGTCGATATGGTCCATTCATTACTATACTTCCAACTGCTCACAAGCGACCAATCCTTAGCGAACCTTAGATTGTCGTTGACAGTTGTTCAATTATTTTAGTCAAACCGGTTCTAGTCCCTTTTCCCTTTGAACGCCCTAGGAATTTGAAAATTTTAGAAGGGTCGAATATTACAACATATGCAATCGATGCTATACCCAAAGCGTATGGGACACGATTCATAATAAAAAAAATGTGATACTTTAGCACTTCCTTGGACCCTTTTAAGTTGAATCTTTTCAACATAACATCTATCTATGTCCTTTGACTAAATTTGATTAAAATTTCTCGATCCAAGCTTTTAGATTTTGAAACGAAGTATAATATTCTCTCCCTTAATTATAGCAAAACAACTTTTCAACCCCTACAACTTTGCAAAGTGAAACTTTTGTTTTCTATAATTAATATTGCTAACATGCAGCACTTAAAATAATAATCATGCTCCCATTAACATGATAATCTAATCCATACCAACATAACATGTATACTCCCACTAGCTTTGACACTTATTTAGAAAACATTTGGACTTCTAGAAAGCAATACTTATTGACTTCCATAGTTCATATTTCTAATATGATATGCTTCGATAAGCCTTTATATAAGCTTCTAAACCTTATACACCTTTCCTTAGATAGATTATATGTGTGTCTAACCAATTTCAGCACTTATAGGAAGAAGTCTTAAATCTTTAAATTAGTTTCCAAATCTCACAATTCGAACTATGAAGAGGGATGTCGTAATCATAATCGAATTTGAGAATGCATTTTACACAACAACTAACTCCCACTACAAGAAAAATAGCCTTTTACGACGTGCAAACCACGACACTCGGTGATTTATGTTACGCAAAGGAGAGTGACATTAAAAGAGTGTCGTCTATTCAAAAAATTTAAGGATTTAGGTCACGCATTATTGCGTGCCCTTAAATAGTGTCTCATGTAAAAAAATTAAAAACACGGAGGGCACTCGTGCGTCCTCTGTGAATGTCGTTTTATATTTTTTTAAGAAACGCGCGTCTCTAAGAGGGAAAATGAAATCCCCAAAATTTTTAAATACCCGCCTTCTTCTCCTACATTCATTTCCATATGACTCCCATATCTACCCTACATCGTCTCCACCTCTCAC
This sequence comes from Lactuca sativa, assembly GCF_002870075.4. Taxonomy (NCBI): domain Eukaryota; kingdom Viridiplantae; phylum Streptophyta; class Magnoliopsida; order Asterales; family Asteraceae; genus Lactuca; species Lactuca sativa. Next base: position 309,244,859 of record NC_056630.2, on the reverse strand, counting down.
CCACATCCACTGCCTCACAAAATTTTCACAAGCTAACGATTCCATAGCCTACTAGCGATTGAGGGTTATTTTCACATCTGCTCTACTTCCCATCTTCCATCTACTTCTGCCCTAGATCCGACGATTGAAGATTATAAATATGTGTAGGGTTTTATTTTATTTTAAGCTTCCAGTTCTCCTGTTTCCGTGGTGATCGACCGGTGGTGAAACGATTCAACGCCAAAAAAAGAAGCGGCTCTCCATTCTCTTCTCGAATGAGATTTCTAAGGATTTACATCGGTATCTCAAACGACTTCAACTCTTTTCACAGATTTCTTCCCATCTGATTTTATGATTTCATATTTCTTATTGGCGACTCATTTCCTCTCCCATCGAGTTCGAAATTTTCACTCAAGGAAGTAATGGCAGCGGAAGATGATGAAGGGCCTTCAATGGTGCTTTGTTTATTACACTATGGTAGCGGAGATGACGGTGTTGTTGATAGCCCTAAACAATAGTCATCTTAAAAGAAATTATCAAAGAGAAAGGTACGTATCAGTTCTAGAGTTCTTATATAAAATTAGGTCAGCTGTACCCTTCATATATAAAATTAATGAAATCGATTTTAAAAGCAAGCCATAATATTGATTTTGAAATCGAGCCCCAGATTTCGGAATATAGCCCTGCCTGTTACCATTAAAATTTACCCCTGCTTCTGAATTTTTAGCTTCCTGGTCAGGCCGACTCATAGAACTATTCCCCACAAACCCTTTGACTTCCGAAACATCACCCCCATCCTTGTTCTTTCCCATAACCTTGTTACTTTTCCAACTTTTCCCCTGTTCAATCTTTGAATCATTAGACTTTCCTTTCATTGGCTGAATATTCCCATAATACCCCTGCCCATTTTTACCTCCTGTCTTCCCACCTCTATCAAAACTAAATTCCAAATTTTCCTGATTATTCCCATTATACCATTGATAGCGAATTCCAGCAGAAGCCCCAGAATTTCCAATTTTCGGATAATTCCCTTTTAGCCCCTGCTTGCGGTTTCCAGCAAAAACCCCTGAACCTTCATTTTTCGAGAAATTCCCTTGATGCCCCTGACTCGAAAACTGTTTCCCCCCCCCCCCCTGTAGCTTCTTTTGAAAACAAATTTCCATTATTTCCTTTGGTTTTCTTCACCACATCAACAAACCCATCATTTTGTTCCTTAACTTCTTTAGTGCTGGCAAGAAGCACTTGCATAAGATCCACAGTAGCTACTTCTTTTCCTTTCTCTATTTTACTTCTCTCCTCTTCTTCTTTCATCTGAATAGCAGTAACATCAATCGAGATTAGTGGAAATTGGTTTTTAATTTTTATAGTTGATACTTGAGAAAACCTTATATGTTTTTTTTTTTATTTTGTGAAAATTAATTCCAGGTGAAAACAGAAAATGGTATGTTGTGTTAGAAAATGACAATCATACCCTTGGTCACAGTAGTCTCATATCATTATTTCAATTCTCACCTTCACTCCAATGCCCATTATTAGAAGAAATCAATGAGCTCCTTACCAGCTGCTGCTGCTGGAAGTCGGTCTGATAATGAGATGAAAGATGATTGTTGCCAACCATCCTTGAAGGATTTGCAGCATAAAGTTTCTCTTGGTCATGCCATACACTGTTATATAGTTCATGGTTCTACATAAAGTGAAAACTTTTGCTTCTAGGTCATCCAAATGTACAATGTGATTTTTCTTAACGTCAGGTACAAATGTAGATTTTTCATAACAGCAGTGAAAATCTTAATCAGTTGAATGTGTGTTTCATAACATCAGGTACAAATTTACAATGTGATTTTTTTATTCAATTACAGGGTAATCTTATTCCGGAAGGCCATAAAGTTCTTATCTTTTCCCAGAGTTGCATAATGCTTGATATTATTCAGGTTTGTTTCAATGCCTAACTAAATTGGCTATGTTTCTTGTTCTTTTTCTTAACCAAAGTTTATCAACTTTGTGAATATTATTCTGACTTGTTTTGATATTTATTTTTGATATTTTGTTCTTAATGTTGGTTCTAACTTCTTGTTTTTTCTTTTTTTTTAAACAGTTACAAGGGACTTGAATAGGGGTTTTCTGAATTTGTAGTGATGGCTGCAGACACTGAAGATTTTGAAATGATTTCCCATATTCAATTCCTTACTAAATATAAGGTATATTTCCCATATCCCATATTCCATTCCTTACTAAATATAAGGTATGACACCTGAAATTGTACAAGGGAGGGGCCATGATAAGGCCGCTGATTGGTGGAGTGTTGGAATTTTACTTTTAATAAATCACTATTAAATTCCCATTACTTTTAGCGTGAGGGTAATAATGTAATTTTGTTCGACCTTGTATCTTTGCAGCCTTCGTTTAGAGGTGGAAACTTTTTGATATTGATATCACAATGCTAGTAACAAGTGTTCAACCTGATGATCATAAGCTGGAAGAACTTGTGGTTCGCGAGGTATATCAGACATTCAAGGAATGGTAAGGCGTAGATGGCATTTGTATTTTCATTTGGTATAACTTTCTGTTTAGCTCCTTTTACCTGTTTACTTTTTTTTCCGTCCACTCATTGGTTTTTATTCTTCTTTTACCCAGTTCCAATGATCTACATGATGGATTGCATAGAAAATGACTGTAGTTCACTACTCAAGTCATCAACTAAGGTACTTGATATCCCTTGATTTTGGCTAGTGTATGTATTTGTAAATTCAATTAAAAGTTTTGATATGTGTATATCATGTTCCATGTTAGAGGCATGGGATATCATGTTTACATCTATGAAATGTTGACTACATGTTCATCTCAATGGTTTACTTAGATTTCATGTCTTGTATCTGTATCAGTTCTTAGTAGAACTTTTTTTTAACAATGGAATCACGGGTGGCTATGATTCTGTTTTCCATCAGATCTATAGTCATATTGTAAAAATCATACCTTGAGCTATAGAACTCAAACGGACCCCAAACCAGTTCCCAAAGTTCACAAATTGAGTTGGCTAACTTTCTTAAGCAGCCCAACTTCACTGGTAAGGACTTTATCTATGTGCAAGAATGGAATCTTTGCTGTTAGGTCTGATCTGGGTCTGTTCTGATATGTCATTTTGTTTTCATCATTTATAAGGCTTGGAAAAGGATCCAGAGTGATTCCAAGTTTCTATATATTCCTGATATTATGAATTTAAGATCTGGAGCAGATGGGGTGTTATTTCCAATTATAAATTGGTTAGAATTGATCCAGACTCCAGATCAGTGGGCAGTCACCAGCTTTTACTAGTGTTCTGATTGTCCACAATGTGAATTTTATATCCGGAGCTTGGGAAATGATTTTCATTCAATTCCAACTCTGAGACTTTCATTTGAATGTCCTTTACTTCTCTGAATTTTGGTATGGACGAATTCTACTCACAAGTTGGGTAGAATTGGCCAACCTCACTTGACTGTCTTGTTGGAGATAGAAGTGATACACCTTTTTGTAAAATTCATATTTAATTCATCCTTTGGAGTTAGAAGGAGTTCTTTATAGTTCTGGAATCCTGAACAATCATAGTTTTCTATAAAATTTAGTTAAAGCTATGTTTCTGTTTTAGATTTTGGAGTAAATCCGTTTTGAACAGCAGGTCAGTTTTAGAGACCTTGCTGTGATTACTCTTTTCTCAACTCATAGCTTCATTACTTCTCCTTTCTAACCTTTAGTCCTTCTAAGATGGGTTTTAAAAGTTTAAAATTTTTGCAAGTGTGCTATTGAAAATGAAGATAAACCCAATTGTGCTACTGAAAATGAAGAGCTTGTTCAGGTATCTCAATTTCCAGACATACCCTTTTGGGTTTTTCACTTTCCTGAAATACCCTTTTTGATCTTTTACAATTTCCAAAAATACCCTTCTTGGTGCCTAGGAGTTACAGTGTTACCAGTTGCAGTTGTGATATATATATATATATATATATATATATATATATATATATATATATATATATATATATATATATATATATATATATATATATATATATATAGGTTGCAGGACAATGGTGAACAGTCAAGATTCGTATGCACAACCAGTTGCAGTTGCAGCCACACATGGTGTGGTGGATGTGTACCATGCATACGGTGGGGCTGCAAGCGGACAAACCCTTCCTGTTCAGGTTACTTATGCTGAAAACTATGGTACCGAGCAAGATCCCTACTCTTCTGCACACACATCATATTACACACATAATAATCAAAAAGTTTATAACATCAATTCCGATAATATACTATATTCACTATTGTTATTGTGGCCTTTCAGGTTTTGTTTAAGAATCTGAATGTTGATTTGAAGGAAGTAAGCCCATCATCCCTTCTTATGGACAAAGTGAGAGAGGTTGAAGGAAGCCCTGATTTTTCCAACAAGATGTCGGGTCAACTCAACAACCACCAATGGTTGGAGAAGTTAAAAAAACAAAGTATTATCTTATTGATTAGCGATTACTGGTGTTGAGCTTTATGCAATTTCAGGCCCTCTATTTATTAATCTTTTATAAGCTAGATTGTTGTTTTCTTTCCTTTTTATAAGTTGAATTGTGGCTAGAAATTATAGTCATCTATTCAAAGAAGGTGTTGGAACGTGAGTTCAAATTGATGACCCTTTTACATATAAATTTGATTAACAGATTGTACAATGAAATGCAAAGAATAATTATGGGAAGGAGGTTAAGTATTAATCTCATGAATGCTGCAAACGTATTTGTTTCTCTCAATTCACCTTTTGAAGGACCTGGCACGTGTCTATATTACAGAACCTATAAGTTTTTTTTCCTTTCTTTTATGGGTAAACTACAGGAAATAACCTCCTACTTTATTACTCTGTATAGGATGTATATGTAACAATTCTTTACACATGATATCAAACAGGAAAATGAGGTAGCTAACTAAACTAACTACTTCAATTTTCATATACTTCAATAAAAATTAAAATATATTATGTTTGTTAATGATTTTGTATTGCAGGTACCTTTTCAACACTTTGCTGAGAAAATTGGTGGCTATCTTTTGAATAGGAGGAGTTAGTAGGTATTTAGACATGCATACCAAAGATAACATTTTGTACAGAGAGTTCTTGGCACACAGGAAGCTAGATAATGCAATTGTATATAAATGAGTTCATTTTTTTATAACATTTACTCACTACTGGAATAGTTATTTGTATTTGACATATTAGTGAAATGAATTATCTTTGTTATTTATGGTATTTTATTTTGTATTATGAGATTTTTAATGTATTATTTAATTTGAAAATTAGAAAAATCTATAAATAATATTTTTTTTAAACATTTAAAATTATGATACGCAAAAATGTGTGTCATCTTCATTTATGACATGGCCTTTCTTGACAGTGGCTTTCTTGACAGGGCCTTCCTTGATACGCATGTGAATGCGTATCGTCTTCCTTTATGACAGGGCCTTCCTTGATACGCATTGCGTGTCGTAAACACGCGTCGTAAATGCGCGTCGTAAATGAGCGTCGTAAATGCGTGTCGTCTATAGACGACGCGCAAAAGCGCGTTGTCTTTCTTTATGACAGGGCCTTCCTTGACGCGCATTTGCGCGTCGTCTGAGCCTTTTACGACGTGCAATGAGCGTCGTAAAAGGCTGTTTTTCTTGTAGTGTCCTTAAAATCTTCCTAGTGAAAGCGTTTCCTCACAATCATTTTCATGAAGGATAGAAACCTTATGACACTTAGATTTTATGGTGTATGTGTTCTTGTCCATGTGAATTTGTAATAACAATAATCATAAGATAATGTTTGCAACATAATCTTATGGACAGAACTTGTTCATTCTTGATTTCTTGCCGTCAAGGGTCCTACAATTGCTTCCAAGTTATTTAGCAGCTCACCTATACTAGTCAATGTACTTTCATTGAACAAGGTGCCTGCCTTTATACAGTTTATTGAGAGCTCGTAGAACTCATATGCATAAGTAACTTTACTGGAATGACACAAAAACAAGAATATGTCAACACGATAGGTTACAAACCTCAAGTCATGTGCTAGTGTTTAACTAGGTTTATTCTTGATTTGTTCTTGAAACCTTTTCAAGATCAAATAGACTCCCACTAACCTCTTAACATATAAGATAATCTTCTTAGCCATACTAGTGCACTAAGGTGTCTTTAGAGGATCAATTGTGATATGGTTTCATAATCAGCAAGACTATCAGAAAACATGATACTAAAGTACTCTTCTATCTTTTCAGATTGGAGAAACTTTTATCTTTCTGCCTATTTGATTCTTCTCATTCGTTCTGTAATTCACTGAAACTTTTCAATGATTCAGAATTACACTTAATATTGTAAGCATAAGCACATTTACTAGACTTTTAGTAAGTCATGACGAATAATCTTATTGTTTTTGTGGTAGACTTGACTAGTGCACAACATTGTGTACCAGTTCTCCTAGTCCTTCTCTTGACTATTTGTCAAGGAATAAGTCTTAATTTTCCAAATATGAAGGTTCTCATTCATCATACAATACAAGTTGTATGATTCCATTTTTTTGTCCAATTCATACTCAGGCATCAAGAATCTTTCCTTATTTGGTAAATTCTCGACATTACCATAAATAATATAACTAAGAATCACATCCATTTCAACATTACAGAAATAAACATCAATTTTCATACATGCCATTGAAAGGAAATATAAATAAGACAAAAAACCAAAAAAAAATTTATTTATAAAAAGTGCGGAAAACCTTGTCCTTACAATGCAATTCAAATGAAAACTATGCTATTACATATTCCTATGCAATCTATCATAACTCTACGTGGCATTTCAAAAATCCGATCATCAAATCGTGCGATCGAAATCCATATCTTCGCGATCAGACTCAACACGCGTCTTGCTTAAAGCTTCCTTTCTTTTCTTCAATCCTACAAAACACTAAATGTAATCTTATCACCTGAAGTAGAGTCATACATCTTGACTCTCCCATCTCTTAGATCTCTCAGGTAGTCAGGGCAGCTTCGTAACCAATGCCCCCTCTTTTGGCAGTAGAAACATATGGATTCTTCTGGAATGGTACATAGGACAATCTCAGACTCAACCTTTCTTTCGCGTAGAGAAAACTTTTTTGGACTTTCAATGTTGCCATTTCCCATAGAAGGTTCGGATATTGATTTACCAGACAAATTTGCTCGACCAGTGCGCCAAATAGTACTCTCTAACGAAATTAACATATGAATCGGGAAGTGAGTGAAGAACCAAGTCAACACCCAACTTCTTTGAGACATCGACGACCAACATTCCCAATCTATCAATATGCAACTTCATATCCAAGACGTGAGCGCATACCGACTTTCCATCTTCATGTCTTTTCGCCTATAGGGCTTAAGTGGTCTTGAACTTTTCAAGTCTTCGAACACGTAGGTCAGGGAGAATTATTGGAGGAGGTGGAGGAAGTGAAGAGTGATTTCCATTTCCACAATCCAATCGTGAAACATCATCTTCAAGTGGAAAAAATTTTCCAACGGATTCAAGAAGACCATAGTTGTAAGACTTTGACACCTACAAAATGGGATAAAATTCAAGTAAGTTGATTGAGTCCATAATAAAAACACCCAAATGAGATATTAAGGCTAGGACCTAACACAATATTCAAAAATTTGGAAGAGGGATGTCGTAATCCAAACTACATAACATTTCAAGGTAGGTAAATGACAATTTACGAATTTCCGTCATGAAAAGAGAAAATTGAAAATAAAGTTCTAAATGAATTGAAACTCCTAGATATTTTGAGATTCATTGAACTTTTCAATGTCAAGTTTAAATCTCGAGTGTGTCCTTCTTTTGTGACCAGGATGCCGAGGATCACAAACAAGTTGTGGATAACGATGCAAATATACATGGTGCCCTCAATGTTACAGTCTCCTAATCGATGTGCCAGTTAACCACACACGCTCCATCGATCTATGACAAACATCGAGTCACCCTTTTCCACCTTTTCTTAGATCCCAATTAGTGTGCCGGTTAACCACACACGCTCCACTAACGTCTTAGCAATGGTACAAAGTGTAATTTCATGGAATAGCACCAACTCCACATTTTTTCCTAAAGTAACTAAGATTTGGAAATTTATAAAGTGTTTTGTTACTTCGTATTCATTGTACTTATAATGAAAGGTTGTGTCCTATCCTCCCCGTTCGGCTAACAACCCTCCACTAGTCAAGAGTGCGGCGGGTAAGAGTGGATACCCAATGACGTTCATTTTACAGGCCGCTTCCTTAAACACCCCTTATAGACTAGTTTCGTGAATGAGGCCTACTAACGGTAAGACTGACATTTTACTTATACATATATAATATTAGACTTTTAATTTTATATATAGTGTAAGGGTGTAATTTACACTTTTAAAATACTAGGTGGTTTAATTTAATAAATTTTAAATTTTAATTTAATTAAATATAAACCATATCATTATGGATTTATTAACTCTCTTTTAATTATACACTTAATTAATTTAATAAAACCATGAGGGTGTAATTTGAACTTTTCAAAAACCAGGGTTTTAGAATTTAGCATTTAAAAATTTGAACTTTTAATCAAAAATTTAAATTCCAAAACTTGAGGGCAAGTTTTGAAACTTTTCAAAACCAAATAGATCAAATTACAAATATTTCCAATTAATCAAATAATCAGTGATTATCTAAATTTGACCTAATTCTATTTCAATGCAAGATAATGCACATCAAATAATACAAATAATTAAAGTTTATCATATAAGGCAATAAATATCTTATTAAATGATAATTATCTTCAATTTGGGTTAGGATAATCATACCTAAACAATAAAAATCAGATTTTATTAATAAAAAACGTTGATCGTAATTATCCCACAAACAAATCATTAAAAATCCCAAAATTTCCTCTGTCTGACCCTGCACTCGCCGAGTCAGGCTGACTTGCCGAGTTCATCCACTGACTTTCCAAATCAGTCAGGCAGACGACAAAAAATTAGATTTTCAGGCCAAGTATGATCATATAAGGATCAAATACATCAAACAAACAGCCTAGGCTCTGATACCACTGATGGGTTTTGAGCACTACATCAATCCTATGGTGTACATGCAAACCCTAACGTCTTTGATCTAGTTTGTCTAATGAACATGTAATAATCATCCAAAGCTCATAAACCCTAGATCTAGCATACAATAATCAAATTAACATATGAATTAGGGTTTAGATCTTACCTTGATTGTTATGTAGCAATAACTATCACAAATCTCCTTGATCTTGACTCTTGAAAGCTTAGTGCCTCAAATGTTGCACCTCTAATGGAATCACAAACACCACGAGCAACAAGATGACTTAGGAGAAGGAGGAGGAGCACCAAAAATGTCTAAGAACCCTTAGGGATTACTTACACACGTTTTTGGGGCCTCATGGGCTCCTTATATGATTAGGCTATTAGGGTTATCAAACAGCGAAACCCTAATTTGACTGCTTAAGCTCCAAGCAGCCCATGGACTCCCTGTTTAGAAGCCTTAGACAAATTCTAATGGGTTTCCCCATAGATTTCGTCCACTCCAACTTTTATGGAGTCCATTAGCCCATTTTATGCAACTATCTTATAATTACAATATTAGTCCCCTTTATTTAATTAATCTCTTTTAGCCGCGAAATTAATTCTTAATTAATTTTTGACTAATATTAATTAAACAATATGATTTCTCTTTTAATATATTATTCATATAATATATTAATAAATCATAATTAATCATTTTTTCCTTAGTTCATCCTATCAGTTGCTATGGTGAAGGAAACCCAAAAGGACCATGCTCTATCGAGTCAAGTACATATGAAAATAGTTATGGACTTAGACACCAAATCCATCAATGTGTACATGTTTAATTGGTAGTTGAGGGTATTCCATCCTGAGGATGATTGGACCCCTAGTATGTTGTCTCTGTAGACTGTTATGTGACTATCTAATGGATGTGCACATGTTTGATTGTTAGCTGAGAGTATTCCATCCCGAGGATGATTGGACTAATAGTATGTGGGCATTCCAACTCGATGGTTGTGGGCCAAGAGTATTCCATCTCGAGGATGATTGTACTCATAGTATGTTTTCATTCCAACCCGATGGTTGAGGGTCGGGGGTATTCGAACCTGATGGTTGATTGGACCTATAGTATGTTGGCATTCCAACTCGACAGCTTAGGGTCGGTGGTATTCCAACCAAATGGTTGACTGGACCCATAGTATGTTTTCATTCCAACCCAACGGTTGAGGGCCTGTGGTATCCTAACTTGATGGTTGATTGGAACCATAGTATGTTGGCATTCCAACCCGATGGTTGATTGGACCCATAGTATGTTGTTTGTTATTATATGTGTATCGAGCTTACATTTATAGATTATTGTTTCAGGTACTTCAGAACATCGGTGTAACGCCCCGATTCTCGAATACCAATTTGTGGTTATAAATTCTCATTTATTCAAGGTCTACTCAACGAGTTGGTTGCCTGACTCGTTGAGTAGTAGCAGGTTTGGGCCACATGTTTAAGTGACCAACTCGTCGAGTCGGAAGAGTGACTCGACGAGTTAGAACTAGAGGCTAAAACATTAATTTCCGGGGTTTGGCACCCTATTTAAGGGACCATTAGCCTCCTTTAGTTCCTTTGCAGCCTCTTGATAGTCCAGATACCCTAGTTCGTGTGAGTGTGCTCCATTTGTGTGTTTTAAAGCTTTGGAAGGTGTACCCTTGTGAGAAGAACTTGAAGAGCAAGTGACTAGGAGCAAAGAACTTGTGGGGATCTGATATCTACCTCAGATGGCATATCTTGTAAGTTATCAAGTCGTTACCTTGACCTCATTTCATTCTAGATCTCATTGGTTAAAGTTTTTGGGTTTATCTAGCATATTGTGAAACTATTTTTGGGTATGAGCTCAAATCTGAAGTTCTAACTTCAGATCTGAACTCTCCTTGGTCTCTAAATCGATAAAGCTATCAGCTTTGGCAAGCATGAACCCCTCCTTAAGTGTAAAACCCCATTTCAAGCTTGGTTTTGGCATTTTGAGTCAATAGAGCCTTGCATGCACATAAAGTTTGCAACTTTACGTGATAATCATGCCTTGGGAAGTTGGATCTGTAGTATCGAGCCTTAGCATGGCTTAAAAAGCATCTATATGGATGAAGGACTGAAAGGACTCGGCGAGTCGCATGGTAGACTCGGCGAGTCATATGAAGATGGTCATGAACTCGACGGGTTAGATTAACAACTCGGCGAGACCGAAGAAGATTGCCTTGGGCTCGGCGAGTGGCATGGTGACTCGACGAGTTGGCAGGTTATGCAAGGAACTCGGCGAGTAGCTGAAGGTACTCGACGAGTTGAGGTCAACATGGACTGTTGACCTAGATAGTTGACTTTGACTTTGACCAAGGGTTGATCGTTTTGACTTTTGAGGATAATTGGTAAGCGGGTTCTTATTAATTGGTTCTTTGAAGGTTATAGGTGTTGGAGTTTGGGGCAGTATTTCGGGAGCATGATTTCGTTGTTCAGTCCGGCATTGCAATGTGAGTTATCCTTACTGTACTCAAGGGTCTAAGGCACCAAGGCCGACCCTTTGTTTGTTACTGGGATTATTACTGTTGTGATATGTTAGTTCAGTATCCTAGTAGATGGGATGGTTATATACTAGTATGATCTGTTAGATCGGTATCTTGGTAGATCGGAGGTGGTTATGCTTAGTGACCCATAGTTGGTCCGACTGTCTACATGCTAGTTGTTATGCCAGTTGGGTAGAACTATAGGACTACCTGTAGTATTATGTGATTATCTGTATATGCATTAGTTGTGTTATATGTCGACATATTATGTGGGATGGGTTGAGGTGAAACTGCTCCATGCGGTAACCAACAAACCCAGGAGCATTCCAAATATGAGCTGAGGGAGACTCGTACTGTGGGCTCGATGGCAATCCAGATGTGAGTTGTGGGCTCGGAAGGCAATCCAGACTCACACTGTGGGCCGAAGGGTAATCCAGTCTGTAAAGTTGTAGACCCAATACATGTTGTTAGTTTTATATGCGTTATGTGAAGTGTATCGGTATGTTGGCATTCCAACCTAATGGTTGAGGGCCTGGATGATTGGACCCATAGTATGTTGTTGTTATTGTATGTGTATTGTGGTATATATGGGTATTTTGGGGGTAACTCACTAAGCTTTCGGGCTTACAGTTTCAGTTTATTGCTTTAGGTTCAACGGATGGCTGTAGGTAGGTGAAGGCATGACCGTACACTTCCTCGATTGATGATTGTGATTTCTGGGAACTCTAATGTTGACACTATTTTGAAAACAAATTGTAATAATTGAATGGTTTTGAATGATTTAAAAAGTTTTAAATCGGCTCAAGTTTTGTGGGGGTTACATCTTGGTATCAGAGCCTTGGTTTGAGTGAATTAGAGGAACACTCGTGTGAATCCAGTCTCAAATCAAGGAAAGATTTTCAAAATGATTTTAAATGGTTTTCAAAAAAAGTAAAAGAGGATGTGAAGTGTACGATCAGCCGGAGGCAGTAAGTAGACCCCATAATACCATACGGTTATTTGATATTGTGATATGTTAGAACAACATGCTAGTACTAGGCTAGGGATCTTCATAAAGTGCATGATAGAATTGCCTAAGTGTACGATGCCTGTTAGCCTAGGGTTTTCCTTATATGAGATTGACATCATTACTGTTGTTACTTGTGTATGCATCATAGCTGTATATAATTAAGATCTAATAGCCTGAGAATGTTTGATCTAGCCTTATGTTATGTTCTTATTGATTAGAGCTTAGGGTAGGATTGGATATTCAAAAGTCTATAGGGTCCAACGTTATGTTTGGCTAGTATACACTAGTACTGCAGGAGTTGGTGGAAGTTTCATGGATGGGTGGGTAGTGAGGGGCCGGGAGGCCAGTTATGATATATTTAGCATTACTCTAGGAGTGAGGATTTATCGCTCGATATGTATATGTGTATTGTAGGGTGTTGTGGTGATACTTGAGACAAATATGGGTAGGTGTGGAAGGAAGTATGGGCCCGTACTACTAAAAGCACAGGACCCATACGCGTATCAAGGAAGTCACAACCCCTAGGATTTTAGTTGGAGTCGTTGCCCTGTTATGCTATTGATTATTTGAGACGTCTTGAGAACGGATCCAGGTTAGGATCGGGAGCGGGCAGCCAAGATATGCAAACATCTTCAGGGGGATCGTGTTAGTGAGATCATTCGGGAGTAGGTGATCAATATTATCTGAGGGCAGTTTCCAGAGATTTCGGGTCTATTAAGACAACCATGGTTGAGTATATCGACGAACTCTATCCATCCATTGCCGAGACGGTTGTCGCGACAGTTTTAATAGCTGTAACAACGACATGGAGAGGAGCTGGTCGAGCCTTCCAGTATCGGGACTTGTTATTGGTGCATATTCTGATGAGCAGAGGGCTGCAGTTATCTGGGATCAGGAAGATAATCGGTACTCGTTATATTTCTGCGGGTTGAGCGGGAGAGGATAGCATGTGGGTTTCTAGATTTAAGGCTCGTGGGTTTTGCTTGAGGTCGGAATATGCGTCACAGGGACACCGGAATGGAGTGATGTCTATGACCAACTAGTGTTTTTGCAGCTGGAAATGGAATGGTTAATTGATCGATTGGATTGTCGTTTTGTAGCGAAAGGATTGTGCCCTCTCAGTTTTTCGAGCTCGAAAGAGTGAGCAGGCTTGTGACCAGGGGCAAGTTGTCTTATAGCTTAGGGTCAGTTGGTTATAGAGGTTAGCAACATTATTTCAGCGCCGATGAGCGCAGGTGGGTCGATGTGGCATAAGTAAGTGTGGAGTATGGTTTGCCTTGGATCTCTTTCATCAGACGGTAAGATTTTATCGTGCGATCTATTACACTTTTGGGAATGTAGATTATGTCGTGGGAGTAGTTATCGACCGGTTTAGGGGAGAGGTTGTTTCAGCTGCTGTAGTTCAGCTGTGGATGTTTGAGCTGGTAAGTGAGTTAGGGTGCGAACCATGGAGAGAATGATTCAAGAGCCCGAGAGCAGGAAGTTTATTGGAAAACCTTTGAAAAGTGGTATTATGTGGGATTGATTTTTGTGTGTGTGTGTGTTTTGGTTCAGTAACCGGTGAGGTGTCTAATGTTGGGGTTGTGGGCAGACAAGTTAGGACCAAGGAGGTTTCGACTTCGCTTGAAAAACACCATATGGTAGTAGGAAGAGTTAATTGGGTTTATGACTTGGGATTGATGTGTGGTAGTAGTTTTGTATCGTTATGTTGTTAGTTGATGAGAGGAGCGTCGATTAGGCCCTTCGAGTGGCGTAGGAAAGTGGATATATGCAGGGTCAGAGTGTTGGGCAACCGAAGTAACGACAGTAGTGTCGATCGGTCATCGGGAGCATTCCAGTCATGAGCTGAAGGCCAAGGAGGGCATACCAGACTCATGCTGTGGGCACAGAGGCAGTCCAGACCTATGTTGAGGACCACGTAAGGGTATTCCAGTGATAGGCTGTGGGCATAGAGATTGTGTTGGTTATGACTGTTGTAGGAGCGCGTTCGAGTTGGATGTATTGTTGAAGATTCGGGGGAGTTGCACTAGGTTGTGACGAGTCCGAGGATGGTGGATGAGACGCAAGGATAGATCCTTGGATATCCGGTTATGAGTAGACCCAAATTATGTTCGTGGAGATTTTCCAATCTAGGGTATTGCATCCTGAAGATGACTGGACCATATGATGGACTGGATTTGATATGTATGGTATTCCAACCTGGGGGTTGATTGGGTTAAACATGTGAGGGATACGAGGATATTCCCTCCTAAGGATGATTGGAGTCGTCGTAGGCGCGCCTGGTATTCCAGCATAAGGCTGTTTCGGCCAGGCAGGAGTGTTCGTATTCATTAGTGGATCAATTATGTATGATATTCTGAGAACCGAGGGATGCATTATCATGTCAGCGAAGAGGGTTCGCTCCAGGAAAAAGGGAAAGTTGGTTTCTGATACTTTAGACCATCAGAATGTTGTCAAGTTGGCAAGGTAGCATGAAGAATAGACCTTATGAAAAGGTTCGATTGGGATTCACATCACCTTTCACTATTCGCACTTGCGAATGTGCGTCATGGATCAGGAGGCGGTAGTATCGTTGGATGACATTCAGGTCAGTGAGCACCTGGATTTCGTGGAGAGGCATGTGGCCATTTTGGAGAGAAGGGTGAAGGTTTTGCGGGACAAGGAGGTACCTTTGGTGAGCGTATAGTGGAAGTACCAAAACGGGTCCAAGTGGGCGTGGGAGCCGGAGGCAGAGTGCGAGAACACGAACCGAGGATGTTCACCGCAACAGACTTCAAGGACGACATCTAGTTCAAGTGAGGGAGAATATTAATGCCCCGGTTCTCGAATACCAATTTATGGTTATAAATTCTCATGAATTCAAGGTCTACTTGACGAGTTGGTTGCCTGAATCATCGACTAGCAGTGGGTCTACGCCACATGTTTAAATGACCAACTTGCCGAGTCGGAAAAGTGACTCAACGAGTTGGAACTGCAGGGTGAAACCCTAATTTCCGGGGTTTGGCACCCTATTTAAGGGACCATTAGCTTCCCTTAGTTCCTTTGCAGCCTCTTGAGAGTCCAGAAACCCAAGTTCGTGTGAGTGTGCTCCATTTGTGTGTTTTAAAGAGTTGGAAGGTGTACATTTGTAAGAAGAACTTGAAGCGCAAGTGACTAGGAGCAAAGGACTTGTGGGGATCTGATACCTACCTCAGATGGCATCTCTTGGAAGGTATCAATTCGTTACCTTGACCTCATTTCATTCTAGATCTCATTGATTAAAATTTTTGGGTTTTTCTAGCATATTGTGAAGCTATTTTTGGGTTTGAGCTCAAATCTGAAGTTGTAACTTTAGATCTGAACTCTCCATGGTCTCTAAATCTATAAAGCTATCAGCTTTAGCAAGCATGAACCCCTCCTTATGTGTAAAACCCCATTTCAAGCTTGGTTTTGGCATTTTGAGTCAATAGATCCTTGCATGCAAATAAGTTTGCAACTTTACATGATAAGCATGCCTTGGGAAGTTGGATCTGTAGTATGGAGCCTTAGCATGCCTTAAAAAGCATCTGTATGGATGAAGGACTGAAGGGAATCGACAAGTCGCATGGTAGACTCGGCGAGTCATATGAAGATGGTGATGAACTCGACGGGTTGGATGAACAACTCGGCGAGACCGACGAAGATTGCCTTGGGCTCGGCGAGTGGCATGGTGACACGACGAGTTGGCAGGTTATGCTAGGAACTCAGCGAGTAGCTGAAGGTACTTGACGAGTTGAGGTCAACATGGATTGTTGACCTTGATAGTTGACTTTGACTTTGACCAAGGGTTGACCGTTTTGACTTTTGAGGATAACTAGTAAGCGGGTATTTATGAATTGGATCTTTGATGGTTATAGGTGTTGGAGTTTGGGGCAGTATTTCGGGAGCGTGATTTTGTGGTTCAGTCCGACATTGCAATGTTAGTTGTCCTCATTGTACTCAAGGGTCTAAGGCACCAAGGCCGACCCTTTGTTTGTTACTAGGATTATTACTATTCTGATATGTTATTTCAGTAACCTAGTAGATGGGATGGTTATATGCTAGTATGATCTGTTAGATCGGTATCCTGGTAGATCGGAGGTGGTTATGCTTAGTGACCCATAGTTGGTCCGACTGTCTACATGCTAGTTGTTATGCCAGTTGGGTAGAACTGTAGGACTACCTGTAGTATTATTTGATTATCTGTATATGCATTAGTTGTGTTATATGTCGACATATTATGTGGGATGGGGTGAGGTGAAACTGCTCCGTTCGGTAAGCAACAAACCCAGGAGCATTCCAGATACGAGCTGAGGGAGACTCGTGCTGTGGGCTCGATTGCAATCCAGATGTGAGCTATGGGCTCGAAAGGCAATCCAGACTCACACTGTGGGCCCAAGGGTAATCCAGTTTGTAAGGTTGTGGACCCAGTACATGCTGTTAGTTGTATATGCGTTATGTGAAGTGTATCGGTATGTTGGCATTCCAACCTAATGGTTGAGGGCTTGGGGTATTCCATCCCAATGGATGATTGGACCCATAGTATGTTGTTGTTATTGTATGTGTATTGTGGTATGTATGGGTATTTTGGGGGTAACTCACTAAGCTTTCGGGCTTACAGTTTCAGTTTATCGTTTTAGGTTCAACGTATGGCCGCGGGTAGGCAAAGGCGTGACTGTACACTTCCTCGATTGATGATTATCATTTTTGGGAACTCTGATGTTTACAATATTTTGAAAAAAAAATTGTAATAATTGAATGATTTTGAATGATTTAAAAAGTTTTAAATCGGCTCGAATTTTTTGGGGGTTAGAATCGCAGGAAAGAGTAGGTGTGACCGTACACATCCTCACATGTTACGATTTGGATTTCTGGGATACTCTGATGTTTAGAATATTTTGAAAACAATTTTTTATTACATAGCGGTTTTTAGATGTTTGAAAATGTTGAAATTTTTGTGAATTTTTATGGATGTTACAATACTTTTATATGTATTCAGTTTTACACTTTTTAAATATTTCTTTCACTAATCATTTTTTTGCAGAAATATTTTGATATTTATAGATTTTGCAACAAACTTTATTGGGAAGACATTTGATTAGGTGTCAATGATGATTGTTGAAGAGCGTATAAAGAACGCAAATAATATGTGAAAGTACATTTCAACGTGGTCGATGGATATGGGGACGTAGAAACTGCAATAAGACATCCACTGAGGGGTATGAACGACAACAGTTGGAATCAAATCATTGATGAGTTATTTTTAACCCATGCTTATGTGCGTTTGTCGGCAAAAAATATAAATAATGGGTCGCTACTTCCGCATTGATAGGTCGTTATATAGTGGTTTAGGCTAGGCATATGTCTTGTAATTGGTCTTGTTAGGGTCTTGGTGTTAGTTGTGGTTGTTGTAACTGTTGTATGGCTGTCTGCGGCCATACACGTGTGTGCGGCCGTACACCCTGTGTGTGGCTGTGCACCCGTGTGCTGCTGGGGTGATATAAATAGTAGGTGTCTGTGTCAGTGTCAGGTGACGTATGTCCGTATCTCCCAAGGTGTATTTGACGTTTATGTGATATAAATGTGTGCATGCTTGGCTTAATTAGTCTTCTACTCACTTCTACACTCTGAATTGTTTGCAATATCATTTGATCACTGATTCAAATCGTAAATTTTGGGTCTAACAATTGGTATAAGAGCAGGATCATTGTCAATTTGGATTTTTGTCAGTGTACGGTTGAGCTACGTTGAAGGTGTACGGTTGAAGGAGTACGGTTGAACGTGTACGGTTGAGCGTGTATGGTTGGGTGTATGGTTGGGTGTATGGTTGGAGTGTGTACGGTTTGGTGTATGGTTGGAACGTGTACGATTGTGTGTACAGCTAAGTATGCGGCTATGTGTGTACGGTTGGAGCGTGTATGGATTAGTGTGCAGTTGTGAGCATGTACGGTTGAGTGTGCGGTCACAAACTCCTTAGCATATTGAGCATCCTAATTGTAAGCATTTTTCTTGTTAAAGTTTTCGATCTGTTTATTTCTAAAAAGCAAGAAAGAATGGACTCCCACATCTCATCAGGTCATCATGAATTGGACACCACAATGGGAACCACCACTCGAATTCCTTGGTTGTTATCCGCCGAAGGATTTCTAGAATGGAAGTACCGAATTGAGAAATACATCAAAATGAAAGATTTTAAGGTTTGGCGAAGCATTCTCAAAGGACCAGTCAGAGTCACTACTAATCTTTCGAATGGACAAGTGATTGACAAATTGTATGCTGATTACACGGATGAGGATTTCAAAATGGTTGAAGAACAGGAAAGGGAACTGGCTACTTGACTATGGCTTTATCCCTCGATATTGCTCAAGGATTCAGAGAATACACTTCAGCCAAAGCTCTGTGGGAAGCTTTGATTGAGGTCTACGAGGGAAATGAAGATATGAAAGAGAGCCGTCAGGACATGTTAAGACAGAAGTTCAATATGTTCAATTATGTCCCTGGAGAAACCTTGGAAGCTCAATTGCAGCAATTTACTGCACTCACTATTGAGATGAGCATAGCTGAGATTTACTTTACTAGATCTGAGATAAACAAAAATTTTTTGAATTCACTTCCGAAGTCATGGGATATGAATGTGGCTGTCATCAAGAAAACAAAAGATCTCAATCGTCTCAGTCTTGCTGGAACAATGGCAATCATCAAATCCTGTGATCTTGATGATAAACAACGAGAGATTAATCATGTGAATTCCTACTCGACTGGAAATTTTGGGATTTCTTCGAATAATGCCTTTTCATGTTTCACCTCCTCTCCAAGTCAAGCTTTTGCTGTTCAACAACCTCAGAATCAAACCTTTATCACTCCATCAGTTACACCATTTGTTGGTTCTTCATCTATGTCTCACCCCACAAAGTTAGTCCTTCGTTGTTCCACAAGTTCTTTCCTCCTCCAATGCACCATTTATGGTCCCTGCTCCCAATTCCAAAGAAAACGATGAAAACTTAGCTCTTGCCACTGGACTTGTCAATTGTTACAATGCTTTTATAGCTAGAGAGCTTCCACCTCAACTCACTTTTGATAATCTAAATCAAATTCATGCAGAGGATGTGGAAGAAATGAATATTACCTTGCAGATAGCAATGGCAGTGTTCAGGGCAAAGCAATTTGCTAAGAAGACGGGAAAGAATAATTTGGGAATGAATGCGGATAAGAAGGTAGGGTTTAACAAGGGAAATCTGTGTTGCTACAATTGTCACGAGCCGGGTCATTTTGCTCATGAGTGTCCTAAACAAGACAGAAGGGTCAATAGTGATCGAACAATGGTTCCATAGGGAAATAGTCGTGGAAATGTTGCTGTCAACGGTGAGACTGCAAATCTAGCAGTGGTTGCTCAGTCTTTTGACTGGGAGAACCAGATTCAGGCACTAAATATTTCAGGACCTAAAAATGCTCACCTGGCTCAAATCAATGATACTCCTATGGAAGAAGCTGAACTTGATCCTAAAGAAGAGTTGATGGAGTTGCAGTTTGCCTTTATGGTATCTTCTACTTCCGAACCTGAAAAGAAAGAGGTAAGTAGTCTTCTTGTTCTCAAACATGCATTGATAAAGTTAAAAATCTTCTTGAGCATATTATGAAGAGAGAACGAGGACTTAAAATATGAAAGTTATCAACTTAGGAAAGGACAAAAACCCATGAAGGCTGAATTAGAAGCAAAAACCAAAGATTTTAGAAAACTTCAGGCAGAATATTGCAATAAGAGTGCGTGTTATAGATATGTAACTTAAAAACTTGCTGAGGCAACTGCAAAGCTTGACACACTGAAAAAAAAATTTGAATATGCAGATTTTAATTTCAGAAAATATGATGTGTCAAGTGAAGTAGTTAAATCCATGATAGAACATAATTTGAAATTCAAAGAAAATCAGCAAAAGGGTTTAGGATACGACAAAGTGCCTCCTCCTTATAATCATAAATATCATTTTAAGCCATTGACTGAAGAGGAGATAAACTGAGAGCCATTTCTTAAATAAGGATTTGTGTCAGGAGGTAGCATTAATGTTGAAAATATTAATGTTTCTACTTCCGATGTAGATCAATCCCTAAGTCAATCAAAGCGAGAAGCTGAAGGATGTGTTTCTAAAAATGAAAAAGTTTCTGAATTTGTTGCTGTTTCAAATGGTAACTCTTTTGTTTCTGATGTTAAAATTATTGATACATCTTGTGATACTCCTACTTCGGTTAATGTTGATTTAAATTTCTTTGACATATTTGATGTTCTTGTTCCAAGCATATCCACACCACCAATCACACAACCAGATTCATCCTCACCTATCACTCAATCTGATTCTTGCACATGTTCTTGTGCAGAAAGTAAGGGTGTCAGTAAAGAAAGCAAATCAGACAAAGTCAGTACCAGTTACAATAATAATAAGCATATTTGTTTTAACTGTGGTACTGTCAATCACATTGCTTGAAATTGATCAAATAGATCATTTGTGCATTTTTCGTCTCAAAGAGGAGAGAATGAATCTCGAGGAAGGTCTTTAACTAGAAAGTCCTCGAGATCTCGTCCTCGAAATGATGATTGGAAGGCTTTCAAAACAAGAAAAGGGCAGTTTTTCAAAAGAACAAACAGGTTTTCAACAACAAAGTCACAAACAGTTTTCCAAAATAAATCAAGGCTAAGCCAAGATCAGTTTCGCCAAAGAGTGGATTTGGATCTTCAACCTCTTTTGGTAGAAAATCTAACTTCTCAAAGCAAACTGAAAAGAAAAATGTCTCAAAATCACCCGTGATTTTTAAGAAACCTAAATACCAGTAGGTGCCCAAATCAACTTCCAACCAATAATCATCATCCTCTGAGAGTGCTTTGAACAACGATTCAAAATCAAAAAGTTCAAAAGATAAGTCTTTGATCGTAAAAGGTCAACCCAGGAAAGCTATGACCTGGGTTCCGAAATCTAAATGATCCCGCTCATTTGCAGGGACAGTTGCGGAGGAATGTCGTCAGACATTGGTATGTCGACAGCGGCTGCTCCCGGCATATAACAGGAGACATCTTCAAATCGAACGACATTCAAACCTTTAACAGGGGATTTGTTTCCTTTGCGGGCGGAGAAGGCGGAAAAAAATACACAAACAAGAACTGTGATGAACGTATTGCTGAGTTTTGAGAACGTCAACTATGCTCCCGAGTTAAAGTATAGCTTGTCAGTGTATCTCAGATTTGCGACAAGGGTTATTCAACACACTTTACTGATAAAGAGTGTTTGATCTTAAAGGCTGGCATTGTCATCCCGGATGAGTGGATGGATTATTTTCAAATCAAAGCGGGATGGAAATGCTTATATCATTGACATGAACATCAACATTCCTGAACAAGTCACCTGTCTCTTTTCTAAGGTCTCGGAACAAAATGCTATGTTGTGGCACCGACGACTTGGTCATGCGAACGCTAAGAATCTAAATCGTCTTGCTAAACATGAAATGGTGTATGGCCTGCCCGTCAGAGACTTTATAACATTCAAAAAGTGTGTGTCATGTGCCAAGGGAAAGCAACATAGAAAACCACACCTGCCAAAAAAGGTCAATTCAATCAACCAGGTGCTCCAATTGTTACACATCGATCTATTTGGTCCGTTCAATGTCCTAAGCATCAACAAGAATTCATACTCTCTTGTTGTGATCGATGACTTCTCGTGTTTCACATGGGTTTTCTTCTTATCCAACAAAGCTGGTGTATCTGATCTGATCAAGAAGTTCATCGTAATGATTGAGAACCAAACCAATAAGTGGGTGAAGGCGCTTCGTACTGATAATGGAACAGAATTCAAGAATGCGGTTCTTGATCAGTTATGCGCAGAAAAGGGAATTGTGTGTCAATATAGTTCCGATCGCATGCCTCATCAAAACGGTGTTGTTGAACGGAGGAATCAAACACTACAAGGCGCTGCGAGGACGATGATGTGTGACTCCAAACTACCTGTTTTCTTTTGGGCTGAGGCGAACAACACCGCTTGTTATGTTCAGAATTGTGTTTTGTTCAACAAAGCCCAAATGAAGACTCCATACGAAATTCTATATGGTGACAAGCCATCTGTCAGCCATTTCCGCGTATTTGGCTTCCCTTGTACCCTTCTTCACCTGGAGACCAACCCGAAGTTTAATACCAAAGCTGATGACTGCTATTTTGTGGGGTATGCTTCTCGCACTGCGTACCGAGTCTACAAAAAAAGATCAAAGAAAATTGTAGAATCCTTCGATGTCCGTTGGCTGGAGGAAAATGAAACGGATGCTGGAGTGGGTCCTGATTGGCTGTTTGACTACACATCATTGTTCAAATCGTTCAATGTGTGTTCAGATAGTTTATATGGTTCTACTTCCGGTTCGAAGAGTGTACTTGAAGATGAATACGAAGAAGTTGTTACAGTACGCCGATAGTGTCTTCTGGAATTTCTGCGGTGGAGTCATTTGTTCCAATTACCTGTCCAGAATCTCCAAGTCAACAAAATGCTCCAGATACTGATGCTACACCTCTAACTCATGATGAAAAAGATTTCATGTCCAAAGATGCTTCCTCTATTACTCAAACTTTTATGGAACTTCTCTTTCCTAAGGAAATTGCAAATGAGTTTGTGGCGGATCCTAGTAATGAGACTGGTTCATCTGAAGTGGATCATTCGGCAAATGATGGAGTTATTAACATTCAATCAGCCAGGAGATACCTTCACGCATTCAATGAAATCATCCGATCGATAATGTCATTGGCCAGCTGGGTGATCGTGTTAGAACAAGAAGCCTGAGTGGAGATGTTGAGAGAAAAACTTGAGACACACTTGAACAAACGTTAGAACAAGTATAGTTGCGGAATAGTGAATAGTTAATCTCAAAGGATCTAAAAGCTCAACAATAATAAGTCAATGAGTTAGATAGTTAGATAGTTAGTTGCGGAAATGTAAGGAAGCATAAATGACAGCAGGTGATATATCATATAAGCACATAAGTTGATTCATAACATGGAATGCATTCAAACCAAGTTAGTGAGTGAGATCAAACTTAGTGATAAAGTCACGAATGACTTCCTCCGAAGAGAAGTAATTATCAGTTAGGTTCGAGAGGATTTAGAGAGTAAGAAAGAGATGAGATGTGTAAGAGAAATATACCTGAAGATAGTTAAGATGGATAGATGTGACAGATTGATTATAAACTGAGAACGAATGAGCTCTACATATAGAGACTCAAGAATTAGATTTAATCCACTCTCTAAGAGTAGCCATGCAAGGCATACTGGACAATAGAGAGTATTATAGAAAAGATAGATAATATTAAACTAAGTAAACTAAGTAAGATTGTGGTTGGATAGATGACTTCGGATGAGGCTGCTGATGAGGGCTTGACTGCGAATCCTTGTGGGCTGCGTAGACTAAGTTAAGAGGGTCACTTCATGTTTCAACAATTTCCCCTTAATCGACCTCTTTAAATTTTATTCATCTATCAAGTTTTAGGAACTTGATTAAAATCCACCAAAACTTTCTGATATTCTCTAACCAGGTGATCCTTCTCAAAATCTCGAACTTTACTTCGGCAGTCGTGTGTTTAGATTTTTCTACTGCGGTTCGACAGATTTCAAGTTGCTTCCTTGTAAGTCGATTCATGGAGGTCACCAGAATGAAGTATTTGATCTGATCGACCTTCCTTTTGAAGATGACTCCAAGTTCAGGGAAGTTTGTTGCACTTAGGGATCTTTCTTGATAACCTTCGGTAGGCATCAGTGCACGATCTAGTGGTGGTAGATCAAATTTCTTGGCAATTGATGGGTGGATGTCCACATCAATCTTTGCAAAATCGCAGACGGTTTCCTTCAGAAAAATACTTGCCCTTTCAAGTGCTATCTTCATATTTGGATATTTTTTACACTTGTTTTCGAACACCTTTGCTATCAGAAAGACTTCTTCTGGTTTCATACATGGGAAGTCAGCTTGGGTGCAGACATAGTCCTGATTTCTTCTTGTAAGGGTGTATTGAATGAAGTCAGCCTTCATGAATTTCCGAGGTTTAAAGTTCTTGACTATTGATGGTCTATCGTTAGACCAGATTTTCTTTAAGGAAGAAGCATGTTTGGCATGAAAGCGATTGAATCTCTCGAATTCCATAGGCATTCTTTGGTGATCCAGTAGGCTACGGTCCAATTGCTCAAATACAGTGAAGTATTTAGTGTTTGGGGAGATATGGTTTGTAGTCATCATACAACAGTCTGCGGTGGGGATTTATCCAAGAGTTTATCAAGGATTCATCCATGACAGTGTTGAAACCGCATTCTCTCCATATGAGTTCGGTGAACATAGCTGCTTTCCATTCATATTTCTTTTGTTTTGTGACGGGAGAGTCATTTGAATTTGGAGATGACATATCAGGAGCTAAATTTTTGAAGTGACGGGAGTCTCAGGTCGTTCCGGAGAAATTCTTTGTTGAGAGGGAGAGGGATATTGCGGTGGTGTTTGGTGAATAGATGGTTGCGGTGAGGGAAGGTTTTCTGTTATGATGGGAGGGCTTCTATGAGGAGAAGCATTGTTTGAGTTATGTTCTTCTTAATGTTGTTCTAATTCATGATGGTCTTCTTCACTTCCCCCTCTTGAGGAGTTTAGCCCTGGAGCCTCCTCAAGCATTTGTTTGAAACCATCGACCTTGGCACAGACCTTCTGGAAATGAGCTTTGAGAACATCAGCCAGTTGCTGATTGTCAGGGCTGGTGGTGTTGAAGAGTAGTCGAAGAATCTCCTTTGTCAGTTGGAGAATTTTATGACCATGGAAATTTGAAGATAGGGATCGTTGGAGTCTATTCATGGTTGCATGAAGGACTGAGATAGTGGACTCATAAGCAATGTGAGTCTCAGTTATCAGTTTCTGGGAAAATGAGGATTGGCCCGCAATGGTTGTTTGCAGATTGTCTTTGATTGCAGATACCTCAGAGATGAGGCGCTGCACATCAGCCATGAATTCCTTGTGATCTGCTTGGCGATTGTTGTCGAGGGACCGAATTCCCATTTCTACTTTGAGAGAAATTCTCTCAGCATCTAGACGTTCCCTAGTCTCCAATATTTCAATCCTTTCGATCAAGGACTGAGGTACCAGATATTCTTATGATTGCGGTTGAGTTGACTTGACTGCGGTAAGAATTTGATCTACTTTGGATTGTAGACTTAAGAACTCTTTTCTTGAAATGACCATCTTCTTCTTTTTATTTTTCTCCTTGGGCTTAGAGGTTGAGTGTTGAGAACCACTCAATTCCTCTTCTTCATCAAACATCATGAGGTCATCATCCGAAGGACTGGGCTGATTAACCTCATTTAAATCAACGTCATCAAAACCGAAGGTGGGAGCAGAGTTGACTTCTAATGTGGTACCTTCGTCATCAAAATTTTTACCAGTTGGAGTTGGAGGGGGCTTAGAAGGAGTTTGATCAGCAGTTACAACTTGAGCGTTGCGAATTATGTCAGCCATTCCATCCATCAAAGCTTGAACTTTGCAGATTGTAGATACGGTATTGGCATTATTGATGGCGTCTGCCCAATACTTTGCTACATACTAGATTTCTTGTTGTTTCTGTTGAAGTTGCTTTGTTTGTCGTGCCTTTCTTGCTTGGAATGCCCTACGGAAAGTGGCATATTTCTTGGCTTCGGCTTCATTTGATGGTTGATAATTTCTCCATGAATTATTGAGGTCAATTTCGTCAATTCCTTGGTATCGCACCAAGGTGTCCCTCGGGTTCACGGATCCTTGAACATTGGTGCTCACCGTGCCTAAACCACCTGTTACAGATGTAAGCAGAGTAGGTTTTCCTGAGCTTCCTCGGTCTCCTTGACCTAACGTCAAGTCTGGCCTCGGCTTAGTTCTCGCAAAGGCTGAAGAATCGCATTGCGATTGGGAAGGTGTTTGAAGTGTTTGGATAACAGAAAAAAGTATGGAGTTCAACTCCTCTAGGGAAAGGAAGTGTAGACCGGAAGCCCTGGAGACCTTAGGGCAGGAACCAGTTCCATCCTCTTGGGAGTGAACCAGGGGTGAGTCTCCACGTTGTGGTGAAACATACTCACTTTTTGATTCTGAGTGGTATTCGATAATGGCATTGAATGGGTGTGCGGTCACCCCAAGGACTACCGGAGCCTTTAGAGAGGCTGAGGTATCAGTCCGGTAACACATTTGGTCTGTGGGACTGGTTTTTCTTTTCTTGAGGATCAAAATGGGTTGATCGTCCTCATCAGAATCACTACTAGAGGGAGATTGATGTTTGCTTGGTTCGACATTTGTTAGCACATGTGGGGTGATTTTCCTTTTCTTTTAAGGATTGGCTTGTTTGGGAGCATCCTTTTTCTTAGGAGTGCCTTGTTTATTGGTGTTGCGGGGGCCTTGACGAGTTGAGGCTAATTGCTTGCGTCTTTGTGATAAAGATAGGTTGGATAAGGTGGTGGAGGATGGGACTGCGGTACTACAAGGGGCAATGATTGCGAATGGGGTTTGTAGAGGCGGGGTAGGAAGGGTTGGGCCAATACCTTCCATAGCCTAAATATTGTCTGAGACATCAGCAGTTTCAAGATTAAGAGTAGAGAGAATGTGGACTGGTAGTCTTCTAATGGGTCCAAAAAACAGATTGATCAGATGAGGGGTTGTACCTTTTGAGGTCTTTGGTTACAAAAAGATTTATGTCGCTGCCCATGCTAAGTCCTGCATCCGCATGGAGATCTAAGATGCATAGAGACCAGAACCTTGCAAACGTGAGTTCGGTAGGGTTCTCTCTTGGGCTTTCCTTTGGAATATATTGTAAGAAGTCGTCCCATAGTATCTGACCATAGTTGATGTCATGGACAGTGAAGATACTCCACACTAACTCTAGGAGCTTGAGTCCCATATTATTCGTGCCTCCGGTTTTTCCGTACAGAGTGCGGATCATAAAGTGGCAAACAAATTGCCAAACCACAGGCAAGTGATTTTTCTTGAATTCTCTAATTACTTTGATCTTCTTTTGATAACCCATCTGGTAAAGTTCAGAAAGGATGTCCACCATGCTTGGAGTGAAATCCTTGATTAAAGGATGAACAAGGAGGTTGATGGAAGTGAGAAACTTTTCTTTATTCATAATGACCAAAGAATCGTTAACTAGGTTTAAATGAATTTCTTGAGGATTCTCGAGTGATCGATATGCTGAGAAGACTTAATTGAATAGGGTTGAAAAAGGAACAACATCTATGAACGAATCAAACGGTCCAAACAGCGGGTGTTGGACATAAACTTGATCATCAACTTGGTAGGAGAATTATAGAAGGAATGCTCTTCAAACACAGCCCTAAAATTGCTTGAAGCAATCGTTGGCGTTGGGTGTCTTGAGGCAGAGTCTGAACCAGTAGGGTTTGCTGATCCGAATGCCTTGGAGTGTTTCTTGGAGATGTCTGATTTCACCATTGTAGGAAGTTTGAAGACACTTTGAAAGAGAAAAAACAGAGTGCAAGCAAAAGGTTTGAAGTTAAGAAAGCGTAAAATTTTCTTGAGGAAAAAGAAGGGCATTTTATAGTGGCTTATTGGAGCAGGAAACGATTTTACCCTACGTGAATTTGGGTAAAATGTTTGGGTGTTTTTTGTAGATTAAGAGAGATAATCTCAACCACAGATTAAGAAAAGGTTTTAATCTACATTTTTAGATTTACCAAAAGGGGTTAGCATTTAATGAAACGTCAGACTTCAATACCACATCTGAAGAACGTGCGGTGAGGGAGGGTGTAATATGTTGGTTAAAAGGGAAGTTGTAACGGATTAGACATTTTGGGGTAATAGGAAGAGACAGATTAAAAGGATTTGATTTTAGGAAATCTCTCTTTTTGTCATCATACCTAAAATAGGTCTGACAAAAGATTTATTCAAAAAGAATGGGACAGTTACACAAAGAATGTTTTTTTAATGTTTTCCCTATTTAATGAAGGATCATTAAATAACACACCATGTTTTTTTTTAAATGTAACAGGTTGAAAATAAATTATGGTGACTGCAGATTGAGAAAGTGACTGCAGATTGAAACATCATTGCGGATAAATCATTTGTTGTCATATGGATGACTGCGGTAGAAGAACTAAGAGGATCACTTGAACAAAGATTAGTAAAAACAAACAGTAATGACCATTGAAGTATAAGTATGATATATGGTTGCGGTACATAGGATATATCAAAACCATCTATCATACATAACTTCAACTAGGACCGCAACAGCGACCAAGGATGGTCTGCGGTACCTATCAATTCAAAAAGAATTGTGGGTCCGGATTCATCATTCCTAACATTTTTAAGAAACTATTGAGTTTTGTAGAGTCAAGTGCTTTTGTGAATACATCAGCAATCTCTTCATGAGTACGGACAAAAATGAGTTCAATGTTACCTTTTAGGATGTGGTCTTTGATGAAGTGATATCGTAGTTCAATATCCTTGGTCTTGGAGTGCTGAATTGGATTGTGAGAAATCGCTATATCACTTTCAGAGTCACAATAGATTGGTATCCGCATCATTCTGTATCCGTATTCCAATAGTTGTGTTTTCATCCATTATACTTGTGAACAACAGCAGGCTGCAGCCACATATTCAGCTTCTGCGGTAGACAGTGATACACAGTTTTGTTTTCTTGATGACCAGTTGACGAGTCTTCCACCGAGAAATTGACATCCACCTGAGGTGCTTTTGCGATCAAGTTTACATCCGGCATGATCCGCATCTATGAATGCTTGAAGGCTGAAATCCTTTCCTACAGGGTAACATAATCCAAGAGTTTTGCTACCCTTTAAGTACCGTAGAATCTGCTTGGCTACGGTCATGTGTGACATTTTTGGGTCAGCCTTGTACCTTGCGCATACACCCATTGCAAAGGCTATATCTGGTCGGCTTGCGGTCAGGTGCATCAACGAGCCAATAATACCTCAATAAGTCTTGTGATCAATAGATTCGCCTGAGGGATCAGCAAATATCTTATATCCGAAGGCCATGGGGACCTTAGCCGAAGAACAATTGTCCATTAAATCTTTCTTTAACAATTCTGAGGTGTATTTTTCTTGATGAATGAATATCCCTTAAGGGACTTGTTTCACTTGACGTCTTAGAAAGAAGTTAATCTCTCTATTCATGCTCATTTGGAACTTTTTGGTCATGATCTTAGAAAATTCATTCACCATCTTTTTATTAGTTGAGCCAAAAATGATATCATCCACATATATTTGTACAAGCATTAGATGATCACCATTTGCTTTTCTAAATAAAGTGGGATCAATCACTCCTCGTTTGTATCCGGACGAGAAAAGAAATTCAAAGTGAGTCTCGTACCATGCTCTTGGGGTTTGCTTTAGACCGTAGAATGCTTTTTCAAGCTTGTAGCAGTGGTCTGGCAATTCAAGACTTTCGAAGCCCGGAGGTTGTTGAAGAAAAACCTCTTCTTTTTAACTCACCGTTAAGAAAAGCACTTTTTACGTCCATTTGATGAACCTTGATATTCTTGTGTGCTGCGTATGCTAAGAAGATCCGGATGGCTTCCCTTCGTGCTACCGGTGCATACGTTTCATCATAGTCAATGCCTTCAAGTTGACTATATCCCTTGGCAACTAGTCTTTCCCTGTTTCTGACGACCGCACCAGATTCATCCAACTTATTCTTGTACACCCATCTAGTGCCAACAGTGGTGTGGCTTTGCGGTTTTAGAACGAGCTGCCATACCTTGATTCTTTTGAATTCTTCGAGCTCTTCTTGCATTGCGGATATCCAGTCTGGTTCGAGTAATGATTCTTTGATCGTCCATGGATCGACCAAGGACATAAATGTTGTGTAGTGGCAATGATCGGATAAGTCCTTGGATGATCGAGTCTGGATTCCTGCGGATGGGTTGCCGATAATTTGACCTGGTGGGTGGTCTCCCGTCCATACGTGTAGACAGGGTTGCAGATGATCATTAGCTGTGGTGGAGGGAATGTCTTCAATATCAAAAGACTCTGCGGTTGGATATGACAGTTCCCCCTGGACTTGAGAACATCCTGCTGAATTGTCTTGAACTGGGACAGAGGGATCAGACTTTTCTTTGGTCAGATGGCGAAGGTTCCCCCTGGAGTGTAGAAGTGAGTTCGCCTTGAACCTGTGAAGGTTCCCACTAGATTGCGGATGGGAGTGTGATAATCCTTGAATCTGTTCTTGTGTCAATTTTTTCTATGTTTTCATCATCCGAATCCGAAGAAACGTTTGATGGTTGAAACTCTCTGCGGATTGGAGCTTTAACTTCTAGTACTGGAACCTCGATGGTTGTTGTATGGTCCAGAGTTGAGTTTTCCCCCTCAACCGGTGAGGTGGAAGTATTTAGTGATACTTCTTAGGACAATGTTGGACCAGATACATCAGCATGCTGCTGCTGAGCTTCTAGAGACACAAGAACTTCAGATAACTTGGTTGTATCTACCGGATCAAAGAGATCATCATAGTTTACTTCAACTAGATTTAATGGACCCGAAGAGGCAGGAATATCACTTTCTAGAATTGTTGTGGTTTCGGTTGATGGAGCGGTGTTGCGGATGTGATAGTCATCAAATTTCACATCGAAACTTTCAATTATAAACCTTTTTCGTATAATGAGAAATCGATAAGCAACCTTGTTAGTGGAGTAGCCAAGGAAGATCCCTTCATCAGACTTTGGTGCGAATTTGTTGATGTGGTCTCTGTTGTTGATTACAAAGCATCTACATCCAAATGTATGAAAGAATCGGACATTTGGCTTGCGGTTGTTAAGGCCCTCATATGGTGTTTTGTTGAGAATTTTGCACACAATGCTTCGATTTTGTAAAATACAAGTTGTGGCCACTGCTTCGGCCCAGAAGTAGAGTGGAAGGTGTGCAAAGTTGAGCATAGATCTGGCAGCTTCTACTTGAGTGTGGTTCCTTCGTTCTACTACCCCATTTTGTTGTGGTGTGTAAGGAGCTGAGAAGTTGTGAGTAATCCCTTTGGAAACCAAGAAAATATTTACAAGATGGTTAGTAAACTCGGTTCCATTATCACTTCGGATACGTATAACTGGTAACTTGATCTAAAGTTCAATTTCCTTGATGAAGTTGATCAACACCTGCAGTGTTTCTGACTTTAGTCGAAGAAAGAAGCCCCATATGAAACGTGTGAAATCATCCACTATAACCAGTATGTATTTTTTGGGATGAAGACTGGCTATGGTAGATGTACCGTAGAAATCAATGTGTAAGAGTTCCAATGGTTCATAAATTGAGGAGTCAATCATCGTGGGATGACTTGCCTTGAATTGCTTTCCACATTCACATGCAGGACAGAGAGTATCATTGCTGAACTTGAGGATTGGAAGACCTATGACTAGTTCGTCTGTGACCAAATTGTTGATGTATCTAAAGTTGAGATGAGCTAGCACTAGTAGAAAACTGCCCTTTAATGACATGAAAACAATGACACACAGTGATTTACGATACGCATTTTTGTGTGTCCTAGAAATAATGTCGATTTTTAAGAAAAATGAAGGATAGAGGACACCTATTCTTGCGTGCCCTAAAATTAGTGTCCAATAAAAAAAATTAAAAACACGGAGGGCACCTATGTTAAAATGAGTGTCGTGTAGAGGTGTCGCTTTATATTTTATTTAATGAACACGCGCGTTTTGTTCATTCACAGCTTGGGGGAAATGAAAATCTCAAAAGTTTGAAACGCCGCCATTTTATCTCTGCATTATTTCCATCGTTCTTCCTCTAACTGATCAATACCCAGAAAACCCTAATATCATAACCACTCCTCTTTTCTCGCACAACAAAATCCCAAAACATCACCAAATACTAAATTCCACGAAATCGCTGTGACCATTTTAGCTAGGGATTTTTTCTAGAACGAAAACACTCTCGCATCTCTCTTAGCTCTGAAACAATGGACGATTCACCTTCCTTCGCCTTTGGTCACTTCTCCTCCGGCGACGTCAAGCCTTCCTCATTACAAATCGGCCAACGATAAGTTAATACTTATAACAGAATCGTTTCACTCTCAATTTGGTGTGCGACTCCTCCATCGCACTGATGACTACGAATGTGACTCTTCCACCACACCTGTGATTGCGTCCCATCGCACCTCCCTGGCCGCTACCTTAATAGGTTTATCTATTCAATTAGATTTTTCTTTTCAGTTAGAAATCGATTTCGGCCCCTCTCCTGCTGTTCATCTCTTCACTAAAATTGTTTTTCATCTATCCACTAAAATCTTGACGGTTTCTTTAATTTCACTCCTAGGGTTATTTGATAGCTCTTGTATGGTTTATTCCCTATACTGAATCGAGAGTCAAAACCATTGTGGTAGTTGTGGCAGAATCAAAATGAGGGATTGAACCATTGTAGCAGAGAGCTCTTGAAACTTTTGATTAATACTTCTCAAGTCGTCTCGAAGGTAATGTGAACCTCTTGATACTTCTCATGTTGACTCTCTTTCTTTAGTATAACTATCGTCTTTTAAAATTAGGGCTTCTGTTTGAATCATTTCATTGAATGACAGGTGAATCAGACCGCCTTCTTAATTTATTTGACATTGAAGAACAGTGCGTTGAATTTCTTTGTCATGTCCAATTTATCTCGACCAGATCTCAAGCAGGTTTCGATCTTCATCTCTATTGATGCTCTAAATTTTTTTCCATCAATGGAATTGTGGATTTTTATAAACCCTAGCTTGTACATAAACCCTCTTTTAACCGAGCTTGGAAAGAACAGTGCGTTGAAATCATTTATCTATATCACCATGTATATGGGTTTTACATCCTCAAGTTTTGATCATTCATTTGATAGCTAAGTGTGCTCATAAGGGCAAAAAAGTTAGCTTATAGTTCTATTTCTGCTTTTCTAATCTTTTAATCCCAATATGTCCTAACTGTTTCTCTACGCCTGTTCATATTACTTCTTAAGGTATATGCAATTGCAGATTCTAGACGGCAAGAATTTCTTGGCTTTAAAGAGTTTATTACAACTTCAATCATCAACAAGAGTTCTACACTTCCATTGATGATTATTGGAAAGTAAGTCACTCGCCTATACACTTCCACCTCTGATCTCAACTGAGAATAAAGTTCACCGTACAATGAAAACGATTCTAATCAAACCACTACATCTAATACTTTTTTTGTGTAATTTGTGCAGTTAGAGGTCTACAATTTGTGCTTTTTGTTTTGTACCAGTGATGTCTGTTGTGGGTTTTTAAAGCAATTACGACAGTGGTATGAACATGATTGATGAAGGTTTGGTGATGAGTAATGGCAAGTTATGCCATCATGTTTTAAAATCATGTAAGTTTTTTTCTTAATAATATTTTTTGGGACTCAATTTGAAGGAAAATTTAAATGTTATTTGTTGATTACCATAGAACTATGAAATTGGAGAGGAATAGGGCATGAGAAATGTTAAGGAACAAATGCCAACCTTGGAAATTATATCTCTTTCGATACTTTGTTCTTATTTTTCTTCTTTACTGAATGTACATATGATCACCATGTATTTGATGCAATATCTGACTCACCCTTTTTGTTATTTTATTTTCGATTTGCTTGTAACTTCCAATTTCACAACCAACTTTCATTTTAATTAACTGGATGGTTGCCATTGTTGTTCATAATATTTCTTATCTCAATACTTTGGGTTTATATTATTGTATTGCAAACTGTGTGATTAGTCAAAATGTTGTTTCACTAGTCTGGGATTTATCATTTGTTTTCACTTTGCTAAGATCATCCAAATGATAGGAGGTGTGAAATTGCTATTGATTGTCAAATTAAATGTATACTATTTTCTAATTAATGAGAATTTAAGTACAAATTTCTAGACGATTTATTTAATTGCGATTAATTACATCCGTTATCCATCAGATTTGCATGCCCTTTTGGTTTCAATCCACCAAATAACCCTGGTACATAATGTTATATGGCTTTATTAGTATCCAAATTACGAAATTTCCCTTCAAGTTGTTGATACTGATTCCCTTTTGTTTCTTCAAATGGCAACTTTATTAAAGCGCCCTAGGACGCCTCTTACCAATAATGTTGATGTTGAATATCAAACAATTGGACTATGAACATGTATTAAAGAGAACAAGGACATTTATAATATCTGAGGAAGAAAGATTCTTTCTCTCGGAAGTAAGCTTCTTTCTCTCATTCAATATTATATTTCTTGATTATTTAATTTGCATTCTCTTTTACCAAACTCGACTCATTTGACACATATATATGTGATGTTAGCAGCTGAATCATTCTGCATGAGAAAGTTCATGGTCCAAGATGATACTCATCTGAAGATTTACCTAAAGTTGTGATGATGACACCAAACCAGGTTTCGGTAGTCAAAAGCATCAATTTCCATCTATTAGATCAAATTTTGCTTCTTGGTTAGTTTTCATCTGCTAAATAAATATGGTTGTATTATGTTAAGCATTTATTATCTCAATTTTTTTTTCTAACTCTTTAAATAATTACAGCTGAAACAACTACTAGAGAAGTCATGATATGGGAACTAGGTAGTAGCAAGAAGCTTGCTCATAAAAATTCATGGTTTGGGATTTTCAGGTTTGCATTCTAATTCGGAAAACGCCATTTTTTTCTTTTTGTATATTTGGAGTTGAGATGTTCTATACCTAAAGTCTTATATTAACAATGAATACAACCATTTTTTATTTTTATTTTTGAAAATTTGATCATGAAGAAGAACAATGCTGTCTTGTAAGTGTCATTTCATCAAATTGCAAAAAATAGCAATGTACTTGAAATATGGAGCTTGAAAATTAAAAAAGCTTACAACAAGAATTCGGTATTTGTCTGGCCTGACTCAAAGCTCTGTACACAATACATAAGCACCACAATGTTATTTTTTTTAGTTAACAAGCAGCATGAATAAGCAGTTTTTACTGTGCTGAACATTTGTTAATACTTGTCGTTGGCATGCCACTTAATTGAGAATTTGGATTCACTTCCCAAACATGATCATACAAAAAAGGTAGCCCCTGCATTCATTCTTTTTTTCAGTTTCTTTCCATCTTTTTCGACCATTTGTGTCAATTGTCTTTGTTTCAAATTTTCAGCTTTATTTTGGGTTAATGGCGGTTGTTGGTTGCATGGTTGTTGCAACTCAGGTGCTCATCCTAAAGACTTGGAGTATGTGAAGCGTCCCCTCAAACTTATTTTCTGACTTGAATGTTGTTTTTGCTCCCTCACATTTTATACTGATTTTATTGATGTTTTTATTAGTATGTGATGTCGTTGAACAATTCGGACGGAAGGGAACAGAGGAAGAATATGACGACGAGGGGGATTATGAACAAAAGATGCATTCAACTACAAATAAAAACTCTGTATAATTTATACTTTTGTGTGGTACATGTTTTGTTTTAACACCAGTCATGGATATGTTATCTTTCACTTATAGACTTAATATGATATCAGGTTTTATATATAGTGACCTTTTGTCATAATAATATGTTATGTGAAGACCATTCATCTCTGCATCCTGCAACATCTCATGAACCCGAGACCAATCAGCTTCAACTGGTTCCAGTAACCGATAATTCCCAAGAATTGGCAGTTTCATGAATTGAGGGTAATAATGACATTTTATCAGAATCCAAGAGACAGTAAGTTAATGAAATGTTATATGTTTTTTTTAAGGAAAATTATTTAAATATCCAGTTTTGTTATATGTTTTTTCAGGAAGAGAGAGAATGAAGGGATTTCAACCAAGACAAACTGTGAGCGTCGTGCAATTGTTCACACAACAAGTATTGTAGACATGCTTCTCTGTCTACTCTAGCTGTTCGTGAGTACATGTTTCAACTAATTTTTGTCTCACACAACCAAAAAAAAGTGCATTGCCATCAACACAATTAAAATATTTCAAAGTCTGGAAGGTTTAAATATAATAACCAATATTCACATTTTTCTTTTTCCATCAACAAAAAACATGTGTCTTTGTTATACATACAAATTAGGAAGGTAGATCCGACTTTTGACATGGATGATTATTTGTTAGTTTTATAGGAATGTATAACCCATGTTAGCAATGTATTATTTTTGTTTAACATTTGAATGATTCTTTGTGATTACGAAATTTTTTTATATTATGCAATGGATTGTATTTTTTCTATATGGTATTTTATTTCTATTATGAGACATTAAATGCAAATTTAATTTAAAAATTAAGAAATATAGAAATATAATTTTTAAACATTTAAATTTACGATACACAAAAATGTGTGTCATCTTCGTTTATGACATTGCCTTTCTTGACAGGGGTTTTACTCATACGGATTGCGTGTCATAAATGCGCGTTGTAAATGCGCGTCGTCTCTCTTTATGACAGGGCCTTTCTTGACGCGCATTTGCGCGTTGTCTGAGCATTTTACGACGTGCATTGCGCGTCGTAAAATGCTGTTTTCTAGTAGTGTAGCTTGCGATGCCATAGCCAGCTGACTTCGGATACTGCTTTGGATAGGAAGCATAACTGCGGTTCGCCTATGATCAGAGATACATCCATAGGATACATAGTACCTTCGGATCTGGACTTGATCAGACAAGTGCTTCTATCGCTTGTCATTACATAGCAAAATTGGTCATCAAATTCAACACGATGTCCTTCTTTACATAGTTGACCAACACTGATGAGATTGTGTTTAGGGCCTTCTACATAAGCGACCTTTTGAATAGAGAAGTTTCCCGTAGTAAGAACACCATAAACTTGGATTATCCCATTCGCATTATTCCCGAATGTGACATTTCCACCGTTGCAAATTGTCCTGAAATCTCAAAGGTATTCTAACCTTCCTGTCATGTGCAAGGAGCAGGCACTATCGATTAACCATTCTTCTTCTTGTTCCTCCTTACATAAGGCATAAAAATTACACAGTTTGTTTAGGCATCCAAACTAGTTTAGAGCCTGGGATAACAGATGAGTTTCTGATTGATGCATGAAACGAGGTTGTCGGGACTGGTTTCGTGTCAACTTTTAATCCTAGTCCTGGGTGTTTGTGAGTTTTTGGCATGCTGTGCCTTTTTGAAAAGTAACGAGGTTTCTGAAAAGGCTCAGTTACATTGATATTGACAGGCTGAAAATTTGTCATTTGTTTTAGCACTTTGTTTGGTCAGCGGTCGGAAGGATGTGGTAGATTTGTGATTGGTCCGAGGTTGGTTAGATCTGACATGTGTGTTGTTGGAATTTGAAAAAGTTTGTTTCAAAGAAGATTTAGCACGTGTAGATACCTTGGACCTTTTTCTAGGATTTAATAAAACGCCCTTCCAGTTGTTGAAATTTTGATGTGATTTTAAAAGTGTTGGAGTAGGTAAGATACCATTCCATTTTGGATCATCTGAGGAATAGATTTGAAAACCATTGCTTTGAAAATACTCTTCTTTCTTTTGGGTTTTGTCAGATGAGTTAGGAATGGATGTTGAAACTGCACATTCCTTTTTGCATGTTTTCTTGATGGGAGAGTTTTTCAAAAAATAGTGAGCGAAAACCAACTTTTCTGGATTCTTAGATTTGGAAATCTGATATGTCTTTTATTTTTAGAAAAGGTTTATCGATTTGTGCCTTGGGATCCATATTCCTCTTTGAAAGCCTTTTTTTGCTAAGGTTTTTGGAGAACCGCAGTCATTAGTGTCCAGCTGCGGTTTCCTGGAAACCTTAGAAGATTTTTGAAAATGAGTGATTGACTCATTTGAACTTGAAGGATCATGGTTTTGAGAGCATTGACCTATTTCAAAGTTCTCTATGGGTAATTCATTGTGAATTGGCTGAAGAGTCACGAAGCTTTTTATTGTGGACTGCGGTAAGGATGATTCGACTACCGCAGAGTAGGTCTGAGTTGTGACTTCAATGGGACTTTTGTGGGACTTCTTGTTGGGTTTTGAGCATTCTAACACTCCTAAGTGTACATGCAACCCTAAATACCTTGGATCTATGTTTTCTCTATTATACATGCAATTATGAACATACAAGGTATTATCCAAATCTAGCATACAAAATAATGAAGATAACAAGATAGAATACATACCTCTTTGATGTAGAATGTCTTCATGAAGCTTGAGTGCCTAGTGCCTCAAGTGTGACACCTCAAATGGTTCACACAACATTAAATGCACTTGGAATAACTTGAGAGAAACTTGAACACTCCTAATATCGGCTAGCCCTTTCTTATTATTCATAGTGGCCGATTTTTCCCAAAGAATATGATTTTATATAGTTGTTACAATTAGGGTAAACCCTAATTGTCATGGCCTTCCATTTCCTTGGATCCATTGGTTCAAATACACCATGGAGCATCCATGGACCATCCTATGGGTTTTAGCCCAACTTGATTATCCATGGAGCATTAGCCCACTATACAAGTATGGATGATTTACACAATCAACCCATATATTTAATTAGTCTTCTTTTGCTCACTTAATTAATTCTAGATTAATTCTTGATCAATACTAATTAAATAATCCTATTAATATATTAGAACTTATAATATATGAATCAACCTTAACTGTTATTTCTCTCATTATAGTCTATCCAAGTGCATGATGCCATGCAACCCAAATGGACCATCCCGGGTCAAGTCTTACCAATTATAGTTATGGACTTAGACATTAATCCAACAGTCTCCCACTTGGATAAGTCTAAAACTATTATTGCAATTATGAATTCAAGAACCGACTGGAAATCGTAGCTCTCAAAAGCTTCCGTCAAACTCTAACCTTGCCGATGAACTCTGACCTTTGTCAATGACTTGTCCATTAGATAAGTGATCATATATTCCTCCATTCTAGATATCATATGGACTGAGACATGGATTATCAATCATTCTCTCTATTCATTTGTTGTTTCCCAATTTCCGATTCATGATGACTGACTGATTGAACAAATCAAATCAGTCCTTGCTTGGCCAAGCACTCACATGTATGATCATTAAATCATCGAGGGGCCTGTAGACATCGCTTTTATCCTGAAGGTAAAAGGAATGGATAAACTTCTACTCATATGGCTTGTTCTGCTACTTGTTGAATCATACACTTAGGCACGTTTTATAACATCGAGTTACCAATGCGCTTTCGTGCAATCAGTGTACTATCAACTCATAGTAACAACTCATATCTCTAGGTTTGAAGAATATAAGATATTATCCTCTCATGATCACTCGTGATAAAATCCATGAAGTGATTCAAATGAGCGCGAGTTGAATCCAATACTCAGAACTTATGAGCACTCATGAGTGTTGTAGCACAACTTTGTCCACCAACATGGACCTCTATAAGCCAACCCATGACAGTCTTGATTCATATCTACTTCCAACATATGACCGACTGTGGATGGTTTGAATAACTTAGTCATTTCGGAAGAATAACCTAGTTATAATGGAAGTCTAAACATGCAAAGTGAAACACAAGAATAAATAAATCTAATATGGTCTCAGAACTTATGAATATAAATAAAACACCTTTTATTTATCACCATATGATTGCACATTATTCATTGTATACTGTTTCAGCTATACACTTTATTCTTGAATTTAAACAATAGTTGTCCCATGATCCAATCATGTACACTATGTTTTCTAAACACTAGTCATGCCATTCACCAAGTATGCATACTATGTTTGTCTATGACCCTTACTTTGTGAAATAAACCAATTGACCAAACTTTCAATGATTCTAATTTCACACTCCCGAATTCTTATGGCAAATGCAGGAATTCCAAATTCATGCCATTTTGCCTAAATCTGTTAGATTCTCCACTTATATGCAATGATTCTCTTGTAATGATTATGGACAAAGTCATAAAGATTTGACAACAAACATTACAGAGCATTCCAAAGGAGATCAACTCCTTGGAAATATCCTTCTTGCATTAAGTTTCCTAATCTTATACAGACTTATTTAACAGCTTCCACCAATGGGATCATTTCCACATTCCCTTTTTGACTATCACTTCTGAACAAGACTTGCCTCTTTTCAGAATATGTCAATATAGTCCTTCCAACAATTAACACTATACTTCCAACTGTCCCTGAGCAACCAATATTTGGTAAACCTTAGATTGTCCTCGACAATTGCTTAATTGTTTTAGTCATATCCAGTTCTAAACCTTTTTCCTTCTAATGCCCCAGGCATCTGGAAAATTTTAGACAGGATCAATATAGCACATGTAATCAATCCTATATCCGAAACATATGGGACACGATTCATGAGGTCTCACATAAAGACTAAACCAGTCTTTTGCTACAATATTTTCATTTCTATTTGCCATGTTCTCATAATTCAGATTATGAAAAGGGATGCCGTAATCATAATCGAATTTTAGAACGCAAATAATGAACCCATATATAGAATTTCCTTATGTTGAGCCATTCCAACATGAAATTCATATATATTCTTGACTAAATTTGATTAAAATCTCAATCTAAGCTTTTAGAATTGAAATGAAGTATAATTTCCTCTCCCTTAATTATATCAAAACAACTTTTTCAACTACTACAGCCTCACGAATTGAAACTTTTGTTTTCTATAATTAACACTTATACTCCCACTAGCATTGACATGTACTCAGAAATCAACTGGACTTCTAAACAATTTCAGAACTATGAAAAGAGATGTCGTAATCATAGTCTCAATTGTTTAGACCTTTTCTATTTCTCATAAGTCCATGTTAGTGTGCTCTACTAACGACTTTGAGAATGCAAAGATTGCTATCTACTTAAAATCTACTTAGTGAAAGTGTTTCCTTACCATCATTTTCATGAATCAAAGAGGAACCTTTTGAAACTTAGATTTTTCTGGTGTATAATTTCCTACCCATATGAATTTGTCAAAACCATAATCACAGGACAAGGTTACTGACATATCCACACTTATATGGATTAAACTTGAGCAATCTTAAAGTCTTGCCACCTGGCAGCTCAAGGGTCTGCCATTACTTCCAAGTTGTTATGCAACCAATTGAGAACTCTCAAAACTCCTATGCAAAGCCAACTTTAACTGGAATGGGCACAGAATATGTCAACACGATAGGTTGTAAACCTCAAGTCGTGTGCTGGTGAAGAACTTCAGGTTTTATTCTTGATTAGTTCTTGAGACTTTCAAGACCTTTTAATACTCCCACTGTCCTCTTGACATATAATACTATCTTGTCAGATATTCAAGAGATAGTGCAGATTCTTTATCAAGACAAATACTTCACACAATTGGCCTAAGTTGGTCTTTGCTTTATTCAAAACATCACAACTTACCAATTTCAAATGTACAAGAGTAGGACACTTTTACTCTTACATTTGAAAAGTGCTATAAACCTTCTTTAAGATGTGTCACTCAAATTACAATCTTGGAGTATAACTCTAAGAATTGTTTCTGGAACGAAGTATGAATCATCTTCTTGATTTGACCACTTCAACAATTCATAACTGCTCTTCTTAGCTATCAGAATGCACTTAGAGGATGAATTGTGATATGGTCTTTTAATCATTGAGATGATCATATATCATGATACTACAGTACTCTCCCATCTTTCCAGATTTGAGAAAATTTTAACCTTCTACCTAAATTGATTCTTCTTATTCGCTCTGCCATACATTGAAACTTGTTTAATGTTTCAGAATTATACTTGAACTTTTAAGTATAACCATATTTACTAAACTTTAGTAAATCATGACGAATAGTCTTAACGATCATTTGTGGTGGGCTTGATCAGCGCACAAGAGTGTGTACTCGATCCTTTAGTCCTTTACTTGATTCACACATCCATGTGAACAAGTAATTAGTCTTAATTTTCCAATGCTTGAAAGTTATCATTCATCATACTTTACAACTTGCAGGATTCCAAGTTTCTGTCCAACTGAAAACTTGGGTGATGAGCTGCTTTCCTTATGTGGTAAATTTAGACACTACCACAAATGAAAGAATCAAATTCATATTTCCAATATTGTTATCAATGGAATCATATAAGCAACAATTTTTTTCCTCAAATGCCATTGTAAGGATATTTTAAAACAAATAAAATCATCATTTTTCTCCTTTTATTTTAAAAACATTGTAGAAAAACTATCCTTACAATGCAAAAGAGCATGAAAACTTTTGTTATCTATTCCTAAGCAATATATCATAACTCCTAAGAAGTAGCTCAAGAATCCAATCTTCAAACTATGCGATAGAAATCCATCTACGCGATTAGATTTAGCATATTCTTTCTTTAAGTTTCTTCACTTTTCTTTGATTCTTACAAACATCAATATGTGACCCAGTCACATCATGTATCAAAAATCTTAGTATAGAAACTTAGCAGAGTTAGATAGTGGATTTTACCTAAAGTAGGTTCAAACTTATTAACTTTAACATCCTTAGGTAAAATTGGTAGCTTTGCAACTAATGCCCCTTCCTTTGGCAATATAAACATATGGACCCTTTGGTAATGGTACCGGTACTATCAAAGACTTAGCTTTTCACTTTACCATTTGGTCAACTGAGTTGACTATGGCCGATCCCTTTCCATTGGGAAGAGAATGCTTTTTCTGGATTTCCAGTGTCATCATTGTCAATGTCCATAAAGTTTTAGGAAGTTGATCTTAGCAAATAGATAAGATCATTAAGGGTCTTGTCATAGTCTATTTCATAGGAGTCCCAAAGGAACTCACTATGTGACTTAGAAAGTGATTGAACCACCAACTTTCTCAAGTCTTTGACACCCAACTCTCCCGGCTTGACAGTATGTGACTTCATCTCCAAGATGTGAGCACACCTAGACCATGCCTTGCCAATAAGGCTTGAGTGACCTTGAACTTGTGGGATAGGCAGATTAATTGGAGGAGGTGGAGGAAGTGAAGTTACAAGAGATTTGGGAGGATCATAGATGTTTGAACTAGACATATTTTGGGAGATATTCAAGATAGTTGATTAAAAATCCTTAATATAACACCCAATATTAGATATTAAGACTAGGACCCTACAAACTATTTTATAACTCGTAAGAGGGATGCCGTAATCCAAGCTATAAAATATTTGAAGGTAGGTGAA
This sequence comes from Lactuca sativa, assembly GCF_002870075.4. NCBI lineage: Eukaryota > Viridiplantae > Streptophyta > Magnoliopsida > Asterales > Asteraceae > Lactuca > Lactuca sativa. Next base: position 309,201,172 of record NC_056630.2, on the reverse strand, counting down.
TGACGATTCACCAATTTCCACCAAGATAAACAAAATGTATTATTAGGTTTTAATTGGATTTGAAACTCCTAGATCTTTTGATATTCATTGAAATTTTCAATGGCATGTTTCAATCTCGAGTGTGCCCTTCATGTTTTGTGACTGGGATGCCGAGGATCACAAAACAAGGTGTGAAGTAACCATGCAAATATACTTGGTACCCTTAAGTGTTTACCCCTCAATCGATGTGCCGGCTAACCACACACACTCCATCGATACTATGATAAACATTAAGTTACCCTTTGCCTACCTTGTTAAATACAAGTTAGTGTGTCGGTTAACCACACACGCTCCACTAACCGACTTAAACAAAGTACAAAGTGTAATTTCATGGATTAGCACCTTATTCACATTTTCCTAAGTAACTAAGATTGGGTATTATTAAGAGTTTAGTTACTTAGTATTTATCATTAATACTTTTAATGAAATGAGAATTCTAGTCCTTGTTCTACCCATTCGGCTAACGACCCTCCACCGGTCAAGGAAGCAGTGGGTGAGAGTGGACACCCACTAAATAGCCATTTTATAGGCAGTAACCTTACACCCCCCCCTTATAGACCGGCTTCGTGAATGAGGCCTACTAATGGTAACACTGAATTTACTCTTATACATATATGTACTGCTAGAAAAATAGCCTTTTACGACGCGCATACAATGACACGCACTAATTTACGATACGCTAAAGTGTGCGTGCTAAAAATAATGTCATCTATCACAAAATTTGAAGGATCAAGGACGTGCATTTTGGCGTGCCCTTAAAATTAGTGTCTTAACAAAAAAAAAATTAAAAACACGAAGGATGCTTATCTTAAGCGTGTGTCCTCTACATATGTCATTTTATAATTTTACTCAAACACGCGTCTCTTATAACAAAATCACAGGGACAGATATTGATATTAATTCTAGGGCTTTTTTAAGACTCAAAACACTCACTCACTCAGCGCTCTTTACCATCGATCTGGCGACCTCGCCTCACTTCCGGCAAACCCTTGCTCACTTCTCCTCATCGACGATCTCATCGTCACCTGACCACAAATTCCTTTGTTTCCATCTTTTGAAAAAAAACCCAAATACACGCTCACCCCATTTTTGATGCTCAAAAACGAAAAAGGGCAAGCACCTATGTATTTTAGAATATGTATTTTGGGGAAATAGGGGTTTCGGTTCTACGTGTTCTTATAACCCTGGGAATCAAGAACCCTGTATTCTCACACCGGATTCATAGTTGAAGTCTACCGGAGAGAAAAGTGTACGGATGAGCCTAATGGGTTGGGGAATAGCAGAGGAAGCGCTAGTCCTTCTTCGTAGAAGGCTATGTGATCTCAATTTCATCTTCTCCCTCTTCTCCGATTCTCCCGACAATAACTACAGGTTCGGTTGATGGTTATTCGAATATTCTATATATCTTCCAATTATGTATACGTGAATATCATAATCTCTTTTTTTTCTCATCCTCTATTGTGGCGTATTTAATCTTTGAACAAATTTCAGCAAGTTGAAATTTATCGTATCAAATTCGGTAACTAAGGCTGTAACAATTCGATACTGCTTCTGGGTCCTCGAGGATGCGGAAAAATTGCGGTATAATACCCAATTTCTGTGTTAATTACTTGGATTTTTTTATAGTATTTACTATGATTTCATTGTGTCATTGATTATGGAATTATGTCTCAGATTACTCTATATCTGTTGTGATATCAGGCACAATGGTTGACCTAAAAGAGCATCTCCTCCCACCAAAACCTACATCATCTATAAACCTTAGTGATGCATCATAACAGCTGATGAAGTTCTACTTTTGAATTCTCTTGATAGTTATGTGTTACAATATGTGGTGGAATTACAAAGACGATTGAAAGCTACAGGGGTTGGGGTGGTGTGGCAATCTGAAGGGGCAAAGTTGAACAGACGAATGGGAAATTCAAATAGATCCTTAGGGTACATGTGCATGGTTTGTAGGGTTTTTAAGACTACCTTCCATTGAAGAGAGATTAAAAAGAGGTGATCTCCTTGAAAGGGGTGTTCTTTCTTCTTCAAAGGTATTATTTTTGGTCTTTTTATATATGCCCATTTACATGTTCACACAGATTCTATCTTTTCAACTTTCATCAATAGATTATGCATATACAGTATAGAGGTCTTTCACTCTCTTCTTGTAGTTATAGATTCCTGATTTCTAAAACAAAAGAAGTTATTTCATCATTTTATCTGCAAGAAGTACATAAGAATATTCCATAGAACAACATGGCGGAGCTTATTTCTCGATCACCTTCATCAGGTTGTCCATACTACAAGAGATCTAGAGAGAAATCGATAGAGAGAGAGAGAGAGTGTGTGTGTGTATGTAAAAATTAATGAAAAGAAAACTATCTGCAGTGTGCAATTTCTTGTGTTGTTTATTACAAGTTTAAGAGATATAAAGTTGATTAATTTGCAATAAAATGATCTGTTCGTGGTTGGAAAACAAAATAAATTGCAAACTTTGATTCATTCTTTGCATTCACTCTTTGTTGCTTTGTAGTTGCACTTGAAATTTTTTTTCTTTCCTACGAGTGAGTAGTTCAGGAAGATATTCAAGACCTTTTTTTCATTTAATTAACCTTGATCTTCGTTTAAATGACTTAGAAATTCAGGGATGATGACCAATTATATTGGGGTATTCATAACCTTTTGTTTGGTAACACTTCACCTGAGAGTTTAGGGCTCTAGAAGTTGCTCTTGAGGCTGTTTGTACATTTCTGTTGGTGGTGATGCAACTGGTAACAGAAGTGGAGCTTCATGAGCTCTTGTGAAGTATAGGTTTGTCTTTTCAACTATCTGTTATATCTTTAAAAAAGAGTTAAAAAATTGGTTGATATATAAATTGAAATGTGCTGGTTTAACTTTAGGTTGAAGATCTTCAATGGTCAGTTTGAAAAGCTTCATCAAAGACAATCTCAATGGACCGTTCTTGACACAGAGCTTAAAGTTAGAGAATCTATCAGACTGGCACTTGTTGAAGTCTTGTTACCTGTATACAGATCTTTCATTAAATGTTTTGGGTACATATTTTTTGTGTGATCTATCTCAATTCTCAGGCTCAAATAAATGAAAAAAAAAAGTAAACAAATATTTTGTTTTTTGTTTTTTACAATTACAGGGCACTTGTTGAGAATGGGAAAAATCCCAATAAGTACATAAGGTATTCAGCAGAGGATATTGATCGGATGCTTTGTGAATTTTTCAAGGGTAAGACTTTGAACAAAGCAAGACGATAGAGATAACAACATGTTGAATTACTCTTTTACCCTTGTGGTATGTTAGTGTATCATGTAGCCTAAAAGGGCATGGCATGTATGTTCTTTTTGTATGTATTGGGGTAATAAGGATATGGGTATGCTAAAAAGTTAAAGAAAAAAAAATGCTGAAACTTTGATTAATTTATTTTTCTTGGTTGGTGTTGTTAGTTAGTATGTTACCAGCTGGTAATTATTCATGAAAGGTCTATACTTTATAACAAATAACATGAAATACATGTTTTGGAGCTTGAATTCCAAGGTGTCAACAATTCTTTTTTTCTTTTTTTCTTAGTATCAGTTGCACTATTTTTTTTAGTATCAGTTGCACTATTTTTCTACACTCAATTGATTATATATTCCATATTTCTGTACTCCTATTCTACAATTTCTTCAATTTCCTATACCACAATTCCAGTGTCACCAATTTTGTTCCAGTTCTGCTTCACGAGCACTTGTAAAGGATAGGTTTGTATTTTTAACTAGAACAAGGGTATTTTTGTAATTTTCTTGTCTACTAATGCTCTTTTTTTATTTCTGGTCCTCTCATAGAGGAGGATGCTATTGTAGATATAATGGGACGACATTATCAATTCGTATCTTCAATTCAGTCTCGTCTAAAGCAATGGATGATGCATTTGTGGTTCTAGAAACTGCATCAACACCTGTCACATCACCCCCAAGTGTTTTTATTGATCCACTGGAAACAGTTCACAAGATGAATAAATCTGGGAGCACTAATGCTGGAGTAAGTAGGGGTGTGTCTGATTTTGATTACATTGACCCCCTTCATGGATTTGGTAAGCCTGCAACATTAACCATCCAACATTTGGTGACATCACTCAAAACCGGCTTAGAAGCAACACAAGAAGCTGCATTGGACGCGCTATTTCTTCTGAGTTGCATGCCCTACTGATGTCTCCAAATCCAGTCGAGCCCACCTCAGTTTCAAGAAAACGCGGGAATAATATGAAACATATCCATTAGATAAGTTTGAGACTTTTGCCATGGGTGGAAGTGGAACACAAGATAATGGTGTGGACCATGTTAATGGTGAAGAGATGGATTCAAACTCAGTTGATGCTGCAATGATAGATGCCATAGAATGGAATCTATGAACCAAGCATGTCCTTTTTGCTGTTAAGAATCTTATATATATATATATATATATATATATATATATATATATATATATATATATATATATATATATATATATATATATATATATATATATATACAAATAAAGAGTTTGAAGTTTGAGATTCACATCACATAATGATGAGATTTTCATTCCTTTGGGGCAGGGAGCTTCTCTTGGACTTCTATACAAGTTCAGCCAAGCGTAAGCCAGACCAGATTATCATCTTCAGGTCAATTATTTTCTTTGACTTCTGGTCATTTTAATATATTATGCTGTCATTTTCTTTAAACTAAGAACAAAAGCCCATACCTTTCTTTCTTTGTGTACATTGGAAACATCAAGATTCCTTGTAATAATTTAGAATTTTATTTGTAATAGGGACGGTGTGAGCGAGTCGCAGTTCAACCAGGTGTTGAACATTGAACTAGACCAAATTATCGAGGTATTTGTATTTCTTATAATAGTTACTTATTTTATTAAGTAAATCTGATTTAAATGGTAATTATGGTGTGGTAGGCCTGCAAATTCCTTGATGAGAAGTGGAACCCAAAGTTTCTTGTGATAATTACACAGAAGAATCACCACACCAAGTTTTTCTAGCAAGGATCTCCAGACAATGTCCAGTCTGGTAATATGTTACTACTCAATAAAATACTTCAGATTTAGAAATGAGATGGTTTAAAAGTGGAATTATTATTATTATAACAGGAACTGTGATCGATAACAAGGTCTGTCATCCTCGCAATAATTACTTCTACATGTGCGCAAAGGAAGTAAGGGAAAGAGAACTTGCAAAAGCTTCTATAAACAAAGAATATGTAACTGTAAAACTACAAAGAGACGATCTACATGGGTTGTAGAACTTCCTCTTGCAGAAGTACCAGATTGCTTCTTTCAATTGAGTATGCATCTTGAAGCTGTCAGCAATGAACATTTCAATATGTGTTGTGTTGACTTGAAGAAAACAAAAGACGAACAACAAATGACAACCCTAATTTCAGAGGTTAGGGTAAGATCTCAACTACCCTCTTTCATCCCATCCTAACTTTTACTACTATATATGGTTAATAGACACAATTACCTCCTAGACTCAGTCAACTTATATTTACTTAAAATATCAGTAAACTTAAGGATCATTTTTACACCCTATGAAACAACTGAAGTAACGCTTCCTTCTTTCCTACTTGCAACTAGTTTTCCAAAAAAAAAATCTATAAAAGTATATTCAGATAGATACTCCTTTTACATTAGACATCTCACCATGCTTCTTGATCCTTCATTTACTGTATTCTGTACACACCCTTTAGCCAAGATTCTGATTTGTATCATGAGAGCGTATCAAAGTGTAAGATTCAATTCCCAAAAAGATAGGTTTTTTGCTTAAATCTTCGTATCTCCACTTAAATCTTCTTTGAGAAAGTTCCGATTTCCAAAAAGATAGGTTTTTGCTTCCTATCAAATTCCAGGAAATCGCTTTTATTATTATAAATCAGGTTTTCCCTTTTGCTATTCTAATGAAATAAAAACTTTGAAGGTCTGATGTGCGTTTGGATAATCAACAAATTCTCCAGGGGATGCCTATCACCATGTTGTGCGTAGTGTGAAGAATGAAAGATCAACACACATTCAAGAGATATTTCTTTCAGTTTGGGCCTTAGTATGCAAATGTTGGGTATTTATAGTTTGATACACTCTTGTTGCTTATGTTTCTGTAGGGTTCAAATGTAAAGCGTTCACGTAACTTAAGAGGTGACTTATTGTCTGTACGTAATACAAGTGTGCACTGATGAAGAAACTACTAATTTCCCCTTCACATTTTAATTTGTGTATGATTGAGGTACACCCCTTATCATTTTTTTTATGCCCGAACATATCTCTAGTTTATCTGCATTATCCCCCTCCTACTGTATATATGGGCAATATGCATGGCATAGACCGTTTAAGTTTAGCAACGGAAATACCATTAATGCCTTTGCCTCTCTTCTCCTCTCCTTCAACCACAAGACTCGATTCAAGAAGGCCACAATCCTCTTCTGATCAAAATGGTGGTCCAGTGGCAGTGAATGAGTGGATAGCAAACGAAGGAGTAGGAGTAGGACAGCCTGTCCCTATGATTGGTCGAATACAATCTCAATTGTCTACATCACTTACTGCCACAGCTGTTGCTGAGTTGCCTTGCCTCTCTCAAGCCTGAACGATGTTGCTTAACAATACCCCATGCTGTCCGTTGCAGGTATCCTTTTTATTTATTTATTTTTAAATTAAAAAAGAAAAATAAGGAGCTTGGTGGGGGTTGATGTTTGTATTATTGTATACTGTTGCAGTGACATGGGTGCTCATTTTTCAACATGTGGGAGATATCATGTCAAGAGCTACTTGCAGAAATATAGGCTGGCAAAGTACCTCTCCGATTCCTCTTTTGAAGGTATTCTGTAATTCAAAATACTGAAATCTAAATTTGAAGAGATGTATATATATATATATATATATATATATATATATATATATATATATATATATATATAAGTAGGGTGCCATTTGTTTATTGCATTTAGCCCAAAAAAACAAATGTGGTGACTGCTGATTGATTATTTTGGTGAAATTGGTAATGCAAGGAAAAGTGTTTGACCAGAAAGAATCGGGTGACATGCTTTCCAGCTTGGATTGATCATCGTAAGTCTTGTTTGTTGTGTATTGCCTGATGGAACGAAATTATTGAGAATTCTTGAAGGATCGTTGATATACATTTCTTATAACCCATTTTTTTATAATGATAAAAGTATATAGTTAAATGATTTAATAAAATTAGAAATTTATTTTGTGAAATATGTTTGTGCAGTGTAATGCATATTACAGAAGCACTGAAGCTGCAGATGGAGGTGCAAAAGCGACTGCATGAGCTATTAGAGGTCTTCTTTTGCCTAAAATAAAATGCTATAGGTTTTTCAAAGTAAAGTAAAGTAGCTTACATATATGATGAAAGTGCATAGGTCCAAAGACAGCTTCAATTACGAATAGAAGCCCAAGGGAAGTACCTAAAGAAGATCATTGAAGAGCAACAGAAGGTGAGTTAAGCCGACCCCTTGGTCGGGAATCCAAAAACCAAACCGACCCTATCACTCCACCTCCTCCATCCATCATCAAAAATAAGAAGTTGATGCTTTGCTAAATTCAGGTGGTACCATACGTGACAGATATGCCCTTCTTTGGAATCAACAAATGGAAAGGTAATAAAACAATAAATAATAATCCATGTTTTTTATTTCTTGATTGGTTCTACAACAAGTGTCTACAAGAATCTTGTGAAATATCTAGTGGGAGTGCCACAGGTGTATCAATATTTATATATTTTTTTCATTATATATTTCCTAGACCTTTGGAATCATGTCTTCTTTTTCTTGGATGCTGCATAATGCAAGCACCAATCTCTTTCTCTCTTTCTCTCTCTCACACACACACACACACTTTATCTGTAAACTTATGTCTATGTATTGCAGGATTGGGCCAATGAACTCTGAAATCAAGCAAAAATAGGTTGTAAAGCATAGAAAGCATGCAAGATTAACTAAAAAAGCACGCCCCGAAGACTCCATGTCAATGGTTGCTGAAAGCCTTCAAAATAATGAACATGTTCACTTGTTATCCCCAGTTGATGTATATGATTCTCTTTCGGTATGCATCATCTCATAACAAATTTAGAGCTGTTTTACTTTGAACATTAGATAGATTTTTATTGTTGTACATTGCAGGTGAACAGGTCTGGAAGGCTTCAGAATAATGCAACACAATACTTGGTTGATATCGAGTTATCTATCTTAGTTAGTTTCTTAACTTTTGTAATTATAAGTAACTAATTAATCATTTCTTAGTTTATTAGGTCAGATTACATTAAATTCAACTGACATGTCAACATGTCACCAACTTTTAGGTCTTGTCCCTTGATGAAGATCAATTGCAACAAATATTGTATCTGTATGATTATCTATGCACTTGTCAGCTAAGAGAGAAGTAAGTGGAATGTTGTCTCATCAGTGTTATCCTTTTTTAATTACACTTTCAGATTGTGAGGCACATTGGTCTTTTAATGTTTTTAGATATGGACGATATCGCCCTTGGGGGATACCTATATCATAAAGACCTTTAGGATGGCAGATGCAATGGTGGCATTATGCTCAAAACTTTGTGTTATCTGATGTTCGTAGAAGAATGAAGAAAACTTCATGGAAATAATTAGGAGAACGTCTGTAAGTTGTTCTTTCTTCAAGATTAACATATATGATCTACCATGTTATCCTATTTGTTGTGTGCATTTTCATCATGGAATGCTTGAAATCTTAAACCTTTTAAAATCTTTTACTTGTATAGAGGCAGAAAAAGACGATATGTTAAGTTGTACAAGTTGAAACTGGAATGTCTACGAAAAGAGCAGGTGAGGTCATCAGTCATTACACATATAGTTTTCATGATTTAAACATTATATGGTGTATATGATTCAAACATTATTTGGTGTATATGAATTATGATCAGCCTCTGGATGATGAAATTGTTTTGGAGTTGGACCAAATAGAGAAAGTATCCGATATAGAAGATATCTTGGGTTACAGGTCTGCTGCTGAACATGAGCTTCAGGTATGATTATGATCATTGTTGTTAATATCTATTGCATGTGCTTTTTACTTATACATTTTATTAAAGACTATCAACATGTAGGAGTTCTTGGTGGATTCATAGTGTCTAATTGTTCAAATTTTATACTTCTACAATTACAGACAATGGTCTGATTTTTTTTCTAGTAGTATGTGTGCACGAATTAAATAGGTTTGTAATTTTTTTTAAAGTAGAATGCAGTTATTTGTATTTGTTGTCATCGATTTTTATCTTTTTGACGCAATGCAGCATGTTGCTGCTGAAGGCACAACCTTCGTCAAACAGGCAGAAGATGTTGCAAGTAATAAGAAGGCAGAAAAGAGATTGCAGGTTGATCCTACTATATGGCCAATAATGATCTTTAGGGTCTGCTAGAAAGATTGGAGACTGCAGTTAAGCTTCTATCTAAGACTTCACGCTAAGGACTTGATGAATTTAAGATATCATAATTTTGGCATGGCTAGAAGCTTTGGAGGAAACGAGACGCAAGCAAAAGTAAACACACGGAGAGTTGTTGGCACATATTAAGCTAGATACTGCAATTGTATATAAATAAGTTCATTTTTTATAACATTTACTCACTATTGGAATAATTATTTGTATTTGACATATTAGTGAAATGAATTATCTTTGTTATTTATGGTATTTTATTTTGTATTATGAGATTTTTAATGTATTATTTAATTTGAAAATTAGAAAATCTATAAATAATATTTTTTTAAACATTTAAAATTATGATACGCAAAAATGTGTGACATCTTCATTTATGACATGGCCTTTCTTGACAGGGGCTTTCTTGATACACATTGCGTGTCATTAACATGCACGTCGTAAGATTACGACACGCGAATGTGTGTCGTCTTCCTTTATGACAGGGCCTTCCTTGATACGCATTGCATGTCGTAAACGCGCGTCGTAATTGCGCATCGTAAATGAGCGTCGTAAATGCGCGTCGTCTCTCTTTATGACAGGGCCTTCCTTGACGCGCATTTGCGCGTCGTCTGAGCCTTTTATGACGCGCAATGAGCGTCGTAACATGCTGTTTTTCTAGTATATAAATATTATTAATTTATATTATTATAAAGTATAAGGGTTGAATTTGAACTTTTAAAATTCTAAGGGCTAACTTGGAATTAAAGTATTCATAAGTGAAAACTTTTCAAATTCCAAAACTTGAGGGCATGTTTTGAAACTATTCAAAACTAATTAATTCCATAACTTATGTGTTTAAAGAAGTTTTAATTAAAAAAACTCTTCAAGTTCCATAACTTGAGGACAAGTTATGGAAGACTTTAAATTATTAGAGAATTTAACTTTTTCTTTATTTTGTACCTTATGGAATTAATTAAGGTTACATATTTTATTACTTAATGAAGTGACTCTTGAACTACCATAACTTGAGGACAAGTTATGGAGTCATAAAACCATTCAATGAGACAAGACTCTTCAATTTTGGTAACCACTGCCAACTTTTATGAGTTTTATGAAACTTAAATGTGACTTTTTATAGAACTTGAGGACAAGTTACAAAAACACATTTTAGAATCAACTCTTAGATTAAAATGGATTGAAAACACATAATCAATTAACTTTTCTACTAATCTAAGCAACTCATAAGAACAAGATAATTCAAATCAAACTTTTTCATGTAATTAGTCTAAACCTTAAACTAATACAAAACATGAATCTATTGACAATTATCTTTGAAATTGGATTAGCATGAACATTACCACATCAAAAACGAGTTTATAAGTCCAAAAACATCTTAGGGTAATGTTCCTAGTCCAATTCCAGCCAAAAAAAGTCGAATATATGCTGTCTGGGGGTCCAACTCTTTGAGTTTATGAACCAAATCGGCGAGTTGGATCGATTTGATCACTTTTTAGGCATGGACTCGCCGAGTCTGATGCCCAGACAGCAAACGACTTCGATTTTTTAAGCAGTTTTGCAAGTATAACAAGAAAACAAGCCTAGGCTCCGATACCACTGTCGGGTTTTGATCATTCTAACACTCCTAAGTGTACATGCAACCATAACTACCTTGGATCTATGTTTTCTCTATTATACATGCAATTATGAACATCCAAGGTATTATCTTAATCTAGCATACAAAATAATGAATATAACAAGATAGAATACATACCTCTTTGATGTAGAATGTCTTCACGAAGCTTGAGTGCCTAGTGCCTCAAGTGTGACACCTCAAATGGTTCACACAACATCAAATACACTTGGAATAACTTGAGAGAAACTTGAACACTCCTAAAATCGGCTAGCCCTTTCTTATTATTCATAATGGCCGATGTTTCCCAAAGAATCTGATCTTATATAGTTGTTACAATTAGGGTAAACCCTAATTGTCATGGCCTTCCATTTCCATGGATCCATGGGTTCAAATACACCATGGAGCATCCATGGACCATCCTATGGGTTTTAGCCCAACTTGATTATCCATGGAGCATTAGCCCACTAAAAAAGTATGGATGATTTACACAATCTACCCATATATTTAGTTAGTCTTCTTTTGATCACTTAATTAATTCTAGATTAATTCTTGATCAATACTAATTAAATAATCCTATTAATATATAAGAACTTATAATACATTAATCAACCTTAAGTGTTATTTCTCTCATTATAGTCTATCCAAGTGCATGATACCATGCAACCCAAATGGACCATGCCGGGTCGGGTCAATCTTACCAATTATAGTTATGGACTTAGACATTAATCCAACACTTCTGTGGCTCATGACTACAGTCAGCGACACTGCGGTCTGAGAACAGAGACAGAAAGTCTAGAGAGACTTTGGGACTTTCTATGACTATTTCTTCATCAACAACTGATGAGATGTTTAAATGGATTGTGCCACAGATAGGAGTTTGATCACATGTATGACCCAAAACCTTAGGCACAATTTCCTCAATGACATAGTTATTGCTTAGATTATGAAGTCTACCGAAGTGAGTTCTGATGTCTTCAGGAAAAGTCTTGTTATTGACTGGAAAAAGAAATTCTTGGTCTGGAGGGACATACAATTTATATTTGTTAAACCGGGGTGAGGAATCCTTTGCAGTAGGATATCCATTGGACCAACCCCAATTGTATGTGTTGTCCACAATCCCATTATTAGCCAAATTTAGAATAGCTTCACTTTCATTGAACAATTTTTCTATTAATATATATATGCGTACAATCTCACTCTGAGCTAAATCTCTTTGGTTCAAAGCTATCTCTAGTTGTGTTTCACTCAACATTCTTGCGTCTTTTTCTAATTCAAAGTCCTTTCCTAACATAACCATTTTGAGTCTTTTGTTGTCCAATCATCCTCTCACATGAAACATCTCTTGAAACGCTATGTTCTTCTTATCTAAGGCTTTGTTGTAGTCTTTAAGGACGGCAGCACATGTGTCATTAAGATTGTCTATGAGGGGTTGACAGTCATGCATGTTATAGTTTATAGTTTGAATCATGATTTTTACCTATTCGACGATGCTTAGAGTTCCATCCTTTCCCATGTAGCAGTAGTTTCTTTCCATCTTTGTAGACCCATCATCATTAGCAGTTGCTAGCATGCAGATCTTGCCTTTTCCTTTGATATTGTTGATGGTTTATTCTTCATCTCCGGATGACCAAACTTGATAGTCTCTTTTGACATGGGCTACATATGCTCTAGCCTTTCCTTTTCCTCCAATTCTTGAGCCATTCTAAGATAGAATGCCCGGTCTTTCACCACATTAGCTTTGCAATCCTTTGCAATCCTTTGCAAAAATTTTCTTAAGAAAAGTAGAAGGTGGTAGTCGGTTGAACTGTTCACTAACACGAGCGATAGCCTTCTGAAATTTTTCTTCATCATCATACTCTGAGTCGGCTTCGTACGACTGTGGTGTAGTGTTATACGAGGGAGTGTAAGATTGATTGTGAGGACATGTGCTACAAGAGCAAGTGGTCCTCCAAAGTCAGCACAGTCTTTGAGCACAATGGATTCTTGTGCTTGTAGCTCCCCGTAGAGCTTGTAGAGAAACAATGAATGAATCTTTCTATCCCCTTGAACTATCATCTTGGCAGTAGTCTAATGTCTTCCCAAACTGTTGAGAAATTGAAGGTTTGTTTCATGGTTACTGTGGACGGTGCCTGCATTTGATAACTTGGTGACTATCAGGTTGAACCTGTTGAAGGAGTCTTCTAGACTTTCGCGCAGTATGAGCTTTGAAGTTGTAGAATTCATTGAGTGCAGTAGTGAGCTTCTTATCTTGAGCTTGTTCTGAGCCTTCGTACAAGTTCTTGAGAATATCCCATATCTCTTTTGCAGATTTACAGTTTATGATAATGTCGAAGTTGTTAGGGGACACTCCACACGAGATTTCATAAAAGGCAACAACATCATTTTCCATTTTATCAAGATCATCTTTGGTGGGACGGTTCATGACTGGTTATCCTCCTCCTAGTCTTGTTATGGCTCCGTCATTTTGAAAAAGTGTAAGAACGGGGACATGTGGTCCTTATTCTACGGACCGCCATACATCTCTACCATGTCTCCTTCAGTATCTTTCCATTCTCTGAGAACAGTGATGGTATTCATTTGCCACCAAAATTGGAGCTCGATTTGAACCACCAACACTGTTGGAAACATTCAAAGATAGTGCTTGTGCCATTTTTCCTTGTTTTTTTGTTTTTTTTTAAGAAATGAGCTTCAGTGGTATATAACGCCCTTTGAAAATCAGAGTTTTGTTTTTCAAAAAGCAACCACTATGGCTCTGATACCAATTGTTGAGAGAAAAACTTCACACAATTGAACAAACATTAGAACAAGTATAGTTGCGGAATAGTGAATAGTTAATCTCAAAGGATCTAAAAGCTCAACAATAATAAGTTAATGAGTTAGATAGTTAGATAGTTAGTTGAGGAAATCTAAGGAAGCATAAATGATAGTAGGTGATATATCAAGTAAACACATAAGTTGATTCATAACATGGAATGCATTCAAACCAAGTTAGTGAGTGAGATCAAACTTAGTGAGAAAGTCACGAATGACTTGCTCCGAAGAGAAGTAATTATCAGTTAGGTTCGAGAGGATTTAGAGAGTAAGAAAGAGATGAGATGCGTAAGAGAAATATGCTTGAAGATAGTTAAGATGGATAGATGTGAAAGATTGATTATAAACTGAGAAAGAATGAGCTCTATATATAGAGACTCAAGAATTACATGTAATCCACTCTCTAAGAGTAGCCATGCAAGGCATACTGGAAAATAGAGAGTATTACAGAAAAGATACATAAAAATTAAACTAAGTAAAGTAAGTAAGACTGTGGTTGGATAGATGACTTCGGATAAGGCTGCTGATGAGGGCTTGACTGCGGATCCTTGTGGGCTGCGGTAGAATAAATTAAGAGGGTCACGTCATGTTTCAACAGGAGATGTTAATTAATGCCTCTATTCTTGCTTTATCTCTCAAATAGATCCAATGAATGTAGAAATGGCTTTGAATGAGCCTAGCTGGGTAGATGCTATGCACGAAGAGTTAAATCAATTTGAAAAATTCGGGGTTTGGACACTGGTTGAATTGCCTAACGGAAAAAAGTCTCTTGACACTCGTTGAGTATACCGCAATAAGCAACAAGGCAAGATTGGTGGTTCGTGGGTTTAGACAGATCAAGGGTTTTGACTACACTAAGGTTTATGCTCCGGTGGCTCGCTTGGAGGCTATCCGTATCTTCCTTACATATGCTTCCTACATGAAATTCATTGTTTATCAGATGGACGTCAAGACAACCTCCTTGTATGGCAAAGTGATGGAAGAAATCTATGTTGATCAGCCTCCTGGGTTTATTAACTCGAAGTTTCCCAATCATGTCTACAAGTTGGACAAGCCGTTGTAAGGGTTACATCAAGCTCCTCGAGCATGCTATGCAACTCTCACAAAGCACTTGCTCGAACATGAATATTCTTGTGGCACTATCGATCAAACCTTGTTTATCAAGCATGTGGGTAATGATCAGATTCTAGTTTAGATCTATGTTGATGACATTATCTTCGGGTCTACAAGTCCACAACTATGCAAAGAGTTCATAGGAGTGATGAAAAAGAGGTTTAAGATGAGTTCACTAGGCAAAATGACCATGTTTTTGGGGCTTCAGGTCCAACAAAGATCAACCGGAATCCTGCTTCATCAAGAAAAGTATGTGGAGGATATACTTGAGAAGTTCAGGTTTCAAGATGCAAAACCTGCCTTGACGCCTATGGCAGAGAGACCTCTGCTGACTCCAGATACTAATGGCGAATCCGTAGATCAAACTCACTACAAATCGATGATCGATTCGTTTATCTATCTAACTGCAAGCCGTCCAAACATCATGTTTGCAGTTTGTTAATGCACACGCTATCTGGCTAATCCTAAACTTTCACATCTTATTGCTGTCAAAAGAATTTTTCGGTATCTCAAAGGCAACCCAAATTTGGGTCTGTGGTATTCGAAAAATTCTGAATTTGATTTATATACATTTGCTTACAGTAGTTATGGAGGTTGTGAGCTTGACAGGAAATCTACATCAGGAGGGTGTCAATTCCTTGGTGACCGACTGGTGTCTTGGCAGTGCAAGAAACAACACACCGTCTCAACCTCAACAACAGAAGTTGAATATGTTGCTGCCTCTACTTGTTGCTCTCAAGTTATATGGATCCAACATCAGTTGTTGGATTACGGTTTGAATTATTTAGAAACCCCTATTTTTTGTGACAATGAGGCTGCAATACAGATTACAAAAAACCCAGTCCAACACTCGAAAACCAAGCACATTGATATCAAAATGCATTTCATCAAAGATTTTTATCAGCGTTCGATCGTTCGGCTGGGATAGGTTCCCACTGCAAATAATGTGGCATATCTTTTAACAAAGCTCGATTCGACGTGCTTGTGAGCTTTTTGAAAATGTTACGTTTTGTGGACTAATTTTTGTCTTAGGTTAGTTTATATATGTGCATTTGAATTTCATTCTCACCCATGCACAAATTTAGGGGGAGAAATAATCGAAAACCAAACAAAAATTAGAAATCTAAAAAATCCAAAAAAAAAAAAAATATATGTTGCTGATAGTTCTTGTCTGTAGGAGATGTGTTGGGAAGTGATATATTCATGTAATAACAGACAATCTGAATCTGTGTAAGGTGCCTAAGTCGAATTGTCTAAGATCTGTGTTTGATGCGTTGGTAGGCAAAGAAAGTTTTAAAGTGGACTTGACTAGGATCAGATGAACATAAATATCTAGTGAATTGACAAATCATGACCTAGATAGTTCCACTTAGCCTGACAATACAACGCCTGGATAGGTTGAGCAGAGAGATATACATGGGAATCTATGGTTACATCAAATGATCTGTATCTAGAACTGTGGATCAACTTTTCCTCGATGTGCGGACTTCGTCCTTAATTCCGGTATTGACGGGACAACTGCGGAATTCTGATAAATTAGGTTTGTAGAAAATCATTTTCTTTCTTTCTATATGTTAGTCATCTGTTGCTTCCTCTATTGATTGGAAGAGATCCGACTGGAATGCAACATATGTAACTCTGTCTCTCTGCATCTTCTTCTATGCTATTCTTCCTACCTGTTAGTCATATATTGTCTGCTTTGCGTGATTAACAATCTGACCTGGTACACAGCATATGCAACATTCTACTTCTAAATCCCTCTCTAAACTCTAGTTATTCATATCTTTCACTCTTTGCGTGATTGGAAGAGATCCGACCTGAGTGAAAAACATATGCGTTCTAAATCTATTTTCTTCCTTAATGATTGTCTGCTCATCTGAAGTAAGGAATATTCTAGAAGTCCTTGATGATTAGGGTATATCAGGAAGTGGGAAACACGTTCTAAATATAATTAAAATTGAACACTTATAGGTTGTCTATAGATCTCGCTGCTCAATTTAGGTGGACAACAATATCCTTGGTCGTCGTTACATGAAGTATGCCCGAATTTTGTCAAGATCTTTCATGCTTATGTGGACCACAATACCGGCGATTGACCAATTTTTTTTCATGAAGGATGAGGTACTGATATGTGGATTAAGGCTGCCTAACAACTTTGATCCCAACATCAAAAATAGTTATTAGCGCTAGTTTTAATGATAATCATTTATTTATAATTTTAATTTTAATTTTAATTTTAATTTTATTTTATTTTCATTTTATTTTCATTTTTATTTTTATTTTATTTTTAGTCCTTGAAAATGCATCATGATCAAAAATCATTTGGGCTGATTGGGTTGGTCCAGGGTATATAAGGAGAGTGTGTGGCCGAACACTCCTTTCCTTCCATTTCTCTAAGTATGGCCGCACACTCTGATCAGATTCTCTCTCTCTAAAAGCCTAAAATTCGATTTTTTTTTCTAGAAATTGAACACTTAATCGCAAAGGTATCATCTAATTGACCCTTGAAATGAAATTATTGAGCATAAAAATTCCTTGTTTTAAAAGCGTTTTTTGGCAAAAATGGACTGTGTACGGCCGCACACCCGATGTACGGTTGCACACTGTGTGTACCGCTGGACTTCTAAGTGTACGGATGTACACCCCATTTTGTCCTTAAAAATTTGAAACTTAACCATTTCAAAACCTTACTTAACTAATTTTTTGGAAAATACTTGAATTTTATTGATGAATTCTCTTGTGTTTTTCTCCGTTTAATATGGAAGATCTTGAATTCGCTAAAGTTCACAGTTTGGTTGTTTACCTTGCTGATCCTCCAGAGGCTCACTCTGGAGCAATGCTGTAGTGAAGAAGGACAACAAGGGTGCCAAGTTTCTTGAGGCTTCTGTACGTGGAAAGAAAGTCTTGGTTACCGAGGAAATTATTCGAGAAACCCAGCAGATCGATGACAAGCCTGAATTCCCAATGGAAATTGAGTTGGACAGGGCTCAAGAGATTTTGAACCAAATGGGATATGAAGGTTCATTTCCTCCCACTCTCAAGAAGCTTTTGCCTCCGTGCTGGAAATATTTAGCTCATGTGTTTGTGAGCTGTATCTCTGGCCGGAAGTCAGGAGCAAACAAAATATCCATGTTCAACATCGATGCAATTGTTGCCTTAGCGTCCGGATCGGAGTTCAACTTCTCAAGGTTCATTCTACATGAGATGATTTTGAACATTTAAGGCAACAAGAGGGATAAGTTCTTCATGTACCCAAGATTCCTTCAAATCATCCTCAATGCCAAGCACTTTGTTATCGAAAGAGGAGGAGAGACTCTGGATCGACCAGGGAAAGTTAATTTTGGTTTAATGAAGCAGAATCGACCAAGGAAAGTTAATTTTGAAGGAAAATTTCCCCTAATCAAATTTGGAATCTTTGCTGAGCAGAGTGAGCAATATTAATCCACAAATCTTTCTAGCCCCGCGGAAACCGAAGAGATCATTATTTCGGCCTCTGAACATGAAAACGAAGAATATCATGTTTCTTCAGTTACAATCGTGGTAGAAGAGCATGACCAACTGCAGAAAGTGTAGATTCAGAGCAACATTGATATGGAGGTCAATGATGAAGAAAATGAGGGTGATGATGATTTTCTCAGTCAAGTGGATTTCTCTATCTTTGACAATGAAGAAATCCCACTCAATCTGAACCTTTATCATGACGACCTAGGTCCAAGCTCAACATTCTTTGACAACTTCTTTTTCAATGACAATGAAGTTGCTCACACAACAACTAAGTCTACGGGTGCTGATGACGTTCTCAAAGCAATGCTTCCAACTTCAAGAGTGATGTTAGAATCTTCAAGCGATAAGGATGCAGTTTTAGAGATTCCTCCCTCTGATTCAGCTATTCCTTCAGTTGTACCTTCTTCTAATGATCTGACATAGACACAAACCTCTCTGCCTCCAGTGAAAAGAAGGCCTCTTGATTCAAGGCAGGGAGTGAATATTCTATATCAAGCACCTCCAGCTCCATATGTCGTCACCACAACTACTACTACACCACACGATGAAGGCCCAAGTATCACATTTGAAACTGTCGGGTCATCTGCTGTCCTATAATTCTCCCCATCAAGGCCTTCGTTGGATGAAGCCTCCATCAGGCTAGCAAGGCACTTGGCTCAAAATATTTCTGAACCTTTCTCACATGGAAAAGGAATATCTATCGAGGAAGGTCTTTCAGGGGATGGTGATTCTGAGGTGTCCTCTCTCAAAGAAGAACTTGGAATTTTAAAACAAGGGAACATTGAGAACGACATCTTAATTGGAAAGCATGATGTTAGGATTGCAGAGCTTGAGGAAGATAATGCCTTGAAGTCAAAGCAAATCTTTGAGGTCCAGACCAGTCTTGGATCCCTAACTGCCTTTTATTTTAGCTTGAAGAATAAAGTTTTTGAATCCTTCAGAGACAAGTTTCAGTCTTTATTTCAACAGCCAGATGGTGTTGAGGATCCCCCCGTTGCTCCTATCCAGACTTCAGAAGGCGAATTTCCTATTGACCAACCTCCCCCGAGAACAACAAGAATCGTTGACCGATTTGATAAGGAGACTGTAAATGCCATCCCACCAATCAAAATGAAACATGGCAAAAGAATAGTCATTGTTGAGCAGAATGAATGCATGCTTTTCTTGAAAAGTTCAAATGAGAATCGCAAAGCAGATGAACCTCAACTCACAGTGATTGATCTTAGAAGGAGAAATTTTGGTGATGAATATGGTGATCGTACAGGAATCAAGATGTGGGGTTATGATCCTGAGCTTAAGTTATGGGTGGTTAAGAGGAATTCTGGAAATCCAGAACACTACAGAAGCATACATGACTTCAACTCATGGATGAAATTTAATCTCTCTGAACTCTCTAGGTCTCCCTTCCACAATCCTTCTCAAAGCCCTAGTGTTTTCAAATTCAAGCAGTTTTTGGATAAGCAGGTCAAGGATAACTTTCCTTCGATGAAGACTGCAAAAGCGTTGGTCAGAAAAGAGAAGCATGTCCTTGACCCTGAGACCAACCAACCAATGAAGATCATGTTATGGCTGGTTACTAATCAAGTGAAGGATATTCCAATACCACAACACTTCCACGATGGTTATCCAGATAACATGGAATTTTGGGCCTAGGATGATGAAACTGCAACCTGCCATCATGTTCAAAAACATAGAAGTGGTTCTGAGGATTATTAGGGCTAAGCATCTCCACAGATTCAGAGAGAGAGACATTGATACCCTGGCTCATCATCAAATCATATGCAGAAAGGAGGTCATGGAGGCTGCTGCTAAGGAATTCACAGGAATGGCTGCCATGATCATCAATGAAAATCTTTGGATGGGACCCATGGGAAAATCTGACCTGAAGCTATTCGAGAAATCAAGTGTTTAAAGACCACGCTCAAGCTAGCCACAAACCAAGGGGAGATTGATAGGTCATTATATAGTGGTTTAGGCTAGGAATATGTCTTATAATTGGTCTTATTAGGGTCTTGGTGTTAGTCATGGTTGTTGTAACTGTTGTGTGGCTGTGTGCGGCCGTACACGTGTGTGCGGCCATACACCTTGTGTGCGTTTGCACACGCGTGTGTGGATGTACACCCATGTGCTGCTGGGGTGATATAAATAGTAGGTGTTTGTGTTTGTGTCAGTGTCAGGTGACGTTTGTGCGTGTTTCCCAAGGTGTATTTGACGTTTGTGTGATATAAATGTGTGCATGCTTGGCTTAATTAGTCTTCTACTCACTTCTACACTTTGAATTTTTTGCAATACATGGTGCCCCCAATGTTACATTCACCTAATCGACGTGCCGGTTAACCACACACGCTCCATCGATCTATGACAAACATTGAGTCGCCCTTTTCCAACTTTGCTTAGAGCCCAATTAGTTTGTTAGTAAACCACACACGCTCCACTAACGTCTTAACAAGGGTACAAGTGTAATTTCATGGAATAACACCAACTCCACATTTTTCCTAAAGTAACTAAGATTTGGGAATTTATAAAGTGTTTAGTTACTTCGTATTCATTATACTTATAATGAAAGGTTGTGTCCTATCCTACCCATTCGGCTAACGACCCTCCACTAGTCAAAAGTGTGGTGGGTAAGAGTGCATACCTAATGGCGGTCATTTTACATGCTGCTTCCTTAAACACCCTTATAGACCAGCTTCGTGAATAAGGCCTACTAATGGTAAGACTGACATTTTACTTATACATATATAATATTAAACTTTTAATTTTATATATAGTATAAGGATGTATTTTACACTTTTAAAATACTAGGTGGTTTAATTTATTAAATTATAATTTTTAATTAAATTAAATATAAACCATATCATTATGGATTTATTAACTCTCTTTTAATTATACACTTAATTAATTTAATAAAACCATAAGGGTTTAATTTGAACTTTATAAAAACTAGGGTTATAGAATTTATCATTTCAAAATTAGAACTTTTAATCAAAAATTTAAATTCCAAAACTTGAAGGCAAGTTTTGTAACTTTTCAAAACCATGTAGATCAAATTACAAATACTTTAAATTCACAAATTATTAGTGAATATTTAAATTTGACCTAATTCTATTTCAATGTAAGATAATGCACATCAAATAATACAAATAATTAAAGTTTATCATATTAGGCAATAAATATTTTATTAAATGACAATTATTTTCAATTTGGGTTAGGATAATCATACCAAAACAATAAAAATCAGAGTTTATCAATAAAAAAACATTTATGGTAATTATCACACAGCCAAATCAATAAAAAATCCCGAAATTTCCTCTGTCTGACCCCTAGACTCGCCGAGTCAGGGACTGGACTCGCCGAGTAAGGCTGACTCGTCGAGTTCATCCACTGACTCGCTGAGTCAGTCACGCAGAGGACAAAATTGATCATATAAGCATCAAATACATCAAACAAAAAGCCTATACTCTAATATCACAGATGGGTTTTGAGCTCTACGTCAATCCTAACGTGTACATGCAAACCCTAAAGCTTTGGATCTAGTTTGTCTAATGAACATGTAATAATTATCCAAAGCTCATAAACCCTAGATCTAGCATACAATAATCGAATTAACATATGAATTAGGGTTTAGATCTTACCTTGATTGTTACGTAGCAATAACAATCACAAATCTTGTAACAGCCCGGAATTTCAGGTATTCTTATATTTATGATTTTGAGTGTTTTAAAAGGGGACTCGGCGAGTTGGAGCTCAGACTCGCCGAGTAGGATCACGGATCTGGTCGCGGGTTCGCGACTGGACTCGGCGAGTCCGGATATGGACTCGGCGAGTTCGTGTTGTTTAGCGAAACCCTAACCGTTCAGGTTTGGGACATATATAAGGGGCCTTATGGCCGTCATTGTTCACCCTAGTCCTGTGAGTGAAACCCTAATTCGATTGTGAGCATCTGGAGCAAGGTAGAAGACCATTATTGATCTTGGAAGTGTTATTTTGCAAGGAGGAGGAGGCTTGGTTAAGGGAACAACAAGAGAAGCCACATTCTGAGGATTTGGGGACACAGAGCACGTTATTCAGGTAAGATTTCGTGTTGCATTCTTCTATGTTGATGTGTATATGGATTTAGGGTTTATTGAACCCTTTTGTGGCTAGATTGAGTGTTACCTTAGTCCCCCAAGCGATTGGAACCCTTGGAAGTCCAGAATGTCCCATGCCTGAGCTTTTCGGGAATCAATGGAGGTTTTGGATTGGAATCCTTATGCCTTAGGTCAAAATGTAAATTATGAGTCATGGGGTGTATTATGAGCACCGAAATGAGGACTTTACGTGATGAATCAGTCTAGGAAGGCCAGACTTATGAATGGTCGGAGCAGATCTGACCTTAGAAAGCAGTTTGAGCGGTTGCATGGCATGGACTCGCCGAGTCCGATGAACAGACTCGGCGAGTAGCTTGAAGATTAACTGGGGCTCACCGAGTTGTTCTTCAGACTCGGCGAGTTGAGTCGGGGTGGCCCCGCGATTCTTCCAGGAGGAACTCGTCGAGTCAAGGGGGATACTCGACGTGTAGAAAGGGAATCTTAGAGAATTGGTGAGGACGTCTAGACTCGCCGAGTCGCCCTAGCGCTCGCCGAGTCCGGTCAAGTTGACTGTTGACCGTTGACCAGAGTTGACCTATGTTTGACTTCTTAGGGATAGTTAAACTTAGAAGATAAAAGTGTTAATAAGAGATGTATGATGTGTTGGATAAGGTGTCTAAGTCCATAACTATTTCTGGTATGTACTTGACCCGACCCGGCATGGTCCATTTGGGTTGCATGGCACCATGCAATTGGATAGACTAAATGAGAGAAATATCACTTGGAGATTATTAATATATTATAAGTTCTAATATATTAATAATATTATCATTTGATTAGTTTGATCAATAATTAATTTAGAATTAATTAAGTGGTCAAAAGAGAACTAATTAAATATATGGGTTGATTATGTAAATCATCCATATCTTGTATAGTGGGCTAAGAGGCTCCATGGATTATCAAGTTGGGTTCTACCCATAGGATGCTCCATGGATGCTCCATGCGAGTTACAAACCCATGGGTCATGGAAATGAAGAGTCATGACACATTAGGGTTTACATGGTGTAACCCTAGATGTGTCAACACTATATAAGAATCATATTCTCCACCAAAATCGGCTATACTAAGAACTAGAGGGCATGGCCGATTTTAAGAAGTGTGTATTATCTCAAGAGTCTTTCCAAGAGCATTTGGTGTTGTGTGAAGCATTTGAGGCATCACACTTGGGGTGCTAGGATCACAAGGTTTCAAGGAACACAAGCAACAACAAGGTAAGTTATTCTATCTATTATTCAAGTTAAAATTGTTCCCCATGTATGCTAGATAGGAATATAACCTTGGAAATTCAACTTTGCATGATAATTAGACAAACATAGATCCAAGGTTATTAGGGTTGCATGTACACTTAGGAAGTGTTAGAATGCTCAAAACCCATCATGATGTTATAGGGAGATTGTAGCTCGGTGGATCGAGCACGAGTGACTTCGGGATTTCTAGCTTTCGATATTCGCGAGGTGAGTCTTCTCACTATACCGTACCTGGAAGGGTTTGACTGTGTGACCGGAAGGTCAGATATGATATGTGATATATGTGCTATATGTGATAAGATAATTGTTATGCGTGCTATGTATGTTTATGTGGGCCGGAAAGCATTATGTTATGGGCCGGAAGGCGTGTAATCTGGACCGTAAGGTTGGCGTGGGTAAGACCGGAAGGTTTACCCAGCAGGGACGGAAGTCCCCTGAGACACATGGACCGGAAGGTCAGGGCCTGGAAAGGCGTATGTGCGTAAGTTGTATTTTGGGGAACTCACTAAGCATTTATGCTTACAGTTGTTATGTATGTGTTTCAGGTACTAGCGAGGACTGTGGGAAGGCGTCGGCATGATCTGTACACACTGATAGATGTTTTGCGATCATGGGATTCATATGATTTGTATTTTGACATGACACTTGGAATGTTTATGCCATGTTTTGAATGAAAATACTTTATTTTGAAATGAAAAATTTGTTTGAAAATTTACGTTGTTACAAATTTGTATCAGATCCTTGGTTTGAGGGATTCGGGTGCACCTTCGGGCATAACTGAACTCAAACCGAGGATTTGAGGAAAACTTTTAAAATAAAGGCATAAACTTTTGTAAATGATTTTGTGGTAAACAAGAAAGAAGCAGTGTGTACGATCAGTCAGCGCCCGAACGGTAAAGATCCCCAAAATACCTTACAATGTTATGTTAAGAGATAAGATATGATGTGAACTATTATGCATGCTAGAAGACTAGGTATTCATGATAGGACTAGAGTGGCCTGATTTGTGATGCCTTAGCCTAGGAAAGTTTGTCGAGATGAGATGCTTTGATAGCGTGCAGATAGATAGTGCATATCAAAAGTAGAGTACTCACTATCCAGGGTTTGGGGAGGAAGATTTGGGATGAATGTTGATGCAGTGTGGTCGGTAGTATTGGGCCCGTACTACCGAAGACACCGGGTCAGTGGGAGACCCAAGTAAGAATCCCTAGATATCGGAGACTGAGTAGGGTTGCGTTATCGAGTGCGGTTATACTCGATGGAGTCTCTGATAATTTTATGTTGTATTTCAGAGACATCATGGTTAGACCACGCCACGGAGCGAGTACGAGCGGTGTGAGTGACGAGGAGATTCGTCAGATGATTCATGAGGAGGTGGCTGCAGCGATCCGGGCTGAGATTCCGGAGATGTTTGGGTCTATTAAGACCACCTTGATGGAGACTTTTGATGAGCGGTACGCCGCATTGACCGAGGCTGCAGCCACTGCAGCTACCGCAGCTGTGGCCGCTGCCAGGCCACAGGGGGGTGACTCATTGCTGTTTCGGGAGTTCAGCAACACGAAGCCACCTGAGTTTGATGGGACGCATGATCTGATTGCTGCGATGAGGTGGATCGCTGATATTGAGGGGTGCTTCTACACTTGTTCATGTCCGGAGCATCTGAGGGTACGGTTCGCTTTGAACCAGCTTCGTCTGGGAGCGAAGGATTGGTGGAAGTTCGTGATGGCGAACTTCACTTTGGCAGAGATTTTAGTAGTGACATGGGAAGGGTTTACCTCTATGTTCAGAGACGAGTACGTTCCCCCGGTGGAGAAGGAACGATTGGTTCAGGAGTTCTTGACCCTCAAGCAGGGTACTGATTCGGTTGCGGTGATCACGCGGAAGTTTCATGAGAGGGCGATGTTCTGCCCCAAGCTGGTGTCCACAGAGCAGGCTCGGATGAGCCGGTACTTGGGTGTTTTGAGGAGGGATATCCGGGAGTTTGTGTCAAACTCCACCTATCATACCTTTGCTGAGCTTCAGGCGAATGCCAGGAAGCACGAGATCGAGTTGGAGACCCAGGCCAGGGAGGAGGCCGAGTCTCAGCGGGTGGACCGGCGGCCGGCTCAGTCTCAGCCGGCAGCCAAGCAGACTAAGTCTGCCGATTCGAGGACGGGAGGTCCGAAGGGCCGCACTTGTGGAAAGTGCGGCAAGGGTCATGAGGGGACATGTCGATCTGGTGCTTGCTACAAGTGTGGCAAGGAGGGGCACATCGCTAGGGACTGCCCCAAGGGGTTTATGGTTTGCTTTCATTGCAACCAGACAGGCCATCGGAAGGCCGAGTGCCCTCAGCTTCTTCAAGGATCTGCACCTACTGCCAGGGCTACTGAGACTCGACCGGTGAAGGCCGAGGCCCCGAGGGCTCGTGGGAGAGCCTTTCAGCTGACTGCGGAGGAGGTCCGCGCTGCGCCCGATGTTGTGGCAGGTATGCTTTATTTCATGTATTTACTTTGATGTCGAGATGCTATGCTTATGTTATGATATGCGTAGGTACTTTCCTTGTGAACTCTGTGCCTGCTTTAGTGTTATTTGACTCGGGTGCGAGTAGGTCCTTTGTATCTTTGGCTTTTAGTCAGCATATCAGCGTTAGTCGTGAGTCGTTGAGTCGGCCTCTGAGAGTTTCTATAGCTGACGAGAGAGTGATTTGTGCCACGGAGGTTCTCCGGGGATGTGTGTTAGAGATTTTCGGGGTTGAGTTTCCGATTGATCTGATTCCTATTGCGATGGGTGATGTCTGTGTCATTGTGGGCATGGACTGGTTGAGCCGATTCGGCGCCGTCATCGACTGTGAGCGTCAGCTGGTGACTATACGAAACCCTAATGGGGGAGTTCTTTCGGTGTACGGCGAGGGTACCCGTTCGGGGTCAGCTTTTTGTTCGGCCGCTAGGGCGAGGTAGTGTCTACAGTAGGGCTGTAAGGGTTTCGTGGCGTATGTGATGGATACGCGGGAGGTTTCCGAGAGACCGAGATCAGTTGAGGAGGTCCCAGTGGTGCGTGAGTTTCCAGATGTTTTCCCCGATGAGCTACTGGGAGTACCTCCTGTGAGGCAAGTAGAGTTTGGTATCGATCTGGTTCCGGGGGCCGCGCCTATCGCTAAGGTGCCTTATCGTCTTGCACCTCCAGAGATGCAAGAGTTGTCCTCGCAGCTTCAGGAGCTGCTAGGGAAGGGATTCATTCGGCCGAGCAGCTCGCCGTGGGGAGCACCTATTCTGTTCGTCAAGAAGAAGGATGGTTCACACCGGATGTGCATTGATTACCGGGAGTTGAACAAGTTGACGGTCAAGAACCGTTACCCGTTACCGAGGATCGATGATTTATTCGATCAGTTGCAGGGAGCATCTTGGTTTTCCAAGATCGATCTGAGGTCGGGGTACCATCAGGTGAGAGTGCAGGATGAGGACGTCCAGAAGACAGCGTTTAGGACGCGATATGGGCATTATGAGTTTGTGGTGATGCCTTTCGGGCTCACCAACGCCCCGGCTGTGTTCATGGATCTCATGAACAGGGTATGCAGGTCGATGTTGGATCGGTCAGTGATTGTATTTATCGATGATATTCTAGTGTATTCGAGATCTAGAGAGCAGCATGAGGAACATTTGAGGGAGGTCCTTGGGGTTTTGAGATCGGAGAAGCTTTATGCAAAGTTCTCCAAGTGTGACTTTTGGTTGCGGGAGGTCCAATTCCTAGGACATGTTGTTAATCAGGAAGGGATATTGGTCGATCCGGCCAAGGTTGAGGCGGTGATGAGTTGGGAGGTGCCGAAGTCACCCTCTGAGATCAGGAGCTTCCTTGGGTTGGCAGGGTATTATCGGAGATTTATTAAGGATTTCTCCAAGATCGCAGTGCCGCTCACCAGATTGACCCGGAAAGGTGTTGCATTCTCATGGGGACCCGAGCAGCAGACCTCCTTTGAGACACTTCGCCAAAGGTTGTGCGAAGCCCCGGTATTAGCTCTCCCGGAAGGGATGGAGGATTTTGTAGTACATTGCGATACATCGATTTCGGGGCTGGGTGCAGTGTTGATGCAGAGGGGTCATGTGATAGCTTATGCGTCGAGGCAGCTGAAGCCTCATGAGGCGAGATATCCCACGCATGATTTAGAGTTGGGGGCAGTAGTGTTCGCTCTCAAGATTTGGCGTCACTACTTGTATGGGGTTCGATGTACGATATACACGGACCATAAGAGCTTGAAGTATTTGATGGATCAGCCCAACCTAAATATGCGTCAGAGGAGGTGGTTGGATGTGGTTAAGGATTATGATTGTGAGATCCTATACCACCCACGCAAGGCTAATGTGGTAGCCGATGCATTGAGCCGCAGGGCGGAGAGCACTCCACTGCGAGATATATGTTTGAGATTGACTGTGATAGCTCCAGTATTGGATGCGATTCGTGGGGCACAGGCCGAGGCTGTGCGACCAGAGATGCAGAAGAGAGAGCGGGTCGTTAGTTTGGTTTCAGAGTTCGTTACGGATGGACGAGGGCTTATGACGTTTCAGGGTCGGATTTGGGTACCGTTCGTGGGTGGTACGCGTATTGCTTTGATGGAAGAGGCTCATCGATCGAAATTCTCGATCCATCCCGGGGCTACGAAGATGTATTTGGGTTTGAGGAACGAGTATTGGTGGCCCTGTATGAAGAGGGACGTCGCATGGTTCGTTGAGAGGTGCTTGACCTGCCGTAGGGTTAAGGCCGAGCACCAGAGACCGCATGGCAAGTTGCAGCCATTGGAGGTTCCCGAGTGGAAGTGGGAACAGATCACTATGGATTTCATCACCAAATTGCCGAGGACTGCCAGAGGAGTCGATGCAATTTGGGTGATTGTGGATAGGTTGACGAAGAGCGCTCATTTTCTTGCCATCAGTGAGAGTTCTTCAGCGGAGAAGTTGGCGGAGATATACGTGAGAGAAGTGGTATCTCGGCATGGGGTGCCGATCTCGATTGTTTCAGACCATGATGTGCGCTTCACTTCCAGATTCTGGAAGAAATTCCATGAGGAGCTGGGTACTAAATTGCATTTTAGTACCGCATATCATCCCCAGACAGACGGTCAGAGCGAGCGAACGATTCAGACGCTGGAGGACATGCTTCGAGCGTGTGTGTTAGATTTCGGGGGTAGTTGGGATGCGTATTTACCCTTGGCAGAGTTTTCCTACAACAACAGCCATCATTCGAGCATTGGTATGCCACCCTTTGAGCTGTTGTATGGTAGGAGGTGTCGGACCCCCATTTGCTAGGGAGAGGTGGAACAGAGAGTGATGGGCAGTACGGAGATCTTGCTTCAGACGACAGAGCAGATTCATCAGGTTAGACAGAGGTTATTGACCGCCCAGAGCCGACAGAAAAGTTATGCAGACAGACGCCGGTCCGAGCTTGAGTTTCAGGTCGGCGACTTCGTACTCCTGAAGGTCTCTCCTTGGAAAGGAGTGATTCGATTCAGGAAGAGGGGCAAGTTGGGGCCCCGATATATTGGGCCTTTTCGTGTGATTGCGAGGGTAGGCCGGGTGGCCTACCGTTTGGAGTTGCCAACGGAATTGAGACAGATCCACAACACTTTTCATGTGTCGCAATTGAGAAAGTGTATAGCCGATGAGTCGGCAGTGGTTTCATTAGAGGACATTCAGGTGGATGCAAGCCTGAATTATGCCAAGAGACCAGTGGCCATCAGAGATCGGAAGATCAAGGTTCTGAGGAATAAGGAGATACATCTGGTGTTAGTTCAGTGGCAGCACCGGAAACGATCGGAAATGACCTGGGAGCCGGAGCGTGAGATGCGGGAGCAACATCCGGAGTTATTTTCAGAGTGAGATTTCGAGGGCGAAGTCTAGTCCTAGTGGGGGAGAGTTGTAACAGCCCGGAATTTCAGGTATTGTTATATTTATGATTTTGGGTGTTTTAAGAGGGGACTCGATGAGTTGGAGCTCAGACTCGCCGAGTAGGATCGCAGATCTGGTCGCAGGTTCGCGACTGGACTCGGCGAGTCCGGATATGGACTCGGCGAGTCCGTGCTGTTTAGCGAAACCCTAACCGTTCAGGTTTGGGACATATATAAGGGGCCTTATGGCCGTCATTGTTCACCCTAGTCCTGTGAGTGAAACCCTAATTCGATTGTGAGCATCTGGACCAAGGTAGAAGACCATTATTGATCTTGGAAGTGTTATTTTGCAAGGAGGATGAGGCTTGGTTAAGGGAACAACAAGAGAAGCCACATTCTGAGGATTTGGGGACACAGAGCACGTTATTCAGGTAAGATTTCGTGTTGCATTCTTCTATGTTGATGTGTATATGGATTTAGGGTTTATTGAACCCTTTTGTGGCTAGATTGAGTGTTACCTTAGTCCCCCAAGCGATTGGAACCCTGTATTGGGACCCTTGGAAGTCCAGAATGTCCCATGCCTGAGCTTTTCGGGAATCAATGGAGGTTTTGGATTGGAATCCTTATGCCTTAGGTCAAAATGTAAATTATGAGTCATGGGGTGTATTATGAGCACCGAAATGAGGACTTTACGTGATGAATCAGTCTAGGAAGGCCAGACCTATGAATGGTCGGAGCAGATCTGACCTTAGAAAGCAGTTTGAGCGGTTGCATGGCATGGACTCGCCGAGTCCGATGAACAGACTCGGCGAGTAGCTTGAAGATTAACTGGGGCTCACCGAGTTGTTCTTCAGACTCGGCGAGTTGAGTCGGGGTGGCCCGGCGATTCTTCCAAGAGGAACTCGTCGAGTCAAGGGGGATACTCGAGGTGTAGAAAGGGAATCTTAGAGAATTAGTGAGGACGTCTAGACTCGCCGAGTCGCCCTAGCGCTCGCCGAGTCCGGTCGAGTTGACTGTTGACCGTTGATCAGAGTTGACCTATGTTTGACTTCTTAGGGATAGTTAAACTTAGAAGATAAAAGTGTTAATAAGAGATGTATGATGTTATTGGGAGATTGTAGCTCGGCGGATTGAGCACGAGTGACTTCGGGATTTCTAGCTTTCGATATTCACGAGGTGAGTCTTCTCACTATACCGTACCTGGAAGGGTTTGACTGTGTGACCGGAAGGTCGGATATGATATGTGATATATGTGCTATATGTGATAAGATAATTGTTATGCGTGCTATGTATGTTTATGTGGGCCGGAAGGCATTATGTTATGGGCCGGAAGGCGTGTAATCTGGACCGTAAGGTTGGCGTGGGTAAGACCGGAAGGTTTACCCAGCAGGGACGGAAGTCCCCTGAGACACATGGACCGGAAGGTCAGGGCCTGGAAAGGCGTATGTGCGTAAGTTGTATTTTGGGGAACTCACTAAGCATTTATGCTTACAGTTGTTATGTATGTGTTTCAGGTACTAGCGAGGACCGTGGGAAGGCGTCGGCGTGATCTGTACACACTGCTAGATGTTTTGCGATCTTGGGATTCATATGATTTGTATTTTGACATGACACTTGGAATGTTTATGCCATGTTTTGAATGAAAATACTTTATTTTGAAATGAAAATTTTGTTTGAAAATTTACGTTGTTACAAATCTCCTTGAACTACACTCCTGAAAGCTTAGTGCCTCAAATGTTGCACCTCTAATGGAATCACAAACACCATGAGCAATAAGATGACTTAGGAGAAGGAGGAGGAGCACCAAAAATGTCTAAAAACCCTTAGGGATTACTTCCACACGTTTTTGGGGCCTCAAGGGTCCCTTATATAGTTAGGCTATTAGGGTTATCAAACAAGGAAACCCTAATTTGACTGCTTAAGCTCCAAGCAGCCCATAGACTCCCTCCTTAGAAGCCTTAGACGAATTCTAATGGGTTTCCCCAAATATTTATTCCACTCCAACTTATATGGTGTCCATTAGCCCATTTACGCAACTATCTTATATTTACAATATCAGTCCGCTTTATTTAATTAATCTCTTTTAGGAACAAAATTAATTCTTAATTAATTCTTGACTAATATTAATTAAATAATATGATTTCTCTTTTAATATATTATTCATATAATATATTAATAAATCATAATTAATCCGTTTTCTCCTTAGTTCATCCCATTAGTTGCTAAGATGAAGGTAACCCAAAAGGACTATGCTCTATCGGGTCAAGTACATACCAAAATTGTTATGGGCTTAGACACCTAATCCAACAATGTGTACATGTTTGATTGGTAGTTGAGGGTATTCCATTCCGTGGATAATTGGACCCCTAGTATGTTATCTCTGTAGACTGTTATGTGACTATCTGATGTATGTGCACATGTTTGAATCTTATACGAAAGTATTGCATCCCGAGAAAGATTGGACTCATAGTATGTGGGCATTCCAACTCGATGGTTGTGGACCGAGAGCATTCCATCCTGAGGATGATTGGACTCACAGTATGTTGTCATTCCAACCAGATGGTTGAGGGTCAGAGTTATTCTAACCCGATGGTTGATTGGACCCATAGTATGTTGGCATTCCAACCCGTTGGCTTAGGGTCGGGGGTATTCCAACCCAATGGTTGATTGGACCCATAGTATGTTTTCAATCCAACACGACGGTTGAGGGCCTAGGGTATTGTAACCCGATGGTTGATTGGAACCATACTATGTTCGCATTCCAACCGGATGGTTGATTGGACCCATAGTATGATGTTTGTTATTATATGTGTATCGATCTAACATTTATAGATTATTGTTTCAGGTACTTCAGAAGATCTCAGGAAGGAGAAGGCGTGACCGTGCACATCCTCACATGTTATGATTTGGATTTCTGGGATACTCTGATGTTTAAACTATTTTGAAAACAATTTTGTAGTACATAGCGGTTTTTGGATGTTTGAAAAAGTTGAAATTTTTGTGAATTTTTATGGTTGTTACAATACTTTTATATGTATTCAATTTTGCACTTTTAAAATATTTCTTTTACTGATCATTTTTTTGCATAAATATTTTGATATTAATAGATTTTGCAACAAACGTTATTGGGAAGACGTTTGATTAGGTATCAATGATGATTGTTGAAGAGCATATAAAGAACACAAATATTACTTGAAAGTACATTTCAACGTGGTCGTTGGATATGGGGACATAGAAACTCCAATAAGACATCCACTGAGGGGTATGGATGACAACAGTTGGAATCAAATCATTGATGAGTTATTTTAACCCCCCCCCCCCCCCCCTTATATGTGTATGTCAGCAAAAAATAACAATAATAGGTCGCTACTTCCGCATACAAGTGCTCATGGATGTTGTTTATATTTTCAAAGGCATCAGAAGGAGGTAATAAAATTTATTTGTATTTTATAAAAATTTTATTAACTCTTACATAAAAATATTAATTGTTTTTGGCTTATTAGAGGTAGAAGAAGGAAAAAAACCGCAACATATCGAGGGTTGGAGATATATGCGTTTCAAGAAAGGCTTGGGTTGGTGTACCAGTCGAGCATAAGAAAATTGGATTACATTTAATATATATTTATTGTTTTCATTTTTAGCTTAAGATATATATCCTAATAAATAAAAATGTTTTGTGTCAAACGTCATCTTCTGCCATCGTTTGACACATGTCAGTTTCTAAAATTTTATGCATTTCCGTTTTCCACTTGGCATTTTCTATTTCTTCCCGTTTTTTTATAATTAAATTAAAATTTGACTCTATATTGCTATAGATGTTTAAATCTCGAGTGTGCCCTTCGTTTGTGACTTGGATGCTAAGGATCACAAATGAGTTGTGGATAACCATGCAAATATACATGGTGCCCCCAATGTTACAATCACCTAATCGACCATCTGGTTAACGACACACGCCCCATCGATCTACGGTAAACATCGAGTCGCCCTTTTCCACCTTTGCTTAGAGCCCAATTAGTGTGTCGGTTAACCACAAGCACTCCACTAACGTCTTAGCAAGGGTACAAAGTGTTATTTCATGGAATAACACCAACTCCATATTTTTCCTAAAGTAACTAAGATTTGGGAATTTATAAAGTGTTTATTACGTATTCATTATACTTATAATGGAAGGTCGTGTCATGTCCTACCCATTCGGCTAACGAACCTCCAGTAGTCAAGAGTGCGGCGAGTAAGAGTGGATACCCATTGGTGGTCATTTTACATACCGCTTCCTTAAACACCCCTTATAGACGAGCTTCGTGAATGAGGCCTACTAACGGTAAGACTGACATTTTACGTGTACATATATAATACTAGACTTTTAATTTTATATATAGTATAAGGGTGTGTTTTACACTTTTAAATTACTAGGTGGTTTAATTTAATAAATTATAGTTTTTAATTTAATTAAATATAAACCATACCATTATGGATTTATTAACTCTCTTTTAATAATGCACTTAATTAATTTAATAAAAGCATGAGGGTGTAATTTGAACTTTTCAAAAACTAGGGTTTTAGAATTTAACATTTAATAATTAGAAGTATTAATCAAAAATTTAACTTCCAAAACTTGAGGGCAAGTTTTGAAACTTTTCAAGACCATATTGATCAAATTACAAATAGTTTTAATTAATCAAATAATTAGTGATTATCTAAATTTGACATAATTCTATCTCAACGCAAGATAATGCACATAAAATAATAAAAATAATTAAAGTTTATCATATAAAGCAATAAACATATTATTCAATGACAATTATCTTCAATTTGGGTTAGGATAATCATACCTAAATAATAAAAATCAGATGTTATCAATAAAAACGTTTATGGTAATTATCCCACAGCCAAATCAGTAAAAATCCCAAAATTTCCTCTGTCTGACCCCTGGACTCGCCGAGTCAGGCTGACTCGTCGAATTCATCCACTAACTCGCCGAGTCAGTCATGCAGAGGACAAAATATTCGATTTTCAAGTCAAGAATGATCATATAAGCATCAAATATATCAAACAAATATCCCAGGCTCTGATACCACTTATGGGTTTTGAGCACTACATCAATCCTATGGTGTACATGCAAACCCTAAAGCTTTGGATCTAGTTTGTCTAGTGAACATGTAATAATCATCCAAAGCTCATAAACCCTAGATCTAGCATACAATAATGGAATCAACATATGAATTAGGGTATAGATCTAACCTTGATTGTTATGTAACAGTAACAATCACAAATCTCCATGATCTTGACTCTTGAAAGATTAGTGCCTCAAATGTTGCACCTCTAATGGTATCACAAACACCATGAGCAACAAGATGACTTAGGAAAAGGCGGAGGAGCACCAAAAACGTCTAAAAACCCTTAGGGATTACTTCCACACGTCTTTGGGGCCTCAGGGGTTCGTTATATTGTTAGGCTATTAGGGTTATCAAACAAGGAAACCCTAATTTGACTGCTTAAGCTCCAAGCAGCTCATTGACTCCCTCCTTAAAAACCTTAGACGAATTCTAATGGTTTTCCCCACAGATTTCGTCCACTCCAACTTCTATGGAGTCCTATAGCCCATATATGCAACTATCTTATAATTACAATATCAGTCCCCTTTATTTAATTAATCTCTTTTAGCCACAAAATTAATTCTTAATTAATTCTTGACTAATATTAATTAAACAATATCAGTTCTATTTTAATATATTATTCATATAATATGTTAATAAATCATAATTAATCCTTTTTGTCCTTAGTTCATCCTATTAGTTGCTATGGTGAAGGCAACCCAAAAGGACCATGCTCTATCGGGTCAAGTACATACCTAAATACTTATGGACTTAGTCACCTAATCCAACAATGTGTACATGTTTGATTGGTAGTTAAGGGTATTCCATACTGAGGATGATTGGACCCCTTGTATGTTGTCTTTGTAGATTGTTATGTGACTATCTGTTGTATGCGCACATATTTGAATCTTAGTCGAGAGTATTCCATCCCGATGATGATTGGACTCACAGTATGTGGGCATTCCAACATGTATGTTGTGGGTCGAGCGTATTCCATCCCGAGAACTATTGGACTTATAGTATGTCGTCATTCCAACCCGATGGTTGAGGGTCCGGGGTATTCCAACCCGATGGTTGATTCGACCCATAGTATGTTGGCATTCCAACCCAATTGCTTTGGGTCGGGGGTATTCCAACCCAATGGTTGATTGGACCCATAGTATGTTTTCATTCCAACCCGACGGTTGAGGGCCTGGGGTATCCTAACCCAATGGTTGATTAGAACCATAGTATGTTCGCATTCTAACCAGGTGGTTGATTGGACCCATAGTATGATGTTTGTTGTTATATGTGTATCGATCTAACATTTATAGATTATTGTTTCAGGTACTTGAGAAGATCTCAAGAAGGAGAAGGCGTGACCGTGCACATCCTCACATATTATGATTTGGATTTCTGGGATACTTTGATGTTAAAACAATTTTGAAAACAATTTTGTATTACATAGCAGTTTTTGGATGTTTGAAAAAGTTGAAACTTTTGTGAATTTTTATGGATGTTACAATACTTTTATATGTATTCAATTTTACACTTTTGAAATATTTCTTTTACTGATCATTTTTTTTGCATAAATATTTTGATATTAACAGATTTTGCAACAAACATTATTGGGAAGACGTTTGATTAGGTATCAATGATGACTGTCGAAGAGCATATAAAGAATGCAAATATTACGTGAAGGTACATTTCGACGTGGTCGATGGATATGGGGACGTAGAAACGGCAATAAGACATCCACTGAAGGGTATGGACGACAACCGTTGGAATCAAATCAATTATGAGTTATTTGTAACCCCCGCTTATGTGCGTATGTCGGCAAAAAATAAAAATAATAGGTCGCTACTTCCGCATACAAGTGCTCATGGATGTTGTTGATATTTTCAAAGGCGTCGGAAGGAGGTAATAAAATTTACTTGTATTTTATAAAAAATTTATTAATTCTTATATGAAAATATTAATTGTTTTTGGCTAATTAGGGTTGGAGACATATGCGTTTCAAGAAAGGCTCGGGTTGGTGTACCGGTCGAGCATAAGAAAATTGGGTTACATTTAATATATATTTATTGTTTTCATTTTAACTTAAGATATATATCCTAATAAATCATAATGTTTTGTGTCAAACGTCATCTTCTCTCATCGTTTGCCACATGTCAGTTTCTAAAATTTTATGTATTTTCCATTTTCCACTTCTCATTTTCTATTTCTTCCCGTTTTCTTATAATTTAATTAAAAGTTGACTCTATATTGCTATATATGTTTAAATCTCGAGTGTTCCCTTCGTTTGTGACTGGGATTCTGAGGATCACAAATAAGTTGTGGATAACCATACAAATATACATAGTGCCCCCAATGTTATAGTCACCAAATCGACCTTCCGGTTAACGACACACGCCCCATAAATCTATGACAAACATCGATTCGCCCTTTTCCACCTTTGCTTAGAGCCCAATTAGTGTGCCGGTTAACCACACACGCTCCACTAACGTCTTAACAAAGGTACAAATTGTTATTTCATGGAATAGCACCAACTCCACATTTTTCATAAAGTAACTAAGATTTGGGAACTTATAAAGAGTTTAGTTACTTCGTATTCATTATACTAATAATGGAACGTTGTGTCCTATCCTACCCGTTTAGCTAACGACCATCCACTAGTCAGTGCGGCGAGTAAGAGTGAATACCCATTGGCGGTCATTTTACATAACGCTTCCTTAAACACCCATTATAGATTAGCTTCGTGAATGAGGCCTACTAACGGTAAGAATGACATTTTACTTATACATATATAATATTAGACTTTTAATTTTATATATAGTATAAGGGTGTATTTTACACTTTTAAATTAATAGGAGGTTTAATTTAATAAATTATAATTTTTAATTTAATTAAATATAAACCATATCGTTATGGATTTATTAACTCTCTTTTAATTATACACTTAATTAATTTAATAAAACCATGAGGGTGTAATTTGAACTTTTCAAAAACTAGG
Organism: Lactuca sativa; assembly: GCF_002870075.4. Classification (NCBI taxonomy): domain Eukaryota; kingdom Viridiplantae; phylum Streptophyta; class Magnoliopsida; order Asterales; family Asteraceae; genus Lactuca; species Lactuca sativa. The sequence goes on along the minus strand of NC_056630.2, from coordinate 309,163,318 downwards.
GTTTTCGAATTTAAAATTGACAAATTAGAACTTTTAATAAAAAATTTAACTTCCAAAAACTTGAGGGCAAGTTTTGAAACTTTTGAAAACCATATTGATCAAATTACAAATATTTTTAATTAATCAAATAATTAGTGATTATCTAAATTTGACATAATTCTATTTCAATGCAAGATAATGCACATCAAATAATAAAAATAATTAAATTTATCATATAAGGCAATAAATATCTTATTAAATGACAATTATCTTCAATTTGGGTTAGGATAATCATACCTAAATAATAAAAATTAGATTTTATCAATAAAAAAACGTTTATGGTAATTATCCCACAGCCAAATCAGTAAAAATCCCAAAATTTCCTTTGTCTGACCCCAGGACTTGCCGAGTCAGGGACTGGACTCGCCGAGTCAGGCTGACTCGTCGAATTCATCCACTGAATCGCCGAGTCAGTCAGGCAGAGGACAAAAAAATCGATTTTCAAGCCAAGAATGACCATATAAGCATCAAATACATCAAACAAATATCCTAGGCTCTGATACCACTGATGAGTTTTGAGCACTACATCAATCCTATGGTGTACATGCAAACCCTAAACCTTTGGATCTAGTTTGTCTAGTGAACATGTAATAATCATCCAAAGCTCATAAACCCTACATCTAGCATAAAATTATCGAATTAACATATGAATTAGGGTTTAGATCTTACCTTGATTGTTATGTAGCAATAACAATCACAAATTTCCATGATCTTGACTCTTGAAAGCTTAGTGCTTTAAATGTTGCACCTCTAATGGTATCACAAACACCATGAGCAACAATATGACTTAGGAGAAGGAGGAGCACCCAAAACGTCTAAGAACCCTTAGGGATTACTTCCACATGTTTTTGGGGCCTCAGGGGTTCGTTATATTGTTAGGCTATTAGGGTTATCAAACAAGGAAACCCTAATTTGACTGCTTAAGCTCCAAGCAGCCCATGGACTCCCTCTTTAGAAGCCTTAGACGAATTCTAATGGGTTTGCCCATAGATTTCGTCCACTCCAACTTCTGTGGAGTCCATTAGCCCATGTATGCAACTAGCTTATAATTACAATATCAGTCCCCTTTATTTAATTAATCTCTTTTAGCCACAAAATTAATTCTTGACTAATATTAATTAAACAGTTTGATTCTCTTTTAATTTCATATAATATATAAATAAATCATAATTAATCCTTTTTCTCCTTAGTTCATCCTATTAGTTGCTATGGTGAAGGCAACCCAAAAGGACCATGATCTATCGGGTCAAGTACATACCAAAATAGTATGTTGTCATTGCAACCTGATGGTTGAGGGCCGGGGGTATTCCAACCCGATGGTTGATTAGACCCATAGTATGTTGGCATTCCAAACCAATAGCTTTGGGTTGGGGGTATTCCAACCCAATGGTTGATTGGAGCCATAGTATATTTTTATTCCAACCCAACGATTGAGGCCTGGGGTATCCTAACCTGATGGTTTATTGGAAACATAGTATGTTGTCATTCCAACCCGACGCTTGATTGGACCCATAGTATGTTGTTTGTTATTATATGTGTATCGAGCTTACATTTATAGATTATTGTTTCAGGTACTTCAGAAGATCGCAGGAAGGAGAAGGCGTGACCGTACACATCCTTACATGTTACGATTTGGATTTCTGGGATACTCTGATGTTTAAACTATTTTGAAAACAATTTTGTTTTACATAGCGGTTTTTGGATGTTTGAAAAAGTTGAAATTTTTGTGAATTTTTATGGATGTTACGATACTTATATATGTACTCAATTTTACACTTTTTAAATATGTCTTTTACTGATCAGTTTTTTTGCATAAATATTATGATATTAATAGATTTTGCAACAAACGTTATTGGGAAGACGTTTGATTAGGTATCAATGATGATAGTAGAAGAGCGTACAAAGAACGCAAATATTACGTGAAAGTACATTTCAATGTGGTCGATGGATATGGGGACATAGAAACTATAATAAGACATCCACTGAGGGGTATGAACGACAAAAGTTGGAATCAAATCACTGATGAGTTATTTTTAACCCCTGCTTATGTGCGTATGTCGGCAAAAAATAAAATTAATAAGTCGCTACTTCCGCATAAAAGTGCTCATGGATGTTGTTTATATTTTCAAAGGTGTCGGAAGGAGGTAATAAAATTTATTTGTAGTTTATAAAATTTTTATTAATGCTTATATAAAAATATTAATTCTTTTTGGCTTATTAGAGGTAGAAGAAGGAAAAAACTGCAACATATCGAGGGTTTGAGACATATGCGTTTCAAGAAAGGCTCGGGTTGGTGTACCAGTCGAGCATAAGAAAATTCGGTTACATTTAATATATATTTATTTTTTTCATTTTTAGCTTAAGATATATATCCTCATAAATGAAATTTTTTGTGTCAAACATTATCTTCTACTATCATTTGCCACATCTCAGTTTCTAAAACTTTATGCATTTTCCATTTTCCACTTGGCATTTTTTAGTTTTTTCCCGTTTTCTTATAATTTAATTAAAAGTTGACTCTATATTGCTATATATATTTAAATCTCGAGTGTGCCCTTTGTTTGTAATTAGGATGTCGAGGATCACAAATAAGTTGTGGATAACCATGAAAATATAAATGGTGCCCCCAATGTTACAGTCACCTAATCAACGTGTCGGTTAACCACACACGCTCCATCGATCTATGACAAACATCGAGTCACCCTTTGCCACCTTTTGTTAGAGCCTAATTAGTGTGCCGGTTAACCACACACGCTCCACTAATGTCTTAGCAAGGGTACAAAGTGTAATATCTTGGAATAGCACAAACACCACATTTTTCCTAAGGTAACTAAGATTTGGGAATTTATAAAGTGTTTAGTTACTTTGTATTCATTATACTTATAATGGAAGGTTGTGTCCTATCCTACCCGTTCGGCTAACGACCCTCCATTAGTCAAGGGTGTGGCGAGTAAGAGTGGATACCCAATGGCGGTCATTTTACAGGCCGCTTCCTCAAACACCCCTTATAGACCAGCTTCGTGAATGAGACCTACTAACGGTAAGACTGACATTTTACTTATAGATATATAATATAGACTTTCAATTTTATATATAGTATAAGGGTGTATTTTACTCTTTTAAAATTCTAGGTGGTTTAATTTAAAAAATTATAACTTTTAATTTAATTAAATATAAACCGTATCATTATGGATTTATTAACTCACTTTTAATTATACACTAAATTAATTTAACAAAACCATGAGGGAGTAATTTGAACTTTTCAAAAACTAGGGTTTTAGAATTTAACATTTAAAAGTTAGAACATTTAATAAAAATTTTAAATTCCAAAACTTGAGGGCAAGTTTTGAAACTGTTCAAAACCATATAGATCAAATTACAAATAGTTTTAATTAATCAAATAATTAGTCATTCTCTAAATTTGACTTAATTCTATTTCAATGCAAGATAATGCACATCAAATAATACAAATAATTAAAGTTCATCAGATAAGACATTAAATATCTTATTAAATGACAATTATCTTCAATTTGGGTTAGGATAATCATACCAAAATAATAATAAAAAAATCAGACTTTATAAATAAAAAACGTTTATGGTAATTATCCCACAGCTAAATCAGTAATAATCCTGAAATTTACTCTGTCTGACCCCTGGACTCGCCGAGTCAGGGACTGGACTCGCTGAGTGAGGCTGAGTCGCCAAGTTAATCCACTGACTTGCTCATTCAGTCAGGCAGAGGACAAAAAATTCGATTTTCAGGCCAAAATGATCATATAAGCATCAAATATATCAAACAAACAGCCTAGGCTCTGATAACACTGATGGTTTTTGAGCACTACATCAATCATATGGTGTACATGCAAACCCTAAAGCTTTGGATCTAGTTTGTCTAATAAACATGTAATAATCATCCAAAACTCATAAACCCTAGATCTAGCATACAATAATCGAATTAACATATGACTTAGGGTTTAGATCTTACCTTGATTGTTATGTAGCAATAACTATCACAAATCTCCTAGATCTGGACTCTTGAAAACTTAGTGCCTCAAATGTTGCACCTCTAATAGGATCACAAACACCATGAGCAACAAGATGACTTAGGAGAAGGAGGAGGAGCACCAAAATCGTCTAAGAGCCTTTAGGGATTACTTCCACATGTTTTTGGGGCCTCAGGGGTGTTGGGTTTTGAGCATTCTAACACTCCTTAGTGTACATGCCACCCTAAATACCTTGGATCTATGTTTTCTCTATTATACATGCAAATATGACTATTCCAAGGTATTACCCTATATAGCATACAATCCTTAATACTTGGGTAATATAACAAGTTAGAATACATACCTTTTAATAAAGATTGAATTCTTGAACTTTAAGAGCTTAGCCCCAATAGTGTGGAAGCCTTAAGTGGAATCACAAATCACCAAAACACCTTGCAAAAACCTTTAGAGAATATGGATACTTGTCTCACACTTCTGAAATTGGTTATTGCCCTCTTTAGTCTAACCACACTAGCCACTAGCACCATTTCATGAACCATAGGACCCTTTATATAGTGTGGAGGATTAGGGTTAAACCCTAATACCCATGTCATTTCATTTCCTAGGATCCGTGGGTTAAAGCTCCATCAACTATCCATGATAGCTTAGCCAAACCTAAATGAACTTGGCCCACTACATATATATCTAAGAGTCCATATTTAATTTGTTCCTTTTGATCATTTAATTAATTATAAATAAATTCTTGATCAATACTAATTAAATAATATGATTCCATCTTAATGTATTAGAACTTATAATATATTAATGTAAATCATAAATATACTATTCTCAAAAAGACTAACCATATAAATTGTGTCAGTGAAGTGCAACCCAAATGGACCATGCCGAGTCGGGTCAAGTACATACCAAATATAGTTATGGACTTAGACATTAATCCAACAGTCTTCGACTTGGATAAGTCTAAAACTATTATTGAGTATGACTTCAAAACCTAACTGGTAATCGTAGCTCTTAAAGTTGCTGTCGAACTCTGACCTTGTCAACGAACTCTGACCTTTGTCAATGACTTGTCCATTAGATAAGGGATCATATATTCCTCCTTTCTAGATATCATATGGACTGATACATGGATTATAAATCATTCTCTCTGTCCATTTGTTGTTTCCTGATTTTCGATTCATGATGACCGACTAATTGAACAAATCAAATTAGTCCTGACTTGGCCAAGCACTCACATGTGTCATCATTAAATCATCGAGGGGCCCACACATATCGCTTTTATCCCAAAGGTAAAAGGAATGGATAAACTTCGACTTATATGGCTAGTTCTACTACTTGTTGAATCATACACAAAGGGACATTTTATAACATCGAGTTACCAATGCGTTTTCGTGCGATCAATGTATAATCAACTCATAGTAACAACTCATATCTCTAGGTTTGAAGAATATAAGATATTATCGTCTCATGATCACTCGTGATAAAATCCATGAAGTGATTCCAATGAGCGTGGGTTGAATCCAATACTCAGAACTTATGAGCACTCATGCGTGTTGTAGCACTACTTTGTCCACCAACTTGGACCTCTACAAGCCAACCCATGAGAGTCTTGATTCATATCTACTTCCAACATATGACCGAATGTGGATGGTTTGAATAACTTACTCATTCCGGAAGAATAACCTAGTTATTATGGAAGTCAAAACATGCAAAGTTAAACACAAGAATAAATGAATTTAATATGGTATCAAAACCTATGAATATAAATAAAACACTTTCTATTTATCACCATACTGATTACTCATTATTCATGGTTTCGGTTTTATCAACTTTATACTTGAATTAAAACACTACGTGTCCCATGCTCCAAGCATGTACACTTTGTTTTTCTAAACAATAGCTTTCCCATACACCAAGTATGAACTCTATGTTTGTCTATGATCCTTTTCTTTGTGAACTTAGATCAATTGAACATAATTTCAATGATTCTCATTTCACACTCCTAATTCCTTACTGTAAATGCAAGAATTCCAAACTCATGCCATTTACTGAAATCTGTTGGATTCTAAACTTATATGCATTGATCCCCTTGTAATGATTATGCACAAAGTCACAAAGACTTGACAACAAACATTACAAAGCATTCCAAAGGAGATCAACTCCTTGGAAACATCCATCTTGCATTAAGCTTCTTAATCTTACACAAGATTTATTGAACAAATTCCACTATCCCATATTCCCATTTTGCCTATCACTTATGAACAAGAGTTGCTCCTTTTCAGAATATGTCAATATGGTCCTTTCAAAAATTAACATTATACTTCCAATTGTCCCTGATCAACCAATCTTTGGTAAACCTTAGATTTTTCTCGACAATTGCTTAATCATTTCAGTCATATCCAATTATAGACCTTTTCCCTTCTTAATACCCCAAGAATTTGGAAACTTTTAGAAAGGATGAATATTATAGCACATGCAATCGATCCTATGTCCGAAGCATATGGGGCACGATTCATGATGTATCACATAAAGACATGATACTAGACCAGTCGTTTTGCTACAATATTTCTATTTGCCAAGTTCTCATAATTCAGATTATGAAAAGGGATGTTGTAATCATAATCAAATTTTAGAACACAAATAATAGACCCATATATAGAATTTCCTTATGTTGAGCCATTCCAACAAAAATTCATATATATCCTTGACTAAAGATGATTAAAACCTCAATCTAAGCCTATAGATTTGAGACGAAGTATAATTTCCTCTTCCTTAATTATAGCAAAACAACTTTTCAACCCCCGCAACTCCACGAATTGAAACTTTTGTTTTCTATAATTGAAATTGCTAACTTGCAACCTTTATCATAATTATCATGCTCCCACTAACATGATGATTATTAGCAATAACACTTATGCTCCCACTAGCTTTGACATGTACTCAGAAATCAGCTGAACTTCTGGAAATCAATACTTTATTGACTTTCTTACCAAAGTTCAGATTTCTGAGACGAGATTGCCTTGATAAGACTTTATTAAAATCATACACCTTATCTTAGATAGCTCACAGGTGTGTCTAAACAATTTTAGAACTATGAAAAGGGATGCCGTAATCATACTCTCAATTGTTTAGACCTTTTGCCATCTGCTTCAAATCTACTTGGTGGAAGTGTTTCCTCATTATCATTTTCATGAATCACAGAGAAACCTTATGACCCTTAGATTTTATGGTGTATGTGTTCTTATCCATGTGAATTGTCAAAACCATAGTCACAAGACAAGGATAATGACAAATCCAAACTCATATGGACTGAACTCAATCTTATTTTCTTGCCACATGGCAGCTTAAGGGCCTACCATTGCTTTCAAGTTGTTATGCAACCAATTGAGAACTCTAAGAACTCATATGCAAAGCCAGCTTTAACTGTAATTGGCATAGAAATAGAAATATGTCAACACGATAGGTTATAAACCTCACGTCGTGTTCTAAGGTTAAACTACATGTTTTTATTCTTGATTAGATCTTGAAATTCTTCCAGGATCTTTAAGAATCCCACTATCCTCTTGACACATAAGTCTCACTTGCCAAATATTCAAGAGATAGTTTGGATTCTTTATCAAGACAAACACTTCACACAATTGGTCTTAGTTGGTCTTTGTTTTATCCAAAACATCACAACTTACCAATTTAAAACATACAAGAGTAGGATACTTTTACTCTTACATTTGACAAGTGTTATAAACCTATCTTTAAGATATGTCACTCAATTTATAATCTTGGATTATGACTCTAAGAATTGTTTTGAAACGAATTATGACTCGTCTTCTTGATTTAACCATTTAAACAATTCATGATTCCTCTTCTTAGTCATAAGAATGCACTAAGATTTCCTTAGAGGACTAATTGTGATATGATTTCTAAATCACTAAGATGATCACAAAACTTGATACTAAAGTACTCTCCCATCTTTTTAGATTTGAGAAAGTTTTATCCTTCTGCCTAATTTGATTCTTCTCATTCGTTCTGCCATACATCGAAATTATTCCAATGTATCAGAATTACACTTAAACTTGTAAGTGTAACCATATTTACTAAACTTTAGTAAATCATGACGAATAGTCTTATAGATATTTTGTGGTGGACTTGATGAGTGCACAAGAATGGGTACTCGATCCCTTAGTCCTTCACTTGACTCACATATAAATGTGAAAAAGGAACTAGTCTTAATTTTCCAAAGCTGAAAGTTCTCATTCATCATACTGTACAACTTGTATGATTCCAAGTTTCTATCCAACTAAAACTTGGGTGATGAGAATTTTTCTTTGTTTGGTAAATTTAGACACTACCACAAATGAAAGAATCAAATCCACTTTCTAATATTGCTATCAATGGAATCATATAAACAACAATTTTTCACAAATGCCATTGTAAGGATACTTAGAATAAATAAAACCAAAAAATTTTATTTTAAAACTTTGCGGAAAACTTATCCTTACAATGCTAAAGCATATGAAAAACTTGTTGTTATCTATTCCTAAGCAATATTACATAACTCCTAAGTAACAGCTCAAAATTCTGACCATCGAACCACACGATCGAAATCCATCTTCGCGATCAGAATCAGCATATACTTCCTTCTTCACTTTTTCTTTGATTCTTAAAACATCAATATGTAACCCAGTCAAATAATAAGAATCTCAGAATAGAAACTTAACGGAGTTTGATAGTGGACTTTACCTGAAGATCTTTTAGGTAATTTTGGCAGCTTCATAAACAATGCCCCTTACCATATACCATTATCAATGTCAATGGAATTTGGGAAGTTGATCTTCTAATCAAATTTGCTTTACTAGTCCTCCTAATCATTGCTGATTTAGAAGCACCAAGAAAATGCATAAGATCATTAAGGGTCATGTCATAGTCTGTTCCATAGTAGTCCCAAAGGAACTCACTATCTGACATAGAAAGTGATTGAACATCCAACTTTCTCATGACTTTGACACCCAACTCTCCCGACTTGTCAATATGTGAATTTATCTCCAAGATGTGAGCACACATAGATTTTGCTTGCCAATAGGGCTTGAGTGACCTTGAACATGTGGGTTAGGGAGAATCATTAGAGGAGATGGAGGAAGTGAAGTTCCAAGAGATTTGGGAAGATCATTGTTGTCTAAACCAGACATCAACAATGGGAGAAATTCAAGTAAAGTTGATTTAACTCCTTAATATAACAACCAATATGAAATATTAAGGCTAGGACCCAACAAACTATTTTATAACTTGGAAGAGGGATGCCGTAATCCAAGCTATAAAATATTTAAAGGTAGGTGAATGACGATTCACCAATTTCCACCAACATAAACAAAATGTATTATTAGGTTTTAATTGGTTTTGAAACTCCTAGATTCTTTTGAGATTCATTGAACTTTTCAATGGCATGTTTCAATCTCGAGTGTGTTGTTCAGGTTTTGTGACTGGGATGCCGAGGATCACAAAATAAGGTGTGAAGTAACCATGTAAACATACTTGTTACCCTTAATATTTACCCCTAAATCGATGTGCCGGTTAACCACACACGCTCCACCGATACTATGATAAACATTAAGTTACCCTTTGCTTACCTTGTAAAGTCCAGGTTAGTGTGTCGGTTAACCACACACGCTCCACTAACGGCTTAAACAAAGTGCAAAGTGTAATTTCATGGATTAGCACCTCATTCACATTTTCCTAAGTAACTAAGACTGGGAATTTATAAGTGTGTAGTTACTTAGTATTTATCATTATAATTATAATGAAGGGAGAATTATAGTCCTTGTCCTACCCGTTCGGCTAACGACCCTCCACCAGTCAAGGAAGCGGTGGGTGAGAGTGGACACCCATTAAACTGCCATTTTATAGGCAGTAATCTTATACCCCCCCCCCCTTATAGAACGACTTCGTGAATGAGGCCTACTAATGGTAAGACGACTTGCTCTTATACATACATATATATATATATATATATATATATATATATATATATATATATATATATATATAAACATTATTAACTTATAATATTATAAAGTATAAGGGTTGAATTTTAACTTTTAAAATTCTAAGGGCTTAACTTGGAATTAAAGTATTCATGGGAAACTTTACAAATTCCAAAACTTGTGGGCAAGTTTTGAAACTATTCAAAACTTTTCATTTCATAACTTATGAGTTTAATGGTTCATTAAAATGAAAACTCTTCATTTTTTATGTAACCTCTTATTCTTTAATAACCCTTTTAAAGAAGTGACTCTTAAACATCCATAACTTGAGGACAAGTTATGGAATCATAATACTATTTAATGAAAAAAAAACTCTTCATTTTTATGTCACCTACGACACTTTTATGTGTTTTACGATTCAAAAATGTGACCTTTTAGGTAACTTGAGGACAAGTTACAAAAACACATTTTATGAACTACCTCTAGATTAATTAGGATTGAAAACAAGTAAAACACAATTTTTTTTCCATTAATCTAAACTAACTCATAATTCAAGGAAACATAAAACTTTTGGTAATCCATAACCTATGGAGTTAAATGCATGTTTTATGATGAAACTTTTCATGTTCCATAACTTAAGAATAAGTTATGGAATTATTTAAAACATTAACACCAAATTTTGTAACCCCATAAAAAACTTTGAATCAATTTTTTTTAAAACCTTTTCATATCCATAACTTATGGAGGTTAAAAAAACACTCTTTAGATCAAACTTTTAAAACTAATAAAATAATTATATCATTTTATCTTTTACTAAATTTGACCTAATTCTACTCCTATAGCAAATGATTCAAATTTTACAAATAATTAGTTTTTCACAAAAACAAGTAATTATCTTAAAATTTGACAAACGTCATGTTTTTTTTCCTTTTTTTCACCATTGAAAATAAGACATTTGCATCAATATAACAGAAAACAACGCATGGCTTTGATACCACTATTGGGTTTTGAGCATTCTAACACCCCTAAGTGTACATGCAACCCTAAATACCTTGGATCTATGTTTTCTCTATTATACATGCAAATATGAATATTCCAAGGTATTACCCTATCTAGCATACAATCCTTGATACTTGAGTAATATAACAAGTTAGAATACATACCTTTGAATGAAGCTTGAAGTCTTGAACTTCAAGAACTTAGCCCTAATAGTGTGGAAGCCTCAAGTGGAATCACAAATCACCAAAACACCTTGCAAAAACCTATAGAGAATATGTATACTTAGCTCACACTTATGAAATTGGTTATTGCCCTCTTTAGTGTATCCACACTAGCCACTAGCACCATTTCATGAACCATAGGACCCTTTATACAGTGTGGAGGATTAGGGTTAAACCTTAATACCCATGTCCTTTCATTTCCAAGGATCCATGGGTTAAAGCTCCATGGACTATCCATGATAGCTTAGCCCAACCTAAATGAACTTGGCCCACTACATATATATATATATATATATATATATATATATATATATATATATATATATATATATATATATATATATATATATATATATATATATAAGAGTCCATATTTAATTAGTTCCTTTTGATCACTTAATTAATTATAAATTAATTCTTGATCAACACTAATTAAATAATATGATTCCATATTAATATATTAGAACTTATATTATATTAATATAAATCATAAATATACTATTCTCAAAAGACTAACCATATAAATTGTGGCGGTGAAGTGCAACCCAAATTGACCATGCCGAGTCGGGTCAAGTACATACCAAATATAGTTATGGACTTAGACATTAATCCAACAAGGGGTTCCTTATATAGTTAGGCTATTAGGGTTATCAAACTTGGAAACCCTAAGTTGACTAGTTAAGCTCCAAGCAGCCCATGGAGTCCCTCCTTAGAAGCCCTGGACGAATTCTAATTGGTTTCCCCATAGATGTCATCCACTCCAACTTCTATGGAGTCCATTAGCCCATATATCAAACTATCTTATAATTACAATATCAATCCTCTTTATTTAATTAATCTCTTTTAAACACAAAATTAATTCTTCACTACTATTAATTAAACAATATGATTTTTCATTTAATATATTATTCATATAATATATAAATATACCATAATTAATCCTTTTTCTCCTTAGTTCATCCTATTAGTTGCTATGGTGAAGGCAACCCAAAAGGACCATGCTCTATCGGCTCAACTACATACCAAAATAGTTATGAGCTTACACACCTAATCCAACAATGTGTACTTGTTTTATTGGTAGTTGAGGGTATTCCATCCTGAGGATGATTGGACCCCTAGTATGTTTTCTCTATAGACTGTTATGTGACTATCTGATGTATGTGCACATGTTTGATTATTAGCCGAGAGTATTCCATCTCGAGGATGATTGGACTCATAGTATGTCGGTATTCCAACTCGATGGTTGTAGGCCGAGAGTATTCCATCCCGAGGATGATTGGACTCATAGTATGTTGTCATTCCAACCCGATGGTTGAGGGTCAAGGGTATTCCAACCCGATGGTTGATTGGAAACATAGTATGTTCGCATTCCAACCAGATGGTTGATTGGACCCATAGTATGTTGTTTGTTATTATATGTGTATCGAGCTTACATTTATAGATTATTGTTTCAGGTACTTCAGAAGATGGCGGGAAGGAGAAGATGTGACCTTACACATCCTCACAAGTTATGATTTGGATTTCTGGGATATTCTGATGTTTCAACGATTTTGAAAAAAAATTTGTATTACATAGCGGTTTTTGGATGTTTGAAAAAGTTGAAATTTTTATGAAGTTTTGTGGATGTTACAATAGTTTTATATGTATTCAATTTTACACTTTTTAAATATTTCTTTTACTAATCATTTTTTTTGCATAAATATTTTGATATTAATAGATTTTGCAACAAACTTTATTGAGAAGACGTTTGATTAGGTATCAATGATGACTGTCGAAGAGCGTATAAAGAATGCAAATATTACGTGCAAGTACATGTCAACATGGTCGATGGATATGGGGATGTAGAAACTGCAATAAGACATCCACTGAGGGGTATGAACGACAACCGTTGGAATCAAATCGTTAATGAGTTATTTTTAACCCCTGCTTATGTCCTGATGTCGGAAAAAATAAATATAATAAGTCGTTACTTCCGCGTACAAGTGCTCATGGATGTTGTTGATATTTTCAAAGTTGTCGTAAGAAGGTAATAAAATTTCTTTGTATTTCCTAAAAATTTTATTAACGCTTATATAAAAATATTAATTGTTTTTTTTATTATTAGAGGTAGAAGAAGCAAAAGAAACCGCCACATATCGAGGGTTGGAGACATATGCATTTCAAGACAGGCTCAGGTTGGTGTACCAGTCGAGCATAAGAAAATTGGGTTACATTTAATATATATTTATTGTTTTCATTTTTAGTTTAAGATATATATCCTAATAAATAAATAAAAAATTGTGAAACGTCATCTTCTACCATCATTTGCCACGTCTCAGTTTCTAAAATTTTATGCATTTTCCATTTTCCACTTGGCATTTTCTAGTTTTTTCCGTTTTCTTATAATTTAATTAAAACTTGACTCTATATTGCTATATATTTTTAAATATTGAGTGTGCCCTTCGTTTGTGATTGGGATGCCGAGGATCACAAACAAGTTGTGGATAACCATGCAAATATACATGGTGCCCCCAATGTTACGATCACCTAATTAACGTGTTGGTTAACCACACGCTCTATCGATCTATGACAAACATCGAGTCACCCTTTGCCACCTTTTCTTAGAGCCCAATTAGTGTGTCGGCTAACCACACACGCTCCACTAACGTCCTAGCAAGGTTACAAAGTGTAATTTAATATAATAGAACCAACTCCACATTTTTCCTAAAGTAACTAATATTTGGGAATTTATAAAGTGTTTAGTTACTTCGTATTCATTATACTTATAATGGAAGGTTGTGTCCTATCCTACCCGTTCGGCTAACGACCCTCCGCTAGTCTAGAGTGCGGCGAGTAAGAATGGATACCCAATGGCAGTCATTTTACAGGCCTCTTCCTTAAACACCCCTTATAGACCAGCTTCGTGAATCAGGGCTACTAACGGTAAGACTGACATTTTACTTATACATATATAATATTAGACTTTTAATTTTATATATAGTATAAGGGTGTATTTTACACTTTTAAAATACTAGGTGGTTTAATTGAATAAATTATAATTTTTAATTTAATTAAATATAAACCATATCATTATGGATTTATTAACTCCCTTTTAATTATCATTATTGATGTTACAATACTTTTATATGTATTTAGTTTTACACTTTTAAAATATATCTTTTACTGATCATCTTTTTGCATAAATATTTTGATATTAATAGATTTTGCAACAAACGTTATTGGGAAGATATTTGATTAGGTATTAATGATGACTGTCGAAGAGCGTATAAAGAACGCAAATATTACGTGAAAGTACATTTCAACGTGGTCGATGGATATGGGAACGTAGAAGCTGCAATAAGACATCCACTGAGGGGTATGGACGACAACAGTTGGAATCAAATCCTTGATGAGTTATTTTTAACCCCCCCTCCTTATGTGCGTATGTCGACAAAAAATAAAAATAATAGGTCGCTACTTCCGCATACAAGTGCTCATGGATGTTGTTTATATTTTCAAAGGCATCGGAAGGAGGTAATAAAACTTAATTGTATTTTATAAAAATTTTATTAACTCTTAAATAAAAATATTAATTGTTTTTGGCTTATTAGAGGTAGAAGAAGGAAAAAAACCGCAACATATCGAGGGTTGGAGACATATGCGTTTCAAGAAAGGCTCGGGTTGGTGTACCAGTCGAGCATAAGAAAATTGGGTTACATTTAATATATATTTATTTTTTTCATTTTTAGCTTAAGATATATATCCTAATAAATAAAAATATTTTGTGTCAAACGTCGTCTTCTCCCGTCATTTGCCACATGTCGGCTTCTAAAACTTTATGCATTTTTCATTTTTCACTTGGCATTTTCTAGTTTTTCCAGTTTTCTTATAATTTAATTAAAAGTTGACTCTATATTGCTATATATGTAACTTATTTTCCATTTATGTGATTCTATTAAAATCTCACATTAATTATTATACAAACATTTATTTCTTTCCTATTTTAATCCGTCATACACATTTTATACAGCAAAAATTCTATAAGCATTACAAATTTATACACCTTTTATGAAAAGAATCGAGATATCAATCACGCTATTTATGTGGAATTATCATTTCCAAAATGTATGATATAATGATGTATATATACGATTTCCTAATTGTAATTCTTTGCATAAACGTAATCGACTGTTTGAGCATCTACAGAACGCTAGCAATTTGATTTTGTGGATTAGTATAGTTCAAATTGATTATATTGTGTCTTATATGAGTATTTTTCTTAAATTAGTTTATAATTTTGTATAAATCAATTTAGTAAATCATTGGTTCCTGTTGATGTAAGTATATTGTTTGAAGACTTTTGTATGTTGGAACGCATATATGGTGTTCAGTAGTAACTCTTAAAGAAAGAACTCTTGAAATCATTGCAGTAAAAATGTGACATCTCGGAATCCGGTATATCTGCTCCGCCCTTCTTCTTTCCTTAAGTTGTCGGTTTTAGCCCTTGTGTGGTTTGTGTGATAATCGAGTACGTTGGGCATAATAGAGAGTACGCCGCACATACTCATGAGCGTATTTATGACGCGGAGGTTTCCTAGTACGCGGGGCGTACCAGGCCCATAATGAAACCTTAATTCTAAATGAACCCCTATTTAAAGAACGTTATGGCCTCATTGTTGGCCACCATTACCAGAGACTTGTCCATCCAAAACTTTAATCCTCGTTGTTGTAGCTAGGGAGTGCCTTTGAGAGCTTTTTGGTGTGTTCTTGAGAATTAGGAGTGGAAAGGAAGCTTTGGAGAAGAAGGAGTAAGAGCCCAAGTAGTTAGATCTGAGCTTAGCAGTGTGGGAAGCTCCTATTGGAGGTATAAAGCTTCAAGATTTCTTCCTTTTTCTATTTTGTGTTCATATATGGGGTGTTTTAGGGTTTTTGTCCCAAAAGTTGATGGCTTAGTCAGTTGATGAGCCCTAAGGACCGAGATTTGTCACTTGCTAGTGTATTTCGTGTTATAAGGTCATAAAAATCCAATCTTGGTCATTAAGTACTAACCATGCATGGAATATGTGCTTAAGGAAGAAAATGGATGAACGTTTTGAGTGCTTAAAGCCAAACCAGCCATGCAAAGGGAAAAGGTCTTCGACTTTATGGATTAAGAGACTGTAGGGGGTCCAGATCTGTATTTTGAGCCAAGATCTTAACTGATTAAGACCATAAGTGCGATAAGAATGGAACATGGACGTAGGGTTCAAGCAGCCATATATCAGCATATCGGTCGAGTACGCCCAACGCAAGGATCTGATACGCTCAGCGTACTCATAGGCATTGACTTTTGTTGACTTTTAGGGTTCGGTCAACAAGTGGACTTTTCGACTCATGAAGGGGTAAAATGGTCTTTTACCCTTCTGTGAGAACATAGGGGCGTTGTCTAGCTTAATGAGTGTTGTTATTAAATAAGAATTTCCGTTTGTGTGTATTAGACGGAGGCTAGACCAGAGATTTGAGTCCGAGATTATCCCGAGTTAGTTCGAGGCGAGTTTTTTCACTTTACTATTCCTAGAGTGGTTGTTATGTGTGACCGGAAAGTCTTATGTGCTATGATGAATATTTGATTCTTTGTGATATGCATGTGTTATGTCATGAGTCACTTGGTCGGGCCGGAAGGACGACAGCGTTGGACCAGAAGGTCAACAGAGTTGGACCAGAAGGTCAATAGAGTAGAACCGGAAGGTCAACAGAGCAGGACCGGAAGGTCATTATGGTAGGGTCGGAAGGTCTACCAGAGTTGTGGAGCCGGAAGGTCCACTGAGACACATTGACCAGAAGGTCTCGTAGAGCTATAGCCTCGAGTGGCTAATTTATATGCATGTGGTATTTTGGGGAACTCACTAATCATTTATGCTTACCGTGTTATGTGTTATGTGTTTCAAGTACTACCGATGATCGCGGAAAGGCATCGACTTGATTGTACACACACATACACCTAGTTGTGATGGAGCTATGTTTATGGATCCTGGATTTGATATGAATTGTGTTGAAAACTTGTTGGTTGTATTTGAGAATTAATGATGAGACATTTGTTTTATGAGTTTTAAAAGTGAATTTTTTTTTTGAAAAATGATGTTGTTAGAAGTTGGTATCAGAGCCTTGGTTTGAGGGATTCAGATACACCTACGGGCATATCTGGACTCAAACTGAGTATTTGAGAAAAGTTTTCAAAACGAAACAATTTTTTAAAAGAGTAAAAGATTCCAGAAAAATCGGAAAAGAGTAGTGTGTACAATCGGCCAGCGCCCGAGCGGTGATTTTCCAAAATACCCTTACGTTATGTGTTATGAGATGTTTTGTGTACGCTAGAGTAGGCTAGGTATTCATATTTAGGACTAGAGTGACCTGATTTGTAATGCCTTAGCCTAGGAGTTACTGTTGGATAAGGTGTCTAAGTTCATAACTATTTCTGGTAAGTACTTGACCCGACCTGGCATGGTCCATTTGGGTTGCATGGCACCATGCAATTGGATAGACTAAGTGAGAAATAAGACTTAGAGATTATTAATATATTATAATTTCTAATATATTAATAATATTATTTAATTAGTTTGATCAAGAATTAATTTAGAATTAATTAAGTGATCAAAAGATAACTAATTAAATATATGGGTTGATTATGTAAATCATCCATATCTTGTATAGTGGGCTAAGAGGCTCCATGGATTATCAAGTTGGGTTCCACCCATAGGATGCTCCATGGATGCTCCATGGGAGTTACAAACCCATGGGTCATGGAAATGAAGAGTCATGACACATTAGGGTTTACATGGTGTAACCCTAGATTTGTCAACACTATATAAGAGTCCTAT
Organism: Lactuca sativa; assembly: GCF_002870075.4. Classification (NCBI taxonomy): domain Eukaryota; kingdom Viridiplantae; phylum Streptophyta; class Magnoliopsida; order Asterales; family Asteraceae; genus Lactuca; species Lactuca sativa. The sequence goes on along the minus strand of NC_056630.2, from coordinate 309,145,244 downwards.
TCTCCACCAAAATCGTTTACACATATGTAACAAGAGGGCTAGGCTGATTTTAAGAAGTGTGTGTTCTCTCAAAAGTCTTTCCAAGAGCATTCGGTGTTGTGTGATGCATTTTAGGCATCACACATGGGGTGCTAGGCTCACAAGGTTTCAAGGAACATAAGCAACAACAAGGTAAGTTATTCTATCTTTCATTCAAGTTAAAAATTGTTCCCCATGTATGCTAGATAGGAATATAACATTGGAATTCAACTTTGCATGATAATTAGACAAACATAGATCCAAGGTTATTAGGGTTGCATGTACACTTAGGAAGTGTTAGAATGCTCAAAACCCATCAGTGGTATCAGAGCCTAGGCTTGTTTGTTTGTTATTTGTGTTAAATTGTTGAAAAAAAGTCGATTTTGTGCAATCTGCCTGATGAACTCGCCGAGTCCATGGGGGGACTCGCCGAGTTCATGTGTATCTACATCCTACTCGCCGAGTAGGTTCGTGCACTCGGCGACTAGGAGCCTCAAAATGCAGATTTTCGACTTTAGTTGCTGGAAATGGGCTAGAAACATTACCCTAAACTGTTTTGGTACTTGAAAACTTGTTTTAGATGGTGTAATGTCTTTGCTAATCCATTTACAACAACAAGTTATCAAAATTACAAAGTTTTAAGTGTAATTTTGATTCATGAAAGTGTTCATGTTCATGTTCTTGATATTATGATGTTTAGATTATCATAGGAATTGTTTGCAACCTATGTGGTAGATTAAATGTTGATCATTATGTGTTTTAATGGAGTCCATAACTTGTCCTCAAGTTATGGATAAACCAAAAGTCACTTTGCTTTAAAACCATTAAAAGAACACATGGGTTATAAAAATGAAGAGTCTTCATTTTTAATACCCTAATAAACTCATAAGTTACAAGAAATGAAAAGTTTTGAAAGTTTACAAAACTTGCCCTCAAGTTTTGGAACAAATTAATTCATGTTAAAACTTTAGTTCCATCCCTTAGAATTTTAAAAGTTAAAATTCTACCCTTATACTTATAATATTATAAGTTAATAATATATATATATATATATATATATATATATATATATATATATATATATAAGATCAAAGTCGTCTTACCGCTAGTACGCCTCATTCATGAAGCCGGTCTATAAGATGGGTATAAGGTTGTTGCCTATAAAATCGCAACTTAATGGTTGTCCACTCTCACCCACCGCTTGCTTGACTGGTGGAGGGTCGTTAGCCGAACGGGTAGGACAAGGACTTAAAAATTCTCATTAAAAGTATGATGAATATTATAAAGCAACTAAATGATTTTATTAAATTCCCAATCTTAGTTACTCTAGGAAAAATGTGAATAAGATGCTAATCCGTGAAATTACACTTTACACTCTGTTTAAGTCGTTGGTGGAGCGTGTCTGGTTAACCGGCACACTAACTTGGAGTTAACAAGCTAGGTAAAGGGTGACTTAAGGTTTATCATAGTATCGGTGGAGCGTGTGTGGTTTACCGGCACATCGATTGAGTGATAAACTTTAAGGGTACCAAGTGATTTGCATGGTTACTTCACACCTCGTTTTGTGATCCTCGGTATCCCAGTCACAAAACTTGGAGGGCACACTCGAGATTGAAACATGCCTTTGAAAAGTTCATTGAATCTCAAAAGAATCTAGGAATTTCTAAGAACCAATAAAAAACCTAATATTTAATATTTCGGTTTTCGTGGTGGAAATTGGTGAATCGTCATTCACCTACCTTTCAAATATGTTATAGCTTGGATTACGGCATAACTCTTCTAAGTTACAATATATTGTGATTGGATCCTATCCTTAATATTACATTTGGGTGCTTTATTAAGGACTCTCTTAATATCTAAACTAATCGTGTCCTCTTCCTTCAGATGTCTTCAAACAATGCTGCTTCTGGCGCTAATCCTAATGGCTCCTTTACCCTTATGAACTTGTGTGGAATCCGTCACGAGCCACATGCAGAAAATGCAAAGGTATGTGGATCGGTTGCTGAAGCTTAATGTGAACTTCCCTGAGGAGCTTGCAATAGATATCATTTTGCACTCCATACCATCGTGCTATGATCAATTCCGCATGACATATCACATGAATAAGGAAGAGGTCACACTCAGCAAACTTCAGGGTCTTCTCAAGACCGCAGAAACAGGTCTTAAGGGGAAGTCGGTTGTTAACACTCCTACTCCAAACTCCGCTCCGGTTTTGGCAATCGGGAAAAGTCGAGGGAATAAGAGGAAGAGCTCTTCGAAGGGTACCAAGGCTAGGACCCTTGATGGCTCTTCTTCAAGTGGAACCACGAAAGGTTTCGTCACTCCTTCTTCTGACCCAAAAGAGGCTGAATACTTCTATTGCCATGAAAAATCACATTGGAAGCGAAACTGCCCAAAATACCAGCAAGATGTGAAGGAAGGGAAAGTTAAACCCAACCATGCATGTATTTACACTATCTTCTCTAATAACTCACCCCATTCTAACTCTTGGGTCCTTGATACCGATTGTGGTATTCATATCTGTTCTGATTTGCAGGGACTAAGAAGAAGTGACAATGTGGAGCAAGGAAGAATAAACTTAATCATGGGGAATAGGAAAGCTTTAACTGTCACCAAGATTGGAGTTTATACTTTATCGCTAAGTAGTGGGTTTAGTTTAGATTTGAATAAGCGTTGTTATTCGCCAGAAATGGCAAGAAATATTATTTCCTTTCATGCATCGTATAAATAAGGTTTCACGTTTTCATTTGATAATGAAGGTGGTTCGATTAATGCTTTCTTTAATAATGTTCTTTATTTTAAAGCATTACCTTGTTATGGCGTGTATGAAACAGTATATGTGGTTGATAACCTAGGAAATAATGTATTGTGTATTGATTCTGTTAATAATAACTTGGATAAAGCATCATTATGGCATTGTCGTCTTGGACATATAAGCAAGAAACGCATAGGCCAACTCTAAAAGGATGGAGTCTTGGAGTCATTTGACCTAAAGTCAGATGATAGTTGTGAATCATGCTTACTTGGAAAAATGACAAAGTCACCCTGCATAGCTTCTTGTGAGAGGGGTGAAGGTTTGTTGGATCTTGTACACACGGATGTGTGTGGGCCCTTCAAACATGCCACAAGGGATGCTAATCGTTATTATTTGACTTTTACTGATGATTACAGTAGATATGGATATGCCTACTTAATCAAGCATAAGTCAGAGACTTTTGAAAAGTTTAAGGAATTTAAACAGGAAGTCGAGAATCAATTGGGCAGGAACATTAAGATGCTACGATCTGATCGAGGTGGTGAGTATCTTAGTTTAGAGTTCCTTGACTATCTTAGGGAATGTGGGATTGTCTCACAATTGACACCTCCCAGGACACCGCAATTGAATGGTGTGGCTGAGAGGCGTAATCGAACCTTGTTGGATATGGTACGCTCCATGATGATTCGAGCTTCGCTACCAATCTCATTTTGGGGGTATGCCTTAGAGACTGCCGCTCATATTCTTAATCTAGTCCCTACAAAGAAAGTTGCCAAAACTCCTCATGAGATGTGGACTGGTAAACTACCCAAACTAGACCACATCAAGATTTGGGGTTGCGAGGCTTTCGTGAGACGCGAGACTCATGATAAGCTCGAACCTCGAAGCGAGACGTGTATTTTCATCGGCTGCCCACAACAATCCTTTGGTTACCTCTTCTACAGACCTAGTGAAAATGTGGTCTTTGTAGCTAGGAGGGCTTTCTATAGAGAGAAAGAGTTCATAAGCCAAGGAAACAGTGGGAGGCAAGTTGATCTTGAAGAAATTCAAGAGTCAAGCAGTGAAGGAACTTCAAACCCTAGCACTCAACTTGAGGAGGAAACTCCTATTGAGCCAGTTGACAAGTCTGTACCTCTGAGGCATTCCACAAGGGTTAGGAATACACCTGAGCATTACTATAGATTCCATATTACTGCAGAAGGTGATACACTTATCGGTGATAAGACACTGATAGGTCTGGATGAACCTAACAGTTACGCGGAAGCCATGGCAGGCCCTGAGTTAGCCAAGTGGAAAAAGGCAATGGACAGTGAGATACAGTCCATGTATGACAATCAAGTTTGGAACTTGGTTGAGAATGTACCATGTCGTAAGACAGTAGGGTGCAAATGGATCTTCAAGAAAAAGACCGACATGGATGGTAAAGTACACACTTATAAGGCACGACTGGTTGCAAAGGGTTTCTCACAAACTCTGGGAGTTGATTATGAGGAGACCTTTTCTCCAGTGGCTAAGATTAAGTCTATTAGGGTTCTATTAGCCATAGCTGCATTTCATGACTATGAAATATGGCAAATGGATGTCAAAACCGCTTTCCTTAATGGAAAGTTAGCTGAAGATGTTTCCATGAGTCATCCAGAAGGTTTTGTCAGCAACGAGTACCCTAATAGAGTGTGTAAGCTTGAAAAATCCATTTATGGGTTGAAGCAAGCACCTCGCAGATGGAATCTTTTCTTTGATGAGAAAGTCAAGGAATTTGGATTTTCTATGAGTGAAGATGAATCTTGTGTATATGTCAAGGCTAGCGGGAGTATAGTTAGCTTTTTGGTATTATATGTGGATGACATACTACTCATAGGAAATGACATCCCAACTCTCCAGGAAGTTAAGTCCTGGCTTGGGAAGTGTTTCTCTATGAAGGACCTAGGAGAAGCTACCTATATTCTAGGGATAAGGATCCTGAGAGACCGGAGTAAAAGACTAATTGGACTTAGTCAGAGTACCTACTTGGATAAGGTGCTGAAGAGATTGAGCATGCAGGACTACAAGAAAGGAGAGTTACCCACCCAGAGTAACGCCAGATTGAGTAAGACACAAAGCCCTAGCACTGAGGCTGAGATAGCAGAAATGAGTCGAATACCTTATGCTTCGGCTGTAGGATCGATCATGTATGATATGACGTGTACTCGACCTGATGTAGCCTTTGCCCTGAGCATGGTTAGCAGGTATCAGGGGAACCCTGGCAAGGCACACTGGATTGCGGTAAAGAATATCCTCAAGTACCTACGGAGGACTAAGGACTGGGTCCTTACCCTTGGTGGGAGTGATGACTTGAGGGTTGTAGGGTATAGTGATGCTAGCTTTCAGACTGATAGGGATAATTTCCACTCTCAGTCAGTCTAGGTCTTTACACTAAACGGAGGAGCAATTTCTTGGAAGAGTTCCAAGAAAGAGACAATGGCTGATTCAACTTGTGAATCAGAGTATATTGCAGCTAGCAAGGCAGCAAAGGAGGCGATATGGCTGAAGAACTTCATTGGAGACCTTGGAGTTGTACCAGCTATTAAAGAGCCAATGGAAATTTTATGTGATAGTGAAAGCATTGTTGCCTTAGCCAAGGAACCAAGGGATCACGGGAGATCCAGACACATCGACAAAAAATACCATTTTATCAAACATCGAATAGAAGAAGGACTCCTCATGGCAAAGAAGGTATCATCGGATGAGAATCCAGCAGATCCCCTCACGAAGTGACTGACTCGGGTTAAGCATCTCCAGCATGCTCGGAGCATAGGGCTGAAGGATGATATTAGATTCAGTAGTTAGATAAACTCGAAATTTGTAAAGTGTAATTGACATTAGATGATGAATAAAAGGTGTTTTATTTATGAGTAAAGTGTTGCTATCTCTTGTCGATCGTTTACTATATTTCTTTTGCATGTTTTGACTTCCAGAATAATAATGTTTGGTATATCACATTATTCAAACCTCCACAGTCGGTCATATGTCGGAAGTAGGTATGAATCAAGACTGTCATGATTGGTTGCAGAGGTCTAAGGTGTTGGACATGGCTACAACAATCATGAGTGCTCATAAGTTCTGAGCATTAAACTTAACCCACGCTCACTGGAATCACTTCATGGAATTTATCTCGAGTGATCGTGAGACGGTAATAACATATAAGTCTTCAAACCTAGAGATATGATTTGTTACTTACGAGTTGGTTATGCATTGATTGTACAAAAATGCATTGGTAACTCAATGTTATAAAACGTGCCTTTTTGTATAATTCAATGACTGGTAGAACAAACATATGAGTCGAAGTTTATATGTTGCTTCTTGGATTAGAAGCTAATATCTGGGCCCCTCGATGATTTTGTTTTGACCTATGCTCCGGGCCCGGTCAGAACTAAGTTGATGTGTTCAATTAAGTTCTTTGTCAAACAATTCGGAAATCGGGAAACAAACTGCTGGACAATAAGTAAGACATTGTTCCATGTATTTGTCCGGTTGATATCTAGAACAGAGGATTATATGATCACTTATCTTAAATGGTGTATCATCATCTTCTAAGTTTCGAGAGACCCTGAAAGAGCTACGATTGTCGGTCGGTTCCTGAAGTACTAGAGTTATAGTTATTAGACTTATCCAAGTGGGAGACTGTTGGATAAGGTGTCTAAGTCCATAACTATTTCTGGTAAGTACTTGACCCGACCCGACATGGTCCATTTGGGTTGCATGGTACCATGCAATTGGATAGACTAAGTGAGAAATAAGACTTGGAGATTATTAATATATTATAATTTCTAATATATTAATAATATTAATTAATTAGTTTGATCAAGAATTAATATAGAATTAATTAAGTGATCAAAAGATAACTAATTAAATATATGGTTTGATTATGTAAATCATCCATATCTTGTATTGTGGGCTAAGAGGCTCCATGGATTATTAAGTTGGGTTCCACCCATAGGATGCTCCATGGTAGGTACAAACCCATGGGTCATGGAAATGAAGAGTTATAACACATTAGGGTTTACATGGTGTAACCCTAGATGTGTCAACACTATATAAGAGTCCTATTCTCCACCAAAATCGGTTACACATATGAAACAAGAGGGCTAGGACAATTTTAAGAAGTGTGTGTTCTCTCCCGTCATTTGCCACATGTCGGCTTCTAAAACTTTATGCATTTTTCATTTTTCACTTGGCATTTTCTAGTTTTTCCAGTTTTTTTATAATTTAATTAAAAGTTGACTCTATATTGCTATATATGTAACTTATTTGGCATTTATATGATTCTATTAAAATCTCACATTAATTATTATACAAACATTTATTTCTTTCCTATTTTAATCCGTCATACACATTTTATACAACAAAATTTTTATAAGCATTACAAATTTGTACAACTTTTATGAAAAGAATCGTGATATAAATCACGCTATTTATGTGGAATTATCATTTCCAAAATATATGATATAATGATGTATATATACAATTTCCTAATTGTTGTAATGTTATCATTTGCATCTGTAATTCTTTGCATAAACGTAATCGACTGTTTGAGCATCTACAGAACGCTAGCAATTTGATTTTGTGGATTAGTATAGTTTAAATTGATTATATTGTGTCTTATATGTGTATTTTTCTTAAATTAGTTAACCATTTTGTATAAATCAATTTAGTAAATCATTGGTTCCTGTTGATGTAAGTATATTGTTTGAAGACTTTTGTATGTTGCAACGCATATATGGTGTTCAATAGAAACTCTTAAAGAAAGAACTCTTGAAATCATTGCAGTAAAAATGTGGCATCTCGAAATCTTGTATATCTCCTTCGCCCTTCTTCTTTCCTTAAGTTGTCGGTTTTAGCCCTTGTGTGGTTTGTGTGATAATCGAGTACGTTGGGCATCATAGAGAGTACGCCGCACGTACTCGTGAGCGTATTTATGACGCGGAGGTTGCCTAGTACGCGGGGCATACCAGGCCCAGAATGAAACGCTAATTCTAAATGAGCCCCTATTTAAAGAACTTTATGGCCTCATTGTTGGCCACCATTACCAGAGACTTGTCCATCCAAAACCCTAATCCTCGTTCCTATAGCTAGAGAGTGCCTTTGAGAGCTTGTTGGTGTGTTCTTGAGCATTAGGAGTGGAAAGGAAGCTTTGGAGAAAAAGGAGTAAGAGCCCAAGTACTTGGATCTGAGCTTAGCAGTGTGGGAAGCTTCTATTGGAGGTATAAAGCTTCAAGATTTCTTCCTTTTTCTATTTTGTGTTCATATATGGGGTGTTTTAGGGTTTTTGTCCCAAAAGTTTATGGCTTAGTGAGTTGATGAGCCCTAAGGACCGAGATCTGTCACTTGCTAGTGTATTTCGTGTTATAAGGTCATAAAAATCCAATCTTGGTCATTAAGTACTAGCCATGCATGGAATATGTGCTTAAGGAAGAAAATGGATGAACGTTTTGAGTGCTTAAAGCCAAACCAGCCATGCAAAGGCAAAAGGTCTTCGACTTTATGGATTAAGAGACTGTAGGGGGTCCAGATCTGTATTTTGAGCCAAGATCTTAACTGATTAAGACCATAAGTGAGATAAGAATGGAACATGGGCGTACGGTTCAAGCGGCCATATATCAGCATAGCGGTCGAGTACGCCCAGCGCAAGGATCTGATACGCGCAACGTACTCATAGGCGTTGACTTTTGTTGACTTTTAGGGTTCGGTCAACAAGTGGACTTTTAGACTCATGAAGGGGTAAAATGGTCTTTTACCCTTCTGTGAGAACATAGGGGGGTTGTCTAGCTTAATGAGTGTTGTTATTAAATAAGAATTTCCATTTGTGTGTATTAGACGGAGGCTAGACCAAAGATTTGAGTCCGAGATTATCCTGAGTTAGTTCGAGGCGAGTGTTTTCACTATACTATTCCTAGAGTGGTTGTTATGTGTGACCGGAAAGTCTTATGTGCTATGATGAATATTTGATTCTTTGTGATATGTATGTGTTATGTCATGAGTCACTTGGTCGGACCGGAAGGTCGACAACATTGGACCAGAAGGTCAACAGAGTTGGACCAGAAGGTCAACAGAGTAGAACCGGAAGGTCAACAAAGTAGGACCGGAAGGTCATTAGGGTAGGGCCGGAAGGTCTACCAAAGTTGTGGAGCCGGAAGGTCCACTGAGACACATTGACCGGAAGGTCTCGTAGAGCTATAGCCTCGAGTGGCTAATTTATATGCATGTGGTATTTTGGGGAACTCACTAATCATTTATGCTTACCGTGTTATGTGTTATGTGTTTCGGGTACTACCAATGATCGCGGTAAGGCACCGACTTGATTGTACACACACATACACCCAGTTGTGTTGGAGCTATGTTTATGGATCCTGGATTTGATATAAATTGTGTTGAAAACTTGTTGGTTGTATTTGAGAATTAATGATGAGACATTTGTTTTATGAGTTTTAAAAGTGAAAATTTTGTTTGAAAAATGATGTTGTTAGAAGTTGGTATCAGAGCCTTGGTTTGAAGGATTTGGATACACCTACGGGCATATCTGGACTCAAACTGAGTATTTGAGAAAAGTTTTCAAAACGAAACAATTTTTTAAAAGAGTAAAAGATTCCAGAAAAAGCGGAAAAGAGTAGTGTGTACAATCGGCCAGCGCCCGAACGGTGATTTTCCAAAATACCCTTACGTTATGTGTTATGAGATGTGTTGTGTATGCTAGAGTAGGCTAGGTATTCATATTTAGGACTAGAGTGGCCTGATTTGTAATGTCTTAGCCTAGGAGTTACTGTTGGATAAGGTGTCTAAGTCCATAACTATTTCTGGTAAGTACTCGACCCGACTCGGCATGGTCCATTTGGGTTGCATGGCACCATGCAATTAGATATATTATAAGTTCTAATATATTAGTAATATTATTTAATTAGTTTGATCAAGAATTAATTTAGAATTAATTAAGTGATCAAAAGATAACTAATTAAATATATGGGTTGATTATGTAAATCATCCATATCTTGTATAGTGGGCTAAGAGGCTCCATGGATTATCAAATTGGGTTCCACCCATAGGATGCTCCATGGGAGTTACAAACCCACGGGTCATGGAAACGAAGAGTCATGACACATTAGGGTTTACATGGTGTAACCCTAGATGTGTCAACACTATATAACAGTTCTATTCTCCACCAAAATCAGTTACACATATGAAACAAGAGGGCTAGGCCGATTTTATGAAGTCTGTGTTCTCTCTAAAGTCTTTCCAAGAGCATTTGGTGTTGTGTGAAGCACTTGAGGCATCAGACTTGGGGTGCTAGGCTCACAAGGTTTCAAGGAACATAAGCAACAACAAGGTAAGTTATTCTATCTTTCATTCAAGTTAAAAATTGTTCCCCATGTATGCTAGATAGGAATATAACCTTGGAATTCAACTTTGCATGATAATTAGACAAACATAGATCCTAGGTTATTAGGGTTGCATGTACACCTAGGAAGTCTTAGAATGCTCAAAACCCATCAGTTACTGCTACTGTGAATTACCTCGAGTGTGAGTAGGTAGCAGAGAGGAGCTTATGAGAGGTCTACTGGGGGTAGCCTATGCTCAACAAGATATAGAGTACTTGTGATCTAGAATCCTAAGAGGACGACTTAGGATGAATATTGATGTGGTGTGGAAGGTAGTATAGGGTCCGTACTACTAGAAACACTTGATCAGTGAGCAGTCCAAGTAAGAATCCTTGGGGTACTAAGGAGCAAGTAGGGTTGAGTGATCGAGTGCGAGAATACCTAAGAGATTCTTTGATTTCTTTTGTGTGGCATTTCAGAGACATCATGGTGGGTACGTGCCACAACCCAGGGAGCAGCGGTGTTAGCGTTGATGAAATTCATAGGATGATTCATGATGAGGTGGCTGCAGTCATCCGAGCTGAGATATCAGAGATGTTTGGGTCTATCAAGACCATGCTGATTGAGACATTTGACAAGCGATATACTGCTCTTACCAAGGCTGCTGTTGCTGCAGCCACCGCAACTGTCACTGTCGTCATGCCACAGGGGGTGACTCGTTGCTGTACCGGGAGTTCGGCAACACGAAGCCACCAAAGTTTGATGGGACTCAGGATCCGATAGCCGCGATGATATGGATATCTGACATTAAGGGACGCTTCTACACATGTTCTTATCCAGAGCATCTGAGGGTACGGTTCGCGCTGAACCAGCTTCGCTTGGGAGCGAAGGACTTGTGGAAGTTTGTGACAGCAGACTTTACTACTGCAGAGCTTACCGCGGTGACTTGGGAGAGGTTCACTGTTATGTTTTGAGACGAGTATGTTCCCCTGGTGGAGAGGGAACAGTTGGCCTAGGAGTTCTTATCCCTCAAACAGGGGACTGAGTCTGTGATTATGATCACACAGAAGTTTCATGAGAGGGTGTTGTTTTGCCCTAAGCACGTGTCAACTAAGCAGGCACGTATGAGCCGATATCTGAGCATATTGAGGAGAGACACTCGTGAGTTCGTGACGAAAGCGACATACCGACCATTTTTCAAGTTCCAGGAAAATGCTCGGAAGAGGGAGATTGAGCTAGAGATTCATGCCAGGGAGGAGGCGGAGTCTCAGATGAGGGATAGGCGGCCGGCACAGTCTCAGCCAGCAGCCAAGCGGGCAAAGCCCGCTGATTCGAGATCGGGAGGCCAGAAGGGTAGCACTTGCGGGAAGTGCGGCAAGTGTCATGAGGGAGTCTGTTGAGCAGGTGCTTGCTACAAGTGTGGCAAGGAGGGGCACATAGCCAAGGATTGCCCCAAAGGGTTCATAATCTGTTTTCACTGTAACCAGACCGGCCATCAGAAGGCCGAATGTCGTAGCTCTTGCAGGGGTCAGCGCAAGGATCTGCACCTGCTGCTATTTGACCTACTGAGAGTCAGCCAGTGAAGGCCGAGGCACCGAAGGCTCGCGGGAGAGCCTTTCAGTTGACTGCGGAGGAGGTCCACGCAGTACCCGATGTAGTGGTTGGTATGTAATCTCTTATTCATGTTGTTTAAGTGATTTTATGCTTATACTATGATATGTGTAGGTACTTTTCTCGTGAATTATGTACCTGCTTTAGTGTTATTTGACTCAGGTACGATTCGATCCTTCGTATCTTTAGCATTTAGTCGCCACATTAGTGTTTGACGAGAGGCGCTGAGTCGGCCTCTAAGAGTCTCTATAGCCGATGAGCATGCGGTGTTTGCGACTGATGTGATCCGAGGATGTGTGCTTGAGATTTTTGGAGTTGAGTTTCCGGTAGATCTGGTACCGATCGCGATGGGTGATGTTTGTGTTATTGTGGGCATGGATCGGCTGAGTCGACTCGGAGCTATGATCAACTGCGAGCGTCAGATGGTGACGATATGAGACCCTAGTGGGGGGGGAGTGCTTACTATATATGGAGAGGCTACTAGATCTAGATCAGCATTTTGTTCGGCTGCTAGAGCGAGACAAAGTCTTTAGCAGGGTTGTCAGGGCTTTGTAGCGTATGTGATGGATACGCGAGTGACCGCTGAGGGATCGAGTTCGATCGCAGAGGTTCCGATAGAGAGTGAATTTTAAGATGTTTTTCCTGAGGAGTTCCGGGTGTGCCTCCAGAGAGGCAGGTGGAGTTCTGGACTGATTTAATTCCGGGGGCAGCACCTATTGCCAAGGCATCTTATCGTCTTGCACCGCCCGAGATGCAGTAGTTATCATCGCAACTGCAGGAGCTGTTGGGGACAGGTTTTATTTGACCGACAAGTTTTATTTCACACCGGATGCGCATTGATTACCAGGAGTTGAACAAGTTGACAGTCAAGAACCGTTATCCATTGTTAAGGATCGACGATCTATTCGATCAGTTGTAGGGCGCGTCTTGGTTTTCCAAGATTGACTTGAGGTTTGGATATCATCATATGAGGGTCCGCGAGGATGATATCCAGAAGACGGCCTTTAGGACCCATTACGGGCATTACGATTTTGTGGTGATGTATTTTGGGCTCACCAACGCACCGACAACGTTCATGGATCTCATGAACCGGATATGCAGGCCTATTCTAGATCTATTGGTGATCGTGTTCATCGACGACATTTTGGTATATTCGAGATCTAGAGAGCAGCTTGAGTAGCATTTGAGAGAGGTCCTCGGAGTATTGAGATCGGAGAGGCTTTATGCCAAATTCTCCAAGTGTGATTTCTGGTTACGAGAGGTCCAGTTCATGGGACACCTCGTTAAGTAGAATGGGATTTTAGTAGACCCGACCAAGATTTAGGCAGTTATGAGTTGGGAGGTGCTGAGATCCCCCACCGAGATAAGGAGTTTTCTGGGGTTGGCCGGCTACTACCAGAGGTTTATCAGATATTTCTCCAAGATTGTTGTTCCTCTCACCAAGTTGACCCGGAAGGGCATTGCTTTTGTTTGGGGTCCCGATCAGCAGACCTCGTTTGAGACTCTTCCCTAGAGATTGTGCGAAGCTCTAGTGTTAGCTCTTCCTGAGGGAATGGAGGACTTCGTGGTCTACTACGATGCATCTATATCAGGGTTAGGTACAATGCTTATGTAGGGAGGGCACGTGATAGCATATGCATCGAGGCAGCTGAAGCCTCATGAGACGAGGTATCCTACTCCCGATTTAGAGTTGCGGGTAGTGGTGTTTGCCCTCATGATCTTGTGCCATTACTTGTACGGGGTTCGGTGTACCATTTACACGGACCACAAGAGCTTGAAGTATCCGATGGATCAGCCTAACCTAAATATGCGCCATAGAAGGTGGTTGGACGTCGTAAAAGATTACGATTATGAGATTTTGTATCACCCGGGCAAGGCTAACATGGTAGCCTATGCCCTGAGCTGCAAGATGGAATGTGCCCCGATTCGGGATATATGCATGAGGATGACAGTGATGACTCCGGTATTGGATACTATTCGAGAGGCCCAGGCAGAGGCCATGAGACCGGAGAAACGCAAGAAGGAGCGGGTGATCGGCCAGGTATCCGAGTTTTTGATGGATAGCCGGGGACTCATGACCTTTCGAGGTCGAATTTATGTGCCTTATATGGACGGAGCTCGTAGCACTCTGATGGAGGAGGCGCATAGGTCGAGATTTTCGATCCATCCCGGGGCCACTAAGATGTATTTGTTGGATTAATGTCTAAGTCCATAACTATAATTGGTAAGACTTGACCCAACCCGGTATGGTCCATTTGGGTTGCATGGCATCATGCATTTGGATAGACTATAATGAGAGAAATAAGACACTTATGGTTATTAATATATTATAAGTTCTAGTATATTAATAATAAGAATAATAAGATTATTTAATTAGTATTGATCAAGAATTAATCTAGGATTAATTAAGTGATCAAAAGAAGACTAATTAAATATATGGGTTGATTGTGTAAATCATCCATACTTGTATAGTGGGCTAATCCTCCATGGATGCTCCATGGTGTATTTGAACCCATGGATCCAAGGAAATGGAAAGTCATGACAATTAGGGTTTACCCTAATTGTAACACTATATAAAGATCTTATTCTTGACAAAATCGGCCACTAGTATGATTCTAGAGAGGGCTAGCCGATTTCATGAAGTGTAGATTTCTCTCAAGTTATTCCAAGTGTATTTGGTGTTGTGTGAACCATTTTAGGTGTCACACTTGGGGCACTAGGCACTCAAGCTTCATGAAGACTTTTGTACATGAAAGAGGTATGTATTCTATCTTGTTATATTCATTATTTGGTATGCTAGATTAGGATAATACCTTGGATGTTCATAATTGCGTGTATAATAGAGAAAACATAGATCCAAGGTATTTAGGGTTGCATGTACACTTAGGAGTGTTAGAATGCTCATAACCCATTAGTGGTATTAGAGCCTAGGCTTGATTTCTTGTTATACTTGCAAAAGTAGCTGGAAAATTGAGTTTTGATGTTGTCTGCCCAGCAGACTCGCCGAGTCCAAGGCAAAATGCATCCAACTCGTCGAGTTGGTTCGTGCACTCGACGAGTTGGACCCCCAGATAGCATAAATTTGGCTTTTTTGGCTGGAATTGGACTAGGAACGTTACCCTAAGATGTTTTTGGACTTATAAACTTGTTTTTGATGTGGTAATGTTCATGCTAATCCAATTTCAAAGATAATTGTCAATAGATTCATGTTTTGTATTAGTTTAAGGTTTAGACTAATTACATGAAGAAATTTGATTTCAATTATCTTATTCTTATGAGTTGCTTGGATTAATAGAAAAGTTGAGTGAAATAGTTGTTTTCAATCCAAATTAATATAAGAGTTGATTCTAAAATGTGTTTTTGTAACTTGTCCTCAAGTTATATGAAAAGTCACATTTAAGTTTCATAAAACTCATAATAGTTGGCAAAGGTTACAAAAATGAAGAGTCTAGTTCTAATTAAATGGGTTTATGACTTTATAACTTGTCCTCAAGTTATGGAGGACCAAGAGTCTCTTCATTAAATAATAAATAAATAAATAAATAAATAAGTGTAACCTTAATTAATTCCATAAGTTATAAAATAAAGGAAAAAGTTAATTCTTTTATTAAAGTCTTCCATAACTTTTCCTCAATTTATGGAACTTGAAGAGTTTTTGGATTAAAACTACTTTAAACACGTAAGTTATGGAATTAATTAGTTTTGAATAGTTTCAAAACTTGCCCTCAAGTTTTGGAATTTGAAAAGTTTTCACTTATGAATACTATAATTCCAAGTTAGCCCTTAGAATTTTAAAAGTTAAAATTCAACCCTTATACTTTATAACATTATAAGTTAATAATATATATATGTATAAGAGTAAAGTCAGTCTTACCGCTAGTACGCCTCATTCACGAAGCCGGTCTATAAGGTGGGTATAAGGTTGTTGCCTATAAAATGGCAACTTAATGGGTGTCCACTCTCACCCACCGCTTGCTTGACTGGTGGAGGGTCGTTAGCCGAATGGGTTTGACAGGACTAGAATTCTCCCTTCATTAAAAGTATTAATGATAAATACTAAGTAACTAAACTCTTAATAATACCCAATCTTAGTTACTTAGGAAAATCCGAATAAGGTGCTAATCCGTGAAATTACACTTTGCACTTTGTTTAAGTCGGTTAGTGGAGCGTGTGTGGTTAACCGGCACACTAACTCGTATTTAAAAAGGTAGGCAAAGGGTAACTTGATGTTTATCATAGTATCGATGGAGTGTGTGTGGTTAACCGGCACATCGATTGAGGGGTAAACACTTAAGGGTACCAAGTAATTTGCATGGTTACTTCACACCTTGTTTTGTGATCCTCGGCATCGCAGTCACAAAAACCTGAAGGGCACACTCGAGATTGAAACATGCCATTGAACAGTTCAATGAATCTCAACAGATCTAGGAGTTTAAAAACCAATTAAAACCTAATAATACATTTCGTTTATCTTGGTGGAAATTAGTGAATCGTCATTCACCTACCTTCAAATATTTTATAGCTTGGATTACGGCATACCTCTTCTAAGTTATAAAATAGTTTGTTGGGTCCTAGCCTTAATATTTCATATTGGGTGTCATATTAAGGACTTTAAAATCAACTATCTTGAATATCTCCCCAAAGATGTCTGGTTTAGACATTTATGATCTTCCCAAATCTCTTGAAACAAGCTTTACTAAATGAAGATGATTCCCCATGGAAATCATACTTCTTTCACCTCCTCCAATTATTCTCCCTAACCCACAAGTTCAAGGTCACTCAAGCCCTATTGGCAAGGCAAGGTCTAGGTGTGATCACATCTTGGAGATGTAGTCACATATTGACAAGCTGGGAGAGTTGGGTGTATAAGTCTTGAGAAAGTTGGTGGTTCAATGACTTTCTAAGTCACATAGTGAGTTCCTTTGGGACACCTATGAAACAGACTATGACAAGACCCTTAATGATCTTATCTATTTGTTAAGATCAACTTCCTTAAAACTTGATGGACATTGACAATAGTGACACAGGAAATCCAGAAAAGCATTCTCTTCCCAATGGAAAGGGATCGGCCATAGTCAACTCGGTTGACCAAATGGTAAATAGAAAAGCTAAGTCTGTGATAGTCACGTCTACCATTATCAAAGGGTCCATATGTTTATATTGCCAAAGAAAGGGGCATTGGTTGCGAAGCTGCCAAATTTACCTAAGGATGTTAAAGTCAATAAGTTTGACTCTACTTCAGGTAAAGTCCACTATCTAACTCTGTTAAGTTTCTATTCTTAGATTCTTGATACATGATGTGACTGGGTCACATGGTGATGTTTTAAGAATCAAAGAAAAGTGAAGAAACTTAAAGAAAGAATATGCTAAATCTGATCGCATAGATGGATTTCTATTGCGTAGTTTGAAGATCGGATTCTTGAGCTACTTCTTAGGAGTTATGAGATATTGCTTAGGAATAGATAACAACAAGTTTTCATATGGATTGTAAGGATAAGTTTTTCCGCAATGGTTTTAAAATAAAAGAAAAATTTTCGATTTTATTTATTTTAAAATATCCTTACAATGGCATTTGAAGAAAAAAATTGTTGCTTATATGATTCCATTAATAGCAAGAGTGGAAATATGAAATTAATTCTTTCATTTGTGGTAATGTCTAAATTTACCAAATAAGGAAAGATTCTCATCACCCAAGTTTCAATTGGACCAGAACTTGGAATCATGCAAGTTGTATAGCATGATAAATGAGAACTTTCAAGTATTGGAAAATTAAGACTAACTACTTGTTCACATGGATGTGTGAGTCAAGTAACGGACTAAGGGATCGAGTACACATTCTTGTGCACTGATTAAGTCCACCACAAAAGATCGATAAGATTATTCGTCATAATTTACTAAAGCTTAGTAAATATGGTTATACTTACATGCTAAAGTATAACTCTGAGACATTGGAAAAGTTTCAATGTAAGGTAGAGCGAATAAGAAGAATCAACTTAGGCAGACGGATAAAAGTTTCTCAAATCTGAAAAGATGGGAGAGTACTTTAGTATCAATTTTTGTGATCATCTTAATGATTAAGAAACCATATCAAAGTTAGTTCTCTAAGGAAATCTTAGTGTATACTTATGACTAAGATGAGGAACTTGAATTGTTGAAATGGTTAAATCAAGAAGATGAGTCATACTTCGTTCCAATACAAGTCTTAGAGTCATACTCCAAGATTGTAACTTGAGTGACATGTCTTAAATAAGGTTTAAAACACTTGTCAAATGTAAGAGTAAAAGTTTTCTACTCTTGTACATTTGAACTTGGTAAGTTGTGATGTTTTGGATAAAACAAAGACCAACTTAGGCCAATTTTGTGAAGTGTTTGTCTTGATTAGAATCCACACTATCCCTTAAATATTTGACAAGGAAGTCTGATATGTCAAGAGGAAAGTGGGAGTCTTAAAGGTCTTGAAAGTCTCAAGAACTAATCAAGAATAAAACTTGAAATTCTTCACTAGCACACGACTTGAGGTTTATAACCTATCGTACTGACATATTCTGTGCCCATTGCAGTTAAAGTTGGCTTTGCATATGAGTTCTTAGAGTTCTCAATTGGTTGCATAACAACTTGGAAGCAATGGCAGGCCCTTGAGCTGCCAGGTGGCAAGAAGTTAAGATTGACTTCAATCCATATGAGTTTGGATTTGTCATTATCCTTGTCTTGTGACTATGGTTTTGACAATTCACATGGATAAGAACACATACACCATAAAAATCTAAGTGTCATAAGGTTTCTCTCCGATTCATGAAAATGATGGTGAGGAAACACTTTCACTAAGTAGACTTTAGCTAGATAGCAATTGTGATATTTGCATTCTCAAAGTCGTTAGTGGAGCATGTGTGGTTAACCGACACACTAACCTGGACTTGTGAGAAGTGGCAAAAAGGTCTAACCATTATGATTACGACATCCCTCTTCATAATTGTTTACAAACACAAGTGTGCTATCTAAGGGAAGGTGTATGATTTTGATAAACTTTTATCAAAACAATCTAGTATCAGAAATCTGAACTTTGGTAATAAAGTCAGCTGATTTCTGAGTACATGCCAAAGCTAGTGGGAGCATAAGTGTTATGCTAATAATCATCATGTTAGTGGGAGCATGATAATTATGATAAGTATTGCAAGTTAGCAATGTTACTTATAGAAAATAAAAGGTTTGAATTGGGAAAAGGTTGTTTTGCTATAATTAAGGGAGAGGAAATTATACTTCATCTCAAATCTAAAAGCTTAGATTGAGGTTTTAATCGTATTTAGTCAAGGGTATATATATGAACTTCATGTTGGAATGACTCAACATAAGGAAATTCTATATATGAGTCCATTATTTGCGTTCTAAAATTCGATTATGATTACGGCATCCCTTTTCATAATCTGAATTATGAGAACTTGGCAAATTGAAAAGGAAATGTTATAGCAAAAGACTGGTTTAGTCTTTATATGAGACATCATGAATCGTGTCCCATATGCTTCGGATATAGGATCGATTACATGTGCTATATTCATCCTTTCTAAAATTTTCCAAATGCCTGGGGCATTTAGAAGGAAAAAGATTTAGAACTGGATATGACTAAAAGGATTAAACAATTGTCGAGGACAATCTAAGGTTTACCAAAGATTGGTTGCTCAAGGATAGTTGGAAGTATAGTGATAATTCTGGAAGGACCATATTGACATAATCTATAAGGAGGCAACTCTTGTTCAGAAGTGATAGTAAAAATGGAATATGGAAATGTTTCAAAGTTAGAATTTTCAATCTGTTTAAGATTAGGAAACTTAATGCAAGAAGGATGTTTCCAAGGAGTTGATCTCCTTTGGAATGCTCTGTAACGGTTGTTGTCAAGTCTTTCTGACTTCGTGCATAATCATTACAAGAGGATTAATGCATATTTTAGAATATAACAGATTTCAGTAAATCGCATGAATTTCGAATTCTTGCATTTGCAGTAAGGATTTGGGTCTATGAAAAGAGAATCATTGAAGTTATGTTCAGTTGATCTAGTTCATAAAGTAAAGATCATAGACAAACATAGTATGCATACTTGGTGTGTGGCATGACTAGTGTTTAGAAAACATAGTGTACATGCTTAGAGCATGGGACAACTATTGTTTTAAATTCAAGAATAAAGTTGATAGCTGAAACAGTATACAATGAATAATGTGTAATCATATGGTGATAAATAAAAGGTGTTTTATTTATGTTCATAGGTTTTGATACCATATTGGATTCAATTATTCTTGTGTTTCATTTTGCATGTTTTGACTTCCAGAATAAACTAGGTTATTCTTCTGGAATGACTAAGTTATTCAAACTATCCACAGTCGGTCATATTTTGGAAGTAGATATGAATTAAGACTATCATGGGTTGGCTTGTAGAGGTCTAAGGTGTTGGACAAAGGGCTACAACACTCATGAGTGATCATAAGTTCTGAGTATTGGATTCAACCCGTGCTCATTGGAATCACTTCATGGATTTTATCACGAGTGATCATGAGACGATAATATCTTATATTCTTCAAACCTAGAGATATGAGTTGTTACTATGAGTTGGTTGTACATTGATTGCACGAAAACGCATTCGGTAACTCGGTGCTATAAAACGTGACTTTGTGTATGATTCAACAAGTAGTAGAATAAGCCATATGAGTCGAAGTCACTGAGAAAGGTCAGAGTTCATCTACAAGGTCAGAGTTCGACAGAAGCTTTTAAGAGCTACGATTGCCAGTCGGTTCTTGAAGTCATACACAATAATAGTTTTAGACTTATCCAAGTGGGAGACTGTTGGATTAATGTCTAAGTCCATAACTATAATTGGTAAGATTTGACCTGACTCGGCATGGTCCATTTGGGTTGCATGGCATCATGCATTTGGATAGACTATAATGAGAGAAATAACACTTAAGGATTACTAATATATTATAAGTTCTAATATATTAATAGGATTATTTAATTAGTATTGATCAAGAATTAATTAAGTGATCAAAAGAAGACTAATTAAATATATAGGTTGATTGTGTAAATCATACATACTTGTATAGTAGGCTAATGCTCCATGGATTATCAAGTTAGGCTAAAACCTATAGGATGCTCCATGGTGTATTTGAACCCATGGATCCAAGGAATTGGAAAGTCATGACAATTAGAGTTTACCCTAATTGTAACACTATATAAAGATCATACTCTTGGAAAAATTGGCTACTATGTAAGATACAGAAGGGCTAGCCGATTTCAAGTGTTCTACATTTCTCTCAAGGTTATTCCAAAAGCATATGATGTTGTGTGAACCATTTGAGGTGTCACACTTGGGGCACTAGGCACTCAAGCTTCATGAAGACTTTCTACATGAAAGAGGTATGTATTCTATCTTGTTATATTCATTATTTTGTATGCTAGATTAGGATAATACCTTGGATGTTCAAAATTTCATGTATAATAGAGAAAACATAGATCGAAGGTATTTAGCATTGCATGTACACTTAGGAGTGTTAGAATGCTCATAACCCATCAGTATTTGGATTTTAAGAGAGACTATTGGTGGCCCTGTATGAAGAGGGACGTCTAGTGGGCAATAGAGAGGTGCTTGATCTGCCACCGGATCAAGGCAGAGCACCAACTTCCACATGGTCCATTGCAACCTTTGGAGATTCCCCAATGGAAGTGGGAGCAGATCTCGATGGACTTAATCACCAAACTACCAAGGATGGTGCGTGGAGTTCATGCAATCTGGGTGATTGTGGATCGGTTGACGAAGAGTGCTCACTCCCTTGCTATTAGTGAGAGCTCTTCTGCTGAGAGGCTGGAAGAGATTTATGTGCGAGAGGTGGTAGCTCGGCATGGAGTACCAACGTGCATAGTGTCGGATCGGCATGTGCATTTTACTTCCAGATTCTGGAAGAAGTTCCATGAGGAGTTGGGAACACGACTGTATTTTAGTACTGCCTACCACCCATAGACAGACGGACAGAGTGAGCAGACTATTCAGACGCTCAAGGACATGCTTTGGGAATGCGTTATGGAATTCGGTGGGAGTTGGGACACATTCCTACCCTTGGCTGAGTTTTCCTATAACAACATCTATCACTCGAGCATCAGTATGCCTCCCTTTGAGCTTCTTTATGGAAGGAGGTGTGGTACTCCCATCTGTTGGGAACAGGTGGGGCAAAGAGTTATGGGCGGCACTGAGATAGTGCTGAAGAAGACCGAGCAGATTCAACAGGTCAGGCAGAGGTTGCAAACGACTCAGAGTCGTCAGAAGAGTTACGCAGACAAACGACGATTCGAGCTTGAGTTCCAGGTCGGAGATTTTGTGCTTCTGAAAGTTTCCCCATGGAAATGAGTAATATGGTTTTGGAAGCAGGGCAAGTTGGGAACTCGATTTATTGGACCTTTCAGGGTGATTTCTAGGGTAGGCAATGTAGGATATCAGCTAAAGCTACCTGAGGAGTGGAGCCAGATCCAGAGCACCTTCCACATGCCCAGTTGTGGAAGTGTGTGGCTGATGAGATGGCAGTAGTACCATTACACAATATTTAGTTGGATGCAAGCCTGAATTACATCGAGAGGCTGATCGTGATCCTAGGTCAGTAGGTGAAGGTTCTAAGGAACAAGGAAGTGCCTCTGGTTCAGGTCTAAAGGCAGCATCGGAAGGGGTCCGATTTGACTTGGGAACCGGAGTCGGAGATGCGGGAGCAGTACCCCGAGTTATTTGCGGAGCAAGACTTCGAGAGCGAAGTCTGATTCTGGTGGGGGAGAATTTTAACATCCAGGAATCAGGTATATCTCCTTGGCCCTTCTTCTTTCCTTAAGTTGTCAGTTTTAGCCCATGTGTGGTTTGTGTGATAAACGAGTACATTGGGCATAATAGAGAGTACACCGCGTGTAATCATGAGCGTATTCATGACGTGGGGGTTGCCTAGTACGCGGGGCGTACCAGGCCCAGAATGAAACCTTAATTCTAATTGAGCCCCCTATTTAAAGAATGTTATGGCCTCATTGTTGGCCACCATTTCCAGAGACTTGTCCATCCAAAACCCTAATCCTCGTTCTTGTAGCTAGAGAGTGCCTTTGAGAGCTTGCTCGTGTGTTCTTGAGCATTAGGAGTGGCAAGGAAGCTTTGGAGAAGGAGTAAGAGCCCAAGTACTTGGATCTGAGCTTAGCAGTGTGGGAAGCTTCTATTAGAGGTATAAAGCTTCAAGCTTTCTTCCTTTTTCTATTTTGTGTTCATATATGGGGTGTTTTTGGGTTTTTGTCCCAAAAGTTGATGGCTTTGTGAGTTGATGAGCCCTAAGGACCAAGATTTGTCCCTTGCTAGCGTATTTCGTGTTATAAGGTCATAAAAATCCAATCTTGGTCATTAAGAACTAACCATGCATGGGATATGAGCTTAAGGATGTAAATGGATAAAGGTTTTGAGTGTTTAAAGCCAAACCAGCCATGCAAAGGGAAAAAGCCTTTGACTTTATGGATTAAGAGACTGTAGGAGGTCCAGACTGTATTTTGAGCCAAGATCTTAACTTATTAAGACCATAAGTGAGATAAGAGTAGAACCGGGACATACGTTGAGCGTAAATCCCAATACGCGGGGCGTAGGGTTCAAGCAGCCCGGTATCAACGTAGCGGTCGAGTACGCCCAACGTAAGGATCTGGTACACGCAGCGTACTCATAGGCGTTGACTTTTAGGGTTCGGTCAACAAGTGGACTTTTGGACTCATGAAGGTGTAAAATGGTCGTTTACCCTTCTGTGAGAACTTAGGGGTTGTCTAGCTTAATGAGTGATGTTATTAAATAAGAATTTTTGTTTGTGTGTATTAGACAGAGGCTAGACCGGAGATGTCAGTTCGTGATTATCCTGAGTTAGTTCGAGGTGAGTTTTCTCACTATACTTTTCCTAGAGTGGTAGTTATGTGTGATCGGAAGGTCTTATGTGCTATGATGAATATTTGATTCTTTGTGATATGTATGTGTTATGTCATGAGTCGCTTGGTCGGGCCGCAAGGTCGACAGGGTTGGACTAGAAGGTCAACAGAGTTAGACCAGAAGGTCAATAGAGCAGGGCCGGAAGGTCATCAGGGTAGGGGTGGAAGGTCTACCATAGTTGTGGAACCGGAAGGTCCACTGAGACACATTGACTGGAAGGTCTCGTGGAGCTATAGCCTCGAGTGGCTAATTTATATGCATGTGGTATTTTGGGGAACTCACTAAGCATTTATGTTTACCATGTTATGTGTTATGTGTTTCAGGTACTACCGATGATCGCGGGAAGTCACCGACTTGATTTTACACACACACCCAGTTGAGATGGAGCTATATTTATGGATCCTGGATTTGATATAAATTGTGTTGAAAACTTGTTGGTTGTTTTTGAGAATTATTGATGATACATTTGTTTCATGAGTTTTAAAATTGAAAATTTTGTTTGAAAAATCATGCCGTTACAAAAAACTCAATTATATCATCTTAATTACCTGAAATGCGAGATAATGTAGGGGGTTTCTTTTGATGATTTCGTTTTTTGTGGATTCATTTTCTTTTTTATAACACTTGGTTTGATTGGAGTGGAAGTTTACTACGGTTTTGTGAAAAACGATTTAAATTCACCACTTGGTTTTTGCCCCCCTTTTGTTCATTTTTTCATGTCTGACAGAGGTCATGTTTGACAGGGTAGTTAGTCCATTGTTTGTTCATTATGTGGTTTTCGGGTTTAAATTTGCCACTATTTATATCATTAGTTTTTAGTGTTCATTAGGCTGCTTCTTTTTTAATTATTGTGATTTTTCGGTCTCAATTATATCATTTTACTTACTTGAAATGGTTCCTACCAATAGTGCAGGGGCACTTCCATCAATATCCATTTTTCCCTTTTAAATAATCCCATCAGTTCTTTATATATTGGCTTGAAAATAGAAATGTAATTTTTCCTTGATGGAACTCCCATAATATACGCACCTCATGTTCCCTTATATGATCTAATCGTTTTTTTTTTTTCAGTTTTTTTAAAACTTCTGATGCTGAATGTAACATATCCCGTATAACAGATGGAATTTTAAAATCAAGATTGATAATAACAACCAATCCAATAACCACTCCAATAACGTTTGATGATTTTGCGAACTTACCCTCTTAATGATCAAATGGGTGTATTTGCCCTACATAGTTGGGTTGTTGATTACGTGGCACAAGTTCGGTTAATTAACTTACTAACACGTTGGTGTGGATTATAAAATAATGTTGATTATACTGAGATTGAATAACACTCAATTGAAATTATATTAATGTACATAATAGTCTATTTTCAGACTTTGATCCATAAACCCATTATCCATAAACCCATTTTCATTTTTATTAATTAAAGATGTGCTACATGTATTGATCGATATATTTATATTGAAACTATATTGATTGATATGTTGTTTCATGTTTCTAAATGATTAAAACTAAACACCATGGTTTGTTCCAATACAATTGTGTTTACTAGAGGTACACTCAATGTAGGCTTCAAAAAGCCTTGCAGGTTTTGGTTATATATGCTTTTTATATATTTTAATAAAACTATTTATTCATGCAAATATTTTCACATCTTCTATGGATTTTTTTATAAGTATTTGTGTCATTTGACTTTTGGTTAATCCTAAATGCTGTATGGATTTTACTTATTCTTTAATACATATAAATACATAAATATATGTAATTTCATTATCTATGTGTTACTATGTTGCTGATTACAAAGGTTGTTATTTGTTATATTTATAAATAAATATGTAAGTAGTTGTCACTTTAGTCTTTTGGTTGCATTTTGTAACCTCCGGATCTAGAAGGCCAATTATGGAAATAATTTTCCTTTTCAGGGTCCAACACGTCGAGTTTATGGCATAAACTTGACGTGTTGGAAGCTTTTGGGGCACGAGTTTTTAAGGATCAACTCGTCGAGTTGGTGAAGAGAACTTGACGAGTTGGACGCTGTTTGAGAAACCCTAATTTTTGGGTCTTCACCATATTTAAATACCTTAAGTTCCACGTGGTGGCCTCATTCCCAGCCTCCATAGCCCCTAACCCTAATCTTAAAACCCTAGAGCATCCTTGAGTGTTGTGAGCTCATTGTGAGTGTGTTTTGGTGTGTTGGAAGCTCATTGAAGGGAAGAAAAGCTTGGTGCTAGGTGGTGGTTCAAGTAAGAGCTTTCAGATCTTGAATCTCTCACTACAAGAAAAATACCCTTTTACAACGCGCAAACCACGACACTCATTGATTTATGTTACGCAATAGAGAGTGACATTAAAAAAGTGTCATCTGTTTAAAAAATTTAAGGATTTAGGTCACACATGATTGTGTGCCCTTAAATTAGTGTCATAAGAAAAAAAATTAAAAACACGGAGGGCGTTGTATCTTAAATGCGCGTCCTCTATAAGCGTCGCTTTATAATTTTAATGAAACGCGCGTACATACGGGGGAAAATGAAATCCTTAAAATTTTGAAAACCCCCCTTGTTCTTTTCTACGTTCTTTCTATCTTTCATATTCGCAATCGATTTTCTGCTCTCCCTCCTCTCCGATCTGCTTCTCCGCTACTCCTAACCTTACATGTTAATCATCTCATCGGATCGCTGCTCTAGTGTTACTCTGAAGATCAAGAAATTTCAATCCCTAGTCTCCCACTGAGATAGAGACGAAAGAGAAGAAACATGAAAAATGCTTATTTTAATCGATTTTACTCTTCCAAACCTAATTGTATTCATGCGTTAAATTCATTCATATTCGTCATTGACCTTCATATGTTCATTACTAACCTAATTCTGGCTTCTGATGAGTCTTTGAATCCATATGCAGGATTCTACGGGAAAAATCACCGTAGGTTCTCAGGTATGGGTGGAAAACACATCGATGGTTGAATAATCATAGATACACTATAGCATTGCGCTCACAGATCCGAAGCTGTGAACAATGGCGGGTCCTGTGGGTCGTACAGGAACGAACGCGTCACAATCGATTCGTGGATCTAGAATCGTCGTTGCAATTGCTTCAAGAAAGTTATCAGATTGCAAGATTCGGTCGCGATTTTGTTGAATTTATGTAATGAATTTATAGCGTTCAAGATTCATCTGATCAGAGTCTCAAAAAATGAGCATTGGCATGCAAATGGTGACTGCTCGAGACCTTATCGATGAGGCCAAGAAACGGATTGTTTTCATGTCCATGTGCGTTATTGGACTCTCGTATCTCATTTCTTACGGATAGGTTCATATCTTTAACATTCAGACATGAGGATATGAATTGTTCTTTATTTCGTTACATAGTGAGGGAAACACTTGCTTGTGCAGTAATACGACCTGTTATAAATTTAGCAAATACCCGGTTTTTATAAATTCGGTTAATTTTTTACTTTTTTTTTTATTAATCTTGTTTCTTGTAGTGTTCTTTATTTCTTTCTTTTATTGGAATTAGGTTTATTAATGAAAGGATTGAAAATGTAGTTCAAAATTCAGCAAGAAACCCTGAAAAAGTATCAACCGGCAGCAAGGTAAGGTATTGTCTCTTTTTTATTCTACTAAAGTACCAAAATACCCATGTTACATATATAATTTAATTATTGTTATAAGCTGATCTTAAGGATGCTTATCCAACTGTCATGGAAGATTTATAGGTATTTCTAACCTCCAAAATTACCTTTTTGGTTCTTAGCTATACCGAAATATCCATCAAAGGAGCATCTGGAGGAGAGATTGTTGTTAGCAATTCATGAAGCCAATGAAGGATTTCGTTTCGTTTAACATTTATTTAATATAATATATCAAAACTCATGACTCGGTAATGATATATATATATATATATATATATATATATATATATATATATATATATATATATATATATATATATATATATATATATGTATATTATAAATATACATACATATATAACTCATGACTCAGTAATGAATTTGTCATCCTATGCTGCTATGCTAACCAACTACTATTTTCACATCTGTTGCTAGAAATTCATGAAGCCAATGAAGGATTACTTGCCACCAATCCCTTATGATTTGATTATGTTAACTCTATTGGTCGATGTTTCTTTGCTCTCCACCATCATCACCATCTACCACCATGTCAATTAACAACTTCTAACCAGGTAAGAAGCCCGATTTTTCACTTCTATTCACAAATTTAATACTTTTTGTTGGCTTGAATCAGCTATTTGATATAGAAATAGACAAGGTATGTTTAAAAAAATCAAAAAATGTATCTTCTTTGATGGATTGTTGGTTCATGGCCTTTATTTTACTATTCTACCCCTCAGAGTTTTACTCTTTGATGGATTGGATCGGCTATACATAAAATCAAAAAATAACAAGGCTTGAATCAGCTATGCATAAAATCTTCAACTGACATTATCAGTTTACTATTCTACCCCTCAAAGTTTTACTCTTTTATGGATTGTTGGTTCATGGCCTTTATTTTGGGCACTTTTCGTAAGTTTTTTTCTTGGAACTGCATATTCAATAAATGTAAGTTCTATAATTTGAGTATTATATTAAAATTGATCATTCTTCAAATCCCAATAATTAATGGTATTGAGGTGCTTGTTAATGTTCTTGGACATAGAGTTATAGTACCAAGCACTTCCAAGTGAGTTTAGACTTGTCCCTTATACTCCAAATATGTTTTACTAGCTAAAAATCCCATTATGATTCTGCAATTATATTTTCATCTTAGTGGGACAATTCATTGATTATGGTCCTTTTTATTCCCCGTGGGCCCTTTTTATTTTCTTATTTTCATTAACTGTTTTTTGAAAAATTTTTATTTATTATTATTTTTTTTGTAGTTTCTCACAACTAAATTTAAATGGCATAAAGCTAAACAAGAATGCAGCTGATAAAGTGTATGGAGGGCATATTTTGAAAAGTTGCATGATTTCTTTGTTTTCTGGACAATTTCATTTGCCATGTATTATGTTCAAGTTATCAAGTCTTTATTTGTGAAGGTGAACATATTCAGAGGACTCACCTTAAAAGGAACTCCAAAATCTACAAAAGTGTATGGAGGGCAGTTTATGGGACAGGTATGAATATCTCTATGTTTCAATTTGGATTTGCTAGCATTACACATAGTTTTTGGTGGTTATGATAAAATATATAAATACAATTTGTTCAATATTGGATTTGCTAGCATTATTCATAGCATTACACATATTTTTCTTCAAATGATGGATGATGGAAGGTTGGCTAATGTTGATCACCTAGAGAGAGGTATTAAATATTAGTATTATTTCCAACTTATTATTAATATAATCTCCATGCTTTTAAAGCTCAAACACCTATTCTCTCTATGTTCATTTTCAATTTTTTAAATCATTTAATCAATTTCCATAACACTAAATCATTAATCACTTCTAATGTTGTTCTTTTACAATGTTGTTCTTTTACAGGTGGTTGGAATTGGGCCTAAAGTTGGTTGCTGATATAGGAATAGTGGGTGCTCCAAAAGTAGGAAAAACATGTTTTTCAGTGTTATTAGTGTTGACATGTAGTGTTGTTTGACATGTAATGTGAGGTAACTTGTTTGACATTTAAATAAAATTGAATGTTTTGGTATATATTTGTTTTTTTTATTATGTGTATTCATGTTGTAAATGCATACGTAGATGCACGTCGTAAAGGTGTATAATGACTAGCAAATGGAATTTATGACATGCAAATGCGTGTCATCTTCAGTTATGACAGTAGATTTAATGATACACGTTGCGAGTCGTAAAGGCGTGTCGTAATGTTATGACACGCAAATACGTGTCATCTTCCTTTATGACTGGGCCTTCCTTAACACGCAATGAGTGTCGTAAACGCACGTCATAAATGTGTGTCATAATTGTGCGTCGTAAATGCACGTCTTAAATAGACGACGCACAAAAGCGTGTCGTCTCTCGTTATGAAAGGGCCTTCGTTGACACGCATTTGCGTGTTGCCTGAGCATTTTACGACACACATTGCGCATCGTAAAAGGCTGTTTTTCTAGTAGTGTCTGCTTCATTTCCATCACATCTTGGGTATAAAGTTCTAACCTTGCTTAATATTTTCTTAGATCTCTTATTTGGTTAAATAGCATGCTTTTAGCCATGGATGGGTGATTATTGGGGAAGTAGAAGTCCCAAGTGCTTACTCTTTCATATCAATGATCTTCATGAGTTCTTTTAGCATAAAGGTGCCAACTTTATGGTCTTAAGGTCTTCATGCATCTATTAAGCTATTCTTATAGTCTCTTATGAGCTTTTGAGCCTCTCCTAGCCATGCATGAGTGTAAAGTTGGAAGCTTTACATGACCATGCAGCCTGAAGGACCAGATCTGAATTTTGGGGCTTTGCCTTAGTGATTAAGTGATTATTGATTAAGCCCTTAACCTTTGAAGCCTAGGGTTTTCGTTTTGAGCCCATTTGGTTGGTCCCTAGGGGTAAAGTTGGAAACTTTACCCTTCTAGACGTTATTTCAGTTAATATATGAGTAGGGAAGCTGTTAGTTTCGATTAAGTCGGCTTAATGGGTTTAGATGTTTAGTTCCAAATGAACTAGGCGAGTTCTTGGGTGAACTCGGCGATTTGGATCGGTTCTTCTTGATTTTTTCTATCTGATGAGGGAAATTCGACGAGCTGAAGGGAAACTCGGCGAGTTGGGTCAACTTGGGCCGTTGACTTTGACTTTTGCCATATGTCTTTGACATAGTTTATCCAAAGGGGTGTTTGTGGTAATGTGAGTGTATTCAAAGAAAATATAGGTTTAGTATAAGGCACATATGGGATTGGTCCCAATTTGGATAATTAGGCCATTAGTGGGCCTCTGTTGATCTTTTGGTGTTGGGTCTTGTGGTTATTTGATTTGAGCCTCGGTTTTGGTTCATTTTGGGGTGAGGGGTAAAATGGTCAATTTTACCGCAAGAATGGAAGATGGGCCTTAGAATGGAACCCAATTGCTAATTGGGTGTTCTTTTGTTTTGTTAGCTTGGAGGTGTAGTCGGGGCGGCCGCTAAGGATTTTTTTTCCGTAAGCTTCAACTTTCAAGGTGAGTCTATATGGGATTGGGCCCGATTTGGAAAATTAGGCCATTAGTGGGCCTCTGTGGATCTTTCGGTGTTGGGTCTTGTGGTTATTTGATTTGGGCCTCAGTTTTGGTTCATTTTGGGGTCAGGGGTAAAATGGTCAATTTTATCGCAAGAATGGAAGATGGGCCTTAAAATGGAACCCAATTGCTAATTGGGTGTTATTTTGTTCTGTTAGTTCAGAGGTGTCGTCAGGGCGGCCGCTAGGGATTTATTTCCGTCAGCTTCAGCATTCGAGGTGAGTCTCCTAATTGTTTGTATGGGTCGAAGGCACCAATGCCGGCCCATTTGGTTTAGAAATTTGTAGGAGGAACCAGGGGTTAGCCCTTGGATTATGTATGAAAGAATAGGAGGCGGCTCCTGACACACAGTATTCAAGACCAGGGTCTAAGCATGTCAGTTTCTTTGTTTAGTAGTGTAGATTGTATGCTAGTTGTCTTTGTGATGCTTCCATAGAAGACCCCGAGGTGGCTCCTGGCACTTGTCTGTAAGACCCAGGGTTGTCGCCACCGTCCTGGCAAGGAAGAACACGGGGCGGCTCGTGGCATAATAACAAGACTATGTGTTGCACACAGCACCTTTTTTTATTATGATATATGAATGTTATGTATGGCTCACGATTTTATGCGACATGTGTGCATCATTTGTTATGTATGGTATGTGGTATTTCGGAAACTCACTAAACTTTGTGCTTACGATTTTCAGTTTTGTTTTAGGTACTCAAGTTTTCAAATGAAAGAGCTCGAGACGATCGACGCGCATACACCCGCGTTTTTCGCAACATGTGATCATTGGGATTGGACTCTGATAAACTTCTTACTTGAAATGTATTTCAATGTTTTGTACAAAGTAACAATAGTGTTTTGATTATAATAAAAATGAAATTTTTACCTTGAATTGTTGGGCTGTTATAAGTTGGTAGCAGAGCCTTGGTTTGAGGGATTTCGGCATACCCTCGGGTGTGCCTGAAGTCAAACTAAGGTTTTGGTGAAAAATGTTATGAAATAAATATTTAACTAAAAAGGAATTTCTAATAAAAAAAGAGGTGTGATGCGTGCAATCGGTCGATGTAACGCCTGCAGATCCGGGCTAGTCAATTTAGAGATAATAAGTGTCGAAAATAACTTTTCGACAAAAGATTATTTAGAATAAATAATCTTAACCAGGTTGTATAATTTGTCACAAGGTTTTTGTACATATAAAGAACGCCGAAATCCGAGTTATAACGAACAAGTTATGACCCGTCCAAGTTTCGCGACGGAACCGGCACGGCACCGGGAAGCGTAAATAGTGAATTTACAATAGAGCGAGATTTAACCTTAGGAATCTAAACGAAAGTTGTAGAGTACGTTAAACCAAGAGCTTCCATAAAAAGAACGCCCAAATCTGACTTCGTATGAAGAAGTTATGATTTTTCGAAGTTTCGGCTTAGCAGTGTACAGCCCGAATTTCGAATATTAGATCGAGCGGTTTTGAGCCGACACAACCTAAACGAGCATCGAAGATCTCGTTAAGAGTAGCATAACGAGAAAAAGATTGGCGAAAACGGACGTCGGATAAAGAAGTTATGAATTTATAACAGACCAATCATGTCCCGGCCTGTTAATAATATAATTTTTAAAATAGAACCAAAACTAGCCAACGGAGTCTAAACAAAAAGTTGTAGAGTACGTTCCAACCTTCGCGTGGATATAAAGAACGTTGAACACGGATCTCATATGTGAAAGTTATGATTTTTAGATGTCAGAAAGTAAAATTGCAAAGTCTGTTGCTAAATCGATGACGTGGCTGCATCTGAGTCGTCGCTTGCTGACCACGGTGCTCGCTTCGGATGATGACACGTCACTTCGCTACGCCCCGCGTCCGAGGACGAGTATGCCCCGCATACTTTGGTTCTTATCCACTCCGAGATCGGTCCACGTGCGAAGCCAGCTGGAAGCCTTATCCGAGCCTTACACCCCGCGTAGGGCGTAGTCCGAGGCCTCGCAGGCTATAAAAAGGCAGCGAGGGCAGCCGGTTTTCTTGCACCAAATCCCACTCTCTCTCTCTCTAAGAAATTTCTCTCTCTAGCCCCTTTTGAGTCCCCTAAAGTCTAGGTGAAGCCCTAGGACCCGAAGGAAGCCCCGAGGCTCCCAGAATCCCGAGAAAAAGTGTCTTTCGGTTTCAAAACGCTGCTCCAAATAAAGCACGGTTTTCTTTAAAATCCGCTGTAAGTGAGCTACGCTTATGCAATTTTTAATATAGATTTCAAATAATTATAGTAATGTTATTAGGTCCTTAAAATAATTATTTGGGCTATTATTATGAGTTATATTGAGTGTTATTTAACGCTTATATAATAATAATAATAGATAGACTATTAATTAGTCGCGGTTGACGTTAGACTAAACCCTAATGGTATTGATACTAGGTTTTATCGAAGGAAAATTGTTTTGAGAGTATCGAAGCGTTGTCCGAGTGCTGAGTCACCACCTTTCAAGTGAGTGCATGGTTACTTTCATCTTACACATAGATATGAAGTATTTTGTATAAATTACATGCTATGTGTGCATATTATCTGAATACTTGTTGTCTATGCTAGATGAATGATTTTATACACGTTTTAAATGATTTAAACTGTATATGTATTTTATATCTACAAAAATGTTGGGGTAAAACATGGGTAGATGTAATAGATTGAATATAAGTTGGATGATGAGTTGAGAGGTGTTATAGACCACGAGGTGGGGGTGAGAGGTGAACGATGTGAGACGCCTTTTCCCAAACGATGGCCCCGTCATTCAGCAAAGTATGGATGACAACCACAGATTATTCTAGACAGTCCAATGGAACACTAGCAGGCTCGCAACCTGTAAGTGTTGTGAACAATGTGTTCACTCGGTGTACTCTAAATCTTGGTGATCATGCAGACTTGATGCCTAAACCCTGGTGATCATGCAGACTTGATGCCTAAACCCTGGCGATCACGCATACTTGATGCCAAAACCCTGGCGACTATGCAGACTTAGTGCCTGTTGTATAAATTATGGCAACTATGCAGACTTAGTGCCTAAACCCCGGTGACGATGGACTTCGTGCTGATTCCTTAGGATGATCCTTAGGAAGGTATGAACGAGGAATGGTTGATTCTTAGGGTAGATCCTTAAGAGTAAAGAAGATAATGAGGATGGGTAATTGGGTTGATTGTTTGATTTTTTGAACATAATAATTATATTATTGTGGGTTGAAAACCTTATGTACTCACCAGGTTTCCCAACCTGACCCACTCAGTTTATTTATATCACAGGTGTTGTTATGAAGTCACATTACACTGAGAGATTAAAGAGATGTAGATCACTAGTAAGTTCTGTTTATGCTTATGTTTCTGTATTGACAATGACATCCCAAACGTTTTAAAATAAATAAAATACGTTTCTTTGAA
The DNA here is from genome assembly GCF_002870075.4 of Lactuca sativa. Classification (NCBI taxonomy): domain Eukaryota; kingdom Viridiplantae; phylum Streptophyta; class Magnoliopsida; order Asterales; family Asteraceae; genus Lactuca; species Lactuca sativa. The sequence continues at coordinate 309,110,963 of NC_056630.2, read as the reverse complement.
AATGTTTTGATAACGTATTTATCATGTTTTTCTGGGAACAAATTCCGCAACAATTTTATTTAAAATGTTACTCTGATTTTTAAACAAAGCATAAAAAAATCGGTCTATTCTGGCCGTGAAAATGGGGATGTCACAGTTGGTATCAGAGCATTAGTTTAAGCGAACTAGGAATACGGATTTATTTCTGGACATAAACTTAGAATGCTAAGGAATGATTGTTAGGAGTGTGTCTAATAGATTTAGGTAATACACCTGAATAGACACAAGCACTAGCTTATTTTAGGAATGATTCCTAAATTGCTTTTACATGCTAAATGATTTGTTATGCTATCGTTTGATCGGATCTATGGTCTGTTGCCGACCGGATCTGGAAACCTTATGTGTTAAGGATTCTGAACGTACGACTACGATATTAGAACTAGCATATAAACGTTTCGGAGTGACAAGGATGATTTAAACGTCAATCTTAAATAAAGGTCTAGATTCACCTTATTCGGTGTCTAGATCAAGATGGCAAGGACCCATAGCAAAAATGTGAATGCAAATGAGAATAGGGACCAACCCCTAGTGGTTCAGCAAATACTTGTTGTAGAAGAAGTTGCACCTGAGCCAGTCACCGTGGTTGGGGTTCAAGCCATGATTCAGGAAATGCTAGCTGAACAAAGGGAAGAAATGTGACAGATGTTCCACGAAAATAGGGACGAACCTACCATACATGTTGAGTCGACCGAGCCAATTCCCGAACAATCTGTGGAAGGGAACTACAGCCGCCAAGTGAGTCAAGTGGGGACTCAAGGCGAACGAAGGGAAGGCCCAGAGAGGAGAAACGACAAGGATGGGCGAATGTACAAGAATTTCTTGGGTGCGAAACCACCGAGTCTCTCAGGAAGCCCGAAGCCGGTTGAGATTATGGATTGGATCTCTGAGATGGAGATGGTGTTTGAGAGCTGCAGCTGTAGCGAGAAACAGAAGACTGTCTTCGCAGTAAGACAACTGGAAACTGGAGTCTTGAGCTGGTGGAAGCTATTGGCAGATACGATGCCACAAGGAGAAGCCGTAAGGATGCCATGGGAAGATTTCTTGGAATAGTTGAAAATGCAGTACTACTCAGAGATAGATCGGATAGACCTAAACAACGAGTTTAAGAACCTGAAGAAAGGGAAGATGAGTGTTGATGAGTATGCCACCGCATTCACCTAGAGGATGAAGCTATTTCCCTACTTGGTTCCTACTGAACTCTCAAAGATCGATAGGTTTGCTAACGGACTGCCCACAGACTTCGGCCCAATGGTCAAAATGGCAACTACCTTGAAAACAGTTGTTAGAGAAGCTAAGAATGTAAAAACCCAGATAAGAGAAAGGGGTCTAGAAAAAGACAAGGCAGGAGAAAGAAGGAAGAATGAAGGATCTTCAAAATCCAACAAAGAAAGGAAATTCTCAAAAACAGAAGAAGGAGGGGAGGTGAAACTAAGTGGTGCGAGAAGTGTAAAAAGAAGCACTTCGGGAAATGTGGCGAGGAGGTGACTTGCCACAAATGTGGAAAGACAGGGCATTACGCCAGCAAGTGTGCGTCCAACAAAAAGGTGTGCTATGGATGTAACAAAGAAGGGCATATTTCTAGGGACTGCCCAAAGAAAAACGAGGCAGCAAGACCAAACACACCACCAAGGCCAAGAGCATTCCACATGATTCTCAACGAAGCAGAAAACCATGCGAGGGGTCAAGGATAAGGAATTCATATCTGAAGATCAAGTTATGCAGTAGCCATAGTATCGTATGATGTAGCCTATTAGAGGCATAGTCTAGGGTAAACTTGAACACCTATGTAATAGTTTCGAAAAATAATAAAGCCCTCGTTTTGTTATCTGGTGTGTTAAATTGTTATGTGATTTTTCCTGTATGGTGACTTGGAAAACTACGAGACAATACTTGGGACAAGTATGAGTAGGTGTGAAAGGTAGTAGATGCATATACCACCGGAAGCACATGACTCACGCTTGGATCAGGGAAAGTCACAAGGTTACCAAGAAGCTAGTAATTGATTCCGTTTTATTCAAGTATGTCGTAACCATCGTTTCAGTAATGACTAAGAAGATTGTTGATATTCCGACCCTAGTGGCCATATCGAATTGAGTCCGACTACGCTGAGTATACTATGTGATTTAGAAAATCAAGTTCGATGTAGCATCTGACTTAAGAAGGGAGATTGGAATAAAAAGCGATCAGTAGAGGTATCACAAAAACTTGCTTGTAGCTAGAAATGCTACCTTTTAAAATGTGATTATCTCACATTAGAACATGAAGGAAGGTATAGTCTGTTTTGGAATTTAAATCTAAGAGACCCGAGTCTAAACGTGCATCACATGATGGTAGGACACAATTTGGAGTCTAACCTGAGATAGAAAGCATGTGCACGATCGAGTACTGCTTACTGTCAATAAGTCTAAGAGATAGACTTGACGGAATATAGAAGTTATAATTATTACCTAGGATGAAGATATGACGTATGGAGTCATTATACGAGCCCTGTTTCGTTGATGATTCCGGGACGTAATCATCCTAAGGGGGAGATAATTGTTACGCCCGCAGATCCGGGCTAGTCAATTTAGAGATAATAAGTGTCGAAAACGACTTTTCAGCAAAAGATTATTTATAATAAATAATCGTAACCAAGTTGTATAATATGTCACAAGGTTTCCGTACATATAAAGAACGCCGAAATATGAGTTATAACGAAGAAGTTATGACCCGTCGAAGTTTCGCGACGGAACCGGCACGACACCGGGAAGCGTAAATAGTGAATTTACGATAGAGCGAGATTTAACATAATCAATCTAAATGAAATTCTTAGAGTACGTTAAACCAAGAGAGTCCATAAAAAGAACGCCCAAATCTGACTTCGTATGAAGAAGTTATATTTTTCGAAGTTTCGGCTTAACAATGTACAGCCTGAAATTCGAATATTAGATCGAGCGGTATTTAGCCGACATAACCTAAAAGAGAATCAAAGATCTCGTTAAAAGTAGCGTAACGAGAAAAAGATGGACGAAAACGGACGTTGGATGAAAAAGTTATGAATTTTTAACGGACCAATCCTGTCCCGGCCTGTTAATAATATAATTTTTAAAATAGAGCCAAAATTAGACAACATAGTCTAAACGAAAGCGGTAGAGTACGTTCCCACCTTCGCGTGGATATAAAGAACGTCGAAAACGGAGCTCGTATGCGAGAGTTATGATTTTTAGAAGTCGGAAAGTAAAATTGCGAAGTCTGTTGCTAAATCGATGACGTGGCTGCATCTGAGCCGTCACTTGCTGACCACGGTGCTCGCTTCGGATGATGACACGTCGCTTCGCTACACCCCGCGTCCGAGGATGAGTACACCCCGCGTACTCTGGTTCTTATCCACTCCGAGATCGGTCCACGTACGAAGCCAGCTGGAAGCCTTATCCGAGCCTTACGCCCCGCGTAGCCAAGGACTACGCCCAGCGTAGTCCGAAGCCTCGTAGGCTATAAAAAGGCAGCGAGGGCAACCGGTTTGCTTGCACCAAATCCCACACTCTCTCTAAGAACTTTCTCTCTCTAGCCCCTTTTGAGTCCCCTAAAGTCTAGGTGAAGCCCTAGCACCCGAAGGAAGCCCCGAGGCTCCCAGAGTCCCGAGAAAAAGTGTCTTTCGGGTTAAAAATGCTGCTCCAAATAAAGTCCGGTTTTCATTAAAATCCGCTGTAAGTGAGCTACGCTTATGCACTTTTTAATATAGCTTTCAAAGAATTATAGTAATGTTATTAGGTCCTTAAAATAATTATTTGGGCTATTATTATGAGTTATATTGAATGTTATTTAACGCATATATAATAATAATAATAATAGCTAGACTATTAATTAGTCGTGGTTGACGTTAGACTAAACCCTAGTGGTATTGATCCTAGGTTTTATCGAAGGAAAATTGTTTTGCGAGTATCGAAGCGCTGTCCGAGTGCTGAGTCACCACCTTTCAAATGAGTGCATGGTTACTTTCATCTTACACATAGATATGAAGTATTTTGTATAAATTACGCTCTATGTGTGCATATTTTCTGAATACTTGTTGTCTATGCTAGATGAACGATTTTATACACGTATTAAATGATTTAAACTGTATATGTATTTTATATCTACAAAAATGTTGGGGTAAAACATGGGTAGATGTAATAGATGGAATATAAGTTGGACGATGAGTTGAGAGGTTGAAGAGATTAAAAACCTTTAATTAATGAAGATCGATTACAACTTGAACAAGTATGTGAATATAAAGCAGTAAGAACGCAATAATAAGAACAAGACAAGATTGAATCAAACGAGTCGAATGATTAAACAAAATCCTCAGAAGAGCTCGATTAAGAACATCAACTGTAGAGGATTGGTAGGTTACAAGAACGATTAAAGAAACCTGTTACGCTCTAGATGAATCGCTATATCGTTAATCTCTAAAATCGTTAACCTAATATGCATGCAAGAATATACTTATATATAATACATAAAAGGCTCACGGTTGGACAGGCCCAAACCGGAGTGTACATAGCTAAACTATCGAGCCCAAAAGATGCAACATTAAAATAAACTTCAGGCCAACAATCTCCCCCTTTGCGTCAATTTGGAGCGAGACCTTCACTTGTTACTTGGGCCGGCAGCTGAAGCAGGTACCTTCTTCTTCTTCACGGTGTTAAACAGACATTTGGTGATGGAGAGGATGGTCTGTCTAAACCGGATGTACCACTAGATCATATCATTGAAGTACTTGATGTCATCAGCCGAATTCTCTTTACACCGTTTGATGATCGATAATACGTGCTCCAAACAAGCTGTGGTGTAAAGGTGTTTATCAGCTAAAGCAAAGAGACATTTATGTCCTTCTGCTCTAGTGAACATAACCGAGTTACGCCTCGGATCAATCTTGCCCATTTGCATTTGGTTCAGATCACTGGCCGATCCCACAGGTGCTATCTTTGGTTTTTTCTTGAAAACTGTGGTGACCTCCTGATCCATTAGGGCAACCTCCATGATGTAGCATGCTAACATCCTTTTGACATGGTCTAGGATGGGACCATATTCGACTTCATTAGTCAAAAGGATATTGTACAGGACAATCCAATCATGAGGATTTAGATTCGGTAGATCTGCCAGGGAGATAAGATGAGCAGTTCTTGCAGATCCTCGAATGAGCTTGAACTTAACGTTTGTGAACCTCCCTACGGCATAAGGCTTCAGCACCCGAACGTTTACAATATTCTGGGCACTCCAAGTAAGGTATTGAGGACGAGCAGCCTCCAGATAGAAGTCAATGAGCTCCCTGTCAAGCTCATCGTTCGGATGTGGGACTTCAAAGATGTTAGAGAAGGCGTGGAAGATGAACGCCTTTCGAGTCAGCGGCATGTCAAACTGCGAGTCGACAGTATTGTTGCAGTCGAATGATATAACCGGCTCGAGCCATAGTATGATGGGAGTTTCTATGGCCTCTTTAATCATACGTTCCCTGCTCCAGGCAGGGAAGAGAGTCTTTCGGCTCTCAAGGAGATCGTGGGCTTCCTTTTGCTTGCGTTCGGCTTCTTCAGCCTCTCGCGCCACACGACTGGCATCATCGTCAGCATTGCGACTGTTCTTTCGTTTTAACATGTCAGCAATGGTCTCCTTGTCTTCATCTTCATCTTCTTCCTCAGCTAAGTTTTTGCCTTTGTTCTTCACACCCGAACCCGAAGCATGACCAGTTGGAGGTGGTTCGGTTTTGTGAGTAGCTTTGGAGGAAGGAGGTGGTTTCGATCCAGTCTTCTCATCTCCCCCTTGTTTCGGAATGGACACGAAACTCAGTAGGCCTTCGATTTTGCTAAGAAGGTCCATGGCCGGAGAGAGCTTTTCAGCGAGGGTATGCCTCACCGAATGGTTTAGGATGGGATCGTGTGCTTCGAGGATGTTGGATAATGCTGCGTGGACATCCGAAACACACGTTTTGATCACCTCCCGTTCAGATCGAAGAGCTTCCAGTTGTTCTTGTGAGTTGGATAGTTGCGTGCTCTTGACCTTTAGGGAGGTTGTTTTACTCGCCAAAACGTCCATCAAAGAATTCTCAGCTGCAAGATCTTCTTGTAGCTTAGCAAGGCGGGCATCGATGGAGGCACGAAGTGCCGAGTTGTCGTCGCTTATATTTTGGCGTAGGGTAGCGAATGCAGTCAACTCCGTTGAGACGAACTTGGCCAATTGCTGAACAATCGGTTCCAAAGATGTCTTGGTGGCGTCGGCGCTTTCCTGCAAGGACTTCAGCAGGACAGAAGCATCGAAGAATAGTTTGTCGACTTTTTCGGTCGCTGCCTCATAGGCTCTGGTGGAGGCATCAATCACAGCAGTTGCTGAGGCCACCGAATCATGTTGAGCCCTGGAGAAGGCGTCAACAATTTTCTGAAGGGCAGCTTCAGAAAGAGAGGACTGCTGGTTGGAAGAGGAGGCGAGAAGTAGGTCAACCTTCTCGTTAAGCTCTTTGAGATGCTTCTTTGTCACTGGAGCATCATCCTCCTCATCACTCTGAACTTGAAACGGACTATAGTAGACCAAATCGAAGTTCATGTGTTCACCACCAAGGTATGGGTTTTCGCCATCAGAGGCATCTTCTGGAGATGGAGGGGGTGGTGAAGCTGGGGGTGTTGTGGGTTTTGTAGGTTCAGGTTGAGTGGGTGTGGGATTAGTTTCGGGTGGTGGTTGAGTATGGGTAGGTTCAGTTGTATGGGTTTCAGTATGTGGTGGTTCGTTTACAGGAGGGGTTTCGATAACTGGTGGTGTTTCGGTTGCGGTTGTGAAAATGGGTGGTGGTATAGGGAAAGATGTTGGTGGAACAGTGGTGTTGGGAATTATGGTCGGAATAGAAGTAGGAATGGTTGGAGGAGGGGAAGGAACGGGGGAATTATGAAGTTCCATTTCTGGGGTAGGGGACCGAGGTGGTGTGTTGCCTCGTTGAGGAGATTCGTCTCCTTGAGAACCTTCAGAATCTGAACTCCCTCCCTCATAATCGTTTGAAGAAGAGGGAATAACAAGCTTGCGCTTCGGTTGTGTCTTCCTCCTCTTTGGCTGTGGGGACTGTGCAACCTTTGTTTGCTTCCTCTTTTTGGGAGAAGGACCCTTAGGAGCTTTGGCCGCTTGCTTCCCTTTTTCACCCTTTTTGCCCCTGTTCGTCGATTTGTCAGCATCATGGATAGACCTGAGCATATCCGGTGTCAGTTCCCTAGGACCAGTTGGCCTAAACTCCTTGATCGTCCGAATCAATCTGCTGTCAGAGGGCACGTCTGCATACATTGTCTCCGGGATGGAGCCAATGAAGGAAAATTTCGATGCATCTGAGACGATGATCTTCTTGGTATGGAACGTACCAACAGAAGACATCGATGCACCGTCAGTAGTGGGAACGTCAAACTTGTCCATTGCCCATTTTGTAATCAAAATCCAGAACCGGGCCAACGACACCTCAGAGTGTCGGGATGATGAAGAAAGGCTCTGGATGAGCTGTTGCCATAGGACCAACCCATAGTCCAGGTTAATCCCGTTGTAGACCCCGTACATTATTGACAGGAAGAGACAACTTGCACCGTCGGATCCTGAGCTTCTTTCCGACAAGCCCTTGAAAAGGACTGTAAATAGGCCATTCCACTGTGGTGGCAGGCAAGACTTTTTAAACTTAGCGACAGAGGTGAGAACCTCTGTGTATCCCATGTTGTAAAACATGTTATACAGAAACCCAACCGGAATCGTCTCCGGGTTAATTCTCGATGGGTCAACAGCAAACCCAAGCATGGTGCAGAAACGCGTGCGAGAAACGGAAGTCTTGTGTTCTGCAATTTCGAAGAACACCCGGTCGACTGCCTTGTCGTAGTAAGCAGTCTCATAAACCTGCGATAGGGCCACCATTGGCACAGATTCAATTCTTGAGAGTGCTGGAGCAAGTTGGGAGTACTTCAAACATTTTATGACCGGCGACATGTAGGAGTCGTACGCCAGTGGGTTAAGATCAATAACTAGACATTATTGTGGGCGGATGGGGAGGATTTGTGAAGTAGCATGGACAGAAGAAGATTCAGCCATTGTTGAAGGTTTGGAGAAGATGATGAACAGGAGAGCTGTTTGGGAGTATTTGTTCTTTGGAAATTTCGGAGGCAGTAAAGAGGTAAAAGGTATGGTAGAAGGCCTTTTATAGTGGGTGATAGGAGAGAGGAAAATCGTTTCAAATCTTCTATGGAAATACGAAAAGGTTTCCTTAATGACAGATGGATGACAGTTGAGGCGTGCGATGATCACGTAGGAGAGAGAGTGTCAGATTCCTAGGATAACGCCGCCCAACAAGCGCCGTTTCAGAGAGAAAACCGTTCCAATTCCTCACGCGCCTTTAATGCCAGAATGATGACGCTTGGATGTCGCACACGCGTCCACAATGTCAGTAAAAGCAGGGCCATTTCAAATTCACACGCGCCCCTTTTTACCGTCGTTTGAATTTTAATCCCTTTAACTCCCGCCGAGTCAGCAACCTTTCATCTTATCCTTTTAAACGGCATCTTTTTGAATTAAACGCCCACGTGGATTGTTTTTGACCACAACTCCATAATGAACCACCAAGTAATAATACAGCCTGTAAATAATTAGTGACGGAATTTTGGAAAATCAAGGATTTTCGTGCAAAGAGTGTAAAAGAAAAAGAAATAAAGCAACTCTTTTAGGGATGTTCTGTGATGTCAATAATGACACGAAACTGATGATCCCGGGCACGAATCTCTTCCTTCAAGGTCAAGAGAGACCTTAAAGTGTTAATGTGGATTCCCGTTGAATTACGATCAAACACTTATTAATAAATGTTGAAAGGCTTCTTTTAATTAGGCTAAATAAGGGTGGCTTTCGCTTTGATTCAGCTATTCTAATCTTGAAATAAGAAAGATAGTGAACAAAGTACTTGTGAGACCGGTGTAGTCTGTTGAACAAGTAGGTAGGAATTTTTATTTTAAAGTGGCTTAGATAAATATAAAATCTCAACAAAAAAATAAAAAATTGGATCCCAAGGGAAGAAATGTTATGGGTTTTAACAATTTCATAGGAATCACGCAAAAGAGAATTGAGATTTCATGAGGGTACATTCGTTAATTCTTTGGTGAAAGCTTGAGCAAATTAATTGTTCACCGTCAATTCTTTGGTGTTGAATTTTGGGTTTCACTCAGCTCGTAGTGACACGAAACTAAGATCATAAACACAGATGTTTTGTAACCATAAACCTCAGTGGTAATTTTTGAGAGTCTCAAGGGTTACGATTATGAACCGAATGTAATGGAGAAGTGTAATGGGGATGGTGTAAGAAAACATAGTACCTCTGCTGCAAAAATAAGGACCAAGCAGGAAACTCTTAACTCATGTGAGAAGAGAGTGAGGTAGCTCACGATTAGAATAAATGTGTTAGCCTTATTGGGAAGACAAGGTTTGTGTATACCAGGTCATGAAGGCTATTATTCAAAATCTTATGAGGCTTGGGACGCATACAGCAGCATGCTTCTAGGGACACTGAAGTAATTCATCAATTATATCCCATAAACAAGCAAACACACAAGAAAAAGTAAAAGAGAAAAATATTTTTGGGGTTTTTGAGATTTATAAAAGAAATTAAAAAAAATAAAAGAAGTTAAAAAAAATAAGACTTAAAAAAAAACTTTGGGAAAAAATGAAAAACCGAACCCGAACGTTCGGTTGGTTTCGGTTGGGAAAAAGTTGAAAAACCGAACCCGAGCGTTCGGTTGGTCTCGGTTCCAGAAAATGTTGAAAAACCGAACCCGAGCGTTCGGTTGGTTTCGGTTCAGGAAAATTTTGAAAAACCGAACCCGAACCTTCGGTTGGTTTCGGTTCAACAAAATTTTGGGAAACCGAACCCGAACCTTCGGTAGGTTTCGGTTTTGGAAAATTTTAAGAAACCAAGGAGTTTAGACATGCAATTTGGAAAAACTTTTTACATAAAGAAAAACAATTTTGTACAAGAAATAGACAACAGAGAAAAACTACCTTTGAAGTGATGAGCGAGTCAGGTTGTTTAACCGAACCCGAACGTTCGGTTGGTTTCGCTTCTTATGTTTGAGGTGGAGAGGTAGTGTGAGGTACTGACTCTGATTCCATCATACCTAGCCCTTGCAATATTTTGTTGAAAGATGCTTCAGGAAGAGCTTTGGTAAAGACGTCAGCCAGTTGATCATTGGTTCTTACGAAGTGAACTTCGATATTTCCATCTTCCACATGATCTTTGATGAAGTGATACCTCAGTGCTATGTGTTTGGTTTTAGAGTGTTGCACTGGGTTATGACAGATCCTAATTGCACTTTCAGAGTCACAATATAGTGGGATCTTCTTCATATTGAGTCCATAGTCTCGAAGTTGACTTTGGATCCAAATCACTTGTGATGTGCAGGATGCAGCGGCAATGTATTCCGCTTCGGCAGTAGAGAACGACACACACGTTTGTTTCTTGGATTGCCAGCTGACCAACTTCTCGTCAAGGAATTGACAGCCACCAGTTGTGCTTTTTCTGTCGAGTCCACATCCTCCAAGGTCAGCATCAGAATAGGCTTGAACGAAGAAGCCTGAGTTGGATGGATACCATAGACCTAAGGAGGTGGTTCGCTTGAGATAGCGTAAGATGTTCTTCACTGCCAGCATGTGAGGTTCGCGAGGGTTTGCCTGAAATCGAGCACAATAACACACAGAAAACATGATATCAGGCCTGCTAGCAGTAAGATACATTAGTGAGCCTATCATTTGACGATAGAGCGTGATATCGACAGCCGGTTTGTCTAGAGATGGGGTAAGCTTGGTGCCGAATGTCATTGGGACTTTGACTTTGGAGTCTCCCATCATGCCAAACTTTGCTAGGAGATTCTTCGTGTAAGCTTCCTGATTGATAAAGATGCCTTCGGGTCCCTGTCTTATATTTAAACCAAGGAAAAAGTTAATAGGACCCATTGAGCTCATTTCAAACTTAGTCTCCATCAACTTTCTGAATTTAGCTGTTAAGCTGGGATTCGTGGAGCCAAAGATGATGTCATCGACATAAATTTGAACTATCATAAGGTGGTTACCTTCCTTTTTGCGAAAGAAGGTTGGGTCAACCGAACCTTGTTTGAATTTAGACATCTTTAAAAATTTAGTTAGCGTTTCATACCAGGCTCTCGGAGCTTGTTTGAGTCCATACACAGCTTTATCCAGAATATAACAATGGTTTGGATACTTTTCGTTCACGAACCCAGGAGGTTGCTCCACATACACAGTTTCTTCAAGTTCTCCATTGAGAAATGCACACTTGACGTCCATTTGGAAAACTTCAAAGTTTTTGTGAGCAGCATAAGCCAGAAATATTCTAACAGATTCTAGCCTAGCTACTAGAGCGAACGTCTCTTCATAATCTATCCCTTCCTCCTGACAGTATCCCTTTACAACCAGACGAGCCTTGTTCCTTATTACATTACGTTCCTTGTCCATTTTGTTCCTGAAGACCCACTTGAGACCAACAACCGAAGCATCTGGTGGAGTTGGAATGAGGCACCAGACTTTGTTCCTTTCAAATTCGTTCAGTTCGTCTTGCATTGCTTGAACCCAATCAGAGTGATCGAGGGCAGTGTTAACTGTCTTCGGTTCAACTTTTGATACGAATGAGTTAAACATACAAAACTCAACCTTTGAAAATAAAGATGTCTGTTTGGCCTTCAGTTGTGATCGGGTCAGAACCTTTTCAGATACATCACCAACTACTTGAGAGATAGGATGATCTCTGGTCCATTTTGTAAGAGGAGGGTAAGTCGGATCAAAGGTTGGATCTAGTTCAGCATTGATCATTTCTTCTGGTTCAGATTGGCTATCGTAATCAAGCGTCATATCATCATGCTCCCCCTCAATTGATGAGCTTTGAGAAACATGAGGTTCAGGGGTTTCTTGTGGTGCTGAGCTCCCAGGCGATGAAGCACCTTCGGTTGGAGAGGTATCTTCGGTTGAAGTTGTAGAACTTGGCTCCCCCTGGACTTGTGAGCTTGATTCCCCCTCATCATGAGAACTTGGCTCCCCCTCGACATGAGAACTAGGCTCCCCCTCGACATGAGAACAAGGCTCCCCCTCGAGTGAAGCATTGTTGGATGGAGAGTCATCAGTGAGCGATTCTCCTTCATGCATTCTTCTTGCAGCATCTTCAACAATTCGCTTCATATGATCAACTTTGTTGTCAGCTACACCTGCTTCTGAGAGAGAAGCTTTTTCCGGTTCGTCAAAGAGTTCCAGAAATTTCTCGTATAAATTGGCGATAGAGACTGTGACTTGGCCAGATTGAGGAAAGATTTCCCCAGCGGTGTCTTCTTTGGCCTGTAGCTTTTTGACATAGCTATCGTCAAAGGTCACGTAAGTATGTCTCTTCAATCCTTCTTGAACGCTTGTTTAGGACCCTGTACGCCTTGGATGTGAGCGAGTAACCCAGAAAAATTCCCTCGTCGGCTTTGACATCAAACTTGTTGTGGTGTTCTTTAGAGTTATAGATGAAACACCTTGAGCCGAACACATGGAAAAATTTCACATTGGGCTTTCTGTTGTTTAGTATCTCATATGGTGTGAGCGTGAATCGCTTGTTGAGATAGGACCTGTTCTGTGTAAAACAAGCAGCAGAAATAGCGTCAGCCCAAAAATAAAGAGGTAAAGAAGCGAAACTTAGCATAGTTCAGGCAGCTTCACACAAAGATCGGTTTCGTCTTTCAACTATTCCGTTCTGTTGTGGTGTGTAGGGAGCTGAGAAATTGTGACTAATTCCCTTTTCTGCAAGAAACTCTTCAAACTTCCTATTCTTGAATTCAAGACCATTGTCGCTCCTGATATTGCGAACAACCTTCTTGAGCTGTACTTCAATTTGCTTGATAAACACTTTCAGCTTTTGAGTCGCTTCAGATTTGAGCTTTAGAAAGAACACCCATGTAAATCGTGAAAAGTCATCAACAATAACAAGAATATACTTGCTACCACCGATGCTTTCGATAGAGGAAGGACCACACAATCGATATGAAGTAATTCGAGTGGTTCAACAACTTTTGTGTTGATTACAGATGGGTGACTTTGACGACTCTGCTTCCCCATTTCGCATGCAGCACACAAATGCTCTCTGTCGAACTTGAGCAATGGAAGACCCCTAACATGACCTCCAGTGACAAGTCGGTTGATATCTTTAAAGTTGAGATGAGAGAGTCTTCGGTGCCACAACCAGCTTTCGTCGGATTGAGCTTTTGATAACAGGCATATGGCTGGGTTTCCTTTGATGGGTTTCATGTTTAGAGGAAACATTTCACCCTTTCGCTCTGACTTGAGAATCACTTTCTTTGTCTTTTTCTCAATAATTTCAGAACCTTCATCATCGAATGAGACTTTTAGACCTGTACCTCCAACAAGCTGAGATACACTGATGAGGTTGTGTTGTAGTCCTTCCACATAGGCAACCTTCCTTATAGTAAAGTCACCATTTGTTATCATACCGTATCCCTTTATGGTGCCGAAAGAATTATTTCCAAACTTGACGTTGCCACCATTTGCAAGAGATCTGTATTCCCTGAGCTCCTCTTTCCTCCCTGTCATGTGACGTGAGCAGCCACTATCGATGTACCATTCTTCGTCGAACTGCTCGTCACTTATAACCTGCAAAAATTAAGCAGATTTAGGAACCCAAAGTTTCTTGGGTCCAAGTGAGCTTTTCATGGGAACAGGAACAGTAAGAGAGATGTCAACTAGATATGTTCGTTTTATGAGAGTTGTTTCATCTTTCCTTTTAATGGTAAATACTTTTATCTTATTAGAATTGGATGTGTTCGTTTTGGACTTTGGTTTAGATTCATTGACCTTCTGTTTACCCTTTTGTTCAGCGGATGGATGAGATTTTTGAGAACGAACAGAATTAGCTTTAGAGCTAGATGGAGATGAATTGGTGGAAGTAGAAGAATTAGAAGAAGTAGAAGTAGTTGGTTCAGTAGAAGAATTGGAAATAGTGGAAGAAGTGGGTTTTGATGGAGAGAAGTTCTTGGCTGCAGACTCTAGGTGATCCTTTTTGTAACGCCCGGGTTTCAGGGCTAAGCATTTTTGTCAATGTAATAGTCTAGGTCAACTCTTGTAACTCTTTTGAAGTAATAAAGATGAAATATTTGAGTATTATGTGAATTATGTGTATTTATGTGCTTATAATTTAATTATAAATGTATAATTAATAAATAATAAAAATAAGCGTCAAAATTAAAGTGTGAGATAAACCCGATATCTCTACATAAAGTTGTAGAATATGTCTCAAGGTTTCCGTACATATAAAGAGCGCCGAAATCCGAGTTATAACAAAGAAGTTATGACCCGTCGAAGTTTTACGGTAAAACCGGCACGGCATCGGGAAGCGTAAATAGTGAATTTACGATAGAGCGAGATTTAGCCTTAGCGATCCAAACGAAAGTCGTAGAATATGTTAAACTAAGAACATCGATAAAAAGAACGCCCAAATCTGACTTCGTATGAAGAAGTTATGATTTTTCGAAGTTTCGGAATAGCAGTGTACAGCCCGAAATTCGAATATTAGATCGAGCGGTTTTTGGCCGACACGACCTGAACGAGAATCGAAGATCTCGTTAAGGGTAGCGTAACGAGAAAAAGATGGGCGAAAACGGATGTCGGATGAAGAAGTTATGAGGATTTAACGGACCAATCATGTCCCGGCCCGTTAATAATATAAAATTTAAAATTGAGCCAAAATTAGCCGACGACGTCTAAACGAAAGTTGTAGAGTACGTTCCCACCTTCGCGTGGATATAAAGAACATCGAAAACGGAGGTCGTACGCAAAAGTTATGAATTTTTAAAGATGGGCATGCAATTTGCGAAATCTGATGCGAGATAGATGACGTGGCCTCATCGCAGCCGTCCATCATCGATCAACAGAGCGCCCTTCGGATCTCGCCACGTCGCCTCGCTTCGCTTTACGCCCCGCGTCGGAGTTCGGTACGCCCAGCGTACCCTCGGTCCTTATCTCTTCCGATGTTGCGAGCCAGCTGGTGCGAAGCTGGCACCCTTATCCGAGTTACGCGCCGCGTCCGAGGCTACGCCCCGCGTAGTCCGAGGACCTCCGGCCTATAAATTGAATGCGAGATTTCTCGGATTTTCACACCTTTCTTCACTCTCTCTCTAACTTCTTTCTCTCTCTAAGTGTTCTAAACATCCCTAAGCCCTAGATAAAACCCCTAGCACCCTAGGGAAGCCCCGAGGCTCCCGGAATCCCGAGAAAAAGGAGTTTTTCGGTTTCGAAACGTTGCTCCAATCAAGTCCCGGTTCTCGATAAAATTCGCTGTAAGTGTGCTACGCTTACGCAATTTTTAATATAGCTTTCAAATAATTATAGGAATGTTATTAGGTCCTTAAAATAATTATTTGGGCTATTATTATGAGTTATATCGAGTATTATTAACGCTTAATAATACTCGGACTAATTAATTTGTCGCGGTTATCGTTAAACTAAACCCTAGTGGTATCGATACTAGGTTTTATCGAAGGAATATCGTTTTGAGAGTATCGAAGCGCTGTCCGAGTGCTGAGTCACCACCTACTCAAGTGAGTGCATAGTTACTTTCAACTTACACATAGATATGAAGTATTTTATATAAATTACGTGCTATGTGTGCATATTATCTGAATACTTGCTATCTATGCTAGATGAACGTTGTTATACATGTTTTCAATGATTTAAACTGTATATGTATTTTATATCTACGAAAATGTTGGGGTAAAACATGGGTAGATGCAATAGGTGATGTGTGATAAAATGATGAGAGGCCTCGATGTTGATGTTGTTGTTTCTGTCATCTAGCGGAGTATGGATGACGACCACGGACTCTTCTAGACAGTCCAGTGGAACACTAGCAGGCTCGCAACCTGTAGGTGTTTGTGAACGATGTGTTCACCGGTGTACTCCATCCCCCACATGGTTGCCTTTAGGACATTTATTGCTGAGGAATCCCCTTAGCAGTAGTGTCCGTCCCGATGATGATCCTTAGGCTAGGTCCCTTATGATAGGTGTTTAGGGACGTAAAGTGAGGATAACGGGAACGGGTAATCGGGTTATTGTTGATTGATGAAATTAATAAACTTATTTATTGTGGGTTGAAAACCCTATGTGCTCACCAGGCTCCCAAGCCTGACCCACTCAGTTTTATGTATTACAGGTAGTGGCGCATGAGCATAGGTGTGATGTTTTGGACGAGGGATTACGGATATAGGCCTGTAGATATGGAATAATGTAGTAAGGCTTATATTGTACTGTTTATGCTTTTGATCTGTACGAACATGACATCCCAAGTCTTTTAATGAAATACATTTCTATGGAAATGCTTTTGATAAATCTTTATCATATTTTGTTTTGGGACAAATTCCGCAACACTTTCATTTAAAATGTAACTCTGATTTTTAAACAAAGCATAAACAAACCGGTCTTTTCTGGCCGTGATTTTGGGGATGTCACAGTTGGTATCAGAGCATTAGTTTAAGCGAACTAGGAATTTGTAGGATTTCTAGAATTAAACTTAGAATGCTAAGCGATGATTGTGAGGTGTGAGCACTAGCTTATTTTAGGAATTGTGCCTAAAATGCTTATATGTGCTAAATGCTTTATGCATGATATGCTGCTATTTTGTTCGGATCTATGGTCTGTTGCCGACCGGATCTGGAAACCTTATGTGTTTAGGATTCTAAACGTACGACTACGCTATTAGAACTAGCATGTAAACGTTTCGGAGTGATAAGGACGATTTAAACATATATCCTAAATAAAGATCTAAATTCACCTTATTCGGTGTATAGATCAAGATGGTAAGGACCCGTAGCGGAAACGTGAACGCAAATGGAGGTAGGAACCAACCCCCAGTGGTTCAGCAAATACCTGTTGTTGAAGAAGTTGCACCTGAGCCAGTCACCATGGCTGGAGTTCAAGCCTTGATTCAGGCTATGCTAGCTGAACAAAGGGAAGAAATGAGACGGATGCTCCACGAAAATAGGGACGAACCTACCATACATGTTGAACCGACGGAGCCAGTTCCCGAGCCATCTGAGGAAGGGAACTATAGCCGCCAAGTGAGTCAAGTAGGGACTCAAGGTGAGCAAAAGGATGGCCCAGAAGGGAGGAACGACAAGGATGGGCGGATGTACAAAAATTTCTTGGGTGCGAAACCACCAAGTCTCTCAGGAAGCCCAAAGCCTGTTGAGATTATGGACTGGATCTCCGAGATGGAGATGGTGTTTGAGAGCTGCGACTGCAACGAGAAGCAGAAGACTGTCTTCGCTGTGAGACAATTGAAAACTGGAGTCTTGAGCTGGTGGAAGCTATTGGCAGATACAATGCCACGGGGAGAAGCTCTGAAAATGTCATGGGATGAGTTCTTGGAACAACTGAAGGCGCAGTACTGTTCAGAGATAGACCTGATTGATCTGAACAATGAGTTCCAAAATTTGAAGAAGGGGAGAATGAGCATTGATGACTATGCTGCTGCATTTACGGAAAAGATGAAGTTGTTTCCATACCTAGTGCCAACCGAACTTTTCAAAATTGAGAAATTCGCAAACGGACTGCCGGCTGACTTTGGCCCAACAGTCAAGATGGCAACCACTCTGAAATCAGCTGTTCGAGCAGCTAAGAATGTGGAGACCCAACAAAAGGAAAGATGTCTGGAGAGGGCTGAGGTTGGTGAGAAACGGAAGTTCAATGGATCCTCGAAGTCCAACAAGAAGAGTAGATTCTCAAAGTCTGGTTCGAGGGGAGGAGGATCAGAAGCGAAATGGTGTGACAAGTGCAAGAAGAAGCACTTTGGGAAGTGTGACGGAGGGGTCACTTGTTACAAGTGCGGAAAGCCTGGGCACTACGCCAATGAATGCACCCTCAACCAGAAAGCCTGTTATGGGTGCAATGAAGAAGGGCACATTTTGAAGGACTGCCCGAAGAAGAAGGAGACAGGAAGACCCAACATACCACCGAAGCCGAAGGCAAGAGCCTTCCAGATGACGCTCGAGGCTGCAAAGGAGGCAGCAGATGTCGCTTCAGGTACCTTCCTTGTAAATGGTTTGCCTGCAAATATACTATTTGATTCCGGAGCCAACTACTCCTTTGTATCGCATAAATTTGGTGGGAAATTAGCATTGCCTGTAGAAAAACTAGATAATGCCCTGATTGTAGAAGTTGCCAGTGGCAAATTCGTACCTGTTAGTAATCGTATTAGGAACATCGTCATCGACCTAAATGGAAACGAATTCCACGAAGAGCTATTACCCATAGAGTTAAACGGTTTCGACATTGTTTTGGGTATGGATTGGCTTAGCGCTAACGATGCTGAGATTCAATGCCGAAAGAAGATAGTAAAGGTGAACCCACCCGGAAAAGAATCATTTATGGTGTATGGGGCCAAACGCAGAGTGAATTCTGGAATCATCTCCCTGATGAAAGCCAGGAAATGTTTGTCAAAGGGATGTGCATCATACTTGGCATTCGTAATCGATGCCAAGAAGGAGAAGAAAGAGGTGCAGAATATACTGGTTGTGTGTGATTATCCGGAAGTCTTTCCCGAAGACCTTCCCGGATTACCACCTGATAGACAAGTGGAGTTTCGTATAGACTTGTTACCAGGAACAACACCGATAGCAAAGGCACCTTACCGATTAGCACCGACGGAGATGAAGGAGCTCATGACGCAACTTCAGGAGCTGTTGGACAACGGTTTTATTCGACCTAGTTCATCACCCTGGGGAGCTCCGGTGTTATTCGTAAAGAAGAAGGACGGAAGCATGAGGATGTGTATAGACTACCGAGAGCTGAATAAGGCAACGGTGAAGAACAAGTATCCATTGCCAAGGATTGATGACCTATTTGATCAGCTGCAAGGTTCGAGCTACTTCTCAAAGATCGATCTTAGGTCAGGATATCATCAGCTGAAGGTGAGAGAGCAGGATATTGAAAAGACTGCATTCAGAACAAGATATGGACACTACGAGTTCTTGGTTATGTCATTTGGACTAACCAATGCTCCTGCAGCATTCATGGATTTGATGAATAGGGTTTGTAAACCATTCCTCGATAAATCCGTGATAGTGTTCATCGACGACATTCTCATCTACTCGAAAAGCCAAGAGGAGCATGGCAAGCATCTACGGGAAGTATTAGAAGTATTGAAGAAGGAGAAGCTTTTTGCAAAGTTCTCCAAATGCGACTTTTGGATACGGGAAGTCCAATTCTTGGGTCATGTTGTTAACCAGGAGGGAATAATGGTTGACCCCGCAAAGATCGAGGCTGTAATGAAGTGGGAACGTCCAAAGAGTCCCACGGAGATTCGAAGCTTTCTAGGATTAGCCGGATATTATCGACGATTTATCCAAGGCTTTTCTTCGATAGCTGCTCCATTAACAGCTTTGACTCATAAAGGAGCTACGTATACGTGGAGTGAGAAACACGAAGAGGCGTTCGAGAAGCTAAAGAAGAAGTTATGTGAAGCACCGATACTTTCTCTACCCGATGGAGTCGAAGATTTCGCGGTTTATAGTGACGCTTCTGGAGTCGGGTTGGGTTGTGTTCTGACCCAAAGAGAAAAGGTGATAGCATACGCATCTCGACAATTGAAAGAACACGAAAAGAACTACCCCACTCATGATCTGGAGTTGGCAGCGGTAGTTTTTGCCTTAAAGATATGGAGGCATTACCTCTACGGCACGAAGTGCAAGCTCTTCACTGATCATAAGAGTCTCCAGTATCTCTTTAATCAGAAGGAGTTGAACATGAGGCAACGACGCTGGCTAGAACTTCTCAAGGACTACGACTGTGAGATACTTTACCACCCAGGTAAAGCAAATATTGTTGCTGATGCTCTCAGTCGGAAAGTTAATCTGGAAAGGAAAAGGCCAAGGGCGTTAAGAATTGAAGTCGTTTCAACGATTGTCGAAAGTATCAGGAAAGCTCAAGAAGAAGCTTTAGAGAAAAATGACCGAAAGGAAGAACGTTTGGGAAAAACGTTAGTGTTCGGTACAAACAGTCGAGGACTGAAGGTATTCCAAGATCGAATTTGGGTACCTAAGACGGGAGGAATAAGAGATCTTCTGATGGAAGAAGCACACAAGACCATGTACTCGATTCATCCCGGTAGCACTAAAATGTATAGGGACCTAAAACCCTACTACTGGTGGCCGACGATGAAGCTCGATGTTGCGAAGTATGTGGCCGAGTGCGTAACATGTGCGAGGGTTAAGGCACAACATCAGAAACCCTATGGGAGTTTAGAACCCTTACCTGTACCCATGGGTAAATGGGAAGACACCACCATGGATTTTGTGACTAAACTGCCCAGGATGAAGAACGGTCACGACATGATTTGGGTAGTCGTGGATCGTTTCACCAAGAGTGCACACTTCATAGCAGCCAACGAGAAGTGGTCTATGGATAAGCTCGCAAATGCTTACGTGAAGGAAATTGTAAGACTTCACGGTGTTCCTCTTACGATTGTATCAGATCGTGATAGTCGTTTCACGTCAAGGTTTTGGAGGAGTCTACAAGAGGAGTTGGGTACAAAGTTATGTTTGAGTACTGCTTACCATCCGCAAACTGATGGTCAGAGCGAAAGAACGATTCAGACGCTGGAAGATATGCTGAGAGCATGTACCCTCGAATTCCAAGGGAATTGGGACGAGCACTTACCTCTGGTAGAATTTTCCTACAACAATAGTTTTCACTCGAGCATCAAGATGGCACCTTACCAAGCCTTGTATGGACAAAAGTGTCGTACGCCGTCTTGTTGGCTTGAAGCCGGAGAGAAGCAGTTTATGGGCCCCGAGATAGTCCATGAGACTGCCGAGAAGTTGAAGGTGATTAGGGAAAGAATGTTAGCAGCTCAGGATCGTCAGAAGAGCTATGCTGACAAGAAAAGACGACCGATAACCTTCGAGGTTGGGGATTCCGTTCTGCTTAAAGTCTCACCATGGAAGGGACTTATACGATTTGGGAAACGAGGAAAGTTGAGTCCAAGGTTTATTGGACCGTTCAAAGTTCTTCAGAAGATTGGGAACCAAGCTTACAAGCTGGAATTGCCCGAAGAACTCAATGGTATTCATAACACTTTCCATGTGTGTTATTTGAGGAAATTCACAGGAGATGTTCCCGACATAATTCCAATCTCAGAGTTAAGGATGGATGAGAATAAAAGGCTGATCGAAGAGCCTGAGGCAATTGTTGACCGTAAGACTAAGAAGTTACGACGCAAGATGGTCGACTTGGTGCTAGTCCGATGGAAACATTCGAATGGGCCGAATCTCACTTGGGAAACAAAGGATGACATGATGAGTCGCTATCCACATCTGTTTGCTGATGCATGATTCCGGGACGGAATCATCCTAAGTCTGACTTCGTATGAACAGTAACAGTAAGAGAGATGTCAACTATATATGTTCGTTTTATGAGAGTTGTTTCATCTTTCCTTTTAATGGTAAATACTTTTATCTTATTAGAATTGGATGTGTTCGTTTTGGACTTTGGTTTAGATTCATTGACCTTCTGTTTACCCTTTTGTTCAGCGGATGGATGAGATTTTTGAGAACGAACAGAATTAGCTTTAGAGCTAGATGGAGATGAATTGGTGGAAGTAGAAGAATTAGAAGAAGTAGAAGTAGTTGGTTCAGTAGAAGAATTGGAAATAGTGGAAGAAGTGGGTTTTGATGGAGAGAAGTTCTTGGCTGCAGACTCTAGGTGATCCTTTTTGTAACGCCCGGGTTTCAGGGCTAAGCATTTTTGTCAATGTAATAGTCTAGGTCAACTCTTGTAACTCTTTTGAAGTAATAAAGATGAAATATTTGAGTATTATGTGAATTATGTGTATTTATGTGCTTATAATTTAATTATAAATGTATAATTAATAAATAATAAAAATAAGCGTCAAAATTAAAGTGTGAGATAAACCCGATATCTCTACATAAAGTTGTAGAATATGTCTCAAGGTTTCCGTACATATAAAGAGCGCCGAAATCCGAGTTATAACAAAGAAGTTATGACCCGTCGAAGTTTTACGGTAAAACCGGCACGGCATCGGGAAGCGTAAATAGTGAATTTACGATAGAGCGAGATTTAGCCTTAGCGATCCAAACGAAAGTCGTAGAATATGTTAAACTAAGAACATCGATAAAAAGAACGCCCAAATCTGACTTCGTATGAAGAAGTTATGATTTTTCGAAGTTTCGGAATAGCAGTGTACAGCCCGAAATTCGAATATTAGATCGAGCGGTTTTTGGCCGACACGACCTGAACGAGAATCGAAGATCTCGTTAAGGGTAGCGTAACGAGAAAAAGATGGGCGAAAACGGATGTCGGATGAAGAAGTTATGAGGATTTAACGGACCAATCATGTCCCGGCCCGTTAATAATATAAAATTTAAAATTGAGCCAAAATTAGCCGACGACGTCTAAACGAAAGTTGTAGAGTACGTTCCCACCTTCGCGTGGATATAAAGAACATCGAAAACGGAGGTCGTACGCAAAAGTTATGAATTTTTAAAGATGGGCATGCAATTTGCGAAATCTGATGCGAGATAGATGACGTGGCCTCATCGCAGCCGTCCATCATCGATCAACAGAGCGCCCTTCGGATCTCGCCACGTCGCCTCGCTTCGCTTTACGCCCCGCGTCGGAGTTCGGTACGCCCAGCGTACCCTCGGTCCTTATCTCTTCCGATGTTGCGAGCCAGCTGGTGCGAAGCTGGCACCCTTATCCAAGTTACGCGCCGCGTCCGAGGCTACGCCCCGCGTAGTCCGAGGACCTCCGGCCTATAAATTGAATGCGAGATTTCTCGGATTTTCACACCTTTCTTCACTCTCTCTCTAACTTCTTTCTCTCTCTAAGTGTTCTAAACATCCCTAAGCCCTAGATAAAACCCCTAGCACCCTAGGGAAGCCCCGAGGCTCCCGGAATCCCGAGAAAAAGGAGTTTTTCGGTTTCGAAACGTTGCTCCAATCAAGTCCCGGTTCTCGATAAAATTCGCTGTAAGTGTGCTACGCTTACGCAATTTTTAATATAGCTTTCAAATAATTATAGGAATGTTATTAGGTCCTTAAAATAATTATTTGGGCTATTATTATGAGTTATATCGAGTATTATTAACGCTTAATAATACTCGGACTAATTAATTTGTCGCGGTTATCGTTAAACTAAACCCTAGTGGTATCGATACTAGGTTTTATCGAAGGAATATCGTTTTGAGAGTATCGAAGCGCTGTCCGAGTGCTGAGTCACCACCTACTCAAGTGAGTGCATAGTTACTTTCAACTTACACATAGATATGAAGTATTTTATATAAATTACGTGCTATGTGTGCATATTATCTGAATACTTGCTATCTATGCTAGATGAACGTTGTTATACATGTTTTCAATGATTTAAACTGTATATGTATTTTATATCTACGAAAATGTTGGGGTAAAACATGGGTAGATGCAATAGGTGATGTGTGATAAAATGATGAGAGGCCTCGATGTTGATGTTGTTGTTTCTGTCATCTAGCGGAGTATGGATGACGACCACGGACTCTTCTAGACAGTCCAGTGGAACACTAGCAGGCTCGCAACCTGTAGGTGTTTGTGAACGATGTGTTCACCGGTGTACTCCATCCCCCACATGGTTGCCTTTAGGACATTTATTGCTGAGGAATCCCCTTAGCAGTAGTGTCCGTCCCGATGATGATCCTTAGGCTAGGTCCCTTATGATAGGTGTTTAGGGACGTAAAGTGAGGATAACGGGAACGGGTAATCGGGTTATTGTTGATTGATGAAATTAATAAACTTATTTATTGTGGGTTGAAAACCCTATGTGCTCACCAGGCTCCCAAGCCTGACCCACTCAGTTTTATGTATTACAGGTAGTGGCGCATGAGCATAGGTGTGATGTTTTGGACGAGGGATTACGGATATAGGCCTGTAGATATGGAATAATGTAGTAAGGCTTATATTGTACTGTTTATGCTTTTGATCTGTACGAACATGACATCCCAAGTCTTTTAATGAAATACATTTCTATGGAAATGCTTTTGATAAATCTTTATCATATTTTGTTTTGGGACAAATTCCGCAACACTTTCATTTAAAATGTAACTCTGATTTTTAAACAAAGCATAAACAAACCGGTCTTTTCTGGCCGTGATTTTGGGGATGTCACACTTTTGCTTTTGATCATTTGAAGGACAGACCTTAGAGTTTTGATCTCTTTTAACTTCAGAACCGAACCTTTGCTTTCGGTTGAAATCGTCTTGTGAACCGAACCTTGGCTTTCGGTTGAAGTCTTTCTCAGAACCGAACGTTTGCTTTGGGTTGGTGTTTTCTTGTGAACCGAACCTTGGCTTTCGGTTATTGTGACTCTCAGGCTTTCCAACAGGATTGTTTTCATACTTCAGATTCTTATCTTGGTGTGAGAAGTATGCATTCTGGGATTGCCAGAATTGTCTCCTTTCTGAGAGATTCTTCCTATATCTTTGGTTCCTTTCTCTCTTCTTATTCCTCATCTGCTTTGGTTGATGATGAACGTTAGCTTTCGTTTTCGGTTTCTCCTTGGCTGGTTCCTTTTGAACTGAAGGAATTTTACTTTGTGCCGAGGGAGCAGAGGGAGTGTCTGAAGGAATTTCAGTTTGAGATGAGGGAGTAGAAGGAGCGTCTTCTTTTGTCGAACTTTCATCCTCCTGAGGAATGTCTTTCGTACCACTGGTGCTAGGCCCATTGAAATTATCTAGCTTATTCAAGGGTTCAGGTATGTATCTTCCTTTTCTCATCCAGGAGGTTCTTTCAGATAAGCCAACGGTTTCGTTTGCATTATCTATTGGAGCTTCCCAGAAGTACTCATCACAGCCATCAGCATTGTCTTCGTTTACAATAGTTGTGAGTTCAGTTGTTTGATGTTCGGTTACTCCAGTCACCTTGTATACTTGAATCAGAGTGTTCCTGACCTTTTGATACACAACGGCTTTCTCTGCTAATTTCGGGGACTTTTGTTGGGACAATCGAGCGAACTCCACAGAATTTCCAGAAATAAGATTTTTGTGGTTTTCAGGTTCGCTTTTAACAAATTCTGAGCAGTCAACCGTGTCCTCTATAGAAATTTCACTCATGTTGTCGTCCTCGTTAAGCTCAGATGCATTTTCAACATCAATTTTGTTTTCTGAGCTTACGTTGGCGTTTAAAGAGTCAAATTTTTGTATGGTTTCGGTTCTCAGTTTAAGTCTATCATTTTCATCCAAAAGATTTTTGAGCATGTCCTTGTGGTCCTTGGATTTAATGAAGGACTCAATTTTGTCCAGTCCATACATGTAGGTCGGATTGATATCATCAGACGATATCACACTTTCACAATTATAGGCTTCGGCATCGATTTCATCCTCCTTAAACTCAAGGAAGGGCAAAATCATGCGATGGATCTTTTGGCCTATTTCACAATCCAGGTGAAGCTGAGTAATATTAGAATATAGACGTTTTTCAATTAAACAAAAAACATTCCGCTATTTTAACAATTTTAAATTATCTCTTTGCAAATAAATGTTTTCGTCTTTGACTTTAACTAATTCAGACTCCTTCAACTCGATCCAAATTCTCCGCTCCTCACTCTTTGACGCCACCCTGCTTAATTGATCAGTTAGGTTAGAATTGGTGACTCGAGTTTGAGTTAAGCTATTATCTAGATGAGAAATTCTT
The DNA here is from genome assembly GCF_002870075.4 of Lactuca sativa. Lineage (NCBI taxonomy): Eukaryota > Viridiplantae > Streptophyta > Magnoliopsida > Asterales > Asteraceae > Lactuca > Lactuca sativa. The sequence continues at coordinate 309,085,188 of NC_056630.2, read as the reverse complement.
GTATTAACGTTTTTTAGTTCTTTCTCATATGAGGATGGTGGTACTTTACATGAAATAAAAACCGATTGTACCTTCTTTATCAGTTCGTCGAGCTCATTGAACTGCTGGCTGAGGGGTTTGGCCGTAAAGCACATATCCTCCTGCACCTTCGGTCCATCGCTTCCACCATCGGTGTTGTATCCCCTCATTTGAGATACGTCAGACACCATGAAGCATTTTCCTCCACTGCTCTCCTCCTTTGCCACGTAAGCCTTTCGATGGGTAGGCTTCCTTACTTCATCGTCTTCTGAATCGGTAGACCAAACTTCTGTGCTACCGAACTCGTCATCATTGACCGAACCCTGCACAATAAGAGCATTAATAGAAGGGTTAGCGGTAGACTTCTTCTTTCTCAACTCATCCAGTCTCTTCTGCAACACAGCTTCCTCATCATTTCCATCATCCTTTTCAGCCATCTTCTTAAGAACACAGTCCTTAGCATAGTGGTTTTTCCCACCACAGTAGAAACAGCTTACTCCGGAATCGCCATCCACCTTCGGTTCCTTCTTGGGCTCCTCAGCCTTCGGTTCATTGTTCACCTTTTTAGAGCTGTAACTCCCCTGCCAGTTTCGATTTTTGTTGCTGGGGAATCTCTTCTTTATGAACCTCTTAGGATTGGACACCATCATGGCATAATCCTCAGACGTGAGGTCATATTTCTCCAAGTTGAGGTCTTCATCCTCCATCACAGCTTTACTTTTAGATAGGAGGGCCAACGAACCAAGGCTAGAAACGACATTCTTCTCTTGCACCACAATCTTCTCTTGGGACTTTAGAATACCCACCAGTTTCGCCAAGGAGTATGATTTAAATTGCTCATGGGCTTTGACTGTAGAAACCACTGCTCTCCATTCAGACCTCAGTCCATTTAAGAAAGTAACCTTCTGCTCGATAAGCTTCCTTTCAATATCGTGTTTGATCATCTTGCTGAGAAGATGATTGAAGCGATCGAACGTCTGGGTCACTGATTCTTCGGCTCCTTGCCTAAATTCTCCAAAGTCAGATAAGAGCAAGGTTTGGATAGAATGTTCAAGATCTTCGTCTGTAGAATACAGCTCGCGAAGTCTATCCCAAACTTCCTTTGCCGTCGTGCATGAGCTGACCAACCTAAAGGTGTTGGATTGAAGAGCGAATCTGATTAACCTTAACGCTTTGATATTGCACTGGAATTTGTCCTTCTCGTCTTGTGCAATATTCTTAACATCCTTCAGCAGATCATTGTACTCCTTTTGTGTCTTAATAATCCTGGACGTTGCAGAATGAGAAAACGGTCCATTAATGATGGCTTCCCATATGAGGTATCCATTATCCTCAGATCCGATCACGTAGTCTTCGAAGTGATGCGCCCATACTTCATAGTCATGGGTGTATAAGATTGGAGTCTTTGTCGTCGAACCAATGCTGTTGGAAATATTAATTGGATTTGATTGCGTCTCGTCCATTATGATCGAAAAAAAACCTGTTCAAAGATCAGACTTGTAATAAAGCAGATTAGGGCAAAACAATAAATATCAAGATACGTCAATAATGAGATGACGGCTCAATAAATATCGATAGTTGCGGAAAAACCCTAATGGAAATCTTTTTCACAGAAAAGATGTGTATCGATTACACAGCCTCCTGCTCTGATACCAATTGAAGAGATTAAAAACCTTTAATTAATGAAGATCGATTAGATCTTGAAAAAGTATGTGAATATAAAACAGTAAGAACGCAATAATAAGAACAAGACAAGATTGAATCAAACGACTCGAATGATTAAAAAAAATCCTCAGAAGAGCTCGATTAAGAACATCAACTGTAGAGGATTGGTAGGTTACAAGAACGATTAAAGAAACCTGTTACGCTCTAGATGAATCGCTATATCGTTAATCTCTAAAATCGTTAACCTAATATGCATGCAAGCATATACTTATATATAATACATAAAAGGCTCACGGTTGGACAGGCCCAAACCGGAGTGTACATAGCTAAACTATCGAGCCCAAAAGACGCAACATCAAAATAAACTTCAGCCCAACAGAGGTGTTAATAGACCACGAGGTGGGGGTGAGAGGTGAACGATGTGAGACGCCTTTTCCCAAACGATGGCCCCGTCATTCAGCAAAGTATGGATGACAACCACAGACTATTCTAGACAGTCCAATGGAACACTAGCAGGCTCGCAACCTGTAAGTGTTGTGAACAATGTGTTCACTCGGTGTACTCTAAATCTTGGTGATCATGCAGGCTTGATGCCTAAACCCTGGTGATCATGCAGACTTGATGCCTAAACCCTGGTGATCACGCAGACTTGATGCCAAAACCCTGGCGACTATGCATACTTAGTGCCTGTTGTATAAATTATGGCAACTATGCAGACTTAGTGCCTAAACCCCGGTGACGATGGACTTCGTGCTGATTCCTTAGGATGATCCTTAGGAAGGTATGAACGAGGAATGGTTGATTCTTAGGGTAGATCCTTAAGAGTAAAGAAGATAATGGGGATGGGTAATTGGGTTGATTGTTTGATTGTTTGAACATAATAATTATATTATTGTGGGTTGAAACCCTATGCACTCACCAAGTTTCCAAAACCGACCCACTCAGTTTATTTATGTCACAGGTGTTGTTATGAAGTCACATTACACTGATAGATTAAAGAGATATAGATCACTAGCAAGTTTTGTTTATGCTTATGTTTATGCATTGATAATGACATCCCAAACGTTTTAAACTAAATAAAATACGTTTCTTCGAAAATGTTTTGATAACGTATTTATCATGTTTTTCTGGGAACAAATTCAGCAATACTTTTATTTAAAATCTTACTCTGATTTTTAAACAAAGCACAAACAAAATCGGTCTTTTCTGGCCGTGAAAATGGGGATGTCACAGTCGAGCTCAAGTAAGTGGTTCCTAGAAACCAATACAACTTTATTATGATATATGCTACAATTATGAGAATTTCATGATAAATGACGGCCAAGGATCTGCTCAGTATTATATGATAGGAGAGATGTCTTTTATGTTCCTAATTGTATGAGCTTTAGAATTGCATGGTAGTATGGAATCCTGATGAGTGAATAGAATGGCTTCATTAGTGTATGCTGGTTAGATTTCCCGTTGCCTGAATGTTGCTTGCTTTGTGCTTTGTGTGGCTTTTAGCAAAGTGAGTTAGCTATTATATGATCTTTGTTGCATGTGACTATATTCAAGAGGCAGCTAGTTGACATTAATGGGAATCCTTCAGCAGCTGAGGGCAGGGTGAGGTCGGAAACCTAGGAAAGACTAGGATATGCTTCAGTGGGTTAATGGTGTGGTTTAGTGAGTTTTGGCACATTCGTTTGAGCAAGCGACTTAGAGGATACGGGAGGATTGCTGAGGAAAGTATGGATAGCTATGGGAGGTAGTATTGGGCCCATACTACTGAAAGCACATGATCCATACTCGAATAAGTGAGAGTCTTGGAGATGAGCTCTCAGGGAGGTGGTTCTAGTTCGGGTTCTTGCTCAGTTGTGGGTGCTGAGCCAATTAGCGAGAAATTACGGGAGTTCATTTTATCGGAGATTTCTCGTAGGGTTTCCTTAGATATTGGATGGGTGTAATGTTCCGTGTAGAGGTTATGGCTATCATTGGAGCTCGTACTCTGTCCTTTCAGGAGTTTCGTGCTTATGGAGCTCTTGCGTTCCATGGGGAGAGGTACCCCATTGTCAGTAGGAGGTGGTTAGTGGATATGGCTAACGCGTTCAAGACAAGTTTTTGCCCCGATGAGGCGATGGTCAGATATGCTTCCTTACTATTGAAGGACGAGGCACGAGATTGGTAAGAAGAGGCTGGTAATGAGTTGGGTGATGATGTTGTTGATGATATGTCATGGGATGACTTCTTGACCAAGTTCCGAGCTGAGTTTACACCGACGATTGAGGAACCACAGTTGGTGTGAGAGTTTCTGGATCTCCGCCAGACTACTGATACTATGGCAAAGATCACTGCCAAGTTTCGGGAGAGGGCATTATTGGTACTGTGGTATGCAGCAGATGAGCAAATGAAGAAAGTGAGGTATCATAATATGTTGTGGGATGATATCAGGGAGTTCGTGAGTATCTTGGGGTGAGAGACCCTGAATGATATGATCTATAGAGCTCGAGAGCGGGAGATTGATTTGGAGCGCATTGGGTAGTTGGGGTCAGATCAGGTGCATATACTGCATGGTCCCGGGAAGAGACCCCAAACTTCCTACCAGCGTTTGAGAGATCTGTAGGACCGGAGTCAGTGCAGCACGTGCGGGAAACTACACAATGGAGTTTGTCGTTCTAAGGGTTCGGTTTACTACAAGTGTGGCAGGGTTGGTCATGCCAGCAGGGATTGTCCTCAGGGGCAAGCCCGTTAAGTTTTCACTGTGATCAGGGGGCCATAAGAAGGCCGATTGCCCGATATTTTTGTTGGGTTTTGAGCAATCTAACACTTCCTAAGTGTGCGTGCAACCCTAATAAACCTTGGATCTATGTTTGTCTAAATACATGCAAAATACTAATTTTCCAAGGTTCATAACCTATCTAACATGGCATGGGGAACATTTAAACATAAAAGAGTTAGATGAGATTACATACCTTTTTGATGAGATTGATTCTTTGGAGTTTGAGAGCCAAGCACCAATAATGTGAATGCCTCAAATGGAATCACAAATCACCACAAACACTTGGAAACTTTGAGAGAGTGTACACACACTTATATTTTCGTCCACACACAAGCACACACACTAGTGGCTATTTCATGCAACATAAGCATGCTTATATAGTGTACATGGTTAGGGTGAAACCCTAATAACCCATGACCTTTCCTCTTCCAAGGATCCATGGGATAAAAGATCCATGGATCATCCATGGACTTCCATATAAGCCTAGCCCATTAACAAATGAGTGTTAGCCCACACTATATAAAACCAATAGCCCACAATCTAATTAGTCTTCCTTTTAATCTCTAAATTAATTCATAATTAATTTAAGACAAAGACTAATTAAATAACATGACTTCATATTAATATATTATAACTTATAATATATTAATAAACATATGTGTATAACTCTCATAAAATTATCCATAAATAGTTCGGGTGAAGTGCAACCCAAATGGACCATGCCGGGTCGGGTCAAGTATATACCAAATAAGTTATGGACTTAGACACCTTATCCAACAGACTCCCACTTGGATAAGTCTAATAACTATATTTGCGTATGTTACTTCAGGAACCAACCAGCAATCGTAGCTCTCGAAAACTCTGTTGAACTAGGAAGCGCCATTTTAGATAAGTGATCATATAATCCTCTATTCTCATGATATCAGTCGGACAAATACATGGAACAACATCATACTTATTGTCCAGCAGTTTGTTTCCCGATTTCCGATTTGTCTGACAAAAAACTTAATCGAACACATCAATTTAGTTCTGACCGGCCGGTACATAGGTCACAACAAAATCATCGAGGGGCCCAGATATCGCTTCTATTTGTAGAAGGAACAGATAAACTTCGACTCATATGCTTGTTCTACTACTTGTTGAATTGTACACAAAGGCACGTTTTATAACATCAAGTTACTTATGCGTTTACGTGCAATCAATGCACAACCAACTCATAGGTAACAACTCATATCTCTAGGTTTAAAGATTTATATGATATTACCGTCTCACGATCACTCGAGATAAATTCCATCAAGTGATACAAGTGAGCGTGGGTTTATTCCAATACTCATAACTTATGAGCACTCATGAATGTTGTAACAACCATTGCTATGACTAAACCCATTTAGCCATCTACAAACTCGATTCATGACAGTCTTGATTCATACCTACTTCCAACATATGAACGACTGTGGAGTGTTTAAATAACTTAGTCATTCGGAAAGAATAACCTAGCTATTTTTGAAGTCAAAACATGGAAAGTGAAACACAATAATAATCGAATCCAATATGGTCTCAGAACCCTTTTGAATATAAATAGAACCACCTTTTATTCATCACCATATTGATTACACATTATTCATTGTATAATGTTTCAAACAATCAACTTAAGACTTGAATAAAAACAACAGTCGTCCCATGCTCCTAGCATGTACACTTTGTTTTTCTAAACAATAGTTATGCCATACTCCTAGTATGCACACTATGTTTGTCTATGATCATTAATGTTGGGTAGCATAGGAATTATTTTGTATTTTGTCATTGGGCTCGGTTTATAGTCCAGTTTTGCACTCCGGTTTGGGCCTGTCCAACCGTGAGCTTGTAGGGTTTACTATATAATAATGTGCTTGCATGCATATTAGGTTAACGATCTAGAATAAGATTTACAGAATTCCGATAGCTTTGCAGATTTCTTTATCGTTCTTGTAAACCTTTAATCCTCTACAGTTGTAGTTCTTCATCGAGCTCTTCTGAGGATTCTTTATAGTCATTCGACATTGTTCGATTTATTCTTGAGTTGTTTACTGTTTTCGTGTTCTTGCTGTTTACTCTTTATTTTACCTGTTTAAGATCTAATCGATCTTCAAGTTAGTTTTTAATTTATCAATTGGTATCAGAGCAGGAGGCTGCGTAATCGATACACTTCTTTTCTGAAAAAGGTTTTCGATTAGGGTTGTTCCGCAATTACTGATATTTATTGAGCCGTCATCTCATTATTGACGTATCTCGATATTTATTGTTTTGCCCTAATTTGATTTATTACAAGTCTGATCTTTGAACAGGTTATTCGATCATTATGGACGAGTCGCAATCGAATCCCATCAATATTTCAAACAGCATTGGATCAACAACGAAGATTCCCATTATGTACACCCATGATTATGAAGTCTGGGCGCATCACTTTGAAGATTATGTTATAGGATCTGAGGATAATGGATACCTCATCTGGTAAGCAATCATTAATGGACCGTTTTCTCATTCTGCAACTTCAAGGATTATTAAAACTCAAAAGGAGTATAATGATCTTCTGAAAGATGTTAAAGATATTGCGCAAGATGAAAAGGATAAATTTCAGTGCAATATCAAGGCGTTAAGATTGATTAGATTCGCCCTTCAGTCCGACACTTTCAGGCTGGTAAGTTCATGCACGACGGCAAAAGAAATATGGGACAGGTTACGTGAACTGTACTCTACAGACGAAGATCTAGAACACTCCATTCAAACATTACTCTTGTCTGAGTTTGGTGAATTTAGGCAAGGAACTGAAGAAACCCTGATCCAAACGTTCGATCGCTTCAATCATCTTCTTAGCAAGATGATCAAACATGACATCGAAAGAAAGCTTATTGAGCAGAAGGTTACGTTCTTAAATGGTCTAAGATCAGAGTAGAGGGCAGTCGTGTCCACAGTTAAAGCCCACGAGCAATTTAAATCATATTCCTTGGCGAAACTGGTGGGCATTCTCAAATCTCAGGAGAAGATTGTGTTGCAGGAGAAGAATGTGGTTTCAAGCCTAGGTTTGTTAGCCCTCCTGTCCAAAAGTAAAGCTGTGATGGAAGATGAAGACCTCAACTTGGAAGATTATGACCTCATGTCTGAGGATTATGCTATGATGGTGTCTAACCCCAAGAGGTTCATCAAGAAGAGATTTCCCTCCAACAAAAACCGAAACTGGCAGGGGAGTTATAGTTCTGAAAAGGTTAAAGATGAACCGAAGGTTGAAGAGTCTAAGAAGGAACCAAAGGCAGAAGGTGATTTTGGAGTAAGTTGTTACTATTGTGGTGGAAAGACCCACTATGCAAAGGATTGTGTCCTTAAAAAGATGGCTGAAAAGGATGAGGAAAAGGATGAGGAAGCTTTGCTGCAGAAAAAGCTTGATGAGATAAGGAAGAAGAAATCTACCGCTAACCCTTCTATGAGCGCTCTAATTGTGCAGGGTTCGGTTGCTGATGACGAGTTCGGTAGCGTGGAAGTTTGGTCAACCGAATCTGAACACGATGAAGTGAGGAAGCCTTCTCATGGAAAGGCATGTGTGGCTAAAGAAGAAAGCAGTGGAGGAAGGTGTTTGATGGTGTCCGACGTATCTCAGATGAGGGGATACAACACTGATGGTGGGAGTAATGAACCGAAGGAGCAACGGGATATGTGCTTTACAGCAAAGCCGCTCAGCGTGCAGTTCAACGAGCTCGACGAAGTGATCAAGAAGGTACAATCCATCTTTGTCTCATTTAAAGTCCCACAAAGCTCATATGAAAAAGAACTAAAAAGTGTTAATTCAAGAATCTCTCATCTAGATAGTAGTTTAACTCAAAATCGAGTCACCAATTCTAACCTAACTGACCAATTAAGCAGGGTGTCTTCGAAGAGTGAGGAACGGCGCATGTGGATTGAACTAAAGGAGTCGGAATTAATCAAAACAAAAGATGAAAACATTTATTTACAGAGAGACAATTTAAAGTTGTTGAAACAGCGAAACGTTTTTTTGTTTAATTGCCAAACGTCTTTACACTAATATTACTCAGCTTCATTTGGATTGTGAAATAGGATAAAAGATTCATCGCATGATTTTACCCTTCCTTGAATTTAAGGAGGATGAAATTGATGCTGAAGCATATAATTGTGAGAGTGTTCTTTCATCTGAGGATGTTAATCCGACATACATGAATGGACTGGACAAAATAGAATCTTTCATTAAATCCAAGGACCATAAGGACATGCTTAAAAACCTTTTGGATGAAAATGATAAACTGAAATTGAGAACCGAAACCATACAAAAATTTGATTCTTTAAATGCCAACTTGAGCTCAGAAAATAAAATTGATGTTGAAAATGCATCTGAGCTTAATGAGGACGATAATATGAGTGAAATTTCTATAGAGGACACGGTTGACTGCTCATAATTTGTAAAAAGCGAACCCGAAAACCACAAGAATCTAATTTCAGAAAATTCAGTAGAGTTCGCTCGTTTGTCCCAACAAAAGTCCCCGATTCTTGCAGAGAAGGTCGTAGTATATCAAAAGGTTAGAACCACTCCAAATCAGGTATACAAGGTCACAGGCGTAACCGAACATCAGACTGCTGAACTCACAGCTATTGTAAACGAAGACAATGCTGATGGCTGCGATGAGTTCTTCTGGTCAGCTCCAATCAATAATGCTGATGAAACAGTAGCTTTGTCTGAAAGGACCTCATGGAAAAGCAAAGGGAGATACGTACCAGAACCCTTGAATAAACCTGATAACTTCGATGTGCCAAGCACAAGCGGTACGAAAGACATTCCTCAAGAAAAAGGAATTCCAGCAAAAGAAGTCACAACTTCAAGTGAAACTTCCTCTGTTCAGAGTGAACCAGCCATAGAAAAACCGAAACCGAAAGCTAATATCCATCATCAACCGAAGCAGATGAGAAATCAGAAACGTCAAAGGAATCAGAGATACAGGAAGAATCTCTCTGAAAGAAAACAGTTCTGGCAATCCCAGAATGCTTATTTCTCTCATCAAGACAAGAACCTAAAGTCTGAGAAAAATCCTATCGAATCGCAAGAGAGACACAACAATCGAAAGCAGAGGTTCGGTTCGGAGAAAAACATCAACCGAAAGCAGAGGTTCGGTTCAGAAAATGATTTCAACCAAAAGCAGAAGTTCGGTTCAGAGAACTACACCAACCGAAAGCAAAGGTTCGGTTCAGGAATCAAAAGAGATCAAAGCTCTAAGGTAAGTCCCACCAATGATCAAAAGCAAAAAGGTCACCTAGAGTCTCCAGCCAAGAAGTCATCTCAATATAAGCTCTCTCATTCTATCTCATCTAATTCTGCTAATTCTTCCAACTCTTCTTCACCTCATTCTAAATCCCATTCTGCTCTTTCTCAAAAATCTCAATCATCAGCAGAACAAAAGGGAAAACAGAAGGTTTCAGTGTCTGAACCAGAGTCAAAACCAAAAGAACCAAATCCTAATAAAATTAAAGTTTTTACCATCAAAAAGAAAGATGAAACAACTCTAATTAAACGAACATATTTTGTTGACATCTCTCTTACTATTCCTGTTCCTGTGAAAGGCTCACGAGGACCCAAGAAACTTTGGGTTCCTAAATCTACTTAATTTTTGCAGGTTATCAGTGACGAGCAGTTTGACGACGAATGGTACATTGATAGTGGCTGCTCACGTCACATGACAGAAAGGAAGGAAGAGCTAAGGGAATACAGGTCTCTTTCAAATGGTGGAAACATCAAATTTGGAAACAACTCCTTCGGCACCATAAAAGGATATGGAATGATTACTAACGGTGATTTCATGATAAGGAAGATTGCATACGTGGAAGGGCTACAACACAACCTCATCAGTGTATCTCAGCTTGTTGGAGGTACCGGTCTCAAAGTCTCGTTCGATGATGAGGGTTCTGAAATAATTGAGAAGAAGACGAAAAGAGTTATTCTCAAATCTGAACGCAAAGGTGAAATGTTTCCTCTAAACCTCAAACCCATCAAAGGAAACCCAGCTATCTGCTTGTTATCAAAAGCGCAATCTGACGAAAGCTGGTTGTGGCACCGAAGGCTCTCTCATCTTAACTTTAAGGACATCAACAAACTTGTCACTGGAGGTCACGTTCGAGGTCTTCCACTGCTCAAGTTCGATAGAGACCATCTGTGTGCTGCATGTGAAATGGGGAAGCAGAGTCGTCAAAGTCACCCATCTATAATAAACACTAAAGTTGTTGAACCACTTGAATTACTTCATATTGATTTGTGTGGTCCTTCATCTATCGAAAGCATCGGTGGTAGCAAGTATATTCTTGCTATTGTTGATGACTTTTCGCGTTTTACATGGGTGTTCTTTCTGAAGCTTAAATCTGAAGCGACTCCTAAGCTAAAGGTGTTCATCAAGCAGATTGAAGTACAGCTTAAAAAGGTCATTCGCAACATCAGGAGCGACAATGGTGTGGAATTCAAAAATAGAGAATTCGAAGAATTCCTGGCGGAAAAGGGAATTAGCCACAACTTCTCAGCTCCCTACACTCCTCAACAAAACGGGATTGTCGAAATACGAAACCGATCTTTGTGTGAAGCCGCCCGAACCATGCTAAGTTTCGCTTCCTTACATCTTTATTTTTGGGCTGATGCTATTTCTGCTGCTTGTTTTGCACAAAACAGGTCATATCTCAACAAGCGATTCTCGCTCACTCCTTATAAGATTCTCAACAACAGGAAGCCCAATGTGAAGTTTTTCCATGTGTTCGGTTCTAGGTGTTTCATTTTCAATTCCAAAGAACACCGAAACAAGTTCGATGTCAAAGCCGACGAAGGGATATTTCTGGGATATTCTCTCACTTCTAAGGTGTATAGGGTATTAAACAAGCGTTCGAGGAAAATCGAAGAAACTTACTACGTGACTTTTGATGATAGCTATGTCAAAAAGCTAAAGGCCAATGAAGACACAGCTGGGGAAATCTTTCCTCAAACTGGCCAAGTCACAGTCTCGATCGCTAATCTATTCGAGAAGTTCATGGAGCTCTTTGATGAACCAGAGAAAGCCACTCTATCAGAAGCAGGCGCAGCAGACAACAAGGTAGATCTCATGAAGCAAGTTGTTGAAGACGCTGCAAGAAGAATGAATGAAGGAGAATCAAGTTCTGCCGAACCTCCATCACATAATACTTCAGTCGAGGGGAGGATCAACCATCGTCAACTCAGCCGACCTCACAAGTTGAGGGGGAGCCAAGCACTTTGCCAACCGAAAGCACTTCAGCAACCGAAAAGTACCACACCATCCGAAGGTGCATCAACGCCTGAAAGCTCCACACGTCAAGAAACCTCTGAAGCTCAAAACATTCCTGAAAGCTCATCTATCGAGGGGGAGCATGCTGACATGTCTTACGACTATGAAAGCCAGTCCGAACCAGAAGAAATGATAAACGCTGAATTAGATCCAACCTTTGATCCAAACTACCCTCCTCTCACCAAATGGACCAGGGATCATACTATTTCTCAAGTTGTTGGTGATGTATCTGAAAAAGTTCTAACTCGATCACAACTCAAGGAAAAACAGACTTCCTTGTTTTCTAAAGTCGAATTTTGCATGTTTAACTCATTCGTATCAAAAGTTGAACCAAAGACAATTAATACTACTCTTGATCACTCCGATTGGGTTCAAGCTATGCAAGATGAACTGAACGAATTCGAGAGGAACAAAGTCTGGCGTCTTATTCCAAATCCTCTAGATGCCTCGGTTGTTGGTCTTAAATGGGTCTTTAGGAACAAAATGGACAAGGAAGGAAACGTAATTCGTAACAAAGCTCGTCTGGTCGTGAAAGGCTACTGTCAGGAGGAAGGGATTGATTATGAAGAAACGTTCGCTCCCGTAGCTAGGCTGGAATCTGTAAGAATATTTCTAGCCTATGCTGCCCACAAAAACTTTGAGGTTTACCAAATGGACGTCAAGTGTGCATTCCTCAATGGTGAACTCGAAGAAACTGTGTATGTGGAGCAACCTCATGGCTTTGTAAATGAAAGGTATCCTAATCATTGTTATATTTTGGATAAAGCCGTGTATGGACTGAAACAAGCTCCGAGAGCCTGGTATGAAACGCTGACTAAATTTTTAAAGATGTCCAAATTCAAGCAAGGTTCGGTTGACCCAACCTTCTTTCGCAAGAAGGAAGGTAACCACCTTATGATCGTTCAAATTTATGTCGATGATATCATCTTTGGCTCCACGAATCCTAGCCTAACAGCTGAATTCAGAAAGCTGATGGAGACTAAATTTGAAATGAGCTCAATGGGTCCTATTAACTTTTTCCTTGGTTTAAATATTAGACAGGGACCCGAAGGCATCTTTATCAATCAAGAAGCTTACACGAAGACTCTCCTAGCAAAGTTTGGCATGATGGGAGATTCCAAAGTCAAAGTTCCAATGGCGTTCGGCACCAAGCTCACCCCATCCCTGGACAAACCGGCTGTTGATATTACGCTTTATCGACAGATGATAGGCTCACTAATGTATCTCACTGCTAGCAGGCCTGACATAATGTTTTCTGTTTTCTACTGTGCTCGATTTCAGGCAAATCCACACGAACCTCACATGCTTGCAGTGAAGAACATTCTACGCTATCTCAAGCGAACCACCTCTCTAGGTCTATGGTATCCTTCCAACTCAGGCTTCTTCGTTCAAGCCTATTCAGATGCGGACCTTGGAGGTTGTGGACTCGACAAAAAAAGCACAACTGGTGGCTGCCAATTCCTTGACGGGAAGTTGGTTAGCTGGCAGTCAAAGAAACAAACGTGTGTGTCTTTGTCCACTGCAGAAGCTGAATACATTGCAGCTGCATCCTGCACCTCTCAAGTGATTTGGATCCGGAGTCAACTCAGAGACTATGGACTCAATATGAAAAAGATCCCACTATATTGCGACTCTGAAAGTGCAATTAGGATCTGTCATAACCCAGTGCAACACTCCAAAACCAAACACATAGCACTGAGGTATCACTTCATCAAAGATCATGTGGAAGATGGAAATGTTGAAGTACACTTTGTTAGAACCATTGATCAACTGGCTGATGTCTTTACCAAAGCTCTTCCCGAAGCCTCATTCAACAAAATTCTACAAGGGCTAGGTATGATGGAATCAGAATCAGTACCACAAACTACCTCTCAATCTCAAACGTAAGAAGCGAAATTGACCGAACGTTCGGGTTCGGTTGCATCATCTGCACTCACTCATCATTTCAAAGCTAGTTTTCTTGGTTGTAAATTTCTTGTACAAAGTTGTTTATCTATTCGTCTAAAGTATTACCTACTTGAATGTCAAAATTCCTTGGTTTCTAAAAATTTTTCAAAACCGAAACCTACCGAAGGTTCGGGTTCGGTTTTTCAAAATTTTTCAAAACCGAAACCTACCGAACGCTCGGGTTCGGTTCCTAATTTTTTTTTAACTCCTTTTAATTTCTTTCTGAATCTTATTTTTTTATTTTTTTATTTTTAATTTTTTTTATATATATCCAAAATTCCAAAAATATTTTGTTCTTTATTTACTTTTTAGTCTTTCATCTTATATGAGTGTTCGTTCGATTATGGGAAAATTTTTTTAATAAATTACTTCAGTGTCCCTAGAAGCATGCTGCTGTATGCGACCAAAGTCTCATCAGATTTTGAATAACAGCCTTAATGACTTGGTATACACAAACCTTGTCTTCCCAATTAGGCTATCACATTTATTCTAATCAAGAGCTACCTAACTCTCTTCTCACATGAGATAAGAGTTTTCTGCTTGGTCCTTCGTTTATAGCAGGGGTAATTTGATTTCTCACTCCATCTCCAATACTTTCTCCATTACATTCGTTTCATCAATGTAACCCTTGAGACTCTCAGAAATTACCACTGAGGTTTATGGTTACTCAAAATCTGTGTTTATGATCTTAGTTTCGTGCCACTACGAGCTGAGTGAAACCCAAAATTCAATACCAAATCTGAATTGACGGTGAACAATTAATTTGATCAAGTTTTCACTAATGAATTGACGGTCGTATCCTCATGAAATCTCAAGTTTTTTTTTTTGTGTGATTCCTATGAAATTGTTACACACCATAACATTTCTTCCCTTGGGATCCAGTTTTAATTTTTTTTGTTAAGATTTCTATTTACCAGTCACTTTAACATTATTTCATGCCTACTTGTTCAATAGACTACACCGGTCTCACAAGTACTTTGTTCACTTTCTATCTTATTTCAAGATTAGAACAGTTGAATCAAAGCTAAAGCCACCCTAAGAAGCCTAATTAAAAGAAGCCTTTCAACACTTCTTAATAAGTGTTTGATCGTTATTCAACGGGAAACCACACAAACACTTTAAGGTCTCTCTTGACTTTGAAGGAAGAGATTCGTGCCCGGGATCATTTGTTTCGTGTCATTATTGACATCACATTTATTCCTAAAAAGATTTGCTTTATTTCTTTTCTTTTTACACCCTTAGCACGAAAATCTATGATTTTCCCAATTCTGGTACTAATAATTACAGGCTGTTTTACTGAATTGGTGGTTAATTAAAATACGTGGTCAAAATTAATCCACGTGGGCGTATCATTCAAAAGATGTCGTTACAAGGATAAGATGAAGGGTTGCTGACTCAGGCGGGAGTCTAATGGATTGAATTTCAAACGGCGGTAAATCGGGGACGCATGCGAAATTGAAACGTCCATTCTTTAACTGACACTGTGGACGCGTGTGCGAATTTGAATCGATTCCAATCTAACACATAAAGGCGCGTGTGGATTTGAAACGGTTTCTTCAGAAATGGCGCTTGTTAGGCGGCGTGTTACAAGGAATCTGACATTCTCTCTCATGGTGATCATCGCATTCCTTAACTGTCACGCATCAGTCATATTCCGGAGAAAACCTTTCGTATTTCGATAGAAGATTTGAACAGATTTTTCTCTCTCCTGCAAACAACTATAAAAGGCGACCTCATCTCCCTTTTACCTCTTTACCGCATCCAAATTTCCAAGAGAGCAAAAATTCCCTGAAAACCTAACTGTTCATCATCTTCTTCCCCACTTCAACAATGGCAGAATCATCGTCAGTTCACGCTACTTCCCACATCCTTCCCATTCGCCCTCAACAGTGTTTGGTGATCGATTTAACCCCTCAGGCGTACGATTCCTACATGTTCCCGATTATCGAGTGCCTGAAGTATTCCCCTATCGCTCCTGCACTTTCACGGGTGGAAACAGTGCCCATGGTGATATTATCGCAAATCTATGCAACTGCACATTATGACAAAGCAGTCGATAGAATCTTCTTCGAGGTTGCTGATCACAAAGCCTCGATTTCCAGGCAACGATTTGGCTCATTGCTTGGGTTTGCTGCTGACCCTTTAAGGGTTAATCCGGAGACAATTCCGTTGGGCCATCTCTACAATATGTTTTATAATATGGGGTACACGGAGGTGCTCACCTCCGTCGCGAAGTTCAAAAAGTCATGTTTGCCGCCACAGTGGAACGATATGTTCACTGTCCTCTTCAAGGGTCTTTCAGAACGGAGCTCAGGTTCAGACGGCTCTAGTCGGCTCTTTCTCTCTATCATGTACGGGGTTTACAACGGAGTCAATCTTGATTATGGGTTGGTTCTCTGGCAACAACTCATCCAGAGTTTATCCTCCTCTTCACGACATTCTGAGGTGTCGTATGCCAGGTTCTGAACCATCATTACTAAATGGGCGATGGATAAGCACGATATTCCCACTGCTGCCGGTGCATCGATGTCTTCGATTGGTACATTCCATACCACGAAAATTATCGTCTCAGATGCATCAAGGTTCTCTTTCATTGGCTCCATCCCGGAGACCATGTACGGTGATGTTCCAGGTGACAGCAGGATCATCCGGACTATCAAGGAGTTCAAGCAGTCTGGACCGAGGGAGCTCACATAGGAGATGCTCAAGTCTATACATGATGCCGATAAGCCTGTTTCAAGAGGCAAAAAGGCAGAAAAAGGAAAGCAAGTGGCGAAAGGGGCTAAAGGCCCTTCTCCCAAAAAGAGGAAGGCTACTAAACCTGCTCAGTCCCCGCAGCAGATGAGGCAAAAGACAAAACCAAAGCGAAAGCTCATTATCGCTTCCTCTTCTGACGAGTCGGAGGGTGAGAGTTCGGATTCGGACAGCTCTCAAAGAGGCAACACCCCTCCAAGAGGCAACACACCACCCAGATCACCTACTCCTGACATGGAAATCCATAACTCACCAATCCCCTCTCCTACTCAAACAATTCCCACTTCCATTCCCACCATAATCCCCACTACCGACATTCCTAAAACCTCTTTCCCTATACCACCACCCATTTTCACCGATGCAACAACTGCTACTGCAAAGGTTACAACCAACGTATCTGATACGGGGGTTCATACCGATGCAACCGAACCACCACCAGTAACCGAATCCATACACACAACCGAAACCCAACAACCACCCGAACCTACTCCCACTCAAACACCAACCGAACCTACTCCCACTCAAACACCAACCGAACCTACCCCTCCTCAAACTCAACCTGAACCCACTCACACCACTACACCACCAGCTTCACCACCACCTCCATCTCCCGGTCATGCCTCTGACGGAGATAACCCTTTCCTTGGCGGGGAGAACATGCAATTTGATTCGGTCTATTTCAGTCCGTTTCAGGTACAAAGCGACGATGATGAGGAAGCTCCAGTAATGAAGAAACATCTTAAGGAGCTGCATGAGAAGGTTGACCTGCTTATTGCTTCATCCTCCAATTCTCAATCCTCTCTCTCTGAAGCTGCTCTTCAGAAGATCGTCGATGCCTTTTCCCGGGCTCAGCAAGCTTCAGTCGCTTCAGCCACTGCCGCCATTGACGCCTCGACGAAAGCATGTGAGGCAGCGACCGAAAAAGTCGATAAACTATTCTCTGACGTATCTTCCCTGTTCAAGTCCTTACAGGAGAGCGCCGATGCCACAAAGACAATATTGGAACCAATCGTTCAACAATTGGCCACGTTCGTCTCCACGGAGTTGAAGTCGTTCGCTACCCTTCGCCAATCACTTAGTGATGACAACTCGGCCCTTCGTGCCTCCATTGACGAGCGCCTCTCTAAACTCCAAGAGGATCTCGCTGCAGAAAACTCATTGATGGACGCCCTTGCAAGCAAAACCACCGCCCTCAAGGTCAAGAGCGCTCAGCTTTCCAACTCTCAGCAACAACTTGACGCTCTACGATCCGAACGGGAGGTCATCAAGACATGTGTTTCGGATGTACACTCTGCTATATCCAACATCCTGGAAGCACACAATCCGATTCTCAACCACTCTGTGAGGCAAACCCTTGCAGAAAAACTTGCTCCTGCCCTGGACCTGCTCAGTAAAATAGAAGGGTTACCTAGTTTCGTGTCCACTCCGAAACAAGGGGGAGAAGTGAAGTCCGGATCGAAACGACCTCCTTCCTCAAAAGCTGCTCACACAACCGAACCTCCTCCTACTGGTCAAACTTCAGGTTCGGGTGTGAAGGATAAAGGAAAGAAGATAGCTGAGGAAGAAGATGAAGATGATCAAGAAACCATTGCTGACTTGCTGAAATGCAAAAATAGTCGCAATGTTGATAATGACAACATTCGTGTGGCGCGAGAAGCTGAAGATGCTGAACGCAGACAAAAAGAAGCCCACGATCTCCTCGGGAGCAGGAAGACTCTTTTCCCTGCTTGGAATCGAGAGAGAATGATTAAGGAGGCTATCGATACTCCGAGCATCCTATGGCTCGAACCAGTGATCTCCTTCGACTGCTACAACTCTGTCGACTCGCAATTCGACATTCCCTTAACCCGAAAGGCGTTCATCTTTCACGCCTTCTCCTGCGTTGCCGAAGTCCCTCATCCTCATCCGGAGGTTGATCGGGAATTAATCGAGTTCTATCTGAAGGCCGCTCAACCACAATATCAAACATGGAGCGCTCAGAAGATAGTCAACGTTCGGGTTTTGAAGCCATATACCGAAGGTAGATTCATCAACGTTCGGTTCAGGGTGATCCGAGGGTCTGCAAGAACCGAACATCTCATATCTTTAGCAGATCTACCGAACCTCAACCCCCATGACTGGATTGTTTTGCACAACATCCTCTTGACGAATGAAGCCGAATATGGTGTGATCATAGACCATCTCAAAAGGATGTTAGTATGCTATATCATGGAGGTAGCACTGATGGATCAGGAGATTGCCACTCTCTTCAAGAAGAAACCGAAGATATCTCATGTTGGCTCGGCCAGTGATCTGAACCAGATGAAGATGGGAAAGATTGACCCAAGGCGTAATTCAGTCATGTTCACTAGGGCTGAAGGACAGAAATGTCTCTTTGCCTTAGCGGATAAACATCTTTATACCACTGCTTGTCTTGAGCATGTGCTGGGGATCATCCATCGGTGTAAAGAGAATGCAGCGGATGATATCAAATACTTCAACGATATGATTCAGTGGTACATCCGATTCAGACAGACGATCCTTGCTCTTATCTCTCGTCTGTTTCAGACTGTAAAGAAGAAGGTTCCTGCTGCTGCTGGCCCAAGCAAGAAGTAATGATCTCGCTCCAATTGACGCAAAGGGGGAGATTGTTGGGTAGCATAGGAATTATTTTGTATTGCGTCATTGGGCTCGGTTTATAGTCCAGTTTTGCACTCCGGTTTAGGCCTGTCTAACATGAGCTTGTAGGGTTTACTATATAACAATGTGCTTGCATGCATATTAGGTTAACGATCTAGAATACGATTTACAGAATTCCGATAGCTTTGCAGATTTCTTTATCGTTCTTGTAAACCTTTAATCCTCTACAGTTGTAGTTCTTCATTGAGCTCTTCTGAGGATTGTTTATAATCATTCGACATTGTTCGATTTATTCTTGAGTTGTTTACTGTTTTCATGTTCTTGCTGTTTACTCTTTATTTTACCTGTTTAAGATCTAATCGATCTTCAAGTTAGTTTTTAATTTATCAATTACATTGTGATGTAGATCAATTGAACATGATTCCATTGATACTCATTTCACAATCCCAAATCCTTATTGTAAATGTGAGAATCCCCGATTCCTATCATTTACCAAAAAATCTGTTGGATTTTAAACTTTTATGCAACGTTCCTCTTGTAATGATTATGCACAAAGTCACCAAAACCTTGTCACCAGTCATTATAGAGTATTCCAAAGAAGGTCAACCTCTATGGAACGGAAGTCTCATATTCAAAGTACATTGCTTTGAACATCCTTCTTGAATTAAGGTTTTCTAATCTTACATAGATTGAATAACTTCCACCCATGGAGACATTTCCATAGTCCCATTTTGACTATCACTTCCGAAAAAGAGTTACTTCTTTTTAGAATATGTCAATATGGTCCTTTTCGACAACTTACATCATACTTCCAACTTTCCCTGAGCAACCAATCTTTGGCGAACCTCAGATTGTCTTCGACAATTGCTTAATCACTTTAGTCATATCCAGTTCTAGACTTTTCCCTTCTCAATTCCTTAAGCATTTGGAAAATTTAGAAAAGATGAATATTATAGCACATGCAATCGATCCTATATCCGAAGCATATGGGACACGATTCATGATGTTTGACATAAAGACATGATACTAGACAAGTCTTTTGCTACAATATTTTTTATTTGCCATATTTTCAAATTTTAACTATGAAGAGAGATGTCGTAATCATAATTGAATTTTGAAAACACAATATATATAGAATTTCTTCAATTTGAACCATTCCAACATAAAATTCATATATATATTCTTGACTAAAGATGATTAAAATCTCAATCTAAGCTTTAGAATTGAAATGAAGTATAATTGCCTCTCCCTTAATTATAGCAAAACAACTTTTCAACCCCTGCAACTTCATGAATTTAAACTTTGTTTTCTATAATTAACATTGCTAACTTGCAACACTAAACGTAATGATCATGCTCCCACTAACATGATGATTATCAGCATAACACTTATACTCCCACTAGCTCTGACATATTTCTAGAAATCTGTTGGACTTCTGAAATTTAGATTCATACACCCTTTCTTAGATAGCTCACATGTGTGTCTAAACAATTTTCAGGACTATGAAAAGGGATGCCGTAATCATAGTCTCAATTGCTTAGGCATTTGCCATTCCTCACAAGTCCATGTTAGTGTGCCGGTTAACCACACGCGCTCCACTAACGACTTTTGAAAATGCAAATAACACAATTGATATCTACGTAAAATCTACTGAGTGAAAGCGTTTCCTCACCATCATTTTCATGAATCGGAGAGAAACCTTATGATACTTAGATTTTGTAGTGTATGAGTTCCTATCCATGTGAATTTGTCAAAACCATAATCACAAGATAAGGTTAGTGAAAAATTCAGCCTTACATGGATTAAACTTGTTCAATCTTAGTTTCTTGTCACCTTGGTAGCACAAGGCCCACCAATGCTTCCAAGTTGAACTCTGATAACTCACATGCAAATTCAACTTATTTGAAGTAGGTACAGAAATAAGAATTATGTCAACACGATAGGTTGCAAACCTTAAGTCGTGTGCTAGTGATAAATTACAGGTTTTAC
Organism: Lactuca sativa; assembly: GCF_002870075.4. NCBI lineage: Eukaryota > Viridiplantae > Streptophyta > Magnoliopsida > Asterales > Asteraceae > Lactuca > Lactuca sativa. The sequence continues at coordinate 309,064,125 of NC_056630.2, read as the reverse complement.
TCTTGATTAAATCTTGAAACTCTTTCAGGATCTTTAAGGCTCCCACTGTCCCCTTGATGTATAAGTTTCCCCAGTCAAGAACCATTCCTTGACAAAACAAATATTCAAGGGACAATGCGGATTCTTATCAAGACTAACACTTCACACAATTGGTCTTAGTTGGTCTTTGTCTCATCCAAGACATCACAACTTACTAATCTCAAATGTACAAGAGTAGAAAACATTTTACTCTTACATTTGACTAGTGTTAATAAATCTTCCTTTATGTCACTCAAAGTTACAATCTTGGAGTATGACTCTAAGAATTGTTTTGGAACGAAGTATGACTCATATTTCTTGATTTTAACCAATCCAATAATTCATGACCTCTCTTCTTAGCCATAACAATGCACTAAGACGTCCTTAGAGTATGAATTTGTGATATGGTTTCATAATCATTAAGATGATCATGAAATACGATACTAAAGTACTCTCCCATCCTTTCAGATTTGAGAAACTTTTATCTTTCTGCCTAATTTGATTCTTCTCATTTGTTTTGTCATACATTGTAACCTTTCCAATGTTACAGAATTATACTTAATCTTATAAGTATAATCATATTTACTAATCTTCAGTAAATCGTGACAAATCAATCTTTGTGGTGGACCTTGACCAACGCACACCCAGTGTACCTAATTCCTTAGTCCTTCAATTGACTCACATATACATGTGATCAAATAATTAGTCTTAATTTTCAAAGATGAAAATTCTCATTCATCATACAATACAACTTGTATGATTCCAAGTTTCTGTCCAATTGAAACTTGGGTGATGAAAAACTTTCTTCATTTGGTAAATTCAGACACTACCACAAATGAAGGAATCAAATCCACTTTCCAATATTGCTATTACTGGAAACATATAAGCAACAATTTTCCACAGATGCCATTGTAAGGATATTTTTAAAATAAATAAAATTAAAACCCTTTTTTTCTTTTATTTTAAAACTTTGCGGGAAAACTTATCCTTACAATCCACATGAAAATCTTGTTGTTATCTATTCATAAGCAATATATTATAACTCTTAAGCAACAGCTCAAAATTCTGATTGCCGAACCATGCGATCGAAACCGACCTTCGCAATCAGAATCAACATATACTTACTTTAAGCTTCCTATTTGATTCTTAAAACATCAGCATGTGACCCATTCACATTATGTAATAATAATCTCCAAATAGGAACTTAACAGAGTTAGATAGTGGACTTTACCCGAAGTAGAGTCAAACCTCTTGACTTGATCAACCTTATGACCTTTCAGGTGAATAGGGCAGCTTTGCAACCAATGCCCCTTCCTTTGGCAACAAAACACATGGACCCTTTGGTAATGGCGCATGAGACTATCTCAGACTTAGCCTTTCTCTTTACCATTTGGTCAACTGAGTTGACTATGGCCGATCCCTTTCCATTAGGAAGAGAAATCTTGTTCTAGATATCCAATGCTACCATTGTCAATGTCCATGTAGACTTGGGAAGTTGTTCTTTTAATCAAATTTTCTTTACTGGTGTTCCGAATCATTGCTGATTCCACAACACCAAGCAAAAAGATAACATCATTAAGGGTCATGTTATAGTCTGCCTCATAGTAGTCTCAAAGAGACTCACTATGTTACTAAGAAAGTGATTGAACATCCAACTTTCTTGAGACTTTGACACCCAACTCTCTCGGCTTGTCAATATGTGACTTTATCTCCAAGATGTGAGCACACATAGACTATGCTTGCCAATAGGGATTGAGTGACTTTAAACTTTTCAAGAACTTGTGGGTGAGGGAGAATAATTGGAGGAGGTGGAGGAAGTGAAGCATGATGTTGAGGGACACCATCTTCAAGAGATTTGGGAAGATCATAGTTGTCTGAACCAGACATCTATAATGGGAGAAAATCAAGTTAGTTTATTCAAAGTCCTTAATATAACACCCAATATGAAATATTAAGGCTAGGACCCAACACAATATTTTATAAGTTGGAAGTGGGATGCCGTAATCCAAGCTATAAAATATTTGAAGGTAGGCGAATGACGATTCACCAATTTCCACCATGAAAAACAAAATAATTTATTAGGTTTTAATTGGATTTGAAATTCCTAGATCTTTTGAGATTCATTGAACTTTTCAATAGCATGTTTCAATCTCGAGTGTGCCCTCTCAAATTTTGTGACTGGGATGCCGAGGATCACAAAATAAGGTGTGAATAACCATACCAATTCACTTGGTACCCTTAATATTATCACCCAATCAATGTGCTGGTTAACCACACACGCTCCATTGATCTATGACAAACATTAAGTCACCCTTCTTGATCCTTACTAGTCCAAGTTAGTGTGCCGGTGAACCACACATGCTCCACCAACGACTTGGTAAGGTACAAAGTGTGAATTCCATGGGCTAGCACCAAATTCACATTTTTCCTAAAGTAACTAAGATTGGGAATTAAATAAAAAATATTTAGTTACTTTATAATAATCATTATACTTTTAATGAGGATTTAAAGTCATTGTCCTACCCGTTCGGCTAACGACCCTCCACCGATCAAGCAAGTGGTGGGTGAGAGTGGACACCCATTAAGCTGCCATTTTATAGGCAACAACCTTATACCCACCTTATAGACCGGCTTCGTAAATGAGGCCTACTAACGGTAAAACGACTTGTTCTTATACATATATATAATAATTAACCATTAATGTTATAAATAGTATAAGGGTTGAATTGTAACTTTTAAAACTTCTAGGGTATGGAATTAAAGTTTGTGTGAGACTTTACAAATTCCAAAACTTGAGGGCAAGTTTTGAACAATTCATAAACTTTTGGATATTCATAACTTATGAGTTTTAATTAAGTTTTTAAAACTTTTAATGAAGAGTCTCTTGGAAATCCATAACTTGAGGACAAGTTATGATGTCCATAAAAGCATTTATTAGAAAAACTCTGCAAAAGAATGTAACCTACAACTTCTTAAAAACATATAAAAGAAAAACTCTTGGAATTCCATAACTTGAGGACAAATTAAGAATTCTATTAAAACACATTAAGATCAAGAATTAACTAACAAACAATTTGCAAATAATTCCTATGATCTAACAAAACTCATATGAACATGAACATCCACATCAACAATTTCAAGAATCATATGAACACATATAAACTTAGAAATTTTGATTATAACTTTGAAATTGGTCCACCATCATCATTACCACATCAAAAACAGGTTTTATGAGTCCAAAACAGTTTAAGGTAATGATTCTAGACCAATTCCAGCACCAAAACTCGAAGATATGCTGTCTGGGGGTCCAACTCGTCGAGTGCATGAACCAACTCGCCGAGTTGGATGAATTGTGTCTTGGACTCGTCGAGTCCCTTCATGGGCTCGGCGAGTCTGCTGTGCAGACAGCACATAAACTTCGATTTTTAGCAATTTGCATCAAGTATTCAAGAAAACAAAAGTTGGCTCTGATACCACTATTGGGTTTTGAGCAATCTAACACTTCCTAAGTGTGCATGCAACCCTAATAAACCTTGGATCTATGTTTGTCTAAATACATGCAAAATAATAATTTTCCAAGGTTCATAACCTATCTAACATGGAATGGGGAACATTTAAACATAAAAGAGTTAGATGAGATTACATACCTTTTTGATGAGATTGATTCTTTGGAGTTTGAGAGCCAAGCACCAATAATGTGAATGCCTCAAATGGAATCACAAATCACCACAAACACTTGGAAACTTTGAGAGAGTGTACACACACTTATATTTTCGTCCACACACAAGCACACACACTAGTGGCTATTTCATGCAACATAAGCATGCTTATATAGTGTACATGGTTAGGGTGAAACCCTAATAACCCATGACCTTTCCTTTTCCAAGGATCCATGGGTTAAAAGCTCCATGGATCATCCATGGACTTCCATATAAGCCTATCCCATTAACAAATGAGTGTTAGCCCACACTATATAAAACCAATAGCCCACAATCTAATTAGTCTTCCTTTTAATCTCTAAATTAATTCATAATTAATTTAAGACTAAGACTAATTAAATAACATGACTTCATATTAATATATTATAACTTATAATATATTAATAAACATATGTGTATAACTCTCATAAAATTATCCATAAATAGTTCGGGTGAAGTGCAACCCAAATGGACCATGCTGGGTCGGGTCAAGTATATACCAAATAAGTTATGGACTTAGAAACCTTATCCAACAATTTTCAGGAGGAGTAGTGAGTGCGCCCGCTCCGGCTACCTTGAGGATCACTGTTGGGCGAGAGGGTAGGGTAGGAGCCCCAACGGAGAGGATCCGGGATTTGCAGTGTTCATTAGGGGAGGTCAAGACTCCAGCAGGCGATGTTGCGGGTATGTATATTTTGCTTTCTTTCAATTTTATCTAAATTTTGTTAATTGGAAACTTGAATTGGTTTGCGTAATTGTATTTTTGGTTTTTTCTTTGCTTACGTTTGGGTTATATCTTCATGTAATGTCATATGCCATTTGCATACCATGAATTATTAGTGGTTAGTGAAGGGTTGTTTCTGTTGGATTTGGTGTATAAGCCCATAACTATAATTGGGATGTACTTGACCCGATTGTAGCATTGTCCTTTTGGGTTGCCTTCACCAGTGGAATTTGATAGGATGGACTTTTGAGAATAAGGTTATTTATGAATTATTAATATATTACAAGTATAATATATTAATATGAAATCATATTATTTAATTAGTATTAATCAAGAATTAATTTGGGATTAATTTTGTGATCAAAAGAGACTAATTAAATATATGGGGATTGATTGTGTAGATCAATGATTCTTATAGTGTGGGCTACTGATCCATGGTTATTTGGGTGCGCTAAACCAACATGAATAGTCCATGGAGGTTAATCCATAGACCCTAAGTATAGTGAAAGGTCATTAGGGTTTACAAGGTGTAACCCTAGCATTTCCCACACTATAAAAGCACACCCTCATGACCAAAATTAGTTACACATGTTGCCACAACATTCTTGGAGAGTGTGTATTGATTTTGTGCTAAGTAACATATTCTCTCAAGCATCCTCTTGCATATTGGTGTTTGTGAACCATTAGAGGCATCACACTTGAGGTGCTCAAGCTTTCAAAGGTCAAGAACTACAAGTCCTTCTAATAGGTAAGTCATCTAACTAGTTGTATCATTCAATTGTTCAATTGTATGCTAGTTAGGGAGAATGATTTGGAAAATTCAAAATGCATGTATAACTAGAGAAAATATAGATCCAAAGCATTTAGGCTTACATGTGCACCATATGAGTGTTATAGTGCTCAAAACCCAATAGTGGTATCAGTGCCTAGGATTATTTTCTATTATACTTGATGCTTATTGGTTTTCAAAGTTGACAAAAAATCAATTTTCTGCCTTCTTACTGGTGAACTCGCCAAGTCCACTGGCCGAATCAACGAAACCACCCAGTAATATATCAACTCGATGAGTCTAATTCATGTACTCACCGAGTTGGTGCTCCTATTTGCAGAATTTCGAGTTTTTGGCCAGAATTAGATTAGGATCATTACCCCAAACTATTTTTTTGAACCATGAAATTTGTTTTGATATGGTAATGATCATGGTTATCCAATTAAAAGATAATTGTCATAATTTCAAGATTTGTATTAGTTTATATGATTAGGCTAGTTTCTGGAAGATTGTTAATATGAATTATCTTGTTCTGATGAGTTTAACTAGATTATGGATGAATTATTAGATTATTGTGTTAATTAAAATAATGATTTAAATGCCTTTAATGAACTCCATAACTTTTCCTCAAGTTAGGAAAATGAAAAGTATCATACATTAAAATAACATTAAACTCATAACTTATGGAAATCAAAGGACAATTTTCAAATATTAAGATAATACGTTAATTATTTGTATTATTTGATATGAATTGCCTTGCTATATGAGTTAAATTAGATCAATAGAATATTATATCATAATTTTCCTTGTTAGAATTGATCTAAATGTTTTTAATGGGTTCTATAGCTTGTCCTCAAGTTATGGAACATGAAAAGTCTTATCATAAATGTTTTAATGAACTCCATAACTTGTCCTTAAGTTATGGAAAATCAAGAGACTTTTCATAAAACCAACATTAACTCATCAGTTATAGAATTGAAAAGTTTTCACAAGTTTCAAAACATGCCCTCAAGTTTTGGAATTTTTAAAGCCTCACCAATGAAACTTTAATTCCAAACCCTAGAGTTTTAAAAGTTAAAATTCAACCCTTATACTATTATTATATTAAAAGTTTAATATATATATATATATATATATATATATATATATATATATATATATAAGACAAGGTAGTCTTACCGTTAGTAGGCCTCATCCACGAAGCCGGTCTATAAGGGGGTATAAGGTTACTGCCTATAAAATGGTGGTTTAATGGTTGTCCACTCTCACCCACCACTTCCTCGACTGGTGGAGGGTCGTTAGTCGAACGGGTAGGATAGGAAATTAATTCTCCCTCATTAAAAGTATAATGATAAAAATAAATAAAGTAACTAACTTTTATTAAATTCTCAATCTTAGTTACTTTAGGAAAATGGAAGCATGATGCTAATCCATGAAATTGCACTTTGCACCTTGTTAAGTCTTTAGTGGAGCGTGTATGGTTAACCGACACACTAATCTGGGACTGACAATTTGTGGCAAAGGGTAGCTTGAAGATAATCATAGATCAATAGAGCGTGTGTGGTTAACTAACACATTGATTAGGTGATCTATAACATTGTGTCACACCCCGAAAACCAAAGGCGGAAACATTTCCGGGGTTGACTCCACGTTGAGTATCAAATCCGATGCACATAGTAAAGCAGTAATCACAAAACATTACATTATATAATATTGTTTACGTCTATTTGAAAGTAAAGTTGTACAAGTATTTTACATATGTAATATAAACAAAAGTAAAGACGAGTCTTCGGGACGCTCCGTCTTCTTCAAAAGGTTGCGGTGTACCTGTCTAATGTAGACCTAAGAATACAAGCAGTTTGAAAATCAGCATAAAGCTGGTGAGTTCATAAGCAGTTTAGTTTTGAAAAGAACGAGTTCCTTTACTATCTGGAAAATTTGTTGATCAAGAAAATCCCATATTTTCTTATGAAAACAGTTTAGTTATCTTTTGTTACAATTTTGAAAACAGTTGGTTATGTCGTTCCAGGAAAATCCCATATTTTCCTTATAGTTTTAGTTATTTGTTTGTTACTTTATCCGTTTATGTGTTGTTGTACTACCTAGGAAAATCCCATATTTTCCTTACAGTTTTAGTTATTCGTTTGTTACTTTATCCGTTTATGTGTTGTTGTGCTACCCAGGAAAATCCCATATTTTCCTATGTGTTGAGTTGTCTATTTGTATCTAGGTTCGTTACTGGTTGTTATGTTATCCCAGGAAAATCCCATATTTTCCTATGTGTGGTGGTTGATTCTTAGGTCTGATTTCGTAGTACTAGTAATTACCATGTGAGTAGTATTAGTTATGTGTTCTAAACCCTTAGTTATTCTAAATTCGAATGACTATTATCTACTAGCTTAGTTGTATTTTCGAATACTTAGAATCACACAAAAGCGTACATTACTGTATTTTCGAAGTTCTGCTGAGTTCCAAAAGAGTATATTAGTTGTGTATTCGAAGCTCTGTCGACATTCTGAGGCGGATATATTTGAAACTCAGTAGAGGTCCATAGGCGTATTTTCGTATTAGATTCGAAACTCTGGTGACACTCAAGGAGTACGCTAACTGTATTTTCGAAGTCTTAGTGTCAACCAAATGCATCATTTCGCATTCGTAGTCGTATTCACATTCGTAGTCGTATTCGTATTCGTAGTCGTATTCGTACTCGTATTCGTATTCGTATTCGTAATTCATATTCGTATTTGTATTCGTATTCGTATTCGTAATTCGTATTTGTAGTCATATTCGTATTCGTAATTCGTATTCGTATTCGTATTCGTATTCGTATTCGTATTCGTAATTCGTATTCGTATTCGTATTCGTATTCGTATTCGTATTCGTATTCGTATTCGTATTCATATTCGTATTCGTATTTGTAATTCGTATTCGTATTCGTATTCGTATTCGTAATTCGTATTCGTATTCGTATTCGTAGTCATATTCGTATTCGTAATTCGTATTTATAGTCATATTCGTATTCGTAATTCGTATTCGTAATTCGTATTCGTATTCGTATTCGTATTTGTATTCGTATTCATATTCGTATTCGTAATTCGTATTCGTATTCGTATTCGTAATTCGTATTCGTAGTCATATTCGTATTCGTAATTCGTATTCGTATTCGTATTCGTATTCGTAATTCGTATTCGTATTCGTATTCGTACTAGATTACATTCGTATTGATCTTAAATATGATTAGTATGATTTCATATTCAAAGAGAATATAGTTATAACACTCTTAAAAGAAATCTATATTTAACCTGCAATTCGAAACGTCAGTTATCACAAATCTTTGGAAATCAAAACATTTAGTAAGTAAAACCATTGAGTTGAAAATCAGTTTAAGTACAAAATACACTTGTACTTTTGCTTGTATTCCCCCCTGAAAACATTGAAAAACCATTGAAAACACGGAAAAAGGGTAGGGGTATAAACTCACCGGACTCGGAAATGCGACGAATTCGGACACTAAACGTCGGTTCGGGGCCTGATTACTCGCGATGTCCCTATGTAAAATGAAATAATGTCCATATATATCTAATTAGATTTACAATCACTAATTATATGGAACATTATACTCCAATGAGATTATACACCTCAAAACGAGTGTTTGGAGTGACCCGGGTGACATCTACGGACGTGTAATGGCACGACGGACTTGGGATTTGAGTTTACTCTCCAAGGGTAAACATTTTAAGGAGTTTACATCCATAAAACACATACATACATGAGTTCACGGCCGTGAACTCATGTTGGTGTGATTTTGAGTACTTAATGGCTTGTTTGGACTTAGGAAATGTTGGAATGGACTACTTAAAATGCCTTGGATTAAATTAAGGGGACGTATACCATGTTTAAGGGAGTTCACGGCTGTAAACTTGGAGTTTACGGCCGTAAAATCTCCCATGGTCATGAGTAATTGATTTAAGGCACTTAGGACAATCACATGTGATTCTAGTTAATTTTCCAAGCCTTGTTATGATTTAATGGCATCATTTAACACATATTTGGGAGTTTACGGCCTAAGGGCATGATCTATGGCCGTAAACTCTTATATGTTGCATTTTGATATGTTTAAGACCTCCAAACTATTTTTAGATGGTTCTAGGATTTACCACAAGGCTATTGGTTAAGTTTGAAGGCATTTGGACATGTGAAAAGGAGTTTACTCTCCATTTTTGATGGGTTTACGGCCCAAGCATGAACCTTGGCCGTAAACTCCTATTTACACCTCAAAAATTATGTTTGAAATGTTCTAAGGCAAATACCATTATTCTATAATCCATATCTAAGCCTTGTTTGAGTCTAGGAAGGGTTTAAGGGCTTAAAAACCTTCTAAATTAGTGTTTACGGCCTAGGCACCTTCCAGGGCCGTAAACTCTTAAACAAGGCTCTAAATCATGTTTCAAGACATTCTAAGCTCATTCCATAAAGTCATCTAGCCATATCTAAGGTCTAATTGTGGTTTGGAAGGGTTTTGTTGCTCCAAAAACCCCATTTATATGAGTTTACGGCCTAGGATAGTTCTAGGGCCGTAAACACATGATAATGGTCCTTATCCATAGATTATACTCGAATTTGAAGGCTAAAGAGGTTGTATAGCATGTTAGGGAAGTTACCTCAAAGATTTGAAGCCTTAAATTGATGATTTGGACCCTTAAACTTGGATTTAGGAGAGAGGTTAGAGAGAGATGGTTGTGAAATGAAGCAAAAGCTTCAAATGAAAGCTTGAACACGTTTAAATAGGTCCCAAACTTGGACACGATGGAATTCTACCCGATACCGGCACTAAACGGGGCTTTTGGTCGCACCCGATTAAGTTTCCGTGACTCGACGGGAATGTTTCTAAAATTTTTGGAATAAGTATTGTGGGCTAATTTCGTGAGTTCCTAAGAGGTTTGGACACTCATTAGCATCAATTAAACATATAAATTTAATTAATTTAACCCAAAAACGACATCGGAACGAATCGATTTACGGCGAGTTATACGGGTAGAATGGGTTTTTCGGCAATGAACAACTTCGGGTTGTGAAATAGATCAATTGAAAAACATTTTCAATGATGCTCATTTCACAATTCCCAATCCTTATCATTAGTGTAAGAACACAAGGTTCTTTGCTACTATTAGAATATGCTAGATTCTAACATCTTATGCAACGATCCTTTCATAAAGTCATAGCACAAAAGTCACCAAGACTTGGCTAATGAAATTTTGAAGTACTCTATCGGACATTGTTACAAGACAATTCCATAGACGTGAAGTCTCACATTCAAAGTACATTCATTTGAACAACCTTCCTGCATAAAAGTTTCTAATATAGGCATAGAATCTCAATATCCAACTCCCAATATGGAAACATTTCCACATTTGCCATGTGACAACTCATTCTTATTAGAATCTTATCTATTCATAATAATGTCGATATGGTCCATCCAATACCATACTTCCAACTACTCACAAGCGACCAATCCTCAGCGAACTTTGGATCATCCTTTGATAGTTGTTTAATTATTTTAGTCAAAAACCAATTCTAGTCCTTTTTCCCTCTTAATGCGCTAGACATTTAGAAAATTTTAGAATGGTAAAATATTATAACATTTGCAATCGATCCTATACCCGAAGCGTATGGGACATGATGCATAATGTCTTACATAAAGATATGATACTTTACCAATCTTTTGCCATAATATTTTATGTGTCATGTTCTCACAATTCGAACTATGAAGAGGGATGCCGTAATCATAATCGAATTTTAAGAACACACAACGTATCCTTTGACTGAAAATATTAAAATTTCTCAATCTAAGCTTTAGATTTTGAAACAAAGTATAATATTCTCTCCCTTAATTATAGCAAAACAACTTTTCAACCCATCCAACTTCGCAAATTGAATCTTTGTTTTCCTATAATTAATATTGCTAACTTGCAATACTTGCCATAATAATTCATACAATCATAACACTTATGCTCCCACTATCATGATGATTATTACCATATAAGCATAACACTTATGCTCCCACTAGCTTTGACATGTATTCAGAAAACAAATGAACTTCCAGAAAACAATGCCTATTGAATTTCTGAAATTCATATTTCTAATACCAGATGCTTCGATAAGCCTTTATCTAGGCTTGTTAACCTTATACACATTTTTCTTAGATAGCTAATATGTGTGTTTAAACAATTCAGAACTTATGTTACTAAGTTCCAAATGTTGAAACTAATTGCGAAATCTCATAATTCGAACTATGGAAAGGGATGCCGTAACCATAATCAAATTTTGAGAATACAATTTTCACAATCGCTATCTTCTTAAAATCTCTTTTAGTGAAAGCATTTCCTCACAGTCATTTTCATGAAGGAGGGAATCTTATGACAGTTAGATTTTATGGTGTTTGAGTTCCTATCCATGTGAATTTGCCAAAACCAAGGTTTGCGACAAATCCAAACTCATAAGGACTGAACTTTCTTAATCTTGATTTCTTGCCTTATGGTAACACGAGTGCCCACCATGTCTTCCAAGTAGTTTAGTAACTTGTCCTTACATATCAATGTACTTTCCAACGACTAAGGCTCTAGTATGCATTCAAATGAGAACTCATAGAACTCACATACGCAATTAACTCAATTAGAATGGCACAAAAACAAAATAATGTCAGCACGATCGGTTGTAAACCTCAAGTCGTGTGCTAGTGATGATTGATAAGGTATATTCTTGATTTGTTCTTGAAACCTTTCAAGACCATTAAGACTCCCACTGACTCCTTGATATATAAGATTCTCTTGTCAAGAAACATTTCTTGACAAAGCAAATATTCAAGAGTTAGTCTAGTTCTTATCAAGACAAAACGCTTCACAAATTGGTCCTAGTTGGTCTTTGTCTTATCCAAGGCATCACAACTTACCAATTTCTAATGTGCAAGAATAAGAAAACTTTTCCAAATTCCACATTTGATGAGTGTTATAAACCTACTTAAGACTTGTCACTCAATGTCACAATCTTGGAGTATGACTCTAACACTTGATATTGGAACGAAGTATGATTGACTCTTTGATTTAACCATTTCTACAATTCTCGATTCCTCTTCTTAGACATGCAAATGCACTAAGACTCACTTAGAGGATCAATTGAGATATGGTTCTTAATAATTAAGACTTCATCATAAAACACAATAAAAGGTACTCTCCCTTCTTCTTAGAATGGAGAAACTTTTATATTTCTGCCTTCTTGATTCTTCTTATCCGTTCTGCTATTGATTGAAACTATTTCAGTTAACTCAGAATTATACTCAATCTTATAAGTATAACCATATTTACTAAACTTTAGTAAATCATGACGAATATATTTGTCACTCTTGTGGTAGACTTGATCAACATACGACCTAGTGTACTCGATCTCCTAGTCCTTCAATTGACACTTTTTCAAAGAATTAGTCTAAATTTCCCAAATGTGAAAGTTTTTCATTCATCATACAATACACGTTGCATGATTCCAAGTTTCTGTCCAATTGAAACTTGGGTGATGAGAAACTCTCCCTATTTGGTAAACTTTTGATATGTCCACATAATTAAGAATCAAATACATTGTTGCTAATAATATAAACATTCAAACATCAATTTTTTCATACATGCCATCGCAAGGATAAATAAGATAAAATCAAAATTCATTTTATTGCGGAAAAAATTTGTCCTTACAATGCAATTCAATTGAAAAACTATGTTATTACATATTTCTTAACAATTTATTCTAACTCCAAGTAGTAGCTCAAGAATCCATTCTTCAAGTAATGCGATCGAAATCCATTTCTTCATGATTAGATTCAGCTCACTTCTTCCCTCAAGCTTCCTCTCTTTTCTTCGATCCTACAAAACATCAAAATGTAATCTTATCACATCATGTATTAAGAATCTAGAATAGGAACTCAAAAGAGTTAGATGATGGATTTTACCTGAAGCAGAGCCATACTTCTTGACTCTCCCATCTCTTAGATCTCTCAGGTAGTTAGGGCAGCTTCGTCTCCAATGCCCCTTCTCTTGGCAATAAAAGCAAATGGTCTCCTTTGGCACAGCACATCGGACAATCACAGACTTAGTTCTTTCTGCACTTCTAGTGTTGCTAGTGTCCATTGAAGTTTGGGATTTTGATTCACCAGACAAGTTTGCTTGACCAGCACGCCAAATCATTGCTGATTCAGCAGCTATAAGCAAATAGGTGAGATTAATGAGGGTCACGTCATGATCCATCATATAGTACTCTCTAACGAACTCACTATATGATTCAGGAAGTAACTGAAGAACCCAGTCAGCAGCCAACTCGCTTGAAATATCGACACCCAACATGCTTAACCTATCAATGTGTGACTTCATCTCTAAGACATGTGCACACACAGGTTTCCCATCTTCGTGTCTACTTGCCAAAAGGGCTTGAGTGAGCTTGAACTTTTCAAGCCTTTGAACTTGTGGGTCAGGGAGAACGATTGGAGGAGGTGGAAGAAGTGAAGCATGACTCTCATTTCCTTGATCGTATCTCGAAACGCCATCTTCATTTGGAAAGCTTGTTCCAAAGGATTTGGGAAGACCATTGTAAGATTCAAACATCTACAAAACGGGAGAAAATTCAAGTTAAGTTGATTGAGTCCTTAATAAAACACCCAAATGAGTTATTAAGGCTAGGATCCAACACAATATTCTACAACCTAGAAAAGGGATGCCATAATCTAGTTGCAAAATATTTGAAGGTAGGTAAATGACGATTTACCAATTTCCACCATGAAAAATGAAAAGGAAGATTAAGTTTTAAATAAATTGAAACTCCTAGATCTTTTGAGATTCATTGAACTTTTCAATGGCATGTTTAATCTCGATTATGCCCTATTATTTGTGACTGGTATGCCGAGGATCACAAATAAGGTGTGAATAACCATACGAATCACGTGGTGCACCCAATGCTACAATCACCTAATCAATGTGCCGGTTAGTCACACACGCTCCATTGATCTATGACAAAAATCGAGTCACCCTTCGCTACCAATGTCATCCCCAAATTAGTGTGTCGATTAACCACACACGCTCCACTAACGTTTGACAGGGGTACGAAGTGTAATTCTATGGATTAGCATACAATTTCACATTTTTCCTAAAGTAACTATGATTTGGGAATTTTAAAAAGCATTTAGTTACTTTGTACTTCATTATACTTATAATGGAAGGTTTCTGTCCTATCCTACCCGTTCGGCTAACGACCCTCCACTAGTCAAGAGTGCGGTGGGTAAGAGTGGATACCCATTCAATCGCCATTTTATAGGCAATTTCCTTAAACACCCCTTATAGACCCACTTCGTGAATGAGGCCTACTAATGGTAAGACTGACTGTTTACTCATACATATATAATACTAGACTTTTAATGTTATATATGGTATAGGGTGTATTTTACACTTTTAAAATACTAGGTGGTTTAACTTAGTAAATTATACTTTTAATTTAATTAAATGTAAACCAAAAACTTTATGGGTTTATTAAATCACTTTTAATTATACACTTTAATTAATTAACAAAACCAAAAGGGTGTAATTCGAACTTTTCAAATTACTAGGGTTTTAGAATTTAACATTTCAAAATTAAACTTATAATCAACTTTTAAATTCCAAAACTTGAGGGCAAGTTTTGAAACATTTCAAAACATTAGGGATCAAATAACAAATAATTCAAATTAAACAATTAATTTCATAATTATCTACATTTGACCTAATCTTATTTAATCATTAGATAATTACCAAATAACTTTAAATAATCCATATTTATCACATAAACAACCAATATTTAAAAGATTTGAAATTATCTATTGTTTTGGCAAGGATAAACATATAATTAAGATAAAATTCGGATTTTAACTTTAAAAAACGAATTAGGCATCAAATCCAAGTCAAAACAGCAGTTAAATCCCGAAACTCCGTCTGTTTGACCCCTGGACTCGCCGAGTCAGGGACTGGACTCGCCGAGTCAGACAGACTCGCCGAGTTCATCCACTGACTCGCCGAGTCAGGTCGGGCAGAGGCCAAAAAAAACGTTTTTCAGTAAATAATTCAACATAGCATCACATACAACTGAAACCAACCTGGCTCTGATACCACTGATGGGTTTTAGGTATAAGAACAATCCTATGTGCTCATACAAACCCTAATGCTTGGATCTAGGTTTCTCTATTGTACATGCTTTGAATCCAAGACTAATAAACTTAGATCTAACATATTATAAACTGAATTAGGGTTTAGAGAATTACCTTTGATTGTTATATTGCAATAACAATCAATTCCTTGCTTGGATTGGCTTTAAAAGCTTAGTGCCTCAAGTGCTGCACCTCTAATGGAGTCACAAACACCATACACAACTTGGATGAAGAGGAGAAGAAAGGAGGCTGCCCAAAAACGACTAGAAACCCTAGAGAATCAGTTCCACACATTTTTTTGGGAGCCTAAGGGGTCCTTTATATACTTGTGTGGGCTGCTAGGGTTTCAGTCAAAACCCTAATGGACAGCTTAAACTCTAAGCAGCCCATGGAACCTTCTGGATAAAGACCATGGACGAAAATATGATGGGCTTCAATCATAATTTCGTTCACCCCTCATTCCTTTAGCATTCCTTAGCCCAATAACTCAATTATCCAATAATTGCAGTCCAGTCCCCTAAATTTAATTAATCTCTTTTAGCCACAAAATTAATTATCAATTAATTCTTGACTAATATTAATTAAACAATATGATTTCTCCTTTAATATATTATTCTCATAATATATTAATAAATCATATTTAAACCTCTCTCTCCTTAATTCATCCTACATATTGCTATGGTGAAGGCAACCCAAAAGGACCATGCTCATAATCGGGTCAAGTACATACCAAAATAGTTATGGACTTAGACACTAATCCAACACTTTCATCATCAGGTTCCATAGCTCATGTTCCAGCCTTTGGATTTCACCCCGAGGGCAATACTCCGCACGTAGTAGTTCGTTCATAACTTCCCATCCCATTGCATTTGCTACAGGTAAAGTCAGGGATTTGACTCGGCCGTTCCACCAAGTCAAAGCCTTATCGGTGAGCGTACAGGCGGCAAATTTCACCTTATCAGATTCCGAACAGGCGCAAATCTTGAAGATAGATTCGATTCTCTCTGACCACCAAGTTAGAGCAATGACACCCCCTGTACCATCGAAGAATGTCGGTTTTGCGTTCATGAAGTCTTTATAGGAACACTCCTTCCGGTATCCTTGATTACCTTTTTGGTTTTGGTTTTGGGAACCACCTCCTGAACCATTGGGGTTTAGTTGACGTAGGAGAGTTGATATGGTGGCAGAAATGGTTGCCTGAAGTGTTTCTAGATCGATTTGAAGAGGAGGTGGTGGCGGCGGAGGGTTGTTGGTGTTCTTTGAGCTTGGTCTTTTCCTCGGAGGCATCTTGATCTAAAAAGATCAGGAAAGGGAGGATCATAAGTCCTCTGAATTGAATCATGAGATATGGATCAGGGGATATCTCATCAAGACAGATATAACATTATATTAAGCGATAAAGCAGGAAAGAGTGATCAAGGCAGAAAATTTTATCACTAAAGGAATTATTAAGGAACAACACGTATACGAGGATTTCTACAAAGGATCGGCTCGAGAAATACTCCCATAGTATTTCATGGTTCGTTGCAGCAACGACTCGTTTTTTGGGATATTAGGTAAGTTTTAGGTATGCTACGTACCACAGTCACTCCCAAGCAGATGTTGGCCGTGTCTCGAATGAATATAGTTGGCCAGGCTATATTGATCCTAGACACGACTACATAACTGCCCATGTTTAACCGCAGTGTACAACACCCATTTACTTATATTTTGTTCTATTTGTAGTTACGGATTTCGACGGTAGGCATACTTGTATACTTTAGAAAATACTTATATTCGTAGAGTATACTTTTAGTTCAGAGCACTTAGGCCCCTTTAATGTTTACAGTCTTATACCATGTAAGCTTTGGTATACCAGTTCACTATAAACAAGGGCTCTGATACCAATCTATCACACCCCGAAAACCAAAGGCGGAAACATTTCCGGGGTTGACTCCATGTTGAGTATCAAATCCGATGCACATAGTAAAGCAGTAATCACAAAACATTACATTATATAATATTGTTTACATCTATTTGAAAGTAAAGTTGTACAAGTATTTTACATATGTAATATAAACAAAAGTAAAGACGAGTCTTCGGGACGCTCCGTCTTCTTCAAAAGGTTGCGGTGTACCTGTCTAACGCGGACCTGAGAATACAAGCAGTTTGAAAATCAGCATGAAGCTGGTGAGTTCATAAGCGGTTTAGTTTTGAAAAGAACGAGTTCCTTTACTAACTGGAAAAGTTGTTGATCAAGAAAATCCCATATTTTCTTATGAAAACAGTTTAGTTATCTTTTGTTACAATTTTGAAAACAGTTAGTTATGTCGTTCCAGGAAAATCCCATATTTTCCTTATAGTTTTAGTTATTTGTTTGTTACTTTATCCGTTTATGTGTTGTTGTACTACCCAGGAAAATCCCATATTTTCCTTACAGTTTTAGTTATTCGTTTGTTACTTTTATCCATTTATGTGTTGTTGTGCTACCCAGGAAAATCCCATATTTTCCTATGTGTTGAGTTGTCTATTTGTATCTAGGTTCGTTACTGGTTGTTATGTTATCCCAGGAAAATCCCAAATTTTCCTATGTGTGGTGGTTGATTCTTAGGTCTGATTTCGTAGTACTAGTAATTACCATGTGAGTAGTATTAGTTATGTGTTCTAAACCCTTAGTTATTCTACATTCGAATGACTATTATCTACTAGCTTAGTTGTATTTTCGAATATTTGGAATCACACAGAAGCGTACATTACTGTATTTTCGAAGTTCTGCTGAGTTCCAAAAGAGTATATTAGTTGTGTATTCGAAGCTCTGTCGACATTCTGAGGCGGCTATATTTGAAACTCAGTAGAGGTCCAGAGGCGTATTTCCGTATTAGATTCGAAACTCTGGTGACACTCAAGGAGTACACTAACTGTATTTTCGAAGTCTTAGTGTCAACCAAAGCCGTCGTTTCGCATTCGTAGTCATATTCGCATTCGTAGTCGTATTCGTATTCGTATTCGTATTCGTATTCGTATTCGTAGTCATATTCGTATTCGTATTCGTATTCGTATTCGTATTCGTAATTCGTAGTCATATTCGTATTCGTAATTCGTATTCGTATTCATATTCGTATTCGTATTCGTATTCGTATTCGTATTCGTATTCGTATTCGTATTCGTATTCGTATTCGTATTCGTATTCGTATTCGTAATTCGTATTCGTATTTGTATTCGTATTCGTATTCGTATTCGTATTCGTAATTCGTATTCGTAATTCGTATTCGTATTCGTATTCGTACTCATATTCGTATTCGTAATTCGTATTCATATTCGTATTCGTAATTCGTATTCGTAGTCATATTCGTATTCGTAATTCGTATTCGTATTCGTATTCGTATTCGTATTCGTATTCGTATTCGTATTCGTATTCGTAGTCATATTCGTATTCGTAATTCGTATTCGTATTCGTATTCGTAATTCGTATTCGTAGTCATATTCGTATTCGTAATTCGTATTCGTATTCGTATTCGTATTCGTATTCGTAATTCGTATTCGTATTCGTAATTTGTATTCGTATTCGTATTCGTACTAGATTACATTCGTATTGATCTTAAATATGATTAGTATGATTTCATATTCAAAAAGAATATAGTTATAACACTCTTAAAAGAAATCTATGTTTAACTTGCAATTCGAAACGTCAATTATCACAAATCTTTGGAAATCAAAACATTTAGTTAGTAAAACCATTGAGTTGAAAATCAGTTTAAGTACAAAATACACTTGTACTTTTTCTTGTATTCCCCCCCTGAAAACATTGAAAAACCATTGAAAACACGGAAAAAGGGTAGGGGTATGAACTCACCGGACTCGGAAATACGACGATTTCGGACACTAAACGTCGGTTCAGGGCCTGATTACTCGCGATGTCCCTATGTAAAATGAAATAATGTCCATATATATCTAATTAGATTTACAATCACTAATTATATGGAACATTATACTCCAATGATATTATACACCTCAAAACGAGTGTTTGGAGTGACTCGGGTGACATCTACGGACGTGTAATGGCACGAGGGACTTGGGATTTGAGTTTACTCCCCAAGGGTAAACATTTTAAGGAGTTTACATCCATAAAACACATACATACATGAGTTCACGGCCGTGAACTCATGTTGGTGTGATTTTGAGTACTTAATGGCTTGTTTGGACTTAGGAAATGTTGGAATGGACTTCTTAAAATGCCTTGGATTAAATTAAGGGGATGTATACCATGTTTAAGGGAGTTCACGGCTGTAAACTTGGAGTTTACGGTCGTAAAATCTCCCATGGTCATGAGTAATTGATTTAAGGCACTTAGGACAATCACATGTGATTCTAGTTAATTTTCCAAGCCTTGTTATGATTTAATGGCATCATTTAACACATATTTGGGAGTTTACGGCCTAAGGGCATGATCTATGGCCGTAAACTCTTATATGTTGCATTTTGATATGTTTAAGACCTCCAAACTATTTTTAGATGGTTCTAGGATTTACCACAAGGCTATTGGTTAAGTTTGAAGGCATTTGGACATGTGAAAAGGAGTTTACTCTCCATTTTTGAGGGGTTTACAGCCCAAGCATGAACCTTGGCTGTAAACTCCTATTTACTCCTCAAAAATTATGTTTGAAATGTTCTAAGGCAAATACCATTATTCTATAATCCATACCTAAGCCTTGTTTGAGTCTAGGAAGGGTTTAAGGGCTTAAAAACCTTCTAAATTAGTGTTTACGGCCTAGGCACCTTCCAGGGCCGTAAACTCTTAAACAAGGCTCTAAATCATGTTTCAAGGCATTC
Source organism: Lactuca sativa (assembly GCF_002870075.4). NCBI lineage: Eukaryota > Viridiplantae > Streptophyta > Magnoliopsida > Asterales > Asteraceae > Lactuca > Lactuca sativa. The sequence goes on along the minus strand of NC_056630.2, from coordinate 309,043,897 downwards.
TTAGCTCATTCCATAAAGTCATCTAGCCATATCTAAGGTCTAATTGTGGTTTGGAAGGGTTTTGTTGCTCCAAAAACCCCATTTATATGAGTTTACGGCCTAGGATAGTTCTAGGGCCCTAAACACATGATAATGGTCCTAATCCATAGATTATACTCGAATTTGAAGGCTAAAGAGGTTGTATAGCATGTTAGGGAAGTTACCTCAAAGATTTGAAGCCTTAAATTGATGATTTGGACCCTTAAACTTGGATTTAGGAGAGAGGTTAGAGAGAGATGGTTGTGAAATGAAGCAAAAGCTTCAAATGAAAGATTGAACATGTTTAAATAGGTCCCAAACTTGGACACGATGGAATTCTACCCGATACCGGCACTAAATGGGGCTTTTGGTCGCACCCGATTAAGTTTCCGTGACTCGACGGGAATGTTTCTAAAATTTTTGGAATAAGTATTTTGGGCTAATTTCGTGAGTTCCTAAGAGTTTTGGACACTCATTAGCATCAATTAAACATATAAATTTAATTAATTTAACCCAAAAACGACATCGGAACGAATCGATTTACGGCGAGTTATACTGGTAGAATGAGTTTTTCGGCGATGAACAACTTCGGGTTGTTACACATTGGGTGTACCAAGATAATTTGCATGGTTATTCACACCATGTTTGTCATCCTTGACATCCCAGTCACAAACTTGAAGGGCACAATCTATATTTAATCATGTCATTGAAAAGTTCAATGAATCTCAAAGGATCTAGGAATTTTAATCCAATTAAAACTTAATAATCTATTTCGTTTTTCATGGTGGAAATTGGTAAATTGTCATTTACCTACCTTCAAATATTTTACAATTGAATTATGGCATCCCTCTTCGCAATTGTAAAATATTGTGTTGGGTCCTAGCCTTAATATTTCGTTTTGGGTGTTATATTAAGGACTTAAATCAACTAACTTGAATTTCTCCCTTTATAGATGTCTAGATCAGACAACTATGGTCTTCCCGAATCAGGTGGAAAAAGCTTTCCACATAAAGATGATATTCCACAATATCATACTTCACTTCCTCCACCTCCTCCAATTATTGTCCCTGACCCACAAGTTCAGAGACTTGAAAAGTTCAAGGTCACTCAAGCCCTATTGGCTAGAAAACATTAAGATGGAAGATATGTGTGTGCACATGTCTTGGAGATGAAGTCACACATTGACACGCTGGGAATGTTAGGAGTCGATGTCTCAAGGAAGTTGGCTGTTGACTTGGTTCTTCAGTCACTTCCCGAGTCATATAGTTAGTTTGTTAAAGACTACTATATGACAAACCACGACGTGACACTTATTGATCTTACCTATTTTCTTATTGCTGCTGAGTGCAATGATTTGGCGCACTGGTAAGGCAAATTTGATTAGAAGATCTACTTCCCAAACTTCCATGGACATTGACAATGGAAGCATTGGAAGTCTAGAAAAGATTTCTCTTTCCAAGGGAAAGAGAAAGACTAAGTCTGATATTGTCATGTGTACCATTCCCAAAGAGTCCATATGTTTATATTTCCAAGAGAATGGGCATTGGTTGATAAGCTGCCCTAACTACCTGAGAGATCTAAGAGATTGTAGAATCAAATTGCATGGTTCTACTTCAGGTAAGTCAATTATGTAACTCTATTTAGTTCCTATTGGTACATTCTTAATACATGATGTGATAAGATTACATTTTGATGTTCTGTAGGATCAAAGGAAGCTTAAAGGAAAGGCATGCAAAGTCTGATCGCAAAGAGATGGATTTCGATCGCATCGTTCGATGATCGGATTTTTGAGCTGCTACTTAAGAGTTATGATAGATTGCTTATAAATTTGTAATAACTTAGTTTTCATTTGTAATTGCATTGTACGAAAAAGTTTTTCCGCAATTATATAAATAAAGAAAAAAAAGTTATCTTATTTTATATTTCCTTGCAATGGCATATGAGAAAATTGATGTTTTTATTTTTAGCAATATGGATTTGATAATTTTGTTTGTGGTAGTGTCTTAATTTACCAAATAAGGAAAGATTCGCATCACCTAAGTTTCAATTGGACAGAAACTTGGAATCATGCAAATTGTATTGTATGATGAATGAGAATCTTCATCTTTAGGAAATTAGGACTAATTCCTTCTTCACATATAAAGATGAGTTAAGTGAAGGACTAGGGGATCGGGTACACTTGGTTGTGCACTAGTCAAGTCCACCACAAAGAACGATAAGACTATTCGTTAAGGTTTACTAAAGTTAGTAAATATGGTTGTGCTTACAAGATTAAGTATAATTCTGAGTCATTGAAAAGGTCTTAATGTATACCAGAATGAATAAGAAGAATCAAAGTCGGCAGAAAGACAAAAGTTTCTCCAATCTGAAAAGATGGGAGAGTACTTGAGTATCGTGTTTTATGATCACATTAATGATTATGAAACCATATCACAATTTGATCCTCTAAGGAAGCCTTAGTGCATTTGTTTGGCTAAGAAGAGGAATCGGGAATTGTTAAAATGGTTAAATCAATTAAGATGAATCATAATTTGTTCCAAAATCTAATCTTAGAGTCATCCTCCAAGATTGTATATTGAGTGACATATCATCAAATGTAGAGTAAAATGATTTCTACTCTTATACATTTGAAATTGGTAAGTTATAATGTTTTGGATAGAATAAAGATCAACTAAGACCGATTGTCAATGGTGTTTGTCTTGATAAGAAACCGAACTAACTCTTGAATATTTGTTTGTCAAGTAATGTTCTTGACAGAGATAAATTTATATGTCAAGAGCTCAGTGGGAGTCTTAAAGATCTTGAAAAGTTTTAAGAACTGATCAAGAGTCAACCTATTGTTAATCACTAGCACACGACTTGAGGTTTGTAACCTATCGTGTTGACATATTCTGTGCCCATTCCAGTTAAAGCTGGCTTTGCATTTGAGTTCTTAGAGTTCTCAATCTAAGCTTTTAGAATTGAAATGAAGTATAATTTCCTCTCCCTTAATTATAGCAAAACAACTTTTTCAACCATTGCAGTCTCACGAATTGAAACTTTTTGTTTTCTATAATTAACATTGCTAACTTGCAGTACTTATCATAATTATCATGCTCCCACTAACATGATGATTATTAGCATGACATTTATGCTCCACCTAGCTTTGACAGCTGACTTTCTTACCAAAGTTCAGATTTCTGATACTAGATTGTTTTGATAAAACTTTATCAAAATCATACACCTTCCCTTAGATAGCACAGTTGTGTGTCTAAACAATTATGAAGAGGGATGTCGTAATCATAATGGTTAGACCTTTTTGCCACTTCTCACAAGTCCAGGTTAGTGTGTCGGTTAACCACACACGCTCGACTAACGACTTTGAGAATGCAAATATCACAATTGCTATGTAGCTAAAATCTACTTAGTGAAAGTGTTTCCTCACCATCATTTTCATGAATCAGAGAGAAACCTTATGACACTTAGATTTTATGGTGTATGTGTCCTTATACATGTGAATTCTCAAAGCCAAAGTCACAAGACAATGATGATGACAAATCCAAACTCATATGGATTGAACTCAATCTTAATTTCTTGCCATCTAGCAGCTCAAGGGCCTACCATTGCTTCCAAGTTGTGGTGCAACCAATTGAGAACTCTAAGAACTCATATGCAAAGCCAACTTTAACTGGAATGGGAACAGAATATGTCAACACGATAGGTTATAAACCTCAAGTCGTGTGCTAGTGAAGAACTTCAGGTTTTATTCTTGATTAGTTCTTGAGACTTTCAAGAACTTTAAGACTCCCACTGTCCTCTTGACATATAAGACTTTCTTATTAGATATTCAAGAGATAGTGTGGATTCTAATCAAGACAAACACTTCACACAATTGGCCTTATTTGGTCTTTGTTTTATCCAAAACATCACAACTTACCAATTTCAAATGTACAAGAGTAGGACACTATTACTCTTACATTTGACAAGTGTTTTAAACCTTTATTTAATATATGTCACTCAAGTTACAATCTTAGAGTATAACTCTAAGAATTGTTTTTGGAACGAAGTATAAATCATCTTCTTGATTTAACCACTTCAACAATTCATAGCTCCTCTTCTTAGCTATTAGATTGCACTTAAAGGATGAATTGTGATAAGGTCTCTTAATCATTAAGATGATCATATTACATGATACTAAAGTACTCTCCCATCTTTTCAGATTTGAGAACCTTTTATCTTTTTGCCTAAGTTGATTCTTCTTATTCATTCTGCCTTACATTGAAACTTTTCCAATGTTTCAGAATTACACTTAAACTTGTAAGTATAACCATATTTACTGAACTTTGGTAAATTATGACGAATAATCTTATCGATCTTTTGTGGTGGACTTGACCAGTGCACAAGAATGTGTACTCGATCTCTTAGTCCTTCACTTGACTCACATATACATGTGAACAAGGAACTAGTCTTAATTTTCCAAAGATGAAAAATTCTCATTCATCAAGGTATACAACTTGCATGATTCCAAGTTCCGATCCAATTGAAACTTGGGTGATGAGGATCTTTCTTTATTTGGTAAATTTAGACATTACCACAAACGAAAGAATCAATTTCATATTTCCACTCTTGCCGTTAATGGAATCATATAAGCAACAAATTTTTTTTCCCTCAAATGCCATTGTAAGGATATTTTAAAATAAATAAAATCAAAAATTTCCTTTTATTTTAAAAACTTTGTGGAAAAATTTATCCTTAAAATCCATATGAAAACTTGTTGTTATCTATTCCTAAGCAAAATATCATAACTTCTAAGAAGTAGATCAAGAATCCGATCTTTAAACTATGCGATAGAAATCCATCTATGCGATCAGATTCATCATATTCTTTCTTTAAGTTTCTTCACTTTTCTTTGATTCTTGAAACATCACTATGTGACCCAATCACATCATGTATCAAAAATCTCAGAATAGAAACTTAGCAGAGTTAGATAGTGGACTTTACCTAAAGTAGAGTCAAACTTATTGACTTTAACACCCTTAGGTAAATTGGCAGATTCGCAACCAATGCCCCTTTCTTTGGCAATGGACCCTTGATAATGAGACTATCTCAGATTTAGCCTCTCTTTTTACCATTTGGTCAACCGAGTTGACTATGGTCGGTCCCTTTCCATTGGGAAGAGAGAGCTTTACTGGATATCCAATGTCATCGTTGTCAATGTTCATAAAGTTTTAGGAAGTTGATCTTAGCAAATAGATAAGATCATTAAGGGTCTTGTCATAGTCTGGTTCATAGGAGTCCCAAAGGAGCTCACTATGTGATTTAGAAAGTGATTGAACCACCAACTTTCTCAAGACTTTGACACCCAACTCTCCCGGCTTGTCAATATGTGACTACATCTCCAAGATGTGATCACACCTAGACCTTAGCTTGCTAATAGGGCTTGAGTGACCTTGAACTTTTGGGTTAGGGAGAATAATTGGAGGAGGTGAAAGAAGTATGATTTCCATGGGACATCATCTTCATTTAGGAAACCTTGTTTCAAGAGATTTGCGAAGATCATAAATGTCTAAACCAGACATCTTTTGGGAGATATTCAAGATAGTTGATTTAAAGTCCTTAATATGACACCCAATATGAAATATTAAGGCTAGGACCCAACAAACTATTTTATAACTTAGAAGAGGGATGCCGTAATTCAAGCTATAAAATATTTGAAGGTAGATGAATGACGATTCACAAATTTCCACCAAGATAAACGAAATGTATTATTAGGTTTTAATTGGATTTGAAACTCCTAGATCTTTGAGATTCATTGAACTGTTCAATGGCATGTTTCAATCTCGAGTGTGCCCTTCAGGTTTTGTGACTGGGGTGCCGAGGATCACAAAACAAGGTGTGAAGTAACCATGCAAATTACTTGGTACCCTTAAGTGTTTAACCCTTAATCGATGTGTTGGTTAACCACACACGCTCCATCGATACTATGATAAACATTAAGTTACCCTTTGCCTACCTTGTTAAATACGAGTTAGTGTGACGGTTAACCACACACGCTCCACTAACCGACTTAAACAAAGTGCAAAGTGTACTTTCATGGATTAGCACCTTATTCACATTCACCTAAGTAACTAAGATTGGGTATTTATTAAAGGTTTAGTTACTTAGTATTTATCATTAATACTTTTAATGAAGGGAGAATTATAGTCCTTGTCCTACCCGTTCGGCTAACGACCCTCCACCAGTCAAGGAAACGGTGGGTGAGAGTGGACACCCATTAAACTGCCATTTTATAGGCAGTAACCTTATACCCCCTTATAGACCGGCTTCGTGAATGAGGCCTACTAACGGTAAGACTGACTTTACTCTTATACATATATATATATATATATATATATATATATATATATATATATATATATATATATATATATATATATATATATATATATATATTATTAACTAATAATATTATAAAGTATAAGGATTGAATTTTAAATTTTAAAATTCTAAGGGCTAACTTGGAATTAAAGTATTCATAAGTGAAAACTTTTCAAATTCCAAAACTTGAGGGCAAGTTTTGAAACTATTCAAAACTAATTAATTCCATAACTTATGTGTTTAAAGTAGTTTTAATCCAGAAACTCTTCAAGATCCATAACTTGAGGACAAGTTATGGAAGACTTTAAACTAATAAAAGAATTAACTCATCTTTATTTTATAACTTATGGAATTAATTAAGGTTACACATTTTATTACTTAATGAAGTGACTCTTGAACTTCCATAACTTGAGGACAAGTTATGGAGTCATAAAACCATTCAATGAGACAAGACTCTTCATTTTTGTAACCTTTGCCAACTTTTATGAGTTGTATGAAACTTAAATTTGACTTTTCATATAACTTGAGGACAAGTTACAAAAACACATTTTAGAATCAACTCTTAGATTAAGATGGATTGAAAACACATAATCAATTAACTTTTCTATTAATTTAAGCAACTCATAAGAACAAGATAATTCAAATCAAACTTTTTCATGTAATTAGCCTAATCACTAAACTAATTCAAAACATGAATCTATTGACGATTATCTTTGAAATTGGATTAGCATGAACATTACCACATCAAAAACCAGTTTACAAGTCCAAAAACATCTTAGGGTAATGTTCCTAGTCCAATTCCAGCCAAAAAACTCGAAAATATGCTGTCTGGGGCTCCTACTCGTTGAGTGCATGAACCTACTCGACGAGTAGGATGATTTTACTCATGGACTCGGCGAGTTCATCAGTGGACTCGGCGAATCCAGTGCCCATAAAACCAGAAAATCGAGTTTTTCAGCAATTTGCATCAAGTATAATTGAAAACAAGCCTAGGCTCAGATACCACTGTTGGGTTTTGAGCATTCTATCACTCCTAAGTGTACATGCAACCCTAAATACCTTGGATCTATGTTTTCTCTATTATACATGCAAATATGAACTTTCCAAGGTATTATCCTAATCTAGCATACAAAACAATGAATATAACAAGATAGAATACATACCTCTTTGATGTAGAAAGTCTTCATGAAGCTTGAGTGCCTAGTGCCCCAAGTGTGACACCTCAAATGGTTCACACAACACCAATTTCTTTTGGAATAACCTTGAGAGAATTCTACACTTCATAAAATCGGCTATCCCTTCTATTACACACACTAGTGGTGGATTTTGGTGAATAATATGATGCTTATATAGTGTGTTACAATTAGGGTTACACCATGTAAACCCTAATTGTCATGACCTTTAATTTCCATGACCCATGGGTTATGTAACCTCCATGGAGCATCCTATGGGTTTAACCCAACTTGATTATCCATGGAGCTTTGGCCCACTATATAAGTTATGGATGATTTGCACAATCAACCCATAGATTTAATTAGTCTTCTTTTGATCACATAATTAATTCTATATTAATTCTTGATCAATACTAATTAAATATTATTATTCTTATTATTAATATACTAGAACTTATAATATATTAATAACCATAAGTGTCTTATTTCTCTCATTTAGTCTATCCATGTTCATGATGCCATGCAACCCAAATGGACCATGTCGGGTCGGTTCAAGTCTTACCAATTATAGTTATGGACTTAGACATTAATCCAACAAATACGTCACGTCACATGTGATCAGGGTTGAATAATCTCAGAGTGTTGGATTTGGCCGTATTGCGCAGCTCTTGTCTGAGTCCAACCATTGTATGGACGGGTCTTTTACTCGAAGGATTATCTGAGCCTCGTCACATGTGATGGTATTCAGGTGATGACTAATTGGCATTACGAGGAGGCCTTCAGCAGCTGAGGACCAGTTTGGTTGGAGTCAGAGATTTTCCGTAGGGTAAGCCTAGGATGAGAGTAGTCAAGATCAGTAGCAGTAGTAGTGACTTGGTGGAGTCGAGGCGGTTCTTGAGGAAAGTACGGATAGATGTGAAAGGTAGTATGGGCCCGTACTACTGCAAGTAGAGGATCCGTACTTGAATCGAGGATGGCTGAGGCAAGACTGAGGAGCTCGTGCTGGATGCGATCCCTCTAGATGTGTCAGTATCACTAACGGTTGTCATTATGTATTGCAGAATGGTGGTACTACGTCCGAGGCCAACAGTTGGCAACTCAAGAGAGGGATCGAGTTAGGGTTCAGGCTCCGAACCAGTGGATGAGAGGCTACTCGAGTTCATTGAATTCGAGATCACTAGAGGCATCCTTGATGCAACCTCGATCACCTTTGGGTCGATCAAGGAAGGGATTGTCGAGCAGATGGAGGATCGCCTTAGGTGTTTAGGAGTGACATGGAGACTAGCCAGTCAGGATCACGCACACTGTACTTTAAGGACTTCAGGGGTAGTGGCGCGCCGGATTTCCATGGGGCGAACGACCCCATTGCTGCCAGGCGATGGATTGCAGACGTTGAGTCTGCACAGTTGACTAGCTTCTGCCCGGAGGGATCGAAGGTGAGATACGCAGTAGTGTGCTGGAGAGACAGGGCCAGAGATTAGTGGGAGTCGATTGGTGACTCTCTGGGAACCTCGGCTGTTGAGGCTATGACGTAGCCAGACTTTGTGACTCGGTTCAGAGCGGAGTTTGCACCTGTCGTGGAGCTCCAGAAGTTGGCTAGGGAGTTCTTAGACATGAGAAAAACAACGAAGACAGTGGCGGAGATCACCGCCAAGTTCCGGGAGAGGGCGTTACTGGTTCCCCAGTATGCGAGAGATGAGGACATGAGGAGGACCCGCTACCATGACATGTTGTGAGCTGACATTCGGGAGCATGTTAGTTTCTCAGCTTTCCCTACCCTGGATTCCATGATTACCAGGGCAAGGGAAAGGGAGATTGATCTGGAGCACATCCGGAAGAGGAAGGTAGAGGAGGGGCAGGTGACTGGGGCTTCGGGGAAGAAGCCTAAGGGATCAGATGGTAGGTCGAGAGGCCAGTCAGGACAGGGTTGTTGCAAGAAATGCGACAGGCCGCACGAGGGAGCATGTACGTTGGGATCGTCGGGCTGTTATAAGTGCGGAAAGACGAGGAATTTCCGTAGGGATTGTACCGCCCCTGCACCTGCTATTCAGACGTCCGAGTTGTTGTGTTTCCACTGCAACCAGAGGGGCCACAAGAAGGCTAATTGCCCCCAGTTGACAGCCGCACCGCCAGCTCCAGCGACCCTGCGGATTATTGATGGCCAGCAGGGCAAGACGGAGGCTCCAATGGTGAGGAGTCGGGCCTTCCAATTGACTACCGAGGAGGCACGCGCCGCACCCGATTTGGTGACGGGTATGATTCTTCCCCTCTGATCTATTTATATGATGTTTATGGTATTGATGTATGCTCTGTATATGCTTGTTTACGGTCGTTCCATGTGAACGCTATTCCAGTACAGGTGTTGTTTGATTCAGGTGCCACTCGATCTTTTGTTTCTCTTGCGCTTAGTAAGAGGTTTTCTGAGTCTTCGGGCATGTTGGATTGCCCTTTAGAGGTAGAGATTGTCAATGATCGATCGGTGTGAGCATCAGCGGTATTCCGAGATTATGTGCTGAGATTATTCGAGGAGCGCTACGTAGTAGACTTGGTTCCCATAACTTTGCGGGGGAACAAGGTTATTATCAGCATGGATTGGCTAAGCCCCAATGGGGCGGTGATCGATTGCACGCAACAGTTGGTGCGGATCAGGACCCCAAGTGGGGGAGAGCTGGTGATTCAGGGCGAGAGGCCACAGCGAGGACCAGCTTTATGTTCGGCAGCGAGGGTTAGGCGTTACCTTTGGTAGGGTTGCGCAGGATATGTCACCTATGTCATGGATACCCGGGAGGCGGGTAAGGCGACGGTGAATGACATTCTAATGGTGCGAGACTACGCAGATGTGTTCCCAGAGGAGCTTCCTGGGATACCTCCAGAGTGACAGGTGGAGCTCATGATCAACCTAGCCCCTAGTGGGGCTCCGATAACCAAGGCACCGTATCGGTTGGCTCCTCCCGAGATGAAGGAGTTGTCTACGCAGCTACAGGAGCTGTTAGACAAAGGATTTATCAGGCCGAGTAGTTCGCCTTGGGGAGCCTCGATCTTGTTTGTTAAGAAGAAGGACGGGTCGCATCGTATGTGCATAGATTATCGAGAGCTAAACAAGGTAACGGTGAAGAACCGTTACCCACTTCCGAGGATTGATGACCTCTTTGACCAGCTATAGGGAGCATCTTGGTTCTCCAAGATTGATATGCGTTGAGGATATCATTAGATGAGGGTCAGATAGGAGGATGTACAGAAGACTGCGTTACGGACACGCTATGGCCACTATGAGTTCGTGGTGATGCCTTTCGGGCTCACCAATACCCCTGCCGTGTTCATGGATCTGTTAAACCGCGTATGTAGACCGATGCTGGATCGATCAGTGATAGTATTTATTGACGATATCTTGGTTTACTCCAAGACGTAGGCGCAACATGCGGAGCATCTACGGGAGGTTTTGGATACTCATAGGAGGGAGAGCTTGTACGCCAAGTTCTCCAAGTGTGAGTTCTGATTGCGCGATGTGCAATTTCTTGGGCACCTTGTCAATCAGAACGAGATTCTGGTCGACCCGGCCAAGGTGGAGGTTGTGATGAGATGGGAGGTTCCGAAGTCTCCCTCTGAGATTCGGAATTTCCTAGGATTAGTCGGCTACTATTGGAGATTCATCCAGGATTTCTCTAAGATAGTCGTGCCTTTGACTCGGCTTACGAAGAAGGCCATAGTTTTCCGTTGGGGGACCAAGCAGCAGGCCCCATTCGAGACTATGAGGCAGAGATTGTGCGAGGCGTCGATCGTAGCCCTGCCTAGCGGCATAGAGGATTTTGTGCTATACTGTGACGCGTCTATTCTGGGTTTGGGCGTGGTTTTGATGCAGAGAGTGCATGTTATTGCATACACTTCGAGGCAGCTGAAGCCTCACGAGGCGAATTATCCAAAGCATGATTTGGAGCTGGGGTCTTTTGTTTTTGCCCTCAAGATTTGGCGTCATTAACTCTATGGGTTCATTGTACCATTTACACGAACCACAAGAGTCTGAGGTATCTCATGGACCAGCCGAAACTGAACATGAGGCAGCGTCGGTGGTTGGACGTGGTGAAGGATTACGATTGTGAGATCCTTTACCACCCAGGGAAGGCCAACATGGTGGCCGATGCGCTTAGCCGCAAGGCAGCGCTGATCAGAGATATCTACATGCTGATGACAGTAGTTACCCCATTATTGGAGCAGATCCGAGAGGCCCAGCAGGAGGCTATGAAGGAGGAACATCGGAAGAGTGAGCGTATAGTGGGTCAGGTTATTAACACTACACCGTAGGGTGTGCGTTCTACACCAAGGAGGCGTGCCCAAGGTTCTGATGGAGGAGGCGCACAAATCCTGATTCTCCATTCATCCCGGGGCGACGAAGATGTATAGGGATCTTCGTCTTGATTATTGGTGGCCCTGCATGAATTGGGATGTAGCATGGTATGTGGAGCGGTGCTTGACCTGCAGGAAGGTCAAGGCCGAGCACCAGAGGCCAAATGGCAAGATGCAGCCGTTCGATATTCCCATGTGGAAGTGGGAAGATATCACTATGGACTTCATCACCAAACTCCCCAGGACCGCGCAGGGAGTGGATTCCATATGGGTCATCGTGGATCGGTTGACCAAGAGTGCCCATTTTATACCGATCCAGGAGAGTATCTCGGCTGAGAAGTTGGCCGACATCTACATTCGGGAAGTGGTGGCACAACACGGAGTGCCAGTCTCCGTGATTTCAAACGGAGATATGCGGTTTACTTCCAGGTTCTAGAATAAATTCCACGATGAGTTGGGTACTCGTCTGCTCTTTAGCACTGCATTTCACCCGCAGACAGATGGTCAGAGCGAGCGGACCATCCGGACTTTAGAGGATATGCTGCGGGCATGTGTGCTAGACTTCGGTGGTAGCTGGGATACTTACCTCCCATTGGCTGAGTTCTCGTACAACAACAGCTACCACGCGAGTATTGACCATCCTCCCTTCGAGATGTTATATGAGAGAAGGTGCAGGACCCCGAAATGCTGGGGTGAGGTTGGCCAGAGGGTCATGGGGAGCACCAAAGTGGTGCTCAAGACGACGGAAAGGATTCAGCAGGTCTGGAGCAGGCTTCGGAATGCTCAGAGTCGGGAGAAAAGCTATGCTGACAAGCGCCGATCTGACCTGGAGTTCCAGGTCGGGGACATGGTTCTCCTGAAGGTGTCGCCATGGAAAGGCGTCATCTGATTCAGGAAACGAGGCAAGTTAGGCCCCTGGTACATTGGATCGTTCAGGGTTTTAGCTCGAGTGGACAAGGTGGCGTACAGGTTGGATCTACCAGCCAAACTCAGCCAGATCCACAACACTTTCTACGTCTCCCAGCTGCGGAAGTGCCTGGTGGACGACTTAGCAGTGGTACCCTTAGAGGATATTCAAGTCGATGACAGCCTGAATTACATTAAGCGGCCAGTGGCAATCCTCGACAGGAAGTCGAAGGATCTGAGGAACAAGAGGGTGGAACTAGTGAAGGTGCAATGGCAGCACCGGAAAGGCTCGGAGTGCACTTGGGAGCCAGTGGATGAGATGATGGAGCATTACCCAGAGCTTTTCCAAGAACGAGCAGCAGACTTCGAGGACGAAGTCTGAAATAAGTGAGGGAGATTTGTAGCACCTAGTTCCTGGTACGTATTTTTATTTAAGAATTTTGCATTTTGGCCTGAGACTCAGCGAGTTGAAGGCCCAACTCGTCGAGTAGGAGCAAGATGGGACGCGGGACTTAAGTATTGGACTCGTCGAGTCAGTGTTTAGACTCGACGAGTAGACTCTAACTGGACAAAACCCTAATTTAAGGGCTTGCACCCTATTTAATCATCACATTCCACCCCCATTCGTCCTTATTTCTTCTAGAAACCCTTCATAGCGAAACCTAACTGTGTGTCGAGAGATTTAAGAGCTTTTCAGTGATCTTGGTGTTTTGCGGTGTCAAGGAAGAAGGGAAAAGCTTAGAGGATCAAAGGAGGACTAGAAGAGTTTGAGTTGGTGCTTCATTTGTAGCTTCCAGAAGGTATAAAGCCTGTACCTTGCTTGCTCATTTGTTAGATCCCTTTTGGGGAGATTTAGGGCTTTTATAAGCCATATGTGGAGACCAACCATGATTGCAAGCATGGTTGAGGGTCAAACTTTGGATCTAGGACCTTTGAGGGGTCACAAGGCAGGAAGGAGTTGCTTTTGCACCCATGGAAGGCTCCATGCAACCTAAGAGCTTCTTTGGAACCTTTTTGGAGCTCAAAGTCCCATGCATGCACGTAAAGTTTGTAACTTTACGTGCTAGATCGATTGTAGGAGCCTAGCTCTATCTTCTGGACAAGTGTTGTACATCAGAAATCGAGAAATGAGACTTGGAGAACCTCGACTCAGCAAGTTGTTCTTTGGAATCAGCGAGTCCAATGTTTGACCCCCCTTTTTCTGTTTGGGTTCGAAGGAACCCAGTTGAGTGTTAGAGGGGTGTTAGAGGGTCCAAAGGAGTGACCCAACGTATTGGACTTAGCCTTAGACCTAGAGTTCATGGGACTTGATGAGTGCTAGAACAGACTCGGCGAGTCCAAGGCAATCTCCTAATAATAGAAGATGAACTTGACGTGTTGTTCATACAACTCAGCGAGTCAAGAACAGGACTTGTTTATCAGATGAAGGTGAACTCGACGATTTGTTCATACAACTCGGCGAGTCAGATGAAGGTTCATTCGATGTTTATATAGAAGAGGAACTCGTCGAGTCATTGCTAAACTCGACAAGTAGAGTCGTGGATAAGGACGGGTAAAGGGTTAGGGACTCGACGAGTTGACGACCCAACTCAGCGATTCGGGTCAACTAGAAGTTGACTTTGACTTGCACTTGGTTAGGGGTAAAACAGTCATTTTACCCTAAGAGTAGATATCAGATTATGACTGAGTGTTTTGTGGGGATCATAGCCGGAGGTTCTCTGGAGCAGCAGCAGACAGAGGTTTCCCGCATAGATTATTAGCAGCTACTCATACGAGATGAGTTACCTTCCAGTAGCGGTGGGTCTACGGCCACAATGTCGGCCCACCAGTAGGAGTTGTATGTTAGATGATTGTCTTTGTGATATCATCTAGGTTTGCTACTACCTGATATGTTATATGTTGGCATGATATGATATATGTGATAGTAGTAGAGTTCGGTTGTTAGGACCAAAGGATAGGTCAGGCACCCCAGGTACGTCTCACAAGATGTGATGATGTGTTTATATGCTGGCATTATATGTTATATGTGATAGTAGTAGTATGAGGGGAATAGCCCCCAAGTTCCGTTGTTAGGACCGACGGGTAGGTCAGCACCATAGAATTGCTTGACATGGGTAGGTCAGCACCCCAGAATGGCTTGACACGGGTAGGTCGGCACCCTATAATGGCCGCACCGGGTAGGTCGGCACCCCAGAATGGCTGTACCGGGTAGGTCGGGCACCCCATAATTGCCCGGCAGTATGTATACTATGTGATCGTATGGTATGTGGTATGATGGGGGAACTCAGTAAGCTTCATGCTTACAATTTACAGTTTTGGTTTCAGGTACCTCTTCAGCGAAGGGGAAGGAGCTGGCGCGGTAGCAGCACATCATACACACACACATTGATTTTCCGCACTTGAGATATTCTAGGATTGTACTCTGACATGTTTCTATTATATGATTTTGGTTTTAGTACATGATACATTGACTTACAAAATGATATATTGTTACATAGCTTTCTTATGAATGTTTTTTATAATCAGTTAATTAAAATGAAATTTTTGGACTCGAAATTTGGGATGTTACATATAAGGTTTCTCTCCAATTCATGAAAATGATTGTGAGGAAACGCTTTCACTAAGTAGATTTTAAAGAGATGGCAATTATGATATTTGCATTCTCAAATTCGATTATGACTACAGTATCCATCTTCATAGTTCGAATTGTGAGAAATGGCAAGGGTCTAAACATTTGAGACTTATTATTGTAAGTTCTAAAACTGTTTAGACACACATATGAGCTTTCTAATAAAAGGTGTATGAACTTAGATAAAGGCTTATCGAAGCATCTCGTGTCAGAAATCTGAAATTTGGTAAGAAAGTCAATAAAGTATTGATTTCTAAAAGTCCAGCTGATTTCTGGATTTATGTCACACCTAGTGGGAGCATAAATGTTATGCAAGTAACAAAATAATGGTTATGCTAGTGGGAGCATAACTATTAGGGTAAGTGTTGCAAGTTAGCAATGTTAATTATAGAAAACAAAGTTTTCATTTCATGAAGTTGCAGGATTGAAAAGTTGTTTTGCTATAATTAAGGGAGAGGAACTTATACTTCATTTCGATTCTAAAAGTTTAGATTGAGATTTTAATCAAATTTAGTCAAGGATTTATATGAATACCATGTTGAAATGCTTCAACATTGGAAATTCTATATATGGAAATATTATAACAAAAGACTGGTCAAGCATCACGTCTTTATGTAAGACATTATGAATCGTATCCCATATGCTTCAGGTATAGGATCGATTGCATATGCTATAATATTCATGTGTTCTAATTTTCCAAATGCCTAGGGAATTAAGAGAGAAAAAGAAGTTGAACTGGATATGACTAAAGTTATTAAACAACTACAAAGAAGAATCCAAGGTTCGCCAAAGATTGTTTGCTGATGGATAGTCGGAATTATAGTAATGAAGGACCATATTTACATTATTATGTATAGACAGGATTCTATTAACAATGAGTTGTCATATGACAAATATGGAAATGTTTCCATAAAAGTAGTTGGATATCAAGAATCTATGAGAAAGTTAGAAAATTTTATACAAGAAGGATGTTCAAAGGAATGTGCTTTGAATATGAGACTTCGGATCTATTGAATTGTCTTGTAACAATATCCAATGGAAAGTTTTTTAATTGACAAACTCTCTGTGACTTCTGTACATAGTCATTACAAAAGGATCACTGCATATAAGTTTATAATCTAACAAATTACAGTAATAGGAAACAACTTGGTATTCTTACACTTAAGATAAGGATTTCGAGTTGTGAAATGAGTATTGGTGGAAATGTTTTCAATTGATCTATTTCACAAAGTAAAGACCATAATTAAACATAGTGTACAATGAATAATGTGTAATCAATATGGTGATTAAATAAAAGGCGTTTTATTTACACTCAAAAGTTTTGGGGCCATATAGGATTAGTATTATTCTTGTGTTTCACTTTGCATGTTTTGACTTCCCGGATAATAAGATTATTCAAACCATCCACAGTCAATGATACTTTGAAAGTAGGTAATGAGAGTAGATTGTCATGAGTTGGCTTGTAGATTGGCTAAGGCGTTAGACATAGCAAACGTTTGCTACACAATTCATGAGTGCTCCTAAAACAAG
Source organism: Lactuca sativa (assembly GCF_002870075.4). NCBI lineage: Eukaryota > Viridiplantae > Streptophyta > Magnoliopsida > Asterales > Asteraceae > Lactuca > Lactuca sativa. The sequence continues at coordinate 309,026,944 of NC_056630.2, read as the reverse complement.
ATTTGAGTATTGGATTCAACCCGTGCTCACCTGAATTACTTCATGGAATTTATCACGAGTAATTGTGAGACGATAATATCATATAATCTTCAAACCAAGATATATCAGTTGTTGACTACGAGTTGGTTGTGCATTGGTGGCATGAAAACGCGTCAATAACTTGATGTTATAAAATGTGTTGTTGTGCATGACTTAATGAGTAGTTAGTACAAGCTTATAATGTCGAAGTTTATATTTTCCTTTTATCCTAATAGTATTAAAAGCGATATCTTAGGCCCATCGATGATTCTGTTTTGACTATGTGTCGGGCCTGGTTAGAACTAAATTGTTGTGTTCAGTTATGTTCTATGTCAGACGAATTGGAAATCGGGAAACAAATTACAGGAAAATAGGTATGACTATGTTCCATGTATTTGTCCGCATAGATAACTTGAGAACAGAGGAATATATGATCCCTTATCTGAAGGATGCATCACTGAATAGGTCAGAGTTCGACAGTGGCTTTTGAAAGCATACGATTGCTAAGTCGGATCCTGAAGTTGCATTTGCAGTTATAGTTATTAGACTTATCCAAGTGGGAGACTGTGGGATTTGGTTTCTAAGCCCATAACTATAACTGGGATGTAGTTGACCCAATTGTAGCATGGTCCTTTTGGGTTGCCTTCACCAGTGCAATTTGATAGGATAGACTTTTGAGAATAAGGTTATTTATGATTTATTAATATATGAAAAGTATAATATATTAATATGAAATCATATTATTTAATTAGTATTAATCAAGAATTAATTTGAAATTAATTTTGTGATCAAAAGAGACTAATTAAGTATATGGGGATTGATTGTGTAGATCAATGATTCTTATAGTGTGGGCTAATGATCCATGGTTATTTGGTTGCGCTAAACCAACATGGATAGTCCATGGAGGTTAACCCATGGAGCCTAAGTAATGTGAAAGGTCATTAGGGTTTACAAGGTGTAACCCTAGCATTTCCTACACTATAATAGCACACCCTAATGACCAAAATCAGTTACACATGTTACCACAACATTCTTGGAGAGTGTGCATTGATTTTGTGCTAAGTAACATATTCTCTCAAGCATCCTCTTGCATATTGGTGTTTGTGAACCATTAGAGGCATCATACTTGAGGTACTCAAGCTTTCAAAGGTTAAGAACAACAATTCCTTCTAAGAGGTAATTCATTTAACTAGTTGTATCATTCAATTGTTCAATTGTATGGTAGTTAGGGAGAATGCTTTGTAAAATTCAAAATGCATGTATAGTTAGAGAAAACATAGATTTAAAGCATTTAGGGTTACATGTGGACCATAGGAGTGTTATATTGCTCAAAACCCAACAGTTTCTCTGATAGCGGGTGTGGTGTGTTCTGTGTTATCTTGGTTGTAGTCGGGATCAGTTAGGGGGCATTATGTGGAAGGTTTATGGTCAGGATTTAGCGGGTTATTGTCTAGTATCGCGAGGATCTAGTGGTTTTAGCTATTGTGCTTGGATTGGTTTTTTGAAGTGCCAAGGGAAGTGGTTTGTCGCTAAGGCTTTAGTTGGATCATCCGTCCTTTGAACTTCAAGACTTGAGTGGGATATCATTCTAAGTATCTGGAATTATCAGAGTTGTGGAGATTTGGGAAGGGTTCAGGTAGTCTTCAAGGGTCGTGCTGTCTTTTGATTTGGCTAGTAATGGATCACTAGCAAGGTTAAGCGTTGCTTGTCAACGGATCGATCGTAGGAAAGTAAGAAGGGTTGGGGAATCCTTTAATACTCGTGTGCTTTGAGAAGTTAGTCGATTCAAAGTGGGGGAGAATCGTCCATGAGTTCAGGAGTAGGAGCGGTTTTGAAACTAGGATGAGTTTTGCATCCCAGTCAGGGAGGAAGGCGACCCAAGTGGCTGTTTGGATTGAGGATTGTGTGAGTTGGAAGTTCGGGAAACTTACCAACATTAAGATTGCATTTTCTTGGTGCTCGATAGCAGGCTTTGGGGAACTAGGTTAGGGTTCCAAGCATGGCTCGAGTTCAGCTTAGGCGTTCGCCCGGGTGTGTGCTAGACTCGGGGTGTATTCGGTTTGATAAATTAATGGTAAGGCTTTGGGATGCAATTATGGTAAGTAGAAGTGTTGTAAGACTGCGGGGTGGCCCGTAGCATTCACTAGTGGTCAGTTGGTGTGGGAGTGTTGTAAGACTGTGGGGTGTCCTGTAGCATTCACCGGTCCTTGTTTAGTGGTGAGATTGTGGCAAACCTATGTTTTGCTCGCGGTTTCCTTCGCATGGTTTAGGTCAGGGTGGGTCAGTTCGCAAGGCTGTTGGAAGGCCACAATATGATTAGAATCAGGATATGGTAGGTCGTGGGAGACCGGGCATCAGGAAAGAATACAATTGATCATGTAGCATTCAATTTAGCATCAGGTTAGTGTTGATATGGTTTGGGTAGTTATTGTCTGTGAGGCTTTCTATCGGAAGTCACGAGGGGCGACAGTGAGAGAGTCTTTTGGCTCAGCAACCAGGATGGAACCCTGTATTTCAGATGATTGGCAGATGGATTGGGACTAGGGAGGTCTCGGTGAATTTTGGAAAGCAGCTAGGAGGCAGCATAATGTTTTGGGCAATATCAGTGTTTCGGGCAGTATCAGTGTTTCAGGCAGTATTGGTGTTTCGGGCATTATTGGTATTTCGGGCCGTATCAGTGTTTCTGGAAGTTTTAGCTTTTCGGGCAGTTTCAGTGTTTTGGGCAGTATCAGTGTTTCGGGCAGTATTAGTGATTTGGGTTTCGTGTGTATGTGTGGAGTAACTGGTTGATCGGCAAATGCTAAGTCACTCGTAGTGGGATTATCTGAGCCTTATGTTGAGTATAAGTGTTATGTAGCTGTTTATGGTCAGTAAGTTTGTTTCCCTTTGAAGCAGCACTGTGATCGGGGGTTAGAAGCATTTTGTTTGGTACGAGACTCTAAGAGGATTGTTTGGTGCCGATTCGGTGTGGAAGGTCTGACAAGGGGTCAGTGTAACATACACGTTTTGAAATCGTGTTTTATAATGTTAAAAGTAAATAATATTATGTAATATTGAGTATTGAGTTCTGACATATAGGTTTTACTAGAGATGAAGTAAAACTATGTTTAGAATCACTGGAAAAATATTGGAAGTCTTATGAGATTCCAATCAAAAGGCAAATATTGAAATTTAATGAAAAAATAACATCTGAAATAAGTAAAATTTTATTATTGAAAGTTTTAAATAATCTCTTTAGAAACATTTAGGCGAAAACCTCATCGAAATCCAAGTTATAACAAAGAAGTTATGACTAATCGAAGATCCGCGACAAAACCGGCACGACACCGAATGACGTAAAAAGTGAGTTTTTGATAAACTACTTTTTATCCTTGGTGGTCTAAATGAAAGTCATAGTATTTGTTTAACCGAGAGTTTTCATAAAAAGAACGTCCAAATCTGACTTCGTATGAGGAAGTTATGATTTTTCTAAGTTTCGGAATAGTAGCGGACAGCTAAAAACTCGAAATAAGGATCGAGCGATATTTAGCCGACACAACCTAAACGAGAACCAAAGGTCTCATTGATAGTAGTACAACAGTAACAAGACAGACGAAAACGGACGCCGGATGAAGAAGTTATGAATTTTTAGCGGATTTTCCTTTCCCGATCTGTTAAAAATAATAATATTAAAAATAAATTCAAAATTAGATGACGAAGTCTAAAAAATCGTTGTAGAGCATAATTTTACCTACGCATGCATATAAAGAACGTCAAAAACGGAGCTCGTATGCGAAATTTATGGATTTTAGAAGTTTGGGGCTCAATTTCCGAGAAACCAAGCATGGATAAGGTCCGATCTCAGTGAGTCACCCGCCCCGTGTCCGATCTCGGTGAGTCAGCAGACGCGTGTTCGAACCGGAGAGTCGTCCGAAGTGCGGTCCAATTGGCATCCGACGCATGCCCCCCCCCACACCCGAGGCCTCGGTCCAGTCAGAAGCCGCCACCTGTTCCGGGCCTCGCATCTGCGCCGCGTGTCTTCATCTCCCAGCTTTGGATCCGAGGCTCGCTGCTATATAAAGAGGCTATGAGATCTCCCGGGTGAAGTTTAGAAATTGCCACGTTTCACCCTAAAATCCATATTTTTACTATTTTGACTTCCCCCGAAGCCCCGGTGTCATTTCCAACACCCGAAACACGTCCTGAAGTGCCCGAAGAGCCCGATAAATTTATTTTTTCGGTTTGAAGCACAACCCTCGTAGGGCCCAGCTTTCAAGAAAGCTCCAGGTTTTCAACAAAGAAAGCTATTTATTATAACGAAGTGCTGCACAAATTACTATTTTAACCCCCGGTTATATCACGATGAGTTTCAATATACAGGAACAATTGTATGTTATGTGTTATATGTGCTATGTGCTTCTCAGAATTATTTTTTTGGGTTATTTTCCCGTGTTATTTTTATTCGTTATTTTAATAGCAAAGTAATACCTCTGACCATGTGATAAGTGAAAGTACTTAGATTCACATTGGTACTGGTATGTAGCCTCTGGCCATGTAGAGCATGTCTCCGTAAGAGCATGACTTCTATTTTATGGCATTGGCAGAAGGTTAGACAGGGCTATAAGCCTGAAATCTACCAAAGTGTTAATCAGAAGCTGTATGTCTTCTGTGCCATTTGGGCCAAAGCTTTATTGATGTATATCAAGTATGGAAATCGTTATGTCTCATTGATTGTATCTTTGAATCAAATCGTTATGCCTTGTTCCTCTTTGCTTCTGCCATATTAAAGTAAAAATATATGGCATAACGTTATATTGTATCTATTATTGAACTCACTAAGCGTCACCGCTTACCCTCTCAATGTTTAACAAATTTACATGAGATAAGTAACCAGTATAGTCATATACTGTTGGAAGGTTTAGAATAGTTGTAATACTACTTTAGTATTTAGGGATCATGTATGTATAAAAGTATACTATCCTGGGTAGTTGTGTACTATATAACACTTTGTAATAGTCGGTTTGTATCCAATCGTTTGTAATCACTTTATCAATGTAAAATATTGTTTTTATGAATATGCAAGTAGCATGTTTTGGAGTAACTATATTGTCAAGTATGAAAGTTTGGGTCTTTTAGAAATATGAAAGTGTGGGTCTATCAGTTAGACTATTAAGACTTTAGGTTTCGAATGTCAGGTGGTAGGATGGGTTTTATTCAAGAGATTGGGGATTTTTTCTTCTTCGGGCTTAAAGAACTACTCTGAGGATGGTTACATTAGACATGGAGCGACCGTGCTAGGAACAAAGTTGGAAGTGTTACGGTTGGTCTGTTATTCGTTGAGGGTTTGTCATGGAGTTGTTTCAGCATGGGTTATCTCTTGTGGAGTCAGTACATTGTAGACTCCAAGTCTCAAAAATGTAGAAGTGGGTTGCAGGGGCTGAAGGTTTGGATGTTATCTTCAGGATAGAAGTTTCGGTTTGGGTTTCGGTTGCCTTCGGAAGATTATTTTGAACGTAGAATTTTCGATTATGATCATCAGGTGAGTTATTTTGTTATGAGTGTTAATAAGGAGTGAATTCGAGAACGAAATCTAATTTAACTAGGGAGAGTTGTAACATCCGGAATCTAGAAGGCCAATTATGGAAATAAATTTCCTTTTTAGGGGCTAACTCGTCGAGTTTATGGCATAAACTCGAGGTGTTGGAAGCTTTTGGGGTGCGAGTTTCTAAGGACCAACTCGTCGATTTGGTGAAGAGAACTCGACGAGTTGGACGCTGTTTGAGGAACCCTAATTTTTGGGTTTTGCACCCTATTTAAACACTTGAAGTTTTAGGTGGTGCCCTCATTCCCAGCCTCCATAGCCCCTAACCCTAATCGTAAAATCCTAGAGCGTCCTTGAGTGTTGCGAGCTCATTGTGAGTGTGTTTTGGTGTGTTGGAAGCTCATTGAAGGGAAGAAAAGCTTGGTGTAAGGTGGTGGTTCAAGTAAGGGCTTTCAGATCTTGAATCTCTGATTTATTTCCAGCACATCTTGGGGATAAAGTTCTAACCTTGATTAATATTTTCTTAGATCTATTATTTGGTTAAATTGCATGCTTTTAGCCATGGATGGGTGATTATTGGAGAAATAGAAGTCTGAAGTGCTTACTCTTTCAGATATATGATCTTCATGAGTTCTTTTGGCATAAAGGTGCCAACTTTATGGTCTTAAGGGCTTCACGCATCTATTAAGCTCTTCTTATAGTCTCTTATGAGCTTTTAAGCCTCTCCTAGCCATGCATGAGTGTAAAGTTGGAAGCTATACATGACCATCCAGCCTTTAAGGACCAAATTAGTATTTTGGGCTTTGTTGTGGTGATTAAGTGATTATTGATTAAGCCCTTCACCTTTTAAGCCTAGGGTTTGGGTTTTGAGCCCACTTGGTTGGTCCCTGGGGGTAAAGTTGGAAACTTTACCCTTCTAGACGCTATTGCAGTTAAGATCTGAGTGGGGAAGTTGTTAGTTTTGATTAGGTCGGCTTAATTGGTTAAGAAGTTGGGTTCCTAATGAACTCAGCGAGTTCTTGGGTGAACTCGGCGAGTCAGATCGGTTATTCTCGATTTTTTGCAGTCTGATGAGGGGAACTCGATGAGTTGCAGGCTAACTCGGTGAGTTGGGTCAACTTGGGTCGTTGAATTTGACTTTTGACTTGTGTCTTTGACCTAGTTTGTCCCAATGGGTGTTTGTGGTAATCCGAAGTGTATTCAAGGAAAATATGGGCTAAGGATAAAGCTCGTATGGGATCGGGCCCAATTTAGAAAATTAGGCCATTAGTGGCTCTATGTGGATCTTTTGGTGTTGAGTCTTGTGGTTATTGGTGTAACGCATCGATTCTCAGGAATTGTTTTAAATGCGATTTCTTGGGTTAGGCCCTACTCGACGAGTCCATATTGGGACTCGACGAGTAGGAGCTGGCAGATGAAACCCTAAATCCCGGGGTTTTGCACCCTATTTAATGGAACCTTAGCCTCCCTTGGGCCTCTTTACAGTTCTAGAGAGTCCTTAAGAACCCTAATACGTGTGTGTGTGTGCCCATTATGTGTTTGAAGCTTGAAAATTGGATTTTAAAAGGGAGAAAGCTTGGAGGAGAAGGAGATTGGAGCAAGTAGAGTGTGGGAATCAACACTTATCTCAGTTCTCATCTTCTAGAGGTACCTAAATCTCCATTGTCCTTGTAGAGCTCTTATATTGGTTAAGTTTTAGGGTTTTTGTGGAATATTAAGTTGGTAAGATGAGCTATGGGCTAGATCTGAGGTTGTAACTTCAGATTTGGACCCTCCTTGGATTCTAGAAGCATAAAGTTGCAGTTTTGGTGATGATTGAGGTCCCTCTTGAGCATGAAGCTCCATTAAGAACTTAAAATAGGCATTTAGAGCCTTTATAGCCATGCATGTACGTAAAGTTTGCAACTTTACGTGATAAGCATGCCCTAGAAGCTTGGATATGTGATTTGGAGCCGCTGCATGATTCAAAACAAGTCTTTATGGAAAAAGGGCTGAATAGACTCGGCGAGTCGCCAGGTTGAGTCGGCAAGTCACATGAAGATGGCTGTGAACTCGACGGGTTAGATGAACAACTCGGCGAGTCCGATGAATATTGCCATAGACTCGACGAGTTGATGAATAACTCGACAAGTCGGATGAGTTTTCTCCAGGATATGTATGTGTGTGTATCCGACGACTCGACGGTTGGCCTTAAAGTTTGATTGAGAATCAAAGGAACTTAATGAGTCACCCCAATGACTCGGCGAGTTGGAATGCGCTTCGAGGAACTCGACGAGTAACTGAGGGTACTCGGCGAGTTGAGGCCAACATGGACTATTGACCTTGACTGAGGACATTGACTTTGACCAAGGGTTGACTAGTGGGATTTGGAGTACCTTAAAAGGTTAAGTACTTATGAGTATGTTGTACTATGATCTTAGGTGGTGGAGCCTGTGTCAAGTGATCCGAGAATTGGGATTTATCTACTCAGTCGACATATGCGAGGTAAGTTATCCTCACTGTATCAAAGGGTCTAAGGCACCAAGGCCGACCCTTTATGGTTTTCATCCTGGTTTAGGATGGTTGCTATGTTATTGATATGCTAGATACATCCTGGTTTAGGATGGTTGCTATGTTACTGATATGTCGGATTTCATCCTGGTTTAGGATGGTTGCTATGTTATTGATATGCTAGATACATCCGGTTTAGGATGGTTGCTATGTTACTGATATGCTAGATTTAATCTTGGTTTTGAATGGTTGCTATGTTATTGATATGCTAGATACATCCTGTTTAGGATGGTTGCTATGTTACTGATATGCTAGATTTCATCCTGGTTTAGGATGGTTGCTATGTTAGATTTTAGTTAGATCGGTATCCTGATTATAGGATGTTGTTATGCTATTTGATATGTTAAATCGGTGTGATTGTTACAAATGCTAGCATATGATACTTATGTGCACATGTTTGTTTGATTGGGGGTGGGGTTGAGGCGGTCCTGCTTTGTGCTGAAGGCCAACATACCCTACGAGCGGTCTGGGGAGACTGTAGGCCCACGAGGCGGTCCAGTCATGCCGAAGGCTCGGTATAGATTCAGTTAGTCTGTTGGCCCTATAGGGAGGTCCATTCGGGGCGATGGCCCAATATGCATATTGATGCATGCATTATTATTGTTATGATATTATCAGTGTGGTGTTGATATTTTAGGGGTAGCTCACTAAGCCATTGGGCTTATAGTTTCAGTTATTGTTTCAGGTACTTCAGGAGGCCATGGCAAGGCGAAGGCATGACTGTACCGCTCCTCATCCTTACGATCTGTTTTAGGGACACTCTGATGAAAAATGATTTGAAAACAATTTGTAAACAAACACTATTTGGCTTTAAATTGTGATTGGAAAATTTTAAATTTGGTGTAAAATTTATGGATGTTACAAGTTGGTATCAGAGCCTTGGTTTGAGTGAATTGGGGGAGCACTCGTGTGAATCCAGTCTCAAATCAAGGAGATTTTCGGAAAGTAAAATTTTAAAATGGGTTTAAAAATAAAGGATGGAGGATGCAGAGGGTACGATCAGTCAGAACCTGTATGTGAACCCCAAAATACCATACAATTATTTGATATTATGATATGTTAGAACAATATGCTAGTGCTAGGCTAGGGATCTTCAGGAATCGCATGATAGACTTGCCTGATTATATGATGCCTACTAGCCTAGGGTTTCTCGTATATGGAATTGACATCATTACTGTAGTTGTTGGTGTATGCATCACGGTCGTGCGTAATCAAGATCTTATAGCCTGAGAATGTTGGATTCAGTCTTCGGATAGGATTAGATATTCGAAAGTCTATTGGGTCCAGTGTTATGTGCGACTTGCATGCACAAGCACTACAGGGGGTTGATGGAAGTTTCATGGATGTGTGGGTTGTGGGAGCAATAAGGTCAGTTGCGAGGTAGGCAATGCTCCCCTAGGAGCGAGGGTTGAGAGCGTATTATGTTGACGATAGTATTAGGGTGTTGTGGTGACACTTGAGACAAATATGGGTATGTGTGGAAGGTAGTATGGGCCCGTACTAATAAAAGCACAGGACCCATACGTGTAGCAAGGAAGTCACGACCCCTAGGGTATGTGGGTTTTGGTCTCCCAATATTATGTTGCTTATCTGATGTCTTGAGTGTATCTTTCAGTATGGTGGTGACGAGACATTTTGCTGATAGGTTCGGATCAGGATCCGGATCCGGATCAGGGTCAGGGTCGGGAGACGGAGGGCCAGAGGTGCCGGTAGCACCTGAGCCTGTGGTTCAGATAGGGACGAAGGAGTTGGATGCCAGGATCCGGGAGATTATGCACAACGAGATTGTTGCGGCGTTCAGAGCGCAACTGTCAGAGATGTTTGGGTCGATTAAGACCGCGATGGTTGAGTACTTTGATGAGCGATATGCAGCTCTAGCAAAGACAGCTGCCGCTGCAGCCACTTCGGCTGTAGCTATAGCAGGGGTTGGAGGAGGAGCCAACAGGGCTTTCCAATACCGGAACTTCGATAATATGAAGCCCCTGACATTTGATGGTACACAGGATGTGATCAGGGCTATGAGGTGGTTATCTGACGTGGAGGGATGTTTCTTCAAGTTTTCATGTCCTGTTGACCAAAAGGTCAGGTGTGCCCTGAACCTGCTGAGGCTTGGGGAAAAGGACTGGTGGAGGTTGACGACAGGTTCGTATACTGATGATCAACGAGTTGTTGTTACTTGGGAGAAGTTTCGGGATATGTTCTGCACCCGCTATATTCCACGCGTTGAGCGGGAGCGGCTTACTCATGAGTTTTTTACATTGAGACAGGATGGGGAGTCTGTGATGGACATTACACGTATATTCACGGAGAGGGCTATGTTTTGCCCAAAGTTTGCTTCAAAGAAGTCTCACATTACTCGTTATCTGAGTATGCTCAAGACTGATATTCGACAGTTTGTGTCTACATAGCGATGTGATACCCTCCTGGATCTTCAAGAAGTCGTGATGCGGCGTGAGTTGGAGTTAGAGTTGCAGCTGAAGGAGCAGCGTCCGGCATCGGCACAGTCTCAGCCAGCGCCTAAGCAGTCTAAGACCGTTGATGCTCGGGCTGGGAGTCAGTAGAGCCGCACGTGTGGAAAGTGTGGCAGGGGTCATTCTAGGGTTTGTCGAGCAGGAGGTGGGTGCCACAAATGTGGCAAGGAAGGGCATTATGCAAGGGATTGTCGTCAGTCCTCCCCTCCAGCAGATATGAGGATTTGTTATCATTGTCATCAGGTTGGTCATGTGAAGACCAACTGTCCGCAGCTCGTCGCCAATCCGTCACAGGGTTCCGCACCAGCTGCTGTGAGGATTAGGGATGGGAGGCCGGTCAAGGTGGAGCCTCCAAAGGATCAAGGACGCGCTTTCCAGCTCACGGCCGAAGAGGCCAAGGCAGCACCGGATGTGGTTGCCGGTATGTTTCTACTTTTTTCTATTTCAGTATTTTATCTGTGTATGCTTAATTGGTTGTACCTGTGTTTAGGTACGTTTTTAGTAAACTCTTTGCCTGCTTTGGTTTTATTCGACTCGGAGGCGAGTCGGTCGTTTGTATCTCAGACTTTCAGTAGAGGGTTTAGTGTGCCGGTAGAGGAGCTTGAGTGCCCGTTGCAAGTCACGATCGCCAATGAGCACGGGTTTCTGCTTCTTCGATCTACCAGGGATGCGAGTTAGAGATTTTCGGGATGCCCTTCCCGATAGATTTGATTCCTATTCCCATGGGGGAAGTGTGCGTGATCGTAGGGATGGATTGGCTCTGTCGATTTGGCGCCATGATCGATTGTGAGGGACAGCGAGTGGTGGTTCGAACCCCAAGTGGGGGAGAACTGGTGGTATATGGCGATGGCACCAGGATGGGATCAGGGTTTTGTTCAGTGGGCAGGGCTCGACAGTATATTCAGCATGGGTGTGCCGGTTATTTAGCGTACATGGTGGATATGCGGGTTAGGGATCACCCCTCGGTTTCGAAGGTCCCAATAGTTAGAGAGTTTGCTAACGTGTTTCCGAAGGAGTTACCCAGAGTGCTTCCGAAGAGGCAGGTTGAGTTCTGGATTGACCTAGTGTCGGGTGCGGCCCTATCGCTAGGCCACCATACCATCTGGCACAGCCTGAGATGCGGGAGCTATCTGTTGGGTTTTGAGCATTCTAACACTTCCTAAGTGTACATGCAACCCTAATAACCTTGGATCTATGTTTTCTCTATTATACATGCAAATAAGAACTTCCAAGGTATTATCCTAATCTAGCATACAAAACAATAACTATAGCAAGATAGAATACATACCTCTTTGGTGTAGAATGTCTTCATGAAGCTTGAGTGCCTAGTGCCCCAAGTGTGACACCTCAAATGGAATCACAATCATCAAAACACTTAGAATAACTTGAGAGAATTCTACACTCTTCAAAATCGGCTAGCCCTTTCTTCACTATCTCTAGTGGCCGATTTTTCCTCAATAATAAGATGCTTATATAGTTACACAATTAGGGTAAACTCTTAATTGTCATGGCTTTCCATTTCCTTGGATCCATGGGTACAAATACACCATGGAGCATCCATGGACCATCCTATGGGTTTTAGCCCAACTTGATTATCCATGGAGCATTAGCCCACTATACAAGTATGGATGATTTACACAATCAACCCATATATTTAATTAGTCTTCTTTTTGATCACTTAATTAATCCTAGATTAATTCTTGATCAATACTAATTAAATAATCTCATTATTCTTATTATTAATATACTAGAACTTATAATATATTAATAACCATAAGTGTCTTATTTCTCTCATCCAAGTGCATGATGGTATGCAACCCAAATGGACCATGCCGGGTCGGGTCAAGTCTTACCAAATATAGTTATGGACTTAGACATTAATCCAACAGTCTCCCACTTGGATAAGTCTAAAACTATTATTGCGTATGACTTCAGGAACCAACCGGCAATCGTAGCTCTCAAAAGCTTCTGTCGAACTCTGACCTTGTCGATGAACCCTGACCTTTGTCAGTGACTTGTCCATTAGATAAGGGATCATATATTCCTCCATTCTAGATATCATATGGACTGAGACATGGATTATAATCATTCTCTCTGTCCATTTGTTGTTTCCCGATTTCCGATTTATGACGACTGACTAATTGAACAAATCAAATCAGTCCTGGCCCGGCCGAGCACTTCCATTTGTCATCATCAAATCATCGAGGGGCCCACAGATATCGCTTTTATCCCGAAGATAAAAAGAACGGATAAACTTCGACTCATATGGCTTGTTCTACTACTTGTTGAATCATACACAAAAGCACGTTTTATAGCACAGAGTTACCAAATGCGGTTTCGTGCAATCAATGTACTATCAACTCATAGCAACAACTCATATCTCTAGGTTTGAAGAATATAAGATATTATCGTCTCATGATCACTCGTGATAAAATCCATGAAGTGATTCCAATGAGCGCGGGTTGAATCCAATACTCAGAACTTATGAGCACTCATGATTGTTGTAGCCTTGTCCAACACCTTAGACCTCTACAACCCATCATGACAGTCTTAATTCATATCTACTTCCAAAATATGACCGACTGTGGATGGTTTGAATAACTTAGTCATTCCGGAAGAATAACCCAGTTTATTCGGGAAGTCAAAACATGCAAAGTGAAACACAATAATAATTGAATCCAATATGGTCTCAGAACTTATGAATATAAATAAAACACCTTTTATTTATCACCATATGATTACTCATTATTCATTGTATACTGTTTCAGCTATCAACTTTATTCTTGAATTTAAAACAATAGTTGTCCCATGCTCCAAGCATGTACACTATGTTTTCTAAACACTAGTCATGCCACACACCAAGAATTCCAAATTCATGCCATTTACTGGAATCTGTTAGATTCTAAACTTATATGCATTGATCCTCTTGTAATGATTATGCACAAAGTCATAAAGACTTGACAACAAACATTACAGAGTATTCCAAAGGAGATCAACTCCTTGGAAATATCCTTCTTGCATTAAGTTTCCTTAATCTTACACAGATTTGAAAATCCTAACTTTGAAACATTTCCAGATTCCATTTTGACTATCACTTCTGAACAAGAGTTGCCTCCTTACAGATTATGTCAATATGGTCCTTCTAGAATTATCACTATACTTCCAACTGTCCTTGAGCAACCAATCTTTGGTAAACCTTAGATTGTTCTCGACAATTGTTTAATCCTTTTAGTCATATCCAGTTCTAAACCTTTTTCCCTTCTTAATGCCCTAGGCATTTGGAAAATTTTTTAGAACGGGTGATTATAGCACATGTAATCGATCCTATATCCGAAGCATATGGGACACGATTCATGATGTCTTACATAAAGACTAAACCAGTCTTTTGCTATAATATTTCCATTTCAATTTGCCAAGTTCTCATAATTCAGATTATGAAAAGGGATGCCGTAATCATAATCGAATTTTAGAACGCAAATACTGGACCCATATACAAAATTTCCTTATGTTGAGCCATTCCAACATGAAATTCATATATATCCTTGACTAAATGATTAAAACCTCACGATCTAAGCTTATAGATTTGAGATGAAGTATAATTTCCTCTCCCTTAATTATAGCAAAACAACTCTTTCCCAATTGAAACTTTTGTTTTCTATAATTAACATTGCTAACTTGCAATACTTATCATAATTATCATGCTCCCACTAACATGATGATTATTAGCATAACACTTATGCTCCCACTAGCTTTAACATGTACTCAGAAATCAGCTGGACTTCTAGAAATCAATACTTCATTGACTTTCTTACCAAAGTTCAGATTTCTGATGCTAGATTGTTTTGATAAAGTTGTATCAAAATCATACACCTTCCCTTAGATAGCACACTTGTGAGTCTAAACAATTATGAAGAGGTATGCCGTAATCATAATGGTTAGACCTTTTTGCCACTTCTCACAAGTCCAGGTTAGTGTGCCGGTTAACCACACGCGCTCCACTAACGACTTTGAGAATGCAAATATCACAATTGCTATCTAGATAAAATCTACTTAGTGAAAGTGTTTCCTCACCATCATTTTCATGAATCGGAGAGAAACCTTATGACACTTAGATTTATATGGTGTATGTGTTCTTATCCATGTGAATTGTCAAAACCATAATCACAAGACAAAGATAATGACAAATCCAAACTCATATGGACCGAACTCAATCTTAACTTCTTGCCACCTGGCAGCTCAAGGGCCTGCCATTGCTTCCAAGTTGTTGTGCAACAAATTGAGAACTCTAAGAACTCATATGCAAAACCAACTTTAACTGGAATGGGCACAGAATATGTCAACACAATAGATTATAAACCTCAAATTGTGTGCTAGAGAAGAACTTTAGGTTTTATTCTTGATTAGTTCTTGAGACTTTCAAGACCTTTAAGACTCCCACTGTCCTCTTGACCTATAAGACTCCCTTGTCAAATATCCAAGAGATAGTGAGGATTCTAATCAAGACAAACACTTCACACAATTGGCCTAAGTTGGTCTTTGTTTTATCCAAAACATCACAACTTACCAATTTCAAATGTACAAGAGTAGAAAACTTTTACTCTTACATTTGACAAGTGTTTTAAACCTTCTTTTGAGACATGTCACTCAAGTTACAATCTTGGAGTATGACTCTAAGACTTGTATTGGAACGAAGTATGACTCATCTTCTTGATTTAACCATTTCAACAATTCAAGTTCCTCTTCTTAGTCATAAGAATGCACTAAGATTTCCTTAGAGAACTAATTTTGATATGGTTTTTTAATCATTAAGATGATCACAAAACTGATACTAAAGTACTCTCCCATCTTTTCAGATTTGAGAAACTTTTATCCTTCTGCCTTATTTGATTCTTCTTATCGATCTTTTGTGGTGGACTTAATCAGTGCACAAGAATGTGTACTCGATCCCTAAGTCCTTTACTTGACTCACACATCCATGTGAACAAGTAATTAGTCTTAATTTTCCAAAACTTGAAAGTTCTCATTCATCATGCTATACAACTTGCATGATTCCAAGTTCCGGTCCAATTGAAACTTGGGTGATGAGAATCTTTCCTTATTTGGTAAATTTAGACATTACCACAAATGAAAGAATCAATTTCATATTTCCACTCTTGCTCTTAATGGAATCATATAAGCAACAATTTTTCCTCAAATGCCATTGTAAGGATATTTTAAAATAAATAAAATAAAAATTTTCTTTTATTTTAAAACTTTGCGGAAAAACTTATCCTTACAATCCATATGAAAACTTGTTGTTATTTATTCCTTAAGCAATATCTCATAACTCCTAAGAAGTAGCTCAAGAATCCGATCTTCAAACTACGCGATAGAAAACCATCTACGCGATCAGATTCAGCATATTCTTTCTTTAAGTATCTTCACTTTTCTTTGATTCTTAAAACATCAACATGTGACCCAGTCACATCATGTAATAAGAATCTCAGAATAGAAACTTAGCAGAGTTAGATAGTGGACTTTACCTGAAGTAGAGTCAAACTTATTGACTTTAACCTCCTTAGGTAAATTTGGCAGCTTCGCAACCAATGCCCCTTCCCTTGGCAATATAAACATATGGACCCTTTGATAATGGTACACGAGACTATCACAGACTTAGCTTTTCTCTTTACCATTTGGTCAACCGAGTTGACTATGGCCGATCCCTTTCCATTGGGAAGAGAATGCTTTACTGGATTTCCTGTGTCACTATTGTCAATGTCCATCAAGTATTAAGGAAGTTGATCTTAACAAATAGATAAGATCATTAAGGGTCTTGTCATAGTCTGTTTCATAGGTGTCCCAAAGGAACTCACTATGTGACTTAGAAAGTGATTGAACCACCAACTTTCTCAAGACTTTGACACCCAACTCTCCCGGCTTGTCAATATGTGACTACATCTCCAAGATGTGCTCACACCTAGACCTTGCCTTGCCAATAGGTCTTGAGTGACCTTAAACTTTTCAAGAACTTGTGGGTTAGGGAGAATAATTGGAGGAGGAGACAGAAGTATGATATCCATGGGACATCATCTTCATTAGGAAACCTTGTTTCAAGAGATTTGGGAAGATCATAAGTGTCTAAACCAGACATCTTTTGGGAGATATTCAAGATAGTTGATTTAAAGTCCTTAATATGACACCCAATATGAAATATTAAGGCTAGGACCCAACAAACTATTTTATAACTTAGAAGAGGTATGCCGTAATCCAAGCTATAAAATATTTGAAGGTAGGTGAATGACGATTCACCAATTTCCACCAAGATAAATGAAATGTATTATTAGGTTTTAATTGGTTTTGAAACTCCTAGATCTTTGAGATTCATTGAACTTTTCAAAGGCATGTTTCAATCTCGAGTGTGCCCTTCAGGTTTTGTGACTGGGATGCCGAGGATCACAAAACAAGGTGTGAAGTAACCATGCAAATCACTTGGTACCCTTAATAAATTACCCCTCAATCGATGTGCCGGTTAACCACACACGCTCCATCGATACTATGATAAATATTAAGTCACCCTTTACCTACCTTGTTAAGTCCAAGTTAGTGTGCCGGTTAACCACACACGCTCCACTAACGACTTAGACAAAGTGTAAAGTGTAATTTCATGGGTTAGCACCTTATTCACATTTTTCCTAAGTAACTAAGATTGGGTATTATTAAAAGTTTAGTTACTTAGTATTTTCATTAATACTTTTAATGAAGGGAGAATTCTAGTCCTGTCAAACCCGTTCGGCTAACGACCCTCCACCAGTCAAGCAAGCGGTGGGTGAGAGTGGACACCCATTAAGTTGCCATTTTATAGGCAACAACCTTATACCCACCTTATAGACCGGCTTCGTGAATGAGGCGTACTAGCGGTAAGACTGACTTTACTCTTATACATATATATATATTATTAACTTATAATATTATAAAGTATAAGGGTTGAATTTTAACTTTTAAAATTCTAAGGGCTAACTTGGAATTAAAGTATTCATAAGTGAAAACTTTACAAATTCCAAAACTTGAGGGCAAGTTTTGAAACTATTCAAAACTAATTAATTCCATAACTTATGTGTTTAAAGTAGTTTTAATCCAAAAACTCTTCAAGTTCCATAACTTGAGGACAAGTTATGGAAGACTTTAAACTAATAAAAGAATTAACTTTTCTTTATTTTATAACTTATGGAATTAATTAAGGTTACACCTTTTTTTTATTTTATTTTATTTTATTAAATGAAGAGACTCTTGGTCCTCCATAACTTGAGGACAAGTTATGGAGTCATAAAACCATTTAATTAGAACTAGACTCTTCATTTTGTAACCTTTGCCAATTTTTATGAGTTTTATGATTCTTAAATGTGACTTTTCATATAACTTGAGGACAAGTTACAAAAACACATTTTAGAATCAATTCTTAGATTAATTTGGATTAAAACCAGCTATCACATAATTTTATTCATTAATCTAAATTCACTCATAAAATAAGGTAACACAAAAAACTTTTGGTGATCCATAACTTATTCTTAAGTTATGGAATCCTTTAAAACATTAACACCAAATTTTTTGTAACTCCATAAAACTTTGAATCAATTTTTTTTAAAAACCTTTTCATATCCATAACTTATGGAGGTTTCAAAAAATAAAACTCTTTAGATCAAACTTTTAAAACTAATAAAATAATCATATTATTTTATCTTTTATTAAATTTGACCTAATTCAACTCATAAAGCAAATTATTCAAATTTTACAAATAATTAGTTTTTCACAAGAACAAGTAATTATCTTAAAATTTGACAAACTTCATGTTTTTTTTTTCAACTTTGAAAATAAAATATTTGCATCAATATAACAGAAAACAACACGTGGCTCTGATACCACTGTTGGGTTTTGAGCATTCTAACACTTCCTAAGTGTACATGCAACCCTAATAACCTTGGATCTATGTTTTCTCTATTATACATGCAAATAAGAACTTCCAAGGTATTATCCTAATCTAGCATACAAAACAATAACTATAGCAAGATAGAATACATACCTCTTTGGTGTAGAATGTCTTCATGAAGCTTGAGTGCCTAGTGCCCCAAGTGTGACACCTCAAATGGAATCACAATCATCAAAACACTTAGAATAACTTGAGAGAATTCTACACTCTTCAAAATCGGCTAGCCCTTTCTTCACTATCTCTAGTGGCCGATTTTTCCTCAATAATAAGATGCTTATATAGTTACACAATTAGGGTAAACTCTTAATTGTCATGGCTTTCCATTTCCTTGGATCCATGGGTACAAATACACCATGGAGCATCCATGGACCATCCTATGGGTTTTAGCCCAACTTGATTATCCATGGAGCATTAGCCCACTATACAAGTA
Source organism: Lactuca sativa (assembly GCF_002870075.4). Taxonomy (NCBI): domain Eukaryota; kingdom Viridiplantae; phylum Streptophyta; class Magnoliopsida; order Asterales; family Asteraceae; genus Lactuca; species Lactuca sativa. Next base: position 309,007,991 of record NC_056630.2, on the reverse strand, counting down.
TGGATGATTTACACAATCAACCCATATATTTAATTAGTCTTCTTTTTGATCACTTAATTAATCCTAGATTAATTCTTGATCAATACTAATTAAATAATCTCATTATTCTTATTATTAATATACTAGAACTTATAATATATTAATAACCATAAGTGTCTTATTTCTCTCATCCAAGTGCATGATGGTATGCAACCCAAATGGACCATGCCGGGTCGGGTCAAGTCTTACCAAATATAGTTATGGACTTAGACATTAATCCAACACTATCATCTCAGTTGCAGGAGCTGTTGGGTAAGCAGTTTATTCGTCCGAGTAGTTCACCCTGGGGAGGACCGATCCTTTTTGTCAGGAAGAAGGACGGTTCGCACAGGATGTGCATTGACTAAAGGGAGTTAAATAAGTTAACGGTGAATTACCGGTATCCACTCCCGAGGATAGATGATCTATTCGATCAGCTGCAGGGTGCATCTTGGTTTTCCAAGATCGATTTGAGATCTGGATATCACCAGGTCAGGGTGAGGGAGGAAGACGTGGAGAAGACTGCGTTTCGGACTCATTATGGTCATTACGAGTTCGTGGTGATGCCGTTTGGGCTCACCAATGCTCCGGCAGTGTTTATGGATTTGATGAATCAAGTCTACAGACAGATGCTCGATCGCTCGGTCATTGTGTTTATAGACGTTATCTTGGTATATTCCAAAACCCGAGAGCAGCATGAGGAGCATCTCAGGGAGCTACTGGAGGTCCTACGGTGAGAACGGTTGTATGCCAAGTTCTCGAAGTGCGAGTTTTGGTTACGAGAGGTCCAGTTTCTCGGACATCTCGTTAATCAAGAAGCGATTTTAGTCGATCCAGCCAAGGTGGACGCGGTTATGCAGTGGGAGACTCTAAGATCTCCCTCCGACATCAGGATATTCTTGGGTTTGGCAGGGTATGACCGGAGATTTATTCGAGATTTCTCCAAGATTGAAGTACCCCTCACTCGTCTTATAAGGAAGGGGTGGATTTCTGGTGGGGCCCTGAGCAGCGGAGGGCATTTGAGACCCTCCGGCAGTGTTTATGTGAGGCGTCGGTGTTGACACTCCCCGAGGGAGCTGAGGATTTTGTAGTATATTGTGATACATCCATCTCGGGTTTGGGGGCAGTCCTCATGCAAAGAGAACGAGTGGTAGCCAATGCATCGCGGCAGCTGAAGCCGCATGAGACGAGATACCCTACGCACGATCGTGAGTTGGGAGCGGTGGTTTTCGCTCTAAGGATTTGGAGGCATTATCTGTACGGGGTCCGATGTACTATATATACGGATCACATGAGTTTGAGGCACATCATGGTTCAGCCGAACCTGAATATGAGGCAGCGCAGGTGGTTGGATGTGGTCAAAGACTATGATTGTGAGATCCTTTACCATCCTGGTAAAGCGAATGTGGTTGCGCATGCTTTGAGTCGCAAGTCAGCTGGATCTTCTACCCCAGCAAGGTGTATGAGGATAGCGGTGGATTCACCGCTTATGAGCTTGATTAGGGATGCTCAAGTTGAGGGTATGAGACCGGAGAATTGGAAGTTGGAGAGAATTAGGGGCGAGAGCGCCCAGTTTGTTCAAGATAGCCGCGGGTTATTGACCCGATACGGTAGGGTATGGGTTCCGATGTCTGGAGGGTTTTGGAAGATAGTGATGGAGGAGGCACATAAGTCTCATTTTTCTATTCATCTGGGGGCCACCAAAATTTATCATGATTTGAGCTTGAGTTATTGGTGGCTCGGAATGAAGCGAGAAATCGATGGGTATGTTGAGAGGTGCTTGACCTGTAGTATGGTCAAGGCCGAGCATCAGAGGCCGCATGGCAAGTTGCATCCTCTGGAGATTCCCATGTGGAAATGGGAGCAGATCACGATGGATTTCATTACAAAGTTGCCGAGCACGGTGAAGGGGTTTGATGCTATTTGGGTCATCGTGGATCGGTTGACCAAGAGTGCCCATTTCTTGGCCATATGGGAAGGTTCGTTTGCTGAGAAATTGGCCGACATGTATGTCAGTGAGATTGTCTTTTGCCATGGGGTTCAAGTTTCTATCGTTTCCGATCGGGATGTCAGGTTTACTTCCCATTTTTGGCAGAAGTTCCATGAGGAACTGGGTACGCGACTGCATTTTAGTACAGCTTTCCATCCGCAGACAGATGGGCAGAGTGAGCGGACCATCCAGACCCTTGAGGATATGTTGAGGGCGTACGTCATTCACTTTGGTGGGAGTTAGGATTCCCACCTACCGCTTGTAGATTTCGCCTACAACAACAGCTACCATTCCAGTATTGGCGCCCCGCCTTTCAAGCTGTTGTAGGGGCGGAAGTGTAGAACCCTAGTCTGCTGGGGTGAGATTGGGCACATGGTAATGGGGCGGACAGAGGTAGTTCTGCAGAATGCCGAAAAGATACATCAGATTAGACAGCGGTTGCAAACCACTCATAGTCGGCAAAAAACTTATGCCGACCAACGCAGATCTGAATTGGAATTTCAGGTGGGTGACATGGTTCTCGTGAAGGTCTCACCCTAGAAGAGGGTGATCCGCTTCAGGAAGAGGGGAAAATTAGGTCCCCGTTACATTGGGTCATTCAGGATCATTTCCATGGTTGGCAAGGTGGCTTATAGGCTCGAGCTCTCGAAGGAGCTTAGTCGAATCCACAGCACGTTCCATGTTTCGCAGTTGCGAAAGTGCATTATGGATCATGAGGTAGTAGTATCATTGGACGACAATCAGGTCGATGAGCGCCTGAATTACGTGGAGAGGCCGGTGGCCATTTTGGAAAGGAAGAAGAAGATTCTTCGGAACAAGGAAATACCTTTAGTAAAGGTACAGTAGGAACATCGGAGGGGATCCGAGTGGACATGGGAGCCGGAGGTGGAGATGTGAGAGCAATTGTTTATTCCAGCGGACATCGAGGGCGAAGTCTAGTTCAAGTGGGGGAGAGTTGTAACGCCCCGATTCTCAAGTATTGTTTTAAATAAGATTTCTTGGGTTAGGCCCTACTCGACGAGTTAATTGCCCTACTTTTCGAGTATCAGCGGGGTGGGATCGCGAGTTAAGTGACCTACTCGACGAGTCCATATTGGGACTCGGCAAGTAGGAGCTGGCAGATGAAACCCTAAATCCTGGAGTTTTGCACCCAATTTAAAGGAACCTTAGCCTCCCTTGGGCCTCCTTACAGTTCTAGAGAGTCCTTGAGAACCCTAATACGTGTGTGTGTGCCCATTGTGTGTTTGAAGCTTGAAAAGAGGGATTTTGGAGGGAGAAAGCTTGGAGGAGAAGGAGATTGGAGCAAGTAAAGTGTGGGAATCAACACTTATCGCAATTATCATCTTCTAGTGGTACCCAAATCGCCATTTTCCTTGTAGAGCTCTTCTATTGGTTGAGTTTTAGGGTTTTATGGATTATTAAGTTGGTAAGATGAGCTATGGGCTAGATCTGAGGTTGTAACTTCAGATCTGGACCCTCCTTGGATTCTAGAAGCATAAAGTTGCATTTTTGGTCATGATTGAGGTCCTTCTTGAGCATGAAGCTCCATTAAGAACTTAAAATAGGCATTTAGAGCCTTTATAGCCATGCATGCACGTAAAGTTTGCAACTTTACGTGATAAGCATGCCCTAGAAGCTTGGATTTGTGATTCGGAGCCGCTGCATGACTCAAAACAAGTCTGTATGGAAAAGGACTGAATGGACTTGGCGAGACGCAAGGTTGACTCGACGAGTCACATGAAGATGGCTGTGAAATCGACGGGTTGGATGAACAACTCGGCGAGTCCGATGAAGATTGTCATAGACTCGACGACTTGATGAAGAACTCGGCGAGTCGGATGAGTTTTCTCCAGGATATGTATGTGTGTGTATCCGTCGAGTTGCAAGGAGGAAACTCAACGGGTGGCCTTAAAGTTTGATCGAGAATCGAAGGAACTCGACGAGTCACCCCGATGACTCGGCGAGTTGGAATGTGCTTCGAGGAACTCGGCGAGTAACCGAGGGTACTTGGCTAGTTGAGACCAACATGGACTATTGACCTTGACTGAGGACTTTGACTTTGACCAGGGGTTGACTAGTGGGTTATGGAGTACCTTAAAAGGTTAAGGACTTATGAGTATGTTGTACTATGATAATAGGTGGTGGAGCATGTGTCAAGTGATCCGAGAGTTGGGATTTATCTACCGAGTCGACATCTGCGAGGTGACTTATCCTTACTGCATCAAAGGGTCTAAGCCACCAAGTTCGGCCCTTTATGGTTTTCATCCTGGTTTAGGATGGTTGCTATGTTATTGATATGCTAGATGTATCCTGGTTTAGGATGTTTGCTATGTTACTGATATGCCAGATTTCATCCTGGTTTAGGATGGTTGCTATGTTATTGATATGCTAGATACATCCTGGTTTATGATGGTTGCTATGTTACTGATATGCTAGATTTCATCCTGGTTTAGAATGGTTGTTATGTTATTGATATGCTAGATACATCCTGGTTTAGGATGGTTGCTATGTTACTGATGTTGGATTAATGTCTAAGTCCATAACTATAATTGGTAAGAATTGACCCGACTCGGCATGGTCCATTTGGGTTGCATGGCATCATGCATTTGGATAGACTATAATGAGAGAAATAACACTTAAGGATTATTAATATATTATAAGTTCTAATATATTAATAGGATTATTTAATTAGTATTGATCAAGAATTAATTTAGAATTAATTAAGTGATCAAAAGAAGACTAATTAAATATATGGGTTGATTGTGTAACTCATCCATACTTGTATAGTGGGCTAATGCTCCATGGATTATCAAGTTGGACTAAAACCTATAGGATTCTCCATGGATGCTCCATGGTGTATTTGAACCCATGGATCTAAGGAATTGGAAATTCATGACAATTAGGGTTTACCCTAATTGTAACACTATATAAAGATCATACTCTTGGAAAAATTGGCTACTATGTAAGATAGAGAAGGGCTAGCCGATTTCAAGCGTTCTACATTTCTCTCAAGGTTATTCCAAAAGCATATGATGTTGTGTGAACCATTCGAGGTGTCACACTTGGGGCACTAGGCACTCAAGCTTCATGAAGACTTTCTACATCAAAGAGGTACGTATTCTATCTTGTTATATTCATTGTTTTGTATGCTAGATTAGGATAATACCTTGGAAGGTCATATTTGCATGTATAATAGAGAAAACATAGATCCTAGGTATTTAGAGTTGCATGTACACTTAGGAGTGTTAGAATGCTCAAAACCCAACAGTGGTATCAGAGCCTAGGCTTGTTTTCTTGTTATACTTGCAAAACTGCTTAAAAAACCGAAGTTGTTTGCTGTCTGGGCATCAGACTCGGCGAGTCCATGCCTAAAAAGTGATCAAAACTATCCAACTCGCCGAGTTGGTTCATGCACTCGACGAGTTGGACCCCCAGACAGCATAAATTCAATTTTTTGGCTGGAATTGGACTAGGAACATTACCCTAAGATGTTTTTGGACATATAAACTTGTTTTTGATGTGGTAATGTTCATGCTAATCCGATTTCAAAGATAATTGTCAATAGATTCATGTTTTGTATTAGTTTAAGGTTTAGACTAATTACATGAAAAACTTTGATTTGAATTATCTTGTTCTTATGAGTTGCTTAGATTAATAGGAAGTTATGTGAAATTGTTGTTTTCAATCCAAATTAATCTAAGAGTTGATTCTAAAATGTGTTTTTGTAACTTGTCCTCAAGTTATATGAAAAGTCACATTTAAGTTACAAAAAAAATGAAGAGTCTTGTCCTCAAGTTATGGAGGTTCAAGAGTCACTTCATTAAGTAATAAAATATGTAACATTAATTAATTCCATAAGTTACAAAATAAAGAAAAAGTTACATTCTTTAATAATTTAAAGTCTTCCATAACTTGTCCTCAAGTTATGGAACTTGAAGAGTTTTTTAATTAAAAATACTTTAAACACATAAGTTATGGAATTAATTAGTTTTGAATAGTTTCAAAACTTGCCCTCAAGTTTTGGAATTTGAAAAGTTTTCACTTATGAATACTTTAATTCCAAGTTAGCCCTTAGAATTTTAAGAGTTAAAATTCAACCCTTATACTTTATAATATTATAAGTTAATAATATATATATATATATATATATATATATATATATATATATATATATATATATATGTATGTATGTATAAGAGTAAATCCAGTCTTATCGTTAGTAGGCCTCATTCAAGAAGCCAGTCTATAAGGGGGGTATAAGGTTACTGCCTATAAAATGGCAGTTTAATGGGTGTCCACTCTCACCCCCCCCCCCCCCGCTTCCTTGACTGGTGGAGGGTCGTTAGCCGAACGGGTAGGACAAGGACTATAATTCTCCCTTCATTAAAAGTATTAATGATAAATACTAAGTAACTAAACCTTTTATAAATACCCAATCTTAGTTACTTAGGAAAATGTGAATAAGGTGCTAATCCATGAAATTACACTTTGCACTTTGTTTAAGTCGGTTAGTGGAACGTGTGTGGTTAACCGGCACACTAACTCGTATTTAACAAGGTAGGCAAAGGGTAACTTAATGTTTATCATAGTATCGATGGAGCGTGTGCGGTTAACCGGCACATCGATTGAGGGGTAAAAACTTAAGGGTACCAAGTAATTTGCATGGTTACTTCACACCTTGTTTTGTGATCCTCGGCATCCCAGTCACAAAACCTGAAGGGCACACTCAAGATTGAAACATGTCATTGAACAGTTCAATGAATCTCAAAGATCTAGGAGTTTCAAATCCAACTAAAACCTAAAAATACATTTCGTTTATCTTGGTGGAAATTGATGAATCGTCATTCACCTACCTTCAAATATTTTATAGCTTAGATTACGGCATCCCTCTTCTAAGTTATAAAATAGTTTGTTGGGTCCTAGCCTTAATATTTCATATTGGGTGTCATATTAAGGACTTTAGATCAACTATCTTGAATATCTCCCAAAAGATGTCTGGTTTAGACATTTATGATCTTCCCAAATCTCTTGAAACAAGGTTTCCTAAATGAAGATGATGTCCCATGGAAATCATACTTCTTTCACCTCCTCCAATTATTCTCCCTAACCCACAAGTTCTTGAAAAGTTTAAGGTCACTCAAGCCTTATTGGCAAGTAAAGGTCTATGTGTGGTCACATCTTGAAGATGTAGTCACATATTGACAAGCCGAGAGAGTTGGGTGTCAAAGTCTTGAGAAAGTTGGTGGTTCAATCACTTTCTAAGTCACATAGTGAGCTCCTTTGGGATTCCTATGAAACAGACTATGACAAGACCCTTAATGATCTTATCTATTTGCTAAGATCAACTTCCTAAAACGTTGTGGACATTGACAATGATGACATTGGATATCCAGTAAAGCTCTCTCTTCCCAATGGAAAGGGTTCAACCATAGTCAACTTGGTTGACCAAATGGTAAAGAGAAAAACTAAGTCTGTGATAGTCCCATGTACCATTACCAAAGGGTCCATATGTTTATATTTCCAAAGGAAGGGGCATTGGTTGCGAAGCTGCCAATTTACCTAAGGGTGTTAAAGTCAATAAGTTTGACTCTACTTCAGGTAAAGTCCACTATCTAACTCTGCTAAGTTTCTATTCTGAGATTCTTGATACATGATGTGACTGGGTCACATGTTGATGTTTTAAGAATCAAATAAAATGAAGAAACATAAAGAAAGAATATGTTGAATCTGATCACGTAGATGGATTTCTATCGCATAGTTTGAAGATCGGATTCTTGAGCTACTTCTTAGGAGTTATGATATATTGCTTAGGAATAGATAACAACAAAGTTTTCGTGCTCTTTTGCATTATAAGGATAGTTTTTCTGCAAAGTTTTAAAATAAAAGGAAAAATGATGATTATATTTATTTTAAAATATTCTTACAATGGCATTTGAGGAAAAATTGTTGCGTATATGATTCTATTAATAGCAAGAGTGGAAATATGAACTTGATTCTTTCATTTGTGGTAATGTCTAAATTTACCAAATAAGGAAAGATCCTCATCACCCAAGTTTCAATTGGACCGGAACTTGGAATCATGCAAGTTGTGTAGCATGATGAATGAGAATTTTTCATCTTTGGAAAATTAAGACTAGTTCCTTGTTCACATGTATATGTGAGTCAAGTGAAGGACTAAGGGATCGAGTACACATTCTTGTGCACTGGTCAAGTCCACCACAAAAGATCGATAAGATTATTCGTCATAATTTACTAAAGCTCAGTAAATATGGTTATACTTACAAGCTTAAGTGTAATTCTGAGACATTGGAAAAGGTTCCAATGTAAGGCAAAACGAATAAGAAGAATCAATTTAGGAAGAAAGATAAAAGTTTCTCAAATCTGAAAAGATGGGAGAGTACTTTAGTATCAGTTTTTATGATCATCTTAATGATTAAGAAACCATATCACAATTAGTTCTCTAAGGAAATCTTAGTGCATTCTTATGACTAAGAATAGGAATCTTGAATTGTTGAAATGGTTAAATCAAGAAGATAAGCCATACTTCGTTCCAAAATAACTCTTACAGTCATACTCCAAGGTTGTAACTTGAGTGACATGTCTTAAAGAAGGTTTAAAACACTTATCAAATGTAAGAGTAAAAGTTTTCTACTCTTGTACATTTGAAATTGGTAAGTTGTGATGTTTTGGATAAAACAAAGACCAACTAAGGCCAATTGTATGAAGTGTTTGTCTTGATTAGAATCCACACTATCTCTTGAATATCTGACAAAAAAGTCTTATATGTCAAGAGGACAGTGGGAGTCTTAAAGGTCTTGAAAGTCTCAAGAACTAATCAAGAATAAAACCTGAAGTTCTTCACTAGCACACGACTTGAGGTTCATAACCTATCGTGTTGACATATTTTGTGCACATTCCAATTAAAGTTGGTTTGCATATGAGTTCTTAGTGTTCTCAATTGGTTGCACAACAACTTGGCAGCAATGGCAGGCCCTTGAGCTTCCAGGTGATAAGAAATTAAGATTGAATTCAGTCTATATGAGTTTGGATTTGTCATTATCCTTGTCTTGTGACTATGGTTTGACAATTCACATGGATAAGAACACATACACCATTAAATCTATGTGTCATAAGGTTTCTCTCCGATTCATGAAAATGATGGTGAGGAAACACTTTCACTAAGTAGATTTTAGCTAGATAGCAATTGTGATATTTGCATTCTCAAAGTTGTTAGTGGAGCGTGTGTGGTTTACCGGCACACTAACATGGACTTGTGAGAAGTGGCAAAGGTCTAAACAATCAAGACTATGATTACGTCATCCCTTTTCATTGTTCTAAAATTGTTTAGACACACCTGTGAGCTATCTAAAAGAGGTGTATGATTTTGATAAAGTTTTATCAAAGCAATCTAGTATTAGAAATCTGAACTTTGGTAAGAAAGTCAATAAAGTATTGATTTCTAGAAGTCCAGCTAATTTCTGAGTACATGTCAAAGCTAGTGGGAGCATAAGTGTTATGCTAATAATCATCATGTTAGTGGTAGCATGATAATTATGATAAAGGTTTCAAGTTAGCAATGTTAATTATAGAAAACAAAAGGTTTCAATTGGGGAAAGAGTTGTTTTGCTATAATTAAGGGAGAGGAAATTATACTTCATCTCAAATCTATAAGCTTAGATCGTGAGGTTTTAATCATTTAGTCAAGGATATATATATATATATATATATATATATATATATATATATATATGAATTTCATGTTGGAATGGCTCAACATAAGAAAATTCTATATATGGGTCCATTATTTGCGTTCTAAAATTCAATTATGATTATGGCATCCCTTTTCATAATCTGAATTATGAGAACTTGGCAAATAGAAATGGAAATGTTATAGCAAAATATTGGTTTAGTCTTTATGTGAGACATCATGAATCGTGTCCCATATGCTTCGGATATAGGATCGATTACATGTGCTATATTCATCCTTTCTAAAATTTTCCAAATGCCTGGGGCATTAAGAAGGGAAAAGGTCTAGAATTGGATATGACTAAAAGGATTAAACAATTGTCAAGGACAATCTAAGTTTTACCAAAGATTGGTTGCTCAAGGACAGTTGGAAGTATGGTGATAATTATGGAAGGACCATATTGATATAATCTGTAAGGAGGCAACTCTTTTTCAGAAGTGATAGTCAAAATGGAATATGGAAATGTTTCAAAGTTAGAAATTATTCAATCTGTGTAAGATTAGGAAACTTAATGCAAGAAGGATGTTTCCAAGGAGCTGATCTCCTTTGGAATGCTCTGTAATGGTTGTTGTCAAGTCTTTCTGACTTTGTGCATAATCATTACAAGAGGATCTATGCATATAAGTCTAGAATCTAACAGATTTCAGTAAATGGCATGAATTTGGAATTCTTGCATTTGCAGTAAGGATTTGGGACTGTGAAAAGACGATCATTGGAGTTATGTTCAATTGATCTATTTCACAAAGTAAAGATCATAGACAAACACAGTATGCATACTTGGTGTATGGCATGACTAGTATTTAGAAAATATAGTGTACATGCTTGGAGCATGGGACAACTATTGTTTTAAATTCAAGAATAAAGTTGATAGTTGAAACAGTATACAATGAATAATGTGTAATCATATGGTGATAAATAAAAGCTGTTTTATTTATGTTCATAGGTTTTGATACCATATTGGATTCAATTATTATTGTGTCTCATTTTGCATGTTTTGACTTCCAAAATACACTAGGTTATTCTTCCATAATAACTAAGTTATTCAAACCATCCACAGTCGGTCATATGTTGGAAGTAGATATGAATCAAGACTGTCATGGGTTGGCTTGTAAAGGTCTAAGATGTTGGACAAAGAGCTACAACACTCATGAGTGCTCATAAGTTCTGAGTATTGGATTCAACCCGCGCTCATTGGAATCACTTCATGGATTTTATCACGAGTGATCATGAGACGATAATATCTTATATTCTTCAAACCTAGAGATATGAGTTGTTACTATGAGTTGGTTGTACATTGATTGCACGAAAACGCATTTGGTAACTCGGTGCTATAAAACGTGCCTTTGTGTATGATTCAACAAGTAGTAGAACAAGCCATATGAGTCGAAGTTTATCCATTCCTTTTACCTTCGGGATAAAAGTGATATCTGTGGGCCCCTCGATGATTTGATGATGACAAATGGAAGTGCTCGGCCGGGCCAGGACTGATTTGATTTGTTCAATTAGTCAGTCGTCATAAATCGGAAATCGGGAAACAACAAATGGATAGAGAGAATGATTATAATCCATGTCTCAGTCCGTATGATATCTAGAATGGAGGAATATATTATCCCTTATCTAATGGACAAGTCACTGACAAAGGTCAGAGTTCATCTACAAGGTCAGAGTTCGACAGAAGCTTTTAAGAGCTACGATTGCCAGTCGGTTCTTGAAGTCATACGCAATAATAGTTTTAGACTTATCCAAGTGGGAGACTATTGGATTAATGTCTAAGTCCATAACTATAAATGGTAAGATTTGACCTGACTCGGCATGGTCCATTTGGGTTGCATGGTATCATGCATTTGGATAGACTATAATGAGAGAAATAACACTTAAGGATTATTAATATATTATAAGTTCTAATATATTAATAGGATTATTTAATTGGTATTGATCAAGAATTAATTTAGAATTAATTAAGTGATCAAAAGAAGACTAATTAAATATATGGGTTGATTGTGTAAATCATCCATACTTGTATAGTAGGCTAATGCTCCATGGATTATCAAGTTGGACTAAAACCTATAGGATGCTCCATGGTGTATTTGAACCCATGGATCCAAGGAATTGGAAAGTCATGACAATTAGAGTTTACCCTAATTGTAACACTATATAAAGATCATACTCTTGGAAAAATTGGCTACTATGTAAGATAGAGAAGGGCTAGCCGATTTCAAGTGTTCTACATTTCTCTCAAGGTTATTCCAGAAGCATATGATGTTGTGTGAACCATTTGAGGTGTCACACTTGGGTCACTAGGCACTCAAGCTTCATGAAGAATTTCTACATCAAAGGGGTATGTATTTTATCTTGTTATATTCATTGTTTTGTATGATAGATTAGGATAATACCTTGGAAGGCCATATTTTCATGTATAATAGAGAAAACATAGATCCAAGGTATTTATGGTTGCATGTACACTTAGGAGTGTTAGAATGCTCAAAACCCAACAACTGATATGCTAGATTTCATCCTGGTTTAGGATGGTTGCTATGTTAGATTTCGGTTAGATCGGTATCCTGATTACAGGATGTTGTTATGCTATTTGATCTGTTAGACTGGTGTGACTGTTACAAATGTTAGCGTATGATACTTATGTGCACATTTTTGTTTGATTGGGGGTTGGGTTGAGGCGGTCCTGCTTTGTGCTGAAGGCCAACATACCCTATGAGCGGTCCGGGGAGACTGTAGGCCCACGAGGCGGTCCAGTTATGCCGAAGGCTCGGTATAGATTCAGTTAGTCTGTAGGCCCTGTCAGGCGGTCCAGTCGGGCCGATGGCCCAATATGCATATTGATGGGTGGATTATTATTGTTATGATATTATCAGTGTGGTGTTGGTATTTTGGGGGTAGCCCACTAAGCCCCTGGGCTTACAGTTTTAGTTATTGTTTCAGGTACTTCAGGAGGCCGTGGCAAAGCGAAGGCGTGACCGTACCGCTCCTCATCCTTACTTTCTGTTTTAGGAACACCCTGATGAACAATGATTTGAAAACAATTTGTAACAAACAGTATTTGGGTTTAAATTGTGATTGGAAAATTTTAAATTTAGTGAAAAATTTATGGATGTTACAATTGGATTTGGGCCTCAGTTTTGGTTCATTTTGGGGTCAAGGGTAAAATGGTTAATTTTACCCTAAGAATGGAAGATGTACCTTAGAATGGAACCCAATTACTAATTAGGTGTTATTTTGTTCTGTTAATTTGGAGGTGTCATCGGGGCGGCCGCTAGGGATTTCTTTCCGTAAGCTTCAACATTTGAGGTGAGTCTCCTCACTGTTTGTATGGGTCAAAGACACCAATGCCGGCCCGTTTGGTTTATGTTTTGTAGGAATACTCGAGGGTTAGCCCTTGGCACTATGTATGAAAGACCAGGAGGTGGCTCCTAGCACACTATATACAAGACCAGGTCTAAGCATGGCAGTTAGTTTGTTTAGTAGTGTAGATTGTATGCTAGTTGTCTTTGTGATGCTTGCATGGAAGACCCGGAGGTGGCTCCTAGCACTTGTCTGTAAGACCTAGGGTTGTGGCCCCTGACCTAGCAAAGAAGACCACGGGGCGGCTCATGGCATAATGACAAGACTATGTGCGGCACATAACACCTTTATTGATTATGATATATGAATGTTAGGCATGGCTCGCGATTTTATACGACATGTGTGAATCATTTGTTATGTATGGTATGTGGTATTTAGGGAACTCGTTAAGCTTTGTGCTTACGGTTTTCAGTTTTGTTTCAGGTACTCCAATTTTCAAATGAAAGAGCTTGGGACGACCGCATCGCATACACCTGTGTTTTCCGCAATATGTGATCTTTGGGATTGGACTCTAATAATTGTATTACTTGAAATGTTTTTCAATGTTTTGAACAAAGTTACAATATTGTTTTGATTATAATAAAAATGAAATTATTACCTTGTGTTTTTGGGCTGTTACACATTTAGTAATATATTTTTTACTAATATGCTAATTGTTATTTATAAATTAATATGAATATATTCATTTACTAATTGTTATTTATAAACTTAGTCATATGACATCAAATATTATATAAAAAAAAAATTGAAAATTTATAATTTATAAACATTATTTATAATATCTTAATAAGTTTGTTTTATTAATATACATTGAATTACTTATTGATTAATCATTTTGTTTGTATTTATTTAAAATTAATATGTTTACATAAAAATACGATAAACCTACCAATATAAGTTCTATTGTCCTACACATAAATACTTTTTTTTTAAACGGCAAATCTAACCTACTCCTAAATTACACCTTAAAATCTAACCTACTCCTAAATTACACCTTAAATTCATCTATGTCCACGACGGGACTTGAACCTTCAACCTCAAGGAGGGAGGACAACACCGGATACCGTTAGGCTATAAGCCCTTTGGTTACACATAAATGCTTCATTTTTTTATTATGTTGGTTGCATATATGCGGAAATATACTTTAATAAAATATTTAATGCTTATAATTTTGTGTTAAAATTTTATTTTTAATAAACTCATGTAATATACGGGTCTCACACTTAGTATTATTATTATTTTAATGTTTAACTTAGTTCTTTGTTACATTTAATATATATATATATATATATATATATATATATATATATATATATATATATATATATATATATATATATATATATATATATATATATATATATATATATATATATATATATATATATATATATTATTTTCGTTATTTTTGGGAAAAAATCTAAAATGATTTAGGAAAATGAAAGAAGAGGTCGGCGAGAAAGATTTAAATGAGGTTAATGTTATGCCCTCGGAGAGAGATGCACACATACACATGGAGTTGGAAGAAAATTTAGAAGTGTCCAGCCCCATAGTGACATAATGATAATATTAATATGATAATTACTCACTTATTTTTTTCTTTTGTGATTACATTTCCCTTATCAAATAAATTAAAACATAATTATCATTGATTTCAAAAACACATAAAATAATATATAAATTTGTATTATCAAAAATATAGTAATGTACATTAGTATTTACTATGCACACACAAGCTCATAGGGCCTCTAAAACAAACCCTCGCCATTATTAACTCTATATATGAAATGAAAGTCCCTAATTTAAACTTGATCCTCTTCTTGCAAAAGAGGAGTTCTCTCTTCCACTAAATCCACTTTACCCCTCCTACTTTCATCCTCTCTCATTTGGCCCCACATCATTGTGTAATATCCGATTCCTGTAATTGCTGCACTCATCATGCTGCATTCGGTATCTCAAGGATAAGTAATTACAAAAACAACAACAAATTAAATAATCAAGTATGGATGTAACATGCAAGCTAATTTACCTTCCATAATGAAAAGTTTCAGCAAAGAAGATGCAACCAAACGTGCTAGCTATTGGAACCCCGAGAGGTCTGAACATAGTCACATAAAACTGGCCTTTTCTTTGTATGCACCACATGTGTACATGGCTTTTAATCAGGCTTGCAAATACTGCCTGTTTTGATAAATCAAGCTTATTAATCAGTTCTTACTTAACGAAAGTTTCGTATATTAATAAAAAAGAACATGTTGTGGTAACTTGTTTGTTGTTTGTCAATTAAAGGTTGTACTTTTAATTTGTAGAATTACTATTTTAACCCTTGAATGGTATGATAAGGTTGCTTACTGTCGAGACAATGACAAGGAGTCCCATGTCAAATTGCAACCGCCAAGCATTAGGGTCTCTTTCAATGATTAAAGCAAGCAAGGCCGATTGCACTGTCCCAAACAAGCTATAACTAGAAGCCACTGTCATCACGTCTGGGCATTTTTCAAGAGTTCCCACCTACCACCAATAAAATAAAACAATTACATGGACAATTTCAATTTGTTTATAAGAAAAACAAAAGTTGATTTTTGTTATATTATATTTTAATGTAGCAGCCTATTAATATTTAAAAAAAAATTACTAATTAAAAATGAGTTGAAAGTTGTGTACACAACCTTTTTTAAAATGAAATAGTTATGATGAGACTAACCTGAAGAATGTTCCATACTGAGAACGTCAGAGAAGCAGTTGCGAAAAGAATGCAACCAACAACCCAATGTTCGTTGTTTGATAAGAAAACGAACAATCGAGGAGCCAACCGAAGATGGGCCGAAGAGTCCTTGATCACCGGACCCCTGTAGAGAGTTAGGGACACAGCTCCGATGATCGATATCAAAGTACCAATCAATTTCGCTCGCGTACTTGAACTTTTCAGATCCACGTTTGTTCTTCTGTAAATCATACAAAATAGTTTGTTATTTAAAAGTTACAGGGTGTGGATGTGATGGTCACTACAGTGAAACTGATGTGGCTACGATGAACACGCCCTTTATATAAAATAAGGGGAAATGACATGGGGTGTGTACCACACCTCATTTTCTAATCACTAGTTATTATTACACAAAATATGATTTAAAAAACAATAATTATTAAAATTATGTTTTAAGCTTTAAACGAATTAGTTTTATCATACAAAAAGATTAGTTACGCAACTTGTTGTCCGTTTGTTATCTCATTATATGATAATATTTAAATTAATGAAAACCTGGATTTAAAGTAAAAGAAAAAAAAGTACACGTATATTTTAAATAATGATCATATGTTTAGATTTTAAAACATACACTTTAAATGTTACTTGCGTACATAATTATAAATCTATAATCACCATATAATTATCGTTAAACCAACTTTTTTCTTTTTTCTTTTGTTTTTTTGTGACACTTGAAATGACGACCACAAGTAGGCCAGACAAAACTTACGTCAGATTTGTCTTTCCAGGGTGCCTTAATAGCCACCAGTTCTGAATCTAAGTGTCGTGGTATCCTCTCTTTAACCATATTTAATTAGTTAAATACATAAGTAAATAAAGTATGACTTAACACTAAATATTTGTTTATTAATTAGATTTTGAAACTATCATACCAATACGATCCGAATTTACACGAGTCACGATTATCTAATCTATTTTGTTTTAAAAGAATTATAACATTTGATTTGTATTTTGGAACCAGGATTGATACATATATATTACTTTCACTAAATTCTTAGTTCTCTCGTTTGTTTATATTTTGTTCAAATGATTGATCAAAAATATGGAAGACACGATATGTGTCACGGTTATTGTACTAAAATCTCGTTATGTATGTTTTCAATTGCGTATATATGGATCTTTTGATATTTTTATAAATGTAACAAGCTCTTAAAATGTATAAATCCGTCGATATATGATTAAGTAACGAAGCAAACCTGCAAAGAGCAGCCAGAATGAACGAAATAGAGGGGATTAAATTGCCCATTCCACAAGCAACGATCGGTGAACTATAACTCAAGCCAACAAACGCTAGATTTTGCGCCATTGTCACCCTACACGATCAAAGCTAAAATCAATATGTCTTCTATATATTATGCATATGCCCAGAAACTTTTTATTCAATTATAATAAACTCTAATTGATTTACAACTTTTCATAAAGCAAAATGATTGCAATATATCACTTCACTTGGAGTGAATATTTACTTCACTATATATACGATTTTAAATTAATGATATCCTTTACTTTTAACGTCTGTGCACATAATTGTGCATAAAATCTGTAAAATTAATGATGGTTATAAGTGTTTTGTGTCATGTTATTTTACAGTGTTTTTACTTTTAATTTAATCTTTAGCTACAAAGTTGGTCATATTTCACTTCATATATTAGAGTTTTAATGACCAACTTCGGATAGTAAATTTTATCGTTTGTGTGAGGGAGAAAGATAATACGAACCCTACGAAACCGAGAAGAAGAAACTGCGGGATAAGATCGTCTCTCCTACAAAAAATTAGAAAAATAATCAAATGTTAGACAAATTATTCTTCATGCATGCATTAATTATCATGTTAATTGAAGATGATTCAGACGTATTCTTGCAGTTGAAAATGGTATGTTAATTATTTCCGATCTGAAATACGTCTGAATTAATCATTGATGACAAGGGAAAGAGCCGAACTTGTTTCTACGACCGATGAAGGAGTTGTATGGGAGGAGAAAGATCGAAGAAAGGGCGTTGGTGTAGACGACGAACACAAAAGGACTTAGCCCTTTCGACAAGACAGTACTAGCCAGTATCGTTAACCCGATGGTGCAAACTTCCATTAACACCATTAACATGCATGGTACTACTTCACCTATCACCATAACCTTCGTCTCCATATATAACTCTCTCTCTCTCTCTCTCTCTCTCTCTCTCTCTCTCTCTCTCTGTGTATATCCGTTTGTTTCTCTCTCTAGATAGTCAAGATTTTTGTTGCAGACAATGCCATTTAAAGGGGTTTAAATTTGTGACGGAGAGAGGAGAGAGAAGGATGAGAGAGAGTAACCCTTGAGGAAATGGTGAAGCTACTTTGAGAGTTTTTGCAGCTACTCGATTGACTCAATCGTAGTGAGGGAAGGCAAACTATTCGGATTATTTATTTATCTATTTAATTTAAGAGTAAGTTACAGTTTTTGTCCCTATGGTTTATAGGAATGTTAAGTTTTAGTCTGATTTTTGAACTTTTTAGATGGTTTGTTCTTATAGTTTTCAAATTTGCACGCTTGGTCTTTAAGACTAATTCTGTCAATTACTTTTCATTAAATGTTTGTAAAATGAACATTATATGCTTTTTTTTCTCTGTTTTATTATTGAATTATACATGACTTGTAAAATCTAGGGAAAAAAAAATCATCCACCATTCATCTTCGAACCCTTTTTTCCCTCTTCCGCATTTGAAATCTACATCACTAGCAACCACAATCTCCAACCCCGTTCCCTCACCACAACCCCACCACCATTGTCGCCTCATGCTTACATCCACTACTTATACTTACATCCTCCACTACTTGAATAAGCACAAATGATATTTGATACAAAACTACCACAAATCCTTGCATAAATGAGAAATAGCTTGCCATTTCATTTTCCATTTCTTTGTTCTTTGATGCTCAATGAGACTATAAACTCTCAGATTACCATAGATTACCATTGTAGTTGATCCTCGTCATTTTTTTGGTCCAATCTTGAAATCAGCTGATAAGAATAAAAAACTGTATGATTAGTTGAATCGAACATTAAACTAAAGGTCAGATGTTCAATTCTATCTCTCATTTATCTGTGACTATTCCAGATCCTATTTCCCATATAACAACAAATGGTGGTGGTGGCGATGCAATCATTGATGGTAACTATTCAAACCCTCATTTGGAGTTCCAATAGACCCAAGCCACTTATACTTACTATAAGAAAAAGTTGGAGATAATGGTGTCAATAAAGACGAAAGTGGTAAGTAGACCTGACAAACATGTCATATCGTGTAAATTTATTAAACAAGTTCAGAGGACTTAACCCTAACCTCACATGTTTAATTATTGTGTCATTTTGTGTCAAATCGTTTGTTTTCATGTCGATTTTCATATTAATGTTTAGATCTTGAAAATATGTTTTGTTATTTTGGGTTGAAACATTTTAATTGTTGAAAAGTAGGATATGGTTAGGCGAAAAGGAAAAGGTGAAACACATGAGTTGGTAGGTGGAATGACAATAATAATACTAAGTTTAGGAGTAATGGAAAAAGTAAGAGTTAAGGGAAGCAAAAGAGTGGCGTGAGAAGGGTAAAATTAAGTCACTTTAAAAGTTTGAAACACTTTCCCACTTTTCGTTTCCCTCAACCTAAGTCAACTTAGCCCATCCTAAATTTTCATTTTAATTTTAATTCTTGAATTCGGCCCACTACAAGTCAATAATATATAACATATTTATAAAAATATAAAATTATAAAAAAATTATATACAATTAAACAGGTCATATTCGAGTTATCTTCAAGTTGAAAGTCTTGACTCTAATCCAACTCGTTTAATTTTTGTGTCGTATCGTGTCAACCAGTTTACTTAAATGTACCGAAATCTCCTACTCAAACTCGTTTATTATGTGTCAGGTTGTTGTGTCGTGTCAGATTTTACTAGGTCTAGCGATGCGTGTTTCAAAAGAGAGATAAGATTGGGGAAGATTCCTCTCTTGAGATGCATAGAAGCAGTTCGTGATGTGATGGGATTGAAACGGAAAAAACAACTTCAAAAAGGTTACACCTATGCTTAACAATTTTTAGATCATTTATGTAGACCAACCTCCTTTCCCTTTAATGGCATTTGACCAGAGGGTGCTTAGCCCTTCATATCTTGTTTACAATCTGTATAGTCATATCTTTCGTAGTAACCATTCCCCGGTATTATTCTGTGACTTGTTAGTTTCAACCGCTTTTGGTTCGTAAAAATGATTAATAAAACTAAAAATGAAAAAGAATTGAAAAAGTGAAAAGTGGGGTGAATTTGTAATTTTACCTTTGGTTAACTAACCTTTATTAACTCTTTGGGACTACACATGTAATTTTTGAAAACCACAAGGATGAACCACGTCAAAAACTTTAAAATTAATCTAAAAATGATGATGGATATAAATCACAGGGCCAAATCTATAACTTACACTTATTTTTAACCCTCGGCCCGCAATAAATACAAATTCACGGAAAATCTATATAAAATTTGCATTTTAATTTAAATATATATAAATTTGATTATAAACTTATAACATATAATATTAATCATTGATTTCAAATTATGTTTTTAAATATGATCATAAACTTATAACATATAATATTATTATAAGTATTATCTTAAATATTGATTTCAAATTATGTTTTTTTAAATAGATCTTAAACATTGATTATAAACTTGATTAGTTTTCCTGGAATTCTGGAAATTCCGAAATTACGACCGATGGTCTTCAGTCGGGGAGTTGCAAATCAAGTTGGGGTAGTGGACCACTTGAATTCGACCTTGTCAAAGCAAATGGTTGGTATGGTGGGATTACATCCATGTGGAATTCTAGATTCTTTTAGATGATGAAATTCCCTAAAAGGGAGACACTTCTTGGCTACACTAGTACATTGGATCCAAGTGAAATCCATTTGTTGAATGGTAAACATCTATGCGCTACAACAATCAGCAGAAAAAATGGCTTTATGGGATGATTTACCATCATTGAAACTTAAAGAAAGATGCTCCTTGTTGGTGATTTCCTTGTTGGTGATTTTAATGTTGTTAAATTTGCAGAAGAAAGGTGTGGTTCTCATTATTGTGATTCTAGTGCGAACACTTTAATTTGTTTAGGGTGGAGGGAGTAGTGCCAAGTTTGCAACCTCTTCTTTTTAATTTGTTTTTACATGTTTTTTGTTTCAGATTTATATTTACATCTTCATTTTTTTATTTCGTTTTAAATGTTTTTTTTATAATTTCATTTATACATGTTTTTTAATAATCTGTTTGAAATGCTAGTTTCCATGTATTTTTATTTTTGGCATTTAATCATTAAAAGTTTGCAAAAATGGTCCCAACGTTGGGCTTAAGAGATGGGTACGCAAAGCGTTTCTGCTTAACGTGTTGGACGCGGATTCCTGTACGTACATCGGACGCATGCGTGTGTACGTCGGGCATACGCACGCAGAAGGCAAACACTAATTTTTAGGGTTTCAACCATATTTAAAGATCTTTATGGCCTTTAACCCTTTCTTAACTCCAGCCTCCATCTCTTTTAGCCTCCATCTCGAAACCCTAACGATTGTGTGCAAAAATTCAAACTTTTATATTTTGGTATTTTTGGTGGTGAGGGAAAGCCCTTGGAGTTGTAGTGTTTCTCTCAAGCTTTTGGATCTGGACTCTTTGCATCTTAGTGCATCTTCAGGAGTTATAAAGTTCAGATCTTGTTGATTGCTTTGTTAGATCTTGATTAAGCTTAGTTTTATGTCCTTTTTGTCCCAAGATCTTGATCTTTGTGACTTTGGAATACTCTAGAGTTTTGAGCTGTCCTTTCAAGTATTTTAGAGTATTTAGGATGATAAAAATGCAAGCTTGGACCTTGGTACTCTTCCATGCAAGAGTTATGGAGCTTTAGAGAGTTAAATGAGTTAAGATCTTGGTGTTGGGCACCTTTTAGCCATGCAAAGGCATAAAAGGTTGCAACTTTATGGCTTTAGACTTTTTGTTAGTATTGGATATGAAGTCCGGATGTTAGGTCTTAAGCCATTAAGACCTTAGTTTAGAATTTGGAACTCATGCGTTTACATCGGGTGTAAACCTGAGTACACTGGACATATGGGACTACGGGCGTCATATGGATTACGTTGGGCATACTCCCAGAAACCCATTGATTGATTTTGGGACTTGGTCCATTATAGGGTTTGGGCTTTGATTAGTCGGGTTATGTACGGAAATGGCAAAATGGTATTTTGCCCTTAATATTATGAATGATGAATTGGAACTTTGATTATGGGTTAAAACCTTAATTACTGATTAGGGTCTATGTTGGATTATGTTTAGAGTGAGGTGTTGTGTTCGCAGCAACTCGAGTGTACGATTCAGTTATCTTCAGATAGAGGTGAGTCTTCTTACCACCTTAGTAGGTCGAAGGCACCAAGGTCGGCCCACTCTATTGTATTAGTAGGATATATGTTATTGTATGGTTTTTACTGATGTGATTACATGATATATGTATGGAGCCAATCTAGGTTCGGAGTTATTATAGACTCAGGGTTGATGTGGACCCATGGGTTGATACAGACCCCACACAACTATTTGTTGTTAGTTGGGGTTGATACGAACCCAAGGGTTGATACGGACGCCGGGGTTGATACAGACCTGACACAACCACGTGTTGTTATATTATATGTATAATGTATGTGGTATTTTAGGGAAGCTCACTAAGCTTTGTTCTTACAGTTATGTATGCGGTTTCAGGTACTTCCGGTAATAAAAAAAGGTAAGGGCCTGGCATGATGGCACACCATTCTCACCCTCATGATTTCCACACTTTCTGGATATTTTCACTCTGATGTTTGGCGGGTCAAAGGCACCAATGTCGGCCCATAGTTTATTATGGTTAGGATGCTAGTTGTCTGTGTGACTCTTCATGTATGTTGTGTGATATGTTTACCGGGCGGGGCCCGATGATTATAGTGTATGCTATTCATCTTTGTGATTGGTGCATGTGTTTATGTGTTTGTATGTATATCAGGCGGGGCCTGATGACTGACAAATCTGTTCCGAATGGGGCTCGATTTCGGGTGCGGCCCAATGACGAGCGATGCCCATTATATGTTTGTTATGTATAGTAGATGGTATTTTAGGGAACTCACTAAGCTCTATTATTACGGTTTTTAGTTTATGTTTTAGATACTTTCGGATCGAAAAAGAAAAGCTCGGGGTGATCGCATCGCACACACCATGATTTTTCCGTATTTTACTTGACTCTGATGTAACTGGATGATTTCGACAAACTTTGATTTATTTATGGTTTTTATGAAAATGTTTCGAATGATGGCTAAGTTATTATAAAAAAACAAAATCCTTTTTTTTGTTCTTAGATTATTAGTTTTTAACAATGAGTGTTACATTATTAATGTTTTGATCACACTTCAGGTAGAGCACATATAGATGCTATGCTTAACAATATGTGTGAATCTTTGAATAACAAGATTCTTGAAGCTCATGATGTACCAATCGTTACATGTTTGGAATACATTACGGAGTACCTAATGAAGAAAATCGTAACGCCTGGTTCCTGGTATGTATTTAACTTATAAATTATTCTTTTTATAGAAGAAACTCGAAGACTTGGAAGCCCCAGACTCGTCGAGTAGAGATTATAAGGGTCGCATATTTAAAGTGACCTACTCGACGAGTTGGGAGGCCTCAACTCGACGAGTAGGCTGAGGGAAATGAAACCCTAATTTCTAGGGTTTTGCACATGTGACAACCCGTATTTTCAAACTTGTAAAAGTCAACCAAAGTCAACAAGGGTCTAAAATATCAAATAGAAGTCAAATTTATTGCTTTATTAATTAAACGAAGTTAAATTAATGATTTTAATATATATATATATATATATATATATATATATAATTAAACGAAGTTAAATTAATGATTTTAATATATATATATATATATATATATATATATATATATATATATATATATATATATAAACATTTTAGTAAAAGTGTTGTAAAAATTAGAAATGGAATGCACAAAAACCAAGGAATCTCGTATGAGAAGTTTCCCCACCGAAAACCCTCGCATGAAGTCATTTCCTCGTAACGCAAACATGTGAAGCAACTCGTTTTCGGCCAAGAACCTTCGGACCAAAAACGAGCATTCGGCCGCAAACGCCTAGACCGCCTTCTGACCGCAAACGTCTTCGGGCAGTAAACCCTCCTCGGTGGGTTTCCTTTTTCGGCCAAAAATACTTACCTCGGTCATCAGTATGGTTATAGGAACTCACATGAAAAAACAACGACTCATTTACGTAGTAATACACTTTTACTTAAACAATCAAAAGGAGTATTTACATTGCATCTATCTTATAGAGCAAACATATTTTCAGTTAGTTTTACTATAAATAAAACTAAATATCATTAAACTAAGTATGGCATTTATACTTGTACCTTCGGTCTTGGAACGTTTAAGACTACAACCCGATATTATTAAGGAAAATATAGGATTTTCCAGAATCACTATCATAATTTTATAGGTGAACAGTTTACAGTTCGAGTTTCTGAAAACAAACACAACTGCTTATCGAAAACAATGCTTTACAGTAGAGCAAATACAACTAAGAACATATTTACAAAGGATTCAACACTCATTTTCAAATAACATATTATCAGATAGTTTTATTTGATTATTAACCATACATTCGGATTTCAGGGCAAATGTACTTTCAAATGTTTTATTTAAATAATAAAACTATATTACATTATTTGTAAGTATTAAATTTCTAAAATTTCCACATAAGTTACACAAAAAACAAAAGATTATATTGTTACTAACATGGTACAAACAGAAGTTCAGAAAACATATATTGAGTATTCTTTCATTAAAGTCTATGATTACTTAATGTATACGTTAGGATTCTATATAATGAAGGTCCTATAAAAAGTGGAATGTGTGATTTTTGCCTTTCTTCCTATTCCTTGTTTGGTTGTGGGCTTAGGACAGATCCACCCAATCAACTGTCCGTTCGAATTTTATTATATATAATTTGTA
Source organism: Lactuca sativa (assembly GCF_002870075.4). Lineage (NCBI taxonomy): Eukaryota > Viridiplantae > Streptophyta > Magnoliopsida > Asterales > Asteraceae > Lactuca > Lactuca sativa. Next base: position 308,983,050 of record NC_056630.2, on the reverse strand, counting down.
TACACTAAGTAATCTTAGGAGGTAACAGTATGGGTCATACTAAGTACATGAATCAGATTATCGAATCATAGGTTATAAACATAAGAAACTTATACTTTTTAGTCTCAAAGTACTAAGATTATAATTTGTTTACTAAGAAAATATTGGATTTTCTGGAGGAACATATGAATGTTTCTAATAATAAAGAACATATTTTTTCCACTAAAATACTTATGAACTCACCAACTTAAATGTTGATACTCTCTTTTCAAACCACTTGTATTCTCAGGAAAGTTAGTAGCATGTACTCTCTCGGGCGTTATGAAGACGGAGCATAGTAGCATTACGCCTTATCTTTTGCTATAGTTTTAATGTTAAACAAGTAATGTTTTGAACACAATGTAAATATTATGTTACTAATACAATGGTTGTTGTTGCTTAGATTACTATTTTACAATTTTTTTGATATTGTACATGACGTCATCCGCCCCCGAACATTTTCGCTGTTCCAGTTTAGGGGTGTGACAGCACCCTATTTAAAGAACATAAACTCCCCTAACCAGCCCCTCATCAGCCTCCTTAAACCTTAAATCGTATTGCGAGATCGTTGTTGGGAAACTAGAGGTTTTGAGTGGATTTTTGTGTGTTCTTATGCTTGGTGAAGGACTTAGAAGAGCTTGAAGGTCATTGAGCCTGAGGAGAGGCACTACATCTGGGATCTCACCTGTCTTTGGCAACTTTTTGAGGTATAAAGTCTCAAACTTGGTGCTTAATAGCTTAGATGTGTCTTGGTTTTGTTTTCTGGATCTTTTAGACTCCATTGTTGGAGCATGATAAACCATAATAGTTGTGATGCTGGAAATTGCCATTCTCAATGGTAATTGGTCCCTAGATTCATAAAAAGGGGTCATAAACCCTTTCATGCTTAAGAAAAGACCATGTCCGTAGAAGTAGGTTACTATATCTCGAGTTTAGATCCATTTGGGGCATGAAAAGCCATCAAGTTGTCGACTTTACAGATATATACAATGGAAACAACGTAGATCTATATTTTGGAACCTTACATCTGAGGAGAGGGCTTAATAGATTAAGAACTATAAAGAACTCGATGAGTTGGTTCGGGGGTGTCCTGATTCTGTGAAAAAGAGAAACTCGGAGAGTTAAAGGGGAACTCGACAAGTTGGATTGCGATTTCACGATTACTGTGATTCATGGGAACTCGGCGAGTTGAAGGGCAAACTCGACGAGTTGCTTCAACTTTGAGCGTTGACTTTAACTTTGACTCTGACCTTGACCAAAGTTGACCGTTAAGGGGTTATAAGTATGAAAGGATACTTAAAGGAAATCTTTTATGTTTAGGAGTTTGAGTTGGGTTAATATTCGGAGTTGGGGACTATTCAGCTACTTTCCAGTATTCGGGTCGAAGGCACCAATGTCGACCTACTAGTAGTTGTTTATAATAGAGATAATTGTCTTTGTGATAATTGTCTGGTATGCCACTATCTGTTGAGATTTATGTGCTAGTATGCTATGTTATTAAGTGGTAGTGTTAAGGGTGAATAGACCCTACAACCGGTTGAAATACACCGGAGGGTAGGTCGGGCACCCAAATATGCCTAACAATATGTTTATGCTATGTTATTATGTGGTAGGGGTAGGGGTGAAATAGACCCTGTAACCGGTTGAAATACATCGAAGGGTAGGTCGGGCACCCAGATATGTCTGCCAGGGTAGGTCGGGCACCCAGATATGCTTGACAGGGTAGGTCGGGCAACCAGATATGCTTGACAGGGTAGGTCGGTCACCCAGATATGCTTGATAGGGTTGGCAGGGCATCCATATATGTCTGGCAGTATGTGATTATGTGGTATGATGGGGGAACGCACTAAGTGACGGGTTTTTGGCCATATGAACATTCCTATGTGCACATGCAAACCCGAATGCTTGGATCTAGGTTTCTCTAATTAAACATGCTTTGAATCCAAGACTTCTAATGACTAACTAGGTATAAGAACAATACAAAATCAGATCTAGAAGTTTACCTTTGAATCTCTTGTTTGATCTTGTTGTCTTGGAGCTCTAGAGTCACAATTGTCACTCCTCTAATGGCTTACAAACACCAACTAGCAAGGAGGATGATTTGAGAGAGAGGAGAGATTAGAAATCGGCCAGGGTTTCTTTGCTTTTTCAGAGGTGCCGATTTCCCTTTCCCTAGGGGTCTATTTATACTTGTAAGGCTCCTAGGGTTTCACCCTTAAACCCTAGTTGGATAATTTTTCCTTAAAGCAATCCAAATCCTTACCAAAGATAAGCCTTGGACGAATTTGAGGCTATCCCAAGCCCTAGAATTCATCCAACCTCTATCCAAGAAGGATTTACAGCCCAAAGTGCAACTATCAAACAATTGACAGTTTATACCCTCTTATTTAATTAATCTCTTTAAGTCACCAAATTAATTCTAATTAATCTATACTTATATTAATCAAATAACAATATTATTATTCCTTATATTATTCTCATAATATATTAATAATATTTATTCTCTCATAATAAATCATCCTATCAAGTTGCTATGGTGAAGGCAACCTAAAAGGACCATGCACAATCGGGTCAAATACTTGTCTAATATAGTTGCAGCCTTAGACACTATTCCAACACTAAGCTTCGTGCTTACGGTTTTTAGTTTTTGTTTCAGGTACTTCTTCTTCAAAAGGAAAGGAGTCGGTATGATCGCAACGCATCATACTATGATTTTTCCACATTATGAGATTTTTGGTGGATTGTACTTTGATATTATTTTCCTATGATATGTTGTGGTTTTTGACACCTGGGTTTGATTATGATTTGGATGGCACAATTGATGTTTTCAAACCACCATATTTATAAACTACTTAATTAAAAATGAAATTTTTAGTCATAAATTTTAGGATGTTACAAGTTGGTATCAGAGCCTTGTTTTGAGGGATTCGGACACACTTCCGGGGTGTTTGGACTCAAATTGAGGGTTTGAGAAATTTTTACAAGAAAAATAATTTTTCCAAAATTAAAATTAAGGGATTTTATAAAGAACAAGGAGTGTGATGAATGCAATCGGCGGGGCTCAAGTAAGTTTTCCCCAAGATACCCATATATGTTATGCTATGATATGAAGTATGAATATGTGAACTGCATGCTAGATTAGGGATAAGGATCTAGGAAGGATGCCTTGTATGCCAACTGTATGTGCTTATTGAACTGCCTGCTACTACTAATTAGTTAGTGATATGATAGCCTGATTAGGATATGCTTGGTTTTAGTTACTCAATGCTCGAATGTTGCTTGCTTTGTGCTTTTAAGAGTCCTAGTTATCTTTAATTAACTAGTAAACGAATACGTTAAGTTACATATTACAAGGACTAAATAATTTGAGAAGGATAGGTCTAGCCCTATTTTGCAGCTCTTGTCTGAGTCTAACTGTTGTAGGGTATGACCTCTCATTCGAAGAATTATCTGGTCTTAGTAATATTTAATGGTATGCACGAGCTAGTTAGGGAGAGATAGCAAGGACTTCTTATGCAGCTGATGGTAGAGAGTGGGTCAGAGATTACCCTAGGGCAAGCCTAGGATGAGATAAGTATTAGAAATTATTTGATTGTGAATCATATACATGGATAAGAAGCGACTTTAGGAAACCAAGGCAAACCAAGGGGAAAGTAAGGTAGTATGGGCCCATACTACTGAAAGCTGAGGATCCGCACTCGACTCTTGGGAAGCTGCGGGGAACCAAGAATAGCAGAGTGTGAGACCTTTTGATGTTATGTATGACCTTGATGATTGTGTGTTTTGTTTCGGAATGGTGGTCACACGTCATGGAGCAGGAGGTTCAGGGTATGGGTCAGGTTCGGGTATGGGTTCCGAGCAGTTTGATGATGGATTGCGCGAGTTCATTGCATCCGAGATTATGAGAGGCATCCTTGAGGCGACCCCAGTGATTTTTGGGTTGATCAAGGAGGGTATCATTGAGTTGATGGAGGATCACCTTAGGGAATTCAGGGGTGACATGGCACCTGGCCAGTCAGGGACTCGTACGCTCTCCTTCAAGGGCTTCAAGGGATGCGGAGTACCAGACTTCTGTGGGGTGAAAGACCCCATTATGGCGAGATGCTGGATCGCAAATATTGATTCTCCATAGATGACAAGCTTCTGCCCAGAAAGGTCGAAGGTCATATTTGTTGCTGGTTGTTTAAGGGAGCGAGCAAGAAACTGGTGGGAGGCGGTTAGTGATACATTGGGAGCCCCAACCATTGAGGCCATGACCTGGTAGGATTTTGTGTCCAGGTTTCGGACAGAGTTTGCGCTAGCTGTAGAGGTTCAGCAGTTGTCAGGGAGTTTTTGGATATGAGGCAGACTATTGAGACAGTGGCGGAGATTACCGCCAAGTTCATGGAGAGGGCCTTGTTGGTGCCGCAGTACGCGGGTGATGAGGAGATGAAGAAAACCCTGTTCCATGATATGTTGAGAGCTAACATTCGGAAATATGTTAGTGTTGGATTAGGTGTCTAAGCTTATAACTATAATTGGTATGTACTTGACCTAAGAGTAGCATGGTCCATTTCGAGTTGCATATCACCAGAACAATTTGATAGGATGGATACTTTAGTAACATGTTACTTATGATTTCTTAATATATTATAAGTTCTAATATGTAACAACATCAATTTTCAAAACAATTTTTCATTTTTCAAACAACATAAAACTCATACAGTACTTTCAAATCTCATGTTCGTCAAATATCATCATAATAAAAACATATCCCAAGATAAAAAAAAAATACAATTCTCCGTTAGTGTGTATGGATCATGTCGGCGCCTTCCCACGATCATCACTGGTACCTGAAACACATATCACACAACACGGCAAGCATAAATGCTTAGTGAGTTCCCCAAATTACCATATACAACACATACGCCACTTAAGGCCATAGCTCTATGGGACCTTCCGATCCATGTGTCTCAGGGGACTTCTGTCCCAACTCAGGTAGACCTTCCGGTCCTACCCATAATAACCTTCCAGTCCTCATCATCTTGACCTTCCGGTCCATACATTGTTGACCTTCCGGTCTATATCATAATGACCTTCTGGTCCATACCATACTACTCATAACATAACATAGTACATACATATCATATAACAACATACATCGCATTCTACACATAGCACATAAGACCTTCCGGTCACACGTAATTACCACTCTAGGTTAAGTATAGTGAGAAGACTCACCTTGTACGAAGTCGGATAAACTCTTGCACTCGAATATCCTAACCTAGCCTCCTCCTATCAACATGATAACATCTCTAATCAAAATCCTCTCATGTTCTCATCTATAATAATGGGTAGAAGACCATTCTACCCTTCTCTGACCTCTCTTGAATCTGATGGGTTTTGGCCATATGAACATTCCTATGAGCACATGCAAACCCTAATGCTTGGATCTAGGTTTCTCTAAGTAAACATGCATTGGATCCAAGACTTCTAAAGGCTAATAGAGTATAAGAACAATACAAAATCAAAGTTAGAAGTATACCTTGAAACACTTGTTTGATCCTCTTGTTCTTGGAGCTTTAGAGTCACAAATGTCACTCCTCTAATGGCTTACAAACACCAACTAGCAAGAGGATGGTTTGAGAGAGAAGAGAGGGATTAGAAATCGGCCAGGGTTTCTTTGCCTTAGCAGAGGTGTCGATTTCCCCTGCCCCAAGGGTCAATTTATACTTGTAAGGCTCCTAGGGTTTCACCCTTAAACCCTAGTTGGATAATCTTTACTCAAACCAATCCAAATCCTTTCCAAGATAAGCCCTTGGACGATTTGTGGCTTATCTCAAGCCCTAGAAATTGCCCAACCCTATCCAAGAAGGATTTACACCCAAAGTGTAACTATCAAACAATTGACAGTTTATACCCTCTTATTTAATTAATCTCTTTAAGACACCAAATTAATTCTAATTAATTTATGACTTATATCAATCAAATAACAATATTATTATTCCTTCTATTATTCTCATAATATATTAATAATATTTATTTTCTCATAATAAATCATCCTGTCAAGTTGCTATGGTGAAGGCAACCCAAAAGGACCATGCACAATCGGGTCAAATACTTGCCTAATATAGTTGCAGCCTTAGACACTATTCCAACACTCTCCCACTTGGATAAGTCTAGTAACTATATGCACAAGTACAATTTGATTTGCAATCGTAGCTCTCAAAGACGCTGTTAAACTCTGATCTAATCAATCTTGTCCTTTAGATAAGGGATCATACAGTCCTATGTTAGATATCATGCTGACAATTCTATGGAATAATTTGTGTAGCATTTTGGTTTCTCGATCTCCGATTCATTTGACATAGAACTTAATCGAACACATCAATTCAGTTCAGACCGGGCCCGGCACATAAGTCAAATCAAATCATCGAGCGGCCGAGATATCGCTTTTACCTTCTTAGGATAAAAGTTACAGATAAACTTCGACTTATATGCATTTACTTATTCATTAATCAACTATACACAACAATGCGTTTTATAACATCGAGTTACTGATGCGTTTTCGCATTATCAATGTACAACCAATTAACAAATAACAAACCATATACCTAGGTTTTAAGACTATATGATATTATCGTCTTGCGATCACCCTTTTATATCATATTCCATAAGGTGATTCCAGCAAGCACGGGTTTGTTCCAATGCTCAAAACTAGTTCATAAGCACTCATTAATGTTGCAGCAACCCTTTGCTATGTCTAAAACCATTTAGACAATCTACACACCGGTTCATGACAATCTTCATTCATATCTACTTCCAGCATATGAACGATTGTGGACAATTTGAATAATTCGATTATTCTTAATAAACTCAATTATTCTGGAAATCAAAACATGCAAAACGAAACAATAGTTAAACAATTAACACAAGACAGTAACATTACTCATAAATAATACTCCTTTATTTAATCATCAAATGTTAATTACATTTATCTATTACACGTTTCTACTACTATCTAATCTATGCTAATATCATCCTTCAGCCCAATACTCCTAGCATGCTGCAAGTACTTAACCCTACTCAGTCCCTTCGTAAGCGGATCTGCTGGGTTATCTTCTGATGATATCCTCTTCACTACGAGTTTTCCTTCTTCTACACGATGTCTAATAAAGTGATATTTTATGTCGATATGTCGAGATCTACCATGATCCCTTGGTTTCTTGGTCAAGGCAATTGATCCTTCATTATCATAGAAAATCTCCATGGGCTCCTTTATGGTAGGTACAACTCCAAGAACAGCGATGAAGTTCTTCAACCATATTGCCTCCTTCGACGCTTCGCTCGCTGCAATGTACTCTGATTCGCACGTTGAATCAGCTACGGTTTCCTGCTTGGAACTTTTCCAAGTCACTGCTCCTCCATTTAAGGTAAAGACCCAGCCCGACTACGAACGGTAGTTGTCCCTGTCGGTCTGAAAGCTGGCGTCACTATACCCTCGCACCTTCAAGTCATCACTCCCTCTAAGGACTAAGAACCATTCCTTCGTCCTCCGAAGGTACTTAAGGATATTCTTAACCACAATCCAATGGGCTCTGCCAGGGTTCCCTTGATATCTGCTAACCATGCTCAAAGCAAAGGCTACATCAGGGCGAGTACAAGTCATAGCATACATGATTGAGCCAATTGCAGAAGCGTATGGTACTCAGCTCATTTCTGCTATTTCAGCTTCAGTACTCGGACTTTGAGTCTTACTCAACTTGGCATTACTTTGTATCGGTAATTCTCCCTTCTTCGAGTTTTCCATACTAAAACGTTTTAGTACCTTCTCTAAGTAAGTGTTCTAACTAAGTCCTATTAGTCTCTTACTTCTTTCTCTTACTATCCTTATTCCCAAAATATAAGAACCCTCTCCGAGGTTCTTCATAGTGAAGCACTTCCCGAGCCAGGACTTAACCTCCTGCAATGTCGGGACGTCGTTTCCTATGAGTAATATGTCATCGACATATAGAACGAGGAAGCTTATTATACTCCCACTGGCTTTGACATATACACACGACTCATCTTCGCTTCGTACAAATCCAAACTCTTTGACTTTCTCATCGAAGCAAAGATTCCATCTGCGAGATTCTTGCTTAAGTCCATAAATGAACTTCTTAAGCTTACATACTCTATTCGGATGCTTCAGATCCACAAACCCCTCTGGCTGAGCCATGTAAACATCCTCAGCCAACTTCCCGTTAAGGAAAGCGGTCTTGACATCCATTTGCCAAATCTCATAATCATGAAATGCGGCAATAGCTAGCATCACTCTAATAGACTTAATCTTCGCAACTGGTGAGAAGGTCTCATCATAGTCAACTCCGGGAGTTTGAGTAAAGCCCTTCGCAACCAATCGCGCTTTATATGTGTGTACGTTTCCATCCATGCCGGTCTTCTTCTTGAAGATCCATTTGCACCCAACGGTCTTACGTCCGGGCACATTATCAACCAAATTCCAAACTTGGTTATCATACATGGATTGGATCTCGCTATCCATTGCCTCTTTCCATTTCGCAGACTCTGGGCCTGCCACGGCTTCCTTATAGCTATTAGGTTCATCAAGGTTTATTAGTGTACCATAACTAATATACGTGTCCCCTTTGGTAGTAATATGAAAACCACAAAACTGGGGTTGAACTCTAACTCTTTCGAAACGTCTAAGAGGTAAGGATTCGTCGATCGGTTCAATCGGAGTTTCCTCCTCGGGTTGAGTGCCAGCGGTAGAGGTTCCTTCATCTATCGACTCTTGAATCTCTTCAAGCTCGATTTGCATCCCACTGTCTCCTTAGCTTATGAGTTCTCGATCTCGGAAAACTCCTCTCCTCGCAAAGAAGACAACATTGTCCTTCAGTCTATAGAAGAGATATCCAAAGGATTTCTGCGGGTAGCCGATGAAAATACATCGCTCACTACGAGGTTCGAGCTTGTCGTGAGTATCTCGTCTTACGAAAGCCTCGCAACCCCAAACCTTGATATGTGCCAACGAGGGAGCTTTCCCTGTCCACATCTCGTGAGGCGTTTTGGCAACCTTCTTACTAGGGACTTGGTTAAGGATATGGGCGGCAGTCTCTAAGGCATACCCCCAAAAAGAGATTGATAATGAAGCACGACTCATCATAGAGCGAACCATGTCCAACAAGGTTCGATTACGCCTTTCTGCCACACCATTCAATTGTGGTGTCCTAGGTGGCGTCAATTGTGAAACTATTCCACACTCCTTGAGATAATCGTGGAACTCAAGACTTAGGTACTCTCCTCCTCGATCGGATCGAAGCATCTTGATTTTCCTGCCCAATTGATTCTCCACTTCATTCTTGAACTCTTTGAACTTTTCAAAAGTTTCTGACTTTTGCTTGATTAAGTAGATATACCCATATCTAATATAGTCATCGGTAAAAGTCACATAGAAGCGGTTCCCATCCTTTGTGGTTGATTTAAACGGTCCACATACATCGGTATGTATTAGGTCATATAGACCCTCACTCCTTTCACACGTACTTGTGTAGGGTGACTTAATCATCTTTCCAAGTAAACAAGACTTGCATGTGTCATCTTCCCTAAGGTCGAATGACTCCAACACTCCATCCTTTTGGAGTTGGGCTATGCGGTTCTTGTTGACATGTCCAAGACGACAATGACACAAGGATGATCTATTCATACTATTGGAAGAATCCATGCATAAAACATCATTTCCTAAGTTGTCTACAACCATAACGGTTTCATAAATTCCATTACATGGTATAACTTCAAAATAAAAGTCACCATTTAGATAAGCCAAAATAGAACCATTCTCATTATTAACAGAAAATCTAAAACCTTGTCTAAACAAACCATGAAATGAAATGATGTTTCTAGCCATTTCTGGCGAATAGCAAAAATTGTTCAAATCTAAAGATAAACCATTCCGAAGCACTAAAGAATATACTCTAATCTTGGTCAGAGGCGACGATCTTCTGTTCCCCATGATTAAATTTATTCTTCCAGCCTCCACATCCCTATTTCTTCTTAGTCGCTGCACATTAGAACAAATGTGGTAACCACAATCGGTATCAAGAACCCAAGAAATAGCATGAGATGAATCGTTAGATTTAATTGTGTATATACCTGCGAAAGACAGCTTGATCTTTGCTTCCTTGATGGCTTGCAGGTACTCTGGTCAACTTCTCTTCCAATGTCCTATCTTGTGGCAGTGGTGGCACTCTGCCTCCTTTGGGTTAGGGAAGTGTTTAGCAGGATCAACTTTGGTCCCACTAGAAGAGGCACCATCTCGGGACTTAACCTTGCGATGGTTCTTAGATGAATCCTTCCTCTTCTTTCCCCTTCCTTGTCCAATAGCCAACACAGGAGCAGCGGGCAGATTGGGAGTTGGTGCAACATACTTGTCCTTGAAGTTGCTCTCAGTGACCCTCAAGAGACCTTGGAGCTTGCTTAGGGTGACCTCTTCTTTGTTCATGTGGTAGGTCATCCTAAATTGATTGTAACTTGGAGGCAAAGAGTGAAGCACCATGTCGATCGCCAAGTCTTCCCTAAAGTCAACATTCAACTTGCGAAGACGGTCGACATACCTTTTCATCTTTTGCAGGTGCACGGTAAGAGACTCTCCATGACCCATTTTAGCGGAAATCATGTTAGTGAAAATCTCATAACGCTCTTGTCTCGCGTTTTGGTGGTATCTCTCCAACAAGTCTTGGTGCATCTCGTACGGGTACATGTCCTCATAGGACTTTTGGAATTCGGAGTTCATAGTGGCTATCATGATGCAATGTACCTTCGTTGCATCACGCTCGTGAGTTTCAAAAGCGATCATTTCAGCCAAAGTAGTGCTTTCAGGGTTGATTTTCTCGAGCTTCTCATCGAGGACATACTCCTTGTCCTCATAGCGAGCAATTGTGCAAATGTATCTTATCCATTCGCTAAAGTTCGTCCCATCGAAAGTAACCTTTTGACAAAGGCTCATCAATGTGAATGAACTAGCAGCAGCGTTGTTTGCGTTCGACATCTACAAATAGAAAGGACAAAGATAGATTAGAATATGAATCCCTAATTATCACCCAATAAGAAAATTAGGGCTAGGATCCAACAACAATATTTACATATTAGAAAAGGGATGCCATAATCTGACATGCAAACAATTTGAAGGTAAGTGAATGATGATTCACTAATTCTCCATCACAAAAACATAACTTTAAGTTCTAAATGTATTGAGAATTCCTAGGTCTAGATGAGATTCATTGAAATTTTTCAATGGCATGTTTAAATCTCGATATGCCCCTCTTGTTTGTGACTGGGATACCAAGGATCACAAAGCGGGTGTGAATTACCATGCAAATTTACATGGTGCCTTCATTGTAACGATCACCTATTCGATGTGCCGGTAAAACACACACGCTCCATCGAACTATGACAAACAATGAATCACCCTTTGCCACCTTTTCTTAGAACCAATTAGTGTGCCGGTAAACCACACACGCCCTACTAACTTCTTAGCAAGGGTGCAAAGTGTAATTTTGTGGGATTGCATCAATTCACTTTTCCTAAAGTAACTAAGATTGGGAAATTTTTGAAAAACATGTAGTTACTTTGTATTTCATATTATACTTTTAATGAGAGATGAGGTTGCCCTATCCTACCCGTTCGGCTAACGACCCTCCACCAATCAAGCAAGCGGTGGGTGTGAGTGTACACCCATTAAGCGCCATTTTATAGGCCGCAACCTTATACCCACCTTATAGATCGGCTTCGTGAATGAGGCCTACTAACGGTAAGACTAGCATTTTGGTTATACATATATATACATATTAATCTTGTAATATTATATTAGTATAGGGTTGAATTTTTTAAACTTGTAAAATTCTAGGGTTTGAAATTTAAATTGTCTAAATTAAGCTTTTAATCACAAAAACATAAATTTCAAAACTTGAGGGCAAGTTTTAAACATTTAAAACATGGAGGATCAAATAACAAATAATCTCAATTAACAATTAATTCCATAATTATCCATATTTGATTTATTTAATGATATCTTGCAGAATAATTTACCAATTTAATCAATATAATTAATTAATTATCACATAAGGAAATTAAATATTTTATTAATTGATAAATATCTTTAATTAGATCAAGATTATAATCATATATATCAAAAAATCGGATTAGGGTTGATCTAATATGATAAAGGCAAGTTTCCATAAGATAAATATCAAAAAATCCCGATTTTGGTCCTTCCTGACGCTCGGACTCGCTGAGTTCTCAACTGGACTCGTCGAGTCCACCATTGGACTCGTCGAGTTCATGACACAGAAACACAAAATTTGAATTTTGCAAGTAAGAAACAAACAATCAAGCATCAATTTAATAGAAACCAATCTAGGCTCTGATACCACTGATGGGTTTTGGCCATATGAACATTCCTATGAGCACATGCAAACCCTAATGCTTGGATCTAGGTTTCTCTAATTAAACATGCATTGGATCCAAGACTTCTAATGGCTAATAGAGTATAAGAACAATACAAAATCAAAGTTAGAAGTATACCTTGAAACACTTGTTTGATCTTCTTGTTCTTGGAGCTTTATAGTCACAAATGTCACTCCTCTAATGGCTTACAAACACCAACTAGCAAGAGGATGGTTTGAGAGAGAGAAGAGGGATTAGAAATCGGCCAGGGTTTCTTTGCCTTAGCCGAGGTGTCGATTTCCCTTGCCCCAAGGGTCTATTTATACTTGTAAGGCTCTTAGGGTTTCACCCTTAAACCCTAGTTGGATAATCGTTACTCAAAGCAATCCAAATCCTTTCCAAGATAAGCCCTTGGACGATTTATGGCTTATCTCAAGCCCTAGAAATCGTCCAACCCTATCCAAGAAGGATTTACAGCCCAAAGTGTAACTATCAAACAATTAACAGTTTATACCCTCTTATTTAATTAATCTCTTTAAGTCACCAAATTAATTTTAATTAATTTATGACTTATATCAATCAAATAACAATATTATTATTCCTTATATTATTCTCATAATATATTAATAATATTTATTCTCTCATAATAAATCATCCTGTCAAGTTGCTATGGTGAAGGCAACCCAAAAGGACCATGCACAATCGGGTCAAATACTTGCCTAATATAGTTGCAGCCTTAGACACTATTCCAACAGAATCAGCTTGACCAAAACCCCAAGGTCAACGAAAGTCAACTCTAGTCAACGGTCAAACTATGACCAGACTCGTCGAGTGCACATGGGTGACTCGGCGAGTCTAAGCGTGTCTTCTGAATCCTTCAAAGGTCTCACACGACTCATCGAGTGAGCCTTCCACTCGACGGGTTACCACTAGTCATAAATCGCAGGGCAATTCCGACTGACTCGTCGAGTTCCCTTATAGACTCAGCGAGTTCCTTCCATGGCAACACCCAAATGACTTTTTGAGGTAAGATCTGTTTCTCTAACTTATAGATCTGACCTTACCATACTCAATAATCATGTAAAAGTCCAACCTTTACACTCATGCAACGTCCATAATGGTTCTTTTGGTGAAATAGCCTTTAAAATGGCAATCTAGGTTCGTATCTCTAATGGAATAGCATAAATCAGGGTAGATAGGACTCTCTGGACCTCTTAAGGTCCAGATCTAAGAAGAACTCCACCTTGGGACCTCATATACTTTGAATCGAAGCTAAAGAAGGCATAAAAGAACCCTAGATTCAAGTTGACCACCAAATACATGAGATTGAGCACAGATTTATACCTCTAGCAGCCTCTTCTGATCAAATGGTGGTAGATCTGAGCTCCTCATCCCTCCTAGCTTGCCCACCTTCCTTCTTTCTTGCAAAATCACACTTAAAATGATGAAAATGGCTTACTCTCTCTCTCTCACTACGCTCTCAGGTGCTCTGGTGCTCTCAAGGGTGAAGGTAGCCGGAAATGAGGGCCATAAGATCCTTTAAATAGGGCACATGCTCGACGATTTAGGGTTTCTGTCCATAACGCAAACTAGTCGAGTCCATTAGTCGAATCGTTGAGTCCATTCATTAAATCCAGTCAGCAATCGCGATCCTACTCAACGAGTTTATGCGCCAACTCGTCGAGTTCCTCTTCTTGACACAAAATAATTAATTAAAATGGGATACCTGGAATTCCGGATGTTACAATTCTCCCCCACTAGAATCAGACTTCGCGCTCGAAGTCTCGCTCTACAAACAACTCTGGATGCTACTCTCGCATCTCCAACACCGGCTCCCAAGTCAGCTCGGACCCTCTCCGATGCTGCCACTAGACCTGAACTCGGGACACCTCCTTGTTCCTCAGAACCTTGATCCTCCGATCCAGGATCACGATCGGCTTATCAACATAATTCAGGCTCGCATCCACCTCAATATCCTCTAGTGGCACTACCGCCGACTCATCGGCCATACACTTCCTCAACTGATACACGTGGAAGGTATCATTTATCTGGCTCAACTCCGCAGGTAGCTCTAAACGATATGCTACCCTGCCCACCCTCGCAGTCACTTTGAAAGGACCGATGTACCTGGGCCCCAGTTCACCCCTCTTCCTGAATCGGATCACCCCTTTCCAAGGAGATACCTTCAGGAGTACGAAGTCTCCAACCTGAAACTCAAGCTCGATTTGTCGACTATCTGCATAACCCTTCAGGCGGCTCTGAGTTGTCAGCAATCTCTATCTGACCTGCTGTATATGCTCAGTTGTATTGTAACGTCCCAAAATTCAAAGCCAAAAATTTCATTTTTAATTAGGTTATTACATAAAACCAAAGTGTGAATAATCAAAATATAATATTATGAAACCATATCAGAGTATAATCCCAAGGATCTCGTGTGTGAAAAACATAGTGTGATGCGTTGCAACCAACCTGGCTCCTTTCCTTTGAAACAAAGTACCTGAAACCAAAACTGTAAACCGTAAGCACGAAGCTTAGTGAGTTCCCCCATCATACCACATACCACATAACACCATCGGTATCTCAACCGGTAACTGCCATCGGTATCTTTCAACCAGTAACCGGGGACTATTTCACCCCTACCATTATCACATAATAATATGCCATAAACATACTGATCACGTACTAACATGATAAACATGCTGATCACATACTAACATATCATAAACAGACAGATAACCATTACATGGGTTCTTTATACCCCTTCAGTATCTTTCAATCGGTAACTGCCATCGGTATCTTTCAACCGGTATCTGCCATCGGTATCTTTCAAACGGTATCCGCCATCAGTATCTTTCAACCGGTAACTGCCATCGGTATCTTTCAACCGGTATCCCCCATCGGTATCTCTCAACCGGTAACCGGGGACTATTTCACCCCCTACCACTATCATATAATAACATGATATAATCATACAGTTAGGGATTACAGGGGTACTGACCTACCCTTCGATCCTAACGACCGAGTCAAGGAAGAACTATTCCCTGCTACTACCACTGACACACATAACACATCACATAAGCATATCACATAAGCATATCTCATAAGCATATCTCATAAGCATATCACATAAGCATATCTCATAAACATATCTCATAAGCATATCACATAAGCATATCTCATAAGCATATCTCATAAGCATATCACATAAGCATATCTCATAAGCATATCTCATAAGCATATCACATAAGCATATCTCATAAGCATATCTCATAAGTATATCACATAAGCATAACTCATAAGCATATCACATAAGCATACCAAGATAATTATCACAAAGACAATTATCTACCAAATACCCATGTTGGTGGGTCGGCGTTGTAGCCTTAGACCCACCCCTACTAAAGGTAACTCACCTCGCACTGCTGAAGTCCCACAGACATAACTCGAAATTGCTGAAGTCCCGCAGACTTCACCCCCACTGCTGGATGACAGATTCCCGAACTGTCAACACCAAAATAACACCCAATTAATAATTGGGTCCCAACACATAATCATAAATGATGGCTTGGATAATTACTACATTACCCCAAGGTTGGCTTTATGCAAGCCCAAGGCCCAATCTGTGACAACCCGAAGTTATTCTGTTGCCGTAACTCGTTCTGTCCGTAAAACCGTCTTTAGCAACTCGTTTCGATTTCGTTTTTGGGCTAAATTATTTAAATTTATATGTTATTTACAATCTCATGAGTGTCCAAAGTCCTTAGAAACTCATGTAAACGGCCCAAATCATATCTAATTAGTGATTCAAAGTCTAATTAGATACAAATGTATATATTTTCATATTACATAGGAACCTCACACGCGTCCAAGCCCCGAACTAACGTTTAGCATCCAATCAGGCACATTCTTCAATCGGTGAGTTCATACCCCTACCCTTTTTCCATGTTTTTCAATGTTTTCAGGGGGGAATACAAGCAAACTATAAATGTTTTCAAAACCTAAAACTGATATATTTCTATAAATATCTGGCTAACCTTTAAATATCTTTACCCCTTATGTATTATGCTAAGCATAAGGGATGTTTTATCGATTATAACTACATGGATTTCAGTAAAGGAAACAATCAAATCAATCAAATTATTATGGGAATAATTTGGGATCTTTAGTTCTTGTTTAATGAGTACAGATTTATGTAAAATTATTAGATAAATTGTGTCTGATTCAGTTTATCTCTGTTTAATTTAGATTATATTGCCAGATAATTCCATTGTATTTAACTGTTTTCACTGTACTATGTTTCAAAATGATTAGTATGTTTGATAACGTCTGAAAACACCATGAATAATTTAATACTAGCTTGTCAGATTCATCATTACCCTTTGGGTTATCAATAAATCCTCCCTGGAAGTGTAACCAGAGTCTCCTGGAGGGAGAGCGTGGAATTTGTTAATAGATCTATTCGGGACTGACAATCCCACACCTAAACTGCTAGCTACAGTTAGGCGGACACGCCTGGGGTGACAAATTCTGGATATCGTCCGACGTATGACGAACGTCAAGGAGGTCTCGGTGTCGCATCAGCATGGTTACCCGACTCACAATACGTATTAATATAAGTTTATTCACGGATTTGATTTTATATCTATTTTCAATCTATAGTATCTATATCTAGTGCGGGATGTTAATCTCATGGTTTTGAATCTATATCTAGTACGGGATGTTAATCCCATGGTGTTGAATCTATAT
Organism: Lactuca sativa; assembly: GCF_002870075.4. NCBI lineage: Eukaryota > Viridiplantae > Streptophyta > Magnoliopsida > Asterales > Asteraceae > Lactuca > Lactuca sativa. The sequence goes on along the minus strand of NC_056630.2, from coordinate 308,965,866 downwards.
CTAGTGCGGGATGTTAATCCCATGGTTTTGAATTTATATCTAATACGGGAGGTATTCCCATGAATTTTATTCTATAGTTTTGTGTATTAAAAAACTATTTTATATCTAGTACGGGATAGTATTCCCATGGTTTTCAATCAATACTTTTATGTATTAAAAATATCTACTGTTATACTGGATGGTAATTCCCAGTGGTTTTCAATATATAGTTTTATGTATTAAACTATACATTGTGGTATTTAACTAAACTTTGCTTTTAGGAAAATAAGGGTTTTTCCTGGGATAACTGAACTGTTCTTAAGTAGACCGTGTAATTAATGGATAACTAAACTATACTTATAAGAAAATATGGGATTTTCTTGGATAACAAACATTTCGGAAAACCAAAGGAAACTTGTACATTTTCAGAAAACAAACCTCTTATTAACTCACCAGCTTTATGCTGATTTTCAAACTGCTTGTATTCTCAGGTCCACATTAGACAGGTACCAGCGATCCTTTTGGCGAAGACAGAGTGCGTAAAAGACACGTCTTTACGTTTGTTCATATCATATATATGTATAAGACATGTAACTCTTTGTTTTCAGACAATGTAAATGAATCTATGTATTGTAAAGTTTTGTGTTTACTATGCTTACTATGTACATTGGTTGTGATATTCATGACGTCCTCCGCCCCGGAACGTTTCCGCCTTTGGTTTCGGGGTGTGACACAATCTATGGCCCAAAATTCCAACTATGGCTTAAAGCCCAACATATGGCCCAATTTTCCAAATTGGGCTCAGGCCTATACATGGTCTTACTCTAAGGTCCAACATCATATAATCATTAAGGTCCAAACTATGGCCCAACTTTCCAAATTGGGCCCAAACCCCTTACATGGGCCTTACCCCAAAGCCCATTAATTATTCTAGTCCATTTGCTTGATCATGGATGGCCCATTTAATAACCCAATTATCAGGCCCAATAGAAAGGCCCAATAATAAACCCAAGTGAAATTAGGGTTTCACATAAAATGACGATTAGGGTTAAGTGTTCCTACTTAACCCATTAAGGACTTAATCCTTTAAGTCCAATGTTGACTTAGGTTGATTGCAAATAATTATTAATTAATCCCGATGCGATCCCGATAAATCCAAAATTAGGGTTTCATGGCATTAGGGTTTTCCAAACCCTAATTAGGGTTTCCAACCCATCTTAGCCCAATAGGACCGTTAGTTAAGTCCTTGGATCCATTAGGGTCCATTAAGCCCATTAGACACATGTTTGGGCTTTTGTGCCCATTAAGCCTCATTGGGCCCATTAGGGTTTTAGTCCCTTGGCCAAACATCCCCAAACTAGCAATCCCAACACAACTAAGCACACCGCCACCCTACACGGCGGCCGATGGCGGCAGCCACCACCATAAGGTGGTGGTTTTCAGTTTCTTTTATTATACCAAGCTGTAATTTACATTTTACATTGCTAAATATCAAAATAACACACCAAACAAAGAAACACACACACACAACCACCTTTTAGTGGCGTGCGGCAGCAGAAGCGGCCGCAACCACCACGGTTGGCGGCTATGGTGGGTATCTTTTCCATTTTTCGGCTATCAACACTACCCTCAACACACACACACATGAGCTAGACACATGAAACATACCCCATTTGATCACAAAAGCAACTCCAACCAGCCCCCGGTGGCGGTTAGCGACGACAAGACCAAGGAGAGGCGGCAGCAGCAGAGTGGCCGTTGAAACAGATGCAGCGGCGGCACGACGGCGGTGGCTATAAGCTTAGAACGAGTCACCGGCAAGGGAAGAGAGGGATGGTCGAACCGTGAGCGACAGAAGCAGTGGGAGGAGACGCTTCGCCCTCGTCTTCAGCAGTGGCGGCTGTCGGTAGCTTCATCTCTTCGTCGGAATGGATCACAGCGACAGGGGGGTCAGCAGCGCTGGTCACCATTGGCGATTGATGAAGTAGCAGCGCATGGAGGCTGTTCGACGGTTCTAGGTGGTCGGAGAATGGACGTAATGAACGATGGTGTCGCCCATTCAATTCCCACAGCCCCGTCATCCAACGTCCTTAACTAGTTGGACTCATCCTCGCCGGCCGCAAGCACGATGGAAGTCTGATGGTCACTGTGGTTGCTTGGCTAATCAGAGATAGGATGGTAGCGGCGCCGGTAAGGAGGTATAAGGTTGGGAGGCAGCTGTAACATGTTCTTTAGGGCTAGGGTTCGCATTGTTAAATACCCGTCACCCATTCAAACTTCATTCCATAATGTCACAAATAGTCCCTCCCCACAGGATTCTTTTCACAGAAAGTCCATAATTTACTCTTTCCACCCCTGCTCACATAATTACTTACATATTTAGTCCCATAGTTACCATTCAGCCCCTCCTTTACAAATTATTCTCAAATAAAGTCCATATGTTACCCTTTTAACCCCAACCTTCAAAACTCTTTACAAATTGAGTCCGAAATTTACCATTTAGCCCTTGCTTCTCATAATCTATCCATCTTAAGTCCCAATAATTTACCAAGTGGTCCCTACCTTCATAAATATTTACAATACCAATCCGGAACTTACACTTTTAACCCTCAATTACTAAATTATACCAATTTACTCCTTGAAACCAACACCTTTCTATATAATTATTGATTTGGGGTTACTATTTATTCATTAATTTATTTTATTTATTTATTTAATAAACAGGGTGTTACACGTCTGAAGCATTATCTCAGTGCTTCCCATTACTCGTTGCCCTACCTCTCCCAGCAGATGGGAGTCTGACACCTCCGCCCATACAACAACTCAAAGGGAGGCATACCAATACTCGAATGGTGGCTGCTGTTATAGGAAAACTCAGCTTATGGTAGGTACGTGTCCCAACTTCCTCCGAAGTCCAACACACATGCTCGAAGCATGTCCTCGAGCGTCTGAATCGTCCGCTCACTCTGTCCGTCCGTCTGTGGGTGGCCTTCGGTGCTGAAATGCAACCTCATACCCAACTCCTCATGGAATTTCTTCCAGAATCTGGAAGTGAAACGTACATCTTGATTTGACACAATAAATATTGGTACTCCATGCCGTGATACCACCTACCTCATATAAATCTCCGCTAGCCTCTCTGCATAAGAGATCTCACTGATTGCAAGGAAATGGGCGCTCTTCGTCAGCCGATCAACGATCACCCAGATTGCATCGACACCCCTCGCGGTCCTCGACACTTTGATGATGAAATCCATAGAAATTTGTTCCCACTTCCACTGGGGAACCTCAAGTGGCTGCAACTTGCCATGCGGATGCTGGTGCTCGGCCTTAACCTTGTGACATGTCAAGCACCTCTCAACAAACCACGCAACATCCCTCTTCATACAGGGCCACCAATAGTCTCTTTTTAGGTCCAAATACATCTTAGTGGCCCCTAGGATGGATCGAGAACCTCAATCTGTGCGCCTCTTCCATCAGGATGGTACGTGCCCTGCCCGTAAACGGCACCCAAATCCGACCCTGAAAAGGCATAAGCCCTCGACTATTGGTAAAAAGCTTCGATACCTACCCAATCACTCGCTCTCTCTTGCGGTTCTACAGTCTCACGACCTCTGCCTGGGCCTCTCAAATGGTATCCAACACCGGAGTCATCATTGTCATCCTCATATAAATATATCGTATCGGGGCACTCTCCGCCCTACGACTCAAGGCATCGGCTATAACTTTCGCCTTGCCCGACTGGTACAGGATCTCGCAGTCATAATCCTTTACCACATCCAACCATCTCCTCTGGCGCATATTCAGGTTGGGCTGATCCATCAAGTACTTCAAACTCTTGTGCTCCGTGTATATGATACACCGAACCCCATACAAATAATGATGCCATATCTTGAGGGTGAACACCACGGCCCCCGAATCCAAATCGTGGGTGGGATACCTCACCTAGAGAGGCTTCAACTGCCTTGATGCGTACGTTATCACGTGCCCTCTCTGCATAAGCACCACACCCAACCCCGATATCAATGCGTCACAATACACCACAAAATCCTCCATCCCTTCCGGGAGGGCTAATACCAGGGCTTCGCATAATCTCTGGCGAAACATCTCGAATGAGGCCTGGTGCTCTGGACCCCAGCTAAAAGTCACACCCTTCCGGGTCAACCTGGTGAGAGGAACGACAATCTTGGAGAAATCCCTGATAAATCTCCGATAGTAGCCGGCCAATCCCAGAAAACTCCTGCTCTCGGTGGGAGATTTTGGCACCTCTTATCTCATCACAGCCTTAATCTTGGCCGGATCGACCAATATCCCCTTCTGGTTGACTAGGTGCCCTAAGAACTGGACCTCTCGTAACCATAAATCGCACTTGGAGAATTTAGCGTAAAGCCTCTCCGACCTCAATACTCTGAGAATCTCCCTCAAATGCTCCTCATGTTGCTCTTGGGATCTCGAATACACCAGAATATCGTCGATGAACACAATCACCGACCGATCCAACATCGGCCTGCACACCTTGTTCATGAGATCCATAAATGCTGCCAGTGCATTGGTGAGCCCAAAAGGCATCACCACAAACTCGTAATGCCCATAACGGGTGATGAATGTCGTCTTCTGGATATCCTCATCCCGCACTCTCATCTGATGATATCCAGACCTCAAATCTGTCTTGGAGAACCAAGACGCTCCTTGCAACTGATCGAACAAGTCATCGATCCTCGGTAAGGGGTAACGGTTCTTGACCGTCAACTTGTTCAACTCCCGGTAATCAATGCACATCCGGTGTGAACCATCCTTTTTCTTGACAAAAAGGATTGGCGCTCCCCATGGCAAGCTCCCCCTTCCCCAGCAGCTCCTAAAGCTGCGAGGATAACTCCTACATCTCTGGTAGCGCAAGGCGATAAGGCGCCTTGGCGATAGGCGCTGCCCCCAGAACCAAATCGATGCGGAACTCCACCTGCCTCTTAGGAGGCACACCCGGCAACTCCTTAGGGAAAACATCCAAGAACTCACGCACTATCGAAACATCCTCAATCGAACTCGGTCTCTCCACGGCCACTCGTGTATCCATCACATAGGCTACTAACCCGCTGCAGCCCTACTGTAAACTATGTCTCGCTTTGGCAGCCGAACAAAATGCTGACCCACATCGGGTATTCTCGCCATATACCGTAAGCACTCCCCCACTAGGGTCTCGTATCGTCACTATCTGCCGCTCGCAGTCTATAACCGCCCCAAATCGGCTCAACCAATCCATGCCCACTATAACACGGATGTCCCCCATCGCAATCGGGACCAGATCTATCGAGAACTCAATGCCGAAGATCTCGAGTATACATCCTCGAATCACGTCAGTAGCATACACCGCCCGCTCGTCAGCTATGGAAACTCATAGAGGTCGGCTAAACGCCTCTCACCGAATACTGATGTGCTGACTAAATGCTAACGACACAAATGATCGACTCGCACTCAGGTCAAATAACACTAGAGCAGGTACAGAACTCACAAGAAAAGTACCTACGCATATCATAAAATAAGCACAATATCTCAACTCAGCATAAATAAATGAAAGAATACATACCAGTCACGACATCGGGCGTTGTGCGGACCTCCTCCGCTGTCAACTGGAAGGCTCTCCCGTGAGCCTTCGGTGCCTTGGCCTTCATTGGTCGACCCTCAGTAGTTCATGCAGTAGCAGCGGCAGATCCCTGTGCTGATACCTGTAACAGCAGTAGGCACTCGGCCTTCCGATGGCCCTTCTGGTTTTAATGAAAGCAACCCATAAATCCCTTGGGACAGTCCTTGGCTATATGACCCTCCTTTCCACATTTGTATCAAGCATCCGACCGACAGACTCCATCATGTCCCTTGTCGCACTTCCCACAAGTACAGACCTTCTTGCCTATGGATCTTGAATCGGCGGGCTTAACCCGCTTGGCTGCCGGCTGTGACTGTACTGGCCGCCTATCCTTCCCCTGAGACTCGGCCTCCTCCCTGGCCTGAGTCTCCAGCTTAATCTCCCTCTTCCGGGTATTTTCCTAGAGCTCAGCAAATGTCCGATAAGTCGAGTTCGCCATGAACTCCCAAATGTCCTTCCTCAGAACGCTCAAATACCCAGCTCATGCATGCCTGCTCAAATGACACGTGCTTAGGGAAAAACAACGCCCTCTCGTGGAACATCCGCGTGATCGCCGTCACAGACTCCGTTCCCTAACTGAGGGACAAAAACTCTTGTGCCAACCATTCCCTCTCCACCAGGGGAAAATACTCATCCCTGAACATGGTCGTGAACCTCTCCCAGGTCACCGCCTAAATCTCCGCAATAGTGAAATCCACCGTCACAAACTTCCACCAGTCCTTTGCTCCCAAGCGAAGCTGGTTCAGTGCAAACCGAACCCTCAGATTCTCCAGACACGAACAGGTGTAGAAGCATCCCTTGATATTAGAAATCCATCTCATCGCAGCAATCGAGTCCTGCGTCCCATCAAACTCCGGTGGCTTCGTGTTGCTGAACTCCCATAACAGCAACGAGTCACCCCCTTGAGGTCTAGCAGTAGCCACAATTGCAGTAGCTACAGCAGCCGCAGCCTCAGTAACCACTACGTATCTCTCGTCAAACATCTCAATCAAAGTGGTCTTGATGGACCCAAACATCTCTAGTATCTCTGAGCGGATGGCCGCAGCCACCTCATCGTGGAGCATCTGACGAAGCTCCTCGTTACTCACGCCTCTGGTCTTTGGTCTGTGGCGTGTCACAACCATGATGTCTCTGAAATGCAACATAAAAATATCAATGACTTGCTCGAGTGTACTCACACTCAACAACTCAACCCTACTTGTTCCTTAGTATCCTAAGGATTCTTACTTGGACTGCTCACTGATCCAGTGCTTCCAGTAGTATTGGCCCTATACTGCTTTCCACACCGCATTAGCATTCACCCCAAGTCCTCCTCCTAGGATCCCAAATCACAAGTACTCTATACCTTTCTAATCATAAGCTACCTTTCGACAGATCACTTATAAGCTCCTCACTGCTACCTACTCGCTCTCGAAGTATCTCATAGTAGCAGTAATCTCCTAGGCTAAGGCATCACAAATCAGGCCACTCTAGTCCTAATATGAATACCTAGCCTACTCTAGCATGCAGAGCATATCATATCATATCTCATAATACATAATGGAAGGGTATTTTGGGAAATCACCATTTGGGCGCTAGCTGATCGTACGCACTGCTCCTTTATGCTTTTCTCAAGGTCTTTTACTCTTTTAGAAAAATTGTTCCTTTTTATGAAAAACTTCCTCGAATCCTCAGTTTGAGTTCATATACGCCCGAAGGTGCATCCGAATCCCTCAAACCAAGGATCTGATACCAACTTGTAACAACGTAAATTTTCAAAACAATTTTTCATTTTTCAAACAACATAAAACTCATACAATACTTTCAAATCTCATGTTCGTCAAATATCATCATAATAAAAACATATCCCAAGATCAAAAATACAATTCTCCGTCAGTGTGTACGGATCATGTCGACACCTTCCCACGATAATCACTGGTACCTGAAACACATATCACACAACATGGTAAGAATAAATGCTTAGTGAGTTCCCCAAAATACCACATACAACACATACGCCACTCAAGGCCATAACTCTGTGGGACCATCTGATCCATCTGTCTCAGAGGACTTCCATCCCAACTCTGGTAGACCTTCTGGTTCTACCCATCATGACCTTCCGGTCCTCATCATCTTGACCTTCCAGTCCATAGACTGTTGACCTTCCGGTCCATATCATAATGACCTTCTGGTCCATACCATACTACTTATAACATAACATAGTACATGCATATCATATAACAGCATACATTGCATTCTACACATAGCACATAAGACCTTCCGGTCACATGTAATTACCACTCTAGGTAAAGTATAGTGAGAAGACTCACCTTGTATGAAGTCGGATAAACTCTCGTGCTCGAATATCCCGGCCTAGCCTCCTCCTATCAACAACATAAAATCTCTAATCAAAATCCTCTCATGTTCTCATCTATAATAATGGCTAGAAGACCATTCTACCCTTCTCTGACCTCTCTTGAATCAACTTGACCAAAACCCCAAGGTCAACGGAAGTCAACTCTAGTCAACGGTCAAACTATGACCAGACTCGTCGAGTGCACATGGGTGACTCGGCGAGTCCAAGCATGTCTTCTGAATCCTTCTAAGGTCTCACACGACTTGTCGAGTGAATCTTCCACTCGACAGGTTACCACTGGTCATGAATCCCGGGGCAACCCCGACTCGACTCGTCGAGTTCCCTTATGGACTCGGCGAGTTCCTTACATAGCAACACCCAAATGACCTTCTGAGGTAAGATCTGTTTCTTTAACTTATAGATCTGACCTTACCATACTCAATAATCACGTAAAGGTCCAACCTTTACACTCATGCAACGTCCATAATGGTTCTTTTGGTGAAATAGCCTCTAAAATGGCAATCTAGGTTCATATCTCTAATGGAATAGCATAAATCAGGGTAGATAGGACTCTCTGGACCTCTTAAGGTCCAGATCTAAGAAGAACTCCACCTTGGGACCTCATATACTTCGAATCCAAGCTAAAGAAGGCATAAAAAAAGCCCTAGATTCAAGTAGACCACCAAATATACGAGAATGAGCACGGATTTATACCTCTAGCAGCCTCTTTTGATCAAATGGTAGTAGATATGAGCTCCTCAGCCCTCCTAGCTTTCCCTCCTTCCTTCTTTCTTGCAAAATCACACTTAAAATGATGAAAATGGCTTACTCTCTCTCTCACACACAACGCTCTCAGGTGCTCTGGTGCTCTTAAGGGTGAAGGTGGCCGCAAATGAGGGCCATAAGGTCCTTTAAATAGGGCACATGCCCGAAGATTTAGGGTTTCTGTCACGGCGCGGACTCGTCGAGTCCACTAGTCGACTCGTCGAGTCCATTCACTAAATCCAGTCAGCAATCGTGATCCTACTCGACGAGTTTAAGCGCCAACTCGTCGAGTTCCTCTTCTTGACACAAAATAATTAATTAAAATGGGATGCCTGGAATTCCGGATGTTACATAATATATTAATATGAAATCATATTATTTAATTAGTATTGATTAAGAAATAATTTGGAATTAATTATGTGATCAAAAGAGACTAATTAAATATATGGTGATTGATTTGGTAAATCAGTAATTCTTATAGTGTGGGCCAATTGTTATTTAGGATGGGCTAAACCAGTATGGTAATCTATGGATAGTCCATGGAGGTTTAACCCATGGAGCCTAAGTAATATAAAAGGTCATGGGCATTAGGGTTTGCATGGATGTAACCCTAGACTTTGCCACACTATAAAAGGACTCCCTTAGCACCCAAAATCTGCGACTAGAGTTCTTGGAGTTCATTAGAGCCGATTTTGGAGCTAGCAACATCTCTCAAGTTCTCCTTTGTCTTAGGTGTGTTGTGAGCCGTTTGAGGCATCACACTTGGGGTGCTAAGTTCTTAAAGGCCAAATACAACAAGTTCTACAAGCTACATAAAGAGTTAAACTCCTAACTAGTATTCAATATTGTTTATGTCAATTGTATGCTAGTTGTAGGATTAATGCTTTGGAAACAATATTGCATGTATAATTAGAGAAAACATAGATCCAAAGCATTTAGGGTTGTATGTGCACCATACGATGTTGTAGTATACTAAAACCCAACAGTGGTATCAGAGCCATGGGTCGTTTTCTGTTATATTGATGCAAATGTTTGATTTTCAAAGTTGAAAAAATAACATGAAGTTTGTCAAATTTTAAGATAATTACTTGATTTTATGAAAAACTAATTATTTGTAAACTTTGAGTCATTTTACTATAAGAGTTGAATTAGGTCAATTTATTAAAAGATAGAATAATATGATTATTTTATTTGTTTTAAAAGTTTGATCTAAATTTTTTTAAGCAGTTACAAATTTTGTCATAAAATTTTGGAACTTAAAAGTCTTTTTTAAAAGTTATGATGTTAAGAGCTTTGAAACTTCCATAAGTTATGGATGTGAAAAGTCGCATTCATTAACTCTTTAAGTTATGAATTCCAAGAGTCTTCAAAGGTTACAAAGTTTGTTATAAATGGCTTAGAAGAGTTTCATAACTTGCCCTCAAGTTATGGAACTTGGAAAGTCTCTTTAATGGAATTCTAAAAGTTTTCAAGAGTTACAAAACTTGCCCTCAAGTTTTGGAATTTGAAAAGTTTTTTTATAGAGACATTGAATTCTAAAACTAAAGTTATTTGAAATTTTTTCAAAAGTGTAACACATGGGGTTCATAACTTAATAATAAATTAAATAGTTTTAATTTTGTTTTAGCATCTTGATGTTTTGAATAATTCATATTACATCTTTATGGACTTTATTAATAGTTAATTAAAGTGTGTAATTAAAAGAGAATTAATAATTCCATAATGACATGGTTTAAGTTTAATTAAATTAAGAGTATAGTTTAATTAATAGATTAAACCACTTAGTATTTTAAAAGTTTAAAATACACCCTTATACTATTATAATATTAAAAGTTTAATATATTATATGTATAAGTAAAAGGTCAGTCTTACCGTTAGTAGATCTCATTCACAAAGTCGGTCTATAAGGGGGGGGGGGGGGGGGGGGTATAAGGTTACTACATATAAAATGGCGGTTTAATGGGTGTTCACTCTCACCCACCGCTTCCTTGACAGGTGGAGGGTCGTTAGCCGAATGGATAGGATAGGACATTAATTCTCACTAAAAGTATAATGAAAATACCAAGTAACTAAACACTTATAAATTCTCAATCTTAGTTACTTAGGAAAAATGTGAATTTAGTGCTAACCCATGAAATTTCACTTTGCACCTTGTTAAGTCGTTAGTGGAGCGCGTGTGGTTAACCGCCACAGTAATATGGGACTGACAGTGTGTGGCAAACGGTAGCTTGATGTTAATCATAGATCAATGGAGCGTGTGTGGTTAACCGTCACATTGATTATGTGATCTGTAACATTAAGTGTACCAAGCTAATTTGCATGGCTATTCACACCTTGTTTGTGATCCTTGACATCCCAGTCACAAACTTGAAGGGCACAATCGAGATTTAAACATGCCATTGAAAAGTTCAATGAATCTCAAAAGATCTAGGAATTTCAATTCATTTAAAACTTAATAATCAATTTCGTTTTTCATGGTGGAAATTGGTAAATCATCATTTACCTACCTTCAAATATTTTTCAATTGGATTACGGCATCCCTCTTCTGAATTGTAAAATATTGTGTTGGGTCCTAGCCTTAATATTTAATTTTGGATGTTATATTAAGGGCTTAAATCAACTAAACTTGAATTTCTCCCTGTAGATGTCTAGTTTTGACAACTATGGTCTTCCCGAATCTTTTAGAAAAAGCTTTCCTCGTGAAGATGATGTTCCCTAAAATCATACTTCACTTCCTCCACCTCCTCCAATAATTCTCCCTGACCCACAAGCTCGAAGACTTGAAAAGTTCAAGATCACTCAATCCCTATTGGCTAGTAAACACAAAGATGGAAAGTCTATATGTGCTCATGTCTTGGATATGAAGCTGCATATTGACAGGCTGGGAATGTTGGGTGTCGTGCTCCCAAGGAATTTGGCTATTGACTTGGTTCTTCAGTCACTTCCCGAGTCACATAGTGAGTTCGTTAAAGACTACTATGTGACATATCACGACATGACCCTTATTGATCTTACATATTTGCTAATTGTTGTTGAATCAGCAAAGATTTGGCACAATGGTCAAACAAATTTGATTGGAAGATCTACATCCCAAGCTGACATGGACATCCTATAAATGATTCCTTCTCCTAAAGGAAAGGAATTGGCCAAGGTCAGAAGTTTTGATCATAAGAGAAAGGCCAATTCTAAGGCTATTCCATGTGCCATTCAAAATGAGCCTATTTGTTTCTATTGCCAAGGAAAGGGACATTAGAAGAAAAGCTGCCCTGACTACCTGAGAACTTTAAACAAATTGTATGGTTTTACTTCAGGTATGTCCACTGTCTAACTCTATTAAGTTCCTATTTGGAGATTCTTGATACATGATGTAATGTAATTACATTTTGATGTTTTCTAGAATCAAAGAAATGAGATGAAGCTTAAAGGAAGAGTAGATCATGAAGAGATGGATTTCGGTCGCATGGTCTGATGATTGGAATTTTGAGCAACTGCTTAAGAGTTATGATAGATTGCTTAGGAATAGATAACAACATAGTTTTCATATGTATTTGCATTGTAAGGATAAGTATTCCGCAACTTTTATAAATAAAGAAATTTTTTGAAATTTTTCTTATTTTAAGTTTCCTTACAATGGCATTTGTGAAAATTGTTGCTTATATGTTTCCATTGATAGCAATATTGGAAAATATATTTGATTCTTTCGTTTGTGGTAGTGTCAAATTTTACCAAATAAGGAAAGATTCTCATCACCCAAGTTTCAGTTGGATAGAAACTTGGAATCATGCAACTTGTATTGTGTGATGAATGAGAACTTTCATCTTTGGGGAATTATGACTAATTCCTAGTTCACATGTATATGTGAGTCAAGTGAAGGACTAGGGGATCGGGTACCCTTGGTTGTGTGCTGATCAAGTCCACCATAAAGAATGATAAGACTATTCGGTATGATTTACTAAAGTTTAGTAAATATGGTTATGCTTAAAAGATTAAGTGTAATTCTTAATCGTTGAAAAAGTTTCAAAGTATGGCAGAATTAATAAGAAGAATCAAATTAGGTAGAAAGAAAAAAGTTTCTCCAATCTGAAAAGAAGGGAGAGAACTTGAGTATCATGTTTTATAATTATCATAGTGATTATGAAACCATATCACAATTTATTCTCTAAGGATATCTTAGTGCATTTGTATGGCTAAGAAGAGGAATCGTGAATTGTTGAAATGGTTAAATCAAAAGGTGAATCATACTTCATGACAAAATCGAGTCTTAGAGTAACACTCCAAGATCGATCCTCGAGTGACATAATCTTAAGAAAGGTTTATAACACTTATAAAATGTAGAGTAAAATGTTTCTTACTCTTGTACATTTAAAATTGGTAAGTTGTGATGTCTTGATAAGGACAAAAACCAACTAAGATTAATTGTGTGAAGTGTTTATCTTCATAAGAATCTGCACTAACTCTTAAATATTTGTTGTGTCAAGGAATGGTTCATGACAAGAGAATCTTATATGTCAAGAGGGAAGTTGGAGTCTTAAAGATCTTGAAAAAGTTTCAAGAACTAATCAAGAATAAAACCTATTGTTTATCACTAGCACACGACTTGAGGTTTTCAACCTATCGTGTTGACATATTCTTGTTTTTGTGCCCATTCCAGTTAAAAGTTGACTATGCATGTGAGTTCTATGAGTTCTCAATTGTTTGCATAAGGCAAAGCACCTGGATCAATGAAAGTTTAATTGATCAGTATGGGTGAGCTGCTTAACAACTTGGAAGACATGGTAGGCCCTTGTGCTACCAAGTGGCAGGAAATTAAGATTGAGCAAGTTCAATCCATATGAGTTTGGAGTTGTCACAAACCTTGTCTTATGATTATGGTTTGACAAATTCGCACCGATAGGAAGACATACACCATAAAATCTAAGTGTCATAAGGTTTCTCTCCACTTCATGAAAATGATTGTGAGGACACACTTTCACTAAGTAGATTCTAAGGAGATAGCAATTGCGGTACTTGCATTCTCAAATTCGATTATGATTACGAAATCCCTCTTCATAGTTCGAATTGTGAGAAATAGAAAACACAAGTTTCAAATCGCAAAGTTGCAGGGTTTGAAAAGTTGTTTTGCTATAATTAAGGGAGAGAAATTCATACTTCATTTCAATTCTAAAAGCTTAGATTGAGATTTTAATTAAGTTTAGTCAAAAATATATATGAATATTATGTTGAAAAGATTCAACATAAGGAAATTCTATATATGGAAATATTATAGCAAGAGATTGGTAAAGTATCAAGTCTTTATGTGAGATATTATGGATCGTATCCCATATGCTTCGGGTATAGGGTCGATTGCATATGCTATAATATTTATGTGTTCTGAATTTCCCAAATGCCTAGGGCATTCAGAGAGAAATGGACCAGAAGTGGATATGACTCAAATGGTTAAGCAATTGTCGAGGACAATCTGAGGTTTACCAAATATTGGTTGTTTGTGGGCAATTATTGTAATGGATGGACCATATTGACATTATTATGAATAGACAAGATTTGATTGATAATGAGCTGTCATATGGCAAATATTAAAGTGTTTCATAATGGGAATATGGAAACCATAAGTGGAAGTTATTCTTTAAATTTGTGTAAGATTAGAAAACTTAATGAAAGAAGGATGTTCAAAGGAATGTACTTTGAATGTGAGACTTTGTTTCCATGGAATTTCTCTACATTGGAATACTTTGTAATGTCTGTTGCCAAGTCTCTGTGACTTTTGTGCATAGTCATTACATGAGAATCATAGCATATAAGTTTAAAATCTAACAGATTATAGCGAATGGCAAGAATTTGGTATTCTTACATTTACGATAAGGATTTGGAATTGTGAAATGAATGTTATTGAAATGCTTTCAATTGATCTATTTCACAAAGAAAGGACCATAGGCAAACATAGTGTACATGCTTGGAGCATGGGATAACTATTGTTCTAGTTCAAGTATTAAGTTGATTAATCGAAACATTATACAATGAATAATGTGTAATCAATATGGCGATTAGATAAAAGGTGTTTTATTTATATTCATAAGTTTTGAGACCATATTGGATTCAATTATTCTTGTGTTTCACTTTGCAAGTTTTGACTTCCCGAATAACTAGGTTATTCAAAGCATCCACAATCGATCATACTTTGGAAGTAGGTATTGAAGCTAGACTATCATGAATGGGTCTGTAGATTGTCTAAAGGCGTTTAGACATAACACAAGTTTCCTATAGTATTCATGAGTACTCCTGTAATAAGATTTAAGTATTGGATTAAACTCATGCTCATTTGAATCACTTCATGGATTTTATCACGAGTAATTGTGAGACGATAATATCATATATTCTTGAAACCAAGACATGTGAGTTGTAGTTTACAAGTCGGTTACACATTGACATATGTAAATGCACCAGTAACTTGGTGTTATAAAACATATTGTTGTGTGTGATTTGATGAGTAAGTACAAGCAAGCATTTGATTTGAATTTTAGCCATTCCTTTTACCCTTAGAGGGATAAAAGCGATATTTGTGGGCCCCTCGATGATTTAGTGACGACAACCCTAAGCGCTTGGCCAAGCCTGGACTTATTTGATTTGTTCAATTAGTCGGTCGTCATAAATCGAAAATCGGGAAACAACAAATGGATAGAGAGAATGATTATAATCCGTGTCTCATGTCCATACGATATCTAGAATGGAGTAATATATGATCCCTTTATCTAATAGACGCGTCAATGACTAGGTTAGAGTTCGACATCGGCTTTTAAGAGCTACGATTACTAGTCGGGATTTTAGAGTCGTACTTGAAATAAGAGTTATTAGACTTATCCAAGTGGGAGACTTTTGGATTAGTTGTCTAAGCCCATAACTATAATTGGTATGTACTTGACCTGAGAGTATCATGGTCCATTTCAGGTTGCATATCACCAGGACAATTTTATAGGATGGGAACTTGAGTAAGAGGTTACTTATGATTTATTAATATATTATAAGTTCTAATATATTAATATGAAATCATATTATTTAATTAGTATTGATCAAGAATTAATTTGGAATTAATTATGTGAGCAAAAGAGACTAATTAAATATATGGGGATTGATTTGGTAAATCAATGATTCTTATAGTGTGGGCCAATTGTTATTTAGGATGGGGTAAACCAATATGGTAGTCCATGGAGGTTTAACCCATGGAGCCTAAGTAATATGAAAGTTCATGGGCATTAGGGTTTGCATGGATGTAACCCTAGACTTTGCCACACTATAAAAGGACTCCCTTAGCACCCAAAATCTGCGACTAGAGTTTTTGGAGTTCATTAGAGCCGATTTTGGAGCGAGCAACATCTCTCAAGTTCTCCTTTGTCCTAGGTGTGTTGTGAGCTGTTTGAGGCATCACACTTGGGGTGCTAAGTTCTTAAAGGCCAAATACAACAAGTTCTACAAGCTACATAAAAAGGTAAACACCTAACTAATATTCAATATTGTTTATGTCAATTTTATGCTAGTTGTAGGCTTAATGCTTTGGAAACAATATTGCATGTATAATTAGAGAAAACATAGATCCAAATCATTTAGGGTTGTATATGCACCATAGGATGTTGTAGTATACTAAAACCTAACAGTTAGTTATTCGGCGTGCCCGAATTTGGATGATATGATAGCCAGGGAACGAGAGAGGGAGATTGATATAGAGCCATTAGGAAGAGGAAGGCGGAGGTTGGGTAGACGACTGGGGTTTCGGTGAAGAAACCCAAGGGATTCAACTCGAGATCGAAGGGCCAGCAGGATCGGAGCCGCTATAGGAAATACAGGAAGCCACACGAGTGAGTTTGCAGAGCAGGGGGATCGAGCTGCTAGAAGTGCGACAAGACTGGGCACTTTAGCAAGGATTGTAATGCCCCTACCCCCACCATTCAGACATCAGACCTGATTTGCTTCCATTACAATCAAAGGCCCATAAAAAGGCCAACTGCCCAAGATTGGTATCAGGAGTGCGAGTGGCGGCGCCAGTTCCAACAACCCTACGGATCACACATGGTCGCTAGGGAAAGTCAGATGCTCATGTGATGAGGAGCCGAGCTTTCCAGCTGACCGCCAAGGAGGTGCGTGTTGCACCAGATGTGGTGACAGGATCATTCCATGTGAACGGTATCCCAGTGTTGGTATTATTTGACTCGGTGGCTACCCGAACGTTCGTATCTCTTGCACTCAACAAGAGGTTTACCGAGTCTACAAGTATGTTCGATTGCAATCAACAAGAGGTTGAGATTGCGGATGATCGATCCATTCGGGAATCAGAGGTTTATAGGGATTGCGTACTGAGGATGTATGGTAAGTGCTATCTCGTGGATTTGGTTCCTATTCCTCTACGAGGGAACAAGGTCATCATAGGCATGGATTGGTTGAGCCCTAATGGGGCGATGATTGATTGTGAGTAGCAGTTCGTTTGGGTTAGGAAGTGGTGTAGAGTTGGTGATTCAGGGTGAGAGACTGTAGCGTGGACTGGTTATGTGTCGCCTATGTTATGGATACTCAGGAGAAAGGTAAGGTGACCGTGGAGGATATACCAGTTGTGCGGGAGTATCCAGACGTATTCCCGGAGGATTTGCCCGGGGTACCCCCAGAGAGACAGGTGGAGTTCAGGATTGACCTAGTTCCCGGTGTGGCTCTGATAGTCAAGGCACCGTATCGGTTGGCTCGTCCCAAGATGCAGGAGTTGTCTACATAGTTGCAGGAGCTGTTAGACAAGGGATTAATTAGACCGAGAAATTCACCCTGGGGAGCCCCAATTCTATTTGTGAAGAAGAAGGAAGCATCCCACCGGATGTGTATAGACTACCGGGATTTGAATAAGGTAACAGTGAAGAACTGTTACCCACTCCCAAAGATTGATGACCTCTTCGACCAGCTTCAGGGAGCATCTTGGTTTTCCAAGATTGATCTGCAATCATGCTACCATCATATGAGAGTCAAAGACAAGGATGTAGAGAAGACAACCTTTCGGACTCGATATGGTCATTACGAGTTTGTGGTGATGCCATTTGGGCTCACCAATGCTCCTGCCGCATTCATGGATCTCATGAACCATGTATGTAGACCAATGTTGGATCGGTATGTGATAGCCTTTATTGATGACATCTTGGTTTACTCTAAAATGCAGGAGCAGTACGAGGAGCACCTGAGGGGCGTTCTGGAGACGTTAAGGAGGGAGAGACTTTTCAAAAAGTTCTTGAAGTGCAAGTTTTGGTTGCGCGAGGTCCAGTTTTTGGGGAACCTCGTCAACCAGAACAATATACTGGTTGATCCGGCCAAGGTAGAGGTCGTGATGAGAAGATGGGAGGTTCCGAGGTCTCCATCCGAGATTTGGAGTTTTCTTGGTCTGACAGGTTATTATCTGAGATGCATCTAGGATTTCTCCAAGATTGTTGTTCCACTGACCCGATTGACCAAGAAGTTGGTGACATTCCGTTAGGGGCATGAGCAGCAAGCAACCTTCGAGACTTTGAGTTAGAAGTTGTGTGAGGCACCGGTATTGACCCTGCCAGAGGGAGTTGAGTATTTTGTAGTGTATTGTGACGCATCTATAACAGGCTTAGGCACAATGTTGATGCAGAGAGGGCGCATCATCGCTTACGCCTCGAGGCAGCTGAAGCCTCACGATGCGAATTACCCAACACATGACCTGGAGTTAGGGGGAAGTTGTTTTTGCTCTCAAGATTTGGTGACACTACCTCTATGGGGTCCGCTGTACTATCCACACGGACCACAAGAGCCTAAGGTAATTGATGGATTAGCCAAATCTAAACATGAGGCAGCGACGTTGGTTGGAAGTGGTGAAGGATTACGATTGTGAGATCCTTTATCACCCGGGGAAGGCCAATGCGGTGGCTGATTCTCTTAGCCACAAAGCAGTCGCGGCTCCGATTCAGGACATATGCGTGATTACTTTGCTGCTGGAGCGGATTCGGGAGGCTCGAGTCAAGGATTTGAAGGAGGAGCGTCGAAAGCGTGAGTGGATCATAGGGCAGGTGGCTTCATTCGACTATGATAGTTGTGGATTGTTGACCCTGCATCCTAGGGTCTGGATTCCCTACTGGGGTGGTGTGCACTAGGTACTGATGGAGGAGGCTCACAAGTTGAGATTCTCCTTTCATCTCGGGGCGACGAAGATGTATCAGGATCTTCTCCCTAACTATTGGTGGTCCTGCATGAAGTGGGACATAGCTTGGTATGTGGAGTGGTGCTTGACTTGCAGGAAAGTTAAGGCCGAGAATCAACGACCTCACGGCAAGACACAGTTGTTAGAGATTCCTGTGTGGGAATAGGAAGGATCACTATGGATTTCATCACAAAGATTCCCAGGACCGCACGTGGGGTAGATTCTATCTGGGTCATCGTGGATTAGTCAACTAAGAGTGCACATTTCATACCGATCCAGGAGAGTATTTTTCCCGAGAAGCTGGCAGACATCTACATCAGGGAGGTAGTAGCTCGACATAGGGTTCCGGTTTCAGTAATTTCTAACAAGGATGTGTGGTTCACTTCCAGGTTCAGGAAGAAGTTTCATGACGAGTTAGGCACTCGTCTGCGCTTCAGCACAACCTTCCACCCGTAGACGGATGTTCATAGCAAGCGCACCATTCGGACTTTGGAGGAAATGTTGCAGGCATGCGTTCTAGACTTCGTAGGTAGGTGGGATACCTACCTTCCATTGGCAAAGTTGCCTTATAGAAATAGCTACCATGCCAGTATTGATCGGCCTCCCTTTGAGATGCTTTATGGTAGGAAGTGTAGGACCCCAATATGTTGGGGTGAGGTGGGACAGAGGGTCATGGGGAGTACTGAAGTGGTACTCAAGACGATGGAGAAGATCCAGCAAGTTTGAAGTAGATTCTAGAAGGCCCAGAGTCGGCAGAAGAGCTATGTCGACCGATGCCAATCGGACTTGGAGTTTTAGGTGAGGGATATGGTCATTCTAAAGGTGTCACCTTGGAAAGGTGTCCTCCGCTTCAGAAAACGGGGGAATCTGGGCCCCAAGTATATCAGAACTTTCAGGGTTATAACCCGATTGGGCAAGGTGGCGTATTGGTTGGATGTTCTGGAAAAGATTAGACAGATCCACAACACTTTTCATGCTTCACAGTTGCAGAAGTGCATAGTCGATGATACCGTGGTGGTTCCTTTGGAGGATATTCAAGTGGATGACAGCCTAAACTACATCGAGAGACCGGTAGCCATTCTCGATAGGATGACGAAGGATCTGTGGAACACGAGGGTAGAGTTGGTGAAGGTGTAGTGGCAGCACCGCAAGGGCTCAGAATGGACGTGGGAGTCGGAAGATGAGATCAAATAGCACTACCCAGAGCTATTTCCAACCACAACAGACTTCGAGGACGAAGTCTGAGACAAGTGGGGGAAAATTGTAACACCTGATTCCTGGTATGTATTTAACTTATAAATTATTCTTTTTATAGAAGAAACTCTACGAGTTAGAAGCCCTAAACTCGCCGAGTATAGATTATAAGGGCCGCACATCTAAAGTGACCTACTCGACGATTTGGGAGGCCTCAACTCGACGATTAGGCTGAGGGAAATGAAACCCTAATTTTCAAGGTTTTACACCATATTTAAAGAACATAAACTCCCCTAACCAGACCCTCATCAGCCTCTCTAATCCCTAAATCGTATTGTGAGCTCCTTGTTGGGAAACTAGAGGTTTTGAGTGGATTTTTTTGTGTTCTTGTGCTTGGTGAAGGACTTGGAAGAGCTTGAAGGTCATTGAGCTTGAGGGGAGGCACTACATCTGGGATCTCACTTGTCTTTGGAAACTTTCTGAGGTATAAAGTCTCAAACTTAGTGCTTAATATTTAGAGCTCTCTTGGTTTTGTTTTATGGATCTTTTAGACCCCATTGTTGGAACATGATAAGCCCTCATAGTTGTGATGCTAGAAATTGGCTTTCTCAATGTTAATTGGTCACTAAATTCATAAAAAATGGGTCATAAACCCTTTCATGCTTAAGAAAAGACTATATCCATAGCAGTAGGTTGCTATATCTCGAGTTTAGATCCATTTGGGGCATGCAAAGCCATCAAGTTGTCTACTTTATGGATGTATACAATGGAAACAGCGTAGATTTATATTTTGGAACCTTAGATCTGAGGAGAGGGCTTAATAGATTAAGAAATATGAAGAACTCGGCAAGTTCTTAAGAGAACTCGACGAGCTGTATTGGGGGGTGTCCCGATTCTGTGAAAAAGAGAAACTCGGTGAGTTAAAGGGGAACTCGACAAGTTAGATTGCAATTTCATGATTAATGTGATTCATGGGAACTCGACGAGTTGAGTCAACTCGGAGCGTTGACTTTGACTTTAACTCTGACCTTGACCAAAGTTGACCCTTAAGGGGTTATGAGTATGAAAGGATACTTAAAGGAAATCTTTTACGTTTAGGAGTTTGAGTTGGGTTGATATTCGGAGCTGGGGATTGTTCAGCTACTTTCCAGTATTCGAGGTGAGTTACCTTCCTTTTATAAGTGGGTCGAAGGCACCAATTCCGGCCTACTAGTAGTTGTTTATAATAGAGATGATTGTCTTTGTGATAATTGTCAGGTATGCCACTATCTGTTGAGATTTATGTGCTAGTATGCTATGTTATTACGTGGTAGTGGTAGGGGGTGAATAGACCCTGCAACCGGTTGAAATACACCGGAGGGTAGGTCGGGCACCCAGATATGCCTAACAATATGTTTATGCTATGTTATTATATGGTAGTAGTAGGGGTGAAATAGACCCCGTAACCGGTTGAAATACACCGGAGGGTAGGTCGGGCACCCAGATATGCCTGCCAGGGTAGGTCGGGCACCCATATATGCTTGACAGGGTAGGTCGGGCACCCAGATATGTCTGATAGGGTAGGTCGGGCACCCCGATATGCCTGGAAGTATGTAATTATGTGGTATGATGGGGGAACTCACTAAGCTTCGTGCTTACGATTTTTAGTATTGGTTTTAGGTACTTCTTCTTCAAAAGGAAATGAGCCGGCATGATCGCAACGCGTCACACTATGATTTTTCCGCATTATGAGATTCTTCGGGGATTCTACTCTGATATTATTTTCCTATGACATGTTGTGGTTTTTGACACTTGGATTTGATTATGAATTGGATGACACTATTGATGTTTTCAGACCACCGTCTTTATAAACTACTTAATTAAAAATGAAATTTTTTGTCATAAATTTTGGGATGTTACAAAAATTGTAATTGTGCAAAAGGACATTAACAAAGCTTCAGGTCCCTTGACTCCTACAACTACCATATGTATTGCAAAACTAAAGAAAGAGGCATCACAACTAATGGATGTTTTATGTGGGAATGGGAAATATCAAGTCACTAGAAATTCGTTGGAACAATTCATGGTAGATATGAGCCAACAAACATGTGCATGTCGAAGGTGGGAACTAATAAGGATACAATGTGCACATGTAGTCGCAACTATATGGGAGATGTTAAAAAACAAAGAACTTGATAGGATACCTGAAAGTTGGGTTCATCGAACGTATTGGTTAGAAACATGGAAGAATATGTATTCTTTTACAATTAAGCCAATCAATGGAAGGAACATGTGGGAGAAGTCTACATGCCCAACAACCTTACTCCCTCCAAAACACCATGTTCCTGTTGGAAGACCAAATAAAAAAAAGAAAGAGATTTGCCATGAAAGTTGATGATTTGGTGAAAGATAACCGACTTTCAAGAGCGTAGAAGTCAGTTACATGTTCTAAGTGTAAGAAAAATGGGCATAATGCAAGGACTTGCAAGGGACAGAAAGTTGGTCTATCAAAAAGTTCAAGAAATGTTGGTGGTGTTGGAAGGGCAAAAGTGAAGACTGCATGTGTTAAAGGGAAAGGTGTCCCACGAATGTGGCTTTTTGTGCTTATGTGTTGTTTTGGTTGCTTTTGATAATCAATGTTTGAAATTGGAAGTATGTTATATGTTGTCATGGTTGATGTTGACAAACATTGTGGTATTTTGAACTAGGTTATATGTTGTAATGGCCGTGTTGGTTGCTTTTGATAAACAATGTTTTAATTGTATTAACTAGTTCTGGCAATGTACTTCGTTTTATTTTGGTCATCTCTTTAGTTTTAGCAAACAATGTTGTAATTTCCATCTCTTTAGTTTTAACAAACTATATTGGTCATCTCTTATGCTCATTTGCATACTATGGTCCCAATGTACTTTAGAAATTATAAAATACAACAAATTTAAACATAATATCATTTTCATTGATAAAAATGTACCTTGATACAAATCATATTCATTACAATGCATTCTAAACAACTACAACTTTATCTTGAACATAACATTACAACTTGTAAACAATTATCTCAAAAAAAAAATCAACTGAATATTAACAATGTCTTGGGATTCCAATTTTGGACTTTAAGTTATTGAATTTGGATTTGAAGTCCTTCATTCTTTATTTCAGCCTCATGACCATGATTTTCTTCAACTACCCACGAGATAAAGCCAGACATTGGTCTATATACTCTCAAAAGCTTCGATTAGCACTAGGGGTGTTAACGGGGTGGTTCGGCTCGGATAATAATAAAATTGTGAACCATCACCACGAAGCAGGTACTTCATGTGCACTAACCGAAACAGAACCGAATTGACAAAAAAACCGAACCGAACTGTATAAAGGCAGGTAACCACGGTTTGGTTCACGGATACTTGCTAAATATAAAAAATCAAAATACAATCAAAATTACAAACTCCATTCCAAAGATTTCTTTCTAAAAATTAGTAAGTCAAAGAGTTATAGAAACATAACGAAGTTCAAATAACATACATTATAATTTGTATAATAAATATTGAAAAAAATATAAGAAAACATAATGTAGAAATGTAAAACTGGAATTGCCGATCATGATTTTTGTTTGGGATATGACTAACAGTTCAACGGAAATGAATTATATATATATATATATATATATATATATATATATATATATATATATATATATATATATATATATATAACCGACCTGTTTATATCCGATTTTTTCGGTTTCGGTTTTTTCGGTTTCGGATCGGCCAGTTCGGCTCGGTTTTTCAGTTTTATGGTTTTTTTGCACACCCTAATTAGCACAGACGGGCTGTCAATAGCTTCGATTAACACATACTAGGGTTACAACAGTGTACCTATAACAGACAAGCATAAAATGCCCTACGCGGGTTTCTCTTCGTCGTTGAAGTTTGTATAACACCTACATTACCATAATTGCATTTCACCATGTTTGATTTGCAGCGTCTGTGATAAGAAAAGGAGGAGAACAAAGTAAAGAACACGATTGATAAAAGAAATGAGGGGGAAAGGAGAACAAACCAGGTTTAAAGCCTGAGAGATATGAAAGGACAAAAATACCCCTAACGTGCTTTCCACGTTTGTGTTTGTGTGTGGGTGTGTGAGTGAGTGTGTGTGTGTGTGCGCGGGGGGGGGGGGGGGGGGGGGGGGGGGGGGTCTAACCTCGAAACAAACGGAATGTTTAGTGAGGGACCAGACGGGTTACAAACTTTAACATTACGGGTCATCCGAATTAAAAATCTTGCTCAGGAACTAAGCATACAATTTACCCCAAACCACAATGACCATCGGTGTAGCTTACCCTATTTTTTAAATAGTTTTAATTTAAGAAAATATAAAATAAATAAAATTGATAAAGATGTCATTTTATAACCAAACGTACATAAATTGAAACCGAATGGACTTTCTTTGATACCAAAAAAATGAAGAAGTAAATTTGATATTCTAAAAACCATATAGACAAGATGAATCTTTTAACATATAAACTCTCCAAAATTGTAATCTTCATCGTAAATGTAACAAAAAATAATGTAAGTTTCATGAACAATAAAAATCATATATATTTATTAAAAACAAAGAAAAAGTATGTTCCATGCGGTAACAACTTATTTTATCCCTTTGATTTATGGGTCAAGATGGTTTTTGGCCACTTATCATTTCATTGATTTATGGGTCATAACAACATGGTCAGATTACACATAAAAATATACTTTTGGCCACTTATCGTTTCATAGAGTATACTTTCAAATCGAACCTTTAATATTAAGTAATCGAAACTTTTAAATATATAAATATATCTTTAATAAAATCAACACAAAAAGGTGTTTACTATTATACTATATTGAATAGGGTCCAATAGTTATAGTAGGTAATGGTGTGTTAAAGCTATGATATGATTTTATAGGTCTTTGGTGGCTCTTGTTTAAAATGACCCCACCAAAATCTAAATCTACCTTGTGTCTACTGTTATACGTCATTCATAAAATAAATTAAACAATTTACCCATCCATATTTATATTTTTAATGTAATTCTTTATAAATTTATTTATGTACTTTTAATTTTATTTAAATACCATGTCGACAAGTTAAACAAAGACGATAAATTTTTTCTTTCCTATTTAGTTCTCGTTATTTTACTGGCTACACATGAAAGTATCAAAACGGAAAAATATTAATGCATTATAAAAACTATATCTCATCAATCAATTTATGGGGTTTTACAGATTTGAAAGAACGTTGAATGATTTTTGACTTGTTCTTACTTTTTAGATTTATTTGTTTTGTACAATGATAATAATTGCCAAAACCATTTATTTAAACAATTAAATTGAAATTGTCCGTCTTTTGTATGGTAATAACTTGTTATATCAAATTATATATTATAACATATTATTAGTTGTGAGACCCATGTTTTATATGAGTTAATTTAAAAAAAGTTAAATAAAAATGTCAAAATATATGAAAACTTTGAATTTATAAAAAAATAAAAGAATAATATATTATTATAATGTAAATGTTTTTTATTTTTTAAATTTAAACAAATAATCCTTTAATAAATGAATGTTTTTTTTTGTCACGTGTCACAGAGTCATTCAATTTGTCAAATATCATGAATTAATTTTTTTTACATGTCATTTTATAAGTTTTCTATTTTATTAAATTTCACATAATATTTTAATATAATAATTATAATAAATATAATAATAAGTTGATATGAATTTTATTAATAAACTTATTTTTAATGTTAAAATAACCACAAAATGATGTTTGAAAATTTGAATGAAAACAACAAAATAAACTTTTATATATTATAAATAAACATATATACTATCAATTTTTTTATAAAGGTGAATTAGTTTTTGTGATACATATTTAAGTCTCATAATATTCATATTTATATAGAATTAAAATTGAATTAAAATAATATAATTACTCCTTTTTGAAATATAATCAATTTACTAATATTTCTGTGTGGCACACAAATGTTCTTAAGGCCAGAAAAGAGGACAAAGAAAGCGAACAGAAATGGGCGATGAAGCCAACGGCTAAATGCTACAACATTAAACAGAGAATTCTGCAAATGGATTTCTACAGATGGTATTTGTATCTTTCTCTTTAACATTTAGGTATAATTTCAAAGTTAAATTGTGTGTTTTTCTTTTACTCAAATCCAATTTCTTTTGCTACTACGCTCATGATGAATTGTAGCGAACGATGATGGTAGAAAAGATTACGATCATATGATTATCGATATGTTAAAGGAAAAGGATTGGTATGAAATGAATCGTAGTAATCGTATGAGTAGAAAAACAAATTGCACACCAGGTGTTCGATTATTTGCCAATACGAGCGATGAGTTGGTATAGTTGTGCTAATTGCTGGTATACTTGTACTGTACAAGATTTGATGCATTTGCGTTGGTTAAGTGATGCATAGTAATGAACAATACTATAATATTCATAGCCTTTGACTATTATGATTAAACAAATGAATCCTAAACATCTATTTCCTAATAAACTTCTCAAAAAGGGCTTAACTTTGGTCGTGCTTCCCAGTTCCCATTGCCTTTTAAGTCTAGCATACCAGAAAAAACTAACATGGTGTGTTGTCATCATTTTACTTCAATTCTTGATTAATCCTTGTATAAAATATAAAGGTTTTTCAAGAATTTATCTGTAATGCTGATAGACAATAAGGATGATGATAAGATATAATGATAAGTGATAACCCTAAAGAATATTATCGTGTAAAATGTGAAATACAAAACACCATGTAATGGAATTTATGATCCTTAAAGTTGAACTTTTTTTAGCTTCAAAAGATAGGGGACAACCAACTCTTCTTGGGTGGGAAGCGTCGAATATCTTGTGAATTTCAATTATGCAGAATATTATATGAAAAATAGGAAATTTTCAAAACAATAATGTGAAATTGTCAACAAGTCAAAAGAGTTGACCATTTGTGCGCATGCTCAGTTGCATCTTGTAATGTAAGAACTTGAAGAGGTCATCCTCCACCTTGCTTCTTGTTGTCTAACTTATTCATTGATACTTGAATACTGCAATTACATTCTTAAGATTCCACATAAACCATATCACCATAACATGAATCCAATATTGTTCTTCAAGTTTTGTTTAATGGGTAGAGGAGGGAAAGTTAAAACTTGACAAACTTAGTGCCTTCTTATTTAGGAAATTAATCCACATCCTTTTTGGGAAATATTCCAAGATTACAAATAATTGAGTGTCTTGATTTGGGTCAATGTTATATAAAGAAATATATGCATTTTAGCACATCTAATTATACACATTATAGCTGTTGTAGAGATTTTTCACATTCTACAATATGAGTTTGACTTAAGATTTGATGAGATAATGTGGTGAAATGACTTCAAATTATTTATAATCGTAAAAAAATGTCTAGAAATACAATGACACAATTTGACATGTGGATTTTTTTTAGTTGTAAAGTGTAGGAGGCAATTGACTCTTCCTTCTCAGAGGCGTCGAAAGAAACATCTATTCTATCCTTTAGTTTTGACATACTTATGTGGTTTGACTTTTGACCATTACACAATGAATTAAAAAAAAAAAAAGTAAATATGTTTGATATTTTGCTGGAAGTCAACATGTTGACTTTTTGTGTGCTTTTGCTTATGTATCTTTATAATTCTTGCTCTAAGGAAATGATAACTAGTAGAAGTCAGCTCCTAGCTACAGCCAGCTCATTCATGTTCTTATTGTTTAGTGGAATGCAACTAACTGATTCACCAAAAGGTAAGATATAGCATGCACTTATTTGAGTTATACAGGCCTTGAAATTTTATTTTTATTATGCATTTTGAGACTTTATAATCACTAAAATAGAATGTGGAAAAACTTGTTACATGGTATTTACAAATTGCTAACTTTTGTTTTATAAATTTCATGACATGAGGAAGATACAAAAGTTAACTATATATCTTATAAATGTTAATCAATAACAATAAAACATCATATCATACAACAAAAAGTCTTACAATAGACTAAAACTTCAAGTCTTTTCATAAACTATCATCATGTTCATGGTAGCATGACATTATCATCATGAATGTCATCTTGCAAAAGAGGAGTTTTTGAGCTCTCAATCATATTCCCTTCAACAATTCTATCTTCTTTACCTTTTCCCCACATTACACCATAAAATCCAATCACAATCACTCCTGATCCAAGTAAACTGCCAAATATTTTAAACACAAACTGTCAACAACATCTCATTAATTAATTAATTAATTAATTAATTAATTAATTAATTACCTTCCAAGATAGAGAGAATCTCCTAAAAATATAACACCCATAATAGCTGCAATCACAATCCCTAATGGATGAAACATAGCAACAAAAAGTGGCCCTTTCATCTTCACACACCATGCTCCAATTGTGAGTTGAAAACCAGCCCCAAAGCAACCCTACATTATACATTATCATTTTCATCCATCACACAGGGGTAGTTTAGTCATTTGACTAATTTCATACTTTTTCTTTTTCTCAACTTACCGCATACAAAATCGCAAGAAACCTAGTTTTAGACTGTAAACTAAATGCACTCAAATCGTGTTCCAAAATCAATGAAGCTAAAAGCGAAAGGACGGTTATAATCGAACAATAAGCCAACATCAAAATCAGGACGGCTGAGTATCTCTTGAGGATGACCGCCTGTAAATGTTTTTATCGTGAGTAACACAGCCTGTGAAATTACTGAATTACCCTTGTGTTGGTAGTAATCTAGTTTTAATAACCTAATCTACCTGTGCAATAATGAATAAAGCAGCTAAGACACAGTCGATTAGCATTAACACTCCACCAAGGATGAACTCTGATGATTGACCAAGGAGATGTTGTGGAGCGACTAAAGTTAAATGAGAGGTTATAATTGCGGGGCCCGTGTAAAAAGTTACGATTATAGCCCCTAAAATTGAAACTAGGGTTCCAATGATTTTCGCCCACTTGGTTACCCCTCCATGGTCTAGTCTTTCTACCCTGAAAGAGTCACAAAGTCAATTACCTTTGTACTACTGTGTTTGACATGCATTGGACTGGAACCGAGACTGATGTCAACAGGACTAGAACTGCAAATTTTTTGCCACACCCAAAAAGATGTAACAAGACGAGACAGAGACTCACTCTCGATCTCAATCTCTCGTCTGTACAAAAGACGTAAATGCCCTCATTCTCATCATTGAAAACATCCGTAGAAAGCTTGTCTAGTCCTGTCCAGTCATGTATAACAAATGCAGCCGAAGGCTGCATTTGTTGCGTGGGACAAGACAAACTTTCTAGGGATGTTTTCAATGATGAGGATTGAGGGCATTTACGTCTTTTGCACAAACGAGAGATCGAGATCGAGAGTGAGTCTCTGTCTCACCTTGTTACATCTTTATGGGTGTGGCAAAAAGTTTACAGTTCTGTTGACATCAGTCTCGGTATCAGTCCAATGCATGTCAAATACAGTATAAACTTGTATGTTGTATGTTATGTCCTGTTTAATTATATAGTAACTTTTTTTAAATAATGTGAAATAAAGATTGTTGATTACCCAAATATGATGGCGAGTATAAAAGTAAAGCCTGGTATGAGGTTAAGAATTGCCGTGGCAACTGTAGCGGAAGCATATGTAAGTCCAGCATATCCAACCACCTGTACCAAGAACCTGAAAATATATATTTTTTTTAAATAATAAAAAAAAAACTTATTATAAAATCATAAATTAAATAACTTTTTTTATATACGAAATCATAAATCTTAGGTACCCTAGTATGCCAACAACAAGAAAACCACCGGCAACTGATAAAGTTAGAGGAGGGCGATTCGATGATCTGCAAAACAAAAATTAAAAAAGAATTTATAATCTAAATTTCTTTCAAGATTTAAATAAAAAGAAGAAGAAGAAGTAGTAGGTACCTATGAATGAGAAAAGAAGTAGGAAGAAGAATAAGTGATGCGAAAAAGTTGGAGTAGAAAACATAAGAAAAGTTATGCATCCCGGTTTCTATAGCTTTCTTCCCAGCTAAAGTCAACCCCACCTGTGCAATTTGACCAATCACCATAGCCAGAAATGGCAATGTGCCTTTCATCTTCATCTTCATCTCTCTCAAAGATCTTCAAGTCTAAAGAACTTGAATGTTTATATTTTATACGAAATGTAGTAGTCAATAGTAATTTTAGTATCAACTTGAAACCAATTAGAGATCAAATCTGATGAATTTGTTATTACCAGGACCACATTGAATGATACAATTTATATTTTTTTATTATAAGAATTTAGCAAGATCAAGATTTGTTACTTTGTTACTAGGGGGACCACTTAGTTATCTTAAACATCACATGATTTATTGGTATTGTTTTTTTTTTTTTTTTAATATATAAGTACATCATGGGTGACTGACTTATTTGATTAGTTTATGATTCAGTGATAATTCCTAGGTTTTTGTTTAAATTAGATTATCACGTATATATAAGATAGTTCATAGAAATTGAGTGTTTTATCAAATTATTGATTAATTAGAGTCCCTCAATAGATTGAGTTTTTTTTTTTTTTTTGATAAGTGATGACAGTTATGTAATTTGATAAAAAAAAGAGTATCTTGACCCTACTGAATTTATTATATAAATGTACAAGTTATATTGCGGGATGTACTATGTTTTGGAGAAGGGGTTATCCAAGAAAGTGAGTGTTTAATTATTAGAATCTTGTTTTGTTGTGAGGAAATGACCAAATTTTCAACGTTTGGCGTGTCAAATTAGAGTGAAGCCGTTGGATGAAGATTGTACAGGTTACATTGCATGATGTACAAGTTGTTATAGCAGGATTGATCTAGAACAAGAATCGCCCATGGAATCGGCCCTATACCCCAGGAGAATGACTGTTTGATTATTAGATTCGTATTAGGTTGGCAATGACATAACAAATCCATTCCCAATATACCCTTTGAAAAGTTGTGACTTTTAGTATTTTACTAATTTTCTGACCAAATTGTTTCTCCGTTTTTTTGTTTATATATTTCCATTTCTAATGCCTTGCTAGGTTTGATAACTTTGTTTGTTCAAAAGAAATAATTGAAATTAAAGAATTACAAATAAAACAACAGTATAATAATTATTTATAGGTATAACTCTGGTAAATTACAAGTTTTGTTATGCACAATCTTTTTATACACTATTCTATTCTTGCACAATTTTGGTCTGTAGAAAATTGTTTTAAAAAAAAATGAGGTTTTTATTTTCAATTTGAAGTAAAAAAAATAATTAAAAACGCGTTACAAACTTTTAATCCAATAGAACAAGGACACTTTACTCACGTGGCATTCTTTTTTTAATAAATCCAACCTTATCCAGAGTTTCAATCCCAAAATTGGTGATGGAGATGGAATGAAACATTACAATGGAATAAATTGATTACAAAAAATGATTTTTTTTTTCTTTTGCGTAGGGGGTAGTATTTTTCTATGATACATTTGTGTACGCTCTAAACCATTGAAGTCAAGAAATCTCTTACACTATTTTGTAAATTTTAAAGATAGCGTTTAGTAATTTGCTGTTGATTATTTTTTGTAAATTTTGTCGAATCAAGAATTTATTTTTATGTATCGAACCTGACCATTCTATTATTACATTTGATAATGGTAAATTTTAGAATATGATAAGTTATCTTGCATTGCCTCTGTCCAGATTTATGTTCGGTTTGCATTGAAGGTGATATCTTCACTTATAGCTTTGATTCATCCACTTAAAAACAATGTGCTTCGATCAAAAAACACATAACATCAACTCCCATTTGGCATAGTGATTGTGGTTGAATAGAAACTCTTCATTTTCAAAAAACACAAGAAGCCACCAACATGATGATGATGATGATGATGATGATGATGATGTGCAGAGAAGAGTAGTCTAAGATGCAGAGAGTAGAGAGCGAAGGCTGAGCTGATAACCAAACCTCTCACAGCACAATGAAAAGAAGATATACAATAAATTGTTTAGCAACCAATCACAAACATATGATATTATACTCATCACAAAAGCATTAGAAAGTCATTAAGAGTAAATACTAAAAGTATGAAAGAGACCTCTAAGTTTGAAGAAGAAGCTGAACACATCAAAAAACATCACCCTTTTGCACCATATCAGCCTTTACACTCTGAAAACAGAACTTCATGTCAGCTTACAAACAAATACATTTCTGTCTGTATATTTACTTATTTAGAAAAAAAAAATACCCATTTCCATATGGTGAATCATCACGCCTTGAACGGCGATAAGGAGGTGGTGATCTGCTGTAGCTACGACCTCTGCGAGGTGATATGCTATAACGAGGTGGCGGAGATCTTCTTCCACGAGGACTATAACTCCTATAAAAAAAATTAAATTATCTGCTAAAAATCATGATATATAATAAAACAACTAACCTCCTTCCATAGCTTGGACTCCTACGTCGCCTTGGACTAGGGCTACGACGCCTTCCACCTCGACCCCCAACTCTCAGGCGACATTCTCTTGCAAAATGACCAGGCTCACCGCACTCATAACATTTCAAATCCTCACCTCCACCACGCCCACCACCACCTCCTCCTTTCGAATTGTGGGATAGCTCCACACGCCACTCATTCTTCCCTGTTGAATGAAAGACATAATGATCATGATGATGATTAGCGAACTACTAGTTGGAACAAGAACCATTAAAGAAGGTCATGATCATATAGGATTTTGATTTTCCATGAATGCTTTGAAGTTTGAACATACCATCAAGTGCCCGAATAGCATCTAGAGCATCCCTGCGATCATCAAACTCCACGAACGCGTAACCAGGTGGTCTCCTAGCAACCCACACGCTGCATCAATGTCAAACAGATAAGGAGAGGGCGAGAGGCGCGTCATTATAGATGGAAAACACTCAAAACAGAAGTTGATAATAGCAGATGAAACACTTAAAACTACGAATTAATGTACAACTCACTTCCTTAGAACGCCATAGACGCGAAATTCATCTTCAAGTTCTCGCTCAGAAACTCGCGGATCCAAATTGCCAACGTAGACACGAGACATTGTCCTTTATCTATATCAAAAAGCCCTAGAATTTGAGAAAGCTTATTGCTACGAATCAAACATCAAATACAAAGTGCATATCGCTCACCTCCGTCGAGATTTTACGCCCTTGCGATTCAATCAATGAATTGAAAGACGATCGTGATGAACGAAAACCCTAATCAGAATGAACACGAATTCAAGAGAGCGAAAACAAGGAAGTAAAGCAAAAAGACATGATTTATTTGAATATATACTCGAACGCATTTGGGCTTTAGACAATGGGCCTTTGTTGGTCTGGGCTTATTACCCATTAGACATGTACTTTCTAAACGGGCCTTGATGATGGACAAAGTCTGCTTATTTTTCTTGTAACTTCAATTATTATTACGGGTTGCTTAGGATATTGTGGACTTATTGAAAATCAAATTTTGGTAGTTGATAACTCAATTAAAAGATGTTTGATAATAAATAACTGATAAATTAAATGATAACTATAAAATAATATAAAATATATATTTAAATATATAAGTAAAAAACTGACCTTACTTTAAGTTTCTTTTAGACATCTCTGGCCTTAAAATTGAATTTGAAACAACATTTTCAATTTTATTATATCAAAGTTTTCATCCAATGATTTTTTTTTAATTCTCAAATTAAGACATTGTCACAACTTGAAAATACAGTTTATTAGAATAAAGTTCAATTTAACAATAAATAAGAAAAAAAAATCTAGCTAATTCTTTCAAGTTTTTTCAAATTTTCGATAAAAATTAATTTTACAAGAATAATCATTAGTTTTGTAGGATGTACGAAATTAGAAAATGGGTTGCGAAATGAGCTATTGGGTTTTTTGAAATGAAGTAAATGGCCAAGAATTGTCCTGTATAAAACAATTGTTTATAATCCGTGGGAATTACGATTATAAAATTAATTAAAATTTCATAATAAAAACTCACACTTATTAATTCATTATTTTAAATAAATTATTAATTAAGAGATATTTTTTTTAATTATATAACATTATAATTGTTGATTTAAATAAAGATGTGACATTATAATATGTATTAATTTTATTTTAATATTTATTTAAATTTTAATAATTTAATATAATTAGAGTGAGAAATTTAAAAATTTTGAAATAGAGAATTAATAAGTTGACATGTGACATTATATTAATTAGAATACCTAATAAGATGACATATGACAACAGAAAAATAAACTTATATTTATATATATTAAAAGAGAAACATGATTGCATTATCTTCAACAATTAGGCCTATTGATTGGATTTCATTCTTAGATTTTGCACAATTTAATCATTTTGCTGACATCATTATTTGTTCAAACCTATTATTTTTTGTCCATCAATTTTATAAAACGTATCTTAGGTTTAAAATTAGGAAACCTAATAAAGACAATTAAAACTTATCAAAAATAAAATGTTTAAAATTACGAAACCTAATAAAAACAATTAAAATCACCAAAAATAAAATAAATAAGACAGAAGTGCCCTAATTCAGTCACTTCTTTCTCGTTAGCACGCCTACCTTCTTTTTTTCTCATCGACACACACACGGAAGTGTCGTAATCCTCCATCTCGAGTGTCACACCCTCGAACCTGGACGACGGAAACGTCTGGGGGCGAAGGACTTCGTGTACAGTATCATAACAATTGAATATAAATGAAACATAGCAACCAAATATCATACATTGGAAATACACACTTACATAGTTTACATATTAATCTTGTTCATCAGTTACACAAAGTAATAAAAGAAAATTAATTTTCTTGAAGTCGCACCACTTGATCTCCAAGTCGAGCTAATTACCTGCTACTAGATTCCTGAGGATACAAGACGTTTTGAAAAGCATCAACTAAAAAGTTGGTGAGTTCATAAGCAGTTTTGTATAAAAATGGTTTTTGTACTTGTTTAGAATAGTTTTCATAGTGCTTTCAGAAATCCGATATTTTCTAAAAAGAAATGGTTTGAAATATTTGTGTTTGATCTTATATTAATGTATGTGTGTTAGTGTTTGTGAGAATAGAAAGAGAATGATTTCCAGACAACCCGATGTTGTCTGCGATAGATAACGCTGAAATCTCAACCCCCGTGGTTGAGTACCGGTGCGTATAGATTACCGTTTTATCAAAAAGAAGGTTTCCCGTTTTATCCAAAAAGAACATAGAATGGTTTCCCGTTTTATTCAAAAAGAACATAGAATGGTTTCCCGTAAATCTCATAACGTTAATCCCTCTAAGTGAGCCGTCATAACCATACTAAATAATGACAATTTCACATGTCTTGACATCTTTGGGACACCGACAAAACAAGGTAAGGTTTGTCACCCTAGACTGGCTTAGTCTAACTGTAGCGAACAACTTAGGTGTGGGGTGTCACCCCCGTATAGATCTATACACAAAGTCACACTCTCTCTACGGGAGACTCTGGTGCCAAATGAAACGTCTCACTAGATCCTTAAATCAAAGTTTACACGGAAAAAGAAGAAAAACATATAAAAACTCATTCCCAGGCCTAATAAACATGTAAGTGGACCACTAAGACCCACTATACGTGTCTATTATTTCCAAGCTCAAAAGGAATATGAATGTATATTGTGGGCCCAATATACATGTAAAAGGACAACTAAGGCCCACTAAACATGTAAAAGGACACTAAGGCCCACTAAACACATATATTATTTCCAAGACCAATAAGGATATGAATATCGTTTTTAACCCGTTTATTATTGTTTTGTTTATTTTAGTCCAATTATTTGTCAAAATGAGATAAAAAGCCATTTTTTGTAAAAATGACGTTTTTGGCATAATAAGCCACAAATTTTCAGTTAAGTCGAAATTTGGATCCGTAAACTCTAGAAGTTTGGAAATTTTTTCTACTTTGTTCACAATTTTTCTCATAATTTTTAATGGCCTCAAACAAGTGTGAAATTGCTCATCTTCACAGGCTGGTCTGAGATTATTTCAAATATGATAGGCAATTTTGTAAAATTCGCCAAAAATTGTAGAAAAATCGTATGAAAACATGAGAGTAGTCATTTTAAAGGTAATAACCTGAACTTTTTGCATATAAAACAGTTTCGAAAAATATTACCATTAAGGGGGTCAAAACAGTTCGAAATTGGACCAAAACTTTTCTGTCAAGGGCTGATTTTTGAGTTTAGGTTATCCAAGTTTGTTCACCACACTTGTTTTTGCTAGTTTAAGTGTATAAATCCCAGATCTACAAGTTTACATGTATTATATGTGATAACACATACTTTTCTCAAGGTTTTTATGAAGATCCAAGTGATAAACTTCATGTTCAAGTAAAGATCTAATAGTTAAACAGATAAACATGCACATATACATAGATCTAACACAAAAGCACTTGTATCCTCCCCCAAAAACATTATAAAACTGAAAACAAGGGGGTATGAACTCACCTTGAAGATTTCAATTGGTAAATGGAGAAGAAAGGAGTTGTTGGACCTAGCTTGGTGTAGTTTTGAAGATCACTCGAAATTGGATGGAGTTTCTAAGAGTCATACACATGAAAATGGTGGGTAAATGGAGTGATCTTAAGAACAAACATGAAACAAACACTTTGAGTTTCATAAAGATCTTACCTAGTTTGTGAGTTTTGAAGAAAGATTCTTCAAGATGGCTTCTCCCTTGAAGATGATCTTGAAAATTTTGAGGGAGAATAGGAGGATTTGAGAGTGTTTGGAGAGTAAATTGGAAATTGATTTTTGTGAGTGTGTGTGATGTGTTGTAGCCGAGAGTTTAAGGTGGGGAATAGGAAGGATTAGTTTAGTGGTTATTACATGAAAGTTTAATATCTTGAACCTAGATATATGGGGGATTTTTGCATAGATACACAACATATTTTAATGAGGTGTCAAGTATTAGGATAATCCTTTTTTTTATATAATGGGCTAACCTAGTTTGGAGAGGCATTTGGCCCAAGGTTGGCCCAAAAGATCAGGTCCGATTTTTGGTATGGCCCAAAAGTGTTTTTTGGCCCATCAAAGTTTAAGAAATGGGTTTTGGTTTCAAAGGGCCCAACAATATTAGTTTTCAGCCCAACTAAAGAAGTCTTAGTATATGTTCTCGGCCCAAAATGCCCAATAAGAATATCTTATGGCCTAAAGAACTAAGTTGAGGGCTTATTGGCCCACTAGGGCCCAATAAGAAGGGTTTGGTCCATTAAGAGTGTTTTAGCCCTAAAAATGATGAGATGGAGTTTTAGGCCCACTATGACCTAATAAAGGTGTTCACATCTTAATCTAATTTTTGTCGGTTGTGACACCGAGTTATTGAAGCTTCCTTCCTCTATGCTAATCACATACCACTGTGTTTATTTTTCAAATTTGATGAACAAAATCCTAATTCTACTCTTGCTTTAAAAAAATTTCCTTTTCTATCAGGATTTTCATATCAATAAGTCATCATCATTACCGGTAAGCTTTTTGACCATCCCATGATTGTCTTTGTGTTTCCTCCATTTGAAAAATTCGTCTTTACCAACATATGCATCCTATGATCTCAGATGGAATCAGAGATTTAATTATATGTTCATCTTCTTTCTCCAACCCACTCAAAGTTAGTGTAACGCCCGTAGATTAGAGCTAGTCAATTTAGAGACGATAAGCATCAAAAATGAATTTTGATGAAAGATTATTTAGAATGAATAATCTTAACTAAGTTATAGTATATGTCACAAGGTTTCCGTGCATATAAAGAACGCCGAAATCCGAGTTATAACGAAGAAGTTATGACATGTCGAAGTTTCGCGACAGAACCGACACGATGCTAAATGACGTAAAAAGTGAATTTATGTTAGAGGGATATTTAGCCTTAGCGATCTAAACGAAAGTCGTAGATTTCGTTAAACCATGAGCGTGCATAAAAAGAACATCCAAATCTGACTTCGTATGAGGAAGATATGATTTTTCTAAGTTTCGACTTAGCGGTATGCAGCCCGAATACTTGATTTGAGATCGAGCGGTTTTTATCCGAAACAATCTAAACGAGAATCGAAGATCTTGTTGATAGTAGTGCAACGGTAAAAAGAAAGACGAAAACGGACGTCGGATGAAGAAGTTATGAATTTATAACGGAGTTTTCCTGTCCCGGCCTACTAAAAATATTAATAAAGATAAATTCGAAATTAGCTGACGGAGTCTAAACAAAAGTTGTAGAGCGTAGTCTCACCTACGCATGGATATAAAGAACGTCGAAAACGGAGTTCGTATGAGGAAGATATGAATTTTTGAAGTTTATTAAATAATAAAAATATATATTTAATCTTTAATTCGGATGTATATCCGAAGGAGTCATTGATCTTATCCGAAGTACGCCCAGCGTACCCCGGTGCATGAACCGCCTCAGACTTAAATGTCTCACATACGTAAGCAGTGACGTTTTTGGCACTACGCCTCGCGTAGCTAAGCATTACGCCTAACGTAATACGAGGCTTCAGCCTCTATAAAAGGCATGCGAGGGCAGCCGACTTCTTTTGCCAAATTCTCTCCTCTCTCCCCCGTTTTGCATCGTTTTGTGTGCCAGAAATACCCCGAAGCCCCGGTATCATTCTCAAGACCCGAAGCAAGTCCCGAAGCCCCGAAGATCCCGAGAAGTGAAATTCCCAAGCCGAAGCTCTGCCCGCGAGAAGCCAATTTTTGTGAAGATCTTCCAGATCTACTGAAGAATACTACTTCTACAAGCTGTAGTGCTATCCTATCATCTTCTGATCAAGTGAGTGTATAGTCACTTTCATCTTACACATAGATATGAAGTATTTTATAAAATATGTGCTATGTGTATATATATTGTTGTTTATATGTGTGAGTGTATAGTTACTTTCTTCTAACACATAAATATAAAGTATTAGCTATGCAATACATTCTATGTGTTTTATATATTATTTGTCTATTTGAGATGGGTTTGGTATTGATGTTTCTATACGGGTGTTAAATGATTTAAACTGTATATGTATCTTATATCTACAAATATGTTGGGTAGAACATGAGTAAATGAAATAGTGGCGACTATGAGACGTAGTGCCTATTGAGTAAGCCTTGGTGACGATATGACTTCGTGTCTATTTGATAAACCTTGGTGACGATGTGACTTCGTGCCTATTTGATAAACCTTGGTGACGATGTGACTTCGTGCCTGTTGTGTAAACCTAGGTGACTATGAGACGTAGTGCCTATTGTGTAAACCTTGGTGACTATGAGACATAGTGCCAATTGTATGAACCCTAGTGACTATGTGATGTAGTGCCTGATAGATAAACTTTGGCAGCAATGGACTTTGTGTCAGTTCCTTAGGTAAATCCTTAGGAATGAATGAATGAATGATAGTGGATTCTTAGGGTAAACCTTTGAGAAAATAAAGGATATATGGGGATGGGTATTTGGGTTGATTGTTTGATAATTGAATATAATAAATGTATTATTGTGGGTTGAAAACCCTATATGCTCACCAGGCTCCCAAGCCTGACCCACTCAGTTTTCTTTGCATTACAGGTAATCGCACAAGGGTATAAGTTGGTGGACTTGACGAGAGATTTTGGATTATAGATCAGTAGTTATAAATAACTGTTGTAAGGTCTATTTTATATTGTTTAGGCTTTTGGTCTGTATCGGAACATGACATCCCGAGGTTTTATTATTTAATGAAAATACATTCTCTTGAGAAACGTTTTGATAAATTTTATCGTATTTTGTTTTGGGAACAAATTCCGCAACTTTTTTAATCAAATGATTACTCTGATTTTATAAAACAAAGCATAAACAAATCGGTCTTTTCTAGCCGTGAAAATGGGGATGTCACAGTTGGTATCAGAGCATTAGTTTAAGCGAACTAGGAATTTGTAGGATTTCTAGACTTAAACTTAGAATGCTAAGCGATGATTGTGAGATGAGTGTCTACCATATTTTAAGACACGAGCACTAGTATATTTTAGGAAAGTTTCCTAAAATGCTTTTGTATGCTAAATGTTATATGTTTTCCATATATGATATTATTTGTTCGGATCTATGGTCTGTTGCCGACCGGATCTGGAAACCTTATGTGTTTAGGATTCTGAGCGTATGTCTACGGTATTAGAACTAGCATGTAAACGTAAGGATGATTTGAATATCTATCATGAATGAGGATCTAATTTTCACCTTATTCGGTGTATAGATAAAAAATGGTGAGAACAAGGATTGGAGTTGGAAACGTGGACGAAAACAGGAATCAAATACCTGTAATAGAGCAAGTAGCTATTGCAGCAGCAGCACCTGAGCCAATAACAATGGTCGGAGTCAATTGATGATTCAGACGATGCTGGATCGTCAGATGGAGGAAACTAGACGTCTGCTTAGGCAGAAATGCGAAGAACTATCAATTCACGTCGAAGAGCCCGAAGTAAATGGAGGGCAGTCTGAAGGAGGAAACTTTAGTGGGATCATTGGTTAAGACGACCCACCGATTATTAGACAGAATAACCAGGATAGAGGAAATGATGTGCGTGGGTGCAAGTATAAAGATTTCATGGCATCCAAACTACCATGTCTTTCTGGGAGCCCGACACCGGTGCAAGTCATGGACTGGATCTCCGAGATGGAGACAATGTTTGAAAGTTGCGAGTGTAGCAACAGACAAAAGACCGCTATTGCAATTCCTTTGTTAAAATTTGGAGTACTGAGCTGGTGGAAGTTACTGGCTGGTTCGATGCCCAAGGGGGAAGCTAGCAAGATGTCTTGGGAAGAGTTCGTGGTGCAACTGGAAATGCAATACTGCTCTGAGCAGGATCTTCTGGAAATCAACAATGAGTTCCAGAATTTGAAGAAGGGAAAATTGAGCGTCACTGAATACTCTACAAGCTTTACGGAAAAAATTGCAAGCTGTTGTCAAGGGCTGAAATCGTAATATTCATTGAATAAAAAGATTTTGTCACAAAAGGATGCTGTTAATCCAAACAACTATCAAAAGTTAAAATAAAATAAAGAAATTCTAGTTAGTTGTTTGGTTCAAGAATAAAAAATTGTTGTTATGTTGCTATTAGTTAAAAGTAAAGTTTTCTATTTAATTATGATTAAAGAACTCTTCAAATGCATATTTATGTTTAGCCTAGAGAAAAATATGAATATATATGGAAGTTGTATAGACAGACATGGCTTTTATCCATTGTAACATATATATTTTTTCTGTTTACGATCACATAATTGCAAATCAATGAAACCGACACTGGGTAGGTACCTATGTAGGTGAGGCGCCGGTCGGTCCTAGAAACGGCGATAGCGGTGCGAGGATCAAAGTAGAGAAGCTCACCTTCTTGTTATCCAAAAGCAAAAGTAGGTCGATGTTTTAAGCATATGGGTTAGTGACAGTTGAATGAAACTAGAAAGAGTGGCAGTTAGATCCTTGAAGAGAAAGGACTTGGCTTCATCTCCCACACCGGTTAGCAATCGAGATAAGAGTGAAACTAAAGCGGGAAGGAGATGAGGATCCAGATTCTATATTCCATTTTTTTTCTTTTTAGTTTGAGTGAACACCCGGTAGCCAATCGATCAGGACTAGGAGCTGCACCAAGACGGATTAGTTCTTATATTTGTTGTCAAATTTTACTATTTGTTACTTAGTAAATGATATGTGTTTTGAACCTATTTTCCTTTTATTGTAAATAGCTTAACAAAAAATCATATTTTTCTATATGTTGTGTTGTTTGAAATATAGTATTTTTCAAAAGAAAACTATTTATTGTTGTCATTTATATAATTATATGTGTTTGTTGCTTAATGAAGATAATATTTTTTTGATGTGTTACATGTAATTTTTGGTATGACATGTTTTCTCAAATAACTATTTGCCAAAAATATACTTTTTCTTAAAAAAAAGGAATTTCTAAAGGGAAATATGTTAAATATGACACTATGTTTTAACATTACATGATTACAAAAATCATCTTAGTCTCTACATTTATAAAATTCTAACTAAAGTCAAGAAGTTTCCCTAAGTAATTTGGTTTTATGATACTTGGTTATTTAATTAAATTTTTGGAAAGAATTTACTGATTCGAAAAAAAAGGAAATATGAAACACTCATTTAATTGAAATTTCTCTAATTATATAAAAGTTGATTAATTAATCAGTTTCTAAAAATAACTTTTAAAAAATTATATGAGTTAGGTCAATGTTATGAACTATCATTATTGTGTTTTATATCAATTATAGCTTTATACTTCAATTTTTTTTCATACAATGAAATTATGTTGTTTTTTTTTGTTTAATTCCGAAAAAAAAACTTAAATGAAAATAAAAAATAGCAGATAATTAAACTAAAAAGACAATTTATGTGACGAGAAAGGTCATCAAACTAATAAAAACAAAAAATATCGTCTTCAAATAGGTTATTCAAGGATTATATAGATATTCATGTATTTGATTTTATTTTTTAAACATTTCAATATAACCAATAATACGAACTCTCTTTATGTTACTTTATTTTTTCTTTATTGTGTCAATTTTTTTATAATTTTATATGTACTTTTTATATGTTCTTCTATATTTTACATGGATCATAATCTAGTTTTTTTATTAGAATAAATAAATTTTTTGGTATTTTCATTTTAATAATATTTTTTGGTAAGATCTTTTAATCTAGTCTCGTTTGAGCCTTTTTTTAATGTGAAAATTTGTCAAGGTTCCTACCCCCCCCCCCCACACACACACACACACACACAAAAATAAATAAATAAATAAATGTTATCTTGACCAAAAAAAAAGTTATCATATTCATATATGAAAAAGGCAGCAATTTACCACGATTTCTTTCAAACCTACGAATTTTCATATTTCAAATTAGCAAAAAAAAATATTTTTCCAAAATGACGATGAATTATGCATTTCGTAGGTCCAATGGTAATTCCACAAGTGGAACCTGCAAAATTAATGGTTATTTTTGGAAAACCTAAATATATTACTTATCTGTAATTCTTGAAAAAAAAAAACTTATGAGGATCAACCAAATTTGTTTTTTTCTCAAAGCTCCATGAGCTTATCAATATCTCATATAGTTTTCAAAAAAACTAACTTATAATTTTTTTTAGTCATATAATTAAAAATCACATAGCAAAAAAAACATCAATTACAACCTTAATTTTTCATATTAAATAATTATATCAGCCAAAAAATTTAATATGATTTTTATATCATGGTATCAAGCATCAATATCTTATTGCTATAAATTTCCATAACTATAATGGCAATTTTCATGCCCATACCTTATCAAATAAAGTATAAGAAATAGGAAAAAACAAGTTTAACCATGGATCAAGTATAGTCATATTAGGATGATCTAAATAAGAAGCAAAATAAAATTTCTTATAAATTTCGTTCTCAATAATTCTTTTATTGTCAAAAATGTATACATGAAAATATTCAAATAATGGAATCTCTAGCCTTTAGAACTGAAAACAACCATACACAATAATAATTCTTTTATTGTCAAAAACGTATACATGAAAATATACATATACGTTAGATAATTTAACAAGCTCGTATTTTGTATTCTTTTATTTTTTAGTCAAAAAGATTAGGCAAACGTTATTAGCACCTATATCTTGACCCTAACATCGAAGTTCGAACATACCTTTTTTCAAATTATTTAGTTTCCTATCGTTTTATAAGTCATTTTCAAAATATATTCGACGATAACATGAACACATGCAAATATTTCAAGAGTATTTAAAAGAATCATAGGAAATTCGAAACATTTTTTTTGTCTGAAAAAAAAAGAAAAAGAAAAACTTAATTAAATTGTAACAAGCAAAGAGCTTATAAAGTTGACCAAAGTTTACCCATGTTAAACGATCAAGTTAAGGGTTCAATTCTTGCGCAGACAAAAGATGTAGATTTAGAAACAATTTAGTTTCTAATTTTTTTTTTAAATATATATGTAGATACTTATTAAAAAAATTATTTTTAAAAATCCACATTGCAATTTGTTAAACAAGTTACACTTTTGTTGAATGTTTAGATAATGACTCGTATACGAATTTATGGGGATGAACGTGTTAGTATGTTAAGAGGTCGTGAGGGAGAGGCCCATTTTGGTCCCTCCAATGATTTGTCTCTCTCAAACTCATTATCAATAAATAATATCTTCGTCATTTTGATGAAGATTATTAGTTGAATTGGTTGTCAATCATTTACACTTGATGTTGTTCTTTGAAATGTATCTCATATAAAGTGTATATTTGTAAAAGGTTAAGGACTTAAGAGGGTATTATATTCCGTACATATTTAGGAATTGAACTATATTTTGTAATTATTTATCATTGAACTTATTTTTTTTATGTGTTTAAAATATGAGAAATTAAATATCTTCCTACTTTATGTTCTTACAAATCCTCCTACCCATTTAAATAATGACATGTGTTATATTAGCATCCTAAAATATCTTTTAGTTTCATTAAATGAGCTTTAAATA
This sequence comes from Lactuca sativa, assembly GCF_002870075.4. Lineage (NCBI taxonomy): Eukaryota > Viridiplantae > Streptophyta > Magnoliopsida > Asterales > Asteraceae > Lactuca > Lactuca sativa. The sequence goes on along the minus strand of NC_056630.2, from coordinate 308,921,211 downwards.
TTACACATGTCACCATTTAATTGGGTAGGATGATATATAGGAATAAAAGATAGGAGAATATTTAATTTCTATTAAAATATATCATTATAACCGGATATTGTAGTTTTAGCTGCTTTCCATTACATATTCGATGATCTTTCCCGATTAATATCACTTTTCCGGATATATTTTCTAGCCAATATTAATTTTTTGACGAGTATTCGGTCGTTTTTTCCGTGTTTCCAAAGTCTGGAAAAATAGAAGTATTAAGGATGTGTTTCATTCTAGTAAGTTGTTGTTGTTTTTTTTTTTTTTTTTTTTTTTTTTTTTTTTTAAGTATTTAGAAAATAAAAAAGAGTGGAGTTTTTATTTGGAAAATTGACTTTTCAAGTTAATTATCTCTTTTTTTTGTTCACATTTTAGTATATTTTTTTTGTATACATCTAGGTAACGGATTTGTTGAAAATATGCACATATGACCATTATTACCGGCTGTAACAAGTTACAACTTACTTGACATATATGTGACAATGATAATTACCCATGATGGTAATGAATTATTGGTTTTGTTCACATCTAGGATTTTTTTTTCATATTAAACCATCCAACTTGTTGAAATTGTTCACAAATACCATTGTTTCAAAATTTTAAATCGGTAGTTGAAATCGTTCGTCTAACTTGTTGAAGTTGTTCACATAGTATCATTATTTTTGAAATTCGAGAAACTTGGATCGATCTAACACAAGAACACCATTTGTTTCTTAGGGTGGGGCTCGAACCAGGCGATTAAACTTATGTTTTACGATTATTATCCTAATGGAAGCTTGAGTTTACTCCTCCACTGTGATGGGATTGTGAAACGAGGAACATAGTAGGAGACTAGGTACAAGGTTGTACTAGGCGCGACTCATGTTCTCGCGTATAGTAAGTGGGAGAGTGGGAGAGTAGGAGAGTAGGAGCCAACTAAAGTTTATGGTTTTAGTCTTTTTTAGTAAGTCTAGCCAACCTCAAATCACCAAGGTAGGGTTGTAGGTTCGGACCGAATAACACAGTCATGGCTTTCACTTCTCCATGTAAAATAACGAGCACACAGTCATGATGTAGATACACGAGAGCATGAGCAATGCCTACTATAGCCTCGTACCTAGTCTCCCACTTTGCTCCTCGTTTCCCAACCATTGCACCACGGAGGAGTGAACTCAAGCTTCCATTAGCACAATAATTGTAAAATAGAAATTTAAACATATGGTTCGAACCCCATCCTAAGAAACAAATGATGTTCTTGTGTTAGATCAAACCAAGTGTCTCGATTTTAGAAATAATGGTATTATGTGAACAACTTCAACAAGTTAGATGAATGACTTTAACTACTGATTTAAATTTCTGAAACAATGATATTATATGAACAACTTCAATAAGTTGGATGGTTGAATGTGAACAAAAAAATATTGCCTAGATGTGAGCAAAACCAATCGAGTTCATTACCCTCATGGATAATTATGTAACGCCGGTAGATCCGGGCTAGTCAATTTAGAGATAATAGGGGTCGAAAACGACTTTTTGACAAAAGACTTTTATGAATAAATAATCTCAACCAAGTTGTAGTATATGTTACAAGGTTTCCGTACATATAAAGAACGTTGAAATTCGAGTTATAACGAAGAAGTTATGACCCGTCGAAGTTTCGCGACGGAACCGGCATGGCACCGGGAAGCGTAAATAGTGAATTTACGATAGAGCGAGATTTAGAATTAGCGATCTAAATGAAATTTGTAGAATACGTTAAATCGAGAGAGTCCATAAAAAGAACGCCCAAATCTGACTTCGTATGAAGAAGTTATGATTTTTCGAAGTTTCGGCTTAGCAGTGTACAACCCGAAATTCGAATATTAGATCGAGCGGTTTTTAGCCGACACAACCTAAACGAGAATCGAAGATCTCGTTAATAGTAGCATAACGATAAAAAGACAGACGAAAACGGAGTTCGTATGAAGGAGTTACGAATTCTTCGCTATCACTTAACAGTATAATTTCCTATTACTGTTAAATTTAAGATCGGACGAGAATTAGCCGACAGAGTCTAAATGAAAGTTGTAGATCTAATTTTTACCTAAGCGTAGATATAAAGAATGTCAAAAACGGAGCTTGTATGTGAAAGTTATGAATTTTTGAAAATCGGCTGATTTCCACCCAATGTGCGATGCCACGTGTCAGCACCAGGCTTTGCCTTGGAGCCTAAGCAAGCTCACGAGGTGAGTGACCCCAATTCAGCCTATAAATAGGTTGCGAAGGAAGCCGAGATTTTCACACCAAAACTCATTCTTTCTCTCATTAGTTTCTTTCTCTAAGGTTCCTAAACCATCCTAAACCCTAGGGAACCCCCTTTAGCACCCGAAGGAAGCCCTGAGACTCCCGGAGTCCCGAGAAAAAGGGTCTTTCGGTTTCGAAACGCTACTCCAAGCGAAGCCCGGTTTTCTTTAAAACCTGCTGTTTTATCGAAGGAAAATTGTTTTGAGAGTATCGAAGCGCTGTCCGAGTGATGAGTCACCACTTTCAGGCGAGTTAATTGATGTTGCCTGAAATACGTGTTAAAGAACATACCTGATTATATATGATGATTTAGGACAAAGAGTAGACCTAAATTAATTATGAGGAATATTGGGTAGTATCTTCTTACGAGTACAAGTGAGTTATACTCAGAGAATAGAAATTTAGTATATGTCATTTATCCGGGAGCATAGATTAGACATAGTCATTGTCCCTAGTCCGAGAGTATGGATTAGGCATAGTCATTCGCCATTAATCCGAGAGCATGGATTAGTCATCCGTCCCTAGTCCGAGAGTATGGATTAGGCATAATCATTCGTCATTAATCCGAGAGCATGGATTAGTCATCCGTCCCTAGTCCGAGAGTATGGATTAGGCATAATCATTCGTCATTAATCCGAGAGTATGGATTAGTCATTCATCCCTAGTCAGAGAGTATGGATTAGGCATAACCATTCGTCATTAATATGAGGGTATGGATTAGGTAAAGCCGTTCATTTCTGATCCGAGAGTATGGATTAGGTAAAACGGTTAATCTTAGGTTTGAGAGTATGGATAGTCTCGTTGTGAGGATCGACGGGGTGGGATAAGAGTTGCTTATACGTATATGGTGAAATTGTATAAATTATATACATGATATAACATTGTGGGATTGAAATCCCTATGTACTCACCAGGTTTCCCAACCTGACCCACTCAGTTTATTTATATCACAGGTGTTGACATGAAGTCACATTACACTGAGAGATTACGGAGATATAAATCACTAGTGGTAATGAATGTAAGTTCTGTTTATGCTTATGTTTCTGTATTGACGATGACATCCCAAATGTTTTAAAAGGATTAAAAATATTTTTCTTTGGAAATGCTTGGATAACGTGTTTATCATGTTTTACTGGGAACAAATTCCGCAACATTTTTATTAAAAGATTTACTTTGACTTTTATAAAGCATAAACAAAATCGGTCTTTTCTGGCCGTGAAAATGGGGATGTCACAAATTATATTTACCATGTATATGTCACGTAAGCTATAGCTTGTTATAGCCGATAATAATGGTCATATGCGAACACTTCCAACAAGTTTGTTGTCTACATGTGTACAAAAAAAGTTACCAAAATGTAAACAAAACCAAAAATTAATAACCCTAATAAAACAATTTCCCTTTTTATTTTCAGTTTTTAGTAGAAATTTAGAAAAAAAAATATTTGGTTTAAACCTATTAAGTTCAATTTTCCATTTTAGAAAATTAGAAAACATTTTTTATATGTATTTTCTATAAGTTTTTTAGTTTTCCGGTTTTTGTTATTTCAAATAATACAATATATAATATATTTGAATAGAATTTTTATTTTTGTGGTTTTACATAGAAATAGAAAATGTTTTATATACTATGTTTGTTACTCTAAACATTTTTTAATGTTTTTTTTGCTGTAGTTTTTACTAGAGCCTTGTTTTTATTTAATATATTGTTGGTTGTTAAAAAAGTTAAACTAAATATATTTTCAAAATTTTTCTTTTTCTAGAAAATATTTATAAAAAACAAAGTATTTTTCAGCAACCAAACGCACCATAACCTTTCATCTTTCATTTCTCTGGTCAACTCTCCATGTTTCCATCTTATCTGCCCATTACCATTTATTTACATATATAGAAAATATGATAGCCTAATTTATTGAAATGTAAGAACATCAAAGAACAGTGTGTGAAGATTTGAAGCCTAAAAATGTAATCACATAAATCAAGGGTTAATCACAAATTGAAGCAAAGATTCTACAACAATGGATTCCACAAAACAAAAAGAAAACTCAAGATTTGATTTGTAGGCTTTTATCTCCATCGTTTATAAAATTTTGTTTACACGTGTTTCGGTTTTAATCACCATCTTTTAAAAGAACATGCACCATAACTAAATTTGGCATTGCCACCATTAAGTTTCAACAATGGTTGGTAATGGTGTATGGGGTTAGTCCATATATAATAATGTTGAGTCTAGTGGATTGCGTCATGTGCTCGGTCCATAGCCTAGTTTAAACGACGGTATTGGGCCTGTCCAGCCGTGCATTATTTTGTTTTAGGATTTAGTATATAAGCTGCATGCATGCAGACATAGAAGATATCGCTTTTACTGTTTTCGTTTTCATTGCTTGTAAACCCTAGCTCGATTCTACAGCGAAAGTTCTTCATCGAGCTCTGCTGAGGCGTGACTCAGTTTTGAATCATAAGCTCATATTTGATTCTGTTCTATGTTCTCTATTATATTTGTTCTTAAACTATTTGATTTCTTTTATCGTACTTGTGAAAGATCTAAACGATCTAAGAGTTTTGAACTCATCATTTGGTATCAGAGCAGGAGACTGTGTAATCTATACACACCTCTTCTATCGAAGAAGTTCATAGGGTTTTTTTCCGCATTGATTTATATTTATTGAGCCGTCATTCTTCATTGGCGTATCTCATTAATTGTTAATCTAACCCTAATCAAAAAATTACAAGTTTGATCTTTTATAGGTTTTCGATCAAAAGTATTCACAATGTCTATGGACGATTCTCAAACCAATCCGATAAATATCTCCAACAGCATAGGGTCTACAACAAGAATACCGATCTTGTATACGCAAGACTATGAAGTCTGGACGCATCACTTTGAAGATTACGTGATTGGATCAGAGGACAATGGTTATCTAATCTGGGAAGCAATAACTTCAAGCCCATTCGCTCATTCTAGCACATCAAAGATTGTTAAAACGCAGAAAGAATACACTCAGCTTGTCAATGACATCAAAGACATTCCTCAGGATGAAAAAGAGAAGTTTCAGTGCAACATCAAAGCTCTAAGGATGATAAGGTTTGCGCTGCAATTGGATACGTTTCGTCTGGTAAGTTCCTGTGCTACAGCTAAGGAGATCTGGGATAGATTGAAGGAATTATATTCCACAGATGAAGATTTGGAACACTCTATTTAAACCATCTTGTTATCAGAGTTTGGTGATTTTAAACAAAAGCCTGAAGAAAAACTTATCCAAACTTTCGATCGTTTCAGTCATCTTTTGAGTAAGATGATAAAGCATGAGATTGAAAGAAAGGTGATTGAACAAAAGGTCACTTTCATGAATGGTCTCAGACCTGAATGGATGGCCGTTGTGTCAACTGTCAAAGCTCATGAACAGTTCAAGTCATACTCTCTGGCAAAACTTGTGGGTATTTTAAAATCCCATGAGAATGCCTTATCGAAGGAAACGAATGTAGTTTCGGGTCTAGGTTCTTTAGCTCTTGTCTCCAAAGGAAAGAGTTTGGTTGAAGAAGAAGAGGAATTAGATCTTGTAGACTTTGATCTAACCGACGAAGAATATGCAATGATGGTGTCAAATCCCAGAAAATTCATCAAGAAGAAATTCCCCGCCAACAAGAACCGAAACTGGCAGGGAAGTTATAGCGCCAAACGGATCAAGGAGGAACTGAAGATGGGGTCAAAGACCGAAGAGTCAAAGAAGGAAGCTAAAATTGGAGGCGACTCAGGATTTGACTGTCATTACTGTGGAGGCAAAAATCATTTTGCTAAAGACTGCATGCTAAGAAAGAAAGAAGAGAAGACAAGCGAAGATGATGAGGAAACGAGCCTCCTGAGAAGATTGGAGGAGATAAAGAAAAGAAAGTCTGCTGTTAATAACTCTACTATGAATGCTTTAATTGTGCAGGGTTCAAACAACAGTGATGAGTTTGGAGGTGTGGAGGTCTGGTCCACAGATTCGGAGGATGATGAAGTTAGGAAGCCTACTCACGGAAAAGCTATGATGGCAAAAGCAAAGTAGTCAATGGGAAGATGCTTTGCAGTGACCGAGGGTGTGTCCTAAATGAGGGGATACACAACTGATGGGGGAGTTAAAGAAGAAAGAGAGCGAGAAGACAGATGTTTTGCTGCCAAGCCTGTCAGTGATCAGATCAACAAATGTGATGAGTTGATCAAAAAGGTACAAGATATTCTTGCTTCTCTAAAAATACCTGCTAATAATTATGAAAAGGAATTAAATAATTTGAAGTCAAAATTCTCTAGCATAAGTAGCAGTCTCACCCAAACCCGTGTCACGAATTCTAACCTAACTGATCAAATTAGCAGGATTTCATCAAAGAGTGAGGAACGAAGAATATGGATCGAGCAAAAGGAAAAGGAATTAATTAGATCTAAAGACGATTCTATTTATTTGCAGAGAGACAATCTTAAACTTCTCAAACAGAGAAATGTTTTTTGTTTAATTGCTAACAGACTTTATTTTAACATCACTCAGTTGCATTTTGATTGTGAAATAGGGAAGAAAATTCATCGTATGATTTTACCCTTCCTTGAATTAAAGGAGGATGAAATCGATGCAGAAGCATACAACTATGAAAGCATTGTATCTTCTGATGAAGTGTCTCCAACATATAAGATAAGTCTGGACAAAATTGAATCTTACATAAAGTCCAAGGACCACAAGGACATGCTAAAAAATCTACTTGATGAAAATGATAGATGGAAACTGAGAGCCGAAACTATACAAAAATTTGACTCATTGAATGCCAACTTAAGTTCAGAAAACAAAATTGATGTTGAAAATACATCTGAACTTAATGAGGATGATGATATGAGTGAAATTTCTGTAGAAGATTTGGTGGACTGTTTTGAATTAGCCAAAAATGAACCCAAGTCCAATAAGAACCTTATTTCTGAAAACTCTGTTGAGTTTGCTCGTTCCTCTACCAACAAGTCCAAAGTTCTCAAAGCTAAAGCTATTGTGTACCAAAAGGTTCAAACTACCCCAAATCAAGTTTACACTATTCCGGGAGTCACTCCACAACAAACTACAGAGTTAACCGCGGTGGTAGAAGAAGACAATGCTGGTGGATGTGATGAATTCTTTTGGTCAGCCCCAATCGACAATGCAGACGAGACGAAGGGTCTTTCTCAGAAAACCTCATGGAGAGTGAAAGGTAGATATATACCTGAACCACTAAATGAGCCTACAAAGTACGATATGTCGAGCACAAGTGGAACTAAACCATATGTGGATGAACCGATGCAAACTACGAGTGATACTTCTTCAACAAAGAGTGAATGCTGTGCTCATGCATCTAAAAGAAAGGCCAACATTCATAGAAACCCAAAACAGGCCGCTGATCGAAAGCATCAACGAAACGTAAGATACAAGAAGAATCTCTCCGAAAGAAAACGATTTTGGAACTCTCAGAATCCTGATTTTGTAAGGATTGAAAGGAAATCTAAATTGGAGGAAAACTCAAGGAACCAGAAGCACAATTACGATAGGAACCGAAAAGAAGGTTTCGGTCCTTCAACAGATTGGAACCGAAAGGGTAGTTTCGGTCCCTCGAATGAATGCAACCGAAAGAGCGGTTTCGGTCCATCACCCATCAACAACCGAAAGGGTGGTTTCGGTTCATCTTCCAACTACAACCGAAAGGATAGTTTCGGTCCCTCATCCTTGAACAACCGAAAGGGCAGTTTCGGTCCCTCATCCAACTCCAACCGAAAGAGCAGTTTCGGTCCTTCATCCTACAACAACCGAAAGAAGAGTTTCGGTCCCTCATTCCATGGCAAACGAAATAGCAATTTCGGTCCTCAAGCCTACAAGTCTGATCACAAAAACCAAGAATCCAATGTTTTGCCTAATTCCAAATCTCTAAATTCCTGTCCTTCTGTCAAAAACCCTAGTCCTCCTAAGTCAGCAAATATTAAAGTATTCACCATTAAAAGAAAAGATGAAACAACTTTAATTAAACACACATATATGGTTGATATTTCTCTTACTATACCATGTCCTGTAAAAGGCTCACAAGGACCCAAGAAACTTTGGGTTACTAAATTTGCTTAATCTTTTGTAGGTTATTCGTGATGAGCAGTTTGACGAAGAAAGGTGCATCGATAGTGACTGCTCGCGTCACATGATAGGAAGGAAGGAGGAACTAAGGGAGTTTCGCTCTCTCAAAGATGGCGGTATTGTCAAGTATGGCAAAAACTCTTTTGGAACTATTAAAGGCTATGGAATGATCACTAATGGCGAATTCTCCATAAGAAAGGTTGCATACATTGAAGGGCTCCAACACAATCTCATCAGTGTATCATAGCTGGTGGTCGGTACCGGTTTAAAAGTATCATTCGACAATGAAGGCTCAGAAATTGTCGAGAAGAAGTCAAGCAATGTTCTGTTAAAATCCAAGCGAAAAGGAGAAATGTATCCACTGAACCTCAATCCGATAAGAGGAAAACCAACAGTCTGTTTACTCACAAAGGCTCACTCCGATGAAAGCTGGTTATGGCACTGGAGACTCTCTCATCTGAACTTCAAGGACATCAACAAATTAGTCTTAGGTGATCATGTTCGAGTGCTACCAGTTCTGAAATTCGATAAAGAACATCTATGTGCAGCGTGTGAAATGGGAAAGCAGAGTCGGCAGAGTCATCCCTCAATTATCAACACTAAGGTAACTGAACCATTGGAGTTGCTGCATATTGATCTGTGTGGTCCATCGTCAATCGAAAGCATTGGAGGAAACAAATATATTCTAGTTATAGTAGACGATTTCTCAAGGTTCACATGGACCTTCTTTCTCAAGCAAAAGTTTGAAGCTACACCAAAGCTCAAGCTCTTCATTAAACATATAGAAACGCAACTCAGAAAGGTTGTTCGTAATATAAGGAGCGATAATGGCCTTGAATTCAAAAACAAAGATTTTGAATGTTTTCTTGCTGAAAAGGGGACAACTTACAATTTCTCAACCCCCTATACTCCACAACAAAACGGCATTATTGAAAGGAGAAATCGATCTCTGTGTGAAGCGGCTCGCACCATGTTATGCTTTGCATCCTTGCCGTTATACTTCTGGGATAATGCAATTGCGGCTGCATGTTATACTCAAAATCGATCCTACTTGAACAAACGGTTCTCCATTACTCCTTACGAGATCCTGAACAATCTAAAACCAAACGTGAAATTCTTTCATGTGTTCGGTTCTAGATGCTTCATTTTTAACTCCAAATAGAATCGAAACAAGTTCGATGCTAAGGCGGACGAAGGAATTTTCTTAGACTACTCCCTGAACTCCAAGGCATATAGAGTCCTCAATAAACGCTTGAAGAAAATTGATGAAAAATACTATGTCACTTTTGACGATAATTATGTTAAGAAGTTAAGAGCAACCGCAGATACATCACAAGACATATTTCCAAAGAATGGTCAGGTTACTATCTCCATCTCGAATCTTTTCAACCAATTCATGCTCTTGTTTGATGAGCCTTAGAAAGCGATCGACTCAGAATCAACTACAAAAGACAACAAAGTTGACAATATGAAACAAGTTATAGATGATGCTGCTAGAAAAATGGCTGATGATCAATCCAAAGGAACCAAAAGTGTAGCTGGAAGCGAACCTTCTGTTGACCATCCTACTGTCGAGGGGGATGGTTCTTCTCCTCATCATGATCAAGGTTCTTCTTCCCAGGGGGAGAACTCATCGCCAAATACAACAGCCTCCACTGAAATTCCAACCAATGAAGGAGGTACAAATGCTCGTCCTGAACAGGAATCATTCTTCGAGGGGGAGAAAACATTTAGTGAAGATGACAATTAGTCTGAACTCGAAGAAGAAATCAATGCTGAATTGGATCCCATCTATGATCCAAAATTTCCTCCACTTGTGAAATGGACTAAAGATCATCCCCAGACTCAAATCATTGGGGAATCCTCTGAAAAGGTGTTGACTCGCTCTCAAATCAAAGCGAAACAGGTTGCTCTATTTCCAAAAGTCGAGTTTTGTATGTTCAATTCATTCGTGTCCAAAATCGAGCCAAAGACTGTTAATTCAGCTCTTGATCATTCAGACTGGGTTCAAGCCATGCAGGATGAGCTAAATGAGTTTGAACGAAACAAGGTATGGCGTCTTATTCCAACACCAAAGGATGCTTCAGTTGTCGGTCTCAAATGGGTATTCAGAAACAAGATGGACAAAGAAGGAAATGTCATTCGTAATAAAGCAAGGCTGGTGGTCAAAGGATATTGTCAGGAAGAGGGAATTGATTATGAAGAAACCTTCACTCCAGTGGCTAGATTGGAATCAGTTCGTATCTTTCTAGCGTATGCTGCTCACAAGAACTTTGAAGTCTATCAGATGGACGTCAAATGTGCCTTCCTCAACGGTGAACTTGAAGAAACCGTGTATGTTGAGCAACCACCAGGTTTTGTGAATGAGAAGTATCCCGATCATTGCTATATCTTCGACAAAGCTGTCTATGGCCTGAAACAAGCTCCCAGAGCATGGTATGAAACTCTCACTCGTTTCTTAAAAATGTCTAAATTCAAACAAGGTTCGGTTGACCCAACCTTCTTTCGTAAGCGAGAAGGTAACCACCTTATGATAATCCAAATTTACATTGATGACATCATCTTTGGCTCCACGAATCCCAGCTTAACAGTTGAATTCAGAAAGTTGATGGAAACTAAGTTTGAGATGAGCTCAATGGGTCCAATTAATTTCTTTCTTGGACTGAACATTAGACAGGGACCTGAAGGCATTTTCATTAATCAGGAAGCATATACCAAGACTTTGCTCACCAAGTTTGGAATGACGAGAGACTCCAAAGTAAAAGTACCGATGGCTTTTGGAACGAAACACACACCATCATTGGAGAAACCAGCCGCTGATACAACGCTTTATCGACATATGATCGGGTCTTTGATGTGTCTTACAGCCGGTAGACCTGATATCATGTTCTCTGTTTGTTATTGTGATCGATTTCAAGCCAACCCACGAGAACCTCATCTTCAAGCAGTGAAGAACATCTTTCGCTATCTAAAGCGAACCTCCTCTCTCAGTCTATGGTATCCAGCCAATTCCGGATTTTTCGTGCAAGCATTTTCAGATGCTGATCTGGATGGCTGTGGATTGGATCGTAAAAGCACCACAGGAGGATGTCAGTTTCTGGATGGAAAATTAGTCAGTTGGCAATCAAAGAAACAAACTTGGGTTTCGTTATCCACTACAGAAGCCGAATACATTGTTGCAACATCCTGTACATCTCAAGTCGTGTGGATACAGAGTCAACTCCGGGATTATGGCTTAAACATGAAGAAAATCCCATTATACTGTGACTCTGAAAGCACAATCAGAATATGTCACAACCCAGTGCAACACTCGAATACTAAGCATATCACACTGAGGTATCATTTCATCAAGGATCACGTCGAAGATGGCAACGTCGAAATTCACTTCGTCAGAACGACTGATCAACTGGCAGACATATTCACAAAGGCCTTACCTGAAGCAAGCTTTAATAAGATTTTACAAGGTCTAGTAATGATGCAAGCCGAGTCAGTACCGAAATCGCCTTCGCTCCCATAAAGGTAACAAGCGAAATAGAGTGAACCTATATGAACCGAGCGTTCGGTCTATTTCGGGTTCGGTCCTTCTGAATTTGCTTATTTTTTTAAGGCGTTTCAAATGTATTCTTTTGTATATTTTTTCTTACTTCTTTTCCACTTCTAAAATCCCAAAAATATTTTTTTTCGTTCAATTGGTCAATTCTCACAAACATCCAAAAATATTTTCTTTATTTTTTTTAAAATATTTCCATATTTCTAACGTTTTATGTTTGTCTAAGTGTGATTCTCGATGGCACATCTACGGCAGGTAAAAGTTTTTTTTACGTTAGTTAGGTGTCCCTAGAAGCATGCTGCTGTATGTAGACTCAATCCTCAACTGACTCTGAGTGAAGCCTTAATAACATGATCAACACCAATCATGTTTTCCCAATCCAGGCTATCAAGTTCACTCTAATCATGAGCTACCTTACTCTACTCAAACTGAGTTTAGAGTTGTCTGCTTGGACCCTCTTTTCTTTAATAAGCAGAGGTACATTCGCTTCTTATACCATCTCCATCATCTTTCTCCATTATATTTCATTTCATCAATATAACCCCTAAGACTCTCAGTTTTAACCACTGAGGTTTATGGTTATACAAAATATACGTTCATGATCTTAGTTTCATGCCACTATGTACTAAGTGAAATCCAAAATTCAGCACCACTAATGAATTGACGGTGAATTAAAAAATTCAAGATATTACTTGTTACCCAATGAAATCTCTTTTTCTTTTTGAGTGATCTTTATGAGATTGCCTTTCACCAAGGCTTCTTTAACCCAAAAAGATCCAGTTTATTTTTTTTTTGAGATTTCTTAAATTCTCTCGTCACTATAAAGCATTTCTCACATACTTGTTCAACAGATCACAATGATCTCACAAGTACTTCATTCACTTTTGGTCTTATGTTAAGTATCGAAATTATGAGTTGAAGCGAAAGCCACCCACTTTAACCTTTAAAAGAAGCCTTTCAAAACTTCTCAACAAGTTATTGATCGTTATTTCATGGGAAACCAAGCAAGCACTTCAATGTCTCTCTTGACTTTGAAGGAAGTGATTTTTGCCCATAATCAATTGTTTTCTGTCTAAATACGACATCAAAAATAATCCCAAAAATACGCGTTTTATTTCTTTATCTTTTACACCCTTTGCACGAAAATTTTAATATTTTCCAAATTCTAAGTTTCTCATAGATTAATGATTCAAATACTGTAACGACCCAATTTTCACGTCCAAAAATTTCGTTTGTAAAACATTACCTTGAAAGCATTAATGATTAAAACATTGTTTAATTAAACCATTTCACAACGAAAACCCAATTTGAAATCCACAACATGTAAACAATCAAAACATCAGAGTATCAATCCTAGAATAAACTCATAACTGCGGAAACAAGAGAGTGTGTGTGTGACATGCTGCTACCACGCCGGCTCCTTTCCCCTAGCTGAGGAGGTACCTGAAACCAGAACTGAAAAAAACGTAAGCACAAAGCTTAGTGAGCTCCCCCATCGTACCACATACCATACAAACACATAACATACCTACTGCCAGGCTATTCTGGGGTGCCTGTCTACCCGGTACGGCCATTCTGGGGTGCCGACTACCCGTACGGCCATTCTGGGGTGCTGTCCTACCTGTGTCAAGCCATTCTAGGGCGCTGACCTACCCATGTCGAGCCATTATGGGGTGCTGACTACCCTTCGGTCCTAACAACTGAACCTCGGGGACTATTTCACCCCCTACTACTACTATCACATTTACACATAACATAAACATATTATCAGACATATCTGGGGTGCCTGAACTACCCTTCGGTCCTAACAATCGAACCCGGGGACTGGTCCCCTCCTACTACCTCTATCGCATAAACATAACAAGCCAGCATGCAACACATCATCACATACTGTCAGGCGTATCTGGGGAGTCTGACTACCCTTCGGTCCTAATAACCGAACTCTACTACTTTCACACACAACATATCATGCTAGCACATAACATATCAGGTAGTAGCAATCCTAGATGATATCACAAAGACAATCATCTATCATACGAACCCTACTGGTGGGCCGGCATTATGGCCGTAGACCCACCGCTACTGGAAGGTAACTCACCTCGAAGTAGCTGCTGATCTGATCGGGAACTGACTGTCTACTGCTGCTCCGGAAATCCTCCGGCTGCAACTCCCACAACATACTCAATCAATCACTGCTAACTGACCTTTGGGTAAAATGACCATTTTACCCCTGATCATGTCATAAGTCAAAGTCAGAGTCAACTTTCAGTTGACCCGACTCGCCGAGTTGGCTCTCTAACTCGCCGAGTCCCTGTCCAATCGATTGTCCTGGATCCCGTCCCTACTCGTCGAGTCGTTGACTCGACAAGTTCTTCTTCTAAACTGAGGTTCAAGTCCTTCATCCTACTCGCCGAGTTGTATGAACAACTCGCCGAGTTCATCTTCATCCGAAGAACACTTTATGCTGTGACTCGCCGAGTTGTATGAACAACTCGCCGAGTCTGTTCTTGATATAAGGAGATTGCCTTGAACTCGCCGAGTCAGGGCATGGACTCGCCGAGTTCCTCCATGGATGAGTTTGGATTCCAACTCACTGAGTCACACCCCGTGACTCACTACTCGCACTCGACACAACGAAAAGGGGACAACTCGGAGACTCGCGAGCAGACTCGCCGAGTCGTATGAACAACTCGCCGAGTCATCGCCATGCAATCACTATATATGTGATTTTGCTCGATTCCAGTCTATGCCATTCACAGATCTAGGTTCCTAGAACATGAATGAAATGTAAAGTTTCCAACTTTACGTGTAGATACTCACCAATGAGGGATTTAGGGCTCAAAATTCCTCAAAATGGTAGATCTAGGGTGAACAAGCAACATGGGTCCATAAAGGTAACGGATCTGAGCTCCTGGAGCTCAATCTTGCCTTAGATCTAAAGGCCAATCAACTTATTACGACTTATATTGCACATACAAGTTTGGGGAAGGGCTCAAGAAAGACTTAATGGAGCAATAAGCATAAAAGCAGAGGGAAAACGGGTTATACCTCAAGGAAATCACTGAGAGAACACTAAGATGCTTGGCTTCCTTCCCTTCCTCTTGATCTACTCCACTTCCTTCTCAAATCCTTCAAGAACACAAAAAATGCTTCAAACTCCCAAGGAAACAAGCTTTGGAACGAGGGTTGGGAGCTCTGAGGTGAATGGGGGCTGGCTTGGGGCGGACATGAGGTTTAAATAGGGTGCAAACCCCTGAAACATAGGGTTTCATCCAACAGCGGTGACTCGCCGAGTACAGGATATGGACTCGCCGAGTCGCCAACTTAAACATGTCCTGGGTCCCGTATCTACTCGGCGAGTCGGACCTATGACTCGTCGAGTCCAAGGCTAAAAAAATGGATAATACACAAGTGAGATTTACGTACCAGGAACCAGGTGCTACAAATCTCCCCCACTTATTTTAGACTTCGTCCTCGAAGTTTGTTGCTCGATCCTGGAACAGCTCAGGATAATGCTCCATCATCTCCTCCACCGGCTCCCAAGTCCACTCCGAACCCTTGCGGTGCTGCCATTGCACCTTCACTAGCTCCACCTTCTTGTTCCTCAAATCCTTCGACTTCCTGTCGAGGATTGCGACTGGGCGCTCAATGTAATTCAGGCAGTCATCAACCTGTATATCCTCTAATGGCACTACCGCTGAATCGTCCACTAGACACTTCCGTAGCTAAGAAACATGGAAAGTGCTGTGGATCTGGCTGAGCTCGGCTGGCAGATCCAACCTATACGCCACCTTGCCCACCCGGGCTACAACCTTGAACGGTCCGATGAATCTCGGGCCCAACTTGCCCCGCTTCCTGAATCGAATGACGCCTTTCCAAGGCGACACCTTCAGGAGAACCATATCCCCGACTTGGAACTCCAAGTCGGATCGACGCATGTCAGCGTAACTCTTCTGTCGACTCTGAGCAGTCTGAAGCCTGCTCCGAACCTGCTGGATCCTCTCGGTCGTCTTGAGCACCACTTCGGTGCTCCCCATGACTCTCTGGCCAACTTCACCCCAGCATATCGGGGTCCTGCACCTCCGTCCGTACAACATCTCGAATGGAGGGCGGTCGATACTCGCGTGGTAGCTGTTGTTGTAGGAGAACTCGGCCAAGGGAATATAGGTATCCCAGCTACCACCGAAGTCTAACACGCACGCCGAAAACATATCCTCCAAGGTCTGGATGGTCCGCTCGCTCTGACCATCCGTCTGCGGGTGAAAGGCGGTGCTAAAATGCAAACGAGTGCCCAACTCGTCATGAAATCTCTTCCAAAATCTGGAAGTAAAACGCACATCCCTGTCCGAGATAACCGATACTGGTACCCCGTGCCACGCCAAGATCTCCCTGATATAGATGTCGGCCAATTTCTCGGCCGATATGCTCTCCTGAATCGGGATAAAGTGAGCACTCTTGGTCAATCGATCCACAATGACCCAAATCGAATCCACTCCCCGCGCGGTCCTGGGAAGCTTCGTGATAAAATCCATCGTGATATCTTCCCATTTCCATAGTGGAATATCCAACGGCTGCATCTTGCCATGCGGTCTCTGATGTTCGGCCTTGACCTTCCTGCAGGTCAAGCACCGCTCAACGTACCATGCCACATCCCGCTTCATGCAGGGCCACTAATAATCTAGATGAAGATCCCTATACATCTTCGTCGCCCCGGGATGAATAGAGAATCAGGACTTGTGCGCCTCCTCCATCAAAATCTGGCGCACGCCTCCGTGATATGGCACCCACACCCTACGGTGTAGTGTCAATAGTCCTCGGCTATCATAATCAAAGGAGGAGACCTGACCCACCACACGCTCGCTCTTCCGATGCTCCTCCTTGATAGCCTCCTGTTGAGCCTCCCGAATTCGCTCCAACAGGGGAGTCACCACGGTCATCCTCATGCAAACGCCCCTGATCGGCGCTGCCTTGTGGCTAAGCGCATCGGCCACCATGTTGGCCTTCCCTGGGTGGTAGAGGATCTCGCAATCATAATCCTTTACCACGTCCAACCACCGATGCTGCCTCATGTTCAGATTCGGCTGATCCATGAGGTACCTCAAACTCTTGTGGTCCGTGTAGATGGTACATCGAACCCCGTAGAGGTAATGTCGCCAAATCTTGAGGGCAAAAACCACCGCCCCCAACTCCAAATCATGCTTCGGGTAGTTCGGCTCGTGAGGCTTGAGCTGCCTTGAAGCGTAGGCAATGACATGCCCCCTCTGCATCAGTACCGCACCCAACCCTGAAATGGACGCGTCACAATAAACCACAAAATCCTCTACGCCCTCTGGCAGGGCTAAGATCGGCGCCTCGCACAGTCTCTGTCTCAGTGTCTCAAATGCAGCCTGTTGCTCGGGTCGCCACCGAAAGACCACGACTTTCTTCGTCAGCCGCGTCAGGGGTACGACTATCTTGGAGAAATCCTGAATAAATCTCTGATAGTAGCCTGCTAATCCCAGGAAACTCCGAATCTGAGATGGAGACTTCGGAACCTCCCATCTCATCACGGCCTCGACCTTGGCCGGATCGACCAGAATCCCGTTCTGGTTGAAAAGGTGTCCAAGAAATTGCACCTCACGCAACCAAAACTCACACTTGGAGAACTTGGCATACAAGCTCTCCCTCCTCAGGGTCTCCAACACCTCTCTCAGATGCTCCTCATGCTCCTCCTGAGTCTTGGAATAAACCAAGATGTCATCGATAAAGACTATCACAGACAGATCCAACATCGGTCAGCATACGCGGTTCATGAGGTCCATGAACGCGGCAGGAGCATTGGTGAGCCCAAACGGCATCACCACAAACTCATAGTGGCCATAGCGCGTCCGAAACGCGGTCTTCTGCGTATCCTCCTCCCTGACCCTCATCTGATGGTACCCCGAACGCAAATCGATCTTGGAAAACCAAGACGCTCCCTGAAGCTGGTCAAAGAGATCATCAATCCTCGGGAGTGGGTAACGGTTCTTCACCGTTACCTTATTCAGCTCCCGATAGTCTATGCACATCCGGTGCGACCCATCCTTCTTCTTTACAAATAGGATCGGGGCTCCCCAGGGTGAACTACTCGGACGAATAAATCCCTTGTCTAGCAGCTCCTGCAGCTGCGTAGACAACTCCTGCATCTCGGGAGGAGCCAACTGATACGGTGCCTTGGCTATCGGAGCCGCACCAGGAACGAGGTCAATCCTGAACTCCACCTGTCGCTCCGGAGGTATCCCAGGAAGCTCCTCTGGGAAAACATCTGCGAAATCTCGCACCACCGGAACCTCACTCACTGTCGCCTTACCTGCCTCCCGGGTATCGATCACGTACGCAACATATCCTGCGCATCCCTGCTGAAGGTAGTGTCTCGCCCTCGCTGCTAAACATACTGCGGGTCCACACTGCGGCCTCTCGCCATGAATCACTAACTCTCCCTCGCCTGGGGTCCTGACCCGCACTAGCTGCTGCGCACAATCTATCACCGCCCCATTAGGGCTCAACCAATCCATGCCTATAATCACCTTGTTCCCACGTAGCGGAATGGGAACCAGGTCTACTAAGTAGCGCTCCTTAAACATACGCAATACGCAATCCCGAAACACCACCGATGCTCGCACCGATCGATCATCAGCAATCTCTACCTCCAAAGGGCAATCCAACATGCCCGAAGACTCAGGAAACTTCTTGCTAAGCGCAAGGGACACAAATGATCGGGATGCACCCGAGTCGAATAACACCTGAACTGGGATACCGTTCACATGGAACGATCCTAAAACACACACACACACACACACACACACACACATATATATATATATATATATATATATATTTATTTATTTATACTGAGCACATATCAATATCATAACATCATAAAATAAAAATAGAGGGAAAGAATCATACCCGTCACCACATCGGGTGCGGCGCGTGCCTCCTCGGTAGTCAACTGAAATGCTCGACTCCTCACCACCGGAGCCTCTGCCTTGCCCTGCCGGCCATCCGTGATCCGTAGGGTCGCTGGAGCCGGCGCCTTCACCGGCGCTGAAACTGTCAACTGGGGGCAATTGACCTTCTTGTGGCCCCTCTGGTTGCAGTGGAAACACAGCAACTCCGATGTCTGAATAACTGCTGCCGGAGCAATGCAATCCCTGCTAAAGTGCCAAACTTGCCGCACTTGTAGTAGCCTGATGATCCCAACCTGCACGCCCCCTCGTGCGGCTTGCCGCATTTCCTGCAGCGGCTCGGTCCTGACTGGCCTTTCGGCCTACCATCTGATCCCTTGGGCTTCTTCCCCGAAGCCCCTCCTGTCTGTCCCTCCTCTGACTTCCGTTTCTGGATGTGCACCAAATCTATCTCCCTCTCCCTCACCCTGGCAATCATAGAGTCCAAGGTAGGGCAAGCTGAAAAGCTAACATGCTCCCGGATGTCAGCTCGTAGCATATCATGATAACGGGTCGTCCTCATATCCTCGTCACCAGCATACTGGGGCACCAGCAAAGCCCTCTCCCGGAACTTGGCGATGATCTCCGCCACAGTTTCAGTCGTCTGCCTCATGTCTAAAACCTCCCTGGCTAGCTGCTGAAGCTTGAAAGCCGACGCAAACTTTGCCCTGAATCTGGTCACAAAATCTGACCAAGTCATGGCCTCGATAGCTGAGGCTCCCAACGAGTCTCCCACTGACTCCCACCAATCTTGAGCTCGGTCCCGCAAATACCCTGCTGCATACCTCACCTTTGACCCCTCGGGGCAGAAGCTAGTCAACTGTGCAGACTCGATGTCTACAATCCATCGTCTGGCGGCAATGGGGTCTTTCACCCCATGGAAATCCGCCGCACCACTGCCCCTGAAGTCCTTAAAGGACAGTGTGCGAGATCCCGACTGGTCAGATTCCATGTCGCTCCTGAACGCCCTGAGGCGATCCTCCATCAACTTGATGATCCATTCCTTGATCGACCCGAAGATAATGGGAGTTGACTCAAGGATACCCCTGGTGATCTCTAACGTGATGAACTCGCGTAGTCCCTCATCTACCTGCTCGGAACCTGATCCCGAACCTGACCCCTCTCTTGAACCGCCATCTATCGGCCTCGATCGAAGTACCACCATTCTGCAATACATCACAACAATCATTAGTGATACTGATACTTCCTGAGGGATCACAACTACTTACAAGTTCCCTGGTCTTATCTTGGCCTTCCTTGGTTCGGGTACGGATCCTCTGCTTTCAGTAGTACGGGCCCATACTACCTTCCACATCTATCCGTACCTTCTTCAAGGACTGCCTCGACTCCACCAGATCCCTTTCACTATGGCTGATCACTGCTATACTCATCCTAGGCTTGCCTTAGGGAAATCTCCGACTCTACTCTATCCAGTCCTTAGCTGCTGCAGGCCTCCTTGTAATGCCAGTTAGCCACTCCCCGAATACCATCACATGTGATGAGGCTCAGATAATCCTTCGAGTACCTGACTCGTCCCTACAACGGTTGGACTCAAACAAGAGCCACGCAGTAGGATCAAATACGACACTCTAAGATTATTCAACCCTGACCACATGTGACGTGACGTATTCGCCTAATGGCTAACTCCCACCACTCAGAGTCCCACAAAGCACAAAGCAAGCAACATTAGAACTAAGGGAACAATCTCAAGCAAATAAGCTCTCATGGAGAGAAATTGATCTAGCATACAGAGCTAATACTCATACCATCAGGCATAACCTAACAGGCTATCCTACTGCTGTCTACTCGATTCTAACATGCAATTCTCATACAACTGAAACACATAAAGCAGGCACATAAGACATCACTCCTAGATCCTTAGTCCTAGTCTAGCATGCTGTTATACAAAAGCTATTAAACATAACATAAACTTGTATGGGTACTTTGGGGAATACTTACTTGAGCTCGGCCGGTCGCGCATATCACACACTTCGTTCTTTCTCAAAACTCTTTGCTCAATTTTAGAAAACATTTTCTTTTAGAAAATCTTTTAATCCCTCGATTTGAGTCCAGACACCCCCGAAGGTGTGTCCGAATCCCTCAAACCAAGGCTCTGATACCAACTTGTAACGACCCAATTTTCACGTCCAAAAATTTCGTTTGTAAAACATTACCTTGAAAGCATTAATGATTAAAACATTGTTTAATTAAACCATTTCACAACGAAAACCCAATTTGAAATCCACAACATGTAAACAATCAAAACATCAGAGTATCAATCCTAGAATAAACTCATAACTGCGGAAACAAGAGAGTGTGTGTGTGACATGCTGCTACCACGCCGGCTCCTTTCCCCTAGCTGAGGAGGTACCTGAAACCAGAACTGAAAAAAACGTAAGCACAAAGCTTAGTGATCTCCCCCATCGTACCACATACCATACAAACACATAACATACATACTGCTAGGCTATTCTGGGGTGCCTGTCTACCCGGTACGACCATTCTGGGGTGCCGACTACCCGTGCGGCCATTCTGGGGTGCCGTCCTACCCGTGTCAAGCCATTCTGGGGCGCTGACCTACCCATGTCGAGCTATTCTGGGGTGCTGACTACCCTTCGATCCTAACAACCGAACCTCGGGGACTATTTCACCCCCTACTACTACTATCACATTTACACATAACATAAACATATTATCAGACATATCTGGGGTGCCTGAACTACCCTTCGGTCCTAACAACCACCCGGGGACTGGTCCCCTCCTACTACCTCTATCGCATAAACATAACAAGCCAGCATGCAACATATCATCACATACTGTCAGGCGTATCTGGGGTGTCTGACTACCCTTCGGTCCTAACAACCGAACTCTACTACTTTCACATACAACATATCATGCTAGCACATCACATATCAGGTAGTAGCAATCCTAGATGATATCACAAAGACAATCATCTATTATACGAACCCTCCTGGTGGGCCGGTATTGTGGCCGTAGACCCACCGCTACTGGAAGGTAAATCACCTCGAAGTAGCTGCTGATCTGATCGGGAACTGACTGTCTACTGTTGCTCCGGAAATCCTCCGGCTGCAACTCCCACAACATACTCAATCAATCACTGCTAACTGACCTTTGGGTAAAATGACCATTTTACCCCTGATCATGTCATAAGTCAAAGTCAGAGTCAACTTTCAGTTCACCCGACTCGCCGAGTTGGCTCTCCAACTCGCCGAGTCCCTGTCCAATCGATTGTCCTGGATCCCGTCCCTACTCATCGAGTTAGGCGTTGACTCGACGAGTTCTTCTTCTAAACTGAGGTTCAAGTCCTTCATCCTACTCACCGAGTTGTATGAACAACTCGCCGAGTTCATCTTCATCCGAAGAACACTTTATGCTGTGACTCGCCGAGTTGTATGAACAACCCGCCGAGTCTGTTCTTGATCTAAGGAGATTGCCTTGAACTCGCCGACTCAGGGCATGGACTCGCCGAGTTCCTCCATGGATGAGTTTGGCTTCCAACTCACTGAGTCACACCCCGTGACTCACTATTTGCACTCGACACAACGAAAAGGGGACAACTCGGAGACTCGCGAGCAGACTCGCCGAGTCATCGCCATGCAATCACTGTATACGCGATTTTGCTCGATTCCAGTCTACGCCATTCACAGATCTGGGTTCCTAGAACATGAATGACACGTAAAGTTTCCAACTTTACGTGTAGATACTCACCAATGAGGGATTTAGGGCTCAAAATTCCTCAAAAGGGTAGATCTAGGGTGAACAAGCAACATGGGTCCATAAAGGTAACAGATCTGAGCTCCTGGAGCTCAATCTTGCCTTAGATCTAAAGGCCAATCAACTTATTACGACTTATATTGCACATACAAGTTTGGGGAAGAGCTCAAGAAAGACTTAATGGAGCAATAAGCATAAAAACAGAGGGAAAACGAGTTATACCTCAAGGAAATCACTGAGAGAACACTAAGATGCTTGGCTTCCTTCCCTTCCTCTTGATCTACTCCACTTCCTTCTCAAATCCTTCAAGAACACAAAAAATGCTTCAAACTCCCAAGGAAACAAGCTTTGGAACGAGGGTTGGGAGCTCTGAGGTGAATGGGGGCTGGCTTGGGGCGGACATGAGGTTTAAATAGGGTGCAAACCCCTGAAACTTAGGGTTTCATCCTATAGCGGTGACTCGCCGAGTACAGGATATGGACTGGCCGAGTCGCCAACTTAAACATGTCCCGGGTCCCGTATCTACTCGGCGAGTCGGACCTATGACTCGCCGAGTCCAAGGCTAAAAAAATGGATAATACACAAGTGAGATTTACATACCAGGAACCAGGTGCTACAAATACTCAAGGCATAAACTCTCAAGCGTCACAAGGGGAAACGATTGGGATGAAAAGGTTGCTGACTCAGTAGAAATCCAAACGGTTTGGCGATTTGAAAAAGGTGACTTTTATGAAAAGGCGTGAAAAAGGGGAAACATTTTTCTCTCTCCTGCGTCATCTTCGGCACGCCAACTGTTCACACATCAACTCAGGTGCTATTTTTGAGATAATCCAAGATTTCAGCCAGATTCTTCTCTCTCTTCCTTGTACCTATAAAAGGAATTGGTACGGTACTCTCTCAACCTTGATCACTTCCAAAAAGCTCTCAAAGAAACCCGACTATTTTCTACAACTGT
This sequence comes from Lactuca sativa, assembly GCF_002870075.4. Taxonomy (NCBI): domain Eukaryota; kingdom Viridiplantae; phylum Streptophyta; class Magnoliopsida; order Asterales; family Asteraceae; genus Lactuca; species Lactuca sativa. The sequence continues at coordinate 308,897,609 of NC_056630.2, read as the reverse complement.
TCATCGTCATCTTCAAGCTCCTACAATGGCATAATCTTCATCTGTTCATGATACCTCAGTTCGTCAACCCCTACTCACTATAAAACGCCAACAAAACCTAATCATTGATCTCACTCCATTTGTTTATGAGCCGTATATGCTGTATGTGGTTGAGTGTCTCAAATACTCACCACTCGTCGACGCACTGACGAAGGTTGAAGTTGTTCCTCTATCGTTCCTGTCACTTGTCTACTCTACGGCGTTCTACGACAAGGCCAATGAACGTATCCACTTTGAGCTTCACGACGAGAAGGTCTCTATCTCCAAGAGTCGATTCTGTGCCCTAATTGGTCTTTCTCAAGATCCGTCTCTAGTAAGCCCTGATTCCATTACAATTGGCTAACTGTTTACAATGTTTTATCAGATGGGGTATGCTGAAACCCTAACAACCGTCACCAAGTTCAAGAAGTCCTGCCTTCCTCCTCAATGGAATGGCCTTTTCACACTCTTATTCAAGGGATTGTCTGAGCGGAGTGCTGGTTCTGACGATGCTAGCAAAGCTTTCATGACAGTGCTGTATGGGTTGTACAGTGGGCTTAACCTTGACTATGGGTCAATTATTTGGCAGCAGTTGGTTCAAAGCCTAGTCTCTTCGTCCAGGCACTCGGAGATTTCATGTGGGTGTTTCTGGACTATTATCATCAAGTGGGTAATGGATCGTAATCGTGTTCCAATCATGGCGGATTCCTTGCTGTCTTCTATTTTCACTTTTCATACGACGAAGATCATCGTCACTGATCCCACAAAATTCTCATACATCGACTCTATTCCTGAAACCATGCTCGGTTGTATCTCAGCAACAAGCAATCTTCTTCAGCAGTACACGAAACGTAAAGCTGTTGGTCCACGTGATCTTACGCCGGTAATGCTTCGCTCAATTGAAGAGGCTGACAAACCAGCCAAAAGGGGCAAGAAGCCTGAATCGCAGAAGGAGGGACCGGTAACAAAACCATCCAAGGGGCAAACCCCTAAGAAGAGGAAAACTGATAAAGCTGCTCCTTCTCAACCTCAACCCAAAAAGCAGAAGAAGCCTGCTAGGAAACTTATTCTTCAATCCTCAAGCGATTCGGATTCAGGATATGTTCCTCCTAGGCAGAAGAACGCTCCATCTTCAGACTCTAAGAACGAAAGTTCTCATGAAAAGGCTTCGGACCGAGGGGACACTCCACCTCGCTCCCCTACTCCAGAAATTCCGGTTCGTTCTTTGCCTCCTTCCCCTCCACCTATTACAATTCCCGTTTCTATCCATCCCATATCCACGTCTCAACCATTCACCACTATTCCTATTCCCACTCCTATTTTCACTGATACAACCTCTACCACCACTACAAAACCTACATTCACTACTCCCAATCCACCTGTAACCGAACCTACTTTCACAACCGAACCCCCTCTAGTAACAACCGAACCTCCAGTAACAACCGAACCTCCAACTTCTTCAAAACCCTTATCTCCTACACCTTCTACAGAAACAACCCCGATTTTGGGCGGTGAGGACTTGGAATTTGACTCCACCTATTTCAGTCCTTATCGAGTACAAAGTGAGGATGATGACGATGAGCCTATCACCAAACGTCATCTCAAAGCGGTGAACGACAAGCTTGATCAATTGCTTTCCTCATCTTCCTCAGGAGCTTATTCAGACGCTGCATTAAAGGCCCTGTTCTCTTTAGTTGTTGCTGAACATTCAGCCTCATATCTGCTGCAGCCAAGGCCATTGAAGCCTCTACTTTCCAATGTGAACAGGTCTCTCGTGCTGTTGATGCCTCTACTAAGGAGTGCAAGGAAGCGACCGCAAAAGTCGATAAACTAGTTTCCCAGGCTCATCTGTTTTTAGATTCTTTGCAGGCTGCTGCTGCCAAGAATGCTGCCACTGTCAATTCTTCTGTAGAGACTCTTCAACAGAATCTTCAGTTTGAGTGCTTGAAGGTTGAAGCGGCTCGCCTTGCTATAGAAGAGGCCAATGCCACGTTTCATGCTAATGTCAATGAACGCTTGACTCAATTGCAAGCAGACTTAGCTATGGAAAATGGAATTATGGATGAGCTTGCTAGACGCACAAATCAGCTCAAATTGCAATCACTCAATCTGCGAACTGCTCATACTGAGATTGATGACCTCAAGTCAGAAAGGGAGGTTATATGCAGTTTTGCTGCCGATGTTCAATCCATTCTCCTTCACCTTATTGAGGCGAGTGATCCTCTTATCACTATAACTGTCAGACGACATTTGGCAGATAAACTCAGACCGACACTGGACATTCTTAGCTGTATCGAGGGTGTTCTGGTGATTGGGGTCCAACCGCAACAAGGGGGAGAGAAAGAGTTGAAGCAAGAGACGAAGCAACCTCATCCATCTAGCTCCAAGCCAGCTGCTGAACCGAAGGGTAATGAAGCTTCGGTCAATAACAAGGATAAGAAAAAGAAGAAGATTGGTGAAGACGATACAGAAAACGAAGATGATGTCTATGTTGAAATTCCCAGGAAGCCTGTTCCAAAGGTTGACTCTTCTGAAAAACAAACTGAAGAAATTTCTATGAAGCAGCGATCTGAGCTAGAACAGAAGTGAAAGGAGGCAGAGCTACTAGAGAAGAAAAAGGCCATGTTCCCTGTATGGACAAAGGATTTGCTTCAGAGGTGTGCAATTGACGAGAAACTATTCTCTGGCTTGAGCCAATTATGTCCTTTGGCCTTGATAACTCCAAAGATGCACAGTTCGACATGCCAATCACTCGAAAGGCATTCATCTTCCACTGTTTTAACTCGACTGTTGCTATTCCATTTCCTGACCCGAAGGTAGATAGGGATCTGTTAGAGTTTTACTTGGAGTTTGCTCAACCTCAATACCAGACTTGGAGCTCAAGGAAGATAACCACCGTCAAGGTGATGAAGCCCTATTTAGCAGGGAAATTTATCAATGTCAAATTCAGGGTGACTAGAGGAACCGAAGGCTCAGTTCACCATTTTTACCTTGCTGATCTACCGAACCTCAACCCCCATGACTGGATACTCCTCAACAACATTCTTTTGTCAAATCCTCAGGAGTATCAGCCAATAATCGATCATGTCAAGCGTATGCTTGTTTGCTACATTAATAAGGTAGCGAAGATGGACTAGGAAATCGCCTCTGCCATACACAAGCGACCAACGATCAAACCCATGGGCAGAGTTGGCAATGTTAATTCCATGATCAAGGGGAAGATTGATTCGAAGTATCACACGGTCATGTTTCTTAGGGGCGAAGGTCAAAAATGTATGTTCGCTCTTGTTGACAAACACCTCTTCTCGACGACTTGTCTCGAGCACATCTTGGAGATCATACAGAGGTGCGACCAGAACAGTGCTGCTGATAAAAAACTATTCGTCGACATGCTGAGGTGGTACATTCTATTCCGACAGGCTCTTCTTGCCATTATTCCTAAACTGTTTAAAGTTATAAAGACGGTGAGACCTACTCAGAAGAAATAATCTCTCGCCTCATTTGACGCAAAGGGGGAGATTGTTGAGTCTAGTGGATTGCGTCATGGGCTCGGTCCATAGCCTAGTTTAAACGCCGGTATTAGGCCTGTCCAACCGTGCATTATTTTGTTTTAGGGTTTAGTATATAAGCTGAATGCATGTAGACTTAGAAGATATCGCTTTTACTGTTTTTGTTTTCATTGCTTGTAAACCCTAGCTCGTCTCTACAGCGGAAGTTCTTCATCGAGCTCTGCTGAGGCGTGACTCAGTTTTGAATCATAAGCTCATATTTGATTCTGTTCTGTGTTCTCTATTATATTTTTTCTTAAACTGTTTGATTTCTTTTATCGTACTTGTGAAAGATCTAAACGATATAAGAGTTTTGAACTCATCAAATAATCATACGACAACACTAAGGCAGACCCCATCAAGGCGGTAAGCCTGTTACCAACCAGGTCAACCGACAAGGCAATATCTTATACCAATAAATTATTATTTATTCAAGCAAGTACCCAAGCCATATCCCAAGAAACATGGAAAAAGCATTAATATTATATTAGAGGATACTATCATTGTGACCTCTAGACAACACCGTCACCCGACTAATAGCAATAAAAAAAAGAATATCTTATTAAAGTATAAATACCTAGAGAAACTTTGGTAAGGCCAGAACACCTTCACTAGCAATTAAGTAACATTAATATCCGATATCTAACTTACGCATCAGAGAACAATATCAGGGTCTGCCCCTTGGTAGTGATTCCAAACCTAGTTTTCACTTATTTTACAGCGTAACTTCCTTTGGAGCATCACCCAATGGACCACCTAGAGCATCAACCCCATGTCCGGGAAGCTATGTAGCATGATTTGTACCATTCAAAATCAAGATAAGCAACCAAACTACCCTTTAGCCCGATCAATCTAATCTCAGTATTCACCCTAAATGCAACAACATCGCCAAGCACCACCTTGCGCTTGCTAACAACATTCCCATTAACAACAACAAACCTCCCTCCAATAAACGGTCAACTCGATAAAAGCTCGCGTAGATAATCACAAGTAGAAGCAAGGGCAACCAGGCAATCAAATTCGGTCACATTAGAAACAACAGGTAGCTCTAACATAGGAGCACCAAACTTGTCACACCCCCGAACCAGGACGACGGAAATATCCGGGGGCGGATGATGTCATTGTACAATATCATAACAATTGAACATGAATGAAACAAAGTTGATTACCTGTTACTGGTTCCCTGAGAATACAACTCGTTTTGAAAAGCATCAACTAAAAAGTTGGTGAGCTCATAAGCATTTTTGTATAAAAATGGTTTTGTACTTGTTTAGAACAGTTCTCTTAGTACTTTCAGAAAATACGATATTTTCTATGAAAATGATTTGTAAGTCTCGTTCCAAAAATGTGAATATATGCATGCATATCCTATATTATCTTTTGTTTGTAAAAGTAAAGCGAACGTTCCCAGAAAATCTAATATTTTCTGATGTAAGAAAAACTGTAGTCTTAAACCCTAAGACCGGAAGTGCAAGAGACTGAATACTCGAAAAATGATTTGCAGCTTTATAGTTTAATAAAACCAATGAAGTGTAAGCTTCGCGTAAACCGAAATCGTATTGTTATTCCCTATGTGAGTCCCTATAACCATGCTTGATATGACTGATATGCTTGTCATGATGTTCTTCAGGCGTCAGTTTCGGTAATATATTTTTCACCCTAGACTAGCCCCGTCTAGCTGTAGCGAACAGCTCAGGTGTGCGGTGTCAACACCATATAGATCTATACAAAATTACCTCGCTCTCCCTCCAGGAGACTCTGGTTGTAAATATACGACTTACGATGTACGCTGGGTAGGTATGGTGAAGGAAAGTCTCACAAGAGCCTTAATAGATTTATGCGAACTTCGACTCCCATTATTGAATAATGACAATGACATTACTAGTGTAAATTTATGACTACAACTATATGACACACGTTTTACAGTTTTCATGACATACAGCTTATAACTTGTACTTTCAAAAGCTTTATGATAGACATATTATGCCACACAAAATTTTCAGACGTATAATTTTGTTTTGTATACCGTTTTGGTTAAATTATTTATAACAACTTTTTATAAATAATCATCAATGGTCTTGTCTACTTGTAATATATGTTGTGTAAATATCATAATCATCTATGTTTTTAAACCATTAAAATGGTGACAACATATTATGACATTTTTACTTAGTAAAAATTATTTTTAGTAAAATAATCAAGTTTTGTAGGTTGCTTAACACACCAAAATTTAGTTTAAGAGTTTGTAACACAAAATATACTATTTTGTTGTGACTCTAGCATGCCACAATTTTCAGAAAAATATATATAGAAACCTTGAAATGTATTATATTCCAATATTTGTGAAAGTATAAGTGTTTAAAAATGTATATTTTCCAAGAGTTAACAAGCTTGAGCCCAACACTCATATTTTAGCTATTTTTGGGTGTACAACCTATAACCAAAATTTTTAATATATATATATATATATATATATATATATATATATATATATATATATATATATATATATATATGTTAACAGACACATTACCCACGATTTTTATGAAGAAACATAAGATAGAAACCTTTTTACGCAAGTTCTAGTTCTATTTTCAACACACAACTAAGATGTGTGCCATTACCCAACAGTTAAGCACAACACTTAGGTACATGTAATTATCCAATGGCTAAACGAGATTTGACTTGTATTCCCCCCCTCCCCCCCGCCCACCCAAAAAAAACTATGAAAACACGAAAATAGTGTGGTATGAAGCTCGCCTTGGTTGATTTCGTGTCGGAGGAGGAAGAAGGAAGGAGTTTTTGAGCCAAGCTTGGTCTTGGAGAGGTTCTCGAAAAATGGAAGTTCTAAGAATTATAAACACGAAAATATGTGTAAATATGGAGTTCTTTGACCTAGATATGTATAGAAATTACTTACGTTTACAAGAAACTTACCAAGTTCTTGTGAGTTATTTGAAGAAAAACCTGATGATTGCACCACACTTCGAATTTTTGGGAGAGAAATGAGAAGGATTCTTGAGAGTAACGTGAGAAAATGAAAGTGTTTTGTGTGTATGAGGGTGTGATGTTGCGGCCGAACTTAAGAGGGAGAGACGGAAGAGAGTTGACTTTGTTGATTGGTTGATGTGAAGCTTGCATGGGAACATGAGGGTTAATAGCATTGCTGTATGATGAACAAAAGTGAGGTGGCAAGGGTTTTTCCCTTTTTCTTTTTCTCTTTTTTGTTTGTTTTTCACAAGTCCTAGCCGAAACCCTATAGGGTTTTCGGCCTTAAAGGCTTTTCAAATGGGCTTTTGGTTCTAGGGTGGCCGACAACACCCTATTCCAATAAGATTTTGCGGTTTTGATATGTGTGGGGGCTTTTTGGGTGTTATTTGATCCATTAAAAGGGTTCTCGGCCTAAAGGAAGTCCCAAAATAAGTGTTACCGGCCCAATAAGGATCAAGGAAGGCTTTCGGCCCTTTAAGGCCCTAGGAAAAGAGTTTTCGGCCTAATAGGGCCCAAGAAAGAGTTTTCGGCCCAATAGGGCCCAAAGAAAGGTTTTCGGACCAATATGGTGTTGGGCCGAAAATTCTTGGACCAAAACCCAAAATGGATTGAACTTAGCTATTGGATCAAGTTTTTGGGCTTGTACGAGGCTATTTCAGCTTGATTTGCAATATACGTACGTATGAACTTAAATAACATTGTAGTTTGAATTTCATTAAATGGGGTGCTGCAAGGTTACATGGAGGAAATATTCTCGTACAAGAATCACAATTTCAACCCTAAATTTGCTAGTTGTGACATCATCCCCCCGTTAGAGGGAATTTCGTCCCGAAATTCGTTCGAAAGTATCCTTCAAGAATTAGGGGAACGATGTGAAGGGTTTTGAGCATTCTAAAACTCTTAAGGTGTACATGCAACCCTAGAAACCTTGGATCTATGTTTTACTAAGATACATGCAAATTTGATTTCCAAGGTTCTTAACCTGTCTAGCATAGCATGGGGAACTAGAATCATAAAGCTAGTAAGAAAACATACCTTTCCTATTGCTTGGATTCCTGGAGAACCTTGTGAGCCTAGCACCTCAATTGTGATGCCTCAAATGTCTAACACAACACCACAACACTTGGAATAACCTTGAGAGAAGTACACTTATCACTCAAAATCGGCTAGCCCTCTAGTTCTTCACTTAGTGTCCGATTTTGCTAGTCATGGGGTTCTTATATAGTTGTGTCACAAGTAGGGTTACTCCATGTAAACCCTAATTGACATGGCATTCCATATTCCATGATCCATGGATTTATAACCTCCATGGACTATCCATGGAGCACCTTATGGGTTTAGCCCAATCCATATAAACCATGGATCATTAGCACACTATACAAGAATGGATGATTTACACAATCAACCCTATATATTTAGTTAGTCTCTTTTTGATCACTTAATTAATTTTGAACTAATTCTTGATCAATACTAATTATATAATATTATTAAAATATGAGAACTTATAGTATATTAATAAACCTTAACACCCCGCTCCCGAGTTGAAGCAAAGAAAAGAAGAGAAGAGAAAAGAAAGTAAGGAGAGAAAAGAAGAGAAAAGAAAGGAAAACAAATTTGTCTTTTGTGCTCCAGAGTTGGAGAGAAATGGAAGGAAAGTTAAGCATTTTATTCTTTCTTTTCAAACCCTCCCAAATCCGAAGGAAAGTTAGGAGGGAAAGTGATCCTTCCATTTCCTTCCACTTCCTTCCTTTAATGAAACTCGGGAGCATCAATATCTTTTACTTTCCTCTCATTTCCAGCCATTTACTTTCTTTTCTCTGTTTAAGTTGAACTCGGGAGTGGGGTGTAAGTGTCATTTCTCTCATTTAGTCTATCCAAGTGTTGCAATGCCATGCAACCCAAATGGACCATGCCAACCGGGTCAAGTACATTCCAGGAATGGTTATGAACTTAGACACTTAATCCAACAGTCTCCCACTTGGATAAGTCTAATAACTATAACTGCAAGAATGACTTCAGGAACCGATCAACAATCGTAGCTCGTTCAAGGTCTCGTGAAACTGAGATGATGATGATATGCCATTTAAGATAAGTAATCATATAATCCTCTGTTCTAGATATCATCCGGATAAATACATGGAACAATGTCTTACTTATTGTCCAACAGTTTATTTCCCGATTTCCGATTTGTTTGACATAGAACTTAATCGAACACATCAATTTAGTTTTAACCGGGATCGGTACATAGGTCACAACAAAATCATCGAAGGGCCTAGATATCGCTTCTAATCCAAGAAGGAACAGATAAAATTCGACTCATATGCTTGTTCTACTACTTGTTGAATCATACATAAAGGCACGTTTTATAACATGGAGTTACCAATGCGTTTTCGTGCAATCAATGCATAACCAACTCATAGGCAACAACTCATATCTCTAGGTTTGAAGACTTATATGATATTACCGTCTCATGATCACTCGAGATAAATTCCATGAAGTGATACAAGTGAGCATGGGTTGAATCCAATACTCAGAACTTATGAGCACTTATGAGTGTTATATCAACTCTTGCTATGTCCAACATCTTAGACTTCTACAAGCCAACTCATGACAATTTTGATTCATATCTACTTCCAACATATGACCGAATGTGGATGGTTTGAATAACTTAGTCATTCAGGAAGAATGACCTAGTTATTCTAGAAGTCAAAGCATGCAAAGTGAAACATAAGAATAATCAAATCCAATATGGTCTCAAAACTTATGAATATTAATAGAACACCTTTTATTTATCACCATATTGATTATGCATTATTCATTGCATACTGTTTCAAATTATCAACTTTATAATTGAATTAAAACAATAGTTGTCCCATGCTCCAAGCATGTACACTATGTTTTTCTATACACTATTCATGCCATACACCAAGTATGCACACTATGTTTTTCCAAACATTAGTTATGCCATACACCAAGTATGCACACTAAGTTTGTCTATGATCTTTACTTTGTGAAATAGATCAATTGAACATTATTCCAATGATTCTCATTTCACAATCCCAAATCCTTACTGCAAGAATTCCATATTCCCGCCATTTACCGAAATCTGTTAGATTTTAAACTTATATGCACTAATCCTCTGTAATGATTATGAACAAAGTCACAAAGACTTGTCAATAGACATTACAGAGTATTCCAGTGGAGATCAACTCCACGGAAACGAAGTCTCAAATTCAAAGTACATTGCTTTGAACATCCTTCTTGCATTAAGTTTTCTAATCTTAAACATATTAAATAACTTCCACTTATGGAGACATCTCCATATTCCGATTTTGACTATTACTTCTGAACAGGAGCTGCCTCTTTTCAGAAGATGTCAATATGGTCCTTCAAAAATTAACACTATACTTCCAGCTGTCCTTGAGAAACTAATCCTTGGTAAACCTTAGATTGTCCTCGACAATTGCTTAGTCATTTTAGTCATATCCAGTTCTATACTTTTCCCCTCTTAATGCCCTGAGCATTTGGAAAATTTAGAAAGGACGAATATTACAGCACATGCAATCGATCCTATATCCGAAGCATATGGGACACGATTCATGATGTCTCACATATAGACATGATACTAGACCAGTCTTTTGCTATAATATTTCTATTTCTATTTGCCGTGTTCTCATAATTCACAATCTAAGCTTTTAGATTTGAAATGAAGTATAATTTCCTCTCCCTTAATTATAGCAAAACAACTTTTTCCCAATTGGAACTTTTGTTTTCTATAATTAACATTGTTAACTTGCAACACTCATCATAATTATCATGCTCCCACTAACATGAGAATTATCAGCATAACACTTATGCTCCCACTAAGAGTACTTTAATCAGATACAACATGAGAATTAGTACCCTTCTGAGAGTACTTTAATCAATACAACTCTCAAGGCTAGACTAATCCCTCTCTTAGCACTCTCAGAAGGGTAAAAGACCATTTTACCCCTCTCATGGCTCAAAGACCCAAACATTGACCAAACCCTAAAAGTCAACAAAAGTCAACTCTCCGGGTTACGCTGCGCGTACCAAACCTGTATGCTGGGCGTACCCGGCAACCTCACAGAATCGGGGAATGCGACCCCCTCCGCTGCGCGTACTGGGATTACGGCTCACGTAAATCCCAGTTTCCTGCTCCTTTGCTTTTGGGGTCTTAAACAGTTAAGACACACATCCAACTCCTAGATCTGACTACCCCTAAGCCTCTTAATCCGTAAAGTTGGTGACTTTAAGCCTTTGCATGGTTGTGAGAGTCACCAACACCCAAATCATTCCACTTCCAATACTTTAAAGCCCTAACTAAAAAATGACTTCCTAATGATGACCAAGCTGGGGTTTTTATGGATCAACAACACACATAACACTGAAATGGGACATATCTTTTGGATTAGATGTCTAAGCCTATAACTATTATTGGTATGTACTTGACCCGAGAGTAGCATGGTCCATTTGGGTTGCATATCATTAGGACAATTTGTTAGGATGAACTTTTGAGAGAAGGTTATTTATGGTTTATTAATATATTCTAAGTTATAATATATTAATATGAAATCATATGTTTTAATTAGTATCGATCAAGAATTAATTTGGAATTAATTTAGTGATCAAAAGAGACTAATTAAATCTATGGGGACTAATTATGATAATTAGTTATATTTATATGTGTTGGGCTTATGATCCATGTTGGACCAAGTTTATGTATGGATACATAAAGAGTTGGGCCACATTAACCATGGATCATAAAACCCATGGGTATGGATTATGGATTATACCCATGACCCTTGGAATCCTACATATAAATAGGTTACTCCATAGCCAAAATCACCACTTCTTTTCTTAGAGAAATATGGAGGTGTTTTGGTGCATGGAATTCTCTCTCAAGAGCCACCTTTGTCCTAGGTGTGTTGTGATTCCATTTGAGGCATTTCATACTATTGGTGCTAAGCTCTTAAGGCCAAATACATCAAGACTTCAAGCCACATAAAAGGTATGTTTCCCTAACTAGTATATTATATGGTTTATGTCAAATGCATGCTAGTTATAGGTTTAATTCCTTGGAAACCATTTGCATGTATAATTAGTGAAAACAGAGATCCAAGGTAGTTAGGGTTGTATGTGCACCATAGGATGTTGTATTATACCAAAACCCAACAGTGGTATTAGAGCCATGAGTTGTTTTCTACTATATTTGATGCAAATGTATTTTTTTCAAGTTGATGGAAAAAAAAAGAAAAAAAACATGAAATCTGTCAAATTTTATGATAATTACTTGATTTTATGAAAAACTAATTATTGTAAAATTTGAGTCACTTTACTACAAGAGTTGAATTAGGTCAATTTATTAAAAGATAGAATGATATAGTTATTTTATTTGTTTTAAAAGTTTGATCTAAGTGGTTTTAAGGAGTTACAAATTTTGTCATAAAATTTTGGAACTCAAAAGTTTTTCTAAAGTTATGATCTTAAGAGTTTTGAAACTTCCATAAGTTATGGATGTGAAATGTCTCATTTATTAACTCTTTAGGTTATGAAGTCCAAGAGTCTTCAAAGGATAATTGTCAAAGTTTCAAGATTTATATTAGTTTATATGATTATCTAATTTCTTGAAAATTGTTGATGTGAATTATCTTTACTTATGAGTTTAATATAGATCATAAAAAAATTATTTGATTATTCTGTTAATTGGAATATTTGATCTTAATGGTTTTTATGAACTCCATAACTTGTCCTCAAGTTATGGAAAGTGAAGAGTTTTTCTTTTTAAAGTGTCATTAAGTCTCACAGGTTATGAAAATAGAAGAGTCTCTATTTTTAATGTCATCATTAAATGATTTAATGTCTTCCATAACTTGTCCTCAAGTTATGCAACTTGAATTTTTTTTCATTAAACCTTAATTAAACTCATAAGTTATGAAAAAGCCAAGAGTTTTGAAAGGTTTCAAAACTTGTCCTCAATTTTTGGAATTTGTAAAGTTACCCCCATGTATACTTTTATTCCAAACTCGACCTTAGAATTTTAAAAGTTAAAATTCAACCCTTATACTTTATAATAATATAAGTTAATAATATTTATATATATGTATAAGAGTAAAGTTAGTCTTACTGTTAGTAGGCCTCATTCACAAAACCGGTCTATAAGGGGGGTATAAGGTTACTGCCTATAAAATGGCAGTTTAATGGGTGTCCACTCTCACCCACCGCTTCCTTGACGGATGGAGGGTCGTTAGCCGAACGGGTAGGACAAGGACTATAATTCTCCCTTCATTAAAAGTATTAATGATAAATACTAAGTAACTAAACCTTTTATAAATACCCAATCTTAGTTACTTAGGAAAATGTGAATAAGGTGCTAATCCATGAAATTACACTTTGCACTTTGTTTAAGTCGGTTAGTGGAGCGTGTGTCGTTAACCGACACACTAACTCGTATTTAACAAGGTAGGAAAAGGGTAACTTAATGTTTATCATAGTATCGATGGAGCGTGTGTGGCTAACTGGCACATCGATTGAGGGGTAAACACTTAAGGGTACCAAGTAATTTGCATGGTTACTTCACATCTTGTTTTGTGATCCTCGGCATCCCAGTCACAAAACCTGAAGGGCACACTCGAGATTGAAACATGCCATTGAAAAGTTCAATGAATCTCAATAGAACTAGGAGTTTCAAAACCAATTAATACCTAATAATACATTTCGTTTATCTTAGTGGAAATTGGTGAATCGTCATTCAACTAACTTCAAATATTTTATAACTTGGATTACGACATCCCTCTTCCAAGTTTCAAAATAGTTTGTTGGGTCCTAGCCTTAATATTTCATATTGGGTGTTATATTAAGGACTTTAAATCAACTATCTTGAATATCTCCCAAAAGATGTATAGTTCAGACATCTATGATCTTCCCAAATATCTTGGAACTTCACTTCCTCCACCTCCTCCAATTATTCTCCCTAACCCACAAGTTCAAGGTCACTCAAGCCCTATTGGCAAGGTAAGGTCTAGGTGTGATCATATCTTGGAAATGAAGTCACATACTGACAATCCAGGAGAGTTGGGTGTCAAAGTCTTAAGAAAGTTAGTGGTTCAATCACTTTCTAAGTCACATAGTGAGTTCCTTGGGAACAGACTATGACAAGACCCTTAATGATCTTATCTATTTGCTTTGTGCTGCTAAATCAGAAATAATTTAGTGTAATAGTAAAGCAAATTTGATTAAGAGATCAACTTCCCAAAACTTTATGGACAGGGAAAATAGTGACACAGGAAATCCAGAAAATCATTCTCTACCCAATGGAAAGGGATTGGCCATAGTCAACTCGGTTGACCAAATGATAAAGAGAAAGGCTAAGTCTGAGATAGTACAATGTACTGTTACCTAAGGGTCCATATGGTCCTATTGCCAAAAGGAAAGGGCATTGGTTGCGAAGCTGTCAATTTTACCTGAAAGATCATAAGGCTAGTAAAGTCAATAAGTTTGACTCTATTTCAGGTAAGGTCCATTATCTAACTCGGTTAAGTTTCTATTCTGAGATTCTTATTACAAGATGTGACTGGGTCACATGTTGATGTTTAAGAATCAAAGGAAAAGTGAAGGAAACTTAAAGAAAGAGTATGTTGAATCTGATCGCGAAAATGGATTTCTATCGCTTGATTGAAGATTGGATTCTTGAGCTACTCTTAGGAGTTATGATAGATTGCTAGGAAACAAGTAATAAAATAGTTTTCATTTCAAGTTACATTGTAAGGAAAAAGTTTTTTCCGCATTTTAAAATAAATAAAAGTTTGTTTTACTTTATTTTTATCTCCTTACAATGACATTCATGAAAACTTGATGTTTGTATGTTTATAGCAATATTGGAAATATGAATTTGATTCGTTCATTTGTGGTAGTGTCTAAATTTACCAAATAAGGAAAGATTCTCATCACCCAAGTTTCAATTGTACCGAAACTAGGAATCATGCAAGTTGTATAGTATGATGAATGAGAACTTTCGAGCATTGGAAAAATTAAGACTAACTACTTGTTCACATGGATGTGTGAGTCAAGAGAAGGACTAAGGGATGAAGTACACTTTCTTGTGCCCTTGTCAAAGTCCACCACAAATGATGGATAAGACTATTCGTCATGATTTACTAAGGTTTAGTAAATATGATTATACTTACAAGCTTAAGTATAATTCTGAAACATTGGAAAAATTTCAATGTATGACAGAACGAATAAGAAGAATCATATTAGGCAGAAGGATAAAAGTTTCTCAAATCTGAAAAGATGGGAGAGTACTTTAGTATCATGTTTTAAGATCATCTTAATGATTTTGAGACCTTATCACAATTCATCCTCTAAGTACATTATGATAGTTAAGAAGAGGAGTTATGAATTGTTGAAGTGGTTAAATCAAGAAGATGATTCATGCTTCATTCCAAAACAATTCATAGAGTTATACTCTAAGATTGTAACTTGAGTGACATGTCTTAAAGAAGGTTTAAAACAATTGTCAAATATAAGAGTAAAAGTTTTCTACTCTTGTACATTTGAAATTGGTAAGTTGTGATGTTTTGGATAAAACAAAGACCAACTAAGGCTAATTGTGTTAAGTGTCTGTCTTGATTAGAATCCACATTATCTCTTGAATATTTGGCAAGAAACTCGTATAGGTCAAGGAGACAGTGGGAGTCTAAAAGATCCTAAAAAAGGTTTCAAGAAGTAATCAAGAATAAAACTTATATTTCATCGCTAGCACACAAGTAGAGGTTTATAACCTATCATGCTGACATTTCTGTGCCCATTCCAGTTAAGTTGGCTATACATTTGAGTTATACATGTTCTCAATTGTTTGCATAACTACTTGGAAGCAATGGCAGACCCTTGAGCTGCCAGGTGGCAAGAAGTTAAGATTGCACAAGTTCAATCCATATGAGTTTGGATTTGTCATTATCCTTGTCTTGTGACTATGGTTTTGACAATTCACATGGATAAGAACACATACACCATTAAATCTAAGTGTCATAAGGTTTCTCTTTGATTCATGAAAATGATGGTAAAGAAACTCTTTCACTAAGTAGATTTTGAGTAGATAGCAATTGTGGGAATGACAAAAGGTCTAAACATTATGATTACGACATCCCTCTTCATAATTGTTTAGACACACATGTGAGCTATCTAAGAGAGGTGTATGATATTGATAAAGTCTTATCAAGGCAATCTAGTATAAGAAATCTGAACTTTGGTAAGAAAGTCAATAAAGTATTGATTTCTAGAAGTTTAGTTGATTTCTGGGTACATGTCAAAGCTAGTGGGATCATAAGTGTTATGCTAATAATCATCATGTTAGTGGGAACATGATAATTATGTTAAGTATTGCAAGTTAGCAATGTTAATTATAGAAAACAAAAGTTTCAATTCGTGAGGTTGCAGGGGTTGAAAAAGTTGTTTTGCTATAATTAAGGGAGAGGAAATTATACTTCATCTCAAATCTAAAAGGTTAGATTGAGGTCTTAATTGTATTTAGTCAAGAATGTATATGAATTTCATGTTGGGATGGCTCAAAATAAGGAAATTCTATATATGGGTTCATTTTTTGCGTTCTAAAATTCGATTATGATTACGGCATCCCTTTTCATAATCTGAATTATGAGAACTTGGCAAATAGAAATGGAAATATTATAGCAAAAGACTGGTTTAGTCTTTATGTGAGACATCATGAATCGTGTCCCATATGCTTCGGATATAGGATCGATTACATGTGCTATATTTACTATTTCTATGTTTTTCCAAATGCCTGGGGCATGAAGAAGGGAAAAAGGTCTAGAAATTGATATGACAAAAATGATTAAGCAATTGTTGAGGACAATCTAAGGTTTACCAAAGATTGGTTGCTCGAGGACAGTTGGAAGTATAGTATTAATTCTGGAAGGACCATATTGACGTAATCTGTAAGGAGGGAACTCTTGTTCAGAAGTGATAGTCAAAATGGAATATGGAAATGCTTCAAAGTTAGAAAGTATTCAATCTGTATGATTAGGAAACTTAATGCAAGAAGGATGTTTCCAAGGAGTTGATCTCCTTTGGAATACTCTGTAATGATTGTTGCCAAGTCTTTGTGAATTTGTGCATAATCATTACAAGAGGATCAATGCATATAAGTTTAGAATCTAACAGTTAAATGGCATGAATTTGGAATTCTTGCATTTGCAGTAAGATTTGGGACTGTGAAATGAGAATCATTGGAGTTATGTTCAATTGATCTATTTCACAAAGTAAAGATCATACACAAACATAGTATGCATACTTGGTGTGTGGCATGACTAGTGTTTAGAAAAACATAGTGTACATGCTTGGAGCACGGGACAAATATTGTTTTAATTCAAGAATAAAGTTGATAGCTGAAACAGTATACAAAGAATAATGTGTAATCATATGGTGATAAATAAAAGGTGTTTTATTTATATTCACAAGTTCTGAGACCATATTGGATTCGATTATTATTGTGTTTCGCTTTGCATGTTTTGACTTCCGGAATAACTAGGTCATTTTTCTGATTGACTAAGTTATTCAAACCATCCACAGTCGGTCATATGTTGGAAGTAGATATGAATCAAGACTGTCATCGGTTGGGTTTGTAGAGGTCTAAGATGTTGGACAAGGTGGTGCTACAACACTCATGAGTGCTCATAAGTTCTAAGTATTGGCTTCAACCCGCGCTCATTGGAATCACTTCATGGATTTTATCACGAGTGATCATGAGACGATAATATCTTATATTCTTCAAACCTAGAGATATGAGTTGTTACTATGAGTTGGTTATACATTGATTGCGCAAAAACGCATTGGTAACTCGATGTTATAAAACGTGCCTTTGTGTATGATTCAACAAGTAATAGAACAAGCGATATGAGTCGAAGTTTATCCATTCCTTTTACCTTTGTGATAAAAGCAATATCTGTGGGCCCCTCTATGATTTGATGATTACAAATGGAAGTGCTCGGCCGGGCCAGGACTGATTTGATTTGTTCAATTAGTCAGTCGTCATAAATCGGAAATCGGGAAAAAACAAATGGACAGAGAGAATGATTATAATCCATGTCTCAGTCCAAATGATATCTAGAATGGAGGAATATATGATCCCTTATCTAATGGACGCGTCATTGATTTGTTCAGAGTTCGACAACGGCTTTAAGAGCTACGATTGCTAGTCGGGTTATGAAGTCGTACTTGCAATAATAGTTTTAGACTTATCCAAGTGGAGACTGTTGGATTAGATGTCTAAGCCTATAACTATTATTGGTATGTACTTGACCCGAGAGTAGCATGGTCCATTTGGGTTGCATATCATCAGGACAATTTGTTAGGATGGACTTTTGAGAGAAGGTTATTTATGGTTTATTAATATATTATAAGTTATAATATATTAATATGAAATCATATGTTTTAATTAGCATCGATCAATAATTAATTTGGAATTAATTTATTGATCAAAAGAGACTAATTAAATCTATGGGGACTAATTATGATAATTAGTTATATTTATATGTGTTGGGCTTATGATCCATGTTGGACCAAGTTTATGTATGGATACATAAAGATTTGGGCCACATGAACCATGGATCATAAAATCCATGGGTATGGATTATGGGTTATACCCATGACCCTTGGAATACTACATATAAATAGGTTACTGCATAGCCAAAATCACCACTTCTTTTCTTGGAGAAATATGGAGGTGTTTTGGTGCATGGAATTCTCTCTCAAGAGCCATCTTTGTCCTAGGTGTGTTGTGATTCTATTTGAGGCATTTCATACTATTGGTGCTAAGCTCTTAAGGCCAAATACATCAAGACTTCAAGCCACATAAAAGATATGTTTCCCTAACTAGTATATTATATGGTTTATGTCAAATGCATGCTAGTTATAGGTTTAATGCCTTGGAAACCATTTGCATGTATAATTAGTGAAAACATAGATCCAAGGTTTTTAGGGTTGTATGTGCACCATAGGATGTTGTATTATACCAAAACCCAACAAGATCTAGGTCCATGGAGCCCCTTTTGCTCATAAAGTCTCCACCTTTGGGACTTAAACCCTAGAAATGGACCATAAACACCAAACTAATATAAAGAGGAAAGTTATGAGCTTTTTACCTCTAAGTGAAGCTCCTCCCTCTGAAGAACTCAAATCCAAGCTTGAACTCCAAACCTTAGCCTCCACAAGCACCTCCCTTCTTCTTCACTATTAGCTCAAAACACTCACACACAAGCTTTAGGACGAAGGAAATGCTCTCTTAGGGTTTCACTCTCTGAAATGGTGGCTGATGATAAGGCCTTAGCATTGCTTTTTACAGTGCACAAGCCATAAATTAGGGTTTGCATCTGGCCCGCTACACCCAGCGTAACCCTGGGTACGCCCAGCGTACCTAAGCGAGTCCGCGTCCAATTTAAGCACATGAGTACGCGCAACGTACTCTTCAGTATGCCGAGTGTACTCATTTGCCTTAACATTACCATTAAGGGCTTAACTTGATAATATCGGAAAAGGAGAAAGGCCTAAGAGACACACCTGAAATTTGGGATGTTACAAGAGGGGAAGTAGTAGACCCGACAACTACACTGCATTGGGCATCATTTTAAGGTAAAACGTCGTTACCTTGAACTGTGGATTGTTAGATCTCTCCTCTCCCAAGTTATGTCCATTTTGGGGCAAATGGAGTCCAAGTTTTGATCTGGACGTATCACTGGGATATAGTTTCAGATCTGGACCTTTTTAGGTCCCCAAAGTCATAAAGTTGCTCCCTTTATGTAGCTTAACCCTTCCCATGCACACAAACCTTGTTGAAAGCATATTATTGACCTTATAGCATTGTGAGGCCTTGCATGCATGTAAAGTTTGGAACTTTACGTGACATTCATGATAGGGAAGGTTGAATCTAAAGTTTGTGACTCCAGATTCCACTGTAAAGGACCGAAAACGAAATTGACTAAGGGAACTCGTTGAGTCACTCTATGAGCTAAGCGAGTCGGGTTTATGGTTAAGAGTTTGTGGCTAAGCATGCACGACCAAGGAGTTTATGTCCATAGGGTTCTCAGCCAGGTGTTTGTGGTTGAGAGTTTGGGAGGGGACTCGCCGAGTCACTCTAGTGACTCGACGAGTCGATGAGTTATGCAAGGAGCACGACGAGTGGCCGGTTATACTCGACGAGTTGAGGTCAACATGGACTATTGACCTTGGCTATGGACTTTGACTTTGTCCATGGTTGACTATGAGGGTATTATGGTTTTGTGTTAAGTAAATCACTTGATGGTTATAGGTGTTGGATTAATGTCTAATTCCATAACTATATTTGGTATGTACTTGACCCGACTCGGCATGGTCCATTTGGGTTGCACTTCACCGACATAATTTATATGGATAGTCTTTTGAGAATAGTATATTTATGATTTGTATTAATATATTATAAGTTCTAATATATTAATATGGACTAATATTATTTAATTAGTATTGATCCATAATTAATTTAGAATTAATTAAGTGATCAAAAGGAACTAATTAAATATGGACTCTTATATATATGGGATGGGCCAAGTTCATTTAGGTTGGGCTCAACTATCATGGATAGTCCATGGAGTTTTTAACCCATGGATCCTATGAAAAGAAAGGTAATGGGTATTAGGGTTTACATGGATGTAACCCTAATCCTCCATACTATATAAAGAGGAATTTGGCACAAGAAATGGGACTAGTGTGTGAGGACATAAGAGTGGGCCAATTTTAGTGTGCATACATATTATCTCAAGTTCTTCCAAGGTATTTTGGTGATTTGTGATTCCACTTGAGGCTTCCACACTATTGGGGCTAAGCTCTTAAAGTTCAAGACTTTAAGCTTCATTAAAAGGTATGTATTCTAACTTGTTATATTACCCAAGTATCAAGGATTGTATGCTAGATAGGGTAATACCTTGTAATATTCATATTTGCATGTATAATAGAGAAAACATAGATCCAAGGTATTTAGGTTTGCATGTACACTTAGGTGTGTTAGAATGCTCAAAACCCAACAGTGGTATCAGAGCCTAGGCTTGTTTTCTTGTTATACTTGCTTAAACTGCTTAAAAATCGAATTTTGGTGCTGTCTGCACAGCAGACTCGCCGAGTCCACGGATGGACTCACTGTGTCCAAGGAAAAAAGCATCCAACTCGTCGAGTTGGTTCATACACTCGATGAGTTAGACCCCCTGACAGCATATATTCGACTGTTTTGGCTGGAATTGGACTAGGAACATTACCCTAAGATGTTTTTGGACTTATAAACTTATTTTTGATGTGGTAATGTTCATGCCAATCCAATTTCAAAGATAATTGTCAATAGATTCATGTTTTGTATTAGTTTAAGTGTTATGCTAATAACATGAAAAATTTTGATTCCAATTATCTTGTTCATATTAGTTGCTTAGATTAATAGAAAAGGTTGATGGATTATGTGTCTTTGATCCATTTTAATCTAAGAGTTGATTCTAAAATGTGTTTGTGTAACTTGTCCTCAAGTTACATGAAACTTCACATTAAAGTTTCTTAAAACTCATAAAAGTTGGCAATGGTTACAAAATGAAGAGTCTTGTCCTCATTAAATGGTTTTATGACTCCATAATTTGTCCTCAAGTTATGGAGGTTCAAGAGTCACTTCATTAAATCATTAAATTGTGTAACCTTAATTAGTTCCATAAGTTACTAAGAAGAAGAGTTACACTCTTTAATAGTTTAAACTCTTCCATAACTTGTCCTCAAGTTATGGAACTTGAAGAGTTTTTTTTAATTAAAACTACTTTAAACACATAAGTTATGAAACTGAATAGTTTTAAATGGTTTCAAAACTTGCACTCAAGTTTTGGAATTTGAAAAGTCTTCACTTATGAATACTTTAATTCCAAGTTAAGCTCTTAGAATTTAAAAAAAATTAAAATTCAACTCTTATACTTTATAATATTATAAATTAATTATATATATATATATATATATATATATATATATATATATGTATAAGAGTAAGTCAGTCTTACCGTTAGTAGGCCTCACCCACGAAGCCGATCTATATGGGGGGGGGGGGGTATAAGGTTACTTCCTATAAAATGGCAGTTTAATGGGTGTCCACTCTCACCCACCGCTTCCTTGACTGGTGGAGGGTTGTTAGCCGAACGGGTAGGACAAGGACTATAATTCTCCCTTCATTAAAAGTATTAATGATAAATACTAAGTAACTAAACTCTTATTAATACCCAATCTTAGTTATTTAGGAAAATGTGAATAAGGTGCTAATCCATGAAATTACACTTTTCACATTGTTTAAGTCGTTAGTAGAGCGTGTGTGGTTAACCGACACACTAACCTGGATTTAACAAGGTAGGCAAACGGTAACTTAATATTTATCATAGTATCAGTGGAGCGTGTGTGGTTAACCGGCACATCGATTGAGGGGTAAACACTTAAGGGTACCAAGTAATTTGCATGGTTACTTCACATCTTGTTTTGTGATCCTCGGCATCCCAGTCACAAAACCTGAAGGGCACACTCGAGATTGAAACATGCCATTGAAAAGTTCAATGAATCTCAATAGAACTAGGAGTTTCAAAACCAATTAATACCTAATAATACATTTCGTTTATCTTAGTGGAAATTGGTGAATCGTCATTCAACTAACTTCAAATATTTTATAACTTGGGTTACGACATCCCTCTTCCAAGTTTCAAAATAGTTTGTTGGGTCCTAGCCTTAATATTTCATATTGGGTGTTATATTAAGGACTTAAATCAACTTTACTAGAATTTCTCCCATTGTAGATGTCTAGTTCAGACATCTACGATCTTTCCAAATCTCTTGGAACTTCACTTCCTCCACCTCCTCCAATTATTCTCCCTAACCCACAAGTTCAAGGTCACTCAAGCCCTACTGGCAAGGCAAGGTCTAGGTGTGATCACATCTTGGAGATGAAGTCACATATTGACAAGATGGGAGAGTTG
This sequence comes from Lactuca sativa, assembly GCF_002870075.4. NCBI lineage: Eukaryota > Viridiplantae > Streptophyta > Magnoliopsida > Asterales > Asteraceae > Lactuca > Lactuca sativa. Next base: position 308,875,003 of record NC_056630.2, on the reverse strand, counting down.
GGTGTCAAAGTCTTGGGAAAGTTGGTGGTTCAATCACGTTCTAAGTTCTTTTTGGACTACTATGAAAAAGGCTATGACAAGACCCTTAATGATCTTATCTATTTGCTTGGTTCTGCTGAATCAACAATGATTTGGAATGCTAGTAAAGCAAATTTGATTAGAAGATCGACTTCCTAAAACTTTATGGACATTGACAATGGTGACACTAGAAATCCAGAAAAAGCATTCTCATCCCAATGGAAAGGGATGGGCCATAGTCAACTCGGTTGACCAAATGGTAAAGAGAAAAACTAAGTCTGTGATAGTCCCATGTACCATAACCAAAGGGCCCATATGTTAAAGTGCCAAAACGAAAGGGCATTGGTTGCGAAGCTGCCAAATTTACCTGAAAGATCATAAGGCTGGTAAAGTCAATAAGTTTGACTCTACTTCAGGTAAAGTCCACTATCTAACTTGATTAACTTTCTATTTTGAGATTCTTATTACATGATGTGACTGGGTCACATGTTGATGTTTTAAGAATCAAAGGAAAAGTGAAGGAAACTTAAAGGAAGAGTATGCTGAATCTGATTGCGAAGATGGATTTCTATCGCTTGACTGAAGATTGGATTCTTGAGCTACTCTTACGAGTTATGATAAATTGCTAGGAAACATGTAATAGCATTGTTTTCATTTAAAGTTGCATTGGAAGGGAAATTTTTTTTTCCGCATTTTGATAAATAAATAAAAATTTGTTTTACTTTATTGTATAACTCCTTACAATGGCCTTTATGAAAACTTGATGTCTGTATGTTTCTAGCAACATTGGAAAAAAGAACTTGATTCTTTCATTTGTGGTAGTGTCTAAATTTACAAAGTAAGGAAAGATTCTCATCACCCAAATTTCATTTGGACCGAAACTTGGAATCATACATGGTGTTTAGTGTGATGTATGAGAATTTTCAACTTTGAAAAATTAAGACTAGTTCCGTGGTCACATGTATATGTGACTCAAGAGAAGGACTAAGGGATCAAGTACACTTTCTTGTGCACTTGTCAAAGTCCACCACAAAAGATAGATAAGACTATTCGTCTTGATTTACTAAGGTTTAGTAAATATGATTATACTTACAAGCTTAAGTATAATTCTGAGACATTGGAAAGGTTTCAATGTATGACAGAACGAATAAGAAGAATCAAATTAGGCAGAAGGATAAAAGTTTCTCAAATCTGAAAAGATGGGAGAGTACTTTAGTATCATGTTTTAAGATCATCTTAATGATTTTGAGACCTTATCACAATTCATCCTCTAAGTGCATTCTGATAGTTAATAAGAGGAGTTATGAATTGTTGAAGTGGGTAAATCAAGAAGATGATTCATGCTTCATTCCAAATACAATTCTTAGAGTTATACTCTAAGATTTTAACTTGAGTGACATGTCTTAAAAAAGGTTTAAAACACTTGTCAAATGTAAGAGTAAAATTTTTCTACTCTTGTACATTTTAAATTGGTAAGTTGTGATGTTTTGGATAAAAAAAGGCCAACTAAGGCCAATTGTGTTAAGTGTCTGTTTTGATTAGAATCCACACTATCTCTTGAATATTTGGCATGAAAGTCTTATAGGTCAAGGAGACAGTGGGAGTCTAACAGATCATGAAAGGGTTTTAAGAAGTAATTAAGAATAAAACCTGTATTTCATCACTAGCACACAACCAGAGGTTTATAACCTATCGTGTTGACATTTCTGTGCCCATTCCTGCTAAGTTGGCTATACATTTGAGTTCTACATGTTCTCAATTTCTTGCATAGCTACTTGGAAGCAATGGCAGGTGCTTGCGCTGCCAGGTGACAAGAAGTTAAGATTGCACAAGTTCAATCCATATGAGTTAGGATTTGTCACTAACCTAGTCTTGTGATTATGGTTTGACAAATTCACATGGATAAGAACACATACACCATAAAATCTAAGTGTCATAAGGTTTCTCTCCGATTCATGAAAATGATGGTGAGGAAATTCTTTCACTAAGTAGAGTTTTAGTAGATAGCAATTGTGTTATTTGCAGTTCTCAAAGTCGTTAGTGGAGCGTGTGTGGTTAACCGGCACACTAACAATGACTTATGAGAAATGGCAAAAAGTCTAAACAATTGAGACTATGATTATGAAATCCCTTTTCATAGTTCTAAAATTGTTTAGACACACCTGTGATCTATCTAAGATAAGGTGTATGATTTTGATAAAGTCTTATCAAAGCAATATAGTATCATAAATCTGAACTTTGGTAAGAATGTCAATAAAGTATTGACTTCTAGAGGTCCAACTGTTTTCTGGATACATGCCAAAGCTAGTGGGAGCATAAGTGTTATGCTAATAATCATATTAGTGGGAGCATGATAATTATGGTAAGTATTGCAAGTTAGCAATGTTAATTAGAGAAAACAAAAGTTTCAATTCTTGAGGTTGCATGGGTTGGAAAAGTTGTTTTGCTATAATTAAGGGAGAGGAAATTATACTTTATTTCAATTCTAAAAAGCTTAGATTGAGTTTATAATCATTCTAAACAACTTATATTGAGATTTTAATCACCTTTAGTCTAGAATATATATATGAATTTCATGTTGGATTGGTTCAACTTAAGAAAATTCTATATATTGCGTTGTCATAATTTGATTATGATTACGACATCCCTTTTCATAGTCAAATTTTGAGAATATGGAAAACAAAAAATTATTATGGCAAAAGACTGGTCTAGAACCATGTCCTTATGTGAAACATCATGAATCGTGTCCCATTTACTTTGGGAACAAGATCAATTACATGTGCTATAATATTTATCCTTTCTGATTTTTCCAAATGCCTTGGGGCATTAAGGTGGAAAATGTCAAGAATTAGATATGACTAAAGTGATTAAGTAATTGTCGAGGACAATCTAAGGTTTACCAAAGATTGGTTTCTCAAGGACAGTTGGAAGTATACTGTTAATATTGGAAGGACCATATTGACATACTCTGAAAAGAGGCAACTCTTGTTCAGAAGTGATAGTCAAAATGGGAATATAGACTTGTCTTCATAGGTGGAAACAACTTGTGTAAGGTTAATGAAACTTAATGCAAGACGCATGTTCAAAGCAATGCGCTTTGAATATGAGACATCGTTTCCGTGGAATTGCTTTCCATTGGGATACTCTGTAATGATTGTTGCCAAGCCTTTGTGGCTTTGTGCATAATCATTACAAGAGGAACAGTGCATACAAGTTTAAAATCTAAACATATTTCGATAAATGTTAGGAATTATTACATTTACGACAAGGATTTGGAAGTGTGAAAAGAGAATCATTGAAATTATGTTCAATCGATTTAGTTCACAAAGTAAGGATCATAGATAAACATAGAGTGTATACTTGGTGTATGGCAAAGCTATTGTTTAGAAAAACATAGTGTACATGCTTGGAGCATGGGACAACTGGTGTTTTTAATTCAAGTATAAAGTTGATAAAACCGAAACAATGAATAATGAGTAATCAGTATGGTGATAAATAAAAGTGGTCTATTTATATTCATAGGGTTTGATACCATATTTGATTAATTTATTCTTGTGTTTCACTTTGCATGTTTTGACTTCCATAATAACTAGGTTATTCTTCCGGAATGACTAAGTTATTCAAACCATCCACATTCGGTCATATGTTGTAGTAGATATGAATCAAGACTGCCATGAGTTTGCTTGTAGATGTCTAAGATGTTGGACATAGCAAAGTATTGCTACAACACTCATGAGTACTCATAAGTTCTGAGTATTGCATTCAACCCGCGCTCATTTGAATCACTTCATGGATTTTATCTCGAGTGATCATGAGACGATAATATCTTATATTCTTCAAACCTAGAGATATAAGTTGTTACTATGAGTTGGTTATACATTGATTGCACAAAAACGCATTGGTAACTCGATGTTATAAAACGTCCCTTTGTGTATGATTCAACAAGTAGCAGAACAAGCCATATGAGTCGAAGTCTATCCATTCCTTTTACCTTCAGGATAAAAGCAATATTTGTGGGCCCCTCGATGATTTAATGATGACACATGTGAGTGCTTGGCCAAGCCAGGACTGATTTGATGTGTTCAATCAGTCAGTCGTCATGAATCGGAAATTGGGAAAAAACAAATGGACAGAGAGAATGATTTTAATCCATGTCTCAGTCCATATGATATCTAGAATGGAGGAATATATGATCTCTTATCTAATGGACAAGTCATTGACAAAGGTCAGAGTTCGACAACGACTTTAAGAGCTACGATTGCCAGTTAGGTTTTGAGTCATACTCAATAATAGTTTTAGACTTATCCAAGTGGGAGACTGTTAGATTAATGTCTAAGTCCATAATTATATTTGGTATGTACTTGACCCGACCCGGCATGGTCCATTTGGGTTGCACTTCACCAACACAATTTATATGGATTGTCTTTTGAGAATAGTATATTTATGATTTGTATTAATATATTATAAGCTCTAATGTATTAATATGGAATCATATTATTTAATTAGTATTGATCAAGAATTAATTAAGTGATCAAAAGGAACTAATTAAATATGGACACTTATATATATATATATATATATATATATATATATATATATATATATATATATATATATATATATATATGGAATAGGCCAAGTTCATTTAGGTTGGGCTAAGCTATCATGGATAGTCCATGGATTTTTTAACCTATGGATCCTATGAAATGAAAGGTCATGGGTATTAGGGTTTACATGGATGTAACCCTAATCCTCCATACTATATAAAGAGGCCTTTGGCACAAGAAATGGGACTAGTGTGTGAGGACATAAAAGTGGGCCAATTTTAGTGTTCATACATATTCTCTCAAGTTCTTCCAAGGTGTATTGGTGATTTGTGATTCCACTTGAGGCTTCCACACTATTGGGGCTAAGCTCTTAAAGTTCAAGACTTCAAGCTTCATTAAAAGGTATGCATTCTAACTTGTTATATTACCCAAGTATCAAGGATTGTATGCTAGATAGGGTAATACCTTGGAATATTCATATTTGCATGTATAATAGAGAACACATAGATCCAAGGTATTTAGGGTTGCATGTACACTTAGGAGTGTTAGAATGCTCAAAACCCAACAATAGGCAGTCAAGAAGAAGTAGCGTGGGACAAATCTGACTTCAACTTACCAGTTCAACATTCTAGAGGGGAGTCTTCTCACCATACCGATGAGTCTAAGGCACCAAGGTCGGCCCATTTTATGATAGTTGGTATGCTCGTTATGTAGAGGTGTATGGCATAATTTTGCAGAGAAATGCGGTAGAGATAGCCTCGATGGCGATGGTAGAGATAGCTTTATAGCTAACAGTAGAGATAGCCTTTATGGCTAATGGCAGAGATAGCTCTTATAGCTAACTGATATTTCCTTTATGGCTAATGGTAGAGATAGCTTTATAGCTAAAACATTATGGAATATGTGGTAGAGGTAGTCTTCTTAGTTGTTATGATGTGTGTTATGTGGCTTGTTTGTGGGGTATGCCCTGGGAAACTCACTAAGCGTTAGTTTATAGTTTTTGGTCTTTTTTCAGGTGCATCTGAGCCCAAGGGCAGGGGCAAAGCTTGATGGAGTGGCATGCACTCTCCCTTAGGCATTTTTATTGGACACTCTGATATTTGGAAATAAAACTGTAATGAGTTTGAATTTGAAAACAACTGTTGTGGAATTTTCATGATTTATGGAAATATGTTTGATTAATTAAAAAAAATTCTTTGGAAAAATTGGGTTGTTACTGTTGGATTAGTGTCTAAGTCCATAACTATGACTGGTATGTACTTAACCCGATTTGGCATGATCTGTAACACCGTGAATTTTCAAAATAATTTTTCGCAAATATAAAAACATTTCTCATTTAATTTCATAAAAATATTAAGTTTAGAATTCCAATCTGTGTCATACAAATCCCAAGATCACATAAAAACATCAAAAGTTCCCTGCGTGTGTACAGATCAAGCCGGCGCCTTCCCACGGTCCTCGCTAGTACCTGAAACAACAACACTAACACTGTAAGCACGAAGCTTAGTGAGTTCCCCAAAATACCACACATAAAACACATATTAGCCACTCGAGGCTATAACTCTATGGGTCCGTGCACCCAAGCTCTGTGAACCCTCAGGTTCTAACTCTAGGAACCTTCCGGTTCCAACTCTGTAAACATGCACAGCATAAATCACATAGAGATAATGCAGCACAACACATAGCATACACATAACATACATACCCTAACACATAGCTCTGATTACCTACTCAAGGTAAAGTATAGTGAGAAGACTCACCTCGCGTATCTCGATATCTCACGAATCCAGGAAATCCTTCGTGCTCGATCCTCCGAGCTCTAATCCTCCTATAACATCACATGACTCAAATTAACACTTTTTATCTCTAAGGTTGACTATCCCTAAGAAGTCAACACAGGTCAACGGTCAACGATCAACTTTGACCGGACTTGGCGAGTGCACAAGGGCAACTTGGCGAGTCTAGACGTCCTCACCAACTCTCTAGGATTCCCTTTCTACACGTCGAGTACTCCCCCTGACTCGACGAGTTTCACCTGGCAGAATCGCGGGGCCACCCCGACTCAACTCGCCGAGTCTCAAGAACGACTCGGCGAGTCCCAGCTCGACTCGGCCCACTTGACCACCCTCTCTAACTCGCCCTGACTCACTGAGTCAACCTACGACTCGACTGGACCACTCACTGGCCGGTCCAAGGCAATCTTCAAGCTACTCGCCGAGTCTGCTCATCGGACTCGGCGAGTCCATGCCATGCAATCACTCAAACTTGCTTCTAAGGTCAGATCTATTCCAACAATTCATAGATCTGGCCTTCCTAGACTGCTTCACCACGTAAAGCCCCAGACTTGGTGCATAAGCAACCTCTATATGACCATATATGAAGAATTATCAACAATTATCACTACTCAAGGTCATAACCTCCATGGTTCTCCATAAAGCTTGATGAATGAGGCTCTCTGGACCTCTATGGATCCAGATCCAAAGCCTCATCACTAGCAAGGGACTATTTGGCCATCCAATCAACTCAACAAGGTCACAAGAAACCCAAAAATCCATTATACTTCACAAAACAGAAAATGAGCCGAAATCATACCTCTAGATCGAAGATCTAAGCTTCAAATCCACAGATTAGCAATCTCCTTTGCCTCCTCTTGGCTAGAGCCTCCCTCTTCTTTGCTAAACAACACACAAAGGTCAAGAAATGCTTCCCTTCTCTCTCAAATCGCTAAAGCACTCTCTGGTTTCTCTCTATGGACTGATGGGTGCAAATGACGGCCATAAGGCCCTTTAAATAGGTCCCAAACCCGAGAAATTAGGGTTTCATTAAACAGCACGGACTCGCCGAGTCCATATCCTGGACTAGCCGAGTCCAAACGAATCCCGTGTCCAGAATCGCGACCCTACTCGGCGAGTCTGAGCTCCAACTCGCCGAGTCCCCTCTCAAAACACCAGAAAAAAATCAAAAAAATAAAGATACCTGGAAATCCGGGCTGTTACATGATCCATTTGGGTTGCACTTCACCAGAACAATTTATATGGATAGTCTTTTGAGAATAGTATGTTTATGATTTATATTAATATATTATAAGTTCTAATATATTAATATGGAATCATATTATTTAATTAGTATTGATCAAGAATTAATTTAGAATTAATTTAGTTATCGAATGGAACTAATTAAATATGGACACATATATATATTATGTGCCAAGTTCATTTAGGTTGGGCTAAGCTTGCATGGATAGTCCATGGAGTTCTTAACCCATGGATCCTATGGAAATGAAAGGTCATGGGTATTAGGGTTTACATGGATGAAACCCTAATCCTCCATACTATATAAAGAGGTCCTTGGCACATGAAATGGCACTAGTGTGCGAGTTAACAAGAGTGGGCCAATTTCTAGTGTGCTTACTATTCTCTCAAGATTTCCAAGGTGTTTTTGGTGATTTGTGATTCCACTTGAGGCTTCCACACTATTGGGGCTAAGCTCTTAAAGTTCAAGACTTCAAGACACATCAAAAGGTATGTTATCTAACTAGGCTTTTGTAGTATAGTTGCTTCATATTATGCTAGTTAGGATAAAACCTTGGAATATTGAATATTTGCATGTATAATAGAGAAAACATACATCCAAGGTTTATAGGGTTGCATGTACACCATAGGAGTGTTAGAATGCATAAAACCCATCAGTTACATAGGCATATCACGTGAATGACAGGGTGTACATTGTTGAGTTTTGGCGGTAGCTGGAGTTTATAAGCCACCAGACCAATTCCAGTAAGGATTTCAAGGGTCCAATGTTTCTCAGGTTCAATTATCCACACTTTCCCAAAGCATATCATCCCTTTCTAAGTAAATCCCTTTAGTAGTATGCGATCACCGACTTGGAATTCCAAGGGCTTCAGTTACTTACTTGCATAGCTCTTTTGTCAGTTTCTAGATACCTATAGTCGGGTTCGAATTTGGGTGATCTCTTTAGTTGTCTCTTTGGTGATTTTGGGGCGGGTGACAGTCTCGTAGAGTACTTGCTCTTTGGCTAGCTGTTTGTTGGTCTTCTCAGCCCCAACACAAGTGTGGTTTGCATTAGCGTGCTATATGGTGAAGTGAATGGGTGGTCATGGCTAATGTGGATTGTGTACTTGACGCCCCAAAAGTAGCGTCTCTAAATATTAAGGCGAACACTATTGTCACCAAACTTAAGGTTGCATGTCGCGTAGTTGGCCTTACAATTTTTAGGTTGTCTTGGGAGTTTCTTACTACAGGATTCTAAGCTAGTGGGATGCCGACCTTTGCTTATTTCCTTAAAGTTGGTTGATTAGGCTATTGATTCGGAAATGAGGGATATCGATCCTTGATGATGGGTTTGTTTGACTCTTAGTAGTCAGTGGTCCTATGAACAATTCACCTCTCTTTTTTATGAGTGGAATGGGCGTTTCTTGAGGTTAGGGGCTTGGTCTGATAGTTTCCTTACTTATTAGGTCATTCTATTGATCAGACACTATCTATTTTCATGTTGGTGCCAAGTGGTAGAGGGGTTTCGGCTACTGGAATGGCTTCAAGAGTCGAGTCGATTCCAAACTCAATTTAGCATCTGGGTGGTATTTTTGTAAAATTTTCTGAGAACACTTTGGGAGGGTTATAAACCTCTGGAATATCCTTGATGTCTTTAGCTTCCTACTCCCATTTCTATTGTGGGTCAAGAAAGAGTGTGGTACCTCTCACCTAGATACTTCTGAGTCTAGATGCATAGGTTTCTTTATTTGGTTAAGCTAATTTGGATGGTGTCTTGTTATGTATGATGTGGGTTTGGAAAGGGTTTATCTAAAACATGAAGATGGCCACGCTTGAAGTTTCTTATTGACACTAGGTCATTTCAAAAGGAATGTTAGCTTAGAGCCTAGAGTGCATCCTTGGTGTGTCTGTCGATGGTGGTCTTAGTTTTTCTTTAATTATCTCTACCGGGAATATTTTCACGAATGTTTGAGGGTTTCAATTTAGTATGCAATTACACTTCGTGACTTATGTGTCTCCTTTTTGTACTTCTATTGCAAAAGTATGCATGCGTAATGAGTTTGTTGGGAAGAAGCATACCGATAATCACAATAGGGTTTTTCGTTGCCTCCTCATGTTCTATGCTTCCGACGTTTCTGACATTTTTGTTCTTAATCCTTGGGCACTCCCTCTTGAAATGACCTACCTCCACACATTCGTAACATGCCTGAATTCTGTTAACGTTCGTGGCTTTGATGGCTTGTCGGGTTGGCACTCTACAACGACGAGTGGTATGCCCTTTTCTGTTGCATTTCTTGCAGTGCGGCTTTCGACAGGATCCTTGGTGATGGAAGTTGCACTTGTGGCATTTTAGGAGGCTTCCAACATATGGATTTCTTGGTGTTGAGGTAATAGGGTCGGTGGGGGTATGGGCTGCTATCGCTTGTTTCCTTTTGGTAGGTCCTTGAGTCGAACTGCCCCCTTTCGCGTTCCAGGACTTTCGTTTCTTGTTCTTGGGTTTGTGGTTTGGGGTGTCCTGGGAGGCAGCCATTCATTGGTGTTCTTGGTTATCACTACGATTATAATTGTAGACACCGATCCGGGTTTTCGTTTGTGTTGTTAACGTTGAGTTGTGCCATGACGGCTGTCACAGCAGTTGTCACTGCGACTTGGAATGTAGCGGAGTCTATCCATAGAATCGGTGTTTCACCGGTGTGCTGGTTGTCTCCATGGGAATACATGATTTTGTTCCATGAGGAGAAGCAAGCTCGTAAGTGTATGTTCATTTCCAGTTGTATTTCTTCTATAATTTTAGATACACATTTATGTATGCACGCATATATGTCATATGTTTTGTTGTACGATTCTTAATGTTTCGATCTACACTCCGTTGGTGTATTTATGCTAATAAGTAGTAATAGGTATTGGACGACCGTTAAGTTTAACAAAAGAGAATATATATATCAGTATAATTAGTTGATTCAGATTACATGGGTTTTTGGAGGGCTTACCTCTCTTGATTTACTACTACTAGTTGAAACAAAATACATAATAAATATAGAACATAGTGCGAGTAGTGTAGTGATTCTCATATCCCGAAATAGCACACAAGGTACCTATCCATTTCGCTCATTTCACGAGTGGCCTCTTCCGCTATCTGCTCTGCTAAGGCTGCCCTAGCCTCAGCTTCAATGAGTTGTTGTCTTAAGGTGGCCACTTCCTCCTCTAATGAGAGTAGACGGCCGGTAAGGTCCTCCTGCTCTGCTTGCTGGTTTGGTATTGCTCCCAAAGGGTAAGGATCACTAAGGATCCCCCCCGGTGTCTTCACCCTCGTCTGACTCCTCATCATAATTCTCCCATCGTAGTCCATCTCTTGGTATTCTTCAGGACCCACTTTTGGGTTTTCCTCTTGGATCTCTTCTGGCTCTACCTCAATCCATTCGTTGGCTACTACGATAGGGTAGTAGGGGTATTCATGATGAAATTCAGCCATGTCGCGTGTGCGAGAATAGAGGTATGAGAAACATGTAGAAGATTTAAGTGCGGGGGTTATATGGTATCCTAAAATATTCCTATAGTATTTTAAACTTTATGTTCAATTCTAATTTTCTTTTGCATATACAGTTGGTAAGTTTTAGACTTGTTGCAACACCACTATCACTCCCAAACACATGTTAGTCATATCTCAAATAAATATAGTTGATCAGACAATTTTTATCCCACATATGATTACATAACTTTCTAGGTTTGACTTTAGTGTCCAACATTTAAAGACTCTGGTTTTGTTCTTATCAGGACACTGTCCTAGTATGTATGTATACTTTTATAAAATACGTATACTTTTAAGGTATACTTTTAGTCAAAGTGTTTTAGTCCCATTGTATTTATAGTTGTATATCATGTATGGTTTGATATACTAGTTCACTATAAACAATGCTCTGATACCAATCTGTCACACCCTTGAACAAGGACGGCGGAAACGTCCGGGGGCAGATGACGTCATTGTACACAATCATAACAATTGAATATGAATGAAACATAGCATTCCAAGCGACATACATTGAAAATACACACTTACATAGTTTACATTTTTGTAAGGTCCTAGAAACAGGATCTTAACCAGTGATCAAACAATCTAACAATCAATTAAGATGAGAATTAAGTAGAAGAAGAATGAATCAAAGCTTGCACACGTTTGTATTTAGAAAACGTCTAGTACAACTCTGATAATGACCGTAAACACAATGAATCATCAACAACCACTTGTTGGATTAGTGTCTAAGCCCGTAACCATGTTTGTCAAGTACTTGACCCGATTGTGCATGGTCCTTTTGGGTTGCCTTCAAACCTGGCAATGGAATAGGATAATTGTTGGAGAGAGAAGAATGATTTATTAATTTATTACTTGGTTAATAAATTAATTTGAAATCAAGATAAATGATTTATTAATGTATTATGGATATAATATATTAATTAGAAATCATATTGTTCAATTAATATCTAATCAGAAATTAATTTGGAATTAATTTTAGGATTAAAGGAATTAATTGAAACTGCAGGGACTAAAGGTGACAATGTTCAAACGTTAAGCATTGAAGCATTCTAGAACCTCCCTTAGAGGTGGGGAACGAAATCTAGAATGTCTTAGGGTTTCCTTGGGCTCTAAGGGTGCCTTAGAAGCCTTAGGGAGGAAGTTAAAGGATTAGGGTTATCTAAGATACACCTGCCTTATCATAAACCTTCCTTATCACCTATATAAACCCTTACAGGGTTGGATTTCGTCTAAGGCACTCCAAGAGAGGCTTAGAGCCGAATTTTACACTTCCCTTCTCTCTCCATAGTAATTCTTGGTTGCTAGGTTTGTTTGTGAGCCATTAGAGGCACTACACTTGTGGTGCTTGCTTTCAAGACTTAGGGTTTGAAGATTTAAGTTGTTATTACAATATAACAACAAGAGGTATGTCATCTAACCTTCTTGGTTAATTTCGAAAATAGCAATCATCTTTAGGGTTTCATTATGTGTTCATAATGTTTTGTATCTAATAGTGAAAACATAGATCCAATGCTAGGGTTGCATGTACACATAGGATTGTTTGTATAAAACCCATCAGTGGTATCAGAGCCATTGGTTAACTTGTTTTCAATTAGTTTATTCAATTGTATGAACTTGACATATTAGGTTTTATTGCCAATAAACCCTAGGAGGCTAGGTTTTTCGAGATTAGGGTTTGCAAACCCTTATTTGCAAGAGTTTGAATAAGATCTTCAAATCCTTTCCTTAAACCCTTAAATTTCGAAATCTAGGGTTTGTTTTAATCCCTTGATTTTCGAAATTAGCCTCCTCCATAAGATAAGATCCTAAATTTTAGGGGTTTGGATTATCCCATATCTTGTGATTATCCTCTAATTGTTATGTATGGTAATTATAGATTTTGCATTATCCTATCCTTAATTTCGAAATCTATAGAAATATATAAGGGATTAGGATATCTTAAATGTATAAATGGTAATTATCCTCATGATTCGATAATCCCTTATGATTTAATAATTAAATTAATAGTCTAATTCAAGATAATTATTAAATCAAGAGTTTTAATATTTAAAATTTTAATTTACATGTCATAAATTCGAAAAAAAATTAAGAGAAATTAAAACTAAATTGTTTTGAAAAGTTTCAAAACTTGCCCTCAAGTTTTGGAATTTAAATTTTGCTTAAAAGTTTAATTTTGATGCATATTTAAATTCTAAACCCTAATGTTTTGAAATGTTTCAAAACTTGCCCTGAAGTTTTGGAATTTAAAAGTTGATTAAAAGTTTAATTTAGGAATGTTAAATTCTAAAACCCTAGTATTGTTTTGAAAAGTTCAAATCACACCCTTATGGTTTTATTAATTAATTAAGGTATATAATTAAAAGAAGTTTAATAAATCCATAAAAGTTTTGGTTTACAATTAAAAGTATAATTGTTATATTTGACCACCTAGTATTTTAAAAGTGTAAAACACACCCTATACTATATATAACATTAAAAGTCTAACATTATATATATGTATAAGGAAAAGTCAGTCTTACTGTTAGTAGGCCTCATTCACAAAGCTAGTCTATAAGGGGTGTTTAAGGAAATTGCCTATAAAATGGCGATTGAATGGGTATCCACTCTTACCCACCGCACTCTTGACTAGTGGAGGTTCGTTAGCCGAACGGGTAGGATAGGACAAAACCTTCCATTATAAGTATAATGAAGTACAAAAGTAGCTAAATGTTTTACAAATTCCCAATCTTAGTTACTTAGGCAAAAGTGAATTGATGCAATTCCATGAAATTACACTTTGTACCCTTGCGAAGACGTTAGTGGAGCGTGTGTTGTTGACCGGCACACTAAATGGTTCTAAGGGAAGGTAGCAAAGGGTGACTCAATGTTTGTCATAGTTCGGTGGAGCGTGTGTGGTTTACCGGCACATCGAATAGATGACTGTAACATGTGGGGGCAACATGTAAGTTTGCATGGTTATTCACACCCGCTTTGTGATCCTTGGCATCCCAGTCACAAACTAGAGGGGCATATCGAGATTTAAACATGCCATTGAAATGTTCAATGAATTTCAAAGAATCTAGGAGTTTTCATAAATTTAAAACTTAAATTTCTTTTTCGTTTTTCATGGTGGAAAATTAGTGAATCGTCATTCACTTACCTTCAAATATTCTGCAACTAGATTACGACATCCCTTTTCTAGATTGTGGCCTATTGTGTTGGGTCCTAGCCTTAATATCTCATTTGGGTGATTTATTAAGGACTCAATTTATCAACTAACTTGAAATTTCTCCCGTTTTGTAGATGTCTGACTCTAACCATGGTCTTTCCGGATCCCAAGGAAAAGGTGTTCCTCTTAAAAGTGATAGCTTGTTCCAAAGTGAAGGATCAATGTGGACTAGCTTGATCTCACTCCCTCCTCCTCCTCCCGTTGTTCTTCCCGACCCACAAGATCGAAGATTTGAAAGGTTCAAGATCACCAAAACCCTATTGGCAATGAAACATGAAGATGGTAAACCCGTGTGTGCTCACATCCAAGGGATGAAATCACACATTGATAGGTTGATTATGTTGGGTGCGTCTTTCCCCAATAAGTTGGCTGTGGATTGGGTTCTTCAGTCACTCCCTAAATCATATGATAAGTTCATAAGAGAGTATCATATGATGAAAGTTGACGCGACCCTCATCGACTTAACTTACATGCTTGTTACCGCTGAATCAGAAATGATTTGGCGAAGTAATGGATCATATTTGTCTAGTCAAGCAACCAACCATGCTTCCGTGGGCGCTCTAGGAGAGCCACATGTTTCTGCTGCCAAGGGAAAGGGAAATGGATACGAAGTTGCCCAAAGGAACTGAAAAATCTAAGAGATGGAAGAGTCAAGAAGTGTGGCTCTGCTTCAGGTACAAAATCCACTATCTAATTCCATTAAATTCCTATTCTTTGTACATAATGTGTTAAGATTACATTCACATGTTTTGCAGGATCAAAGAAAACAAAGGAAGGTTGATGGAACAACAAGATGAGTTTGATCACGAAGAAATGGATTACGATCGCATGGATTCGAAGATCAGATTTTGAGCTTAGGAAGTTATGATAGATTTGTTAGGAGTATTTGAATACATAGTTTTTCATTTGAATTTTGCGTTGTAAGGACATGTTTTCCGCTGCTTTAATGAATAAAATAAATTTTGGATTTTATCTTATTTCATCCTTGAAGTGGCATATATGAAAAATTGATGTTTGTGTACTTCTACTATTAGCAATATGGATTTGATTCTTAATTAGGTTACTTGTGGGAGTGTCAAAAGTTTACCAAATAAGGAGAGTTTCTCATCGCCCAAGTTTCAAATGGATAGGAACTTGGAATCGTGAAACAAGTATTGCATGATGAATGAAAACAATCACATTTGGGAAATTTAGACTAGTCTTTGACAAAGTGTCAAGTGAAGGACTATGAGATCAAGTACACAAAGTTGTGTGTTAATCAAGTCCACCACAAGAGTGACAAGATATTCGTCATGATTTACTAAAGTTTAGTAAATATGGTTACACTTATAAGATTAAGTATAATTTTGAATTGATTAAAAGAGTTTCAATCAATAGCAAAACGAATAAGTAGAATCAGGTAGGCAGAAAGAAAAAAAGTTGCTCCGTTCTAAGATGAATGGAGAGTACCTTTTATTTTATGATAGGACTTAATGATTAAGAACCATATCTCAATTGATCCTCTAAGTGATTCTTAGTATAATTTGTATGTCTAAGAAGAGGAGACGAGAATTGTGAAAATTGTTAAATCAAGAAGTCAATCATACTTCGTTCCAATGTCAAGTCTTAGAGTTATACTCCAAGATTGTGATTTAGGTGATAAATCTTGAGAAGGTTTATAACCTTCATAAAATGTGGAACTTGGAAAAGTTTTTTTTTGTTCTCACACATTTGAAATTGGTAAGTTGTGATGTCTTGGATAAGACAAAGACCAACTAGGACCAATTATGTGAAAAGTTTTGTCTTGATAAAGGCTGCACTAACTCTTGAATATTTGTTTGTCAAGAAATGTTTCTTAACAAGGGAATCTTATATGTCAAGGAGTTAGTGGGAGTCTCAATGGTCTTGAAATGTTTCAAGAACAAATCAAGAATAGACCTTATAATACAACACTAGCACGCGACTTGAGGTTTACAACCTATCGTGTTGACACTATTTTGTTTCTGTGCCATTCCGAATTGAGTTAGTTATGCAAGGGAGTTCTACAAGTTCTCAATGGATTGTATAGGGGAAGGCACCTTGTTCAATGGAAAGTACATTGAAATGAAGGGGTGAGATGCTAAATAACTTGGAAGCAATGGTGGGACCCTTGATGGCAAGAAATTAAGAAAAGCAAGTTCTATCCATAAGAGTTTGGATTTGTCACTAACATTATCTTGTGATTATGGTTATGACAAATTCACATGGATGAGAATGAATACACCACAAAATCTAAGTGTCATAAGGTTTCCTTCGTTCATAAGAATGATGGTAAGGAATCGCTTTCACTAAGAGAGTTTTTGAAGATGGTATCATGTGATTTGGTTTTCTCAAATTCAACTTTGATTACGGCATACCTCTTCATAGTTCGAATTGTGGGAAATGGCAAATAGGTCTGAACATCTTAGACTTATTGATATGAGTCTTAGAATCGTTTGGACATACACATATCAGCTGTCCAAGGAAAGGTGTATGAGTTTAAGAAGCTTAAATAGAGTCTTATCGAAGCATCTAGTATTAGAAATATGAACTTAAGAAATTGTTTTTTAGAAGTTCATCTGATTTTCAATACATGTCAAAGCTAGTGGGAGCATCAGTGTTATGCTGGTAAAGAAATAATCATCATGTAAGTGGGAGGATGATTATTATGGAAAGTATTGCAAGTTAGCAATATTAATTATAGAAAACAAGTGTTGTACTTTGCAATGTCGTAAGGGTTGAAAAGTTGTTTTGCTATAATTAAGGGAGAGAATATTGTACTTCGTTTCATAATCTAAAGCTTAGATTGAGAGATTTTAATAAATTTAGTCAAAGGATACATAGTGTGTTCTTAAATTTTGATTATGATTACGGTATCCCTCTTCATAGTTCAAATTGTAAGAACGTGACACATAAAAATGTTATGGCAGAAGATTGATAGAGTATCGCATCTTCATGTAACACATTATGCATCGTGTCCCATACGCTTCGGGTATAGGATCGATTGCAAATGCTATAATATTTGCTTATTCTAAATTTTTCCAAATGTCTAGTGCATTAAGAGGGAAAAAGGACAAGAATCGGTTTTGACTAAGATAATTAAACAACTATTAAAGGACGATCCAAAGCTCGCTGAGGATTGGTCGCTTGTGAGTAGTTGGAAGTATGTCATTGAATGGACCATATCGGCATCATTATAAATAGATAAGATTCTATTAAGAACGAGTTGTCATATAGTAAATATGGAAATGTTTCCATAATAGGGAGTTGGAAATTAAAAGAATTTATGTCTAGATTAGAAAATTTCATGCAAAAGGATGTTCAAAGAATGTACTTTGAGTGATAGACATCACATTTATAGAATTGTTCTGTAACTATTTTGATAGAGTACCTTGTGATTTCGATGGCCGAGTCTTTGTGATTTTGTGCTGAAACTTCACAAGAGGATCATTGCATAAAATATTAGAATATTCTATAAGTGACAAGAATTTGATATTCTTGTGCTTATGATAAAGAATTGGGATTTGTGAAATGAGAATGATTGAAAATGTGTTCACTTGATCTATTTCACAAAGTAATAGATCATTGAAAACCAAAGTGTGCATGCTTGGAGCATGGGACAATTGTGGTTATAATTCAAGTTATAAAGTTGATTATCTGAAACGTTAAACAATAATGAGTAATCAATATGGTGATTAAATAAAGGTGTTTTATTTATACTCAAGGGTTGGGACCATATAGGATTAGTAGTACTTTTGTGTTTCACTTTGCATGTTTTGACTTCCAGAATAATTGAGTTTATTAAGAATAATCGAATTATTCAAACGGACCACAGTCAGTCATACGTTGGAAGTAAGTATGAATGATGACTGTCATGAATTGGTTTGTAGATTGTCTAGAGCGTATTAGACATAGCAAAGGTTTGCTACAACGTTCATGAGTGCTTATGAATATGATTTTGAGCATTGGATTAAACCCACATTCACTTGGATCGCTTCATGGATTTTATCACGAGCGATTGGTGAGATGATAATATCTTGTATTCTTTAAACCAAGATGTGTGAGTTGTATCTTGTGAGTCGGTTGCACATTGATAATATGTAAACGCACCGGTAACTCGGTGTTATAAAACTTATTGTCGTGTGTGATTTGGTGAGTGAGTGCAAGCAAAGATTGAGTCGAAGTTTATCCGTTCCTTTTACCCAAAGTGGGATAAAAGTGATATTTGTGGGCCCCTCGATGATTTACTGATGACAAACGTAAATGCTCGGCCGGGCTAGGGCTATTTGAGTTGTTCAATTAGTCGGTCGCCGTAAATTGGAAATCGAGAAACAACACATAGACTGAGAGAATGATTTTAATCCATGTCTCGTGTCTATAAGATATTTAGAATGGAGGAATATATGATCCCTTATCTGAAGGACAGGTTACTATCAGAGTTTGACAGCGTCTTTGAGAGCTACGATTGCTAATCGAGTTGTACTTACATTTGTGGTTACTAGACTTATCCAAGTGGGAGATTGTTGGATTAGTGTCTAAGCCTGTAACCATGTTTGTCAAGTACTTGACCCGATTGTGCATGGTCCTTTTGGGTTGCCTTCAAACCTGGCAATGGAATAGGATAATTGTTGGAGAGAGAAGAATGATTTATTAATTTATTACTTGGTTAATAAATTAATTTGAAGTCAAGATAAATGATTTATTAATGTATTATGGATATAATATATTAAT
Organism: Lactuca sativa; assembly: GCF_002870075.4. Classification (NCBI taxonomy): domain Eukaryota; kingdom Viridiplantae; phylum Streptophyta; class Magnoliopsida; order Asterales; family Asteraceae; genus Lactuca; species Lactuca sativa. The sequence continues at coordinate 308,855,959 of NC_056630.2, read as the reverse complement.
TAGAAATCATATTGTTTAATTAATATCTAATCAGAAATTAATTTGGAATTAATTTTAGGATTAAAGGAATTAATTGAAACTGTAGGGACTAAAGGTGACAATGTTCAAAAGTTGAGCATTGAAGCATTCTAGAACCTCCCTTAGAGGTGGGGAACGAAATCTAGAATGTCTTAGGGTTTCCTTGGGCTCTAAGGGTGCCTTGGAAGCGTTAGGGAGGAAGTTAAGGGATTAGGGTTATCTAAGATACACCTGCCTTATCCTAAACCTTCCTTATCACCTATATAAACCCTTATAGGGTTGGATTTCGTCTAAGGCACTCAAAGAGAGGCTTAGAGCCGAATTTTACACTTCCCTTCTCTCTCCATAGTAATTCTTGGTTGCTAGGTTTGTTTGTGAGCCATTAGAGGCACTACACTTGTGGTGCTTGCTTTCAAGACTTAGGGTTTGAAGATTTAAGTTGTTATTACAATATAACAACAAGAGGTATGTAATCTAACCTTCTTGGTTAATTTCGAAAATAGCAATCATCTTTAGGGTTTCATTATGTGTTCATAATGTTGTGTATCTAATAGTGAAAACATAGATCCAATGCTGGGGTTGCATGTACACATAGGATTGTTTGTATAAAACCCATCACCACTAACAGACACAGAATGAACCTATATTTAGTGGAGAAGACATGACCGTAAATAGGTTTATGGTTGTAAACACACTCTTGGCCGTTAACACATCAAAAACACTTCTATTACAATATTTCTATTTATCCAAAAGCCTAGCCCAAACCATAACATGGACCCTTCAATCTCCCCCTTGGTTTAGGGATAGTTGTAACTCAGTCCTTTTCAATTATAAGCACATCAGACCCTCCCATTGCACCTTGCCACATCTCCTTTGCAATAATCTCATCAACCATTGTTGTGTACTCTTTCGCAGCAGGCTCGAAAATATCTTCAACTACCTTGATCTGATGTAGGGCCAACTGATGAATATCCCACTTGCCAAATTGAAGTAGGTCTCTTTGTCGTATAAGCGAAAGCAACCATCTTGGAATTTTATGATAGCAGTCATAGTTGTTTCATCATAGACCCAATAATGCATTTTAGCGAGCGATCCATCATTAAAGTTCTACAACACCGAAATCTGCCTGACTTGATTCGTTGGTGGCCACATAACAGTCTGAAAAGGCTTATTTGTCTTGGGATCCAATACATTAGGGAAGCTCTTAATAAAAGACCCAGCAGTCTTCATACCAGAGAATCCCTTCTTTACTCGATCCTCCAAGAATCCCTTGAAAAGATTTTCCTTTGGATCTCCAGAAGGATTTGCAAATGGAGCACTTGCTAGTTCTGAAAGATCCACCCTAGTCCAGGATCTGAAATCATGGAAGTCTTTGTAGTACTCCACATTTTTGCTTTTACGTCTCACTAACCACATGTTTAGCCCATCATGAAAGCCCCATGAGACAATTCCTGTCCTATCACCATACTTGTGTCCAAATTTCTTCTTTTCAAGATTAGTGATGGTGATTTTGGGTTGATTTCCAGGAGCATTGAGATTAGAGGATTTCTTGAAAAGAAGCTGCTTTTTCTTGTTAGAAGCTGCTATCTTGGCATGCTTGAGTGCAACAACGTTTGGTGCTTGAGCAGGTTCCTTGTCGAAGCGATTGACAATCGTAGTTCTTCTTTAAGTGGGTGGGTCAACAGGAGGTTCATGAACTTGTTGATCAGTAGACTGGCTAGCGTTGACATTGTAAACTAAAGACTTGAATTTGTCGCCAAATTCTTCTTCCAGCTTCTTCTTAAGATCAAATTAACTTGCAGTCAAGGCTCCCGGATGGGTTTGCAGATCCGAAATTTGCTGGGTTTTTAGGGTTTTATCCGTGTTAAGATCTGCAACCTGAATTTCAAGTTGGACCTTTTCAGCTTCAAGATCAGCCACCCGGATATCAAGCTCAATATTCTTCTGATTCAGCATGTTGATTTCCTTTTGAAGTTCAGTTATGGTGGGATCATCCTCTTTTGAGTGGCCTTCCTCAATAAAAATTCTCTTAGCTCGGTAGGAAGGCACTGAGCTTTGTTTGTCGGCCAAATGTAGAGCAAGCCTCTTAGAGGCAACATCATGATAGGGCCTAAGAGGAGATGATCCTGAAGGAACTGAGGAACCACCAGCTTCATAAAATGTGCTCGGTCCTTCATTGGATGGAATAGGTGAAGATGCAACAAAAGTAGTAACTAGTGGAGTTGACAAACCTTGAGATAGATCAGGCACAAATACACCTGGTCTAGGATCAAGTCTTCTTCTCTTCAATGAAGACGAGGAGGTCTGAGTTGTTAGAGTTTCACTCACTGAAGGCTCAATAGTAGGAGGAACATTCTTAGAGGGAGGAATCTCTGAAGTTGTCTCCATTGGAGTTGAAGTTTCAGCTATTTATTTTGGAGAAGGAGGCGTAGTCTCAAGAACGTCTTCTAGCTCCCTTATCTCCATTGCTGGATGAGCAACATCATGGATAGTGTCAAAGAAAGTGTCAAGATCCTCATTTGACAAGAGATTTTCATTTCCTCCAAGGTTCAAGGGAATATCATCCTCGTCAAAGCCTGTAAGATCCAAATCCTGAAAGGAATCAATTTCTTCGTTGAAATCACTCTCAACCTGTACAGAGTGAAGGTCATGCTTTTCAGCCACAATGGCAGCAGGTGTAGCTTCATCATCTTTGTGATCAGAAACTGTAATGACATCAACTTCTGAAGACACCTGTTCTGAAGATACATGCTCTGAAGATACTCTGTCAGAAGACCCGTGAGATTCAGATAGTTCATTCAACTTAGCAAACTTGCCAAACTTTACCAGGAGAAACTTTCCTTGAAAAACTACTTTTCCTTTTCGATTTTATTTGATCAACCCAACAGTATGTGGACCAAGAGACTTTATATCCAGGATTTCTCCATCTTTGACTATTTCAGGAAATTGCACATCAATGAACACCTGAATAAACCTGGGATACATCAAGAATGTGTCTCTAGTCTTCGCATTGATGTTCGCAACAAATTCGTCTAGTATAAACGTTGAGAAATTGTAATTGATTCCAGCAGCAAAAGCGGTAATGGCTCCTGTGTTTCTTAATGAGATGTCATCAGCTCCAGTTTGTCTGCCGAATATGCAATTCACAAAGATGTGAGCCAAGAATCTCCAGTACGGTGGCAGTAGTTTCTTTATTGTGGGAGGAAATTCACCTTCATAGCCCATCTTGTCAAGAATTTCTTGAGCTTCATCAATTTCAATTTCAGTAGAGAAGGTAGGTTGATCGTCAGTTTGTAAGGCGTCTCTGATTGATTGCTCTGTTATGACAAATTTGCACCCTTTTACATCAGCTTCAACATATATAGATCTATCATTTCCTCTCTTCAACTTAGCAGATTTCCAGAACTCCTTGATGATTCCTTGATAGACTACAAGATTCACGGTAAGAGCAGTGGACAAGTGACATTCCCTTAACCCATGAATCATTGACTGGAACTCTCCATGAGCAATAGGAGGTTCAACCAGAAGGATTGCCAGGTTGTGACTGTCAGCAAATTTGAGCTCTACCATTTCAATCTGCACTAAAACAAGCCAAATGAGAAAACAATATATTTAAATATTTAAAATTTAATCATGTTTGCAATTCAAATTGGCTTTTAAGTGAAACACACAAAAAATAATTTTATTTGACCAAAAAGGAATTCACGTCCGTAAACGCCGACAATTGGTTTTTCTTCAATAAAAGCCTCAATACACGTCGATTTGATGCAATAATCACATATCCATGATCGGAATTGGCATACTTACAGTTTCAATGGATCATTTTCACCAAATTTCACAAATTGTTTTTGAGAGAGAGAATCAGGAGAGTTTACGGTCGAGAACTCGGAAAAATAAGAGGGTGGGGGTTGGATTCAACTGTAAACTCCCTTATATACCCGGTTGAAAGTTGGGCTGCAATCCACACTTTATAAAACAAAGTCCAATAGCCCAATTTAAAAAAAAATAATAAAACATTTTGAGGATAAAGAATAAAAATAAAAATAAAAATAAAAACTAAATTTTAAAAATAAAAATTTTATCTAAAATGAAGAATGAAAAATTAAAAATTAAAAATTAAAATTAAATTAAATTAAAAATTGAGAATTTAAAAATAAATCTTGTTTCATCTAATCTGACGTTGAAAATAATTTTGTAACACTGGGATCAAAGTTATTAGACAGCCTTAGTCCGGTTATCGGTACTTTTACCTTCATGTCTATGTCTGGTCGATCGTCGGTATTGTAGTCCACTTAAACATAAAAGATTTATGATAGGTTTTGGACAATCTAAGAGTGACAAGACCTTGGATCCTATGAATCTAGATACACATCCTAAAGATTATTCAATTGATGACAACCAAGGATATTGTTGTCCACCTAAATTGAGCAGCGAGATCTACAGACAACCTATAAGTGTTCAATTTTAATTGTATTAGAACATGTTTCCCGCTTCCTGATATACCCCAATAATCAAGGACTTCCAGAATACTCCTTACTTTAGATGAGCAGACAATCATTAAGGGGGAAAATAGATTTAGAATGCATATGTTGTACACTCAGGCCGGATCTCTTCCAATCACGCAGAGAGTGAAACATATGAGTAACTAGAGTCTACAGGGATTGAGAAGTAGAAGGTTGCATATGCTGTGTACCAGGTCGGATTGTTAATCACACCAAGGAGACAACATATGGCTAACATGTAGGAAAAATAGCATAGAAGAAGATGCAGAGAGACAGAGTTGCATATGTTACAGTCCAGGTTGGATCTTTCGATCACACATAGGAAGTAACATATGACTGACAGTAAGAAATAAAGAAAATAACTTTCTACAGAACTAATTTATCGGGATTCCCCAGTCGCCTCGTCAATACCGGAATTAAGGACAAAGTCCGCACATCGAGGAAAAGTCAATCCACAGTTCTAAATACAGATCATTTAGTGTATCCGCAGGCTCCCATGTATATCTCTCTGCTCAACCTACCCAAGTGTCGTATTGTCAGACTCAATGGAACTATCTAGGTTAAAATTTGTCAAGTCTCTAAACTCCTTAAGTTCATCTGATCCTAGTCAAGTCCATTTTAAAACCCTTCATGCCTACTAGCGCATCAAACACAGAGCATAGCCAATTCGACTTAGTCACCTTACACAGATTCAGATTATATGTTATCACATGATTATATCACTTTCCATCACATCACCTACAAACAAAACTATTAACAGCATACATATATTTTTTTAATTTTCTGATTTTCTAATGTTTTTGGATTTTTGGAGTATTTTCTGAAAAAAATAAATAAAACAAAAATAACACTATTTTTGGATTTTTTTTATTTTCTAATTTTTGTTTGGTTTTTGTTTATTTCTCCCCTAAATTTGTGCATGAGTGAGAATGAAATTAAAATGCGCAAATATAACTAACCTAAAACAAAAATTAGTCCTCAAAAGGAATCATTTTCAAAAAGCTCACAAGCACATCGAATCGAGCTTTGTTAAATGGCTTTGTGAACAGATCCACCACATTATTAGCAGTGGGAACCTGTTCCAGCTGAATGAGCGATCGCTGATAACAATCTTTGATGAAATGAATTTAGATGTCAATGTGCTTGGTTTTCGAGTGCTGGACTGGATTTTTAGCAATCTGAATTGCAGCCTCATTATCACAAAATATAAGGGTTTCTAAATAATTCAAACCGTAATCCAACAGCTGATATTGGATCCATATAACTTGAGAGCAACAAGCAGAGACAACAACATATTCGGCTTCTCCTGTTGAGGTTGAGACAGTGTGTTGTTTCTTGCACTATCAAGACACCAGCCGGTCACTACGGAATTGACACCCTCCTGATGTAGATTTCCTGTCAAGCTCATAGCCTCCATAATTACTGTCAGTAAATGCAAATAATTCAAATTCAGAATTTTTCAAATACCAAAGACCCAAATTTGGGCTGCCTTTGAGATACCGAAAGATTCTTTTAACAACAATAAGATGTGAAAGTTTAGGATAAGCCTGATAGCGTGCGCATTGACAAACTGCAAACATGATGTCTGGACGGCCTGCAGTTAGGTACATCAACAAACCGATCATCAATCTGTAGTGAGTTTGATCTACGGATTCGCCTTCAGTATCTGGAGTCAGCAGGGGTCTCTCGGCCATTGGCGTCAAAGCAGGTTTTGCTTCTTGAAACCCAAACTTGTCAAGTATATCAACCACAATCAGGATTCCGGTTGATTTTTGTTGGACCTGAAGCCCCAAAAACATGGTCATTTCTCCTAACGAGCTCATCTCGAACCGCTTTTTCATCACTCCTTCGAACTCTGTGCAAAATTGTAGACTTGTAGACCCGAAGATAATGTTGTCAACATAGATTTGGACTAGAATCTGATCATTACCCACATGATTGATGAATAAAGTTTGATCGATAGTGTCGTGAGAATATCCATGTCCGAGCAAGTGCTTTGTGAGAGTTGCATACCACAATCGAGCAACTTGATGTAACCCATACAACGCTTTGTCCAATTTGTAGACATGATTGAGAAACTTCGAGTTAACAAACCCAGGGGGTTGATCAATGTAGATTTCTTCCTTCACCTTGCCATACAAAAAGGCTGTCTTGGCATCCATCTAATAAACAGTGAAGTTCATGTAGGAAGCGTATGCATGGAAGATACAGATAGCCTCCAAGCGAGCCACCAAACCATAAACCTTAGTGTAGTCGAGACCCTTGATCTGTCTAAACCCACGAACCATCAATCTTTCCTTATTACAAACTATGACTCCTGAATCATCTAGCTTATTGGTGTATACCCAACATGTGTCAAGAGACTTTTTGCCCTTAGGAAGTTCAACCAACGTCCAAACCCTGAGTTTTTCAAATTGATTTAACTCTTCGTGCGTAGCATCTACCCAGCTGGGCTCATTCAAGGCCATTTCAACATTCTTTGGCTCTATTTGAGAGATAAAGCAAGAATAGAGACATTGATTAAAATTTTCACTTTGAATTCTTGTTCGAACACCATCACCCAGCTGGCCAATGACATTATCAATTGGATGATCGCATTGAATGCGTGAAGGTATCTCCTGGAAGATATCATTGAGTGAAACAGGAAGATTGTGAATGTTAATAACTCCATCAATTGCCGAATGATCCACTTCAGACGAACCGATCTCAATAGTAGGATCTGCCACAAACTTATTTGCGATTTGCTCAGGAAAGAGAAGTTCCATAAAAGTTTGAGTAACGGCGAAAGCATCTTTGGTCATGAACTCTCTTTCATTAGGAGTTAATGTCACACCCCCGAACCAGACGGCGGAAACGTCCGAGGGCTGTTGTGACTCAATTGAATACCATCACAGTGAATATACATGAAACATAACATCATTCATCACCATGCATTGAAATAGTACAACTGGTAGTGTTTACATTTAGTACATTGTTTCATACCATTACATTCCCAAAAGGTAGATTGTTCGATATTAGTTAAATAAACAACAAGACATCACTGAGTACATTTTTCCCTTCGATTTACCTGTTACCTGAGAATACAAGTATTTTGAAAAACGTCAACATATGAAATGTTGGTGAGTTCATAAGTAATGTTTGAAATACAATGTTTTGTATTGTTTTGAAAACCACCAGAAAATCCGATATTTTCTGAAAAGAGTATCGTGTAAAAAGTGTGAAGATCCGTAATTATGCTTGTTTGTTTCTATAAATGTAAAAGTACGATTTGTAAAACTCGGTATGTAATCTCGTAGGTGTATTTATTGAAAACCCTAGGAAAACCCAATGTTTTCCTAATACTTTGCATCAAATGATTTATGTCTTGTTATTTCATTACGACGGGTGTGTTCATTGAGTTCCGGTGACGTTGGATTAATTATGGATTGTGAATTGTTATAAACACACATTAATGAAAATGACTAGTTTACAACCATACAAACGATCCCTTAGGCGTCGCTCGCACTATTCACTTAATCCAAACACCCGGACTTCTTGTAGCCCCACAACCGAGGAGGAAAAGAGGGTGCGAAGCCCCGATATTTTCCGTAAGTCGTTCAAGGCTATCGTGAATGCGAAGGGCCCTTAGCCCGACTCGCATTTGGTGAATTCTCGACTTTACTAGCAGCACCAGAGGGCCCTTGGGGTCCAACAGCACAAAGCCTGTAAAAGTCCTTTTACACGGAATTGGGTCATATAAGACCCAACTACATGTAAGCGAGTTTCCTTCGGGCCTAAAGATCATGTCATTGGGCTAGCTAGGCCCAACAAACACGATTTGAAACTTTCGGGCCCAAAGACGGTGTATCGACGTCTGGTGTATTCCCATGTGTGTATTGACTTCCCGAAATTTCCGCGTGTGTATTGAAGTTTCGTCGTGTTAGTAATTTCGGATTCATTATTGATTCGAGACCGAATCAATTTGTTTGATAACGATTTTTGGTGTTGAAGGTGTATTATAATTCGCCGATAGCCGAGGTGCTAGTATTTTATTATGTCGGATTTATTGTGTAAAACATTAGGATATTTCATTATTGCAGCCCCTTTCTTTTGGATAATTTACACTTTTAACCCTTTGTATAAAAAAATTTCTATTTTAGTCCTCAAACCATTTTTCTTGACACTTTAGTATCAAAACTTGTAGAAAAGTTATTTTTCAGCTCAAAGTTATTTGAAAAACAGTTTTAGTCCATCAAATGACATTTTTCTCGGCTGAAACCCTTGTTTTCACAATTTTTACACTTTTGGCCCAAAGTAGAAATTTTTTGCATCTTTGGTCCCTTTTAAATATGAAAAGCATTTTTAACCCTTGAAATGGACTTGGAGCACTAGTAGTCCCCTATTTTATAGAAAAATACAGTTTTAGCCCCTCTAATTTGAAAATCTCGCATATTGGGCTTTATTGGGCCGAAAATTTATTTTTGGCCCATTATGCTTAAAAATTTCACATTTAATCCTTCAAAGAGAATATTTCCGGAAAAATACATTATTGAAACTGTTTTGACTCATTTCATCCATCAGAATTTGTATTTTGTCATTTTGGGCCCTTTAACCTTATATTTTTAACATTTTAAGTCCAAAAATGGGATTTTTAGCCCAAGGAGTTCATCTTAACCAACTTGGTTATTTTTCTAGAAATGATTTGTGTGTAATAATATGTTTAATACTTGATTCATACATCCTAATGCAAATCTCGATTTTGAGGTCTTTTTGACTAGTTTCAACACCACAATCACATAAGAACATGTAAATAAACTTAGAAATCATACAATGCATACATATACTCTTAGATCTACACATTTGCTTGTATTCCCCCCCCCCACAAAACTTATAGAAACCGAAAAATAGGGGGTATGAAGCTCACCTTGTTTGAAGATTTCAGTTTTTGATGAAGAATTGAAGAGATCTCAGCCCTAGATGTGTTTTTGAGATGATTTTCGGCTCTAAGGTGTTCTAAGAGCATAGATCATAAAATAAGGTGGGTTAAGATGAGATTTAAGGTATATCTTGCAGTTAAAACCATGGAGTCCAACCAAAAGCTTACCAAATGTGATGAACTTTGAAGGTGAGTTCTTGATGTGCTCTTAACATTCTCGAAAATTAGTAGGATGAAAGGAGAAAATTCTTTATGCTAGAGAGGAAAATAAGAGAGTATTATTGAGATGGAAAATGAAATATGATGGTGGTGATGAAGGCCCTAATGGCCGAGAGTTAAAGAGAAGAGAGAAGAAGGAGGGAAGTGTGGAGGTGATGTGCTTTAATGTATGTATTCCCTTGATATATGGTGGGTTTGAGCATGGAAGTCCACCATGCAAAAATTAGGTGGCACTTGCATGTTTAATCTCCCTTTTTTTGTTAATTGCATAATTATCTCCATTGGGCCGAGATTTGGGCCAAAGAATTAAGAGTGAAATGATTTGGGTTCAACCTTGGCATTGTTTGAATATTTATGGAGCCCAAAAATTATTTTTTGGCCCATTGGTTCCTAAGGAGGCTCACGACCCAAAATGGCAAAAGAAATTAGTTTAGGGCCCATTAGGGCTAATTAAATCCTTTATGGCCCAAAAATATATAGATTTATGAATTGAGTCCAAATAGAACATAATTAGGGTTTTTAGGCCCAAAGTAGTTAACTTGGATACTTATTGGTCCATTAGGCCCAACAAGAGAATCCTAGAACACATTAGACTTGAATAGGGCCTTCTAGGGTTTCCATCCCTTATTTGAACATATGAGATGTATTTGAATAAGAATAGAGTATAGGCTTTTACAATGGATGATGTTTATATGAGAATAGAATTTCCTAGCTAAAATGCTAGTTGTGACAGTTAAAGGTGTAGCATCAGCATTTGGAGCATTTTGTTGACTTGGAGATTTTGGACAAGTAATTGGAACAGATGACTCCACCGCAGGAATTGCAGAAGACACTATCGGCGGTCTGTAAACAACTTCTTCATCTTCATCGTCAAGTACAGTCTTTGAACCAGAAGTAGAACCAGATAAACTATTTGAACACACATTAAACGGTTTGAACAATGACGTGCAATTAAATAGCCAATCAGGACCCACTCTAGCATCCGTGTCATTCTCCTCCAGCCAGCACACATCGAAGGATTCTATAATTTGCTTTGTTCTTTTGTTGTAGACCCTATACGTCGTATGAGCAGCATACCCCACAAAATAGCAGTCATCAACTTTGGCATTAAACTTCGAGTTGGACTCCAGGTGAAGAAGGGTACAAGGGCAACCAAATACACGAAAATGGCTGACAAATGGCTTGTGACCATATAGATTTTCATATGGAGTCTTCATTTTGGCTTTGTTGATCAAAACACGATTCTGAACACAACATGCAGTGTTGATTGCCTCAGCCCAAAAGAAAACAGGTAATTTGGAGTCACACAACATCGTCCTTGTAGCATTCGATTCCTCCGTTCAGCAACACCGTTTTGCTGAGGTGTGTGAACTAGACTGAATTGACACATGATACCCTTTTCTGCGCAAAAGTGATCAAGAACCGCGTTCTTGAATTCTGTTCAATTATCAGTTCGAAGCGCCTTCACCCGATTATTTGTTTGGTTCTATATCATTACGATGAATTTCTTGATCAGACCAGATACCCCAGCTTTGTTGGATAAGAAGAAAACCCACGTGAAACGCGAGAAGTCATTGATCACAACGAGACAGTATGGATTTATGTTGATGCTTAGGACATTGAACGGACCAAATAAATCCGTGTGCAACAATTAGAGGACCTGGCTGATTGAATTTATTTGTTTTGGCAGGTGTGGTTTCCTGTGATGCATTCCTTGGGCACATGACACACACTTTTCAAATGTTATGAAGTCTCTGACAGGCAGGCCACACACCATTTCATTTTTAGCAAGACGATTCAGATTCTTAGCATTCGCATGACCGAGTCGTCGGTGCCACAACATAGGACTTTGTTCTGAGACTTTTGAAAAGAGGCAGGTGACTTGCTCAAGAATATTGCTATTCATGTCTATAATGTAGGCATTTCCATCTCGCTTTGATTTAACAAGAATCCACTCATCCGGGATGACAATGCCTGGCTTTAAGATCAGACACTCTTTATTAGTAAAATGTGTTGAATAACCCTTGTCGCAAATCTGAGATACACTTAACAAGCTATGCTTTAACTCGGGAGCATAGTTGGCGTTCTCGAAACTCAGCACTCCGTTTGTCATAGTTCCTCTCTAAGTGATTTTTCTGCCTTCTTCGCCCGCAAAGGAAATGAATTCCCCATTAAAAGTCTGAATGCCGGTCAAATGGGAGATGTCTCCTGTCATATGCCGGGAGCAGCCGCTGTCGATATACCAAGGTCTGACGACATTCCTCTGCAACTGTCCCTGCAAGATGAGCAGAATTATTTAGATTTGGAGAACCAGTTCATTACTTTCCTGGGTTGACCCTTTAGTATCACAAATTTATCTTTTAAAACCTTTAATTTTGAATCATCATGTAAAACACTTTCAGAGGATGACAATGATTGGTTGGAAGTTAATTTGGGCACCCACTGATATTTTGATTTCTTAACAATCACTGGTGATTTTGAAACACTTTTCTTTTCAGTTTGCTTTGAGCATTTGGATTTTCTACCAGAAGTGGTTGAAGATCCAGATCCACTCTTTGACGAAACCGATCTTGACTGAGCCTTGTTCGATTTTTGCAAGTTGTTTGTGACTTTGTTATTGAAAACCTTTTTGTTCTTTTGAAGAACTGCCCTTTTCTTGTTTTGATAAGCCTTCTAATCATCATCTTGAGAACGAGCTCTTGAGGACTTTCTAGTTGAAGACCTTCCTCTAGACTCGTTCTCTCCTCTTGGTGACAAAAAAATGCACAAAAGCCCGATTGAAACAATTCCTAGCTATGTGACCAGCAATACCACAATTGAAGCAAATCTGTTTATTGCTATTGGAATTGGTATTGCCTCTTTCTGATTTATTTTCTTTAATGACACTCTTATTTTTTCTATAAGAACATGTGCAAGAATTAGATTGTTCGATAGGTGAGGGTGAATCAGGTTGTGTGATTTGTGAAGTGGGTGTACTTGTAAGAGAAACATCAGGAGCATCAGGAACATCAGGATTATCAAACAAGTCATCAGATATATATCAAAAAAAATTCAACTCAACATGATCCGATGCAGGAGCATCACAAGATGTATCTATGATTTTAACACCAGAAGCAAAACAATTATCATTTGAAACAGAAACAACAGGTTCAGACACATTTTTATTATTATAAACATATCCTGCAACTTGTTGCTTTGACTGAATTTAGGATTGATCTACATGGGATGGAGAAACATTAGTATTTTCAACATTAATAGTGCCTCCTGAAACAAAACCAGCTGGTTTTCCATAAACCATGAATGGTTCGTTGGCAATCTCCTCTTTAGTCAAAGGGTGATACTGATATGTGTGATTGAAAGGAGGAGGTACTTTATCGTATCGTAAGCCCTTTTGCTGGTTATTTTTAAATTGCTAACAATGATCTATCATGTTCGCAACTACTTCGCTTGACACATCAAATTTTCTAAAATCAAAATCTGCAGTTTCAAATTTGCCTTTTAATGTGTCAAGCTTAGCAGTTAATTCAGCAAGTTGTCTGTTAACATAGTCATAATTTTCACATTTATTACTATAATCTTCCTAAAGCCTCCTAAAGTCTTTGATTTTTGCTTCTAATTCAACCTTTAGGGGTTTATGTCCTTTCCTGAGTTGATAACCTTCGTATCTCAGGTCCTCGTTCTCTCTACGTAATGATTCTATGTGCTTAAGAAGAGTTTTAACATTATCAATACAAGTTTGAGAACATGAAGATGTTATTAACGTCGTAATGAAATAAATAAAAAACATGTGAATTACCCTTCCATTTAGTTGGAAAAAGTTTATTTTAAATTACGACCATTTAATCGGGTAAAACTTTAAACCTCGTTTAACATAAGTATCGAGTAGTTGTATACCGGGTACAACACTCAATCCTTATATAAGGGTGAGTGGACACTCTTTTGGACCTTTTACCACACTAGACACTATTTCTCTCTCTACTCTCTCCTCAAGGTCAGTTTTTCTCCAAAAACCGCAAGTTTCCGCCTCCGAAACGTAAGTTCCCTTACCCTAACTTGTTCTTTAACCCATTCCATGTCATTATAGCTCAAAAATCATTCAAGAAGGCCAAAGATAAGGAGTTTACGGCCTAAGAACATCCTTAGGTTGTAAACCGCTAAAAAGATGCCAAACTTGCCCAATTTCTCCCCTTTAGGCTTAGAAACTAGTTTAGGATTAAACCCTGAAGTGTTTGAGTCATGAATCATCAAGTTTGGGGGCTTGAAAGAGGGTTTACGGCCCAAGAACATCCTTAGGTCGTAAACTCCCTCTAAACATGCAAATCAAGCCTCAAAAACCCTTCCAAACCACATTTGGAATTAAATATGACTTAGGGACTTACAATTTCGGACTTGGAACACCTAGACCTATCATTTGAAGGGTAAACAAGAGTTTACGGCCCAAGCATATGATTATACCATAAACTCCCTTAAACCATGCCAAATGAGCCTTTAAACCCCTAAATAGCTTTATACATTCACTTAGAAATTGTTAGGAATGAGCCAAGGACCTCAAGATCGAAGAATGGAGGGTGTCTAAGAGTTCACGGCCTAAGCCACGGGGCTTACGACCGTAAACTCCCAAGGAGTGGTCCTAGGACCGTAAACTCCAAGGGAGTGCTCTTTTGGAACCTTAAACTGTAACACTCATGTTTCTAGCCTAGGCATTTATATTGAGTTAATAGTCTAGGTTAACCTTTGTAACTCACTTTGAAGAAATGAAAAGGAATTATGTGAATATTATGTGTTTTATGCTTAATTATTAGGGCTTAATTAATTAAGAATAAAAATAAGTGTCAAAATTAAAGTGTAAGATAAGCCCGATATCTTTACATAACGTTGTAGTGGTCGAAACAAGGATTTCGGGGATATAAAGAATGCCAAAATCCGAGTTATAACGAAGAAGTTATGACTTGTCGAAGTTTCGCGACAAAATCGGTACGGTGCCGAATGTCGTAAAAAGTGAGTTTTTGATAAAATACTTTTTATCCTTAGTAATCTAAATGAAAGTTGTAGTCTTCATCAAACCGAGAAGTTCGATAAAAAGAACGCCCAAATCTGACTTCGTATGAGGAAGTTATGATTTTTCGAAGTTTCAGCTCAGCAGTAGACAGCTAAAAACTCGAATTTTAGATCGACCGATTTTTAGCTGACACAACCTAAACGAGAATCGAAGGTTTCATCATTCGGAGCACAACGGTAAAAAGTCTGACGAAAACGGACGTTGGATGAAGAAGTTATGAATGTTTAACGGATTTCCTGTCCTGGTCTGTTAAAAATAATAATATAAAGTTTAAAGTCAAAATTAGCCGACGAAGTCTAAATGGGAAGTTGTAGAGCGTAATTCTAGCTACGTGTGCATATAAAGAACGTCAAAAATGGAGCTCGTATGCGAAAGTTATGGATTTTAGAATTTTTGGCGTGAAAATCGAGAAAATTCGCATAGTCATACTTTGCCACGTCACCCTCGCTTAGAATGTGACACGTGTCCTGCTGAGTCACCGAGATGCTGAGTCATCCAAAGCCATGGCACATCCGAGGAGCGACGTGTGTGCAGCCTAGTCCGAGCCTCGCAATGAATGTCGCGTGTCCGACCTTCGCACCAGCTGTCTCCCTTTCCTCTTGCTTCGTGTCCGAACCTCGGACCTAGACTCCGGTCCAGTTAGAAGTTGCCAGCGAGCCCTCGCAGGTGCGACCCATGTGCGAGCCATGCACAGCCACATGCAAGCCACCGCTCTACGAGCTTCGGATGTGCGACGCGTGTCTTCCTCCTGACCATCCGATCAGAAGCCTCGCCCCTATAAATAGAAGGGTGCGAGACCTCCCGGGTAACTTTGAAATTTTGCCATAGTTAACCCCTAAACCCATATTTTCTTCATATTCCAAGCCCCGGTACTTATTCCAAATCCCGGAATACTCCACGAAGGGCCCGAGAAGCCCAGAAAATATATCTTTTCGGTTTCGAAGCCCGACTTTTACAAAGCCCAGTTTCACAATAAAACTCCCGGTTTTATTATAAACGATCGTTTTTGGAAATGAATTGCTGCCCGATTATCATCAAATCATGTGAGTGTGTAGTTACTTTCAATTTACTCATAGATATGAAGTATTTACCTTGAAATACGTGTTATATGTACATAAGTTAATTGTTTATTTGAGGTGACTGTTGAATTGATGTTTTATAAAAGTTTTAAACTGTATATGCTTTTTATCTACATAATATGTTGGGTAGAATATGGGTAGATGAAATAGTTGATGTGTGTTAAATTGGTGAGAGGCCTCGATGTTGTTGTTGTAGTCATCTAGCGGAGTATAGATGATGACCACAGACTTTTCTAGACAGTCCAGTGGAACACTAACAGGTTCGCAACTTATAGGTGTTGATCAATTAAATGTTCATTGGCGTACTCCATCCCCCTCATGGTTGCCTTTAGGACATGTATGGCTGAGGAAACCCCTTAGCAGTAGTGTCCATCCTGATGAAAATCCTTAGGCTAGGTCCCTTGTGATAGGTGTTTAGGGACGTAAAGTGAGGACAACGAGAATGGGTAATCAGGGTTATTGTTGATTGGTGAACTTAATAAGTATATTATTATTGTCGGTTGAAAACCCTATATACTCACCAGGCTCCCAAGTCTGACCCACTCAGTTTTTATGATTACAGGTAGTGGACCCCGAGCATAGTCGGAGGACGACGAGAGATTTTTGGTTTATAGGCTAGTAGTTGTAAATAACTGTTGAAAGGCTTATAATGTCTTGTTTATGCTTTTGATCTGTATCGGAACATGACATCCCGAGGTTTTGATATATATATGGAAAACATATACCTTCTTAATGAAGGGTTTTGATAAACTTTTATCATATTTTGTTTGGGGACCAATTCCGCAACATCTTTTGAAAAGATTTCTCTGATTTTATTTTAAAAAGCATAAATTAAATCGGTCTTTTCTGGCCGAGAAATTAGGGGATGTCACAGTTGGTATCAGAGCATTACTTTAAGCGAACTAAGAAATTGTAGAATTTCTAGACTTGAACTTAGAATGCTAAGTGATGATTATGAGATGAGTGTCTACCATATTTTAGACACGAGCACTAGTTTATTTTGGGGAAGATGCCTAAAATGCCCTTATGTGCTAAATGCTATATGTTTGCCATGTGTGCCATTATTTGTTCGGATCTATGGTCTGTTGCCGACCGGATCTGGAAACCTTATGTGTGTAGGATTCTAAGTGTATGAATACGAGATTAGAACTAACATGTAAACGTTTCGGAGTGATAAGGGAATTGACATGTCTAACAAGAATAAAGACCTAAATTCACCTTATTTGGTATATAGATTGTAATGGCAAGAACTCGGAGTGGAACTGGAAATGCGAATAGAAACCAACAACCTCAACCCCAAGTGGTGGAACAGGTGCCTATAGTAGGAGCTGCACCCGAACCCATCACCATGGCTGGAGTACGAACTATGATTCAGACCATGTTGGCTGAACAGAGGGAGGAATTGAGTTAAATGTTGCTAAACAACAGGGATGCACCTTCAGTTCGTATTGAACAACGTGAACTAAATGACGATCGATCTGAAGAAGGGAACAACAGTAGATCGGTTGGTCATAGTGAACTGCTTGTGGTTGGGAGAAATAACCACGAGGGTAGGATGGAGAGAAATGGGTGCATGTATAAGGACTTTATGACTTGCAAGCCATCGGCCTTCAATGGAAAAGAAGATCCTGTCGGAGTAATGGACTGGATCTCGAAAATGGAGTTGGCTTTGCAGTACGTCAGTTTAGGGGCAGTTACAAACTACCTTTGCAGTACGTCAGTTTAGGGGCAGTGCTGCTCGTTGGTGGGGAACTTTGGGGAAAACCCTAAGCCCTAATGAACCACTGCAACTAACTTGGGTAGAGTTTTTGGTGCACTTCAAGTGAAAGTACTGCTCGGCCCAAAACGTACATGAGTTAGAAAACCAATTTCTAACGTTGCAGAAGGGGAGTATGACCGTTGAAGAATATACGAATAACTTCACAGACAAAATGGAGTTTGCTTTGCGTATTGTCCCAGATGAGTTGGCAAAAATTGACAGGTACGCAAAGGGACTTCCATAGGAGTACGCAGTGCCAGTACGTCAGGCACTTACTTTGGAGGCAGCTATCTGGGCTGCCAAGTCTGTTGAAGATACGATAAAAGGGAGAGCCTCTAGCAAGGTTGAAGTTGGCGAAAAGAGAAAGTTTGAAGGAACTTCAGGTTCCAATAAAAAGAACAAATTCTCAAAGACTGGTTCGAGAAAGTTTGGAGGAGGAGCCGAAGCCAAGTGGTGTGACAAGTGTAAGAAGAAACATGCTCGGAAGTGCAGCGTGGAAGTCAGTTGTTACAAATGTGGAAAGCCTGGGCATTATGCCAATGAATGCACCTTCAATAAGAACGTATGTTTTGGGTGCAGTGAAGAAGGGCATATTTTGAGGGACTGCCCGAAGAAGAAGAATGCAAAAAAACCCAATCTACTACCAAAGCCGAAGGCGAGAGCCTTTCAGATGACACTCGAAGCTGCGAAAGAAGAAGCCGATGTTGCTTCAGGTACCTTTCTCGTAAACGAATTGCCTGCCCAAATTTTTTTTGATTCTGGAGCCAATTACTCCTTTATATCGCATGAATTTGGTAGAAAGCTAGCTTTGCTTGTAGATATACTAGTTAATGCTATAATAGTCGAGATTGCTAGTGGCAAGTTTGTACCTATTAGCCATCGTATGAAAAATATCCTCATTGATTTGGATGGGAATAATTTCCAAGAGGAATTATTGCCTATCGAGTTAAATGGATTCGACATAGTTTTAGGAATGTATTGGCTTAGCGCCAACGATGCAGAAATACTATGTAGAAAGAAGATAGTAAAAGTAAACCCGTCAGGGAAAGAGTCGTTTATGGTGTATGGAGACAAACGCAGAGTAAATTCTGGAATCACTTTCCTAATGAAAGCCAGAAAGTGTTTGGCCAAGGGATGTACATCATATCTAGTATTCGTGATTGATGCTAAGATGGAAAAGAAGGAGGTGCAGAATATTCCGGTGGTGTGTGAGTATCCGGAAGTCTTTCCCGAAGATCTTCCCAGATTGCCCCCTGATCGACAAGTAGAATTTCGTATCGACTTGTTACCAGGAACGATGCCGATAGCAAAAGCACCTTATCGATTAGCGCCAACCGAAATGAAAGAACTTATGACACAACTTCAGGAATTAATGGACAAAGGTTTCATTCGACCTAGTTCATCGCCCAGGGGAGCCCCCATGTTATTTGTAAAGAAGAAAGATGGGAGCATGATAATGTGCATCGATTATAGAGAGCTGAATAAAGCGACAATAAAGAACAAGTACCCGTTGCCAAGGATCGGTGGCCTGTTCGACCAGTTGCAAGGTTCGAGCTATTTCTCGAAGATCGATCTTAGGTCGTGATACCATCAACTAAAGGTGAGAGAGCAGGATATCGAAAAGACTGCGTTTAGAACGAGATATGGACACTATGAATTTTTGGTTATGTCGTTCGGACTAACCAATGCCCCAACAGCTTTCATGGATTTGATGAATAGGTTTTGTAAACCATTCTTAGATAAATCCGTGATAGTATTCATAGACGATATCTTGATTTATTCGAAAACCAAGCAGGAACATGAAAAGCATCTACGTGAAGTGCTAGAAGTCCTGAAAATGGAGAAGTTGTATGCAAAGTTCTCCAAATGTGAATTTTGGATTCAAGAAGTCCAATTTTTAGGTCATGTGGTTAACCAAGAAGGAATAATGGTTGACCCAGCAAAGATTGAAGCTGTAATGAAGTGGGAACAACCAAAATGTCCTACGGAGATTTGAAGCCTTTTAGGATTAGCTGGATATTACCGAAGGTTTATCCAAGGCTTTTCTTCGATTGCTACTCCATTAACAACTTTGACCCACAAAGGAGCCACTTATGCTTGGAATGAGAAGCATAAGGAAGCCTTTGAGAAGTTGAAGAAGAGATTGCGTGAAACACCGATTCTTTCATTTCCTGAAGGAGTTGATGACTTCGCAGTTTATGGCGATGCATCTGGAGTTGGGTTAGGTTGTGTTCTGACCCAAAGGGATAAAGTGATCGCGTATGCAATGAGGCAATTGAAGGAGCATGAAAAGAACTACCCCACTCACGATTTGGAGTTGGCAGCGGTAGTATTCGCCCTAAAGATATGGAGGCATTATCTTTATGGCACAAAGTGTAAACTTTTCACTAATCATAAGAGTCTCCAATATCTCTTTACTCAGAAGGAATTGAACATGAGGCAACGACGCTGGCTAGAGTTACTCAAGGATTACGACTGTGGGATACTTTACCACCCTGGTAAAGCAAATGTTGTTGTTGAAAACCCTATATGCTCACCAGGCTCCCAAGCCTGACCCACTCAGTTTTTATGATTATAGGTAGTGGACCCCGAGCATAGTCGGAGGACGACGAGAGATTTTTGGTTTATAGGCCAGTAGTTGTAAATAACTGTTGAAAGGCTTATAATGTCTTGTTTATGCTTTTGATCTGTATCGGAACATGACATCCCGAGGTTTTGATATATATATGGAAAACATATACCTTCTTAATGAAGGGTTTTGATAAACTTTTATCATATTTTGTTTGGGGACCAATTCTGCAACATCTTTTGAAAAGATTTCTCTGATTTTATTTTAAAAAGCATAAATTAAATCGGTCTTTTCTGGCCAAGAAATTAGGGGATGTCACATAAACACCCTTCTAGCCTTGTATATTGCCTTGGAATCCCTTCTAGAGCCACAAGGGTCTTGAAATCACTCAATTACACTCCTCCCATGAGTTTATGGCCGTAAACTCATGGGGGGAGGTGGTCTCCCAGCCGTAAACTCACCAAATGTGGGTTTGTGAGGAGTAAACTCCATAGTGAGGCCTAAAACTCCTTCCTTGAAATCCATTAGCCTTCTAGCACTCAACCATAGAGCTTTTATTCACATTAGGATGTCTTATGTGTTTAATTAGAGTTTAAATCACTAATTACTTGAAAACATATGTCTTCATATGTTACTAGGGTCATAAAGGGTGTACAAGTCTTTACTTGACACCAAACACTCATCCGACACTTCCACCCGATCTACTCATTGCAGGTGAGTTCATACCCCTTAATGAACCTTTTCAAATGTTTTTACATGTTTTAGGGGGGGGGATACAAGTATAATGCTACAAGTTTTATTATCAAATCATATGTGATTCATAACTCACCATCAAAAAGGGATTTTTCTATACTTTTAGCTATTTATCAATAAAACTGTTTTAAATAATTATCAAATGCATTTTTAAGGTTAAATTGTTGTTAAACTATTTTCAATCTGTGTTTAAACTAATTTTCTTTTAAAATATATATACACTAATATATTTATATTGGTAAGACTTGAAGGACTTAGGACCGATAGCTCGCCTTATTTGCTGTTCTTGTTTGATGTGGTCTTAGGGTATCTGTTATCCGTCCGACTGTCGTTGAGTTCTTAGTTATATATCAAATATATTTGTGTTAGATATGAAAGTCTTCATCTTATTCAATACCTTTGTTATTCAAAGGCATGAAATCATACACTCTAGTTAACTATAATAGGTATAGTTAAGACTACTGCCCGTTACCTCTATTACTACTATACTCACTATAACTGCTATTACTAGTTAATGTACGTATAAGAGAACACTCTATGTACTATACTAAAAGTCTACTACACTATAAAACAAGAGAATACACTAATACAGAGTATAATACACTATCCCTCTATAAGGCACTCTACCGCGCTTACGCCATGTGACCAGGGCTTCCCGGAAGGAAAGCAACACTACATGTATAGATCTATACAGGACGGACGCTATTACATCTCGACTGTTAACTACAGTCCGAGCCGACTAGGCCCAGGGGTGGCACTACCTCACTACACTACGTATGACCGGGAAGGTCATCGGGCTCTCTATTATCATTTAGTTGGTTACATGAGGGGTTACATCCATATTCAAATTTAAAACACTAAGACTTAAAGTCTAAACTAATATCCCGAAGTAAATAAATATCTATTACTAATTGAAGTTTGCATCACTACTACAGTCAGCAGGCATAACTTTTCCTCATCCATGTTACTTAAATGAGATTTATTACTTTATTTTTATAACTGAAGGTTTCAATGAAAATACTTTTACACACTCAAAGGAATTAACTTACAAATGTACATTTCTGGAAAATATAGGATTTTCTAGGGATTACTACTACTCACAAACATAAATTTCAGTTTTTATATTACATGTTTGTAAACACTTTTACACAAACAACGACACTAAATTCTTATGAACTCACCAGCTTTATGCTGATACTCGTTTTCAAAATAACTTGTATCCTCAGGTCAAAGATAGATAGGTACTGGTGCAACTTTTGAGAAGATGGAGCATATACAAGACCCATCTTTTATTTTTGTTATACTTTTGGTGTCTATTAAACTATACAGAACACGTTTGTAATTAAACTTACTATATAAATGCAATGGTTGTTGTCGCTTGTTTTTACTATTATGCAATTGTTATGATACTGTACATGACGTCCTCCACCCCAGAACGTATTCCGCCGTCCTCGGTTTTGGGGTTTGACATGAGGCAACAAAGGGTTCAACGGATGGAGTAATAAAGGTTTGATTCTGAGGTTGTTGAACAACAAAAGCTTGACTTGGAGAAGAAGTGAAGGATGACAAGGTGTTGTTCGAAGAAATCCCAAGATTTGCAGTTGAGTAGGAATTCACATGATTAATCTCTCGTTGCTTATCATCAAGATCACAAGCTTTGATGATTGCCATAGTTTCAGAAAGACTAAGACGATTGAGATATTTTGTCTTCTTGATGACAACCACGTTCATATCCCATGACTTCGGAAGTGAATTCAGCAGGTTTTTGTTTATCTCAGATTTAGTCAAGAAGATCTTAGTTATATTCATCTCAATAGTAAGTGTAGTAAATCACTGCAACTGAGCTTCCAGTGTTTCTCTAGGGATATAATTGAACATGTTGAACTTTTGTCTTAACATATCCTGACGACGCTCTTTCATGTCTTCATTTCCCTCGTAGACCTCAATTAAATCTTCCCATAGTGCTTTGGCTGAAGTGTATTCTCTGAAACCTGGAGCTATATCAGGAGATAAAGCCATAGTCAAAGTAGCTAGAGCCTTTTCCTGTTCTTCAATCTTTTCAAAATCCTCATCAATGTAATGTTCAACTGCTTTGTCAATCTGTTGTCTACCCACAATAGTGGAAGTAATTCTGATTGGTCCTCTTAGAATGCTTCGCCAAACCTTGAAATCTCTCATTTTGATGTATTTCTCGATTCGATATGTCCATTATGGGAACCCTTCTACAGACAATAATCGTGGAATACGGGTGGTTGTTCCCATAACGGAATCCAGTTCATGATGAAGTGCTTGACTTTGAGAATCCATTTTTTAAATTTTTTTTAAATTGAGAATAAAAGTGAAAAATAAACTGAAAGTAGTGTCAAATGACAGTTTGCGGTCACACAGTTTATGGTCGTAAATGGAGTTTACAGTCGAGTATATGGTTGAAAAGTTTGCAGTCAAGTTTGCGGTCTAATGGAGTTTACGGTCTATGAAGCTTTACAGTTTACGGTCAATAAGAGTTTACAATTGAGGAAGATTGTCCGTTTACAGTCAAAGAAGATTGCATGTTTACGGTCGTAAAAGGGAGTTCACGGTCGTAAACACTTGACCGTAAATGCCCAAAACTTGATGGAAACACAAAGTTATTTTAGATCTGATCCTCAAAACACCAAATCCAGTCTCGAACAACGATAAAAACTGAGCTTCTTTGATCAAAAACGTGATTGAAAGATGATTTGACACCGGACTTGCTCTGATACCAATTGTAAGGTCCTAGAAACAGGATCTTAACCAGTGATCAATCAATCTAACAATCAATTAAGATGAGAATTAAGTAGAAGAAGAATGAATCAAAGCTTGCACACGTTTGTATTCAGAAAACGTCTAGTACAACTTTGATAATGACTGTAAATATAATGAATCATCAACAACCACTAACAAACATAGACTGGACCTATATATAGTGGACAAGACAAGACCGTAAACAAGTTTACGACCATAAACAGGTTTACGGCCGTAAACACACTCTTGTCCGTAAACACATCAAAAGCACTTCTATTACAACACTCCTATTTATCCAAAAGCCTAGCCCAAACCATAACGTGGTCCCTTCAATTTTGTACTTATATATTCATTAGTTTCACAAAAGTGACAAGAAGTAAAATTTCATGAATTTGCACTACTTGATCTCATAGCAGAGCTAATTACCTGTTACTGGTTCCATGAGAATACAAGTTGTTTTGAAAAGCATCAACTAAAAAGTTGGTGAGCTCATAAGCATTTTTGTATAAAAATGGTTTTGCACTTGTTTAGAATAGTTCTCGTAGTACTTTCAGAAAATCCGATATTTTCTATGAATATATGCATGCATATGCTTTATTATCTTTTGTTTGTAAAAGTAAAGTGAACGTTCCCAGAAAATCCAATAGTTTCTGATGTAAGAAAAACTGTAGTCTTAAACCCTAAGACCGGAAGTGCAAGAGACTGAATACTTGAAAAATGATTTGCAACTTTATAGTTTAATAAAACCGATGAAGTGTAAGCTTCCCGTAAACAAAAATCGTATTGTTATTCCCTATGTGAGTCGCTATAACTATGCTTTATATGACTGATATGCCTATCATGACGTTCTTCAGGCGTCAGTTTCGGTAAAACATATTACCCATGATTTTTATGAAGAAACATAAGATAAAACCTTTTTGCACAAGTTCTAGTTCTATTTTCAACACACAGCTAAGATGTGTGCTATTACCCAAAGGTTAAACACATAACAATTAGGTACACGCAATTATACAATGGTTAAACGAGATTTGACTTGTATTCCCCACCACCCCCAAAAAAAAAAACAAAATGATGAAAAACACGAAAATAATGGGGTATGAAGCTTACCTTGGTTGATTTCATGTGGTAGGAGGAAAAAGGAAGGAGTTTTCGAGCCAAGCTTGGTCTTGGAGAGGTTCTCGAAAAAAGGAAGTTCTAAGAATTATACACATGAAAATATGTGTAAATATGGAGTTCTTTGACCTAGATATGTATAGAAATTACTTAAGTTTTTAAGAAACTTACCATGTTCTTGTGAGTTTTTTGAAGAAAACCTTGAGGATGGCACCAAACTTCGAACTTTTGGGAGAGAAATGAGAAGGATTCTTGAGAGCAAAGTGAGAAAATGAAAGTGTTTTGTGTGTGTGAGGGTTTGATGGTTGCGACCAAACTTAAGAGGGAGAGAGGGAAGAGAGTTGACTTTGTTGAATGGTTGATGTGAAGCTTGCACGGGAACATGAGGGTTAATAACATTGTTGTATGATGAACAAAAGTGAGGTGGCAAGGGTTTTTCCCTCTTCTTTTTCTCCTTTTTTTTTTTCACAAGTCCTAGCCTAAACCCTATATGGTTTTCGGCCTCAAAGGATTTTCAAATGGGTTTTTGGTTCTAGGGTGGCCAAAAACACCCTATTCCAATAAGGGCTTGCGGTTTTGATATGTGTGGGGGCTTTTTGGGTGTTATTTGATCCATTAAAAGGGTTCTCGGCCCAAAGGACGGCCCAAAAGAAGTTTTACCGGCCCAATAAGGCTCAAGGAAGGCTTTCAGCCCAATAATGCCCAAGAAAAAGAGTTTTTGGCCCAATAGAGCCGAAGAAAGAGTTTTCGGCCCAATAGGGCCCGACGAAAGGTTTTCGGCCCAATAGGGTGTTAGGCCGAGAATTCTTGGACCAAAACCCAAAATGGATGGACTTAGCTATTGGATCAAGTTTTTGGGTTTGTACGAGGTTGTTTCAGCTTGATTTGCAATGTACGTATGTATGAACTAAAATAACATTGTAGTTTGAATTTCACTAAATGGGTTGTTGCCAGGTTACATGGAGGAAATTGTCTCCTACAAGAATCACAATTTCAACCCTAAATTTGCTAGTTGTGACAAAACTCGTCCAAAAGGACATCTAAGTCTATGAGTTAACCATGTAAGTCTTACCACCCTTTTTATAGCAACATTTGGCAACAACCACAATACCGATGCAACATACCAGTCAACCATTGTAACGTCCCAAATTTAAAACACAAATTTTCATTTAAAAATAAAAGTATTTATTCAAATTACAACTTCAAAGATCTTAAATAAAATTATTTGGTTGAAAAATATTTATCAGAGTAATGTCAAAAGTTATTATGTGCGAAATCGAGCCGTGCCCTTCCTTTAATATAAGAAAACTTGAAAACATTTAAATCACAATCCGTAAGTACAATGCTTAGTGATTTTCCCAAAATACCACATATCATACAAGTAATGGGCCAACCCAACATAAATGCTACGGGCCCAACCCACACATTCGGTCCCAGCCCATATCATTCGGACCCAACCTATATCATTCGGGCCCAACCCATATAATCGGGTCTGTCCCATAAACACATATATATACACATGCAAGAGTCACAAAGACAACTAGCATCCTATAAACATAATCCAGTGGGCCAACATTGGTACCTTCGACCTACGAGTATAGTGAAGAGAGTCACCTCAACCCTGAAGACAAGCTAAGCCACCCACTCGAGCCAACGATATCAAGCCTCACCTTGCTGAACATATCCATAATAAAACCCTAATTAATAATTAAGGAAATAAATAATGAATGAAAAGTATAGGCTTACACTTAAAACCCATTTGGGCAAAACAAACTTTTTGCCCTTCTCATACTCAGTCCCAACATAGTTGACCAAACGTCAAACCAATCAAAAGTCAATGGTCAACACTCATTTGACTTATGCCCCGCGTAACTAAACTACATACTGCGTAGAGCTACACCCTGCGTACAAAGGTTAGACCTTGCACACATCCTTTGATCCCAAAACTTTTATTAATCTCTTAATACAGTAAGCCAAACTCTTAAACTACCAGATTTGATCTAAATGAATGTCTTAATGGATAAAGTCCCTAACTTTATTCATTTTCTTGATCACCAAGAGCACAATACCAAAGCCTAGGTCTATGAAGTTATCTATTGCTCAAGAAATCATGCATGGATGGATTAGAGTGCCCAAGCTCTCATTTTTATGCCTTAGTATCCTCAAAACAATCAGAAGGAGGCACTCAAATGGTCTAGAGTAACCCATACTCACAAGGACCAAGATTAAGGGACAAAAAGTATAAATGAGCGAATTAGATATAACAAATGGAACTTCAATATGCAAGCTTTATACCTTCTGGAGATTGGTGTTGAAGTGCAAAGTCCGGATCTACAAAGCTTGGAGCTCACACTTACATCTCCAATGGATTCCTTCTTCAAGAATGCAACCAAAATCACACTAAGGCTTCCAAATATCACAATTGATGGCTAGGGTTTCAAAAGAACAATATGAGGTGATTCAGGTTGGTAATTGGAAGGGTTCCAAGTAGTTAGAGCCCTTAAATAGGGCTCAAAACCTTATGACTAGGGTTTTGGTCAGCAACATTTACGCCCTATGTAACCTAAGTTACACCATGTGTATTTCACTAAAAATGCGATCAACATTTAGCAAGCTACGCCTTGCGTAGGGCAAAACCCTAAACTTCCATTTCAACTTCAAACAACCATAACTTCTTCGTTTCAACTCCAATTTTGGCGTTCTTTATATGCACGGAAAGGTAGTTACGAGCCACACAATTCCATCTAGTTACTTTTGGTTTAAAATGTAACATCCCGATAATGATGTACTTCTAATTTTAACCCTATAATTTAATTATGTTTCATTTTGCTCCCTAAGTTCAAGAAAGAATGCAAAAAAGGCCCTAATGGTATTTTTGAAAATTAGCCTTGGGGAGTACACCATGCTTACGTGTGTACGTTGAGCATACTAGGGCGTGCCCTAGTACGCTGGACGTACAACTCGTACGCAGGGTGTACTTGCTAGAGATGGAAACCCTAAATTTTTAGGGTTTAGCACATATTTAAACCTCACTATAGCCTCATTTCCATCACTTCATCAGCCTCCGTCCTCTTAGAACGTTTTTGCAACCCTAATTGATCTTGTGAAGTTATTCCAAGCTTAAGAGAGTATGTGTTTTGTGCCTTGAAGAAGAGGAAAGGAAGTAGAGCTCATCTTGGAGGAGTGAAACACTTTGGATCAGGGATTTCTACCTCATTTGCAAACTTTAGAAGGTGACGCTCGGAGTCAAGACATCATCAACTTTTGTCCAGTCTGTAGGGTGAGTATTCCTCACTGTACTTACGGGTCGAAGGTACCAAGGTTGGCCTTTTGGATTGATATCTTGGTTTGTCGTATGTTGCTAGGCTATAGAGATATGTTAGATCAGTATCCTGGTATATGGGATGATAACATGCATTAGTGATCTGTAGATCTGCCTGTTTGTCTCATGCCTGCTTATATGTTTATTTGTTATGTGTATGTCGACATGTTTTGGTTGGTTGGGTTGAGACGATTACTTTGTGCTGATGGCCAAGATACCCAGGGCGGTCCGGATAGATTGTGGTCCCTAAGAGGCGGTCCAGTTAGGCTAAAGGCACGTCAAGCGGTCCAGATAGGTTGTAGGCCCTGCGAGGCGGTCCAGTCATGTCGAAGGCTCGGGATTGGTCCAGATAGGCTGGAGGCTTTGCGGCGGTTTGGTCAAGCTGAAGGATCGGTTATGTATGTTGTGTTTGATATGTTTTATATGGTGGTACTGTGGGGGAACTCACTAAAGTTTGGCTTATGTTTTTTAGTTGTTGTTTCAAGTACATCAGATGATCGTGAGAAGGTGAAGGTGTGACCGTACATATCCTGTTGTTTATTGCTTATGATTTTGGGAGACTCTGATGTTTGGGAAATATTTTGAAAACTATGATTTGTAAACAATTTATGATTTTGGGTGGAATTCAAAAGTTTAAAATTTCTGGTGATTTTTATGGATGTTACAAGTTGGTATTAGAGCCTTGTTTTGAGTGAATTGGAGGAACACTCGTGTGAATTCAATTTCAAACTAAGGAAATAAAAAGGTTTTAAAAATGATTTTCAAAATTGTTTTCAAAATAATCAAAGAGGATGCGATGTGTACAATCAGCCGGAGCCAGTCGCAGACCCTAGATTACCACACTGTTATTTGATATTGTGATATGTTAGAACAACATGCTAGTGATAGGCTAGGGATCGTTAGAAATTGTATGATAGAATTACCTGATTATATTATGCCTAATAGCTTAGGGTTTTCCTTATATGAAATTGACATCATTGTTGTAGTTGCTTAGTGTATGAATCAAAAATTGTACATAACAAAGATTGTTTAGCCTGAGAATGTTTGATTTAGCCTTATTTCCTATTCCTTGCTTAGCTATTGGCTTAGGGTTGAATCAAGTATTCAACTGTCTATAGGATCCAGTGTTATGTATGATTAGCATACACAAGTGCTGCAAGGTTGGTGAAAGTTTCATGTATGAGTTGTGTGGGGTCTATCGACCAATCGCATGTTGTTTAGACTTCCTCTAGCAAGTGAGGATAGAGTGTATGCGTATGATAGAGTGTATTGTTAGGGATGTTGTGATGATCCTCTGAGACAAATACATGTAGGTGTGGAAGGTAGTATGGACCCGTACTACTGGAAGCACATGACCTGTACGCATAGTAGGGAAGTCACAACCCCTAGGTTTTTTTTTGGAAAGTGGTCCCCATGGTGTTATATGTATTTATATGATATCTCCCTAGTTTATTTTTAGTATGGTGGTTACGAGGCAATTTGAGACGGGATGTGGATCAGGATCAGGGACAGGTGGCCAGAATCGTCCAGCAGTAACCGAGGACCGGGTTAGGTAGATCATTCAGGAGGAAGTTGTTTCCCTCTTTCGGGCATAGTTACCGAAGTTGTTTGGGCCAATCAAGACCGCTATGGTGGAGTACTTTGATGATCGATACGCTGCACTTTCTGAGGTTGCTGCTGCAGTCACCGCAGCCGTTGCTGCAGTCGGGATTGGTGCTGGGAGAGCCTTCTAGTATCGGGACTTCGACAGTATAAAGCCACTAAAATTTGACAGAGTTTAGGATCTAATCATATCCATGAGGTGGCTATCTAACATCAAGGGATGGTTCTTCAGTTACTCTTGCCTAATTGACCAGAAGGTCAAGTACGCCCTGAGCCTTCTTCGGTTTGGAGCGAAGGATTAGTGGAGACTTGTTACTAGCTTGTATTCTCCTGCACAGAGGGATTTTGTGACTTGGGAGTATTTATCAAAGATGTTTCGTTCTAGATATGTTCTGTTGGTGGAGCGTGAGTGGTTGGACCAGGAGTACTTGGATTTAAGATAGTGGACTGAGTTGGTGACAGAGATGTTGGATTAGTGTCTAAGTCCATAACTATTTTGGTATGTCCTTGACCCGATTATGAGCATGGTACTTTTGGGTTGCCTTCATCATAGCAATATGTAGGATGAATTAAGAAGAGAAAGGTTGAATTATGATTTATTAATATATTATAAGAATAATATATTAAAGGAGAAATCATAATGTTTAATTAATATTAGTCAAGAATTAATTAAGAATTAGTTCTGTGACTAAAAGAGATTATTTAAACTTAACGGACTGGAATTGTAATTATAAATAACTGCAAGAGTTGGCTAATGTACTCCATAGAGTGGAGTGGACGAATTCTATGGGGGAAACCCATTAAAAGTCGTCCATGACTCTAAAGAAAGGGATTCATGGGCTGCTTAAGGCCTAAGCAGTCAAATTAGGGTTTCCTAGTTGAAAACCCTAATAGCCTACATGTATATAAAGGACCCTTAAGCCCCAAAAACGTGGACAAGTCTTCCTCTAGGTTTTCTAGAATTTTTTGGGCAGCCTCCTCTCTTCTCCTCTTCATCCAAGTTGCTTAGTGGTGTTTGTGACTCCATTAGAGGTGCAACACTTGAGGCACTAAGATTTCTAAAGCCAATAAAATCAAGGAATTGATTTTTATTGCAATATAACAATCAAAGGTAATTACTAAACCCTTATTTCAGTTCTTATATGTTAGATCTAGGGTTTATGGCTTTGGATATTCAATTGCATGTTCATTAGACAAACTAGATCCAAAAGCTATTAGGGTTTGCATGTACACCATAGGATTGATGTTTTGCTTAAAAGCCATCAGTGGTATCAGAGCCTAGGGCTGTTTGTTAGTGAATTTGATGCTTGATTGATCGTTTTTTGCTTGGAAAACGAAGTTTTTGGCTTCTGCTTGTCCGACTCGGCGAGTCAGTAGATGAACTCGGCGAGTCCAGTCTCTGACTCAGCGAGTCCGTGGGTCTGACAACGTTTCTTGGTGATTTTCTTACTGTTTTGGCTTGGGATACTTACCATAAACGTTTTTAATTAATAAAATCCGATTTTTATTGATTTTGGGTGAATATCCTTACCAAAATAGTAGATAATTACCATTTAATCAAATATTTGTTACCTTATAAGATAATGTTTAATTATTTGAGTTATTGGATGAATTATCCTGCGAGTTTTTTGACTAGGTCAAAATTAGATAATTGCCTTGTTTGAATAGTTTCAAATTGCACCCTTTAGGTTTTATAGTTTAAATTTGAATTTAAAACTTTTATTTTTGAAATTTGAATATGTTAAACCCCAATGTTTTGAAAAGTTTCAAAACTTGCCCTCAAGTTTTGGAATTTAAATTTTTGATTAAAAGTTTAATTTTGAAATATTTAAATTCTAAACCCTAATGTTTTGAAATGTTTCAAAACTTGCCCTCAAGTTTTGGAATTTAAAAGTTGATTAAAAGTTTAATTTTGAAATGTTAAATTCTAAAACCCTAGTAATTTGAAAAGTTCAAATCACACCCTAATGGTTTTATTAATTAATTAAAGTGTATAATTAAAGGTGATTTAATAGACCCATAAAGTTTTGGTTTACATTTAATTAAATTAAAAGTATAATTTACTAAATTGAACCACCTAGTATTTTAAAAGTGTAAAATACACCCTATACTATATATAACATTAAAACTCTAATATTATATATATGTATGACTAAACAGTCAGTCTTACCATTAGTAGACCTCATTCACGAAGCTGGTCTATAAGGGGTGTTTAAGGAAATCGCCTATAAAATGGCGATTGAATGGGTATGTACTCTTACCCACTGCATTCTTGACTAGTGGAGGGTCGTTACCCGAACGGGTAGAATAGGACATAAACCTTCCATTATAAGTATAATGAAGTATAAAGTAACTAAATGATTTTTCAAATTCCCAAATCATAGTTACTTTAGGCAAAATGAGAAATTGTATGCTAACCCATGGAATTACACTTCGTACCCTTGTCAACCGTTAGTGGAGCGTGTGTGGTTAACCGGCACACTAATTTGGGGATGACATTGGTGCCGAAGGGTGGCTTGATGCTTATCATAGATCAATGGAGCATGTGTGGCTAACTGGCACATTGACTAGGTGATAGTAGCATTGGGTGCACCACATGATTCGTATGGTTATTCACACCTTATTTGTGATCCTCGGCATCCCAGTTACAAATTGTAGGACATAATCGAGATTAAACATGCTATTGAAAATTTCAATGAATCTAAAAAGATCGAGGAGTTTCAATTCATTTAAAACTTAAATTTTCCTTTTCGTTTTTCATGGTGGAAATTGGTAAATCGTCATTTACCTACCTTCAAATATTCTGCGACTAGATTATGAGATCCCTCTTCGAGGTTGTAAAGTATTGTGTTGGATCTTAGCCTTGATGTTTCTTTTGGGTGTTACATCAAGGATTCTAATTAACTTAACTTGAATTTTCTCTCGTTTTGTAGATGTTTAGTTCAGAAAATCATGGTCTTCCCAAATCCCATGGAACAAGCTTTCCAAATGAAGATGATGTTCCACGATATGATCAGGGAACAAGAGATCATGCTTCACTTCCTCCACCTCCTCCAATTGTTCTCCCTACCCCAAAAGTTCAAAGGCTTGAAAATTTCGACCTCACTCAAGCCCTATTGGCAATGAAGCATGAAGATGGAAAATCAGTGTGTGCACACGTCTTAGAGATGAAGTCACTCATTGATAGGTTAAGGATGCTGGGTGTCGATATCTCAGAGATGTTGACTGTTGTCTGGGTTCTTCAGTCACTTCCTGAATCATATAGTGAGTTCGTTAGAGAGTACTATATGATGGATCACGACGTGACCCTCATTGATCTCACCTATTTGCTTATAGCTGCTAAATCAGCAATGATTTGGCGTGCTGGTCAAGCAAATTTGTCTGGTGAATCAAACTCCCAAACTTCAATGGACACTGGCAAAATTGGAAGTCCAGAAAGAACTAAGTATGTGATTGTCCGATGTGTTGTGCCAAAGGAGTCCATTTGCTTTTATTGCCAAGAGAAGGGGCATTGGAGACGAAGCTGCCCTAACTAAGAGATCTAAGAGATGGGAGAGTCAAGACGTATGGCTCTGCTTCAGGTAAAATCCATTAACTAACTCTTTTAAGATCCTATTCTAGATTCTTAATACATGATGTGATAAAATTACATTTTGATGTTTTGTAGGATTGAGGAAAAGAGAGGAAGCTTAAGGGAAGAAGTGAGTTGAATCTAATCATGAAAAAAGTGGATTTCGATCGCATTGTTTGAAGATTGGATTTTTGAGCTACTACTTGGAGTTAGAATAGTTGTTAAGAAATATGTAATAACATAGTTTTTCAATTGAATTGCATTGTAAGGACAATTTTTTTCTGCAATAAAATGAATTTTGATTTTATCTTATTTATTTATCCTTGCAATGGCATGTATGAAAAATTGATGTTTGAAGGTTTCTATTATTAGCAACAATGGATTTGATTCTTGATTATGTTATTTGTGGAGATGTCAATAATTCACCAAATAGGGAGAGTTTCTCATCGCCCAAGTTTCAATTGGACGGAAACTTGGAATCATACAACTTGGTTGCGTGATGATTGAAAACTTTCATATTTGGAAATTAGTCTAATTCTTTGACAAAGTGTCAAGTGAAGGACTAGGAGATCGAGTACACTAGGTTGTGCGTTGATCAAGTCCACCACAAAGAGAGATAAGATATTCGTCATGATTTTCTAAAAGTTTAGTAAATATGATTATACTTATAAGGTTAAGTGTAATTCTGAGTTGATTGAAAGAGTTTCAATGAATAGCAGAACAAATAAAGAAGAATCCAGTAGGCAGAAAGATAAAAGTTTCTCTATTCTAAGAAGAAGGGAGAGTACCTTTTATTGTGTTTTATGATAAGTTTTAATGATTAAGAACCATATATCAATTGATTCTCTAAGTGACTCTTAGTGCATTTGTATGTCTAAGAAGAGGAATCGAGAATTGTGGAAATGGTTAAATCAAAAAGGCAATCATACTTCATTCCAATATCGAATCTTAGAGTCATACTCCAAGATTGCGAATTGAGTGACAAGTCTTAAGTAGGTTTATAACACTCATCAAATGTGGAATTTGGAAAAGGTTTTCTTATTCTTGCACATTTGAAATTGGTAAGTTGTGATGTCTTGAATAACACAAAGACCAACTAGGACCAATTTGTGAAGTGTTTTGTCTTGATAAAAGCTACACTAACTCTTGAATATTTGTTTGTCAAGAAATGTTTCTTGAGAAAAGAAATTTATATGTCAAGGAGTCAGTGGGAGTTTTAATGTTTTTTAAAAAGTTTCAAGAACAAATCAAGAATAAACCTTATCGGTCATCACTAGCACACGACTTGAGGTTTACAACTTATCGCGTTGACATTATTTTGTTTCTGTGCCATTCCATTTGAGTTAATTATGCATGTGAATTCTATGAGTTCTAATTTGAATACATAAAGACAAAAATACCTTGATCGATGGAAAGTACATTGATATGTAAGGATAAGTTGCTAAACTACTTGGAAGGCATGGTGGGCACTCGTGTTACCATATGGCAAGAAATCAAGATTAACAAAGTTCAGTCCATATGAGTTTGAATTTGTCGCCAACTTTGGTTTTGGCAAATTCATATGGATAGGAACTCATACACCATAAAATCTAAGTGTCATAAGATTCCCTCCTTCATGAAAATGACTATGAGGAAATGCTTTCACTAAGAGAGATTTTAAGAAGATAGTAATTGTGAAAATTGTATTCTCAAATTCGATTATGGTTACGACATCCCTTTCCATAGTTCGAATTGTGAGATTTGGCAATTAGTTTGAACATTTGGAACTTAGTAACATAAGTTCTGAATTGTTTAAACACACATATGAGCTATCTAAGGAAAAGGTGTATAAGTTTAAGAAGCTTAGATAAAGGCTTATCGAAGCATCTGGTATTAGAAATATGAATTTCAGAAATTCAATAGGCATTGTTTTCAGAAAGTTAATTTGTTTTCTGAATACATGTCAAAGCTAGTGGGAGCATAAGTGTTATGCTTATACGATAATAATCATCATGATAGTGGGAGCATAAGTGTTATGCTTGTATGATTATTATGGCAAGTATTTCAAGTTAGCAATATTAATTATAGAAAAACAAAGATTCAATTTGCAAAGTTGCATGGGTTGAAAAGTTGTTTTGCTATAATTAAGGGAGAGAATATTATACTTCGTTTCAAAATCTAAAGCTTAGATTGAGAAATTTTAATAAATTTAGTCAAAGGATACATAGTGTGTTCTCAAATTTCGATTATGATTACGACATCCCTCTTCATAGTTCGAATTGTGAGAACGTGACACATAAAATATCATGGCAGAAGATTGATAAAGTATCATATCTTTATGTAAGACATTATGCATCGTGTCCCATACGCTTCAGGTATAGGATCGATTGCAAATGCTATAATATTTGACCATTCTAAAATTTTCCAAATGTCTAGCGCATTAAGAGGGAAAAAGGACTAGAATCGGTTTTGACTAAAATAATTAAACAACTATCAAAGGATGATCCAAAGTTCGCTAAGGATTGGTCGCTTGTGAGTAGTTGGAAGTATGGTATTGGATGGACCATATCGACATTATTATGAATAGATAAGATTCTATTAAAAATGAGTTGTCATATGGCAAATGTGGAAATGTTTCCATATTGGGAGTTGGATATTGAGAGTCTATGTCTAGATTAGAAAATTTTATGCAAGAAGGATGTTCAAAGGAATGTACTTTGAATGTGAGTCTTCGCGTCTATGGAATTGTCTTGTAACAATTTCTGATAGAGTACTTTGTAATTTCATTAGCCAGGTCTTGGTGACTTTTGTGCTATGACTTTGTGAAAGGATCATTGCATAAAATGTTAGAATCTAGTGTATTCTAGTAGTGGCAAGAACCTTGTGTTCTAACACTAATGATAAGGATTGGGAATTGTGAAATGAGCGTCATTGGAAAGGTTTTTCAATTGATCTATTTCACAAAGTAAGGACCATAGGAAACATAGTGTGCATGCTTTGTGCATGGGACAACTATTGTTGTAATTCAAGTAATGAGTTGATTATCCGAAACACTAAATGATAAATAATGAGTAATCAATATGGTGGATAAATAAAAGTGTTTTATTTACTCTCACGAGTTTGGGGCCATATAGGATTAAGTATTATTGTTATGTTTCAGTTTGCATGTTTTGACTTCCAGAATAACTAGGTTATTCGAACCTCCACAGTCATTCATATGTTGGAAGTAGGTATGAAGGAAGACTGTCATGAAGAGTCTGTAGATTGTCTGAAGAGTTTATACATAACACAAGTTTGCTGCAAGGTTCATGAGTGCTTTGATAAGATTAGAGTATTGGATTAAACCCACGCTCACTTAGATCACTTCATGGATTTATCACGGGTGATTAGTGAGACGATAATATTGTATATTCTTGAAACCGAGATGTGTGGGTTGTTATTTGTTGGTCGGTTGCTCATTGATAATAAGTAAACTCACCAATAACTTGGTGTTATAAAACTTATTGTTATGTGTGATTCGATCAGTGAATGCAAGCGAGCATTTGAGTCAAAGTTTATCCATTCATTTTACCCAAAGTGGGATAAAAGCAATATTTATGGGCCCCTCGATGATTTAGTGATGACACCTAAGCGCTTGGCCAAGCCGGGACTAAGTTGATGTGTTCATATGTAGTCTGTTGTCAGTCGTCATAAATCGGAAGTCGGGAAACAGTATAAAGAGAATGATTGAAATTCATGTCTAATGTCTATACGATATCTTGAGAATGGAGGAATATATAATTTGTTATCTAAAGGATACGCTATCTGATAAGATCAGAGTTGACAACGACTTTTGAAAGCTACAATTGCTGATCAGGTTCTGAAGTCATATGGAAAATAGTTATTAGACTTATCCAAGTGGGGGACTGTTGGATTAGTGTCTAAGTCCATAACTATTTTGGTATGTACTTGACCCGATTATGAGCATGGTCCTTTTGGGTTGCCTTGACCATAACAATATGTAGGATGAATTAAGAAGAGAAAGGTTGAATTATGATATATTAATATATTATAAGAATAATATATTAAAGGAAAATCATAATGTTGAATTAATATTAGTCAATAATTAATTAAGAATTAATTCTGTGACTAAAAGAGATTAATTAAACTTAAGGGACTATAATTGTAATTATAAGATAATTGCAAGAGTGGGCTAATGGACTCCATAGAGTGGAGTGGACGAATTCTATGGGGGAAACCCATTAGAAGTCATCCATGACTCTAAAGAAAGGGATCCATGGGCTGCTTAGGGCCTAAGCAGTCAAATTAGGGTTTCCTAGTTGAGAACCCTAATGGCTTACATGTATATAAAGGACCCTTAAGCCCCAAAAACGTGGACAAGTCTTCCTCTAGGGTTACTAGACGTTTTTGGACAACCTCCTCTCTTATCCTCTTCATCCAAGTTGCTTAGTGGTGTTTGTGACTCCATTAGAGGTGCATCACTTGAGGAACTAAGCTTTCTAAAGCCAATCAAAGCAAGGAATTGATTGTTATTGCAATATAACAATCAAAAGTAATTACTAAAATCTTATTTCAGTTCTTATATGTTAGATCTAGGGTTTATGGCTTTGGATATTCAATTCCATGTTAATTAGACAAACTAGATCCAAAAGCTATTAGGGTTTGCATGTACACCATAGGATTGATGTTTTGCTTAAAACCCATCAAGAGATTACCAATATGTTAATGGAGAGGGCCATGTTTTGTCCTGAGTTTGTTGCTTTTGAGCAAGCTCAGATGACCCATTACTTGAGCATGCTTAAAACGGACATCTGACAGTTTTTATCCATGCAACGTTATTGTTCATTATTGGAGTTGCAGGACTACGCTAGGCGCACGTGAGATCGAGATGGAGTCCCAGTCGAGGGAGTAGAGGCAGGCCCCGACGCTGTCGCAACTTGCTTCGAAGCAGTTCAAGGCCGCTGATGCTAGATCTGGGAGTCATAGGGGCCGGACTTATGGTAAGTGCGGTAAGGTGCATGAGGGTTCTTGTCGACCTGCTTCTGGATACCACAAATGTGGTAATGAGAGGCAATACGCGAGGGATTGTCGCTAGCCAGCTGCAGTTCGGAGTACCAGGATTTGCTACCACTGTGATCAGGTTCGCCATATGAAGGTTAGCTGTCCATTGCTCGCCGCCAAGCCGACACAGCCCTTGGCGCCAACTACTTTGAGGATCACCGATGGGCGTCAGGGGAGGGTAGAGCCCCCAAGGGCTCACCGCCGTGCTTTTCGGCTCACTTTCGAGGAGGCCAGAGCAGCTCCAGACGTCGTGATTGGTATGTTTCTATTTATTATTTTGTTGATTATATTTTATATTATACTCATGTATATAATCTTAATAGGGACGTTCTTAGTGAACTCTTTGCCTACTCTTGTGTTATTTGACTCAAGTGCGAGTTGGTCCTTTGTTTCTTGGTCATTCAATATGGAGCTTGATATGCTTATTAGGGAGTTAGAGTGTCTGTTGCGAGTTTCTATCGCCAATGAACACGGGGTTTCTGCATTTGCAATGTAGCATGGTTGTGTATTGGAGATCTTCGGGGTGCCTTATCCGATTGATCTGATCCCTATTCCCATGGGGGATGTATGCAGGATAGTGGGTATGGATTGGATAAGCAGGTTTGGTGCCATGATCGATTACGAGGGCCAGCGAGTGGTAGTTTGAACCCTAAGTGGAGGAGAACTGGTTATCTATGGAGAGGGCACCAGGGTTATATATATATATATATATATATATATATATATATATATATATATATATATATATATATATATATATATATATATATATATATATATATAGGTAGGTAGGTTCAGTTAGGATGGAAAATAAAATAGAGATCTTGAGATTTAACCTCAACCACATATTTCACATATGCCGCACTAACCCTCCGGCGTACCGGCGCAACAGACATGTCATAATAATAAATGAATATATGGCGTCGCCCATTCCTTTCTCCTCCGCCACCATCACCACGACCACAACCACCACCGCCATCGCCACTACCACCATCTCTAACACCATCCGACCCCACTATTGTCACCTCCGTCACTTATACCACCGCCACCTCTGCCACCACTACCTATTCTGCTACCAACTGTCATAATCATATATGATTACTGAATCTGTGAACAACTAAATATGTATAATCATTTATGATTAGACATACCCCAGTGCTGCCAATACGCTGAAGCATTAGAGCGGCAAATGAGAAATATCTGACTCAGGTTGAATCTCAAGATTTCTAAATCTCAAGTAAACCGTCCTCTTTCTCTCTCTCTCTCTCTCTCTCTCTCTCTCTCTCTCTCTCTATATATATATATATATATATATATATATATATATATATATATATATATATATATATATATATATATATATATATATATATATATTGATTACTTCTACACAAGATACAAACATGAATGCATACAATGCAACTCACGATGCAGAGATTATATCATGAAACCTTATTTAATGATTTCTGGTTGAGTTTCATACAACCAAATGTCGCATCTAATTTGTTATGTTATTTAGAAGAACCACGGCACCATATCTCAAATCCATTAAAAAAAATTTATTTTCCATTTGTGTAAACCAGTAGCATCACTATCTTAACAAGAACCAACTCAACAAAATTCCAAGAAATGCCGCACGGGTGTCAATGAAACATCCTAATCTTTTGGAGTCTCCATAATTTAAAGATATCGACATTCTTCATAAATTACAAGCAAATGTAACAGCTGTCACTTTGTCCATAATGAAAATGACAAAATTAATGGGGCACGATATTAAATTGCTTAATTGGAAGGGCCAAATTTTGTGAAAAGAATTACAATAAGGATAAAAACATAACAAACAAACAAAACTTGTGGGCTCAAACTCCATTTGAATGGAAACAAACGTATATATCCAAAATCTTTTTGACACATGTCACACTTACATTGATTTTGTCATTTGTGGTTAATTTCAATTAAATTTTCTCCACATGGTATTTTATGTTTTTTTTTTTTATTTTATTAAATCCACATAATATTAAATATAATAATTGACTTTCCTTCTAATTACAACATTTTTAAATTAAAGCTTCATTAGTTTCCTTTATTTATTTATCTATTTTTTTTTAATTTACAAGAAGAAAACACTTTAATTTTAATAATTCAATATTTTTCTAACCTTTTATTATAAATTTAAATTTTTTCAAATGTTTAGAATTTTTGTATTTAAATTTTTTAAATGAACCCATGTAATACATGGGTCTTACACCTAATATATATATATATATATATATATATATATATATATATATATATATATATATATATATATATATATATATATATATATAGGGTGAGTTTCAATAAAGAACAATAGTTAATCAAGGAGCCAATCTTTTTTTCAACTTTTAGAACTTATTTTTTATCAAAAAAAAAAAAACTAAAAATACAGAAATTCATAACTTTTTATCCTTTTTCCAATGATATAAAATTCGATTTTTTTTACGTCAAATTCATAATGTGAATCTTTGAAAAATCACAACGTGAATCCGGATTCACACGGTGAATTCAAAAAATATTTTTCACATTCACAATGTTAATAGATGAATTTATATATTTTTAGATTTTTTTTCGATAAATAATAAACTTTAGAAATTGAAAAAAAGATTTGGTTCCTTGAAGAACCAATAATTATTATTCTCTATCGAACTTTTCCATATATATATATATATATATATATATATATATATATATATATATATATATATATATATATATATATGATTATAAATGATTATAAATGTTTATACGTATATGACTTATTATAAATGATTATACATATATGTATGTTCACAGATTGAATAATCATATATGATTATAATAGGTGGTGTCAAAAAAGGTGGTGGTTGTCGACGTGACAGTAGTATAAGTGACAAAAGGTGGCAGTGATGAGGTCGGCTGGTGGCAGAGGTGGTGGTAGTGGCGGTGAATGCGAAAGTTGTGGTCATGGGTATGGTGGTGGATGAGAAAGGAACGAGTGAAACTATATAATCATTTATGATTATAACTGACATGCCGCATTGGTACGTCGGAGGGTTAGAGCGACAAATGTGAAATATGTGACTGATGTTGAATCACTAGATCTGTATTTTATTTTGAATCTCATCTCTTTCTCTCTCTCTCTCTCTCTATATATATATATATATATATATATATATATATATATATATATATATATATATATAGGTAGAGGTTCATTTGAGACCACCTATATTTTGTGAGAGATAGGGACCAAATCTTAGCTTTTGATGAAAAATGAAATCGATCCAAGGAGAAATCGAAGATGACGAGTTCAAAATCACAAGAAGTTAGGGTTTTTATGGAGTGTTTGATGAGTTAAAACCGAAGATGATAAGAAGTATGGAAGAGGGTTTTGAGAATATAGATGACGAAATAGAGTTTTTAATGTTCTTCCCTTGTGAATAAGTCGTAATCTCAAAGTTATTACATTTGTCCTTTTTTCGTCCCTGGCAAATAAGTCCTAGTACTTTTAGTCCATTTTAATTTAAAAACTTACACTTTGGTTCAAATATTATTTTAATTCTAAAATAAAATTACATAACTACATATATTCTAAAACAAAGTTACGATATTTTTTTAATTCTAAAATAAAATTACTTAATTACAAATATTATAAAACAAAGATTTTGGTCAATATAGTATTTTAATGAGGAAATTATATTTTTGATTTTTTTTAATTTTAAAAGAATAATTAATTTAAAAAATAAATCGTAACCATATCAAGTGATGAAATGAAATTATAATATTGAGAATAGTGGACTTTGTTCAAATAAACTTCTATACATGTTAGTAATCTACATATTACAATTTTTTGTGAAAATATTATATTTGTATAAAAAGTATGCATTTTGATATTTCTACTAATAGAGAGAATGTAGTTTTATTTTTTAAAGTAAGATGAAAAATATGCATTTTGATACTTCTACCAGTAGAAACAATATACTTTATTTTTTAAAGTAGGATGTTCTAAAATATACTAAAATTTTATTATCCTTTTTTTTTATTGTAACAGGATACTAAATCTAATTTCATTTATTCTTTTTATTAAAATATTGTAAAACAAAATTACATATTATATTATAGTTATATAATAAAATGTTTTATTATTAAGTATTTTAATGAAACCAGAATAATCAGAATAATTAACATAAAACAAATTAAAATAAGCTTAATACAATATTAACAATATGTGTTTTATTTGTCAACATTATTGTATAAGAATAATAAACATAGATGGATTTTAATCATTTATCATTTTACCAAACAATTATTTACTCAAATAACTATGCATCATCAAACAAAAATTTTAAACACTATATATCATTTACTATTAAGTAGTAAGTATTTTATCAAGATAACAACTAACTCGTTTAAACATATCATTCACCAAAATATCAATGGTTTAAGGCTATCCTCAAACATGAGTATTTTAAAAAAACACAACAGAAAATAAATTGGCTACATGTAATAAGCTAATATAAGAATTTTTCAAACTTCCTTCATTTTCAGCTTGTCTCTTGTTTCACTCCCTTCTTTCACCAACATACACCTTGTTTTCTTATCAAGTTTTGAAAATTCCAATGCTTCTACAACATTCAATTTTTTATGCTTATTAATTTCATGGTTTGCTAGTTTAGCAACATAAAATGTACGTAACTTTGGAATCTTCTTAGATGTCCTTCATGTGCCTTCTTTTTCTTTTGATTTACAATTTGCAAATCTTTATCATGAAATTTAACAACTAAAATCAATTAGAATATATGATAAACAACATTAGAATATTCAAAATAATTAACTTAAAAAAAACAAATCCAAACATTTGCTTTTTTATGAATTATTTTAAGAAAAGGGTGTTCATACTTTTTTTAACCCTATCTTGATCCCCTGAATCAGTATGAAGAAAATTATCAAATAAAAACAATTAGAATATTTATTAAAAGCATTTAGAAGTTACTAAGAGCAATTATAATATTTAATCTAAAAGTAATTACAATTTATACCTTTATCTTTAGAAATGAATGTTAAAATGTTCTATGTTGGTGGAGTTCTTACTGTTTTTCTTACAGTTGCATTTGTTTGTACTTTTTTAGTTGCATCAGTAACAACAAATTCCATTAGAATTCATATTAGTTGAGGATATATAATCTGGTCACAGTTTTATACATACATAACAACAAATTTCTAAAATCAGGCAACATAAAATTCACTAAAATACAAAGATTTTTTTTGGCTATACACCAACTACAATCATAACAAGAGATTTATGTTACTAAAATCTCTAGTATTAGACAATTTATGGATCTAAATCTAATTAAATGATGAAAAATAGTTAGAATATCATAACATTTCTGCTAATTTTGATTAAGAATATTTAGATAAAATGAAATG
Source organism: Lactuca sativa (assembly GCF_002870075.4). Classification (NCBI taxonomy): domain Eukaryota; kingdom Viridiplantae; phylum Streptophyta; class Magnoliopsida; order Asterales; family Asteraceae; genus Lactuca; species Lactuca sativa. The sequence continues at coordinate 308,812,224 of NC_056630.2, read as the reverse complement.
AGGAATAATTAGAACACTTTTGAATAACATGTGGAGTTAACATTTAGATACATAGACTCTATATAAATCACACACTGAGATTTAATTTAGATTGTATGTTTTATAACGCTATATTCCATTACATCCTGACTTCGACATATAAATCGCTAGTGAAATATCTCAATTATAAAACATTTGTTGAAGATATACAATGATTTAAAGTAAAGAAACTTTATATAATAAGTACATATTGGTTTATTGAATAAGAACAAGAGGTTTATAGTATTATACTTACTTGGAATAACTATTGATACAAAATCAGAATCAAAATCTGTAAAATGAGCCATTTGATTCGATGTCAAATTCAAAATTAAAAGGGTTTTAGTGTTCTAGTTGATTATCAAGGGTTTTCGTGTATGAATTAGAAGATGAATTTCAGGTAGAATGAGAATAAGAAGCTCGAATTAGAAGATCAAATTAAAGTTATGATTACTTTGAAACAAATTTGTGAAGGAAGCAGAAGATGTCAATGATCGAGATTTGGATCAAATGGGTTTTAGTGTTCGTATCTAGGGTTTTTAGGAAGAATACCGAATGTTTTTGTGTGGTGAACAAAAAAGAATGCAAAGTTCCATTCCTGCCCCTCCGTGTCTTGCTCTAATACCAAAGTTCCATTAATTTACAAAAATGCGACCGCCTATTTTATTGATTAATATAAATTAATATCAGCCTTTGATTATTCAAGATGAGATGTCAATATTTGGTCTCCTTGTCTCACAAAATGTAGCGGTCTCACATGAACCTAACCCTATATATATATATATATATATATATATATATATATATATATATATATATATATATATATATATATAAGGAGAGGGTCAATCGAGAACATTTCTTATTGTGAAAATATACAATTTTGGACCACACAATTTTTTCTAAATTAAAATCATCAAATAATATTAATATAAACCAAAAATTAGTATAAAATTTCAAAAATCCATTAACCAACACCATTCACCACCTAAACAACATCATCAACCATCACCCATCACCACCACCCGTCACCGCCACCCACCTCCACCACCCTTACCTACCACCCACTAAAACCAACACCCAACACCATCACCAGCACCCACCATTTCCAACCACGACCACCATCCACCATCCATGACCACCACCACATGCCTACACCTTTCATCACCACCACCCACCACACAAAACCCCTACCATCCATCACTACCGACCACCATTGTGATAACCTGAAATTTTTTTGCTTTGAATGCCCAGTCAATCAACTCAGCTGAGTGTCAGACTCTTTGCTAATGAGCTCCATCCTTGTTAGAGTTCATTCTAAGGAGTTTTAGCCTAGTACACTTAAGGAATGAGTGTTAGGAAGTATCTGCTAAAGCCACAGTATAAAGATCGAGCCATAAACTCATTTAAGAGGAGTTTACGGCCAAGACACAAAGAGTTTACGGCCGTAAACTCAAGGTGGCCATAAATTGACCCCTATATATATGGAAACACTTCATTTTTCTCATTCTTTCCTTCCTTGGCCGAAAATTCTTCAAATCCTCTCAAGTATCATCGGGTTCTTCATCTAGATCTTCTTATATGTAAGTGTTCTAACCTTTGATTAGTTGATATCCTTCATTAACTAGTATCATTCCATGATTACATCCATGAAATCATTCCATTTTGTTAGATCTCCAAGAACACCAAGAACACCAACAACACACACTTGTTCTTGGTGGCTGAAAAATCCTCAAAGGCACTCCAAAGTGTGAGTATACCTTCTATCATCTAGCAGTGCATGTTAAACACCAGATTATAGCCTTAAAACTTCATCAAACTCATCATAAAATAGATTATAGCCTTAATCCCTATGTATTTATAGTTAGTATATCTTTTATGGGTTGATATACTTAATTTACTATAAACAATGCTCAGATACCAATCTGTCACACCCCAAACCAAGAACGGCGGAAACGTTCTGGGGCAGAGGACGTCATGTACAGTATCACAACAATGAAAAGTAGTAAACAAGCAACAACATCATCCATTGCATTAATAATATAATTTTAATACAAGTGTTCTATCAAAATATAATAGACACTAAAGTATAAACAAAATGAAAGATGAGTCTTGAACGAGCTCCATCTTCTCTAAACCTTGCATCGGTACCTGTCTACTGTTGACCTGAGGATACAAGTTATTTTGAAAGAGAGTATCAACTTTAAAGCTGGTGAGATCATAAGTATTTTAGTGTCTTAATTTGTATGTAAGTATTTGTACGAATTAAATGTAAGTATTTGTTTGTAATTGAAATGTAAGTGTTTGTACGACATGTAATGAAAGACTTGAAAATGTTTTGAAAGCAAGTTCGTGTAAGTATGAAAATGTTTGTAAAACAACTGTAAACGTTTGAAAAACCCTAGAAATCTCTATGATTCCTACTAGTATAAAAGGCAGTCTTCTACCAAGACCTAACTGTTCTAATGTAGTCTTCTACCAAGACTTAATTGTTATAATGTAGTCTTCTACCAAGACTTAACTGTTCTAATGTAGTCTTCTACCAAGACTTAACTGTTCTACTACTATTATTATTATTATAAGAATTTGTATCCTTTGGTACTAGGATACTCAAATAATTCACCTCATCGGTTATGTGAATGAGTCACAAGATGGAGGTAATAATATAAATAACCTAAGTGTTATCCTTTTGTACTAGGATAATTAACAGTGTCAACTGAAGACATCCGTAGATGTACATTTACCTCTTTTGCTAACAGCTAGGTATAGGAATACTTAGTTCCTTAAAGTATACCTGTAATGGTATCAATCGTTGACATCCGTGGATGTGCTTTTACCTCTGTAGCTAACAGAGATTTTAGGGATGGTTAATCCCGCAACGTATCCTTTGGTACTAGGATATTAAATCCAATCTATCTCGCTGATTATGTGATTGTATCACAAAGTGAAGATAAGAATGAGGATTATATAACAGAATCTATACATATGAAATGTACTATTAATTCATCATATGTTATCTATGTAAACGTACTCATGTAAGTGTACTCATGTAAATGTACTCATGTAAACGTACTCATGTAGATGTATCTATCTAAATGTAATCATGTAAATGTATCTATATAAATGTACTCATGTAAATGTAATCATGTAAATGTATCTATGTAAATGTACTCATGTAAATGTAATCATGTAAACATATCTATGTGATAGTATAGAAATGTACTGTGTGTACTAGCTGTGGCGTGTGTTCTCTCTCTATCTAGCAAGTATTGACTCATGAATGAACTGACTCATTGTATGATATTGTGTTCTACTAATAGTTCTAGTAACTTCCTAAACTACCCATACGATAGCTTACTAGTAATGTAACAGGCACGTATGAACATGGAAGTATACCCTTGCTACCCAAGGGTATTGAATAAACTGGGAAAACATTTATGACTATATATGTACATATGATATATAACTAATATTTAAACAACCTTCGGACGGATACCCGATGTCCCACCAGACCACATCTCAAGCGCGAAAAGGAAATAGGGTGGATAGCCTTCCTAAGTCTTTTAAACATTTCTTATATAACTATACATATATGGGCATGAAATTGATAATATAAAAGTATAAAATAAGTTTTGTAAAACCTTTGAACATAATTATTATCTAAGAAAAGATTGACTTGATGTCAATCTATAAAACGGGTTGAAAGCATGGGTTTGATAAAACAGTTTAAGTATAAGGAAATGGTTGGAGGAAACACAATTATAAGTGAGTTTGAAATGAAACATACAGTGTCAAATAAGAAGTTTTAAAGATATAAAATGTTTATGAATATGATGTGAAGAAAACTGTTTGGTAAAACGGCTAATGAGTAGCAAATCATTTAAATGCTGCTTATTAATCACATGTGATTGATATAATAACTAGCATGATTCTACTTGTATCCCCCCATAAAACATTTAAAAACGTTTAGATCATTGATTAAGGGGTATGAACTCACCTGTTGTGAGTGGATCGAAAGGAAGTGTTGGATAAGTGCTTGGTGTCAAATGAAGACTTAGACATGCACAAAGATCCTAATTACATATGAGGACATATGTATATAAACAATTAGTCTTTAAACCACTAATAAACAAGGTTAAGACACTCTAGGGCATGCTAAACACCTTATACAAGTGTTATAAGTCTCAAGGGTTGCATCTAAGTGTTGTAGGGAAAGGCTAGTGTGTTTGGGGTTCAAGGGTAAACTCCCTTGGACTTTACGGTTTTCATGACCATTACCTAAGGAGTTTACTGCATTAAAGTCAAGGGTTTACGGTCGTAAACTCTACACTTTATGACCATTTGTTGTTTTGAAGACTACTAAGTTATTCCAAGCATTCCTACTTCATGATTAAGCCTTTGGAAGTGTTGTGTGGCATCAAAACACTCCTAAATGCAGTTTATGGTCTAAGGACCATTTCTCCATGAGTTTACTACCTTAAACTCATAAGTTTTGTATTTGGGGGTTTTCAAGTCCTTAGCTCAATCATGGCAATAGTCTAGGTTAGATTTAGACATAAGGAACAATCATGGGACATTTATGGGACTTTTACACATCGTTTGGGGTGTTTATGGTTTTGGGAGATGCCCAAACCGTAAATACATAAAAATGTAAGGTTTTGGTGCTTTTGTATGATAAACACAACAAGGATGAATCTAGACAAGTCCCTAAGGTATGGTGAAGCATCTAGGCACCCTAAGGCACCACTTTGCACTTAAACTTGGTGTTTACGGTTTTGGGACCTCGCAAAACCATGAACACCTTTATCTTGGTGTTCTTGGGACTTTTCTTTGATGCTAATTTGTAATACAAGCTTAATAAGACTCAAGGATAGAAGTACTTACATTGTGGAGGCTTGAAATGAACTTTAAGTCCAAGAACACTAGTGTGTGTTCTTGGTGTTTTTGGAAAACTAATCAAAACACACAAATGGATGGATTAAAGGATGTACAATCACTAGATTAAGTGATATACTAACTTGAAAGGGCTTGAAACACTTACTAGATTGAAGATATTGAATAAATTCTAGGATGATACTTGAGAGGATTTTTGGAGTTTACTCTTTTGGTAAATGGGGAGTAAACATGAAATGACTAGTTTGGGGAGTAAACTCATGCTTATGCATGAGTTCACAGTTTTTGGATGACTTTTCGACCCAAACATAAATGTTTGGTCGTGAACTTCTAAGACACGAGGTGTTTGCGGTTTTTAAATTTCAAAAGCCGAGACGACAATTTCTTTCACCCGTTCGTTTAAAGAATAATATTAAAATAATCAAACGAACTTTAAATTTGCTAAAAATAAGTAATAATGAAATTGACCTATAAACCGAAGTGACTGAATTTTAGGGTTTGACCGAATGAAAATTTCGAGTTGTCACATCATCCCCGTGTTAAAGGAAATTTCATCCCGAAATTAGAATTTAGGTAAGGAAGTAGGTATGAATGATCGAGTCATGAGGTGGAAACTTCCTAATCGATTGGTTCTCGCGCTCATAAGAGAAATCGGGTCCTCGGTTGGTATCCCAACGAACCTTCACTATAGGGAGGCGGTGATGCTTCGTCCGCATGACCACTCGGTCGAGGGTCACTACGGTTCTTTTATGAAGGCGTGGATCTCGTGAATTTCGATCTCGTCGAGTGGACTTACGAGAGTCCTAACGGAAAGGTACGGTTTGAAGATCGAGACGCGAAGGATTAAATGTACCTTACTGAGTTCACGGAGTAGGTTTAGTCTGTGAGATACAGGACCGATTCTGGTAAGAATCTTGGAGGTCCTAACTATCTTGGATTTAAGCTTTTCACGCGATACGAAGCGTAATAAGCCATTCCCAGAGTGAGTTTTCCTAAAGAACTTGGTCTCTCACTTGGAATCTCTAAGGTTTCTTTTTCTTGTTTATCTTCCCAGTCAAGGGCCACCCCTTCTTGGGTCAAAGTCGGGATGCACTATGACAGTAGGTCTGTAAGACCTAGAATTTGGCGAATTCTTGTCGGCGGCTCTGGTGTCGACAAATTCTCAACGGTTTTGATAAATTGACAGAGTACTCAAGAATTTCCACTTCACTAATAGTGTGTCTTAGGAAATTTTGACTCTTCAATTCCAAAACTCGTGTTTAGAGAACTTTGCGAAAAGTATCTCCGAGAGTAATGTTTCCGCGGGTTCCTTCTTACTACGAGGGTAGATAAGTAAGTCGTTACATGGAGAATGAAGAACTGATCCAAGTAAGAAAGACGGACTCTATTCATTAAACTCATGAATGCTTTGGGTGTATTGGTCCCATCCGCAGGGTATCACTACGGAATTGAAGTGTCTGTATCGAGTTCAGAAGGTAGTCTTCCGGACATCCTTACCTAACACTCAACTGGTGATAAACGGATCTCAAGTCCATTTCTGAAAGTCATCATTTCCTTGCGTTTCCTCAACCAATTCATCTATGCGGGGCAGAGACAACGATTTCTAATGGAAAATCTCGACGGAGTCCTCGATAGTCGAGGTACATATGATGCAATCCGTCGATCTCTGAAAGAATAAGACCGGGGCTCTCCAGGGTGAGAAGTCTGGTCTTCCAATTCTATTGCTGAGTAGTTCGCTAAGTTGTCCGGACTGTTATTGTATCTCCGTAGGTGTTTAGATTATAGGGCGATCTGTTTACAGGAGTCATACTGGGTTCTAAGTTTGTTCACATGACGATGTAATTACTTGTAGTCTTGGGCAGTTCTCCATCCTGAAGTTCATATTAGAATTCATACATGGTTCAACAATCACAATCTCGTGTATACGAGTCGTATATAATTTAGACTGAAAAGGTAGTCGAATAACTGATTCTTCTTTAAGCTCACCTCCCATCGAGGAAAAGAAGTTAAAGTGGAATCATCAATTCTAAACCTGTAGAACCTTGATTATATATCACTCTTATGTATACATTCTTCAGTGATAGATCAACCATATGAATCTTTGAATTGAACTTGACGTACTGTACGAGTGGTACTTCGGGGATTTCCTCAGGAAGGAAAAGGACTATGAGGTACTCCATGCATGAGTACTTCGGTGTTCTGATATGACGGCTTCGCGGAAAGGTGATTTCGAAGAAAGAGATGTACGTATGAAGCTATTTTCATGAGGATCAAATTGAATCGATTCGTATGATAATGTCAGAATCATAAGGAAACTTAAAAGAAATTAGATTTGAACATAAGGCATTACAGACAAAACACAACCGTGCAACCATCAACAGAGTTATAGTACTTTAGATTTACTACAAGACTATTGCTGCGAATAAGGTATACTACAAAAGACAAGTATACGCAGTACGAGCATCCCTATATCAACAGGATCTCGCAAAAAGGTAAGACTCTAGTTGCACTAGTTCTGGATGTGTCATAAGTCTGTTACAATGAAACACCTAAATTACATTAACATGGGTTCGGAGCAGGTTCTCCCGCAGCTATGATCCTGAGAATCTTCCCGTCTGCGCCATAGCTCTTTGCTATAGGGAAATCCTTCTTGAAGTGCCCTATCTCACCGTATTGGTGGCATGACTGGCTAGTACTAGCATTGATGGCGGGAGTGCGGTGTTTAGCCAGTGTTATGTGGACACGAGTGCCTTCCTCATTACTCCACCTTGGAAATTGCTTCCTAAAGTGTTCTGCAGGAGTTGCCACTTGTGGATGTGGCATGGTAAGTCTTTGGGCTCTCTTGCGCTCCTTTTGGGCTTGACGATATCGTCTCTTCTTTTCAATCTTACGGCTTTGCAAGTCCATGACTGTTGCCATTGGTTGGTTTCCCAGTTTGGTACTACCATCGGAACTGTCGACTCCTTCGTTAGTCTTGCTTGTGTTGCCTGAGTTGATATGCGTAAGGAAAGTTGTCACAACAGCTGCTACTACAGCTTGTAATGTAGCGGCGTCGATATTTAGGATAGGGGTTTCGTTGCTCGACTGATTGTTTCCGGATGACGACATGATTCTGTAATACAAAAGATAAGGATTTTGTGAGCGATTCTGGTTGACTGTAGATGTACTTTGATTGTTCAAGCAAAGAGTAAGAGTATGTTCTTGAAAGTTTGACCTACATCCCTATGATGCATTCCTAGTAATGGGTGGAAGTAAGTTCGTAGAATGGTCTCAAGACGTTTGTTGTTCAAGTCGAGGTATCATTGGTTGGTGAATAATATGATCCAACCATTAAAAGAGACTTGGAAATGTCTCCGGAGTTCAATTGCTATAGTCCAATGACTTGACTAAAGCATGTTTCAGGTATACTCAAATGGAAGTATGATGAGAGTTCTAGAATAAAGAATGACACAGAAGTTAGCCGACTGTCAATATCTTTGATATTCATGATGTACAAGTTCGGGAGAATGACCTTGTAAAAAGGTCTTACATCATATCCAGAGAAGATAGTCCTTGACAACATAAAGACCTAACCAAAGGTACTTACGATACAAGATAATTTCATAGAAAATTCCACATCGGGCATAAACAAAAGATGATTCTTTTTAATAAGGAAAATAAAGTAAAATATCTACTATTGGCGACGGTCATCCCTCTGGTGAAATCTCAGTTCAGCCAGTTGACGTTCCACATCAAGTAGGTGTCTTTTGTACTCCCTCTGGCGTACTCGGAGCTCTATGACTTTGGCTCGTGACTCAGCCAGTGCTTGCAGTAGGGTTTCATGGTTTCTCTCAGATCTCTCACGAGCATCTTCTAGACGAATGGTGCGGAGGGTATGCATTCTCGCATTGGCAAGAACTTTTGTGATTTGATGTAGGGTTGTCCTGCCTTGAATCTCATTTCGGGCCACTCTGCGGACCAAGATTGGCAAGATTCTGTCTGCTGAGCCCCCATTGTTCAGGTCATAGAAGCTTTGGTCACCATTAAATGGCATGGGCTGGTCTTGTCCTTGGCTCCATGTTTCCAAGCATTCCACCCACTCGGGCGTCGGGCCATGAAAAGCCGGACGAGGGTTAGGAATTGGAACGGGAGCTGCCTGGGGTAGGTTCTCAACCTCGGGTTCGGAGTTAGCACCGTCCAAAAGGTCTTCATCATGGTGATCATTCAAAGGGATAAGATGATCATTATCTGGTTCTTCTCCAAACCAACCAGCAATGACTTCGTTCGGAAGATACTGGTTGCCGTGGGGATGGAGTCCAACCATGTTATCTATGTGAGAATTGGGGTAAGAAAATAATTATTAGACGAACTATCTAGATAACTATTTAGAAAATCTTCATCAGTTACATCTCTATTTGTGAAGTGCATACCAACTATATGTAATCGAAACAGGATAGACCTTCGAATAAGTGACCTTAACTCCATATTCACACATAATAGGGGTAATGTAAAATTTTCACAGATTCTAAGTCTATAACATCCTAATTACATATAGCCTTAGTGTATCCACTTAGCAACTATCAACTTAGTAATGAAGATCCCATTTTAGTTGTCAAGTATAAAGTACTTATAGTAACACCAAATACCTCTATAGTATTTTAAGTTTAATGTTATGTTCTACTGTTCTCATTGTGGTATTGTTGGTAAGATTTGAGACTTGTTGCAACCACACAACTACACTTAGACACATGCTAGTCAACCCTAGGATAATATAGTTGATCAGGCTATATCTTCCCAGTTTTGACCATATGTCTCTAAGTCCACCTATGTTGCCCAACAATCGTAATTCTTTTGTACTGTCCTAGCGACACTGACTTTAGTATGAATGCATGCACGTATACTTAATTAAATATTTTATTATTTAAAGTATAAACTCTTGGTCAGAGTATTTTTAATCCCTATGTATTTATAGTTAGTATATCTTTTATGGGTTGATATACTTAATTCACTATAAACAATGCTCTGATACCAATCTGTCACACCCCAAAACCAAGAACGGCGGAAACGTTCTGGGGCAGAGGACGTCATGTACAGTATCACAACAATGAAAAGTAGTAAACAAGCAACAACATCATCCATTGCATTAATAATATAATTTGAATAAAAGTGTTCTATCAAATTATAATAGACACTAAAGTATAGACAAAATGAAAGATGAGTGTTGAACGAGCTCCATCTTCTCTAAACCTTGCATCGGTACCTGTCTACTGTTGACCTGAGGATACAAGTTATTTTGAAAGAGAGTATCAGCTTTAAAGCTGGTGAGATGATAAGTATTTTAGTGTCTTAATTTGTATGTAGGTATTTGCACGAATGAAATGTAAGTATTTGTATGTAATTGAAATGTAAGTATTTGTATGATATGTAATGAAAGACTTGAAAATGTTTTGAAAGAAAGTTCGAGTAAGTATGAAAATGTTTGTAAAACAACTGTAAACGTTTGAAAAACCCTAGAAATCCCTATGATTCCTACTAGTATAAAAGGCAGTCTTCTACCAAGAGCTAACTGTTCTAATGTAGTCTTCTACCAAGACTTAACTGTTCTAATGTAGTCTTCTACCAAGACTTAACTGTTCTAATGTAGTCTTCTACCAAGACTTAACTACTCTGTTATTATTATTATTATTATTATTATTATTATTATTATTATTATTATTATTATTATTATTATAAGAATTTGTATCCTTTGGTACTAGGAAACTTAAATAATTCACCTCATCGGTTATGTGAATGAGTCACAAGATGGAGGTAATAATATAAATAACCTAAGTGTTATCCTTTTGTACTAGGATAATTAATAGTGTCAACTGAAGACATCCATAGATGTACATTTACCTTTGTTCCTAACAGCTAGGTATAGGAATACTTAGTTCCTTAAAGTATACCTGTAATGGTATCAATCGTTGACATCCGTGGATGTGCTTTTACCTCTGTAGCTAACAGAGATTTTAGGGATGGTTAATCCCGCAACGTATCCTTTGGTACTAGGATATTAAATCCAATCTATCTCGCCGATTATGTGATTTTATCACAAAGTGAAGATAAGAATAAGGATTATACAAAGGAATCTATACATATGAAATGTACTATTAATTCATCATATGTTATCTATGTAAACGTACTCATGTAAGTGTACTCATGTAAATGTACTCATGTAAACGTACTCATGTAGATGTATCTACGTAAATGTACTCATGTAAATGTAATCATGTAAATGTATCTATATAAATGTACTCATGTAAATGTAATCATGTAAATGTATCTATGTAAATGTACTCATGTAAATGTAATCATGTAAACACATCTATGTGATAGTATAGTAATGTACTGTGTGTACCAGCTGTGACATGTGTTCTCTCTCTATCTAGCAAGTATTCACTCATGAATGAACCGACTCATTGTATGATATTGTGTTCTAGTAATAGTTCTAGTAACTTCCTAAACTACCCATACGGTAGCTTACTAGTAATGTAACTGGCACGTATGAACATGGAAGTATACCCTTGCTACCCAAGGGTATTGAATGAACTGGGAAAACCTTTATGACTATATATGTACATATAATATGTAACTATTATTTAAACAACCTTCGGACATAAGTTTTGTAAAACCTTTGAACATAATTATTATCTAAGAAAAGATTGACTTGATGTCAATCTATAAAACGGGTTGAAAGCATGAGTTTGATAAAACAGTTTAAGTATAAGGAAATGGTTGGAGGAAACACAATTGTAAGTGAGTTTGAAATGAAACATACAGTGTAAAATAAGGAGTTTTAAACATATAAAACGTTTATGAATATCATGTGAAGAAAACTGTTTGGTAAAACTGCTAATGAGTAGCAAATCATTTAAATGCTGCTTATTAATCACATGTGATTGATGTAATAACTAACATGATTCTACTTGTGTCCCCCCATAAAACATTTAAAAACATTTATATCATTGATTAAGGGGTATGAACTCACCTTTTGCGAGTGGATCGGAAGGAAGTGTCGGATAAGTGCTTGGTGTCAAGTGAAGACTTAGACACGCACAAAGACCCTAATTACATATGAGGACATATGTATATAAACAATTAGTATTTAAACCACTAATAAAAAAGTTTAAGACACTCTAGGGCATGCTAAACACCTTATACAAGTGTTATAAGTCTCAAGGGTTGCATCTAAGTGTTGTAGGGAACAGGGCCGGTCCAGACGGTGGGCAACCCGGGTGACCGCCCAAGGCCCAAGTCTCTAGGGTCCCAAAATTTCTAGGCTATATAGTATATATATATATATATATATATATATATATATATATATATATATATATATATATATATATATATATAAACTTATTACCTAAATGATTTTTAGGACATAAAGTTGGTTCAAACTCTAACTAGCTCAAAAGATAAACAATTTTGCTTGCCTGTTACTGCGAATTGGACACGTCTATAGTGAAGAATAAATGATATTTTTTTGAGTCTTTATTATATTTGTCTTTGAGGGCCTTTTTTTTTTCTTTTCGCCCAAGCCCCATATACGTTTGGACCGGCCCTGGTAGGGAAAGGCTAGTGTGTTTGGGGTTCAAGGGTAAACTCCCTTGGAGTTTACGGTTTTCATGACCATTACCCAAGAAGTTTACAGTAGTAAACTCAAGGGTTTACGGTCGTAAACTCTATACTTTATGACCATTTGTTGCTTTGAAGACTACTAAGCTATTCCAAGCATTCCTACTTCATGATTAAGCCTTAGGAAGTGTTGTGTTGCATTAAAACACTCCTAAATGCAGTTTTCAGTCCGAGGACCATTTCTTCATGAGTTTACTACCTTAAACTCATGAGTTTACTACCTTAAACTCATGAGTTTACTACCTTAAACTCATAAGTTTGGTATTTGGGGGTTTTCGAGTCCTTAGCTTAATCATGGCAATAATCTAGGTTAGATTTAGACATAAGGAACAATCATGGGACATTTATGGGACTTTTATACATCTTTTGGGGTGTTTACGGTTTTGGGAGATCCCCAAACCGTAAACACATAAAAATGTAAGGTTTTGGTGCTTTTTGTGTGATAAACTCAACAAGGATGAATCTAGACAAGTGCCTAAGGTATGGTGAAGCATCTAGGCACCCTAAGGCACCACTTTGCACTTAAACTTGGTGTTTACGGTTTTGGGACCTCCCAAAACCGTGAACACCTTTATCTTTGTGTTCTTGGAACTTTTCTTTGATGCTAATATGTAATACAAGCTTAATAAGACTCAAGGATAGAAGTACTTACATTGTGGAGTCTTGAAATGAACTTAAAGTCCAAGAACACTAGTGTGTGTTCTTGGTGTTTTCGGAAAACTAATCAAAACACAAAAATGGATGGATTAAAGGATGTACAATCACTAGATTAAGTGATATACTAACTTGAAAGGGCTAGAAACACTTACTAGATTGAAGATCTTGAATAAATTCTAGGATGATACTTGAGAGGATTTTTGGAGTTTACTCTTTTGGTAAATGGGGAGTAAACATGAAATGACTAGTTTGGGGAGTAAGCTCATGCTTATGCATGAGTTCACGGTTTTTGGATGACTTTTCGACCCAAACATAAAAGTTTGTTCGTGAACTTCTAAGACACGAGGTGTTTGCGGTTTTTAAATTTCAAAACCCGAGACGACACTTTCTTTCACCCGTTCGTTTAAAGAATAATATTAAAATAATCAAACGAACTTTAAATTTGCTAAAAATAAGTAATAATGAAATTGACCTATAAACTGAGGTGATTGACTTTTAGGGTTTGACCGAATGAAAATTTCGAGTTGTTACACATGTGCTTGGGAGTGATGTGGTGTTGCAACAGTCTTAAAACTTACCTAACACAAAGAGATTTCTAGATCAGAACATAATAGTTAGAATACTATCGGAGTATTCTATGACACTATAACACGATAGCAAGTTTAAAACATACTAAGTACATTACATTAAAATACTATAGGAGTATTTTATGCACTATATAAATAACTTATGTGATAACTTAAAAGACCCTTACGGATAGGTCTACAATCTTGCAAGGTATACTCCCAAGGTTATACATAATTGAGATTTTATAGACTTAGAATTTGTGATCTACGCTTCACTACCTGTTCCTTGTTTGGTTGTGGTTTTGGAGTAGGATCACTTAATAGAATGTCTATTTCATCTTGAATTATATACAACTTGTATACATTGTACAATTATAGGAGGACTCTGTAAGGATCACCCCATAACGTTTCACTTAAATCTCATAGATTCTCTAGTCACATCCATTCTCGCACAATAAACTCGGATAGGTGTAACCACTTCCTTATAGCAGTCAACAGAAGAGTCAAGGAGGAACAAGGGCAAGTTCAAGAGAATTTTTCAAAGAAGGATCATCCAAAGTAACCAAAAAGTCATATGCGTCACACTAATAAATAATAATTATGGTTAATGATGAGTTTATAAAACTCTTTGATCGATTAGATCTTATAACAGGTAAATCAAGAAAGCAAAAATAGTAAGATAAAGCACAAAAATGAATCTGAATGTGTCGAATGATTCAATTGATTCAATCCTCAGCAGAGCTCGATGAAGAACTTCCGCTGTAGAGGATATTAGGGTTACAAAAGATAAGAACGATGAACGCTATTAAAATCTCTATCAAAAAGTACGTTCTAGGATGCATGCAAGCATCTATAAATATTAAACCCAACAAAATAACTCACAGATGGACAGGCCCATACCGGAGATTAAATGGACTAAATGTCGAGCCCAAGATGCAACACTATCTGGACCTAACAATCTCCCCCTTTGCGTCAATTGGAGCGAGACTATCACTTCTTCTTGCTGGGTCCAGCTGCAGGAACCTTCTTAGTGGTTTCAAACAGACGAGGGATGAGAGCGAGGATTGTCTGTTTGAAGCGAATGTACCACTAGATCATGTCATCGAAGTACTTCTTTTCGTCTGCCGAATTTTGCTTGCAACCATGAATGATTCCCAAAACATGTTCCAGGAATGCAGTGGTGTATAGATGTTTGTCTGCCAAAGCGAACATGCATTTTTGGCCTTCGTTTCTGGTAAACATGACAGAATTGCATTTCGGGTCAATCTTTCCCATCTACATCATGTTCAGGTCACTGGCAGAGCCAACAGGTGAGATAGTGGGCTTTTTCTTGAAGATGCTAGCAATCTCCTGATCCATCTTGGCAACTTCCATTGTGTAGCATACAAGCATCCTCTTGAAGTGATCAATAATCAGACCATACTCTGCTTCATTTGTGAAGAGGATGTTGTGCAAAATTATCCAATCATGTGGATTCAAATTAGGAAGATCAGCAAGCGATATGGCATGTTCGGTCTTAGCAGAACCCCTCAGCACGTTGAACCGAACGTTCGTGAAGTTCCCTTCTCGAAACGGCTTGAGGACCCGAACGTTGACTATCTTCTGAGCGCTCCAAGTTTGATATTGTGGTTGAGAAACCTTCAGGTAGAATTCGACAAGATCCCTATCAACCTTTGGATGAGGATGAGGGATATCAACAACGTTATCAAAGGCATGGAAGATGAAGGCCTTTCGGGTCAGTGGCATGTCAAACTATGAATCGACAGAGTTGATGCGATCCAGTGAAATCACTGGTTCAAGCCACAAAATGCTGGGAGTTTCAATTGCTTCCTTCAAAAGCTTCTCAAGAGTCCACGGAGGAAAAAGGGTTTTCCTGCTCTCAAGGTCATGAGCCTCTTTCATTTTTCTTTCAGTTTCCTCAGCCTCTCTGGCAACGCGAGCGCTCATATCAACATCCTTATCGCGACCTTGCTTCTTTAAGAGATCTGCAATCGTCTCTTTATCGTCATCACTCTCTTCAGCAATTTTCTTCCCCTTGTCTTTGACACCCGAACCTGAGGCTTGGCCTGTTGAAGGAGGTTTGGTTGTTTTTGTTGCTGTAGAAGTGGGAGGCGGTTGAGATACATCCTCTCCCCCTTGTTTTCAGAATGGACACGAACTCAAGGAGCCCTTCAATTTTGCTCAGGAGAGAAAGGGCAGGAGCAAGCTTTTCGGCAAGATCACGCCTGACTGAGTAATTCAGTATTGGATCATGTGCTTCAAGGATGTTGGAAAGTGCGGCGTGGACATCCGAAACACATGATGAAATAACCGCTCGTTCAGATCGAAGATATTCAATCTCCTTTTGAGAATTGGAGAGTTGAAGATTCTTGACCTTGAGAGTAGTGGTCTTTCGAGCAAGAGCGTCCATGAGTGAGTTCTCTGCAGCTAGATCTTCTTGTAGCTTAGTTAGGCGCTCCTCAATAGTCGCCTTAAACGATGAGTTGTCATTAGTGATAGTTTGACGAAGAGTGGTGAAGGGCTGTAGTTCTGAGGCAACTGAGGTAGCTAGCTTGTTGACAATAGGGTCAAGCTTCATTTTATTGGCATCGACAGTTTCCTGTAAAGACTGCAAAAGAGAAGAAGCATCAGCAAATAGTTTTTCGACTTTTTCGGTCGCTGCAGCACAGGCCTTGGTGGAGGCGTCAATAGCGGCAGTGGCTGAGCTGATGGAGGCTTCATGAGCTTTAGAGAAAGCATCAACAATCTTCTGAATAGCAGCCTCGGAGATGGTAGACTGTGATGAAGAAGAGGAGGAAGCAATGAGAGAATCAATCTTCTCGTGAAGCTCCTTGAGATGCTTCTTGGTGACAGGAGCATCATCGTCATCATCACTTTGGACCTGATACAGACTGTAATAGACCGAATCAAATGTCATGTTCTCCCCACCAAGCAAAGGTTCTTCATTGTCTACGGAGTGAGCATGAGATGAGGGTGGAGGTGAGGGTGGAGGTGAGGGTGGAGGCTCAGTTGTGGAAGTAGGTTCGGGTTTTGATGTATGTTCGGTAGTGGGAGTGGGTTCGGGTGCTTTAGTAGGAGCCCCCGTATCAGATACGTTGGTTCTTACTTCAGCGGTTGTTGTGGTAGCTTCAGTGAAAATGGGAGGGGGTACTGGGATAGAAGTAGGTGGTATTTGAGTAGTGGAGGTTATGGGGGGAATGGAAATAGAAATGGAGATTGGTGGAGAAGAGACAGGTGGACTGGAAACATGTACCTCTGGAGTAGGCGATCGTGGAGGAGTATTACCACGGGGGGACTCTTCGGAGTCTGAATTTTCTTCCTCAGATTCGCTTGAGGAGGAAGCAAGTATCAACTTTCGCCTAGGTTGGGTTTTCCTCTTCTTCAGTGGAGGAGATTGAGCCGCCTTTGTAGGTTTGCGTTTCTTCGGAGAAGGGCCTTTCGCTCCCTTGCCAACCTGCTTGTCTTTTCCCTTTTCATTTTTCATTCCCCTTAGAGCGGGCCTATCAGCATCATGAATGGACTTAATCATATTAGGAGTGAGCTCTCTAGGACCAGAGCGATGAAACTCCTTGTATGTTCTGATGATGCGGTTGTCGCTAGGAACATCTCCAAACATCGACTCAGGGATGGAGCCAATGAACTGAAAAGTAGATGCATCGGAGACAATAATCTTCGTAGTTTGGAAAGTACCTATCGAAGAGAGTGGAGAATCAGCAACAATTGGGACGTGATACTTGTCCATCACCCATTTTGTGATTACCGTCCAGAAGCGAGCGTAGGAGATCTCAGAATGGCGAGATGTAGAGGAAAAGACTCTGAATCAGCTGCTGCCATAAAACCGACCCATAGTAAAGGTTGATGCCGTTGTATACCCCATAAAGAATCGTTATGAAAAGACGACTCGCTCCGTCTGAACCGGCACTGCGTTCCGATAACCCCTTGAATAACATTGTAAATAACCCGTTCCACTGAGGAGGCAAGCATGATTTCTTGAACTTGGTGACCGCTGTCAGAACCTTAGTGTATCCCATGTTATAAAACATGGAAAACAACTGACCCACTGGAATAGATTCAGGGTTAACCCTAGATGAATTGGGTTCAAACCCTAAAAGTGAACAGAATCGCTGCTTGGAGATGGATGCCTTGTGATCAAGAATGTCGAAGAAAATTCTATCGACAGACTTATCATAATGAGCTGTGGCGAAGATTTGCGATAAACACTCCATTGGAACAGCTTCAACTTTGGTGAGAGCGGGAGCTAGCGGCGAATATTTGAGACATTCGATAATCGGGAACATAAAGGCATCGTAAATGTGTGGAGTGAGATCGATGATCAGACTTTGTTGAGGACGAATCGGCAGAATGTGGGAAGTGGCATGAACAGAAGATGAGTCCGCCATTGAAGTGAGGAAGATGGAAGAGATGGTGAACAGTAGAAGGAAGAATGCTTTTCTTGCTCTCTGAATTTTGGGTGCATTAAAGAGGTAAATAATGGGCGAAGTACCTTTTGTACCGTGGTGAGAAGAGAGAGAAGAATATGTTCCCAAATCTTCGAGAGAAATATGAAGGGTTTCCTTAGAAGATTGATGCGTGACAGTTGGGATCCCCGATGATTACGCAGGAGAGAGAAAAAACTGTTTCGATTCACACGGTCTCCCATCAGTCGCCGTTTAAAAAAAACGATTCCACTTCGCACGCCTGTCCTTCAAGCGCCGTTTAAAAATCAAAGCGATTTGACTCCCGGCTGAGTCAGCAACTTATCCCTTTTGAGTGAGTTGTCATCATAAAGCAGAATGACCACGTGTAACATTGTGAGCTACAGCTCTTTTATAACTTCAAAAAAATGGCTTGTAAGTAATGAAACCAAAATTATGGAAAATCAAAAAGATTTTCGTGCTTAGTGTGTAAAAGAAAACGAAATAAAGCAACACATATGTGGGAAATTGTGATGTCAATAAAGACACGAAACAATGGATCCCGGGCACGAATCTCTTCCTTCAAAGTCAAGAGAGACCTTAAAGTGTTTGTTTGGTTTCCCGTTGAAATACGATCAGACACTTATTGAGAAGTGTTGAAAGGCATCTTTTAATCAGGCTAATTTGGGTGGCTTTCGCTTCAGTTCAGAATTCCTGATCTTGACATAAGACAGAAATCGACTGAAGTACTTGTGAGACCAATGTAGTCTGTTGAACAAGTAGGTTTGAAAATAATTTAAGTGGCATGGTGAAAATATTTGTAGGTGAAATCTCAAAAAAAAAAAAATTAAAACTGGATTCCATGGGAAGAAATGTTATGGGATTTAACAATTTCATAGGAATCACACAAAGATAAAATTCAGAGATGTCAAGGTACAGTCTTAAGGCTGAATTCGTCAATTCTTTAGTGAAAACTAGAGCAAAGTTAATTGTTCACCGTCAATGCATAGAAGGTAGTGAATTGGGGGTTTCACTTAGCACGTAGTGGCACGAAGCTAAGATCATGAACACAAAAATTGTGTAACCATAAACCTCAGTGTTAATTTCTGAGAGTCTCAAGGGTTACGTGTATGAGATCGAAATATGATGGAGAAAAATATTGAAGATGGTGTAAAGAAACCAAAGTACCTCTGCTATTAAAATAAGGACCAAGCAGAAAACTCTTATCTCATGTGAGAAGAGAGTAAGGTAGCTCATGATTAGAATAAATATAAAAGCCTAATTGGGAAGACGAGGTTTGTATATAACAAGTCAGTAAGGCTATTATTCAGAATCAGGTGAAGCTTTGGACACATACAGCAGCATGCTTTTAGGGACACTTAACTAATAAAGGAATTTGCCCAGAAATATCCACACAAAAAAATATTAACTAACACAAATAACAAAAAATGTTTTTGGAGTTTTTGATTTTAAAATTTTATTTGGAATTTTTGATTTAAAGAAAGAAAAATAAAAATAAATAATAAAAAAACAGACACAAAAAAATTTGGAACCGAACCCGAGCGTTCGGTCTATTTCGGTTGAAAAAAATGAAGTTGAAAAAGAAAAGGACTTTGGAAATAAGAGAGATGAAATTGAGAAAAGGATACAAAAGGTTTACAACCAAATAAACTACCTTTAAGTGATAAGCAAAGATAAGAGAATAGGACCGAACCCGAGCGTTCGGTGCATTTCGGCACACATGTGAACCGAACCCGAACGTTCGGTTCATTTCACTTCTTACTTTTAGATTGGAGAGGTAATTTTTGGTACTGACTCCGATTCCATCATTCCTAGCCCTTGTAGAATTTTATTGAAACTCGCTTCAGGAAGAGCTTTGGTGAAGATATCGGCCAGTTGATCAGTGGTTCGAACAAAGTGAATTTCGACGTTTCCATCTTCCACATGATCCTTAATAAAGTGATACCTTAGTGTTATATGCTTTGTCTTGGAGTGTTGCTCTGTGTTATGGCAGATCCTAATTGCACTTTCTGAATCGCAATATAGTGGGATCTTTTTCATATTGAGTCCATAATCACGGAGCTGGCTTTGGATCCAAATCACTTGAGATGTACATGAGGCAGCTGCAATGTACTCTGCTTCGGCTGTAGACCGAGAAACACATGTCTGTTTCTTTGATTGCCAGCTAACCAACTTTCCATCTAGGAATTGGCAGCCTCCTGTGGTGCTTTTCCTGTCTAAACCACATCCTCCAAGGTCTGCATCTGAGTAGGCTTGAATAAAGAAACCTGAGTTTGAGGGATACCATAGACCGAGGGAGGTGGTTCGTTTCAGATACCGTATTATGTTTTTCATTGCAAGCATATGTGGTTCACGAGGATTCGCCTGAAACCTAGCACAATAACACACATAAAACATTATATCAGGTCTGCTCGCTGTGAGGTACATCAAGGAACCAATCATCTGGCGGTATAACGTTATATCGATTGCGGGTTTTTCCAAGCATGGTGTGAGCTTGGTGTCGAACGCCATTGGAACTTTGACCTTTGAGTCTCCCATCATGCCGAATTTAGCAAGAAGAGTCTTGGTGTATGCTTCCTGGTTGATAAAGATGCCTTCGGGTCCGTATCTAATATTTAAACCAAGGAAAAAGTTAATCGGACCCATTGAGCTCATTTCAAATTTAGTCTCCATCGGCTTTCTGAATTCAGCTGTTAAGCTAGGATTCGTTGAGCCAAAGATGATATCATCGACGTAGATTTGAACTATCATAAGGTGGTTACCTTCCTTCTTACGAAAGAAGGTTGGGTCAACCGAAACTTGTTTGAATTTTGACATCTTTAAGAACTTAGTTAGTGTTTCATACCATGCCCTAGGTGCTTGTTTCAGACCGTAAACTGCCTTGTCCAAAATATAACAGTGATTAGGGTGCTTTTCATTCACAAAACCAGGAGGTTGCTCCACGTAAACCGTTTCTTCAAGTTCTCCATTCAGAAAGGCACATTTTACGTCCATTTGGTAGACCTCGAAGTTCTTGTGTGCAGCGTAGGCCAGAAATATTCGAACAGATTCCAGCCTTGCTACCGGAGCAAAAGTTTCTTCAGAATCAATTCCTTCTTCCTGGCAGTATCCTTTCACCACGAGACGAGCTTTATTTCGAAGTACAGTACCCTCCTTGTCCATTTTGTTTCTGAATACCCATTTGAGACCAACGACTGAGGCATCTTTAGGTGCTGGAATAAGGCGCCATACCTTGTTTCTTTCAAACTCATTGAGTTCATCTTGCATGGCTTGTACCCAATCAGAATGATCAAGAGCCATGTTAACTGTCTTCGGCTCAACTTTGGATACGAAAGAATTATACATGCAGAACTCTACTTTGGAGAATAGAGATGATTGCTTTGCCTTCAGTTGGGATCAGGTCAGGACCTTTTCAGAGACATTACCCACTATCTGAAATACAGGATGATCCCTGGTCCATTTAATAAGAGGAGGATAATTTGGATCATAGGATGGACCCAATTCGGCGTTGAACATTTCTTCCAATTCAGATTTACTATCATCATCATAGAACATGTCGAAATTCTCCCCCTCGACTGATGAATCTCTTTGGTTTTCAGGTGGGTTCATACCTTTGGGTACAAAAGAACTATTAGGTGTAGCTGGACTTTCTGGTGCTACAGGACTTTCGGGTGTAGCAGAGCTTTCGAGTGCTACAGGACTTTCGGATGTTACAGGAATAGAATTCTCCCCCTGAAAGTGTAAGTTCGGTTGATTTGAAGAAAATGGATTCTTCCCCTCAACTGAAGTGCCGTGCTAAGGAGATTCGTTTGGAACTTGTTCTCCTTCACCCATTTGTTTGGCTGCATCATCGACGATTTGCTTCAGATGATCGATTTTGTTGTCTGTTGCCTTGGCTTCCGAGAGAGTAGCTTTCTCAGGTTCATCGAATAAGTCCACAAACTGATTGAACAAATTAGCAATCGTGGCCGTGACTTGACCTGTTTGAGGGAAAATCTCTCCAATTGCTTCTTCAGTAGTCTTTAGCTTCTTGACGTAGCTATCATCGAAAGTCACATAATATGTTTCTTCAATCTTTCTAGAACGCTTATTTAAAACTCGGTATGCTTTTGAAGTAAGAGAATATCCTAGAAAAATTCCTTCATCAGCTTTAACGTCAAACTTGTTACGATGTTCTTTGGAGTTGAAGATGAAACATCGTGAGCCGAACACATGGAAGAATTTTACGTTCGGCTTCCAGTTATTGATGATCTCATAAGGAGTAAGAGAGAAGCACTTGTTGAGATAAGACCTATTCTACGTAACACATGTTGCAGCAATAGCATCAGCCCAGAAATATAAGGGAAGAGAAGCGAAACTTAGCATAGTTAGGGCCGCCTCACACAAGGATCGATTTTGCCTTTCGACAATTCCGTTTTGTTGAGGCGTGTAGGAGGCAGAGAAGTTGTGACTGGTTCCTTTGTCTGCCAAAAAGTCTTCAAATTCTTTGTTCTTGAACTCCAGTCCATTGTCGCTCCTAATGTTGCGAACGACTTTTCTAAGTTGCACTTCAACCTGCTTGATAAACATCTTTAGCTTAGGAGTAGCCTCATATTTGTGCTTCAGAAAGAACACCTATGTAAAACGTGAGAAATCATCAACAATAACAAGAATATACTTGCTACCGCCAATGCTTTCGATTGATGATGGACCACACAAGTCGATGTGAAGCAACTCAAGTGGTTCAACAACTTTTGTGTTTATAATAGATGGGTGACTTTGACGACTTTGTTTCCCTATTTCACATGCAGCGCACAAGTGTTCTTGATCAAACTTCGGTGACAAGCTTGTTGATGTCTTTGAAGTTGAGATGCGAGAGCCTTCGGTGCCACAACCAGCTGTCGTCAGAATGAGATTTGGACAAAAGACATATAGCTGGATTTTCTTTGATTGGTTTGAGATTTAGAGGAAACATTTCGCTTTTTCGGTTTGATTTGAGGATGACCTTGTTGGATTTCTTCTCTATAATTTATGAACCTTCATCGTCGAATGAAACTTTGAGACTGGTACCTCCCACCAGTTGAGATACACTGATGAGATTATGTTGCAATCCTTCAACGTACGCCACCTTTCTTATTGTGAAGTCTCCATTAGTTATCATCCCATAACCCTTTATCGTTCCATAAGAGTTGTTACCGAACTTGACATTGCGACCATTTTGAAGAGATCGAAACTCCCTTAGCTCTTCCTTCCTTCCTGTCATGTGACGTGAGCAGCCACTATCAATGTACCATTCTTCGTCGAACTGCTCGTCACTTATAACCTGCAAAAATTAAGCAGATTTAGGAACCCAAAGTTTCTTGGGTCCACGTGAGCTATTCACAGGAACAGGAATAGTAATAGAAACATCAACAAGATATGTTCATTTTACTAAGGTTGTTTCATCTTTTCTTTTAATAGTAAACACTTTGATTTTGTTAGGGTTAGCTACAGGTGTTTTGGATTCAGATTCTGGTTTTTGAGCACTAGACTGCTTTCGGTTCTCTTTGACTGAGGAAATCTTGGTTTTTCCGTTCAAGTTCGTTGAAGATCTTGAATTTTGTGTGGAGACTGAATTGGGTTTAGAAGAGGGTTTAGAATTAGAAGAATTAGAAAAAGAGAATTTAGAATGAGAGTTTTTCCTGACTTGAGGTTCGAAATGAGTCGTTTTTTTATGATCATTAGAGGTACCGAACCTGGACCTTCGGTAGCTGCTCGATGATGAGCTGAAGTTGGATTTTTGGTTGTTGTTGGCTGGTGGTCTGAAACTTGATCTTTTATTATAAAAGCTTGAAGGACTAAAACTGGGTCTTTGCTTGTTATTACTTGGCAGACCAAAACTCGTTTTTCGGTTGCTGTTGCTTTCGGGACCGAACCTATCCTTTCAGTTCTGTGCTTCATGTGGCCCGAAGTCTTTTTCCCTGACTTAGAATCTTTATCATGGTAAGAGTAATGAGGATTTTGAGAACGCCAAAACTGATTTCGCTCTGAGAGATTCTTTTTCTATCTTAGGTTTCTCTGCTGCTTTTGATTTTTCACATGTTTCAGTTGTCTGTGGATATTTGCTTTTTGTTTTAGCTTCTTGACAGCCGGTTCACTCTTCATAGATGAGGTTTCGCTTGTGGAGGTGACTTCTTCTACAGGTATTTCTTTTGTGCCACTTGTACTTGGCACGTCAAAGTTGTCAGGCTTATTCAGCGGCTCTGGTACATATCTTCCTTTGGTTTTCCATGACGTTCGCTCTGACAGACCAACTGTTTCGTCTGCATTATCTATAGGAGCTGACCAGAACAACTCAGCACAGCCATCTGCGTTATCTTCGTTCACTATGGCAGTGAGTTCGGCTGTTTGATGTTCGGTTACTCCTGTGACCTTATATACTTGATTCGGTGTGGTTCTCACCTTTTTCTACACAACAGCCTTTTCCTCAAGGGCCGGGGACTTATTTTTGGACAAACGAGCGAATTCCACAGAATTTTTAGAAATCAGATTTTTGTGGTTTTCGGGTTCGTTCTTGACAAACTCAGAACAATCGACTTCAACCTCTACAGAAATTTCACTCAAATCATCGTCCTCATTAAGTTCAGATGCGTTTTCAACATCGATTTTATTTTCTAAACTTAAATTGGCACTCAATGAGTCGAATTTTTGTATGGTTTCGGTCCTGAGTTTCAGCTTATCGTTTTCATCCAAAAGATTTTTAAGCATGTCCTTATGGTCTTTGGACTTTATAAAAGATTCTATTTTGTCCAGACCATACATATAAGTAGGATTCACATCATCGGAAGATACAACACTTTCACAGTTGTATGCTTCAGTATCGATTTCATCATCCTTAAACTCAAGGAAGGGTAGAATCGTGTGATGTATCTTCTGCCCTATTTCACAATTTAGATGAAGTTGAGTAATGTTAGCATAAAGTCTTTTAGCAATCAAACAAAAAATATTCCGTTGTTTTAACAATTTCAAATTGTCTCTTTGCAAATAAATGTTTTCATCCTTAGACTTAATAAGCTCCGACTCCTTCTGCTCAATCCACATCCTTCGCTCCTCACTCTTGGATGACACCCTGCTTATTTGGTCATTTAGGTTAGAATTTGTGACCCATGTTTGAGTTAAACAACTATCCAGATTTGAGATTCTTGAATTTAAGTTATTTAATTTTTTTCATATAATTTCTGTGGGATTTTGAAGGAAATAAAAAGAGATTGTACCTTCTTGATTAGTTCATCAAGTTCACTGATCTGCACACTGAGAGGTTTTGCTGTGAAGCACAAGTCCTCTCGCTCCTTGGTGTCTTCATTTCCACCATCAGTATTGTATCCCCTCATGTGAGATACGTTAGTCACCATCAGACACTTTCCACTGTTTTCACCACCTCTTGCGACATAAGCCTTTCCATGAGATGACTTTCTCACCTCATCATCTTCTGAGTCGGTCGACCAAACCTGTACGCCACCGAACTCATCATCCTCTGCCGAACCTTGTACAATAAGAGCATTCATAGTTGGATTAGAAGCAGCTTTCTTCCTTTTGATCTCTTCTAGTTTTTTCATCAGGATTGCCTCTTCATCTTTCTCCTCATCTTTCTCCGTCATTCTTGAATTTAAGTTATTTAATTTCTTTTCATATAATTTCTGTGGGATTTTGAAGGAAATAAAAAGAGATTGTACCTTCTTGATCTGTTCATCAAGTTCACTGATCTGCACACTGAGAGGTTTTGCTGTGAAGCACAAGTCCTCTCGCTCCTTGGTGTCTACATTTCCACCATCAGTATTGTATCCCCTCATGTGAGATACGTCAGTCACCATCAGACACTTTCCACTGTTCTCACCACCTCTTGCGACATAAGCGTTTCCATGAGATGACTTTCTCACCTCATCATCTTCTGAGTCGGTCGACCAAACCTGTACGCCACCGAACTCATCATCCTCTGCCGAACCTTGTACAATAAGAGCATTCATAGTTGGATTAGAAGCAGCTTTCTTCCTTTTGATCTCTTCTAGTTTTTTCATCAGGATTGCCTCTTCATCTTTCTCCTCATCTTTCTCCGTCATTTTCTTCAAAACACAATCTTTGGCGTAATGATTCTTTCCTCCACAGTAATAACAACTAACACCAGAATCCGCTTCAACCTTCATCTCTTTCTTTGGTTCTTCAGTCTTCGGCTCCTCCCTTACTTTTTCAGAACTATAGCTTCCCTGCCAATTTCGGTTCTTATTGGTAGGAAACTTCTTCTTGATGAACCTTTTAGGATTGGATACCATCATAGCATAATCTTCTGAAGTTAGATCGTAGTCCTCTAGGTTCAGATCTTCGTCGTATACTACATTCTTACTTTTAGACAGGAGGGCTAAGGACCCCAAGTTTGAGACCACACTTTTCTATTGCATCACTATCTTTTCTTGGGATTTCAGAATTCCCACCAGTTTCGCCAGCGAATATGATTTGAACTGCTCATGAGCTTTAACTGTAGACACAACAGATCTCCATTAGGATCTTAAGCCATTCAAAAAAGTAACCTTCTGTTCATTAAGCTTCCTTTCAATAACATGTTTGATCATCTTGCTGAGAAGATGATTGAAGCGATCAAACGTCTATGTAACGGACTCATCAAGATTTTGCTTGAACTCTCCAAACTCAGACAAAAGCAAGGTCTGAATTGAGTGCTCCAAATCTTCATCTGTGGAATACAGCTCTCGCAGCCGATCCCAGATTTCTTTAGCAGTACTGCAGGAACTCACCAACCTAAACGTGTTAGATTGAAGAGCGAATCAAATATGTCTCGATGCTTTGATGTTGCACTGAAACTTCTCCTTTTCGTCTTGAGCGACGTCTTTCACATCCTTTAACAGATCATTATACTCCTTCTGAGTTTTAATAATTCTGGATGTTCCTGAATGAGCAAATGGTCCAGACACAATGGCTTCCCATATTAGATACCCATTATCTTTAGATCCGATGATGTAGTCTTCAAAATGATGCGCCCAAACCTGGTAATCTTGAGTGTAAAGAATTGGAATCTTTGTTGTAGATCCAATACTGTTTGAGATGTTGATAGGATTAGATTGAGAATCGTCCATGCTTGATCGTTTAACCTGTTGCAAGACCAGACTTGTAATATGTAATACTAGGGCAAAACGAATAAATAATGAGATACGTCAATTATGGAGTGACGGCTCAATAAATATCAGTTAATGCGGAATAAACCCTAATCACTTCTTTCACAGAAGAGATGTGTATGAATTACACAGCCTCCTACTCTGATACCAATTGATGAGTTTATAAAACCCTTTGATCAATTAGATCTTATAACAGGTAAATCAAGAAAGCAAAAACAGTAAGATAAAGCACAAGAATGAGTATGAATGTGTTGAATGATTCAATTGATTCAATCCTCAGCAGAGCTCGATGAAGAACTTCCGCTGTATAGGATATTAGGGTTACAAAAGATAAGAACAATGAACGCTATTAAAATCTCTATCAAAAAGTACGTTCTAGGATGCATGCAAACATCTATAAATATTAAACCCTACAAAATAACTCACGGATGGACAGGCCCATACCGGAGATTAAATGGACTAAATGTCGAGCCCAAGACGCAAAACTATATGGACCTATCAGTTATCTTAAGGAGTTAGTGGAAACACTGCTCACAGCTAGTAACAGTTATTCTGGTAACAAATATTCATTCAAGGATTGCCATTCCAAATTCATAAAGTTTATTAGGTATAGACACTTTTATGAATTATTTCTAGAACACTGTGGAAGTCAGGACCACATACACTCAGAACTAGGATAACCTTGTCTTTCAGCTTTTAACTTATCTCCACTGCTATTGACTTATCCTATCTCATCTTTGTATTCTTTTAGCAAAGATGCCTCCTCGCAGATCAAACAGACACACTACTCCAATAACTCCAACTCAACCACCACTACCTCCGCCACAATTCGATACTGCTGCTCTCCAAGCAGTGATATCCTCTGTAGTGGCAACTGCCCTAGCTCATTTCGGCGAAAGTGGTACCTTCAAATCTGGTAGCGGTACCCATGTAGCCAACCCAGGAGATTCTCACGGACACCCAAGGGAGTGTTCATATAAGGACTTGATGAACTGGAAGCCTAATTCCTTCAAGGGAAATGGTGGGTTCATCGCTCTGATGTGATGGTTCGAGAAAACAGATTTAGTCTTCGTAATCTGTTCGTTCCCAGAAGGGAGCAAAGTGAAGTTTGCTACCTGCACCTTCTCTGACAGAGCTCTAAGATGGTGGAACAGCCATGTTAAGTCACTGACCCTATCAATGGCTAACTCAATAGGTTGGGAAAACCTAAAAGAGTTAATGTTGGAAGAATACTGCCCATTTGGGCAAAGTTCAAAAGATTGAACAAGAACTATGGGAGCTCATTATGGTCGGCTCAGACATAGTGACCTACACTGACAGATTTAGCGACTTAGCAGCGCTATGTCTCAGAATGGTTACCCCGGAGAGCAAGAAGATATAAAGATACATCTGGGGTCTAACTGCCCCGATCTAAGGAGATGAGTTGTCTTCTAACCCAGCCACATTCGATAGTGCCAAACGCCTGGCCCAATGACTCATTGACCATGGAGTCCGCCATGGTGTAGAAGTCCTCGTTCCCGAGCCATCAAAGGGAAAGGACTATAATCAAAAGTCGGGGAACAAGAGGAAGAAGAAGCGAACAACACAGGAAACCCCGCAAGTGCAACAAGCGAGTACTATGTACGCCGCTACAACGTCTACTGCTCCAGCACCTACCATTTAGTATGCTGGAACCCTCTCGAAGTGTGGGAGGTGCAACTATCACCACACAGGAGTATGCCGGGAAATGTAGTGTTTGAACTGCCACAGAAAAGGACACACAATCCGTTTTTGCAGGGCACCGGCTCAACCGATCTCCCAAGTCCCATGAGTTGAAGAGAACCACGCCTGCTATGGATGTAGTGAGAAAGGACACTACCAGAGGGACATCCCGATAACAAAGAACTCATGTGCGGATGGACAAATTCCAATGATCACCACCGGAGAATCAACCCCAAAGTCGTAAACGAGCAGTGGTACGTTTTCGAAATAGTAATTACTTTAAAAATTAATTTATATTTATATAAGATTAAAGCTTTGGGAAACAACACTTAAAAAGTAATTATAATAACTCACATATTGAAATAGATCACAGTATTCAAGAGAACTAAAAGATCCATTTAGAGAAGCTATGATGGCTTACCATATACATCAGGGTTGTGCATAACTAAGATGTTGCAGACTTAGAGTGAGTGATTCTGCCTTAATTCCTGTTCCTTGTTTGGTTGTGGATTTGAGGCAGAGTTACTCAGTCAACTATCTTATTAATCTTAACTATTCATAACTTGTATATGATAGGCGATTGTGGTGGTACCGAGGAGGATCATGATATAAAGTATCAACACTAGTTAATAAATCACTTTCATTGTATGTACTCGCACATAGCGGTACGATACGTATGATTGGTTTTGAGCATTCTAACACTCCTATGGTGTACATGCAACCCTAGAAACCATGGATCTATGTTTTCTTTAATACACATGCAAATTTGATTTTTCCAAGGTTTACTTCCTAAGTAGCATGGCATGGGGAACATGTAATATAAAACTAGTAAAAGTACATACCTTTGTTGTGGCTTGGATTCCTTGAAGGCTTTGTAAGCCTAGCACTCCAAATGTTGTGCCTAAAATGCTTCACACAACACTACAAGACTTGGAATAACTTGAGAGAATACAGTTGCACTCAAAATCGGTTATGCCCTCTTAGAACTCACTAGTGGTCCGATTTTTCTAGCTATAGGGCTCCTTTTATAGTGTTGTCACAATTAGGGTTTACACATGAATGATCTTAATTGTCATGACTCTTCATTTCAAATGATCCATGGGTTTGTAACTCCCATGAACTATCCATGGAGCTCCAAATGGTTATAACCCAACTCCGTAAACCATGGATCATAATTCCACCATAAAAGATTAGATGATTGTCATAATCAACCCTATATATTTAATTTGTCTCATTTTGATCACCAAATTAATTCTAAATTAATACTTGATCAACACTAATTAAATAATTTTATTATTAATATATTAGAACTTATAATATATTAATAATCACAAGTGTCCTTTCTCTCATTTAGTTTATCCAAATATTGCAATGCCATGCATCCCAAATGGACCATCCGGGTCGGGTCAAGTACATACCAAATAAGGTTATGAACTTAGACACTATATCCAACAGTTTCCCACTTAGATAAGTCTAATAACTATATTTGCAGATATGACTTCATGATGCGACTAGAAATCATAGCTCTTTCAAAGTCTCTCAGAACTGAGATGATAATGATATGCCATTTAAGATAAGTGATCATATAATCCTCTGCTCTCAAGATATCAGCCGGACAAACACATGGAACATGGTCTTACTTATTTTCTAGCATTTGTTTCTCGATCTATGAATTGTTTCGACATAGAACTAAATTGAACACATCAATTAGGTTCTGACCGGGCCCGGTACATAATTCAAAACGAAATCATCGAGGGGCCCAGATATCGCTTCTATTTCTAGAAGGAACAAATAAACTTCGACTCATATGCTTGTACTGACTACTTGTTGAATTATGCACAAAAGCACGTTTTATAACATCGAGTTACCTATGCATTTTCATACAATCAATGGATAACCAACTCATAGTCAACAACTCATATCTCTAGGTTTGAAGATTTATATGATATTACTGTCTCACGATCACTCGAGATAAATTCCATGAAGTGATGCAAGTGAGCGTGGGTTGAATCCAATACTCAGGACTAATGAGCACTCATGAATGTGGTAGCAATCATTGCTATGTCTAATGCACCTTAGACAAATATTACAAGCCGAATTCATGACAGTCTTGATTCATATCTACTTCTGACATATGGCCGACTGTGGAGAGTTTGAATAAAATAATATTTTGGAAGTAAAAACATGCAAAATTGAAACCGTAGTAAACGATCAACATAAGATAGTAACACTTTACTCATAAATAAATAATAACTTTTATTTAATCATCAAAATGTCAATTACATTTTACAAGTTTCATAGAGCTATCTAATTATTAAAACTAATATCATCCTTCAGCCCTATGCGCCTCGCATGCTGTAGATGCTTAACCCTACTCATTCCCTTCGTGAGGGGATCTGTTGGGTTCTCATCCGATGATACCCTCTTTGCCACAAGGAGTCCTTCTTCTATTCGATGTTTGATGAAATGGTATTTTCTGTTAATGTGCCTAGATCTCTCGTGATATCTTGGTTCCTTAGCCAAAGCAACCACTCTTTCACTGTCACAGAAAATTTCCATTGGCTCCTTTATAGCTGGTACAACTCAAAGATCTCCGATGAAGTTCTTTTTCCATATTGCCTCCTTTGCTGCTTCAGTCGCTGCTATGTACTCTGATTCAGAAGCAGAATCAGCTACTGTCTCCTACTTGTAACTTTTCCAAGTAATTTCTCCTCCATTTAGGATAAATACCCAACCTGAATGAGACTTGAAATTATCCCTATCAGTCTGAAAGCTAGCATCACTATATCCTTCCACTCTCAAGTCATCATTGCCACCGAGGGTAAGGACCCAGTCCTTAGTCCTCCACAGATACTTGAGAATGTTCTTTACTGCAGTCCAGTGAGCCTTGCCAAGGTTCCCTTGATATCTACTGACCATGCTTAAAGCAAAGGCCACATTAGGGCGAGTACAAGTCATAGCATACATGATAGAGCCTACAACGGAAGCATATGGTATATGACTCATCTCTGCTATCTAAGCCTCTGTACTCGGACTCTAAGACTTACTCAGCTTGGCATTACTCTGGATAGGTAATTCCCCTTTCTTGGATTCTTGCATGTAGAACCTCTTCAGCACCTTATCCATGTAGGTACTTTGACTTAGTCCAATTAGTCTCTTACTCCTGTCTCTCATTATCCTTATCCCTAGGATATAGGCAGCTTCTCCAAGATCCTTCATAGCGAAACACTTCCCAAGCCAGGACTTAACTTCCTGCAAGGTTGGGATGTCATTTCCCATGAGTAGTATGTCATACACAGGACTTATCTTCGCTCCTCGAAAAGGCAAACTCTTTGACTTTCTCATCGAAGAAAAGATTCCATCTACGAGATGCTTGTTTCAATCCATAAATGGATTTCCCAAGATTACACACCCTATTAGGGTACTTTGCATCGACAAAACCCTCTGGCTGAGCCATGTAACATCCTCAGCCAACTTTTCATTAAGGAAAGTAGTTTTGACATCCATTTGCCATATTTCATAATCATGAAATGAAACTATGGCCAGCAAAACTCTAATAGACTTAATCTTTGCTACTGGTGAAAAGGTCTCATCATTGTCAACTCCTGAAGTTTGAGTAAAGCCCTTTGCCACCAGTCTTGCTTTGTAGGTGTGTACCTTCCCATCCTTGTCGGCCTTCTTTTTTAAGATCCATTTGCACCCAAATGTCTTACGACCTGGTACATTGTCAACCAAGTTCCACACTTGATTGTCATACATGGACTGAATCTCGCTGTCCATAGCCTCCTTCCATTTAGCAGACTCGGGGCCTACCATGGCTTCCCTATAATTATTAGGTTCATCCAAATCTATTACTATACTATCACTAATAAATGTATCACCTTCAGTGGTGATGTGATAACCATAATAAAATTCAGGTGTGTTCCTAAATCTAGTTGAATGCCTCGGAGGTACGGACTCATCTATCGGCTCAACAAGAGTTTCCTCCTCAAGTTGGTCGGTAGTATTTGAGGTTCCTTCACCACTTGACTCTTGAAGCTCTTCAAGGTCAATTTGCCTCCCACTGTCCCCTTGGCTTATATATTCTCTCTCATGAAAGACTCATCTTCTTGCTACAAAGACCACATTATCATTGGGTTTGTAGAAGAGGTAACCAAAGGATCTTTGTGGGTAGCCGATGAAAATACACCTCTCACTTAGAGGTTCAAGCTTATCATGACTCTCACACCTCACGAAAGCTTCACAACCCCAAATCTTGATGTGGTCTAGATTGGGAACTTTCCCAGTCCACATCTCGTGAGGTGTTTTGGCAACCTTTTTAGTAGGGACTAGATTAAGGATATGGGAGGCAGTCTCTAAGGAATACCCCCAGAAAGAGATTGGTAACGAAGCTCGACTCATAACGAAAAGAACCATATCCAACAAGGTTCGATTACGCCTCTCAGCCACACCATTTAACTATGGTGTCCTGGGAGGTGTCAATTGTGAGACGATCGCACATTCCATGAGATAGTCGAGGAACTCTGTACTAAGATACTCCCCACCATGATCGGATCGAAGCATCTTAATGTTCCTGCCCAATTGATTCTCGACTTCCTGTTTAAACTCTTTAAACTTTTCAAAGGTTTCTGACTTATGCTTGATTAAGTAGATATATCCATATCTACTGTAATCATCAGTGAAAGTCACATAGTACCGATTAGCATCCATTGTGGCTGATTTGAAGGGTCCATAAACATATGTGTGTATGAGGTCCAACAAACCCTCACCCCTCTCACAAGTACCAGTGAAGAGTTTCTTTGTCATTTTTCCAAGTAAACAAGACTCGCAACTATCATCCGACCTTAGGTCAAATGATTCCAAAACTCCAACCTTCTCGAGTTGGCCTATGCGCTTCTTGTTAACATGTCCAAGACGACAATGCCACAAGGATGCTTTATGTAATCTTATCGAAGAATCAATATGATATACATTATTTCCTAAGTTGTCTACATTCGACACAGTTTCATATACACCATCACAAGGTAATGATTTAAAATAAAACACATCATTATAAAAAGCAACAATAACACCAATTTTATTATCAAACGAAAAGGTGAAACCTTATTTGTACAAACTATGAAGGGAAATGATATTTCTCGCCATTTCAGGCGAGTAACAACATTTATTCAAATCTAACATTAACCCATTTTTAAGCAATAAAGAATAAACTCCTATCTTGGTGACAGGTGATGCTTTCCTGTTGCCCATGACTAAGTTTATCTTCCCGTGCTCCACTTGCTCACTTCTTCTTAGGCCCTGCAAATCAGTACAAATGTGAATACCACAACCTGTATCAAGCACCCAATAAATAGAATTAGATGAGTTATTAGACAATATTGTATAAATACCTGCATGGGTGGGTTTAACTTTCCCATCCTTCACATCTTGCAGGTACTTGGGGCAGCTTCGCTTCTAGTGCCCCTTTTCATGGCAGTAGAAGCATTGTGCTTCCTTTGGGATTGAAGAAGGAGGAATGAGACCTTTCTTGGTCCCACTTGAAGATGAGCCATCAAGGGACTTTCTCTTGGTACCCTTCGAAGGGGTTTTCCTCTTCTTCCCCTTTCCCTGCCCAATTGCCAGAACAGGGGCTGCTATAGGAGTAGGTGTAGAAGTAACAACTAACTTAGCTTTAAGGCCACTTTCAGCGGTCCTTAAAATTCCTTGAAGTTTGCTAAGCGTAAATTCCTCCTTGTTCATATGATAAGTCATACGAAACTGATCATAAGTTGGAGGTAAGGAATGGAGAATGATATCAATCGCCAAGTCCTCAGGGAAGTCCACATTCAGCTTCAACAACCGGTCCACGAACCTTTGCATTTTCTGTAAGTGACCGGTGATGGGTTCACCATCCTTCATCCTAGCCGTTATCATGGAGGAGATGATTTCATACCTCTCTTGACGCGCGCTCTGATGGTATCTATCCATCAGATCCAAGTGTATCTCAAAGAGGTAGAAATCTTCATAGGATTTCTGGAGTTCGGGAGTCATGGTAGCCAACATGATGCAGGACACTTTGGTAGCATCCCTCTCATGCGCATTGTACTCTGCAACCTCCTCAGGAGTAGCAGTGGACTCATTGATGGCCCTAAGCTCCTTATCAAGGATATATTCCTTGTTCTCATAACGAGTAATCATCCTGATGTTTCTAATCCATTCATTGAAGTTGAGCCAGTAGTAGTGTTGGAAGACATCTGAAAGAAATAAGGACAAGTTTAATTAGATGAAGAATCCTTAATAAGTCACCCAAATGAAATATTAAGGCTAGGACCCCACAAACTATTTCATAACTTGAAAGAGGGATGCCGTAATCCAAACTAAGAAATATTTGAAGGTAGGTAAATGACGATTTACCAATTTCCACCATTATAAACGAAATAAATTATTAAGTTTTAATTGGATTTGAAACTCCTAGATCTTTTGAGATACATTGAACTTTCAATGGCATGTTTGAATCTCGATTGTGCCCTCTTACGTTTGAGACTGGGATGCCAAGGATCACAAACAAGGTTTGAATAACCATGAAAATTGACATGGTACCCTTAATTTTAACACCTAATCGATGTGCCGGTTAATCACACACGCTCCACCAATCTATGATATAACTTAAGTCACCCTTTGCCACTCTTACTAGTCCTTGTTAGTGTTCCAGTTAACCACACACGCTCCACTAACGACTTGGCAAGGCGCAAAGTGTAATTTCATGGGTTAGCACCTATTTCACATTTTCCTAAAGTAACTAAGATTGGGAATTAATAAAGGTTTAGTTACTTTATACTTTCATTATAATTTTAATGAGGATTAAGGTCCGATCCTACCCGTTCGGCTAACGACCCTCCACCAGTCAAGGAAGCGGTGGGTGAGAGTGGACACCCATTAAGCTGCCATTTTATAGGCAACAACCTTATACCCCCTTATAGACTGGCTTTGTGAATGAGGCCTACTTGCAGTAAGACTGACTTATTCTTATACACACACACACACACATATATATATATATATATATATATATATATAATGATTAAACTTTTAATATTATAGAAGTATAAGGGATGAATTTTAAAATTTTAAAATTCCAAGGATCTATTTTGAATTAGAGTATTCATGTATGAGACTTTACAAATTCCAAAACTTGAGGGCAAGTTTTGAAACTATTTCAAGACTCTTCAATTTGTAACTTATGAGTTTTAATGGTTCATAAAGTTGAAGACTCTTCATTTTATGAAACCTCCTATTCTTTAATGACAACTTTTAAGTAAGTGACTTTTGGTTATCCATAACTTGAGGACAAGTTATGGATTCCATCATTAGCCATTAAGATTAAGAATTATACTTCAAGCAAATAACACATAATTTCTATGATCTTCTAAAACTCATAAGAACAAATATTCATATCAAAATTATAAGAATCAAATTAACACATGTAAATCATGGAATTTTGATATTAGCCATTGTAAATGGATTAGCATAAACATTACACCATCTAAAATAAGTTTTAAAACACCAAAAAAGTTTAGGGTAATGTTTCTAGTCCATTTCCGGTAACAAAAGTCGAGTGCAAGAACCTACTCGATGAGTAGGATGAGTTTGGTCATGGACTCATTGACTCCCCCCATGGACTCGACGAGTTCATGTGTCAGAGTGCAATTTTCGAGCTTTTTCAATAGGTTTGCATCAAGTATCAAGAAAACAAGCCTAGGCTTTGATACCACTGATTGGTTTTGAGCATTCTAACACTCATATGGTATACATGCAACCCTAGAAACCTTGGATCAATGTTTTCTCTAATACACATGCAAATTTGATTTTTCCAAGGTTTACTTCCTAACTAGCATGGCATGGGGAACATGTAATATAAAACTAGTAGAAGTACATACCTTTGTTATTGCTTGGATTCCTTGAAGACTTTGTGAGCCTAGCACCCCAAATGTTGTGCCACAAATGCTTCACACAACACTACAAGACTTGGAATAACTTGAGAGAATACACTTGCACTCAATATCGGTTATGCCCTCTTAGAACTCACTAGTGGTCTGATTTTTCTAGCTATTGGACTCCTTTTATAGTGTTGTCACAATTAGGGTTTACACATGAATGCCCTTAATTGTCATGACTCTTCATTTCTAATGATCCATGGGTTTGTAACTCCCATGAACTATCCATGGAGCTCTAAATGCTTATAACCCAACTCCATAAACCATGGATCATAATTCCACCATAAAAGATTAGATGATTGTCATAATCAACCCTATATATTTAATTAGTCTCATTTTGATCACGAAATTAATTCTAAATTAATACGTGATCAACACTAATTAAATAATACTATTATTAATATATTAGAACTTAAAATATATTAATAATCACAAGTGTCCTTTCTCTCATTTAGCTTATCCAAATATTGCAATGCCATGCAGCCCAAATGGACCATGTCGGGTCGGGTCAATTACATACCAAATAAATTTATGGACTTAGAAACTATATCTAACAACATAGGAGTGTTAATATCAAAGGGAAAACAGAAAGCACTAGAACATTTACAAAGAGTACATTGTCGAACACACTAGGAGTACATTGTCGAACACACTAGGAGTACATTGTTGAACTCTAGGGGTACATCATTGTATAACAAACGTTTCTTTCAAATCGGCCAAAACTTTGTTCAGTAAAGTGTCTGTTACTATCATTCGTCATGAAATGGCGTGAACCTCCCCATACTAAATTCATATCATTCGTCTCAACAGTCCGATCTAAACCTCAGTTTTATTTTTCGTAATTCTAAACCCCGAAGTACTCATGCAAAGGGTACTTTGTCCTCTAAAGCCTTGTTGTCGTATGTTCAGTAGACCTTTTCGAAATACCAATCGTCCAGCAGATCAAGTTTGAGCACAAAGGCTAAGGATGAATACAGCCCACCTATTACTATTAAGTGTATACGTGAGGGTGGTATATGATTCTGATTACGCAGATTTAGTATGTGTGCTTCCGCCCTATCTCCTTTTCCTTGTTTGGTTGTAGACCTAGGGTAGAGTCGCACATCCAACCGTCATACTAATCCTAATTATATTCGACTTGTATACACGAGCTAATGATAGATGGACCAATTATGAGTGCTATCATGGACAATAGGGCAAAGTTGACAGGTCTACGAGTGGGTATTCTGCAAATCAGAGGAGGACAACCCCAGTAGTAATGCTAAGAAAGCTAATAAAAGAACAAAATTGCATTTAATGGGGGGATGATGTGACAAACTGAAAATATTTTGCTTTGAAAGCTCAGTCAGTCAACTCAACTGAGTGTCAGACTCCTTGCTAATGAGTTCCAGCCTTGTTAAAGGTCATTCTAAGGAGTTTTAGCCTAGGACACTTAAGGAATGAGTGTTAGGAAGTATATGATTGTTCTATTAGTGTCTAAGTCCATAACTATAATTGGTAAGACTTGACCCAACTCGGCATGGTCCATTTGGGTTGCATGGCATCAGAACATTTGGATAGACCATTTGTGAGAAAAAGACATTTGTGACATATTAATATATTATAAGTTCTAATATATTAATATGAAATCATGTTTTTTTAATTAGTATTGAACAAGAATTAATTTGGACTTAATTTAGTGATCAAAAGAGACTAATTAAGTATATGAGGATTGATTGTGTAAATCATTAATTCTTATATATGTGGGCTTATGATCCAAGATTCCTTATGTTGGGTTTAACCCATGTGGTGACCCATGGATACTCCATGGAGGTTAAAACCCATGGAGCATAAGGAATGGGTAAAGTCATGAGTTACATGGTGTAACCCTAATAGCCACACTATATAAAGTCCCCTTTAGCTCAAGAAATTGGCACTAGTGATACATATATGAGGGCTAGCCGATTTGAGCATACAATGTCTTCTTCTCATGGTTATTCCAAGTGTTGATGATGTTGTGTGAACCATTTCAGGTTTCACACTTGGGGCACTAGGCTCTCGAGCTTCATCGAGTCAAGTGACATCATGAGGTATGTATTCTAACTTCTTATATTACCCAAGTATTAAAAGATTGTATGTTATATAGGGTAATACCTTGGAATATTCATATTTGCATTTATAATAGAGAAAACATAGATCCAAGGTATTTAGGGTTACATGTACACTTAGGAGTGTTAGACTGCTCAAAACCCAACAGTGGTATCAGAGCCATGGGTTATTTTCTGTTATATTGATGAAAATGTTTTATTTTCAAAGTTGAAAAAAAAAGGAAAAAAAACATGACGTTTGTCAAATTTTAAGATAATTACTTGTTTTTTGTGAAAAACTAATTATTTGTAAAATTTGAATAATTTGCTATATGAGTTGAATTAGGTCAAATTTAGTAAAAGATAAAATGATATGATTATGTTATTAGTTTTAAAAGTTTGATTTAAAGAGTTTTTTGAAACCTCCATAAGTTATGGATATGAAAAGGTTTAAAAAAAATAGATTCAATGTTTTTATGGAGTTACAAAATTTGTTGTGAATGTTTTAAAGAATTCAATAACTTATTCTTAAGTTCTAGAACATGAAAAGTTTCATCATAAAACAAGCATTTAACTCCATAAGTTATGGATTACCAAAAGTTTTATGTTTCCTTGTTTTATGAGTTATTTTTTAGATTAATGAAAAATATGTGTTAGACGTTTTCAATCCAAATTAATCGAAAAGTTGTTGATAAAATGTGTTTTTGTAACTTGTCCTCAAGTTATATGAAACGTCACATTTATGAATCTTAAAAACTCATAAAAATGCCTTAGGTTACAAAAATAAAATGAAGAGTCTTTTCTTATAAATAGTTTTTATGGATCCATACCTTGTCCTCAAGTTATGGATGTCCAAGAGTCTCTTCATTAAAAGTTTTAAAGCTTTAATTAAAACTCATAAGTTATAAAAATCCAAGAGTTTTGAATAGTTTCAAAACTTGCCCTCAAGTTTTGGATTTTGAAAAGTTTTCTTTGATGAATACTTTAATTCCAAGTTAAGCCCTTAGAATTTTAAAGAGTTAAAATTCAACCCTTATACTTTATAATATCATAAGTTAATAATATTTATATATGTATAAGAGCAAGTCAGTCTTACCATTAGTAGGCCTCATTCACGAAGTCGGTCTATAAGGGGGGGGGGGTATAAGGTTACTGCCTATAAAATGGCATTTTAATGGGTGTCCACTCTTACCCACCGCTTCCTTGACCGGTGGAGGGTCGTTAGCCGAACGGGTAGGACAAGGACTATAATTCCCCTTTCATTAAAAATATTAATGATATATACTAAGTAACCAAACATTTATAAATTCCCAATCTTAGTTACTTAGGAAAATGTGAATTTGGTGCTAAACCATGAAATTACAATTTGCACCTTCTTAAGTCAGTTAGTGGAGCGTGTGTGGTTAACTGACACACTAGCTTGATTTAACAAGGTAGGCAAAGGGTAACTTAATGTTTGTCATAGCATCGGTGGAGCGTGTGTGGTTCTATCACTTTCTAAGTCATATAGTGAGTTCCTTTGGGACTCCTATGAAACTGACTTTGACAAGACCCATAATGATCTTATCAATTTGCTTGGTACTGTTGAATAAGCAATGATTTGGAAGGCAAGTAAAGCAACTTTGATTAGAAGATCGACTTCCCAAAACTTTATGGACATTGACAATGATGACACTGGAAATCCAGAAAAAGCATTCTCTTCCCAATGTAATAACATGTAATAACATAGTTTTCATTTTCAAGTTGCATTGTAAGGAAAAACTTTTCTGCATTTTAAAATAAATAAAAGTTTGTTTTATTTTATTTTTATCTCCTTACAATGGCATTCATGAAAACTTGATGTTTGTATGCTTATAGCAATATTTGAAATATGAATTTGATTCTTTCATTTGTGGTAGTGTCTAAATTTAACAAACAAGGACAGATTCTCATCACCCAAGTTTCAGTTGGATAGAAACTTGGAATCATGCAAGTTGTATGATGAATGAGAACTTTCAACTTTGGAAAATTAAGACTAATTACTTGTTCACATGCATGTGTGAGTCAAGTAAAAGACTAAGGGATTGAGTACACATTCTTGTGCACTGATCAAGCCCAGCACAAATGTAACTTGAGTTACACATCTTAAAGAAGGTTTATTAACACTAGTAAAATGTAAGAGTATAAGGTTTTCTAGTCTTGTACATTTGAATTTGGTAAGTTGTGATGTTTTGGATAAAACAGAGACAAGCATAGGCCAATTGTATTAAGTGTTTGTCTTGATTAGAATCCACACTATCTCTTGAATATTTCACAAGAAAGTCTTATAGGTCAAGGAGCTAGTGGGAGTCTAGAAGATCCTGAAACGGTTTCAAGAAGTAATCAAGAAAAAAACCTGTATTTCATCACTAGCACACAACTAGAGGTTTATAACCTATCGTGTTGACATTTTTGTGCCTGTTCCAGTTAAGTTGGCTATATATATTTGAGTTCTACATGTTCTAAATTGTTTGCATTACTACTTGGAAGCAATGGCAGGCCCTTGTGCTGCCAGGTGGCAAGAGTTTAAGATTGCACAAGTTCAATCCATATGAGTTAGGATTTGTGACTAACCTAGTCTTGTGATTATGGTTTGACAAATCCGCATGGATAAGAACACATACACCATAAAATCTAAGTGTCATAAGGCTTCTCTCCGATTCATGAAATTGATGGTGAGGAAATTCTTTCACTAAGTAGATTTTAAGTAGATATCAATTGTGATATTTGCAGTTCTCAAAGTCGTTAGTGGAGCGTGCGTGGTTAACCGGCACACTAACATTACCTTATGAGAAATGGAAAAAGGTCTAAACAATTGAGACTATGATTATGAAATCCCTTTTCATAGTTCTAAAATTGTTTAGACACAACTGTGAGCTATCTAAGATAAGGTGTATAATTTTGATAAAGCCTTATCAAAGCAATCTCGTATCAGAAATCAGAACTTTGGTAAGAAAGTCAATAAAGTATTGATTTCTAGAAGTCCAGTAATTTTTGGATACATGTCAAAGCTAGTGGGTGCATAAGTGTTATGCTGATAATCATCATCTTAGTGGGAGCATGATAATTATGATAAGTATTGCATATTAGCAATGTTAATGATAGAAAACAAAAGTTTCAATTCGTGAGGTTGCAGGGGTTGAAAAAGTTGTTTTGCTATAATTAAGGGAGAGTAAATTATATTTCATT
The DNA here is from genome assembly GCF_002870075.4 of Lactuca sativa. Taxonomy (NCBI): domain Eukaryota; kingdom Viridiplantae; phylum Streptophyta; class Magnoliopsida; order Asterales; family Asteraceae; genus Lactuca; species Lactuca sativa. The sequence goes on along the minus strand of NC_056630.2, from coordinate 308,769,911 downwards.
TCAATTCTAAAAAGCTTAGATTGAGTTTATAATCATTCTAAAGAGCTTATATTGAGATTTTAATCACCTTTAGTCAAGAGTATATATATATATATATATATATATATATATATATATATATATATATATATATATATATATATGAATTCATGTTGGATTGGTTCAATTTAAGAAAATTCAATATATTGCGTTGTCAAAATTCGATTATGATTACGGCATCCCTTTTCATAGTCAAATTTTGAGAATATGGCAAACAAAAAATTATTATGGCAAAAGACAGGCCTAGAACCATGTCTTTATGTGAAACATCATGAATCGTGTCCCATTTACTTTGGGTACAAGATCGATTACATGTGTTATAATATTTATCCTTTCTGAATTTTCCAAATGCCTTGGGGCATTAAGGTGAACAATGTCTAGAATTGTATATGACTAAAGTGATCAAGCAATTGTCGAGGACAACCTAAGGTTTACCAAAGATTGGTTGCTCAAGGATAATTGGAAGTATACTGTTAATTTTGGAAGGACCATGTTGACATATTCTGAAAAGAGGCAACTCTTCTTCAGAAGTGATTGTCAAAATGGGAATATGGGAAGGTGGAAGTTGTTCAATAAATCTGTGACTTTGTGCATAATCATTACAAGAGGATCAATGCATATAAGTTTAGAATCTAACAGATTTCGGCAAATGGCATGAATTTGGAATTCTTGCATTTGCGGTAGGGATTTTGGACTGTGAGATGAGAATCATTGGAGTTATGTTCAATTGATCTATTTCACAGAGTAAAGATCATAGAAAAACATAGTGTGCATACTTGGTATATGGCAAAGCTATTGTTTAGAAAAACATAGTGTACATGCTCGGAGCATGGGACAACTAGTGTTTTTTAATTCAAGAATAAAGTTGATAGGTGAAACAGTATGTATTTAATAATGTGTAATCATATGGTGATAAATAAAAGGTGTTTTATTTATATTCATAAGTTTTGATACCATATTGGATTCAATTATTCTTGTGTTTCATTTTGCATGTTTTGACTTCCAAAATAACTAGGTCATTCTTCGTGAATGACTAAGTTATTCAAACCATCCATAGTCGGTCATATGGTTGAAGTACATATGAATCAAGACTGTCATGGGTTGGGCTTGTAGAGGTCTAAGATGTTGGACAAGGTGGTGCTACAACACTCATGATTGCTCATAAGTTATGAGTATTGGATTCAACCCACGCTCATTGGAATCACTTCATGGATTTTATCACGAGTGATCATGAGACGATAATATCTTATATTCTTCAAACCTAGAGATATGATTTGTTACTATGAGTTGGTTATACATTGATTGCACGAAAACGCATTGGTAACTCGATGTTATAAAAGGTGCCTTTGTGTATGATTCAACAAGTAGTAGAACAAGCCATATGAGTCGAAGTTCATCCATTCCTTTTACCTTCGGGATAAAAGTGATATTTGTGGGACCCTAGATGATTTAATGACGACACATGTGAGTGCTTGGCCAAGCCAGGACTGATTTGATCTGTTTAATCAGTCAATCGTCATAAATCGGAAATCAGGAAACAACAAATGGACAGAGAGAATGATTTTAATCTATGTCTCAGTCCATATGATATCTAGAATGGAGGAATATATGATCCCTTATCTAATGGACAAGTCATTGAAAAAGGTTAGAGTTCATCGACAAGGTCAGAGTTCGACAACAGCCTTTGAGAGCTACGATTGCCAGTTAGGTTTAAAGTCATACGCAATAATAGTTTTAGACTTATCCAAGTGGGAGACTGTTGGATTAGTGTCTAAGTCCATAACTATATTGGTAAGACTTGACCCAACTCAGCATGGTCCATTTGGGTTGCATGGCGTCGAAACATTTGGATAGACCGTTTGTGAGAAAAAGACATTTGTGACATATTAATACATTATAAGTTCTAATATATTAATATGAAATCATGTTTTTGAATTAGTATTGATCAACAATTAATTTGGACTTAATTTAGTGATCAAAAGAGACTAATTAAATATATGGGGATTGATTGTGTAAATCATTAATTCTTATATATGTGGGCTTTTGATCCAGGATTCCTTATGCTGGGTTTAAGCCATGTGGTGACCCATGGATACTCCATGGAGGTTAAAACCCATGGAGCATAAGGAATGGGTAAAGTCATGAGTTACCTGGTGTAACCCTAATAGCCACACTATATAAAGACCCCTTTAGCTCAAGAAATTGGCACTAGTGATACATATATGAGGGCAAGCCGATTTGAGCATAAAGTGTCTTCTTCTCATGGTTATTCGAAGTGTTGATGATGTTGTGTGAACCATTTGAGATGTCACACTTGGGGCACTAGGCTCTCGAGCTTCATGGAGTCAAGTCAAATCATGAGGTATCTATTCTAACTTGTTATATTACCCAAGTATTAAAAGATTGTATGCTAGATAGGGTAAGACCTTGGAATATTCATATTTGCATGTATAATAGAGAAAACATAGATCCAAGGTATTTAGGGTTGCATGTACACTTAGGAGTGTTAGAATGCGCAAAACCTAACAATGATAAAGCCACAGTATAAAGATCAAGCCATAAACGCATTCAAGAGGATTTTACGGCTAAGACACCAAGAGTTTATGGCGGTAAACTCAAGGTGGCCATAAAATCACCCCTATATATATGGAAACACTTCATTTTTATCATTCTTTCCTTCCTTGGCCGAAAATTCTTCAAATCCTCTCAAGTATCATTGGGTTCTTCATCTAGATCTTCTTATATGTAAGTGTTCTAACCTTTGATTAGTTGATATCCTTCATTAACTAGTATCATTCCATGATTTCATCCATGAAATCATTCCATTTTGTTAGATCTCCAAGAACACTAAGAACACCAAGAACACACACTTGTTAAACACTAGATCATAGCTTTAAAATTTCATCAAAATCGTCATCAAAGAGTGTAACGACCGAAAAATACAACCAATTTAAATTTTTCAAAAACATCTCGATTTCATTAAATCTTTACAAAAAGGTTTTCAATACAAAACATTTAACGTGATCCCAGAATCACAATACTACGAAATCATGAGGAGCGGTACGATGACGCCTTCGCCTTGCCACAGTCTCTTGAAGAACCTGAAAAACATGAAACCACAACTGTAAGCCTGAAAGCTTAGTGAGATATCCCCGAAATACCAACCACAAATACGCCCTTCCAGGCCATGACCTTCCGGTCCAAATCGTATTGCCTTCCGGCCCATAACATTTTGCCTTCTGGCCCATAACGTATTGCCTTCCGGCCCATAACATAAAAAGCATACATAACATAACAGAACATAGAAAAACCATGCATATCGGATCAAACTCCAGTCCAAGCAACCGTGTGCACATAACATATAATCATATAACAGTTCGCAGTCAGCAAATCGATCAAACAGATCACATAGCATATGATCACCCTAACCAGGATACCGACCTAGCCGATCACTAACATAACATCACCCTACGACTCAGCCAACATACTAATTACGCACATACGCCTTTCCAGGCCATGACCTTCCGGTCCACATCACAATGCCTTCTGGCCTACAACATATAATGCCTTTCGGACCTCTACATATAATGCCTTCCGGCCCTCTACATATAATGCCTTCCGGCCCATATCATAATGACAGACAACTACCCGGATTTCCATCCGATAAAGGGTCGGCCTTGGTGCCTTAAACCCTATTGATATAGTGAGGATAACTCACCTCGAAACTGCCGACTGAGCAGATAACCCAAGCTGCTCCGCTCCCTGATACGATCTCCATCACTGGACAACCACCAATGCACTGAACTCAAAACAATAATCAACAATTTCCAAAATGCCCCTGGAAACCACTGGTCAACCCTTGGTCAAAGACAAGGTCAAAGTCAACCCCTTACTGACTCTACTCGCCAAGTCAACCCAATGACTCGCCGAGTCCCCATACTCAGAACTTCCCTCAATCCACGACCTATCTCGCCGAGTCACCCCGAGACTCGTCGAGTTCAACAACTCCGAGTCCACTCGCACACAACTCACCGAGTCATCCCTTGAATCACCAATTCCCAGCTCGACCAGCAAATATTGGAACTCTTCGACAAGACTCGCCGAGCCCAAGAACAGACTCCCCAAGTCTAAGACTATCTTCAACCTACTCGCCGAGTTGTTCATACAACTCGCCGAGTTCCAGGCCATCTTCATCCAACTCGTCGAGTTGTTCTTCCAACTCGCCGAGTCCCAGCTCATCTTCAAGCCACTCGTCGAGTACACCCATGTGAATCGCCGAGTACCACCGGTCTGAATCCGTTCGGAAGCATTCAAGGCCATGAAATTGCTCCAAAACATAGATCTAGCCTCCTACAATTCATCCATCACGTAAAGTGGCAACCTTTACGTGAATCCATAGAGTTCTAGGCCATTTGCACATTGGGCTAGGGTTTGGGATATGATGGCTCCACTAAAACACTCCAACACAGGGACTTTCATGCTCTCTGATCCTTCTCCATTCCAGATCTGAGGTAGCAAACTCAGATCTAACCTCTAGACTCCAATTACATCCAAAGACAAGTTCCCCACAAACCCCAAAATGAAGAAACAACATAACAACAGCCCAAGAACGAGATATTACCTCCAAGGAACGTCCCAACTGCAATGAAACTCGAATTCAAGCAAAGCCCCTTGCTCCAAGCCTACAAACTCCCAAAATTCCTTCAACAAACACCTCCTTCAAGCTCCCAAATGAGATATGATCATTCACACATGAAGGCTAAGGGTTTCTGGACTTGAGGATGAATAAAGAGGCTGAGAGAGGGCTGTTATGTTCTTTATATAGGGCTCAACCCTAAGAATTAGGGTTTTCTCCACTCAGCGCCTACTCGCCGAGTCCATCTTACTGACTCGCCGAGTCGGCTACTTAACACGTGACCCAGTCGCGACTCTACTCGCCGAGTCCACGCATGGACTCGCCGAGTCACTCTTTCCCAATTTACTCTTTTAGCCCTTCTACTCTACTCTTGATATCTCGGTATGTTACAATTCTCCCCCACTTAAATTAGGCTTCGTCCTCGAAGCCTACAGCAATTCAAACCCAAAGATACTCCCACAACGCGCCACCTGGCCTTAACCGGGCCAATTCCTCAAGGCATACCCATCGAAACTCAAACACTTTCCCTTTCCTTACGGTGTCCTGACCACCGTCTCGAGCCGGGCACTGGCTGTACCCTCTAACAATCACACTCAACAACCGAGAATAACCCATGACGCATCACTGTCCCAAATCTCAACAATCACTTGACCCATAAGAGCTAGAAAGCCATGAACCATCGGATCCCCGATCCGAACCCCACTCTATCCATTCTGTGATGATGGAAAGACCCGTTCTCAATCTCAGAGCAACTCCCACGAGTTCTCCTCTTGCAATCACATACACATACTGAACTTGCTCCCGCATCCCCAGGATGAACCACTAATACCTATCCAAAACCCTGATCAGAATCACACCGAGAGCCCAAGACTCTCTCCCTGCATCCCTCCCGAGTCTCTTGGCTCTATATCTGCGGAATTCCTCTGCAACCTCAGCAGACATCCCAAACTGGATGAGTTTCTAATCGACTGCCGCAAACACTCTGCTCAAAAACCATACTCGAATTACTCTAATAATAACTTTGCTCTGCCGCTTTCACTTCCGTGAACTTGCACTCCCTCTCGGAGTTACACACCTCTCTCATTTCCTTTTCCAAGGAATCCACTTGGCCATATTGCCACTCCAACAAGTTCCACGATCTACACCATTCTTTTTAGCGTATCCGCTATCCATCCAACCTATATACTCTGACTCTCATCGCAGGGACTATCAAAACCCTGCACTATCTCCACTAATCAAGATCACTACCCGGGGCCAGACCTTCTAATGCAATCACACCGCATCATACACAATCCATATCCTCAAACTGATCCAACAATATCTGCAGAGTCTTCAGCATGACTGGACCGCCTCACCAGGCCTTCAGTCCATCTGGACCACTCTTAGAACCTTCAGCCAATCTGGACCGCTCTCAGTGCCTTCAGTTTGGCTGGACCGTTCTCCGAGCCTTCGGCCTGACTGGTACGCCTACCAGCCTTCAGTCTATCCAGACCGCTCAACAAGCATTCAACATTCCAGTCTATCCCCCTCGGAAATCCTCCCATGCATACCGTTCTAGCCCTCTAAGGGTTCCGAACTCTAACTCCAGCATACATACTCGATCCCGGCCTGCTCCCAGGCCCTCCACAATCAAATGCCCTAGGTCTGAATCCCGCCCCGGATGTCTGACACTTACTCCTATCAGCCTATACTCTGGGCTAACAGAACACTTGCTGAATCCAAACAGCTAAGCACTCTCAAATACTCATCGATCTCCCAGAGAGTTTTCCGATTCTCCCCCACTTGGGCACTAACTAATAACCACCGGTCGCCATCACCGACCTCCTAGAACAACTCTTTCACAAAGAAAACACTTACACACGGACTGCTTCCCACAAGCATTAAAAACCTCAACGAGATCTCCCATCAACACTGATCAACCTGCTCGAAAGAAACTCAATCTGCATCTAACCCCTCCTCAGAAAGCAGATGCTACCCGGCCTACAACCCAACGCCGGGTTGCCACTAATAACCCTCATGAATGATAACCAATGGAATTCCCAAAACAATAACTCATAACCAAAACCACAACCCGTAAAAATGACGAATACCACATCGAAAACCACACAAAGATACCAGCACAAAACAATACATCACAGTAATCTCAAGATAACAAGACATCAAGAAGGAAACATACCCACAGCTGCATCCGACACTGCCCTGACCTCCTCTGCTACAAGTTGAAAAGCACGATCCTGAGCCCTTGGGGACTCCGCTCCACCCTGACCTCCACCTGTGATCCTCAAAGTGGCCGGTGCTGGAGCCTGCACCGGTCCTGCAGCAAGCTGTGGACAGTTGACCCTCAAATGCCTAACCTGATGACAATGATAGCAAATCCTCAAATCCCGAACTGGCGCTGACTGCCGACAATCCCTCGCATAGTGTCCCTCCTTCCCGCACTTGCGGCATGCACCACCGGACCTACAACCCCGGTGTGACCCCTCCCATATTTCCCACAAGTGTGGCTGCTCAGATCCCCCACTCTAACATCAACGGTCTTGGACCGTTTCGGCGCCGACTGCAACTGCACCGGAGCCTGCGTCCGCTCACGCAACTGCAACTCAATCTCTAACTCACGTCGCCTAGCGGCCTCCTACAACTCCAACAAGGTCTCGCACCTCTGCGCAGACACAAACTGCCTGATGTCCCTCTTGAGCATGCTCAGATATCGAGACATCTGAGCCTGCTCCGAAGCGAACTCTGGGCAAAACATCGCCCTCTCAGTGAACATCCTGGTGATCTCAGTCACCGACTCCGAACCCTGCTTCAGCTCAAGGAACTCCTGAGCCAGTCTCTCCCTCTCAACTTGCGGAACATAACGAGTGCTGAACATTTCTCTGAACTGATCCCATGATACCGCAGCCCTCTGCGCATCTGAATATGACCCCGTGGTCAATCTCCACCAATCCTTCACCCCGAGCCTCAACAAGTTCAGAGCACACCTCACCCTCTGATCAGCAGGGCATAAACACGTGAAGAAACACCCCTCCACGTCTGATAACCATCTCATAGAAACAATCGGGTCCCGAACTCCATCAAAGGTGGGAGGCTTCGTATTAGCGAAGTCCCGATACTGAAAACCCCGACCAGCTCCTCCCCCTGCCACCGCTACAGCCGCTGTAGCCGATGCGGCAGCCGTCTCTGCGAGAGCCGCATAGCGCTCATCAAATTACACAACTATGGCTGTCTTAATCGACCCAATTAGCTCCGGCAACTCAGCCCGGAACAACTCAGCAATCTCATCACGCAGGATCTCCCGAATCCTCGCATCCAACTCGCACGTGCTCATCTGACCGATGACTTCGGGCGGCACCGATCCGCCCGGAACTCTCTCTCCAGCTCCCGATCCTGATCCGGATCCACTCTCATCATGCCTCGGAATCTCCATACTGAAAAACACCACACAAAATCTCAGACTCTTCCCACAGCCTGGGATCCAACTCTCTCAACCCAACCCTAGAGATCATGGTTTCCCTGATACGCGTATGGGTCCTGTGCTTTCGGTAGTACGGGCCCATAATACCTTCCACACCTACCCATATTTGTATGAAGTACTATCACAACGCCCTAGAGAAACATGCATAGCAACGCTCATCCCTCACCACTAGAGGAACACTGAAAATATCCCATAAGGAACCCTAGGCTACAGGCATCACAAATCAGGCAACATATCATGAAATCCTGAAGATCCTTAGCCTATCACTAGCATGCTGTTCCATCAAAGCTCAACAACAAATAACATGCATGATATTTTGGGGTTACTTACTGGCTCTGGCTGATTGTACCTCCGCGTCCTCCCTTACTCATTTTGAAAACCATTTTAAATACTCTTTTGACAACTCTCCTCGATTTGAGACTGAAGTCACACGAATGTTCCTCCAATTCACTCAAACCAAGGATCTGATACCAACTTGTAACGACCGAAAAATACAACCAATTTAAATTTTTCAAAAACATCTCGATTTCATTAAATCTTTACAAAAAGGTTTTCAATACAAAACATTTAACGTGTTCTCAGAATCACAATACTACGAAATCATGAGGAGCGGTACGATCACGCCTTCGCCTTGCCACAGTCTCCTGAAGAACCAGAAAAACATGAAACCACAACTGTAAGCCCGAAAGCTTAGTGAGATATCCCCAAAATACCAACCACAAATACGCCCTTCCAGGCCACGACCTTTCGGTCCAAATCGTATTGCCTTCCGGCCCATAACATTTTGCCTTCCAGCCCATAACGTATTGCCTTCCGGCCCATAACATAAAAAGCATACATAACGTAACAGAACATAGAACAACCATGCATATTGGATCAAACTCCAGTCCAAGCAACCGTGTGCACGTAACATATAATCATATAACAGTTCGCAGTCAACAAATCGATCAAACATATCACATAGCATATGATCAACCTAACCAGGATACCGACCTAGCCGATCACTAACATAACATCACCCTACAACTCAGCCAACATACTAATTACGCACATACGCCTTTCCAGGCCATGACCTTTCGGTCCACATCACAATGCCTTCCGGCCCACAACATATAATGCCTTCCGGCCCTCTACATATAATGCCTTCCGACCCTCTACATATAATGCCTTCCGGCCCTCTACATATAATGCCTTCCGGCCCATATCATAATGACAGACAACTACCCGGATTTCCATCCGATAAAGGGTCGGCCTTGGTGCCTTAAACCCTATTGATATAGTGAGGATAACTCACTTCGAAACTGCCGACTGAGCAGATAACCCAAGCTGCTCCGCTCCCTGATACGATCTCCACCACTGGACAACCACCAATGCACTGAACTCAAACCAATAATCAACAATTATCAAAATGCCCCTGGAAACCACTGGTGAACCCTTGGTCAAAGACAAGGTCAAAGTCAACCCCTGACTGACTTTACTCGCCGAGTCCGCATACTCAGAACTTCCCTCAATCCGCGACCTATCTCGCCGAGTCACCCCGAGACTTGTCGAGTTCAACAACTCCGAGTCCACTCGCACACAACTCACCGAGTCATCCCTTGACTCACCGATTCCCGGCTCGACCAGCAAATATTGGAACTCTTCGACAAGACTCGCCGAGCCCAAGAACAGACTCGCCGAGTCTAAGGCTATCTTCAACCTACTCGCCGAGTTCCAGGCCATCTTCATCCAACTCGTCGAGTACACCCATGTGATGAGTACCACCAGTTTGAATCTATTCGGAAGCATTCCAGGCCATGCAATTGCTCCAAAGCATAGATCTAGCCTCCTACAATTCATCCATCACGTAAAGTGGCAACCTTTACGTGAATCCATAGAGATCTAGGCCATTTACACATTGGGCTAGGGTTTGGGATATGATGGCTCCACTAAAACACTCCAACACAGGGACTTTCATGCTCCCTGATCCTTCTCCATTCCAGATCTGAGGTAGCAACCTCAGATCTAACCTCTAGACTCCAATTACATCCAAAGACGAGTTCCCCACAAACCCCAAAATGAAGAAACAACATAACAACAGCCCAAGAACGAGATATTACCTCCAAGGAATGTCCCAACTACAATGAAACTCGAATCCAAGCAAAGCCCCTTGCTCCAAGCCTTCAAACTCCCAAAATTCCTTCAACAAACACCTCCTTCAAGCTCCCAAATGAGATATGATCATTCACACACGAAGGCTAAGGGTCTCTGGACTTGAGGATGAATAAAGAGGCTGAGAGAGGGCTGTTATGTTCTTTATATAGGGCTCAACCCCGAGAATTAGGGTTTTCTCCACTCAGCGCCTACTCACCGAGTCCATCTTACTAACTCGCCGAGTCGGCTACTTAACATGCGACCCAGTCGCGACTCTACTCTCCGGGTCCACCCATGGACTCGCCGAGTCACTCTTTCCCAATTTACTCTTTTAGCGCTTCTACTCTACTCTTGATATCTCGGGATGTTACAAAGAGAGTTTACGGCCATGAGTTTACACCCTGGTCGTAAACCCTTGTAAATGTGATGTTTTGAGCCTTAAATACTTCTGGACCCATACTAACCCTTAGAACACCTGAACCTTTGAAACTCCTTGCCTTTAAGAGCCAAAGTAAGTCCATTTGGTGAGTTTACAGCCACAGGGTTTATGGTGTGGCCGTAAACACTTCAACACCCTCCAATCAATTGGTTTTGCTAATCCTTGTTTAGAGCAATGGTCCCTCAAGTTCCATAGCATTCAAATACCCTCTTATTCACATTACCACAAGTTTACGACCATATGGTTTATGGTGTGGCCGTAAAAACCTTTTCTTGGCCTTAAACATCCCTTAGTTGAATCACATATGATTCAACACTTCATTCCAAGTGTTTCCTAGTCCCGTAAAGTGTTTCGTTGCATTTGGTTGCTTCTAAACACTATATTTATGTCAATATATGCCATTATATGTCATTTAGGATTCCTTAAGTCTTGGGACTTCATTCGTGGAACTTCTCATCCTTATGCACATATTCGTTTGAATCACCCACATCAGGTGAGTTCATACCCCTATAATGAATATTTTAACTGTTTTAAATGATTTTAAGGGGGGGGGGGGGAACAAGTTGAACACAATGATAATTGTGTAAATGTTTGCTATAAACATCTTTCAAAAGATTTCTTATGTCTTAATAGGTTATCAAAACATTTCAAAAACTCTTTTAAAGTTATGTTACTATATAGTTTAGCAAAACACTGTTTTTAAAGTACAAGCATAACTTAGTATTAAAATGAGTCTTTTCAATAACAGTTCAAGTAAAACACTAGTAAAATATAAGGGGTATAGTTTAGAGGTTCAGTTCATACTAGATACTAGAGCATACTATAAAGAGAAATAGGGAGGTAGATATAATACATCAGAGAGACATACTATACATTATACATGATAACAGAAAGAACATACTAAGATACTATAACAGAACAAACATACTAAGACGCTATAGCATGGAACTACTACATGATCTAATTATACCAATGAATCACTAAATCATTGTTCTAAACAAAAGGGGAAAGTTAAATTGGGTATACATGATCACATAACTTTAATGTGCATTACACGGCCTAGCAATTGGTTTGCTGATGTCGCGTTTGGTTCCCAGAATCTCTTGACAGGGAGAGCGTATAGTATGGGTACTAGCCTTCAAATTATTCCCTTTATAAAATATACATGTTTTAAGGTAATCAGTACGCCAGGATGTCAATTTAAAAGACAACTGTGTACTTACATTTTCCCATTACTTTCACATTGTGACAGTTCCACTTGAAAGTTAATGCAAACTATTTTTGAGTCAAGATAGTTATAAAATATGGAAAATTTATATCATTTCAAACGACAAACTAAGCAGTCGGGTCTAGTACATTCAGTAGAAAGGGACCATAATTCTAACCTTATGATTCCTTAATGTATACATCAAGGGATATATAATGATAGGATCTGACAGGTAATAGGATGTGTGCTTTCCGATTCATTTCATGTTCCTTGTTTGGTTGTGGGTTAGAGCGGATTCACCCAGCCTATTATCCATTCGATCTTAGCTATATACATGTTCCGTATACATTAAGTCATTATAAGGGGTACCAGGTGTGGGTCGAGTCATAGGACACTAATTCAATGCACAGTTTTTTGGTACAAAACATACTTTTCAAATCAGAGCTTTTGGTATACAAAACTAGAAACTTACCAGTAAAGGGTTTAGTCCATTTTATTAAACTAGTATAACTTAAAGGACCTTAGGAGGTTAATCCTATAATACCTTAGTTTATACATCAAGGGTATATATAAATAATATCCGATAGGTAGTTGGATGTGTGCTTTCTGCCTCATTCCCTATTCCTTGTTTGGTTGTGGGCTTAGGGCAGATTCACACAATTAACTATCTGTTTGATATTAGATTATATATAGCTAGTATAAACTAAGTGATTATAGAAGGAACCACTGTGGTTACCATTTCTATTATAAGAAATAAGGGTTTTCTTAAAGAATCTTTTCATCAAATATAAGAGAACTATTACAGTTAACTCTATGAGTACCAAGTGAATACACCAGAGTTATATACTATAATGATCTAACAAAAAATAGGATGTGTGCTATCCGCCTCATTTCCTGTTCCTTGTTTAGTTGTGGGCTTAGGGATGAGAGAACAAGACCTTTGCGCAGGGATAAGGTTTGAGAACTCAAACCTTGAGTGAATGCTTGAGATTAATGTCTGCTTGCAAATAGATGTTCAAGTCAAGGCTGGAAAGACCAATCAAGTCTTAGATGGTTAGTTCAACAAATGATCAAGACTTTAAGTATGAATAAGTAGATAATGACCAAGGAAAAATCAATAAATGAACAAGTAGAATGTTTTTGATGTGATAAAGAAAAATGCCAAAAGTGAGAGAAAAGATCCGCTATTGACTTGTATTGAATGCTCCTATATATAGGAGAGAGTATTACAGTGAATTAACCAAGTAACTTACATAAGACTAGACAAAAGAACTATTTTTGACATTCTGATTGTCGATGAGTACAAAAAGCTAAGTCCTATGAAACGTTACATCAATACAAATATAATAAATGACAAGAGACAAAATAGCATCCTTCAGGTCTGCAAGCATTCCGGACGTGAGAGACACTCCGGAATGCGTTTCTTTTCTTCATTCTCTATTGTTTGTTTTCATCAGCTGCGGACAGCTTCCGAAGCATCTATCTCTTCGGAACCAAACAAACTTCGGAATTAGTATCAAGGATTGCTAGAGGTTCACTTTTAGGTTCCAACAATCCCCCTAAGTGAACTTAGCAATCCATCAAGTTTAGTTTATTTCTTCCTTTATTAAGGTGTATGCTCGAAACAACCATTCTTGGACTTCAATGTACCATGCCAACTGACTCACAAACTTTTCCTTAATGTGTTCTGGAGCATCAGACTTGGATGCATGCGAAATAAACTTCTTCAGAGCTTTGGTAGGGATCAGGTGTTTGTCTGGAACTCGGAAGCAATCCTTCTTGTTTGTTTTTCTTGTAGTGTACACAAACCCTAGAACAGGCTCTTCAATGGGACCATCAACAAGGAATTCGGCTTCCGGAAGGATGAAGTCAATTTTCGGAACAAATTGTTCTGTTCCGTAGAGGTGAGCAAGTTCATAGTCTCTTCGGCTGAACTCGACAACATAATCTTTTAAGAAGCTTAGAGCAGCATGATAGGCACCCATACTTAGGTCATCTCTTTGATTTTCTCTGAAGAATGCGACTAGGGTAAGAATATCGTTCGGATTCATGGAGGGGAAATCCGCATCGGTAAGAGTCCACAAAATAGGTCTATTTCGAAAAATGTGAAACCGGAACAATGGACAGGTCAATTCAAACTTTACCAAGATTTTTCATCCGAAGCCTGAGAATTGAGTGATCCTCTTCTTTGACCATACGTCCTTGAATGGCAAGGCATTCTTAGAGTAGAACATATCAAGTCTTTCTCTTTCTGTTCAGATGATTACTTCAGGAGGATCTGTGGGATGGAGCGGAGCGAACTTGGTGTAATATTTGCTGTAGGGAGAAAGAGGAAGATCCAGTTGCTCAAGATCACTTGTGGGAATGTCATAGGACATGACTGGAATGATTTGGTGATCTTGGAGGAAGCCTTCACGGCAAAGAGGAGATATCCCATGCAACAGGTCAGGATTATCTTTCAGAGCTTGAATCCGGATGCTTTCTTCAAGAGCTTGGTTAATTTCCTCCAGAGACCATCCCTGTTTGTGTTTGAGAGGAGGAGCGGAGTGCAAGGTTAGTTGTTCAGTTGTCATTGGTTTCTTACCTTTGTCTTTGTGAATAGCAGAGATAACCATCTTCATATTCTCATCAATTGTAAATTCCGGAGTAAGATTTGGGAGTGGTTCTTCTGGAATATCATCAGGGGTCCGGAGTGGAGTGCCCTGATCAATTGGAGCAATTTTGGGTTCCAGAATAGGAGGTTGTACTGAAGGAGTAGCCCGAAAAGCTTGGACGGTTAGAAGAGATTTGGCCTTAGCCATTTTGACAACTTGGTCAAAAACTTCCGGAAGTGAGGATGGCCAAGCAACTGCAGACCATATCCTCTTTTGTTCTTCAAAAATAACCTTTAGAATAGACAACTTGGGAGCTTGAAGAGTGAGGATTCTCCTAGGAGCGTCATCAGGGACATATTCGTTTTCATCTTCCCTTGCTTCTTCTTTGGCACTTTTGGGAGGAGATCCAGAGAGAATCTAAAGTTCTTCATCGTCTGACTCTTCTTCGTCTCGGAGAGAGAACTGAGTAGGAGGTTTCCATGGTTGACTGGGTCCTTCTCCCCCTCTTGCATCGGTAAACCTGCAGACCGGTGTCATAGGCTTCAGTAGTGGGAGCTTGCTCAGAAAGGTGTTTGAAGGTGGTGCTGAGGATAGAAATGATCTCATCAAACTTCTGGTTCGGAACATCGACGATGTTCCAAGTTGAACGAAAAAGTTTGATGAGGACTTGTTGAATAACCAAATTCATTTCATCCTTTTGCTTAATCTCTTTCTCCATTCTTTGAATTTGCTTTTCATGGCGAATGTGAGTCTGTTTGATGAGTTCGTTGGTAGTAGTCACCAAGTCATCATGGACTTTGAGCATGGAGGAGATGGTGTTGAGGTAGTTATCGACAAGAGCTTCATATTTGGAATCAATTTGCTCTACAATGTGCTTTAGGCGAAGAGAGATTAATTGGTCCAACTGGGCTTCTTTGTCTACAACATATGGTCCGGACGATTTGGAGAGAGAGTGGAGAATAGCATCAAATTTCGCATCGAGTCCGGAGACTTGTTGATCCAGTTTGTTGTTCAGTTGAGTGATAGTGTTTTCAGCAGATGACACTTTTGCCATAGTGTTAGAGATAGTAGTTCGGATCTCCAGGAGAGCAAAAGGATCAACATAATCACCAACAGATGATTTCGAATCAGATTTGGAGTGTTGTAGAGAGGATTGTGAGAATGAGGATGAGTTGAAGGACCTAGTTTGGCCATTTCGTCTACTTCCCGATGTTTTGAGGGAGATTTTTCATCCGGAGAGGTGGAGGATGAGGAGCCGAAGTCATAGGCAGAATTAGAACCGGATGGTTTGGATTGGAAGTGAGTAGATGCTTTGAAGGTGAATTCTGGAATGTGCCTGGCTTCGTCATCCAGCAATACTTCTTCGGAAATTTCTTCTTCCAGATCAATGTGGAAAGCACTTTGATGAGTGGTTATAGGAGGTTGTGTGGAAGTAAGTGCATAATCTGCGTCAACGTCAGTAGGAGGAGTATAGGTCAAGTTGCTATGAATGGCCCTATTTCTCATTGAAATAAGAGTGGATTCCACTTGATCTCGGGTGAGATCTGGATCCCTGGATGCAGCCCTATTAACATAATATGCCCAATCGGGATCATTTACCCCTGGTCGTCCTTTACTCCTTCCGGGTATCATACCAGTTGAGGTATCGGAAGTGGGAGGGACTACTCCTCCTTCCGGATGCTTGGGATCCGAAACAATGGTTCCGGAGTGTGTGTGTGTGTGGAAGAAATGATGGGAATATCAAACTTGACACGTGGGTGTGTTCTAGGGGGCTGCAAGGAACTTTGTTCAACACCTGCATCACCCTTTTGAGAGGGTGAGGGTGGATTATGTGGAGACTCCCCGTGAGTGTTTGTGTGATGTTGAAACATTGAGGGGGACCTCGGATGAGTGGGCAGGGGGGGGGGAATCAGTCGGAATGTCATAGGTGCCCTCCTATGGAGATGAGGCACTAACTTTGGTTTTCTTTTTCGATTTAGGTTTTTTGGGAGAAGATTTCCTTTTGGATGATTTTTTGGGTTTGGGTCCAGACATGTCATGGTTGGTTTCTTCCTAAGTAGGTTCAACAGAGACCGGGGCAGGTTGTATTGGGTTGAACACAACCGAAGTCTCTAAGTATTCTTTCAAGTAAGGAGATTTGGAAGGGATGGTAGCCAACAGGTGGTTCGGAAGTCGTGTGACCGTACCAAACAAAGATTGGTCCGGAATTTTATTGGCCTTAATGAGTTTAAAAGAAATACATACCTCCAGAGGAATGGTGTTCAACAGAATGGGGACATTGAGTTCCTTGAAGATTTGTTTGATTGTTAAAGCCTAAAATCTAGGGCTTGAAATTTCATTTGGTTTTCTCTTAATGGCAAACTAGCAGAAGTCTTGCCATAACACTTCAGGAAGATCAACGGCGTTATCACGTCCGGAGTAGATGCTGAAGGTGACGTTAAGCCAATCCTTACTTAAGGTGCCCGTTCCTCTGTGCTTGCCAGACAAACCATGAATGATGAGATGCATCAAAGCAGTCCATAGCCTAGAGACAACACTTTTCTTGAAGTCTTTTTCCTGATAATCTTGAGTGTAGCCTTTGGGATTAGGTTTGACACAAATCGCCTTGAGAAAGGTCGATTTGTAGATGGGAATGGAGCGACCTCCAATGATTGTGGTTTCTAGAACTCCATCTTCAAACTTGATACTTGTGAATGCACGGTGGAAATGATGAAGTGGTAGTGGTGGATCAGGGATTTTAGTAAGTGGGATGGAGATGGGGTGATTAGCGATAAACTCGATCATTACTCTGATCGATTCATCGCAGTCCAATGGGTTTAGAGAGAATAGTTTGGTTGTATCTCTTAAGAAGGGTTCTTGATTTGCAGAAGAAGATGAACCTTTAGAACCTTTGGATGACTTCTTTCTTGCGATTGATTTCCTGGGAGTGGAAGTGGTTTTGGTTGGGTTTTGTGAGGACTCCATTGTTGAAGAGGGATGAGTGCTTGAAGAACATGAAGAACAATGAGGGTTTTTTTGGGAGATTTGCAGTTGAGTGAGCGTAAAGACGTAAAGTGAGGATTCAAGAGGGTATTTATAGGTAAGGGAAGATGGGTTAGGTTGAAAAGGTAATGATGAGGATCCGAAGTTAAACGGGTCGCATTAAATGAGGTTATACCTTTTTGGGGGATGAGGTGACAGGAACGTGAAAGGTTGAGTGGTTCAAAGATGAAAATGGGAATAGCACTCGGCGATACGATGTTTGCTTATAGAATTGGTACAGTCATTGCTCGAGGATCAAGGGGAAAGGGATAAGGATCCCGAAAAGTAATCGTTGCTGACGGTTCATCATAAAACCTTTTGGTATTCTGGATGAGTAAATCAGGGATGACTAAGATCCGATAGGTACAAGAGCAAGTTCTAAATTTATTCTTTTGAGGCAGTTCCGAAGAAAGAAATGTTCCAGAGAGGATTTGAAATTTATTTTGAAATTCCAGAATGGATTTTGAAAGTTCCGGAGTACATTTTGAAAATTCTGGAATGGATTTTGAAAGTTCCGGAGTACATTTTGAAAGTTCTGGAATGGATTTTGCAAGTTCCAAAGTACATTTTGAATGTTCCGGAATGGATTTTGCAAATTCCGGAGCAAGTTTAAAATGCTGGACTAAATTTGAAAATTTCGGAATATTTTGAAATTCCGGAGAGGTGATTCTGATTATGGTCGATCCAGATCGTCGTGAAGATGAGAATAAACTATTTAGCTTAAGAAACTTAAGGGATAATTAATAAAAAAAAAGACAATTAAAAGGATCCTATGTATTCAGTGGAAAAATAGTTCCGAAGCAAAATAAATGATTTCGGAGCATATGTTTCTTCAGAATACTTCTATCAAAGAGAACATGTCTCCTGAAAGAATTGAGGATCAGGCATCATCATACCCATTTTGTTCAGAAAACCATTAAATTTGGTTTCGTCTAATGCCTTGTTAAAGACATCAGCAATTTCATCCTCATATGGAACAAAAATAAGTTCAATATTGCCATTTAGAACATGATCTTTAATAAAATGGTACTGGATGTCAATGTGTGCTTCGTCATGGAGTGCTGAATTGGGTTGTGAGAGATGGAAATGGCTCTTTGAGAATCACAGTAGATAGGAATGCATTGAAATCGGTAACCATAATCCAAGAGTTGAGATTTCATCAAAAGAACTTACAGCTGGCAGCAACAATGTATTCAGCTTCGGCTATAGAGAGAGCAATGCAGTTCTGTTTCTTGGATGACCAGCAGACTAAATGACCACCTAGGAATTGACATCCTCTTGATGTAATTTTCGTATTGAGTTGGAGATCACCATAGTTTGAATCCGAGTAAGCTTGCAGAAGGAAACTTTCATTTGATGGATACCAGATTCCGAGGTTCTTTGTACCTTTGAGGTGTCGGAAAATTTGCTTCACAGCAAAAAGATGGGACATCTTTGGATTGACTTGAAATCTGGCACATAAGCATGTTGAGAACATTATGTCCGGTCGACATGCAGTGAGATAAAGCAAGGATCCAATCATTCCACGATACTTCTTTTCATCTATAGAAACACCCGAATGGCCTGCAAAGATTTTGCGACCGAAGCCCATGGGTACCTTGGTTGAGGCACATGAGTCCATAGAGTATTTCTTGAGAAGCTCAGATATATACTTCTCTTGGTGGATGAAGATGCCTTTGTTAGTTTGTTTAACTTGAAGGCCTAGAAAGAAACTTAATTCTTTGTTCATGCTCATCTGGAATCGTTTGATCATTAAGTTAGCAAAGTCTTCAACCATGGATGAGTCCGTAGACCGAAAAATGATGTCGTCCACATAAATTTGAACCAACATGAGATGTCTTCCATTTGATCTTCTGAATAGAGTCAGATCTAGAATTCCTCTTTGAAAACATGAGCATTTGAGAAAGTCGGTGAGGGTCTCGTACCAGGCGCGAGGAGCTTGCTTGAGAGCATAGACAGCTTTACGAAGCTTGTAGCAGTAGTTTGGAAATGAGAGATTGATGAAACCTGGTGGCTATTGAAGATATACTTCGGTTTCAAGCTCACCATTAAGAAAAGCACTCTTAACATCCGTTTGATAAACTTTGAAACCTTTGTGGGATGCATATGCAAGAAAGATTCTGATAGCTTCTAGTCATGCAACAGGAGCAAATGTTTCGTCGTAGTTAAGACCTTGAATTTGAGTGAAACCTTTAGCTACCAATGTTACCTTATTTCAGATGATAACTCCTGCATTGTCTAGTTTGTTGCGATATACCCATCTTGTGCCAACAACATGGTGGTTTGGGGGAGGAGGAACAAGAGTCCATACTTCGTTTAAGTCAAATTTAGCCAATTCTTGTTGCATGGCTGTGATCCATTCAGCATGCTCCACTGCTTCCTTAATGGATTTTGGTTCAATCATAGAAATGAAGGTTGAGAAGTGACATTCATTTTGGATGCTTGAAGCAGAGCGAGTCTGTACACCAGCATTAAGATTTCAAATCACTTGGTTTGGAGGATGATCCTTGGTCCAAACGTGCAATTTGGGAAGTTATTGAGCAGCGGTTGATTCAATATCAACAATAGGATTTAGTTGCTCCCCCTGAATGATTTGAATTTGAGGATGTTGCTCCCCCTGAACTTCTGAACCAGAGAGATTTAAATCATCATCAGAAGGGAACTCAACGAAATTTTCGTTGTCGTCATTGTTGATAGGATTTGAGTCATCGAATTCAGCAACTGCATCTTGGAAGCCATCCACATTTGATTCACGAGAGGGATTAGCATTATTCTCCCCTTCAACATGAGAAGGTTGAAATGGTTCGGAATCAAATGGTGATAGGCTCGAAAGAGGACATGATAGGTTGTGAGAAACTGGGGCTTCCGAAGGAGGAATCTGAATCAGAGATGTTTTTGATTGACATTCGGAATCAAGAGCGGTTTCGGAAGGACCAAAGAGGGTTTTAAAATCAACTTCGAGAATAGTTTGAGGGTTCGGACATCCTGGCGGAGGAGCATCAGATTCCATAATGTGAGTACTGATGTGAGAAGGGCCAGAATTCCGAGCGAAGTTGTCATCAAAGGTAACATCAAAGCTTTCTTCTAGAACACGAGTTCTTTGGTTGAGAACTCTGTAAGCCTTGGATTTTGAATAGTACCCAAGAAAGATAGCTTCATCAGCTTTGGGTTGGAACTTTGTAAGTTGATCACGGTTGTTTTTGATGAAGCATCTGCATCCGAAGATATGTAGGAATGAGATAGTTGGCTTCTGACCATTCATTGCTTCGTATGGTGTCATGTTAAGACGTCGATTGATGATGTTTCAATTTTGAGTGAAAAAGGCATTGGATACAGCTTCAACCCAAAGATAGAGTGGCAGGTTTGCATAGTTTAGCATTGATCGAGTAGCTTCAACAAGTGTTAAATTACGTCTTTCAACTACACCATTTTGTTGTGGAGTGTAGGGAGCTGAGAGGTTGTGGTTGATCCCTTTTTCTATGAGAAACTTTTCAATGGTGGAGTTAACAAATTCCGAACCATTATCACTTCGGATTCTTCTGACCGGGAGATTGATGAGAACTTCAATTCCTTTGATAAAATTGATGAGCTCAGAGGCTGTTTCGGATTTCAGCCTTAGGAAGAAGACCCAACGAACCTTGTAAAGTCATCAACAATCACAAGAATGTATTTCTTATGATGAAGACTTTCTATAATGGATGGTCCACAAAGATCAATGTGTAGGAGTTCTAAGGGATCAGATATAGATTTTTCTATAATGATAGGATGGCCCTTCTTTGATTGATTACTACACTCGCATGCAACACATAAACGATCATTTTCAAACTTGAGAAGAGGTAATCCTCTTACCATTTCACCTGATACAAGATCATTCATGTACCGAAAGTTCAGATGTGTGAGCCTTCGGTGCCGTTACCAGCTAACGTCAGGAACATCTTTGGAGAGAAGACAAAGTTGAGGTTTTCGAATAATCATTTTGATGTTGAGAGGGTACATGTTTTTGTTGCGAAGAGACTTTATCAAACATTCTTTTCGGTCTTCAGTCATCACATAGTTGTATTTTTTGCAAAATTCAACACGTCGACTTGAGTCAGTGATTCGAGCAACGCTTATCAAGTTATGATTCAAGTCAGCTACATAAGCAACATGTGAAATAGAGAATTTTCCATTAGTGAGAGTTCCGTAACCACGAATTTGTGAATTGGAGTTGTTGCCATATGTGACATAGCCAACATTTGGAGAAAGCTTCAAATCACGTAGAAAGTCCTTCTGCCCCGTCATGTGCATGGAACAAGCACTATCAATATACCAAATTGTTTCTTGCTCCGAAGCACAAAGTGCCAGCAAATTTAGCAAACAATAGAGCTTTTAGGCTCCGAGTTAGATTTTGGGACATAGGCATGGACTTTGGACTTTAATTGTGACTTTGGAACAACTACTTGTTTTTTGGTGAGATTTCTTGAGTGCTTTGCAAAAAGACAGAATGCTAAAGTTTTTTCTTCTACCTAGTAGTCATATTCAACTATTTGTAGGTTAGGAACTGACTTCTTCTGACCTTTGGTATCCAAAGGATGGACACATTTTGTTGTCTCCGAGACAGTTGCTTTGTTAATGGATGTTTTGATTTTCCACACAAGATTTTTATTTGAAGATTTTGAAACAATGATTTTTGGACTTGTGAATTTGTTTGATAACACATTGTTCTTTGAAATTTTTGGTTTAAAAAATTGTGCCATCAAATTTTGCAATAATGACAAATGATACATTTTGAGGTGGTGGTGAGGTATTTTAGATGGTTTTGATATTGACATTAACATGAGTTTAAGGGAATTTGGAGCTAAGGACTTCTTTTGGTTCTGAATGAGTAGGAGGTTCGGAAGGTCTCTTTAGGATTCTTGTAGGAACAAAGTAGTTTTTATTATGAGTGAAGACACGAGGATTCCGGAGTGAACTTGGTTTAGAATTAGCAAGGAATCTGGAATCTTGTCTAGTTTTAACTTCCTTTTTGAAAGCGTTTCTAGCTTCGACCTTGGGATCTACAACATCATTTCTATTCAGCATTGGTTTTCTCTTAGAATGAGGAGAGGATCCAGAGGATTGTCCTTTGGATGGATTTGAAAATTTGGGAGTGATGGGAACCAATTTGGTTTTTGAAAGAACTACGGAGTCCGATTCACATGAATCAGAGGACACATTGCTTGAGACTTCAATTTTATCATCTAGAGATGCCCATACGAATTCTGAGGCATTGCATTCAGTTGTTTCCAGAATACTTTCCTCAATTACACAATTGGTTACATGATTGCTTATAGGAACATGGTCCACATAATTTGAAAGACTATGATGATATTCCGTGGTCCGATTCAGGTCCGAGTTTATCAAAGGCGGAAGAGGCGTGGAATCAGGACACTTGACAACTATTGGTTGGAACTCAGGAATTAGGGACTCAAATGATCTTTTTTCCTCCTGAAGGGGTGATAATAGGGAAACATGAGTGTCTGAATTTTTGATATTCGGAACCTCTCCCATGAATGACAAATTTTGCAATTCCCTCGGGGGACTATTAATTGGTTTCGGAAACTCGCTTCCGAGACCAGGAGCTTTTGACCATGGATGATGAAAATTATGAGTCATCTGAATGTCAGCTTCAAGCATATCTACAAAGTTATGCAAAGCATCTATTTTAGCATTGAGACGTTTGTTATCAGAAATCAAAATGTTTCGTTTAGAATAAGTGAGAATAAGTGATTTCACATTTATCCTTCAAAATGATACATTCATCTATTGACATTACAAGTTCATGTTCTAGAGACTCAGATTTCAATTTCTTATCCTCAAAACGTAATCTAAGACGACTTAGTTCACAGTCTTTCTTCTCACTGGCTTCTATGGTAGACTCATAAGCTTTATAGATAGTGTTCATATCTGTTTGAATCTGAGTCAGATAAGGTTCACATAAAGTCAAATCCAAATTATTATCAGAGATCATGGATTTTACCTGTTGAACAATGCTTCGACCTGGTGGATCATTGGTGGCCATGTAGCAGTAGTGAGGTTCATCAACATCATCTTCATCTTCGGACCTAGAAGACCGATAACCTTCATCACATTCAATTGTTTGCCTTGCCATCAAACATATTTTCCTTCCAGACACCAAATCTTCATCATCTCCGGATGACCAGTATCCTTCAACATCTCTTGAAACAATAGTAGCAAATGCTTTCTCACTTTCAGCCATTTCTTGTGCTTTTCGGACATAATAAGCCGATTCCTTGATTTTTGGTTTTTGTGGAGCATCAGCTAGACAATCTTTGGCAAAGCGATTTGCATGACCACATTTGTGGCACAAAATCTTTGGTTTTTCTTAATTGAAATTTTGAGAAGATTCCGAGACTGAGTTTAGTTTAGTGAGGTTAGGCTTGTATGCAGAAGGGTTTTCGGAGATATGTTTTGGTTCCGGAGCAGAATATGGTTGAGGATGGTTTTGGTGAGGAGCGCTGAACCTGTTTTGATAAGGTTTGTAAGAGGGATTGAAAGGACGTTTGTATTTCATTGAAAGTAGGGCAAATTCTTGTTGGAAACGGAGTTCAGAATCCGAAGTTTCGGAATCATCATCAGGATAGATATGTGTGGATAAGGAGGTTAAGGATGACTGAGTCAGAGGAACATCGGGTTTGTAAGGTTCCGGAGCAGGTGGGTTCGGAATGGTTGATTCAAAAGAACTAACTAGAGCGAGTGGTCCTCCGGAAAGTTCTCTTATGGTTTGAGCAACATTGGATTCATGTCCCTGAAGCTCATCAAAAAGTTGACAGAGTTTCAATTTTTTAAAGAACTATTACTTTGAAGACAATACTTTACATTTCCCCATCCTTTACCGAGAATGTTAATGAACTTGAGATTCTATTCGAGAGGAGTTCGAACAATCCCATGAGCAGTCATGTTGTTGATAACAATTTGATATCGGTTGGAGGCTGAGGCTATGGATTCACCTGGAGTGGTAGTGAAAGTGTCAAAGTCATTGACAACCGAGGCGAGGCGTTTTTCCTTCATATTTTCGGAACCTTCAATCAGATCCTGAAGAGTGTCCCAAATTTGTTTGGTTGATTTGCATAGCTTGATGTGCTCAAAGATTGATGAAGGAACACCAAACACCATTTCCGAGAAGGCAACTTTATCAACATTGTAACATCCCGAAATTCAGGTAAATCTATTTAACCCTTGTCCTTTTCCTTGTTGTCAAGTTAAGTCCTTTAAGTATGTGTTAGGCTTGTGAGTACGTTGGGCATACTCGCACACTTATTTTGGACGCGGACTCGCCTGGGTACGCTGGGCGTACCCAGGTTACGCCGGGCGTAATGTGTCCAGATGTAAACCCTAATTTGGTGCCTGAGCACTATAAAAGGAATGCTATGGCTGCAATCTCAGCCTTCATTCCAGAGAGAGAAATCGTAATAGAGAGAGTCCTTTTGTTTTTAGCAAGTGTGTTGGTCTTCTAAGCTTCTAGTGTCATTTCAAGGTGGTGGAAGGAAAGAAGAGGTAATTTTGGAGGCTAGAAGCTTATGGGAAAGAGTAGATCTGAGCTTTTCAGAGGTTGGAGGTTCTTCCTGAGGTAAAAAGCTCAAACCTTGCCTTGTTATTTGAGTGATGTGCTTCTTGGACCAATTTCTAGGGTTTTTAGTCCCAAGATGGAGACTTTTATGAGCAAATTGTCTCCATTGGCCAAGATCTATCATATTTCTGGTCTAGAAGTGTTGTATGTACATAAAAATGCAAACTTGGACGTAAAGATGGAGCCATGCATGAGATCTAGACCTTTGGAGGGAAAAAGGAAAGAGGTTTGAGGGTGTAGGGACCTTTACAACCATGAAAAGGCTTAAAAGTTCCGACTTTATGGATTAAGAGGTTGTAAGAGAGTCAGATCTGGATGTCGAAGCAATGTATTAATCGTTTAAGACCAAAATCTAAGAAATGGCTAAACTGGGACTTACACTGGGCGTAACTCCCAGTACGCGCAGCGTAAGGGGTTGAAGCCCCGATTGTGGTTCGCTGGCGTACGCCCCGCGTACGGAGAAGGTACGCGCCGCATACTGCCTTCTATTGACCTTCATTGACTTTTAGGCTTTTGGTCAACCTTTGGACTTTTGGGTCAGGGAGGGGTAAAATGGTCTCTTACCCTTCTGTGGATATTATAGAGTGGATTTAATCTAGCCTTTGAGAGCCATTATTTATTTGAGAGTATTGTTACGTGTTTAGGCGGGGGCTAGACCATTGTGATCGAGTACGAGACTGTCCGAGATACCGAGGTGAGTCTTCTCACTATATTGTACCTGGAAGGGTACCTATGTGCGACCGGAAGGTCTTGTATGCTATGAGATGTATGTGTTATATGTTATGTGATATGTATGTGCTATGTATGTTATGTATCGTATGGACGGGAAGGTCAACATGATATGGACCGGAAGGTCAAGAGGGTACGGACAGGAAGGTCGATACAGGTAGGACCGGAAGGTCTACCAGAGTTCGGGATGGAAGTCCCCTGAGACACCCGTATCGGAAGATCCCATAGAGTTTTGGCCTGGAAAGGTGTATGTGTGGTATGTGGTATTTTTGGGAACTCACTAAGCATTTATGCTTACAGTGTTATGTGATGTGTTTCAGGTACTAGTGACGATAGCGGGAAGGCGCCGGCGTGATCAATACACACATGAGGAGTTTTACATGTTATGATCTTGGGATGTAATGTTATGGGTTGTTATGTGATACAATGATATTTTTATAACTATTATGAATGAAAGTATGTTTTTAAAATGTGAAAAATTGTTTCTCAAATTTATGTTGTTACAAGTTGGTATCAGAGCCTCGGTTTGAGGGATTCGGGTGCATCTTTGGATGAATCTGAACTCAAAATGCGGATTTGAGAAAGTTTTCATAAAATAATTTTTTTTTCTAAAAGAGTAAAAAGGTTTTGAGGAAGATATAATGGAGTAGTGTGTGTACGATTAGCCAGCACCCGAACGATGGTTTCCCAAAATACCCTTACACTATGTGTTATGAGATATGTTATGATATGATATGCATGCTAGATTTGGCTAGGTATTCATATTAGGACTAGAGTAGCCTGATTTTGTGATGCGTTAGCCTAGGAAGGAGTGTGCTGCTTGAGAGCGAGTAGGTAGCAGTGAGGGGCTGATAAGAGGTCTACCGCAGGGTAGCCTATGCCAATGAGATATAGAGTACTTGTGATCTTGGATCCAAGGAGGAGGACTTAGGGTGAATACTGATGCGGTGTAGATGGTACTATAAGGACTCGTACTACCGAAGAAACCGGTACTATAAGGACTCGTACTATCTAGTAGGGTCGAGTTATCGAGTGCGAGCATGCTCGAGTGAGTCTTTGATATTATTATGTTATATTTCAGAGACATAATGGTTGGGACACGCCACAGACCTGAGGCGAGCGGTGTGAGTGATGAGGAGCTTCGTCAGATGATCCACGATGAGGGGGCGGTGACGATTAGGGCCGAGATTCCGGAGATGTTTAGGTCTATCAACACAACACTTATTGAGACTTTCGATGAGCGGTACGCCGCGGTGACTGAGGCTGCTACTGCTGTAGCTACCGCAGCTGTGGCTGCTGCTAGGCCTCAGGGAGGTGACTCGTTGTTGTTACGGGAGTTCAGCAACACGAAGCCACCCGAGTTTGATGGGATGCAGGATCCGATCGCTGCGATGAGATGGATTGCTGATATTGAGGGATGCTTATATACGTGTTCATGTCCGGAGCATCTGAGGGTTCGGTTTGCGTTGAACCAGCTTCGCTTGGGAGCGAAGGACTGGTGGATGTTTGTGATGGCAAGCTTCACAGTTGCAGAGATTTCAGAGGTGACCTGGGAGAGGTTCACCACCATGTTTAGAGATGAGTATGTTCCCCCGGTGGAGAGGGAACGGTTGGTTTAGGAGTTCTTGACCCTCAATCAGGGTACTGATTCGGTTACTGTGATTACCAGGAAGTTTCATGAGAGGACAATGTTCTTCCCTGAGTAGGTGTCTACTGAGCAGGCACGTATGAGCCGATATTTGGGCGTTCTAAGGAGAGACATTCGGGAGTTCGTGTCGAACTCGACGTACCGGACATTTGCTGAGCTCCAGGAAAATGCCCGGAAGAGGGAGATTGAGTTGGAGACTTAGGCCAGGGAGGAGGCCGAGTCTCAGAGGATGGATCGGCGGCCAGATCAGTCTCAACCAGCGGCCAAGTGGACCAAGTCCGCTGATACGAGGACTGGAGGCCAGAAGGGCCGTACTTGTGGGAAGTGCGACAAAGGACATGATGGGGTCTGTCGATCGGGTGCTTGCTACAAATGTGGCAAGGAGGGGAATATCACCAAGGATTGCCCCAAGGGATTTACAGTTAGCTTTCATTGCAAACAGACTGGCCATCGGAAGGCCGAGTGTCTGCAGTTGCATTAGGGGATAGCACAGGGATCTGCGCCTACTGCTAGGGTTACCGAGGTTCGGCCAGTGAAGGCCGAGGCACCAAAGGCTCCTGGGAGAGCTTTCCAGTTGACAGCGGAGGAGGTCCATGCAGCGCCCGATGTTGTGGCTGGTATGTATTCTTTATTTATTTTTGTTGAGTTGAGATATTGTCCTTATATGATGATATGCATAGGTACTTTTCTTGTGAATTATATACCTGCTTTGGTGTTATTTGGCTCGGGTGCGAGTCGGTCATTTGTTTCCTTGGCATTTAGTCAGCACATTAGTATCCGACGAGAGACGTTGAGTCGACCTCTGCGAGTTTATATAGCTGACGTGCGAGCGGTGTGTGCTACGGATGTGATTCGAGGATGTATACTTAAGATCTTCGGTGTGGAGTTCCCGATAGATCTGGTCCTAATTGCGATGGGGAACGTATGTGTTATAGTAGGCATGGATTGGTTGAGCCGATTTGGAGCTGTTATAGATTGCGAGCGTCAGTTGGTGACGATACGAGACCCTAGTGGGGGAGTACTTACGGTGTACGGCGAGGGTACCCGATGTGGGTCAGCGTTTTGTTCAGCTGCCAGGGCGAGACAGAATTTGCAGCAGGGCTGTAGCGGGTTCGTAGCCTATGTGATAGACACATGAGTGGCCGCTGGGAGGCCAAGTTCGATTGATGAGGTTCTGATAGTGTGTGAGTTCCCGGATGTTTTTCCTGATGTCGGGTGTGCCTCCCGAGAGGCAAGTGGATTTCCGTATTGATTTGGTTCCGGGAGCAGCGCCTATCGCCAAGGCGCCTTATCGCCTTGCGCTGTCACACCCCAAAACCAAGAACGGCGGAAACGTTATGGGGCGGAGGACGTCATGTATAGTATCAACAACAATGTAAAGTAGTAAACAAGCAACAACATCATCCATTGCATTAATAAAATAATTATTATACAATTGTATTCTGTCAAATTTTGATAAAACACTAAGCATAAATCAAAATGAAAGATAAGTCTTGAATAAGCTTCATCTTCCTTTCTCCTTGCATCGGTACCTATCTATGATGACCTGAGGATACAAGTAATTTTGAAAGCGAGTATCAGCTATAAAGCTGGTGAGATCATAAGTATTAATGTGCCTTAATTTGTGAAAACTTATAATTTCTAAGACATGACATTACTTTGAAAGAAAGCTAGTATAAGTATGAAAATGTTTGTAACTCAACTGTGAATGTTTGAAAATCCCTAGAAATCCCTATGATTCCTATTAGTAACAAAAAGGAGTCTTCTACCAAGACTTAACTGTTCTGTGTGTAGTCTTCTACCAAGACCTAACTGTTCTGAATGTAGTCTTCTACCAAGACCTAACTGCTCTGAATGTAGTCTTCTACCAAGACCTAACTGTTCTGAATGTAGTCTTCTACCAAGACCTAACTGTGTTACTATTATTATCATTATAAGAAATAGTATCCTTTAGTACTAGGATACCTAAATATAATTCACCTCCTTGGTTATGTGAATGAGTCACAAAATAAGGTAATAATATAACTAAACTGAATATTACCCTTTGGTACTAGGGTAACTATCATTGATAACTTTAAGCCATCCGTAGATGTACTCTTACCTCTGTTGCTAACAGCTGGGTATAGGAAAATGTTAATCCCTTAATTGTGCACCTGTAATGGTACCAACCGTTTGACATCCGTGGATGTACTTTTACCTCTGTTGCTAACAGAGATTCTAGGAATGGTCAATCCCTCAATACGTATCCTTTGGTACTAGGATAATAATCCATTCTACCTCGTCGATTATGTGATTTTATCACAAGGTAAAGGTAAGAACACGGATTTGATAACGGAGTCGATACATATAAAATGTAATAGGACTCCTACTGATATATCTATGCACAAGTACTTCTATAAGTATAATAAGGTAAATATTATAGTAGAGTACGGTAAGGTTCATCGTGTGCTAGCTGTAATGTGTGCTCTCTTTATCTAGCAAGTATAGTAATGTAAACGTTCTAGTATAGATGTATATGTTCTCGTCCTAGTATAATTGTACATGCATTGTATAGTAATGTTCTAGAAAGTATTGACTCATGAATGAACTGACTCATTGTATGATATCGCGTTCTAGTAATGGTTCTAGTATCTTCCTGAACTACCCATATGGTAGCTTACTAGTAATCTAAGTAGTACGTATGGACGTGGATGTATACCCTTGCTACCCAAGGGCATAGGATGAACTGGAAGGACCTTTTATGACTATATATATATACATGATATATAACAAATCTTTAAACGACCTTCGGGCGAATACCCAATGTCCCACCAGACCACATCTCAAGGCGCGAAAAGGAAATAGGGTGAATAGTCTTCCTAAGTCTTTTAAACATTTCTTATATAACTATACATATAGAGGCATGCAATTTATAATAAAATAAAAGCATAAGTAAGTTTTGTAAAACATTTGAAACATAAATATTATTTTACGAGAAGATCGACTTGATGTCAATCTATAAAACAATTTGAAGGCATAAGTATAATAAAACAGTTTTGAGTATAAAGAAACCTTTGTTTGAAACACAGTTGTTAAATAAGTTTGAAGTATGATAAACAGAGTAAGAAGTATAGTGTAAGAAGTAGTTTAAAACATATAAAATGTTTATAAAAATCATTTGAAGGAAACTATTTGGTAAAACGGCTAATGAGTAGCCAAATCTTTTGAATGTTGTATATTAATCACATGTGATTGATGTAATAAGTAATATAATCCTACTTACTAATCACATGTGATTGACATAAGAAGTAGCATGATTCTACTTGTATTCCCCCCCATAAAACATTTAAAACAGTTTAAAACATTAGTTAAGGGGTATGAACTCACCTGCAGTATGTGACTGGAATTGAACGGCTGTTATCGTATGGAAGGATCGGACAAGTGCTTGGTGTCAAGTGATGACTTAGACACACACAATGATCCTAATTACATATGAAGACATATGTATATAAATAATTAGAGATTAAATCACTAATTATACAAGCATACACATTTAAGCGCGAGGACAACACTTTTGGTCAAGTGCTAGGAGGCTAATGGGTTGCAACAAAGAGTGCAATGCCCCTAATGGAAGTTTAAGGTCAAAAGACCATAATCATTAGAGTTTACGGCCCAGGGGAGTAAGCTCCTGGCCGTAAACTCTCAAACAAGGCTTGGAATGGTACTTTGAATTACTACAACTCTAGTGGGAATTGTTTCAAGGCCTATACAAGTGTTTGGGCACCACATTGACTCCTTTGGGGAGTTTACGGCCCAAAGACCCCTTTCCCTTGGAGTTTACGGCCGTAAACTCCCTTGGGAGGGTTCTTATTGTCCTTTCCAGTGTCTAACAATTCTAGGAACAAGTCTAGGCTTCAACTATTTGGTTAAGGAAGGTTTAAGGCACTAAATGGGACCATTTGATGGAGTTTATGGCCATAGAACTCTTTGGGCCATAAACTCCCTCACACATGAGGTCCTAAGAATTTTAACTAGTCCATAACTCATCTAGGTACTTGCCCTAAAAGTTTCTTGGCCTAA
This sequence comes from Lactuca sativa, assembly GCF_002870075.4. Classification (NCBI taxonomy): domain Eukaryota; kingdom Viridiplantae; phylum Streptophyta; class Magnoliopsida; order Asterales; family Asteraceae; genus Lactuca; species Lactuca sativa. The sequence continues at coordinate 308,738,322 of NC_056630.2, read as the reverse complement.
GGAAGTGTCTAGGGTGTCCTTTGACCCCATTTAAGGAGTTTACGACCCAAGAAATACTCTTGACCGTAAACTCTCCAACACTTATGCTTTTCATGTGTTATCTAGGTCCTAAACACATTAAGGTACATGCCAAAAATGAATACTAGGCCTTAGGAAGAGTTTGAAGGCATTTTGGAACCTAAAACTTGGAGTTTACGGCCCAAGGAGTTTCTTGGCCGTAAACTCCCTTATAGAAATGATTTCTAAGGGTTTTGATGGCATAAATCATGAGTTTAAAGCTTCTAGGTTTTTTTTCTAAGGCTAGGGATCACAAGGCACTCATTTGTGCCCTTTACTTGGAGTTTACGGCCCAAGAGGTGGTTCCTTGGCCGTAAACTCCTCAAACTACTTGCTTTTGATTTGTTTCTAGCCTCTAATGATCATACACTAAGTCCTTAATTAGTTGCCTAACACGGAAATGGGACTAGGTGGCCTTTTGGCTTGATTTTGGAGTTTACTCCCCAAGAACGTTCTTGGGCGGTAAACTCCCGGATCTAGTGTTTTGGACATGAAAACAATGTTATAAAGCATATAACAAGTATTAAAACACATTTAGGGAAGTAGACTCACAATCTGGGATGAAAACCCGAAGATCCGTGAGAGAGTATTTGGCTTTTCTCAAAATGGAAATCAAATAATGAACCAATTTGGTTCAGAATTCTATTTATAGTCCAGAGATTTTTGGCAGAAAATATTTCTATTCTCGCAATGGATTCTAATGACCTAGAGTAATGGAATCACAGTGTTGCACAAAATCCTAGTGCACCCACTCTCCTAATAACTCCTTAGGTGTAAAACCCTAAAACTGCCAAACTTATTCCAAAAGTTTGAATTTTCTCTAAAACTGCTCTGCTTCTATTGGATAGATGTGGTTTGATTTAGAACAGAAATTTCGGGTTGTCACATGCGCCTCCAGAGATGCAGGAGTTATCCTCGCCGCTTCAGGAGCTGGCTGGGAAGGGGTTTATTGGACCGAGTAGCTCGCCATGGGGAGCGCCGATCCTTTTTGTCAAGAAAAAGGATGGTTCACACCGGATGTGCATTGATTACCGGGAGTTGAACAAGTTGACGTTCAAGAGCCGTTATCCGTTACCAAGGATCGACGATCTGTTCGATCAGTTGCAGGGGGCGTCTTGGTTCTCCAAGATAGACTTGAGGTCGGGTTATCATCAGATGAGGGTTCGGGATGAAGATATCCAGAAGAAGGCGTTCAGAACTCGTTGTGGGCATTACGAGTTCGTAGTGATGCCTTTTGGGCTCACCAATGCACCATCAGCGTTCATGGATCTCATGAACATGTTGTGGAGGCTGATGCTGGATCGGTCGGTGATCGTGTTCATTGATGATATTTTGGTGTATTTGAGATATAGAGAGCAACATGAGGAGCATTTGAGGGAGATCCTTGGAGTTCTAAAATTGGAGAGGCTTTATGCCAAATTCTCCAAGTGTGAGTTCTAGTTACGAGAGGTCCAGTTCTTGGGGCATCTCGTCAACCAGAATGGGATTTTGGTCGATCCGGCCAAGATTGAGGCGGTCATGAGGTAGGAGGTGTCGAGATCGCCCACCGAGATTAGGAGCTTTCTAGGATTGGCTGGCTATTATCGGAGATTTATTAGGGATTTCTTCAAGATCGCCGTGCCACTCACCAGGTTAACCCGGAAGGGTGTTGCTTTTTCTTGGGGTCCGAAGCAGTAAACCTTGTTTGAGACACTTCACCAGAGATTGTGCGAAGCCCCGGTGCTAGACCTCCTAGAAGGGATGGAGGATTTTGTGGTGTATTGTGACGCATTGATATCGGGGTTGGGTGTAGTACTTATGCAGAGGGGGCATGTGATAGCATATGCGTCGAGGCAGCTGAAGCCTCATGAGACGAGGTATCCTACCCACGATTTGGAGTTGGGGGCTGTGGTGTTCGCCCTCAAGATCTGGCGTCACTATTTGTATGGGGTTCGGTGCACCATTTACACGAACCACAAGAGTTTGAAGTATTTGATGGATCAGCCCAATCTAAATATACGCCAGAGGAGGAGGCTGGATGTGGTAAAGGATTATGATTGTGAGATCCTGACCACACGGGAAAGGCTAATGTCGTAGCTGATGCGCTGAGCCGTAGGGCGGAGAGCGCCCTGATTTCTAATGTTTGTATGCGGTTGACAGTGATGACTCTGGTGTTGGACACCATTCAGGAGGCCCAGGCGGAGGTTGTGAGACCTGAGAACCGCAAAAGGGAGCGGGTGATTGGGCAGGTGCCAGAGTTCGTTAACGATAGTCGCGGGCTGATGACCCTTCAGGGTCGGACTTGGGTATTGTATGCAGGCGGAGAGCGCGCCACTTTTATGGAGGAGGCGCATAGATCGAGATTTTCTATCAATCCCGGGGCCACTAAGATGTATTTGGATTTGAAAAAGGAGTATCGGTGGCCATGTATGAAGAGGGATGTAGCATGGTTTGTTGAGAGGTGCTTATCATGTCGCAGGGTTAAAGCCGAGCACCAACGACGGCATGGCATGTTGCAGCCACTGGAGGTTCCCCAATGGAAGTGGGAACAGATTTCTATGGATTTCATCACCAAGTTGCCGAGAATCGAGAGGGGTGTCGATGCAATTTGGGTGATCGTCGACCGGCTGACGAAGAGCGCTCATTTTCTTGCTATCAGTGAGAGCTTTTCTGCTGAGAGGCTAGCAGAGTTGTATGTGAGAGAGGTGGTATCATGGCTTGGGGTGCCGATCTCAATTGTATCGGATCGGGATGTACATTTTACTTCCAGGTTCTAGAAGAGGTTCCACGAGGAGTTGGGCACGAGGCTGCATTTCAGTACCGCTTACCACCCACAGACGTGTTGGATAAGGTGTCTAAGTCCATAACTATTTATGGTCAGTACTTGACCCGACCCGACATGGTCCATTTGGGTTGCATGGCACCATGCAATTGGATAGACAAAATGAGAGAAATAACACTTGGAGATTATTAATATATTATAAGTTCTAATATATTAATAATATTATTTGATTAGTTTGATCAAAGAATTAATTTAGAATTAATTAAGTGATCAAAAGATAACTAATTAAATATATGGGTTGATTATGTAAATCATTCATATCTTGTATAGTGGGCTAAGAGGCTCCATGGATTATCAAGTTGGGTTCCACCCATAGGATGCTCCATGGATGCTCCATGGGAGTTACAAACCCATGGGTCATGGAAATGAAGAGTCATGACACATTAGGGTTTACATGGTGTAACCCTAGATGTGTCAACACTATATAAGAATCCCATTCTCCACCAAAATCAAACAAAACACACATATGAAACAAGAGGGCTAGGTCGATTTCAAGAAGTGTGTATTCTCTCAAAAGTCTTTCCAAGAGCATTTGGTGTTGTGTGAAGCATTTGAGGCATCACACTTGGGGTGCTAGGCTCACAAGGTTTCAAGGAACATAAGAACAACAAGGTAAGTTATTCTATATTTCATTCAAGTTAAAAATTGTTCCCCATGTATGCTAGATAGGAATATAACCTTGGGATTCAACTTTGCATGATAATTAGACAAACATAGATCCAAGGTTATTAGGGTTGCATGTACACTTAGGAAGTGTTAGAATGCTCAAAACCCATTAGTGGTATCAGAGCCTAGGCTTGTTTGTTTGTTATTTGTGCTTAAAAGTTGAAAAAAGTCGAAAAGCTTGTTGTCTGCCTAATGAACTCGCTGAGTCCATGGGGGGGACTCGTCGAGTTCACTTGTATCTTCAACCTACTCACCGACTAGGTTCATGCACTCGGCGAGTAGGAGCCACAGAGTGCAGATTTTCGACTTTAGTTGCTGGAAATGGACTAGAAACATTACCCTAAACTGTTTTGGTACTTGAAAACTTGTTTTAGATGGTGTAATGTCCTTGCTAATCAATTTACAACAACTAGTTATCAAAATTACAAAGTTTTAAGTGTAATTTTGATTCTTGAAAGTGTTCATGTTCATGTTCTTGATCTTATGATGTTTAGATGATCATAGGAATTATTTGTAACCTATGTGGTAGTTATATTCTTGATCATAATGTGTTTTAATGGAGTCCATAACTTGTCCTCAAGTTATGGAAAACCAAAAGTCACTTGAATTAAAACCATTTAAAGAACACAAGAGTTAGAAAAATGAAGAGTCTTCATTTTTTTATTACTCTAATAAACTCATCAGTTACAAGAAATGAAAAGTTTTGAAAGTTTACAAAACTTGCCCTCAAGTTTTGGAACAAGTAAAGTCATGCTAAAACTTTAGTTCCAACCCTTACAATTTTAAAAGTTAAAATTCTACCCTTATATTTATAATATTATAAGCTAATAATATATATATATATATATATATATATATATATATATATATATATATATATATATATATATGTATGTATAAGATTAAAGTCGTCTTACCGCTAGTACGCCTCATTCACGAAGCCGGTCTATAAGGTGGGTATAAGGTTGTTGCCTATAAAATGGCAACTTAATGGGTGTCCACTCTCACCCACCGCTTGCTTGACTGGTGGAGGGTCGTTAGCCGAACGGGTAGGACAAGGACTTATAAATTCTCATTAAAATTATGATGAATATTAGAAAGTAACTAAATGTTTTATTAAATTCCCAATCTTAGTTACTTTAGGAAAAATGTGAATAAGGTGCTAATCCATGAAATTACACTTTACACTTTGTTTAAGTCGTTGGTGGAGCGTGTGTGGTTAACCGGCACACTAACTTGGACTTAACAAGGTAGGTAAAGGGTGACTTAAAGTTTATTATAGTATCGGTGGAGCGTGTGTGGTTTACCGGTTCATCGATTGAGTGATAAACTTTAAGGGTACCAAGTGATTTGCATGGTTACTTCACACCTTGTTTTGTGATCCTCGGTATCCCAGTCACAAAACTTGGAGGGCACACTCGAGATTGAAACATGCCTTTAAAAAGTTCATTGAATCTCAAAGAATCTAGGAATTTCTAAGAACCAATCAAAAACCTAATATATAATATTTCGTTTTTCATGGTGGAAATTGGTGAATCGTCATTCACCTACCTTTCAAATATGTTATAGCTTGGATTACGGCATACCTCTTCTAAGTTATAATATATTGTGATTGGATCCTAGCCTTAATATTACATTTGGGTGTTTTATTAAGGAATCTCTTAATATCTAAACTAATCTTGTTCTCTTCCTTCAGATGTCTTCAAACAATGTTGCTTCTGGCTCTAATCCTAATGGCTCATTTACCCTTATGAACTTGTGTGGGAAAGTCACTTTTGATGGATCCAACTTCAATGAGTGGATCAGAAACATCAAGATGATTACCCGCTACGAGGACAAACAATATGTCCTTGACAAGGAGTTTAAGGAGATTGATGAGACCACTGCAACTCCCCAGGAGATCGCTGACTTTCGGGAACATGAAAGGGATGCTACCAAAGTGGCATGCATCATGATGGCCACGATGACAGCGGAACTCGAAAATTCCTATGAGGATTTCTACCCTTATGAAGTGCACCAAGATCTGATGGAAAGATACCATCAAAGTGCACGACAAGAGAGGTATGAAATCATCTGCTCCATGATGACAACCATGATGAAGGACGGGGAATCCGTCACGAGCCACATGCAGAAAATGCAAAGGTATGTGGATCGATTGCTGAAGCTTAATGTGAACTTCCCTGAGGAGCTTGCAATAGATATCATTTTGCACTCCTTACCATCGTCTTATGATCAATTCCGCATGACATATCACATGAATAAGGAAGAGGTCACACTCAGCAAACTTCAGAGACTTCTCAAGACCGCAGAAACAGGTCTTAAGGGGAAGTCGGTTGTTAACACTCCTACTCCAAACTCTACTCTAGTTTTGGCAATCGGGAAAAGTCGAGGGAAGAAGAGAAAGAGCTCTTCAAAGGGTACCAAGGCTCGGACCCTTGATGGCTCTTCTTCAAGTGGAACCAAGAAAGGTTTCGTTACTCCTTCTTCTGACCCAAAAGAGGCTGAATGCTTCTATTGCCATGAAAAATCACATTGGAAGCGGAACTGCCCAAAATACCAGCAAGATGTGAAGGATGGGAAAGTTAAACCCAACCATGCATGTATTTACACTATCATTTCTAATAACTCACCCCATTCTAAATCTTGGGTGCTTGATACCGGTTGTGGTATTCATATTTGTTTTGACTTGCAGGGACTAAGAAGAAGTGAGAATGTGGAGCAAGGAAGAATAAAAATAATCATGGGGAATAGGAAAGCTTTACCTATCACCAAGATTGGAGTTTATACTTTATCGCCAAGTAGTGGGTTTAGTTTAGATTTGAATAAGTGTTGTTATTCGCCAGAAATGGCAAGAAATATTATTTCCTTTCATGCATTGTATAAACAAGGTTTCACCTTTTCATTTGATAATGAAGTTGGTTCGATTAATGCTTTCTTTAATAATGCTCTTTATTTTGAAGCATTACCTTGTGATGGCGTGTATGAAACAGTATCTGTGGTTGATAACTTAGGAAATAATGTATTGTGTATTGATTCTGTTAATAATAACTTGGATAAAGTATCATTATGGCATTGTCGTCTTGGACATATAAGCAAGAAACGCATAGGCCAACTCCAAAAGGATGGAGTCTTGGAGTCATTTGACCTAAAGTCAGATGATAGTTGCAAATCATGCTTACTTGGAAAAATGACAAAGTCACCCTTTATAGGCTCGTGTGAGAGAAGGTTTGTTGGACCTTGTACACACAGATGTGTGTGGACCATTCAAACATGCCACAAGGGATGCTAATCGTTATTATTTGACTTTTACTGATGATTATAGTAGATATGGATATGTCTACTTCATCAAGCATAAGTCAGAGACCTTTGAAAAGTTTAAAGAATTTAAACAGGAAGTCGAGAATCAATTGGGCAGGAACATTAAGATGCTTCGATCCGATCTTGGTGGTGAGTATCTTAGTTTAGAGTTCCTTGACTATCTAAGGGAATGTGGGATAGTCTCACAATTGACACCTCCCAGGACACCACAATTGAATGGTGTGGCTGAGAGGCGTATTCGAACCTTGTTGGATATGGTTCGTTCCATGATGAGTCGAGCTTCGCTACCTATCTCATTTTGGGGGTATGCCTTAGATACTGCCGCCCATATCCTTAATCTAGTCCCTACAAAGAAAGTTGCCAAAACTCCTCACAAGATGTGGACTGGTAAAGTACCTAAACTAGACCACATCAAGATTTGGGGTTGCGAGGCTTTCGTGAGACGCGAGACTCATGATAAGCTCGAACCTCAAAGCGAGAGGTGTATTTTCATCGGCTACCCACAACAATCCTTTGGTTACCTTTTCTACAGAGCTAGTGAAAATGTGGTCTTTGTAGCTAGGAGGGCTTTCTTTAGAGAGAGAGGGAGAGAGAGTTCATAAGCCAAGGAAACAGTGGGAGGCAACTTGATCTTGAAGAAATTCAAGAGTCAGGCAGTGAAGGAACTTCAAACCCTAGCACTCAACTTGAGGAGGAAACTCCTGTTGAGCTAATTGACAAGTCTGTACCTCTGAGGCGGTCCACAAGGGTTAGGAATGCTCCTGAGCATTACTATGGATTCCACATTACTGCAGAAGGTGATACACTTATCAGTAATGAGACACTGATAGGTCTGGATGAATCTAACAGTTACGCGGAAGCCATGGTAGGCCCTGAGTCAGCCAAGTGGAAAGAGGAAATGGACAGCGAAATACAGTCCATGTATAACAATCAAGTTTGGAACTTGGTTGAGAATGTACCAGGTCGAAAGACAGTAGGGTGCAAATGGATCTTCAAGAAGAAGACCGACATGGATGGTAAAGTACACACTTATAAGGCTCGACTGGTTGCAAATGGCTTCCCTCAAATTCCTGGAGTGGACTATGATGAGACCTTTTCTCCAGTAGCCAAGATTAAGTCTATTAGGGTTCTGTTAGCCATAGCTGCATTTCATGACTATGAAATATGGCAAATGGATGTCAAAACCGCTTTCCTTAATGGAAAGTTGGCTGAAGATGTTTACATGAGTCAGCCAGAGTGTTTTGTCAGCAACGAGTACCCTAATAGAGTGTGTAAGCTTGAGAAATCCATTTATGGATTGTAGCAAGTACCTCGCAGATGGAATCTTTGCTTTGATGAAAAGGTCAAGGAATTTGGCTTTTCTAGGAGTGAAGATGAGTCTTGCGTGTATGTTAAGGCTAGTGGGAGTATAGTTAGCTTTTTGGTATTGTATGTGGATGACATACTACTCATAGGAAATGGCATCCCAACTTTGCAGGAAGTTAAGTCCTGGCTTGGGAGGTGTTTCTCTATGAAGGACCTAGGAGAAGATGCCTATATTCTAGGGATAAGGATCGTGAGAGATCGGAGTAAAAGACTAATTGGACTTAGTCAGAGTACCTACTTGGATAAGGTGCTGAAGAGATTCAGCATGCAGGACTCCAAGAAAGGAGAGTTACCCATCCAGAGTAACGCCAGATTGAGTAGGACACAAATCCCTAACACTGAGGCTAAGATAGCATAAATGAGTCGAATACCATATGCTTCGGCTGTAGGATCGATCATGTATGCAATGACGTGTACTCGACCTAATGTAGCCTTTGCAATGAGCATGGTTAGCAGGTATCAGGGGAACCCTGGCAACGTACACTGGACTGCGGTAAAGAATATCCTCAAGTACCTACGGAGGACTAAGGACTGGGTCCTTACCGTCGGTGGGAGTGATGACTTGAGAGTTGTAGGGTATAGTGATGCTAGCTTCCAGACTGATAGGGATAATTTCCGCTCTCAGTCGGGCTGGGTCTTTACCCTTAACGGAGGAGCAATTTCTTGGAAGACTTCCAAGCAAGAGACAGTGGCTGATTCAACTTGTGAATCATAGTATATTGCAGCTAGTGAGGCGGCAAAGGAGGCGATATGGCTGAAGAACTTCATTGGAGACCTTGGAGTTGTACCAGCTATTAAAGAGCCAATGGAAATTTTTTGTGATAGTGAAAGCGATGTTGCCTTAGCCAAGGAACCAAGGGATCACGGGAGATCTAGACACATCGACAGAAAATACCATTTTATCAGACATCGGATAGAAGAAGGACTCCTCAAGGCAAAGAGGGTATCATCGGATGAGAACCCAGCAGATCCCCTCACGAAGGGACTGACTCGGGTTAAGCATCTCCAGCATGCTCGGAGCATAGGGCTGAAGGATGATATTAGATTTAGTAGTTAGATAACCTAGAAATTTGTAAAGTGTAATTGACATTAGATGATGAATAAAAGGTGTTTCATTTATGAGTAAAGTGTTGCTATCTCTTGTTGATCGTTTACTATATTTCTTTTGCATGTTTTGACTTTCAGAATAATTTTGTTTGGTATAACGTATTATTCAAACATCCACAGTCGGTCATATGTCAGAAGTAGGTATGAATCAAGACTCTCATGATTGGTTGTAGAGGTCTACGGTGTTGGACAAGGCTACAACAATCATGAGTGCTCATAAGTTCTGAGCATTGGACTCAACCCACGCTCACTGGAATCACTTCATGGAATTTATCTCGAGTGATCGTGAGACGCTAATATCATATAAGTCTTTAAACCTAGAGATATGATTTGTTACTTACAAGTTGGTTATGCATTGATTATACGAAAACGCATTGGTAACTCGATGTTATAAAACATGCTTTTGTGTATAATTCAATGAGTGGTAGAACAAACATATGAGTCAAATTTTATCTGTTCCTTCTTGGATTAGAAGCTGATATCTGGGCCCCTCGATGATTTTGTTTTGACCTATGTACCGGGCCCGGTCAGAACTAAGTTGATGTGTTCAATTAAGTTCTTTGTCAAACAAATCGGAAATCGGGAAACAAGTTGCTGGACAATAAGTAAGACATTGTTCCATGTATTTGTCCGGATGATATCTAGAACAGAGGATTATATGATCACTTATCTTAAATGACGTATTAACATCTTCTCTGTTCCGAGAGACCTTGAAAGAGCTACGATTTTCGGTCGGTTCCTGAAGTACTGGAGTTATAGTTATTAGACTTATCCAAGTGGGAGACTGTTGGATAAGGTGTCTAAGTCCATAACTATTTATGGTCAGTACTTGACCTGACCCGGCATGGTCCATTAGGGTTGCATGGCACCATGCAATTGGATAGACTAAATGAGAGAAATAACAATTGGAGATTATTAATATATTATAAGTTCTAATATATTAATAATATTATCCGATTAGTTTGATCAAAGAATTAATTTAGAATTAATTAAGTGATCAAAAGATAACTAATTAAATATATGGGTTGATTATGTAAATCATTCATATCTTGTATAGTGGGCTAAGAGGCTCCATGGATTATCAAGTTGGGTTCCACCCATAGGATGCTCCATGGATGCTCCATGGGAGTTACAAACCCATGGGTCATGGAAATGAAGAGTCATGAGACATTAGGGTTTACATGGTGTAACCCTAGATGTGTCAACACTATATAAGAATCCCATTCTCCACCAAAATCAAACACAACACACATATGAAACAAGAGGGCTAGGTCGATTTCAAGAAGTGTGTATTCTCTGAAAAGTCTTTCCAAGAGCATTTGGTGTTGTGTGAAGCATTTGAGGCATCACACTTGGAGTGCTAGGCTCACAAGGTTTCAAGGAACATAAGCAACAACAAGGTAAGTTATTCTATATTTCATTCAAGTTAAAAATTGTTCACCATGTATGCTAGATAGGAATATAACCTTGGGATTCAACTTTGCATGATAACTAGACAAACATAGATCCAAGGTTATTAGGGTTGCATGTACACTTAGGAAGTGTTAGAATGCTCAAAACCCATCAAGACGGACGGACAGAGTGAGCGGACGATTCAGACGCTCGAAGACATGCTTCGGGCATGTGTGTTGGACTTTGGAGGGCGTTGGGACACATATCTGCCTTTGGCTGAGTTTTCCTTTAACAACAACCACCATTCGAGAATTGGTATGCCTCCTTTGAGCTGTTGGATGGGAAGAGGTGTCAGAATCTCATTTGTTGGGGAGAGGTAGGTCAGAGAGTAATATGCATCACTGAGATAGTGCTTCAGATGACAGAGTAGATACAACAGGTTAGAAAAAGATTGCTGATAGCCCAGAGTCGTCATAAGAGTTATATGGACAGGCGTTGATCAAAGCTCGAGTCTTAGGTTGGGGATTTTGTTCTTCTAAAAGTATCCCCTAGAAAAGGAGTGATTCGTTTCAGGAAGAGGGGCAAGCTGGGGCCCCGATATATTAGGCCATTTAGGGTGATTGCGAGGGTGGGCAGGGTAGCATATCGTTTGGAGCTACCTACGGAGTTGAGCCATATTCATGATACCTTCCACGTGCCTTAACTGAGGAAGTGTATAGCCGATGAGTTGGCAGTGGTACTGTTGGAGGATATCCAGGTGGACGTGAGTCTGAATTATATTGAGAGGCCGATTGCGATCCTGGATCGGAAGATCAAGGTTCTGAGGAACAAGGAAGTGCCCCTGGTTCAGGCCCAGTGGCAACATCAGAAGGGGTCCAAGCTAACTTGGGAGCCGGAGTCGGAGATGCGGGAGCAGCATCCAGAGTTATTTTCGGCATGAGACTTCGAGGGCAAATTCTGGTTCTAGTGAGGGAGAATTGTAAATCCCAAAATTTAGGTAAAGCTATTTAATCCTTCTCCTTTTCCAACTTGTCAAGTTAAGTCCTTTAAGTATGTGTTAGGCTTATGAGTACGCTGGGCATACTGAGGAGTACAATGTCCATATTCGCGCGCTTATTTTGGACACGGACTCGCCTGGGTACGCTGGGCGTACCCAGGTTACGCCGGGCGTAATGTGTCTAGATGTAAACCCTAATTTGGGGCTTCAGCACTATAAAAGGAATGCTATGGCTGCAACCTCAGCCTCCATTCCAGAGAGAAAAACCCTAATAGAGAGAGTCCCTTCGTTTTTAGCAAGTGTGTTGGTTTTCTACGCTTCTAGTGTCATTTCAAGGTGGTGGAAGGAAAGAAGAGGTCCTTTTGGAGGCTAAAAGCTTGTGGGAAAGAGTAGATATGAGCTTTTCAAAGGTTGGAGGTTCTTCCTGAGGTAAAAAGCTCAAACCTTGCCTTGTTATTTGAGATATGTGCTTCTTGGACCAATTTCTATGGTTTTTGGTCCCAAGATGGAGACTTTATGAGCAAATGGTCTCCATTGGCCTAGATCTATCATATTTCTGGTCTATAAGTGTTGTATGTTCATAAAAATGCAAACTTGGATGTTAAGATGGAGCCATGCATGAGATCTAGACCTTTGGAGGGAAAAAGGAAAGAGGTTTGAGGGTGTAGGGACCTTTACAGCCATGCAAACGCTTAAATGTTCCGACTTTATGGATTAAGAGGCTGCAAGAGAGTCAGATCTGGAAGTTGAAGGAGTGTCTTAATCGTTTAAGACCAAAATATAAGAAATGGCTGAACTGGGACTTACGCTGGGCACAACTCGCATTACGCGCAATGTAAGGGTTGAAGCCCCGATTGTGGTTCGCTGGCGTACGCCCCGCGTACTACTTTCTGTTGACTTTCGTTGACTTTTAGGGTTTTCGTTAACCTTTGGACTTTTGGGTCAGGGAGGGGTAAAATGGTCTTTTACCCTTCTGTGGAAATTATAGAGTGGATTTAGTTTATCCTTTGAGGGCCATTATTTATTTGAGAGTATTGTTATGTGTTTAAGTGGGGGCTAGACCGGTGTGATCGAGTACGAGACTATCTGAGATACCGAGGTGAGTCTTCTCACTATACTGTACGTGGAAGGGTACATATGTGTGACCGGAAGGTCTTGTATGCTATGAGATGTATGTGTTATATGTTATGTGATATGTATGTGCTATGTATGTTATGTATGGGATGGACCGGAAGGTCAAGATGATATGGACCGAAAGGTCAAGAGGGTACGGACCGGAAGGTCGATATGGGTAGGACTTGAAGGTCTACTGGAGTTCGGGATGGAAGTCCCTTGAGACACTCGGATCAGAAGATCCCATAGAGTTATGGCCTGGAAAGGCGTATGTGTGGTATGTGGTATTGTGGGGAACTCGCTAAGCATTTATGATTACAGTGTTGTGTGATGTGTTTCAGGTACTAGTGACGACCGCGGGAAGGCGCAGGCATTATCAATACACACACGAGGAGTTTTACATGTTATGATCTTGGTATGTAATGTTATGGGTTGTTATGTGATACAATGATATTTTTATAACTATTATGAATGAAAGTATGCTTTTAAAATGTGAAAATATTATAGTGAATTAACCTAGTAACTTACATAGGACCGGGCAAAAGAACTATTTCTGACATTCTGATTGTCTATGAGTACAAAAAGCTAAGTCCTATGAAACGTTACATCAATACAAATATAATAAATGACAAGACACAAAATAGCATCATTCGGGTCTGCAAGCATTCCGAACGTGAGAGACACTCCGGAATAGGTTTCTTTTCTCCTTTCTCCATTGTTTGTTTTCTTCAGCTCCGGACAGCTTCCGAAGCATCTACCTCTTCGGAACCAAACACACTTCGGAATTAGTATCAAGGATTGCTAGAGGTTCACTTTCAGGTTCCAACAAGGGTAGATACACACAATCGATTATTTGTTTACTCTGAGTTTTATATAACTTGTATCCATTTAGTACTCATGGAAAGGATTGTAGAGTCATTTTTATTTATCTTTCATTAAAGCAGGAAATATAGGATTTTCTGGAGGAACAGGCGAACTCTCTAAACAGAACTTACCAACTTACTACATCTTACTACAACTTTCTACAACATACTTACATCACTAAAATCTTATGAACTCACCAGCTTAATTGCTGATCAACTCTTTCAAAAAAAACTTGTATTCTCATGAGACTAGTAGACAGGTACTCGCGCTGGGAATTCAGAGGTTGGAGCATAATAGCTTCAAGTTTTGTTTTGTTATTTGCTTATGTATTCTATGTTTTGTGAAAACACACATTGTAAACACTTTCTTTCTAATGAAATGGTTGTTCATTTCTGTGATTACTATGATGCATGTCTTGTGATACTAAATATGACGTCCTCTACCCCTAAACGTTTCCGCCGTTTCGGTTTTAGGGTGTAACAACCACCACCTATTACCACCACCGCCACCATCACCCACACCTACCACCCACAAAAACCACCATCACCTCTACCCCCAGTACCCACCATAACCACAGCCCACCCACCTCCACAACCGATGACTACCACCAGCCTCCACCACCCACACACCCCCACCCACCAAAAATTACCACCCATCACCACCATACATTACTTTCACTGGTTACAACAACCCCACCACCACCCACCAAGATCACCACAACTTACCATCATCACCACCTACCACCGATCACCACCCATCACCACTACTCACTTCCACCATCGATCACTACCACCCACCACCACAATACACCACCATCACCCGTCACCACCACCCCTACTACCACACGTCACCACCACCCCTACCACCATCCACCACCAACAACTATCAACAACAACCGTCTCCACCACCCATCACCATCACCCATCACTCACTATAATCACCACCCATACCACCACCCACCACCCCACATGCCTCGCCTACCAACCTTTACCACCACCACCTACCACCTACCACTACCAAACATCGCTACACACTACCACCACCCATCACTACCACCACATGATTATGTCTATATAATCATATGTGATTATGTGTATCTAATCACATATGATTTATATTGATAATATTCTTTTTTATCCATGTAAAGCATATGTGATTAGATATATAATCACATGTGATTAGATATATTAATCACATGTGATTAGATATATTTAATCACATGTGATTATATATATTTAATCACATATGTCATTATCGCGTTCTCGAATTGATAATTGTTTTTTGGGATAATGACTTGAAAGTGTAATAAACTTTTGACTTTGTTCATATTTAGTCACTAAACTTTTTTTCGTTATCTATTTGCGACTGAACTATTGAAACTGTTCACATTTTACCCTTATGACCGGTTGTTACCGGTCATAAGGGTAAAATATGAACAGTTTCAACAGTTTAGTGGCAAATACATAACGAAAAAAAGTTTACTGACTAAATGTGAATAAAATTGAAAGTTCGTTTCCATCTAAAAAAGTTGAATGACTAAATGTGAACAAACTTCCTATTGTATTATATTTTAGCAAAGTATTTATTTTTGTTAAATTCTAGCAACATTTGTTGATGAAAAAAATCTATGAAATAAAAAAAAACAAAAACAAAACACGGAAAATATTTAAAAAAAAACGAAAAAACCGAAACTGAAATAAAAAAGCAATCATTTTGCATTCTTGAAAATAAAAAATCAAAATTTCCAATCTGATTTTGGTTTTACAAAAAATGAACCATTCTCACTGATGTGAATTATGACCATTGATTTGGCATGTGGGATTAATAAACACACAAAGAACACAGTGATTTGGTTGTTTAAGAGATGCATTCGATTATGAAAGGTGTTTACAAAAACGATATAGATCTAGATTTACATAATTAACACACACTAACACTCTCAATGTTACATCTCTCAAGCACACCTCTACATGTGGTATGAACCCACCTTATATAGAGGTGTTTACATGTCTATCTCTCTATCTCTCATGTCACAAGGGGGAGTTTTAGATAGAAAAATTCCGAATTGAGCGCTTTCTCACTCCCTTTTGGTTTTATAATCATTTTTCGAATATAAAAAGGGGGAGAGATTTAGATATGGAAATCCAAAAGTTGAATTTTTGTAAAACCAACATCAGATTGGAAAATTGTGATTTTTTATTTTGGAAAAATACCAAACCATTGGTTTTTTATTTCGGTTTCGGTTTTTTGTTTTTTTTAATATATTTCCGGGGGGGGGGGGGGGGGGTTATTTCATTGATTTCTTCATCAACAAATGTTGCTACAATTTAACAAAATAAATAATTTGCTAAAATATAATACAATATGAAGCTTGTTCACATTTAGTCGTTGAACTTTTTTAGAGGGAAACAAACTTTCGGTTATGTTCACATTTAGTCGTTCAACTTTTTTAGAGGGAAACAAACTTTCAATTTTATTCACATTTAGCCACTAAACTTTTTTTTTCGTTATTTGATCGCCACTGAACTATTGAAATTGTTCACATTTTACCTTATGACCGGTTGTTACTGGTCATAAGGGTAAAATGTGAACAGTTTCAATAGTTCAATGACAAATAGATAATGAAAAAAAAGTTTAATGACTAAATGTGAACAAAGTCGAAAGTGCATTACCCTTTCAAGTCATTATCCCTTGTTTTTTTTTTCAACTTTAATCATATGTGATTATAAGTATTTAATCACATATGATTAGTGTGGACACAAATTTTTTTAATATCTTGATTCAATAGTTGTTATCATATATATAATTACAAATTATATATATATATATATATATATACACACACACATATATTTCATCACATTGGATTTATATGGAAAATATTCAATTTTGTACGTATAATTCATATGTAATTATACATATAATCACATGTGATAAAATACATGTGAACAATTATTGATTTGACAAAGAAAAAATGAATTGTGTCCAGATAAATGATATATGATTAGATTCATATAATCACATGTGATTAGATGTATTTAATCAATATGATTGATGTGAATAAAGATTTTTTTTGTAGTCTTGATTCAATATTTGTTATCGTGTATATAATCACATTTGATTATATGTATCTAATCACATTTGATTATATTTGTCTAATCACATATGATTTATATAGACAATATTCGTTTTTTCCAAATAAAATCATATGTGATTAGAAACATATAATCACATTTTATTAAATAGATTTAATCACATATGATTAAAGTGGAAAAAAACAATTATTGAATCGAGAACATGAAAATAAATCTTATCCACATTTGTATCTAATCACATATGATTTATTTGGACAATATTCACTTTCGTGTTCTCAATTCACCAGTTGTTATCATGTATTTAATCACATGTGATTATACGTATTTAATCACATATGATGTATGTGAATAAGATTCAAATTCTTGTTCTCAGTTCAATAGTTGTTATCATGTATTAAATGTAGTTGTTATCATGTATTTAATCATATGTCATTTTATGTATTTAACCACATACAATTAATGCGTACATAATAGGAGAGTTAGTGTAACTCACCTCCTTAAACTTGAAAATAAGCAGAGTGAGCTAGATGGATCCTTTCCTTTCCGAGAATCTACACAATGGTTATAACATTAGTTAGCTTGTGCTTTGTTTACTACTGTAATAAAACTTATGTATATATTTCCTTATTTGTCTCTTTGATTGTAGTTCTTTGTTTGGGATCTGTTTTCTTACCTTTCAACAAATTATTAAATTTAGATAAAATAATATTAGTAAAGTTCCCCCTTTTATCATTTCAAAAAACATAAATATCTCTTTATAATGATTGTTGGTTGATTTTATATTAAATTTACAAGGTAGTAACTTTAGGTTGTCACGTTCTGGACCACTCCACACTCTTGGAGTAAAATATACCAATATATTAAGAATTACGGCAGTAACTTTATATGTGGGAAACTATACATCCATGTATAACCATAGGTTTTTGAATTTTCACATTTGGAGTTCTGATTAATTTATTATGATTTTTTGAAAACAATGTATGAAATCTGTAACAGCATGGACTTTCCTGAGAAAATTGCCAATTTTACCCCTCAAGGATTTGGAATTTCGAATTTTGATTCAAAGTTTGAAGAAACTAGACAAACTAAGATTTATAGAAAACTAAGTCTCACGATTTTTAGGTGTTGTTATTGATTTGCATGAATTTTAGAAGTTGGAGGATAGATTTGGGAAATTGATCATAATAGCTTTCAAATCATTTTTGGTGTTCTATTAAGGACTTAATGGTTATGCCTTAAATTTCTCACTTTTAACATGATTTTTGGTTAATTATTAGGCTATTGAGATGTGAAGTTCGATTTAACCTTAGGAACTTAATGATTGGCTTAATGATGGTTCACATTTAACGATTTACACATAAAATGTTTCTTTAACACTTATTAGGTTCCTTCAGATAATATGACAAACACCTTTTGTGCATTAAACCCTATAGTGATCATCAACAGTCTAATAGACACCAATCCAACCCTTAGAGCTTACAATTTTCATTTATCATATGAAACAAATTAATCAAGAAGCAACCTAAGAGAATCCACTTCTACTTGATGATTTCTTGATTCCAAAGCCAATATTAGGCTCTCAACTTGAAGAAAGAGAAGATAATAGTTTCCAAAATACGAACTTACATAGCAATAGAAAATAACTAAGTTACCATGGCAGATGGAAAGGGAAAAAAATTGGTTATTGACCTCCAACAAATTCCTCTACAAATACAATTTAAAATAGATATACCAAATTGGTCAAACTAAATTATAAAATGAAATGTTTCTTAATGAATATATTATATAACTATGTTTCAAAATCATTAACCTGATAAAAAAATAAAAAAAATTGGAAATGGAATTACATAGGATAAGGATAAGGAAGCATACCAATTAATCAAGGCAAAATGCCTCGATTGACTCCTTCATTGACGTTCTCCAAGTAAATGAAAAAATGAAGCAACAACTCCGACTTCATCTCCACCAAGCTCGATACGAAGAGTTTTTGTTCAGTAGGTTCGCAGAATCGGAGACTTAACCAGTGGCAGATGAATATATGTATTGGAATTTCGTGAAATCCAAGTAGCATTGGAAATAGTAGAAAGGTCGGCGATCGGAGAATTGGTGAAGATCGACATCTTCAATTTGATGCATAATTGCGTCGGTGTGTTATCTTCTTATCTCCTTTGTATGGCTTGTTACGGGAATGTAATAGCTTTATGAAAATTACATATACACACTTGCTTCATTAAAAGTAATGTGTTTGTTTTCCTATTGTCTATTTTTGTTCTCGAATGTTTTCAAACCCATAAATGTTCTCATTTGAACATAATTCTCTCTCTCTCTCTCTCTATATATATATATATATATATATATATATATATATATATATATATATATATATATATATATATATATATATATATATATATATATCCATAGAAAATGCATAATTAGGGAAAAAAATTAGTAACTAATGAGATTTTATTAATTAATGGTTGAATAACACGAATGGACCCTATGGTTTGGGGTGACTAATGTATTTAGTCCCTAACTTTTATTTTAACTCGAAATGACTGTTATACATATTTATTTATTTATTTATTTTTAACCTTTTTTATATTTCCTTTCATTTTACAATTACTATAATTATAATTCTGTTGAAATTAAATATAAACACCCGATGAAACCATTTCTCTCTTTGTTTATTTTCCAAATCTCCATTTTAAGAACATTAAAGGTGGTAATATTTGTTAATAGTGAAACACAAACTATGAAACATGAATACTACAATGTCGGCGCCTCCTTCAACCTCATTGGTGTCCTTCACCTTTCGACATTGTATGTGCCATTCATACCCTACGAGAACCTCACAAAAAATGTTGAGAAAAAAAAAACAGCAAGAACGAATATTTAAAGTTTTTGTGTCTTCAAGAACCTCAATATGTTCCTCAAGAACAGATTCATGTGTTTAACATGAGCACCTTCAGGGTCTATGTTTTATTCAAGACCTTCAATCGAGGGTTTGCCTAACATAAAACCATTTTTGGTTATTTGGGTTTGTTTCATATGTCATCTTTATTAAACATAAACACCTACAGATCGACTTCAGAAAATCATTACATTCAGATCGGGAGTCATGGTTGCTATAGAAAGAAATTAAATGGAGATTTGAAGAAACAAAGACCAGATCAATAAAGGAACCACTATTTGACGTCGTCAGATTCACCAAATATAGATGAACGAACCATCAGAATTGTAACACCCCATTTTTATTTTTCATTAGGATTCAATATAAACTGTTGTTTATAAAATTCAACGTAGAGATATAATACTCTTTAGACAAAGTAATCATCATAAAACGTCGATACGGTTTCCATAGATATAAAGAGCACTTAAATCCGACTTCATATGAAGAACTTATGCTTCCTCAAAGTTTCGCGATTAAACCAACATGACTCTACATATCATGAAAAGTGAATTTTTGATAGATTAATTATTAGCCTAAGTGATCTAAACGAAAGTCCTAGTAGTCATAAAACCAAGAGCATGCATATAAAGAACGTCCAAATCTGACTTCTTGAGAGGAAGTTATCATTTTTTAATGTTTCAGCACAACAGTGCAGGCCCAGAAATTGAAATTCAAATCAGTTGATTGTTAGCCAAAACAATCTAAATGAAAATTGGAGATCTCGTAAATATGAATTTGTCGATATAAAGACAGTTGAGACCGGAGTTCGTATAATGGAGCTATGAATTTCGCACGGAATTTGGCAGTCTAAACCAATCTAAATAAGAATTTTATTTAGAATTGGAATCAACTGAAGACACCTGAAGGAAAGTTCTAGAGATCGTCGAGTGGATTCCGGGGATATAAAGACTGTCGAAAACAGAGCTCGTATGCGAAAGTTATGGTCATCCGAAGATTAGCGAGAAACCGCCTGGGCTGATAAAGTGGCCACCATTTCTTTTAACCAGGTGGTGCCATATGGCATGGTCGGTGGCCCATCTCCTCCAAGAGACATGGTGACGTGGTACCACATGGTTGTGACACATGGATCCACAATAAGGGGACACATGTCATACTTCTAGAAGCGATGACGTGGATTTAAAATCTGAAATTCTTTATTCAAATTACTTGTTTCGATTTGAAATATGTTTTAGCTCATTGATTTGATTCTTACTCAATCTTGCTGAAATCATGTCGAAAGATGATTCTCACTCCATTTCTTTCAACCTGGATATCTAGTAGCATTGGATGTACTTCTAGAATTCCAATTTTGTTTCCAGAAAATTATGAGGTTTGGGTTATGCACTTTGAACATTATATTACTAGAATTCAAACTCATGGTTCTAGCATATGGAAAGATATCATCAGAGGTCCTGATCAATGTACAAAGTCGAAAAGATGAAATTACAAATCAGGCTAATATGGATGATTTAACGTGTAACATAAATGTGTAACATCCTGAAATTCAGGTACAACTATTTAACCCTTCTCTTTTGTCAAGTTTTCAAAATTAGCCCTTGAGTGGAAAATGTTGCAAATGAGTACGTTGGGCGTACTGGAGAGTGCGTTGCACGTACTCATGCACTTAAGTTGGACGCAGACTTGCCTAGGTACGTTGGGCGTACCCAGGGTTATATTGGGCATAGCGGGCTGTCACACACCGAAAACTGAAGGCGGAAACATTTCCGGGTGGACTCCACGTTGAGTATCAAATCCAATGCACATAGTAAGCATAGTAAACACAAAACTTTACATTACATAAATTCATTTACATTTGTTTTAAGACAAGAGTTACATGTGTATACATATACATATCATATGAACAAAAGTAAAGATGTGTCTTTTATGCACTCCGTCTTCGCTAAAAGGATTGTGGGGTTACCTGTCTAACGTGGACCTAAGAATACAAGCAGTTTGAAAATCAGCATAAAGCCGGTGAGTTCATAAGACGTTTGTTTTCTGAAAATGTACAAGTTTCCTTTAGTTTTCCGAAAAGTTTGTTATCCAAGAAAATCCCATATTTTCTTATAAGTATGGTTTAGTTATCTGATTTTTATAGGATCCGGTTATGTACAATTTGTTATCCCAGGAAAAACCCTTATTTTCGTAAAAGTAAAGTTTAGTTAAATACCACACTTTATAGTTTAATACATAAAACTGTATATTGAAAAACGACTGGGAATTATCATCCAGTATAACAGTAGATATTTTAATACATAAAAATATTGCTTGAAAACCATGGGAATACTATCCCGTACTAGATATAAATCCAAAACCATGGGATTAAGATCCCGCACTAGATATAGATTTCAAACCATGGGATTAATATCCCGCACTAGATATAGATTTCAAAACCATGGGATTAATATCCCGCACTAGATATAGATTCGAAACCATGGGATTAAGATCCCGCACTAGATATAAATTTCAAAACCATGGGATTAATATCCCACTAGATATAACATAGTTTTAATACACCAAAACTATAGATTAAAAGTCATGGGAAATACATCCCGCACTAGATATAGATTGAAAACCATGGGACTAACATCCTGCACTAGATATAGATACTATAGTTTGAAAATAGATATAAAATCAAATCCGTGAATAAACTTATATTAATACGTATTGTGAGTCGGGTAACCATGCTGATGCGACACCGAGACCTCCTTGACGTTCGTCAGACATCGGACGATATCCATAATTTGTCACCCCAGGCGTGCCCGCCTAACTGTAGCTAGAAGTTAAGGTGTTGGATTGTCAGTCTCGAATAGATCTATTCACAAATTCCACGCTCTCCCTCAAGGAGACTCTGGTTACACTTCCGGGGAGGATTTACTGATAACCCAAAGGGTAATGACGAATCTCACAAGCTAGTACTAAATTATTAATGGTGTTCTCGGATGATATCAAAACATACTAATCACTTTGGAACATAATACGGTAAAAACAATTTAATACAAAGAAACTATCTGGCATAATACTTTACAATAAACAGAGATAAACTGAATCAGACATAGTTTATCATAATACTTTACATAAATCTGAACTCATCGAACAAGAACTAAAGAACCCAAATTATTCCCATAATAATTTGATTGATTTAATTGTTTCCTTTACTGAAATGCATGTAGTTATATTCGATAAAACATCCCTTATGCTCAGAACAATACATAAGGGGTAAAGATATCTAAAGGTTAGCCAGATATTTATAGAAATATATCAGTTTTAGGTTTTGAAAATATTTATAGTTTGCTTGTATTCCCCCCTAAAAACATTGAAAAACACGGAAAAAGGGTAGGGGTATGAACTCACCAGGCGAGAAAACGCGACAGATTGGATGCTAAGTGTCGGTTCGGGGGTTGATAACGCGTGAGGTTCCTATGTAATATGAAATCATATACAAATGTATCTAATTAGACTTTGAATCACTAATTATATATGATTTTACACTCCAAGACGCGAAAACACTTCAAATTAAGTGTTTGGAGTGACCCGGGTGACATCTACGGACGTATAAGGCTTGGATATGGAGTTTACTCCCCAAGAGTAAACTCATAAGAGGGTTTATGGACCTAATGACTATAACCACATGAGTTCACGACTGTGAACTCTTGGTTGATGGGTTTTAAGGTGCTAAATGGTCAAATATCTCTCGGGAAAATTAGCTAGGATTAAATCTAGGGCATTGGAATGGATTTAACTCACATATGGACCATATATTGGAGTTTACGGCAGTAAACTAGGAGTTTACTGCCGTAAACTCCCCCACACACATTCCTTTGATGCTTTGGTGGTCCTAGGTCTTTACAAGAGTTTCTAGTTAATTCTACAAGCCATGGAATGAGTTTAAGGCACCTTTTGACCATGTTTTAGGAGTTTACGGCCTAAGAACCCATTCTTGTGGGGTTTACGGCCATAAGCTCCTATGGGGGTTGTTCTAGCATGTTTAAGGCCCTTAAATCGATTGTGGTTGGTTCTAGAATTTAATCCAAGGCTATGGGTGTGTTTAAGTGGCATTTAAACACTTGAAATTGAGTTTATTCCCCATGATAATGAGTTTATGGCCCAAGAATGTTCTTGGGTAGTAAACTCATGTTTACTCCTCAAAAATGATGTCCAAGGTGTTCTAAGTCCGATTTGATAAGCCCCTAAGTCATATCTAAGCCCCAAATGAGGTTTGGAAGGGTTTTATGGCTCAAAAACCCCTTTTACATGTGTTCACGGCCTAAGGATGTTCCAGGGCCATAAACACATGTTTATGGTCCTATTTCTGATATAATTCACGAATTTGAAGGCCAAAGGTGTTATACTAGGAGCTAGGAGAGTTACCTTGATGATTTGAAGCTTGTTTTGGACCTAAATCTTTGGTTTGAGGAGAGAGGTTAGAGAGAGTAGTGAGAGAGTGTAAAACTTCAAAATGAAGTCTTTTGAGCTTTAAATATGTTCTTAGTTTGGGACACTGTGGAATTCTACCCGATACCGATGTTAGACGTGGCTTTTGGTCGCACCCGATTAAGTTGCCATAACCCGATATGGTCGATTCTAAAAATATTCCGATTTCTGAAATGGGGTGTTAATATGAGTTCTAAATGCGTTAGGACACCCATTAAGTCGTAATAGAAGTCCCACATTTATGACTTAATTTAATAACGTAAACGGAAACGAACTTGAAAATGACGAATGTATTAACGAAAAGGGTTACAATAATGGAACGAACTTCGGGTTGTCACACGGGCCCAGATGCAAACCCAAAATTATGGCTTGTGCACCATAAAAGGAATACTAAGGCCTTATCCTCAGCCACAATATCAGATAGTGAAACCCTAAGAGAGCATTTCCTTCGTCCTAAAGCTTGTGTGTGAGTGTTGTGATCTGAAAGTGCCTTTGTGTTTTAATGAAGAAGAAGGGGAGGTGCTTATGGAGGCTAGGGTTTGGAGTTCAAGCCCTGATCTAAGTTCTTTAGAGGAAGGAGCTTCACTTAGAGGTAAAAAGCTCAGAACTTTCCTCTTTATTTTGGTTTAGTGTTGTATGGTCCATTTTTAGGGTTAAAGTCCCAAAAGGTGGAGACTTTATGAACATAAGGGACTCCATGGACCTAGATCTGTCCCATTTCAGTGATATATGTGTTGTAGATCCATAAAATCCCAACTTGGTCGTCATTATGGAGTCATGCTTGAGTTATGGGTTCTTAAGTGTTGGAAATGGAATGATATGGGTGTTGGTGACTTTTACAGCCATGCAAAGGCTTAAAGTGACCGACTTTATGGATTAAGAGGCTTAGGGACAGTCAGATCTGAAAGTTGAATGTGTGTCTTAACCGTTTAAGACGCAAAAGCAAAAGGAGTATGAAACAGGGAGTTACGCGGGGCGTAATCCCAGTACGCGCAGCGTAAGGGGTCGCGTTCCCCGATTCTGTGAAGTCGTCGGGTACGCCCAGTGTACAGATTTGGTACGCACAACATAACCTGGAGGGTTGACTTTCGTTGGCTTTTAGGGTTTTGGTCAACATTTGGACTTTTGGGTCAAGGAGGGGTAAAAAGGTCTTTTACCCTTCTATGGGATTGTAGGAATGGATTTAATCTAGCCTTTGAGAGCCATTATTCATTAATATTGTTGATGTGATTAGGCGGGGGCTAGATCAGTGTTCTCGTGTGCAAGATTATCCGAGACACCCGAGGTGAGTCTTCTCACTATACTATACCTCGAAGTGTACCTATGTGTGACCAGAAGGTCTTATATGTTATGAGATGTATGTGTTATATGTTTATATGTAATATGTATGCGTTATGTATGCTATGTATGATAAGGACCGGAAGGTCAAGATGATATGGACCGGAAGGTCAAGAGGACATGGACCAGAAGGCCAGGAAGTTACGAACCAGAAGGTCGACAAGGGTAGGACCGGAAGGTCTACCAGGATTCGGGACGGAAGTCCCCTGAGATACTTGGACCGGAAGGTCCCACAAAGTTATGACCTGGAAAGGTGTATGTGTTGTATGTGGTATTTTGGGGAACTCACTAAGCATTTATGCTTACAGTTGTTGTGTTGTGTGTTTCAGGTACTAGCGAGGACCGTGGGAAGGCGCCGGCATGATCCGTACACACTGAGAGGATTTATGTATTGGAGATCTTTTGAGATTCTGGGATTTGTTTGTTATGATGACATTGGATACAATTTGTTTGATATTGTTTTGATGATTGAAAATATGATTTAAAAATGAAAAATTGTCTTGAAAATTTACGTTGTTACATAATGGATGATAAGAAAGATTTAATCACAGATGAGAAACAAAGACTTAAAAACAACTTGAGAGCTAAAAGAGATCTTCATTTTTCTCTTTCTCTAGATACTTCTAGACTCGTAAGTTCCTTAAAAAATGTACATGAAATTTAGAAAAGACTAAAGGAACTTTACTCAAGAGATGTAGATCAAATACATTCAGTTCAAACAAATCTTATTTTAGAGTTTGTATCATTCAAACATAAGTCAGATGAAACTATTGATTAAGTTGCTAATAGATTCAGTCATTTACTGATTAGAATGTTGATATTGCTAAAATTAGGTATATATTCTAAGCAATAATTTAGTACATTTAGATATATTTTGGTTATTTATTAAGATATTTGGTAGTTATTACGTGTAAAATCGATTTCGCAGCCAAAATGACATTCTAAAAGAAAAAGGAGAAAAGATAGTTGGACATAAATAAGTTAAAGATAACATTAACGAGAAGAAAATTGTGCATAAACGAAGATGCCACGTCGTGGTCACATACATGCCAAAACGTGGTGACGTGCCTAGCATGGAACCTTCCCCGTTGATGTTCTTAGAGACTTGGAGCATACACAAAGTAACTGTCTGCCAAATATTCTGAAAATTAATTTATTGTGGAACTTGTTGCATGATCATTGTAATAATAGTTCATGAATTGATTAAACACTAGGAAGTCAGAACAAGGCAACTAGTAACTTATTAATTTGGTAAGCAACTAAACAATCCACTGTACTAGAAATCAACCATAGGAAAAACATGATTTGAAGCTAAACGAAAGTACTCTTAAATCTTGAATTAAAATTGTTTTTTGTTTTGTTTGCTTAGTTTAAGTAATTTTCGTTAAAGGTTAGTTGATAACTTAAGTTTTTCTAAACTTGAAAAATCAGATAAAAACCCCCCAATTTATTGTCTTTATTTACTTTAATTAGTAGCATTTCTTTTATGGTTTAAAATTATCCATTCCCTCAGTTTGATACCCTAAGTACTTTTATTATACTATTACGTGACTAAGTACACTGCCTATTTGTGTTTTAGTTGGTTAAATTATTTAGGTTATTAATCTAAAACTGTTAGTGCATAAACATAAACACATGAAATGTTAAAATATGAATTGGAATGATCAAATATTGAGAAGAAAGTGAATTTCCTGAATGCTTTACGATTAGAATGGAAACTAATTGTATACACAATGAAGGTACATGAGCAATTCAAAAATTATAGTCTAGCACGATTGGTTGGTATCCTGGTGTCTCATGAAACTGAACTCATGGAAGATGCGAATTCAATTCCCAATGCATGTCCTCTAGCATTTTCTGCAAAAGAAGAGAGAGGAAAAGGAAAAAAAAGTCTAAGGTGATTGCTGATGATTTTGACTCAGATGTTGCAGACAACCTTAATGGTTAGTAAGCCAAAGATGTTTGTCAAGAATAATTTTTCGAGGTTTAGAACTAACAAATATACGGGAAGTGATAATGGTTGAAATGGAATCAAGGGAGGCAATTAAAGTTCTAAGAATATTAAGAGTGATGGATTCAAAGGCTATCAACATAAAGATGAGAAAAAGGAAAAGAAACTAGTTAGAGACTCTTGATTTGATTGTAACTATTGTAACAACAAAAGTCATTTAGCGAAAGAGTGCATGCTAAGAAAACATAATGAAAAGAAAGAGAAGGAGATGTATGAGGCATATTACGTTTAAAGTATAGAAGATCTTTACAAGTTGAAACTTAGTGGGAAGGCATTGATGGTAGGAGCGGATGACAAATATAGTGGCAATATCGAAGTTTGGTCAACGGATTATGAAGATGAAAAAGTTTGCAAGTCAACGCATAGGGCTTACTTTGCTGTGAACATGATTAAAGATGCGAAAGGTGGAAAGTGTTTTATTTTCAAAAGCTCAAGTTCATGAAGTCGGGAGTACTTTTATGATGAAGGAGGGAGTTTATATGTTTGTTTGTCAACAAAGTCAATCAAACAACATGTAGCTGCAAGCGAGAAGGTAATCAACAAGGTATATTCTATTCTCAAATCTTTAGATATTCCTGTTTCTCATTATGATTTTGAATTAACTGATTTATGAAATACTATTTGTAAATTTTGTGAAAGTTTAAAATGGGATCGTATAAGAGTTTCTAATCTTGATGATGATTTCAGCAGGAGTACCTTTAGATGTGAGGAAAGGAGAATAAAAGTAGAGGAACTTTATGTGGATTACTCTAGAGTTAGGGATGATGTTATAGTGTTGAAAAATGATAATAGATTGGTTATGACACATATGAGTATTTTTTTGTCAAATAGATAGGCATCTGTATAACAAAATTTGTCAACTCTATTTGAATTGTGATTTAGCTAAAGAAATACATAAGAAGATGTTTCCTTTATTAGAATTTAACGAGAAATAGATTGATGCTCCATGTTATAGATGTGAATATTTGATTTTTTATGATGAATCCTTGAGTGATTCTTGTAGGGATGGATTGGAAAAAGCTGAGGAATTTTTTAAATTCAAAAGAAATCAAATCCATGATGAAAAATGTGTTAACAGAGGAAGATAGGCAACAAAATAAAAAGAATTCAATTGATAAATATAACTCTTCATGTCATAAATTGAAAGAAGAAGAAAATCGCAATTGTGTGATTGATTTTGATTTTGATGAAAGCAAATTGACTGAAATATCAGTTGAAGATGAAGTTGATTGTTCTTCTTTTGTGATACCCGATGTTGAACCAAAAGGAATTTGATTTTTGAAGACTCGATTGAATTTGAACAACTAGTTGAAAATAGAAGTCTTAAAATATGAAAGAAAAGGATGTTGTTTTTCTAAAATTAAAAAGTGCACCAAATCAAGTATTCTTTACAAAAGGACTTGACAAATCTGACACTAATGACTTGATTTTATAGTGAAAACTGATAATGATGCTTCTTGTGAGAATCATTAGTCTGAACATATAAATAATGGTGATGAAACAGTAGGAATTTTTAAGAAAACATCATGGAAATAAAGAGTAGATACATTCTGGAACCTTTGAATGTAATTTCTACAGAACAAGTTGATGAAACAAAATAGGGAAAAGAAAGATTGAAAAGGATCTTGAATGAAATATTTTTTTTTGAAGAAAAGAATAAAAGAATGAGTTCTACATCATCTCATGTCCAAAATCTGACACTAATAACTTTCAAGATGTTAATTGTTCTTGTCCAGGTTCATCATCTCATGTCCAAAATCTAAAAAGTCTAACAGTCCATTAAGGTCTCTTAATCAGAAAAGTTATTCACAAAAGGATGCAAAAACAAAATATTATTTTGGTCAAAATTCTTTCTATTCAAAAAGTGAAAAACCAAACAAAATTATTGAAAAACCAAGTACTTTTTCAAAGAAAACTGGTTCAAAACAATCATTCGTTCAAAAACAAGTTGTTTCAAATCAAGTTGTTGTGTTAAAGAACAACTTGTCAAAGCAAAAGCAAGAAGAAAAGAAATTTTTGAGAAGCGTAATTCCAAAAGCGAAAAATTTCATTCAAAGAAAAACACCATTGTTGAAATAAATCTTTGTGATAAAAGAGCCCAAGTTCACAAAACTATGAAAAATGTGAATAATGTTTTGGTTGTGAAATCATTTTGGGTGATAAGACCAAGATTTTTCTGGTTGTTAATTCCAAATTCAAAATCTAACAAGGGCCCATGATGGTTTGGGCTCCTAAATTGACTTAGTTATGTAGGTGATTCGCGACGAGCAGTACAATTCAGAATGGTACATTGATAGTGGTTGTTCTTGTTTTACGCTTGGAAGGAAATAAAAAACATGGAAGAATAGAGAAGTTAAAAGTATGCTGGAAGAGTCAACTATGATAATAATATGATGGTAGAAATTAAAGGATATGGCATGATAACAAATAGAGAATTCATGATTCGTAAAGTAGCTTATGTTGTAGGTATTGCATTAAAAGTTTCATTTGATGAAGAAGGATCTATAATTGAACATAAAGAGACAAAGAATGCCCTTCTAAATTCCAAAAGAAAAGGAGAGATGTATCTTTTGATATGAAGCCCATTAAAGGAAAACCATGTGTATGTTTACTTGCGAAAGCAACTTCTGATGAGAGTTGGTTATGGCACAGGAGGATTTCACATCTTAAATTCAAGGATATTAACAAACCTGTTTTGGGTGATATTGTGCAAGGACTTCCACCGCTCAGATACGAAAAGGATCATTTATGTTCCACATGTGAAATGGGAAAGAAAATTCGCAAAATTCATTCATCTATTATGAATACCAAGAAAGTTGAACAACTCGAATTACTTAACATTGACTTGTGAGGACCATTTAGAGAGCATCCGTGGTAATAAGTATATACTTGTTATTGTTGATGATTTTTCTCGATACACATGGGTTTTCTTTCTTAAAAAGAAATATAAGACCTCACATAAGATGATAGATTTTGTGAAGAATGTTGAGTTACAACTACAAAATCCCGTAAGGAAGAATCATGTATTTGGGGATTTTTTTTTACCAACAAAGGCATTTGTCATAATTTCTCATCTCTTTACAAACCACAACAAAATGGTGTCGTTGAAAGGAAAAATTGTTCATTATGTGAAGCTATGAGAACAGTGCTTTCATTCGCAAATCTTTGATTTTATTTCTAGGCAGATGCTATTGGAACGACATGTTTTACACAATATAGATCTTACATTAATAAGCGATTTTTGATTACTCCATATGAGATATGAAATGATCGCAAACCTAATATGATTTTTTTTCATGTTTTTGGTTCCAGGTTCTTCCTTTACAACTCAAAAGAAAATCGCAATGAATTTGAGGCAAAAGCAGATGAGGATATTCTATTGGGATATTCTCTTACTTCAAAACCTTGTCGAGTTCTCAATCAGAAATCAAGAAATTTAAAGAAAGCTACTATGTTACTTTTGATGAGAAATACATGAAATCGTATAAGAAGATGTGAAACAATGTGAAGAAATTGTTCCTTCATCTTGTTCCAAAAAATTCCATCAACCAATTTTGTTGATGATTTCTTTTCTTTCTTTGATGAACCTGTCAGGGCTACTTCTTATAAAGGAAAAGAATTTGATAATCATGAAAATAAGTTGTTAAAGCTAGTAGATGATGTAATAAATAATATTGAAGTTAGTGTAGAAGGGGAGCCATCTATCACAACTAACGGTTCAAGTGCATCAGTTGAGGGGGAGAGTATGGAAATTCTGATTTCATATACATGGGAAACAGAGTCCACTTCATGTGAAAATTAATTTTTTGATACTACAGTGTAGGGGGATGATACTTTACCTGATGCTCATGTCTAATGGGAGAATAAAAAAACTAGAGAACAAAGTGATTATTCAGAAACTAAAGAAGTTTATTATGGATTTATTCATGGATATGATTCGAATTATCCTCCATTAATAAATTCGACAAAAGATCATCATAGATTGTAAGTAGTTGGCAAATCATTAATTGGTGTTCTTACTCAATCTCACTAAAGGGATAAATTGGTGTTGGTGAATGATAATCATGAATTTTGTATGATTAGTTCTTTCATCTCAAAAATAAAAAAAAAAATCATGCAGGCTACACTTGATAATTCAGATTGGGTTGAAGAAAAGCAAGAAGAATTTAGTCAATTTGAAAGAAACAAGGTTTGGAGATTAATTCCAACACCTCAAAATGCTTATGTCATAGGTTTGAAGTGGGTCTTTCGCAGTAAGATAGACAAATAAGGTAATGTTGTACGAAACAAGGCGCGTCATGTAGTATAAGGATATTTTTAAGTGTTGAGAGAAAAACTAGAACAAAAGTTAGGCATAAGATAATATAATGTGGAATAATAAGTTAATCTCGAAGGATCTTATTAGCTCAACAATAATAAGTTAGAAGAGTTAGATTGCAGAAACATAAAGGAAATAAATAGCAACAAGTTATATGAAGTAGACACCAAGTTGATTCATAACGAGGTTTTCATGCAAGCACAACTTAATAAGTGCAATCAACTTAAATTAAAGTGGGACTCAGTATATCAAAATATAACAGAGATAGAGAAGAACAATCTTTGTATTTCAAAAAAAGTTCAGGTAATGATGTTAAGTACATGAAGATGGATGCTCTATTTATAGAGTCCCGAAAGTTACATTGAGGATTAAACTAATACTAAACTACTGACTACGTTGACCATGAAAGGTTCACTGGATAATACAAAGTAAACAAGAAATGTTAGTTAAAGTAAAAAAAAAGTCTTCATGCATCGTCCATCTCTGCGGTTGGTCTTTAGGTATGCGGTTGACACAAGACAAAAACATCTCCGGTTCCAATATTCTCTACGGTACTGCCGATTCTTCAAGTCTGTGGTTCCTTAGCTGAACAGGGTCACTTTTTGTTTAAAAAATTTCCTCCAAAGTGACCTCTCAGCTAATTCCTTCATCTATGCATTTTAAGGAACCTTATGATAATCCACCAAAATTTTCTCACTTCAAACAACCACTGATTCTTCTTGAAATTTCAAACTTGATTTCATCAGTTGTGTGTTTCGATATTTGCACTGAAGCCAAAGTAATATCAGATTGCTTCGTCATTAGTCGATGGATTACGGATGCAGGAATGAAGTACTTGTGACCTTCCATAGCTTTCTTGTAAATAATCCCTAGCTTCAGGTAAGTTGTTGCTTCAATGGACATTTCTTGGAATCCTTCAGTGTAGTCTGGTATAGGCTCGAATGGAGGAAGGTTGAATTTTTTTAAAAGGACTGGATGTATTTCAACATCAATTTTTCCGAAGTCATAAACCAGAACCATAAGGAATTCACAAGCCCTTTCGTAGGTAGTCTTCATTTTGAGATATTTTTCAGCCTTAAGCGGTAACACCCGAGCAATCAAAAATATCTCTTCGGGGTTCATATTCACAAAATACGGTTGGGTTCTAACATACTCACTATTTCTTCTGGTCAGGGTGTATTGAAGAAATTCACTTTTCATGAATTTTCTAGTTTTGTAATTCTTCACCCCACGTGGTCTATCATTGGACCAGATAAGCTCGAATTTGGACCCATGCTTGGCATGCAAGAGATTTAAACATTCGAACACCATTGTGGTTATTCGATTAACAAGTTCCCTTATACCCATTTCAACTCTTAGAATCATCCGCTTTGCGTGCAACGTTTCCTTTTTTTCTAATCTTTCAACTCGTTCAATGAGTGATTGTGGTGTAGGAACATCAGCGCTCTACAGTTCTTTGGTAGTGGCTGCGGCCAAGATTAGATCTACTTTGCCTTGAAGATTGAGGAATTCTTTCCATGAAACTGGTATCTTCTTTTTCTTCTTGGGCTTGGGATTTGAAGTGGAATGTTGAGATCCACTTGATTATATATCGTCAATTACCATGATAAAATCATTTGAGGGAATAGACTGTTGAATATCGTTGAGGTTGTCATCATCAAGCCAAACATGGGTGTTGAATTGACCTTGATTGCAGTACCATCATCATTTGAATCATGAGCTACATTATTTTGATGAGGATTAGAAGGGCCAACTACATGCTCCATGTTTTGAGCTTCTTGAACAGTAAGCTCCATTCTGGACATCCATTGTTGAGTTGCCAAAATATTGTGAATTGTTTTGGAATTATTAAACATCGTAGCCCAGTATCTTGTTACAAGTTGGAGAGATTATTCTTTTTGATGTTGCTGCTATACCTATTGGGACTTTCTTGCTTTCAATGCTCTTTTAAAACTTCAAATTTACGTAACCCTGACTCTGTTGTTGGATGACATCGAGTCCAAGAGTCATCCGAATCATAACCGTCAAGTCCTTTGTGCACCGAGGTGTCCCTTGGGTTCATGGATCCCTACACATTTTTGCTCACCATGCCTGAACCACTTAACTATAATGTAGGCAGTACAGGGTTTCCAGAGCTGCCTTGGTCTCCTTGACCTAAAGTCAAGTTTGGCCTCTACTCTGTTCTAGAAAGGGCTGAGAAAGAAGTGCCCTACGGTGCAACATGTGTATCTAGTGTATGTGTGACTCGAAGTAAAATGGAGTGCAAGTCCTCGGGTTCAAAGATGTACAACCGTGAAGCCCTAGAGACCTTAGGGTGGGTAGTAACAACTGGATCCACTTGGGTTCCAGTTGGGGATATGTCTCCATCATGAGACGAAACATATACACTTTCTGTATCTGAGTGGTGAGTTGGGGCTGTTTTGGTTGAGTCTACGATGACTTAAATGGCTACGAGAGTCTTTTGAGAGACTCCTGCATGTGCCTTGGGTCACATTTGTCCAGAACTGCGGATGATCTTTAATTTCTTTCTGCTAAAAACATCTTGAGATTCTAAATGCTCATCTTGTGGTTCATCAATGACATTCACAGGAATTTCATGAGCTTGGGAAGAAGTTGGGACTGAGAGAGTAGGCTGTGCGGTCTTAGCCTTTCTCTTCCTCGAGGGAACAGCTCCCCTTTTAACAATATTCACACATGTTTTCCTTAAGACAATAAAGGATTTAACCCTTTTGGATTTTGGAGGCTGGTCATGTGCTGCAATAAATTCACTGGTTGTTGAAGGTTTTGGTTGTGGGTCCTAGACTACGGTTAGTTGACTGGGTCTTGGTGGGGAAGAGTGATATGGGGCAATATCATCCGTAGCCATTATATGGTCAGCTACCTCTACGGTAGTGAGTCCAATGGACTCAAAAATGTACATGGGTAATCTACGGATGAGACCAAAAATAGTTTGATCTTTGGAAGGGTTGTACCAATTTAGATCGTGAGCTGAGAACAAGTCAGTTACGTTGCCTATGCTAAGTTTAGCATCCTTGTGGAGATCAGTAAGACATAGTGACCAGAACCTTGCAAATGTCACTTTTGTCAAGCCTTCTTTTGGTGCGTCTTTCGTCTTTGGAGATGTATTGTAGAATATCAACCCAGATGATTTTCCCGTAATCAATGGAATTTCCATTATAGATACTCCACAAAATATCAAGGAGTTGTTTGCCCATATTATCATCCTTTGAGAGACACCGTATCATAAAGTGGCAAACAAATTGCCAAACTGAAGGCAACTTGCTTTTCTTAAACTCTGCCGCACCTTTGAGTTTTGCGGATACCCCATCTGATAGAGAGCAGAGAGTACATCAGTTGAACTTGGAGTATAGGATTTTGTTGAAGGAAGAATCCTTAGATTGATTGTAGAAAGAAACTTCTCTTTAGTCAGAACCACCAAAGAATCATCGACTAGATTCAGATGAATTTCATGAGGATTGTGGCTAAGTCTAAATGCCGAGAAAGCACACTTGTAGAGAACTGCCAATGGAACTGCTTCAGTGAATGAATCGAATGCGCCAACCATTGGGTGTGTAGGAAGAAACTTGATCTTCAGTTTAGTGGCTTCGTTGTAATATTGATGATACTTAAATGAAAGGACCCCTTTCATAATTTAACATTATTACTCCAAGTTACTCCAAAACATGCTACATACATATTTATAAACAATATTTTACATTGATAGTTTAAGTACAAAAGACTGGATACAAACCGACTATTAAGACTATTACAAAGTATTATATTTATTACATAACTACCCAAGATATTATAGTTTTATACATACATGGGCACTAATTTCAAAAGTAATAGTATTATCTAATCAAAATCTTCTAACATTATATGTCTATATTGGATGCCTATCACCTGCAATAATTTAAACACTGAGAGGATAAGCGGTGACGCTTAGTGAGTTCAATAATAGATACAATATAACATTATGCCATATATACATCAATTTGGCAGAAGCAAAAAGGAACAAGGAACAAACAAGGAATATGTGAATCATGTGACAAGCTTTCCATATCAATCGATGATTTTATTCAAAGATATACATTCAATGAGACATAACAATTACAATACTTGATATACATCAATAAAGTTTCAGCCCAACTGGCACAAAAGACATACAATTTCTGATTAACATTTTGGTAGATTTCAGGGTTTTAACCCTATCTAACCTTCTGCCAATGCCATAGTGGTAGAAGTCATTCTCTTACGTGACATGATCTACACGGCCAGAGGTTACATACCAATACCACTATGAATCTATGTCCTTTCACTAATCACATGGCCAAAGGTACAACTTTGCTATCAAAAAAGCACGAAATAATAACACGGGAAAATAAACTGGAAAAGCACATAGTATATATAACACATAACATTCAATTGTTCCTATATATTGAACTCACCATGAAATTACCGGAGGTTAAAATAGTAATTTGGGCAGCACTTCGTTCTAATAAATAAGCTTCTTCGATGAAAGCGGGGAGCTTTATTCAAAACCGGGCCTTACGAGGGTTGAACTTCAAAACTGAAAAGAAAAATTTTTCAGGGTCGTCGGGCACTTCAGAACGTTTTTCAGGTGTTGGGTATGATCCCAGGGCTTTGGGGAAGTTGGAATTGCAAAAATAAAGGTTTAGGGGTGAAAAATGTGAGAATTTCTTACATTAGTCGGGAGATTTCGCACCCTCCTATTTACAGGATAACTTCAGACCGAGGAGGGGGCACGTGGCTCGCATGCGAGGGTGCCAGGCGTCGGAGCTCGAAAGTAACACGTGTCGGTCTCGACTGGGCCGCACCATCGGATGTGAGGGGTTGCGACATGCAGATCAGACACGGGGCAAGCTGCGAGGATCCGGGTGACGTGTCCGAATTTTGACCTTATCCATATGAGATTTCTCAGTTTTTGTGCCCCTATCTTCAAAAATTTATAACTTTCGCATACAAGCTCTGTTTTCAACGTTCTTTATATTCACGTGTAGGCGAGATTATAATCTACAACTATC
Source organism: Lactuca sativa (assembly GCF_002870075.4). Lineage (NCBI taxonomy): Eukaryota > Viridiplantae > Streptophyta > Magnoliopsida > Asterales > Asteraceae > Lactuca > Lactuca sativa. The sequence continues at coordinate 308,701,428 of NC_056630.2, read as the reverse complement.
GTTTAGACTTTGTCGGCTAATTTTGAATTTATTTTTAATATTATTATTTTTAACAGATCGTGATAGGAAAATCCGTTAAAAATTCGTAACTCTTCATCCGACGTCTATTTTCGTTTGTCTTTTTACCGTTGTACTACTATTGACAAGTCCTTCGATTCTAGTTTAGGTCGTATCGTCTAAAAAGCACTCGATCTTTATTTCGAGTTTTTAGCTGTCTACTGCTATTCCAAAACTTAGAAAAATCATAACTTCCTCATACGAAGTCAGATTTGGACGTTCTTTTTATGAAAATTCTCGGTTTAACGAATACTACGACTTTCTTTTATATACTAAAGCTAGAATGCAGTTTATCGAAAAATCACTTTTTACGGTAAATAGTATTTGCCGGTTTTGTCGCAGATCTTCGATTAGTCATAATTTCTTCGTTATAACTCGGATTTCGATGAGGTTTTCGCCTAAATGTTTCTAACAAGATTCTTTAAAACTTTCAATAAAAAAAATTTACTTATTTTAAATTTTATATTTTCATTAAATTTCAATATTTGACATTTGATTGGAATCTCATAAGACTTCCAATATTTTCTGAGTGATTCTAAACATAGTTTTACTTCACTTCTAGTAAAAACTATCTGTTAGAACTCAATGCTCAATATCATATAATATTTCACAGTATTATTTATTTTTTTTTAAACTACAAAACAAGATAACTAAACGTGTATTTTAAAAATACCTCCTCCATTTGAGGATTTCGTCCCCGAAATCACAACGATTTAAACAAATGGGGAAATTTCGTTTTTATCTCATTCTTATTTTCCCAAGTATTATTTGGGCCTCGATGGTGTTCCCACTTGACAAGCACCAATTCCACTACTTTATTACGTAATTCAGTCGTTCTTTCGTTTACGATCTCTTCAGGCCCTTCTGCATATCTTAATTTATTATCAAATCTTACCTCGGATAACGGGACCATTTCATCATACATGCTTAAAGATTTACACAGATAACTTACATGAAACACATCACGAATACCTTTTGAATCTTCCAGCAATTTCCAAGCAGTATTGATAGTTTCATTTTATTTACTTCTTTTTATAGTTTATTTTAGCACATTCCATCTCATTTTAGTTAATCTCCATGCATATTTTATCTTTTTGTTATTTTTGTCCATTACAGGGTGCTTTCCAGTCTTTTGAGCTTATTTGCAGGATTTATCGAAGACTATTTGTCATTGAAGGTTTAGGAAGGAGTGCGGGAATTTTGGAGGTGTGTAATTTGTTCGTGAACTTGAGGTAGTAAAATTGGGCCCGGTGTCAATATTTTGGAGGTGTGTAATTTGTTCGTGAACTTGAGGTAGTAAAATTGGGCCCGGTGTCAATATAAGCAAGAAGCGCATTGGACTTAATCTTTGGACAAGAATTCGAGCTACGGTAGATTGAAGGAGCGTTGGATCATTATTGGAGGCTGTGGAGTAACACAATTGGGCTGTCAAGACTTTCACAAATGGGCTAGAGCATAAAATAAAAGATTGGGCTGGATGGTATTTGTAATGGGCTAAAGCATGCATTCAGCGTGACCCACACGGTCCACGTGGACCCATACACGGTCCGCTTGAATTGTGCTGAATTGATCCCGATTTTTGACTTGTTGACTCTATTTGTGGAAGGTTGGTGGGTGCCTTTTGGCACTTTTTTTAATCCGGAAATAAGCCCCTTTTTGCTGGGGATTGGAGGTATTATTGCCATCTATCACTTGAAGAACACACACAATTTTCTCTCAAGAAGGCTTTGGAAGATTTGAAGATTTTTGAAGACTAGTGTAATTTCTTTCCATCTTGCAACTAGAACAATGTTTGGTACCACTAAACTATATTGGCTTTCTTTTACTTTGGCCATGCTTGGCTGAGCTTTCATTTGGTTGATTAGGCTTTAAACCATGGATGATTAGTTGCTTTGAAGACTTATTATCATCTTGTGTTTGAAGTTTATGGAAATGTTTTCTAGTTAAAGATCTTGTTGTGTTTATTTATCTTTTAGCATGAGCTTGGATGAATGAATGCTTATTTTTGTTGACTAATTTCTTGGTTAAGTAATGGACCCTCAAATTAGTAAGCAACAAACGGTTTATATGTTTGTTTTCATTTCATTTAGACCATGGAAATGTTTCCTCAATAATGATAATGTAAGCATTTGATTATCTTTTGGACTTGGTAACTCTTAGAGCTTAAAGCTAATTGATTTTCACAAGATTAAATGCATCATTGATTTTGTTACTTTAATTAAGGAAATGCGTTAGGGGCTCCTCTAGAAATTTTAATAACAATGAAGGGTTGAGGTAATTTGTGCTTATGGATTGCTATAGCCAAGTTAAATTAATTCACAAGTGTTGTTCTATTTAGTCTAATTATAAGTCAACCATGTGGTGTACCCAAAATCAACCAATTTCATTTCATTGAATTTAATCAAATCTTTTACTTGTTTACTTGTCATATTTATATTCTAGCTAGTTTTAATTTTGTCAACCAATCAAAAAGAATTACACCCCCCCCCCCCCATTTTACTTTTACTTTTGTTTTACAAGTACTTGAACAGGTGATTTAAATAAAGATTTAAATTGAACCAATCTCCGTGGATACGATCCCTTTACCACCATACACTATTTTAGTGTGTAATATTTAGGTTATTTATTTAATTGGCCTCGACAACTATGACATCCCCATTTTTCACGGCCAGAAAAGACCGGTTTTGTTTATGCTTTGTAAAAATCAGAGTACTTCTTTTCATAAAAATGTTGCGGAATTTGTTCCCAGAAAAAAACACGATAAATACTTTATCAAAACATTTTCGAAGAAACGTATTTTATTCATTTTAAAATGTTTGGGATGTCATCGTCAATACAGAAACATAAGCATAAACAAAACTTACATTTATTTACACTAGTGATCTACATCTCTTTAATCTCTCAGTGTAATGTGACTTCATATCAACACCTATGATATAAATAAACTGAGTGGGTCAGGTTGGGAAACCTGGTGAGTACATATGGTTTTCAACCCACAAGGATCATCCTAAGGAATCAACTATTCCTAGTTTATTTATTCCTCGTTTATTTATCCCTATTATCTTCTTTAGTCTTAACGATCTACCCTAAGAATCAGCTATTCCTCGTTTATTTATTCCTAAGGATCATCCTAAGGAATCGGCACGAAGTCCATCGTTACCAAGGCTTATAGATTATAACTGGTGGAAATGTAGTCCAAAACATCCGGTAAACACTTAGTTCAAAAGTAACTAGTGAACACACTTAGTTCAAAATACCTAGTGAACACACTCAGTTCAAAAATACCTAGTGAACACACTCAGTTGAAAAATACCTAATGAGCACCTAGTTCAAAAACACCTACAGGTTACAAGCCTGCTAGCATTCCACTGGACTGTCTAGTATCGTCCATGGTCATCATCGATACTCCAATAGATGACTGGATCACTATCAACATTGATGTCTTTCATCGTGTTATCACACAACAACTATTTCATCTACCCATGTTTTACCCAACACATTTTGTAGATATAAAATACATATAAAGTTTAAATCATTTAAAACATGTATAAAAATCTTTCACCCAACATAAACAACAAGTATGCACACATAGCACGTAATTTATATTAAAATACTTCATATCTATGTGTAAGATGAATGGGACTATGCACTCACCTGAAAAGGTGGTGATTCTGCCATCGAACAACGCTTCGTTATCTCAAAACAATTATCCCTGGATAAAACCTAGTATCATTATCACTAAGGTTTGGTCTAACATTAACCGTGACTAATTAACAGTCTAGCTTTTATTATTATTATTATATAAGCGTTAAACAACACTCTATATAACTCATAATAATAGCCCAAATAATTTTTTAAGGTCCTAATAATGTTACTATATTAAAACATAAGTTATACTAAAGATAGGTTAGGTACAACTCACTTACAACGGGTTTCCTTGGAAACCGGGCTCCGCTGGAGCAGCGTTCTCGAGCCGAAAGGATCTTCTTCTTGGAGCCGTCGGGCGCTCCGGGGCTTCCGCCTCGTGCTAGGGAGGTTCCCTAGGCTTTTCGGGGGGTTTCAGGGGCTAGAGAGAAGTTCTAGAGAGAGAGAGAGAGGGAAGTTATGGGAGGTGTGAGGAATGAATGGAGCCCTCACCACTTATTTATAGGGGTTGGAGGATGGTTCACGTCATGAATTTTTAATGTTCACATCGTGAGCCAGGCTGGCTACAGCCAGGCGCAAGTTGGTGTTGACACGTGGCATCGCACACAGGTTGGAAATCAGCTGATATTCAAAAATTCATAACTTTCGCATAAGAACTCTGTTTTCAACGTTCTTTATATCCACGCGTAGGTAAAAACAATATCTACAACTTTCATTTAGACGCCGTCGGTTAATTCTCGACCGATCTTAAATTTAACAGTAGGAGGATATTAGATTGCTAAATAACCGCGAAGAATTCGTAACTCCTTTATACATAATCCGCTTTCGTCTATCTTTTTACCGTTGAGTTCCTATTAATGAGATATTCAACTCTCATTAAGGTTGCATAAGCCAAAAACCGCTCGACCTAAAATTCGAGTTTCGGGCCGTGCACTGCTATGCCAAATCTTAGAAAAATCATAACTTCCTCATACGAAGTCAGATTTGGGCGTTCTTTTTTTGTATGTTCTCGGTTTAACATACACTACAACTTTGGTTTAGATCACTAAGGCTAAAAAGTCATCCATCATAAATTCACTTTTTACGTCTCCCGGTGTCATGCCGGTTTTGCCGTAAAACTTCGACGAGCCATAACTTCTTCGTTATAACTCGGATTTTGGCGTTCTTTATATGTACGGAAACCTTGATACATATTCTACAACTTGGTTAAGACTATTCAATATAAATAATATTTTTCCGAAATTCGTTTTCGACACTTATTGCCTCTAAATTCACTAGCCTGGATCTACGAGCGTTACAATTATCTCCTCCTTAGGATGATTACGTCTCGGAATCATCAACGAAACAGGGATCACATGATGACTCCACATGTTATCTCTTCATCCTAAGTAATAACCGTAACTCTGATGTTTCTTCGAATGAGTATCTAAATCTAAGACTTCCCGACTTCAGGCGGTGCCCGATCTTGGACCAGCTCTCTATTTCATGTTAGACTTTCAGTCATGATCTTTATGTCATGATCTTGATCTTATCGAAGACTCCTTCTTTAACAAACTTGAGATAAGTTTCTTCCTTCGATTATCATAATAGACCGATGTGTCATGTTCTAATGACCTCTCATCATATGATGCATCGCTTGGACTCAGGTCTTTTAGAGCCAAATTCCAGAACAAACTATGCCTTCATTCATGTTCTAATGTGATATAATCATATTTTAAAATGTAGCATTTTTAGCTACAAGAAACTTTTCATGATACCTCTACTGATCGCTTTGATTAATTCTTCCAGCTTAAGTCGGTGCTACATTGAACTTGGTTCTCTGAACCACGTGGCATACTCAGTGTAGTCGGAATCAATTCGATATGACCACTAGGTTCGGAGTATCAACAATCTTTTTAGTCATGTGCTTCCGACACGATGGTAACAACACACTTGAATAAAATGAAATCAATTACTAGTTTCTTGTTAACCTTGTGACTTTCCCTGATCAAAGCGTGAGTCATGTGCTTCCGGTAGTATATGCATCTACTCATACACGTCCCAAGTATTGTCTCGCAATCCCCAAGTCCTAAAATAACAAAACAGTTTAACACATACGAGTGTGTCTAACTAATCATAAAAATTTCCCTAGACTCTACTAAGACTTCTTCCATGCGTATCTTTAATCGTCAATTCTGCTTCAACTCGGTTGGTGATGGAAATTCCAGATGATAGGAAAACTTTAGGAATTACACCAATCGTTCTATCATCCCGCCAATCAAATTTGTACATTCAGATGTATCATACTTCTATAGACGTACTGCTAGTTTATTAGACATATACTAAAGACAAGATACCTCTCTTATGATATCTTACGATAGGTATCATTCACTATCGTAAGCAATCTCATTTCCTCTATTTTCTCAGTCTATCAAGGTTTGCATCACTTCCTAAACTTCTGCCATTGTGATAGGTTCGGGTGCAGGTGCAACGACCGATGCATGACCCATCACAGTCTTAGGCTCAGGTTGTCATCTTCCTCGGATATTTCCTAGTCTGTCTTCACCATGAGGTTTTGTACACCCAAGCAGACATTCGGTGTACCGAGGTGAGAATTTTAAGATAGGAAAGATGTTACTTACGACAGACATATAGATCTCCTTGTCACACCGAAAAGTTATATGCCAGTTCTAATACCGTAATCAAACGTTTAGAAATCTGAACATATAAAATTTCCAGATCCGGTCGGCAACAGACCATAGATCCGAATAAATAATAGCATATAAGGAATCTTTATAGCTATAATATAAAACATTTAGCAAATAAAACATTTTAGGCATCTTTCCTAAAATAAACTAGTGCTTGTGTCTAAAATATAGCAGACACTCATATCACAATCATCGCTTAGCATTCAAAGTTTAGGTGTAGAATTTTCCTACAAATTCCTAGTTCGCTTAAACTAATGGTCTGATATCAACTATGACATCCTCATTTTTCACGGCCAGAAAAGACCGGTTTTGTTTATGCTTTGTAAAAATCAGAGTACTTCTTATCATAAAAATGTTGCGGAATTTTTTCCCAGAAAAAACACGATAAATACGTTATCAAAACATTTTCGAATAAACGTATTTTATTCATTTTAAAACGTTTGGAATGTCATCGTCAATACAGAAACATAAGCATAAACGGAACTTAAATTTATTTACACTAGTGATCTACATCTCTTTAATCTCTCAGTGTAATGTGACTTCATATCAACACCTGTGATATAAATAAACTGAGTGGGTCAGGTTGGGAAACCTGGTGAGTACATAGGGTTTTCAACCCACAATAATATAATTATTATGTTTAAACAATCAAACAATCAACCCAATTACCCATCCCCATTATCTTCTTTATTCTTAACGATCTACCCTAAGAATCATCTATTCCTCGTTTATTTATTCCCAAGGATCGTCCTAAGGAATCGGCACGAAGTCCATCGTTACCAAGGCTTATAGATTATAACTGGTGGACACATAGTCCAAAACATCTGGTAAACACTTAGTTCAAAAGTAACTAGTGAACACACTTAGTTCAAAATACCTAGTGAACACACTTAGTTCAAAAATACTATAGAGACTAGATGTTGTAAAAGTCGAAATGTTTGTTTCTTTAGTTTCGCATGTTAGTTATTTTACTAAGACTTCATTTGTGCGAAGCGTATAGTTCAGGACTTAGTATATTTTTTGTACACTCAGATTTCCTATTAATAGGGACTGAGGTTAGAAGTAGAGAAATTGAATGCATGAGTGATTCATTAATCATTCGCAATTTCTCTCTTCTTAGTTTGTAATAAGTTCTTCATCAATATAAGATCTGATTAATATTTACTTTCTGTGTTCTTACTTTTCATTCATACAATCATCATTGCTTTCTAAATCTCAATAACAATTCTCTTTAATTGGTATCAGAGCAGGATTCAAACGACATTGATCTGATTTTCATTTTAGAATCATTTGCTTTTTGAGTTGTAACTTTACTCAAAATTTTCCGCGCATTTTTGTTCTGAAAATCTCTCTTGATCTTCAGATTTTAATCGATTCTGCATTTGAATTGTTTAGTCGAGTGATCAATTAGCAATGGGTGATCAATTCGTTTGATCAATTCACAAATACATCAAGCTTTTCAAGCTTTATAAAAGTTTCTTGTGTTCATCAATGGCGAACTTCAACATGAACACCATGACTTCTTTCTCTCACTTACTTGGTTCTTCAACCAAAATTCCAATGTTAATCCCTGAATACTATGATCAGTGGGCTGATAGGATGGAGGATTACTTAAATGGAATCGATGAAGAGGTCTGGAACTGTATCAATGGAAAAGTTCAACTTCCTGATAATGTTCAACCAATTGGACAATCTGCTTCTTCAGATGAAGTTGCTAATCAAGAGAATCGCATGAAGCAAAAAGAGAAAAGGTGTATGAGAGAACTAAGAGGTGCTTTGCCTCCTGTGGTTTACAATTACATTCGTAGTTGTAAAACAGCCAAGGACATTTGGATTACACTAAAAGAGATGTATCAAGGTAGCGAAAAGACGAAGAACAATTCTGTTAAGCAATGTCTTGTTGAACTTAAGGAATTCAGACAAAAGGATGCTGAAACTCTTGAAAACTACTATGATCGTCTGAATGAGCTTGTTTATCGTTGCAGTAGGTATGGAATCACAAGGTCTCTCATGGAATTCAATCTAACATTCATCATGGGTCTTCGCAAAGAATGGCGTAGTGTGAGTATGATGATAAAGAACCAACAGAGTTTTGATACAACAAGCTTGAATGATCTCTACAGCCAGCTGAAAACACACGAAAGTGAAGTTACAGAAATGTTTGAAGAATCAAAATAGAGTCCAGGAGGTCCTTTGGCTTTGGTTTAAAAAATTTCAGAAATTGATACTGGTGAAACAGAAGGATCAGACAATGAAGGTTTCTTAATGAACTCTGATGATGACGCAGTTGCATTCTATTCAAACAACAAAGTTAAGAAATTTTTCAAAAAGCCTTTCAATCCAAAAGGAAAGCCAAATGATGCAAAGAGTGGTTTCATAAAAGCTGGAGTGAGGAAAAGAAGAAATTGGAAAAGGTTGAAGAAAAGCAGAAAGATGCAAAGGAAGAGAAGAAACTAAAAGGTGATTCTGGAATTTATTGTCATTACTGTAATGGAGCGAATCACTTCACAGCTAATTGTATGCTGAAAAAGAAAGAGGAGAAGAAAAGCAAAATCAAAGATGAAGCCCTACTACTCAGAAAAGCTTGTGGAGGTGCGTGCGAAGGCAAAAGGCTTGTCATTAGTTGCGAAATGAGAGTCTGATGAAGAAGAAAGTAGAACTTATCAGATCTGGTCTTCAGGATCTGATGATGAAGAAACGAGGCACCCAAGTCATGGTGCAATGTTCGCAAGCTATGAAGATAATTGCGAGGAGAATGTTTATGGACGATGCTTTGTGTCCAAATCCACTGATAAATCTCCAATGACCACCAAGGTACGTGCTATTCTTGAATCATTTAATATTCCTTTATCTGCTTATAATGCTGAAATAACTTCATTTGATGATACTATTGCTTATTTTGATTCTGTTATTGTGTCTGCTAGTACAGAAGCACAAAATCTAAAATTGCAATTAGTTGAGACAAGAAGAGAATTAGAAATAAAACGAAGCAGAGTAGATAAACTTGAACTACAAATCGAAAATGTAAATTGTGATTGGAACAATCTAGATAAAGAAGTTAGGTTGTTACTAGCACAAAGAAACATTTATTGTAATTCTGCTAAACGTTTGTATGCGAAGTTAACAGCTTTACATCATTCATCTGAAATAAGCAAAGAACAACATAGGAAACTTTTACCTTTTCTTGAATATGAACGTGAAAAAGTTGATGTTGTTTCTTATGACTGCGAAAACACAATTGCTCATTTTGGCAAAATACCTGATGATAGATTCGCATATGGTATTGTCAAAATTGATGAATTCTTGAATGCTGATGACTTGGTTAGTATCGTCAATGAGATCAGTGAGATCGAAGAGGAAGAAGATGTTGATTGTTCTAAATTTTCAATCATTAATATCACATCTAAGGTCAAAGGTAAAGAAATTATAGCTGATTCGATAGTAAAGGATGAAAATGATAAACCCTCTACTTCGCAACATTTTGACTTTGATAATGTGGAAGTTGAAAGCTGGAAGACTGATGACACTGATGAAAAAAAAGAAGAAGTGAAGGATTCACATGAAACACCTTAACGAGTTGTTGTGAATCAAGTGTTTGGTGATACAAAAGAATTCGACAAAATTGTTAATGACAAAAGTGCACATTATTTGGAAACTAACACTGTGCTTTATCCAAATTTTACATGTACAGATAACACAATCTTTCTAAATCAAGTTTTTGTCACAACTGGAAATGTTGAGAAAATTAAACCTGAATTAAACAAAATGGTTGAAAATGATAATCAAAGGTCAACTACTGAAAGTTTCTTTGCAACTCAAAATACAGTAGAAAACAATTTGACTCAAAATTCTTATGTTTTTCAAGGTCAAAAATCATCACAAAAATGGGTGGTTAAACGTGAAAAAGCAAACAATGTTTTTGAAAGAGATGAAAAACCAAAGATGGATGTGAAACTAAATTCTCATGAATTCAATTTTATGATTGGAAAGTATTCAACAGAAAATAATATTTCAAAAAGAAAAGCAAGAAAAGCAATCTTTTGGAAAGTTGTGTCTAATGATAAACCAAAAGTTGAAAAATCACAAATTTCAAAGAAAAAATCCTCAAAATTTCAAAAGGATACAAGTTTTCACAAACCAATATATTCTGTTGACAAAATTCCAATGAAAAATAATGATAAATTTGTTCGGAAATATGACAACATTAGAAAATTTGAGACTTCGCAAAAATTTGTGAATGATCATAAGTTTCACAATGTTGGCAAATTAACGAATAGTTCATCAACTTTGAATGTCAGAACTCAAGCAAAACCAAAATTTTCACCTAAACAACCAAATTTTCCAAATCCTTCGATCTCAAAACTGACCAAAGTTTTGTATACAAAAGGAAAATCTGATGTAGATACGATCAACAATTGGCTTGAAGGGAAAGGAAAACAATATCAAAATAGGAAGTTTTCAGAGCAACAAATAAAAACTACATTTGACAAGTTCGTGAATAAGTCTACCACTGGTAGTTCATCATCTCATGATTTGCAAGTCCCGGTACAAAAATGGAAACCAGTTATGAAAGTTGCGAATGTTGTGAAGGATGAGATGAAAGTCAATGGAAATCCAAAACTATTGAACAACTATATTTCAATATCTAGATCTGATGATGTTGATTTAATGGATAGTGTCTCAGACAAAGTGAAAACATGGTTTTTAAATTCAAAGAATTTGTTCAAAACTACTAATGAAGGACCCAATAAGTCTTGGGTTCCTAAAAATTTTCAATAAATGCAGGTGATATGTGACGAGCAATATGATGCGAAATGGTATATTGATAGTGGTTGCTCTTGTCACATGATTGGGAGAAAGGAAACCTTGCGAGATTATAGAAGCTTGGAGAATGCTGGAGTAGTCAAATTTGGAAATAATCACAAGTGTCAAGTGAAAGGATATGGAAAAGTCACAAATGGACAATTCACAGTTAACAGAGTTGCTTATGTTGAAGGTCTTCAACATAACTTGATTAGTGTTACGTAACTTGTTGTGGGTACTGGAAATCAGGTTGTGTTTAACGATGAAGGAAGTATCATTTCAAACACAAAGACAAATGAAGTACTTCTCAAATCCAAAAGATATGGTGACATGTTTACACTAGACATCAAAACAATTGTCGGAAAAGATGAAGTGTGTTTACTCTCGAAGGCCTCTAATGATGTTAGCTGACTCTGGCATAGAAGATTGTCGCAGTTGAATTTTCGCAATATTAACAAAATTTTCCCTGAAGATTTGGTTCGAGGTTTAACTATACTAAATTTTGACAATAATACTTTGTGTGTAGCTTGCGAACAAGGAAAACAACATAGAAAAGGTCATCCAATTGTGATTGATTCAAAGATCGTGGGACCATTGGAACTTCTTCACATTGACTTATGTGGACCGTCGACTGTTGCTACAATCAATAAAAAGCGGTACATTTTAGTCATTGTTGATGATTTTTCTCGATTCACATGGGTATTTTTTCTCAGGTTAAAATCTGAAGTTGCTCAGACGATGATTGATTTTATCAAAAAGATTGAGATGAGTCTTAAAAAGAGTGTTCGCAGAATTAAAAGTGACAATGGTTCTGAGTTTAAAAATCAAACACAGGATTTCTTTCTTACAGGCAAAGTCATTTCGCATAATTTCTCCTCACCATATACCCCACAACAAAATTGTATTGTTGAAAGAAGAAACAGGTCTTTATGCGAAGCAGCCAGAACCATGTTAACATATGCGAACTTACCTCAATATCTTTGGGCTGAAGCAGTATCGACTGCGTGTTTTACTCAGAATCGGTCATTCATTCATCGAAGATTCAATGTCACTCCATATGAAATACACAACAATTGAAAACCTAATGTAAAATTTTTCCATGTTTTTGGTTGCCGGTGTTTTATAATGAATCTAAAAGATAATTTGACCAAGTTCCAAGCTAAAGCTGATGAAGGCATATTCTTAGGATATTTGAAAAATTCAGTTGCATACAGGGTGTTAAACAAGCGAACAAGAAAAGTTGAAGAAACTTTCAACTTAACCTTTGATGATTACTATCTTAAACAAACGGATAGTAAATTTGAACATAAATCAATTCTTGTTGATTCAGATACTCAAATTGAAAATTCTGAAATAAATGATTTTGATTATGACTTAATTTTTGGAATTCTTGACAGGGCAATTGATGTAGAAGTTCATGCTCCTGATAATCAAACATCAGAATCCTCAAAACATACCGATGATTCAACAATAACTACAATGTCTATATCTTGCGAAAGTGTGCCTGAAGTTTGTATGGAGGGGGAGCATACGATCACCAATGTACAGAGAGAGCAAACTTTCGAGGGGGAGAATGAAAATATGAATCATCAAGTTGAGGGGGAGCATTCACAATTTCAACAGGAACATCATTTTGAGGGGGAGCATCAAGATGAACATCATGTTGAGGAGGAGCATGATGCAACAGAGACAATTAATCTTGATGAAAATGATGAATTTCATGAATTAAATGATAATTTTTCTGTTGCAGGATCTAAAAATGAAGAAATGTACGAAGATGCACCATTGGAATTTAATCCTAATTTTCCACCACTTGAGAAATGGACAAAGAATCATCCCAAAGAACAGGTGATTAGGAATCCACAAGATGGTGTGTTGACTAGAGCTCAAATTCGTGCGAAAAATGAGGTACTGAATGCGAACCAAGAATTGTGTATGTTTAATGTTTTTATTTCGAAAATAGAGCCAAAGACAGTAAAGGATGCTATGGAACACTTAGAGTGGGTTGTTGCTATGCAATCTGAACTGGCTGAATTTGAAGGAAATAAGGTTTGGAGATTAATTCCCAAACCTTCTGATGTTTTAATTGTCGGATTAAAATGGATTTTTAAAAATAAGACCGACAAAGATGGCAATATTATTCGTAATAAAGCTAGACTAGTTGTTAAAGGCTATTCGCAACAAGAAGGAATAGACTATGAAGAAACATTTGCTCATGTTGCAAGACTCGAAGCAGTTCGCATATTTTTAGCTTATGCAGCTCACAAAGAATTTGATGTTTTTCAAATGGATGTTAAGTGTGCATTCATAAATGGAGAACTAGAAAAAATAGTTTATGTTGAACAACCACCGGGATTCATAAATGAGGAACATCCTGATCATGTCTACATACTAGACAAACCAGTTTATGGGTTAAAACAAGCACCAAGAGCCTGGTACGCAACACTTACAAATTTTTTGAAACAATCTAAATTTAAACAAGGATCAATTGACCCCACATTGTTTTGCAAGAAAATTGGGAATCATCTCATGCTTGTTCAAATTTATGTTGATGATATTATTTTTGGCTCAACTGACCCAGCATTGTCAATTGAATTTGAAAATCTAATGAAGAGTCAATTTGAAATGAGTATGATGGGAAAAATTAATAATTTTCTTGGTTTAAATATAAGACAGAACAGGGATGAAATTTTAATCAATCAAGAAAAATACACAAAGAACCTGCTTGAAAAGTTTGGAATGACCAATAGCACGAAGCTGAGAGTACCTATGGCAGTGGGAACAAGACTAACTCCTTCATTAGATACTCTTGCTGTTGATTTAACTCTTTATTGAAACATGATAGGGTCTTTGTTGTATTTAACTGCAAGCAGACCTGATATTATGTTTTTGGTATGTAATTGTGCTAGGTATCAAGCTAATCCCAGAGAACCTCATTTAACTGCAGTGAAAAATATTTTTTGTTATCTTAAGGGGACAATTTCGTTAGGACTTTGGTATCCTTCGAAATCAGGATTCTTCATTCAAGCTTTTTCAGATTCTGATCTAGGAGGATGTACTTTGGATAGAAAAAGTACAAGTGGTGGGTGTCAACTATTGGATGGAAAATTGGTGAGTTGGCAGTCGAAGAAGCAAACTTGTGTAGCTATATCAACTACTGAGGCTGAATACATTTCAGCTGCTGCTTGCACTTCGCAAATCATTTGGATTCAGAGTCAACTTCGTGATTATGCAATAAATATGAAAAAGATTCCCTTGTATTGTGATTCTCAAAGTGCAATTCGCATTTTTCATAATCCAGTACAACACTGAAACACAAAACACATAGCTCTTCGATATCATTTTATCAAAGATCATGTGGAAGATGGGAATATTGAAATACATTTTGTTAAAACCACTGAACAACTTGCTGATATTTTTACTAAACCTCTTGATGAAAAATCATTTGTAAGAATTTTAGCAGGTTTGGGGATGATCGATGTGAATTCAGTTTCAAAATCAATAACTCAAGAATGAAAGGTCCATTCAACAGCTATGAGTCAAAATCATTCAGAAGTTATTGTGCGTTAAGAGGCTTCGCATTGCTTCGCATTCACACATCTTGTAAATAAGGTTCAATTTATTTTTTTTTTGCTTTGCGAAAAACTTGAAAAATCAAAAATATTTTCTTTTGTTTTGTTCTTATTTTCGAAAATCCAAAAATCCAAAAATATTTTATTTTGTTATGTTTTTATTTTCGAAAAACTTCAAAAACCACAAAAATATTTTTTTTTAACTTTGTTCTTTAAGTTTTGTGTGTTTTTTAGTTTTAGTCAAGAGCAGAATGCAAAGAGGTCATACTTAGATGTTTCTATGGGAAGGTATCATTTCTTTCAACTTTGTACTAGTTAGGATGTCCCTAGAAGCATGTCGCAGCATGTTGACCCAAGCCTCATATGACTATATGTGTGAGAAACGAAAGCCTTAATGAAATTATCTCAAGAAAATTTCTTCCCAATTAGGCTTATATTTGCATTAGTCAAAAGAGCTACCTTACTCTTCTCATATAAGTAAAGAGTTTACTGTTTGGTCCAAATCATAACAGAGGTACATTCGATCTTATAACCAATATTTTTCATCACAAAATTCTTAAGACAAATCACACACAAAGACGTATGTCCGAGAGGTCTCTGATCAAACCCATCGAGACCTAGATATACAAAACTTATGTGTTAATGAGCTGACATCATGAGTCTGTGATGAAGGTGAAACCCAAACATCTTACAACTTAAGGAATTGACGGGGAACATTGTTCTAGATATTGACAAAACTTTTGTTTCAGTACCAAAATTCAAAACTCCAAATCATATTGAATTCACATGAGTGGTCTTGATCAAACATTCGCAACCCATGATGTTTGTTACCCAACAAGATCCAGTACATAAATTTTTTTCATGAATATGATTTCCGTGTGAGTTTCATTTGAATGTCCTAGTCATGATAAATATTTTCAAAGCCGACTTGTCACTGACTACACTGGTCATACAAGTAATTTATGTTATAATTTATCACCTTATGTTTAGGTTGACATGTAACGAAATTTTAAAGCAACCCAAGAATCACTTTTAAAAGAATCCCTTTGATACTTATCAAAAAGTATTCGATTGTAATTCATGGGAACATGCACAAGCTGTTGATCATCTCTCTTGATGATTAACGAAGCAACCTTTGCTCGGGGTTTAACTGCTTTTGTGTCAAATTGCATTTTTGACATCACAGAATTCCAAATTTTTTTTTAACTTGCTTCTTATCTTATTTCTTTGGAACACTGCACTCACGAAATCCTTGAGGTTCTGAGTAATACCAACTCAGGCTGATGATTTCAAACATCTGGCATATGACTTCGCTTTTCATCCCAAAAGTGAAAGAGCCATGCCTCCATGCGAAGGGTTCTAACGGTTACAATTCAATAAAGGGAATATTGACAGGCTGTGTATACATGAGGTACGGTACTCTACCCGGTTTTCTAGGCGATGTGACAGCTGGTTTTTGAAACATGGCTAACTTTTCGCAATAATGGTCCGATTTTCAAGGTGCCACGTCGGATAACATTAAATGCATCCCGCTTCAAATTCAAATCATTCAGGGTTACATATAAAAGGGGGTTCAAGAGTGTGTTATACGGTTACACGATCAAACTCAAAAATTCCCAAATTCTCTATTCTTCATCTTCTTTAAACCCTAACAATCGCTGCTACTCAATCCAACACTGACGAAGTTGTTTCACAGTCTCTTATGAAGATTCAAAGCACAAACTACCAAGTTGATCCTAATGTCTCATCCTACCCAGAAGAATTGAAGATGCTGATTGTTGCACTGAAAAGGTCACCATTATCAACTGTTATGTTCAATTCATTTCCTGTTCCTATGACTTGGTTGTCAATGGCGGCATCAATTGCATCATACAACTATTCAACTGATGTCATCACTTTCAATCTGGTGTATAACAAGAGGGTTCATCTTACCAAGAAAATGTTCATTGACTTCCTGAACATTCCCAATAACCCACCGTTCTTTAAACCCATCAATTCACAGATTATTTTCATGTTCAATGAGATGGGACATCAACCCTCTCTTGAAAAGATAAGTGATTTCAGGAAATCAGGTTTACCTTGCATGTGGAACTTCCTGTTTGGAATCTTTCTACGTTGTTTAACAGGAAGGACTGTTGGTCTAGACAGGGGACGGATGGAGGTTTATGCAATGGTTATGGGTCTTTACTATGATCTTAGTGTTGATTATGGAACTCAACTTTGGAAGGAGTTCATCAAAAGCTTAGAAAACACTAATGCTGATAAGGGGATTTCTTGTGCAAGGTACTGGAGTTTGATTTTAGAAAAAGTATATGCAAAAGAAGGCATTCAAGTTCTAGAAGAAGGAGAAGTTGCAAAATTTTCTTTGTATCAGTTTACAAAAGTTGTTGAAGATGATGAAAATATCTTATCAAGTATTGCAAGAATTCCTGATGCAATGCTTCGCAAGGTGTCTTCTACCCACAAATTGTTAGTTCGCTACATGAAGACTTTTGATCCTAATGTGTGAACTGGAATACTTTTTGAAGTTAGTGGAGAGTCCTCAAAGAAGAAGAAGAAAACTAAAAAGGAAGAAAAACATGAAACTTCCAAAGTGTCAAACGCTGAAGGGGTTGAGAAAGAAGAGCTTTCTCCCAAAACTAAGAAGGAGATTATACCCAAAAAGTCAGGGGTATTAAAGAAGTTTCTCAAATCATCACAGACGACGAGTACTTCTCCTACTATTCGCATAACTAAGGTGAGTAGTAAGGGGGCTGTGTTTAGAAACGTTCCGGCTCTTGTATCTCCTGGCTCAAAGCAAAGAAGAGCTCAAGAGGTTGCGAAGCATATTACTCACAAGCTTTGGAAGAAACGGAAGATGATTATTCGCATTGAATCATCATATGATGAAGTTGTTTCAGAGACTCCACCAGTTTCATCAGATGATTATTCGCAAATTTCCACTTCAACCACCATTCCACTCGAAGTAGTCACTACCAAATTAGTTTCTGAGGAGGTACCTACTTTGGATATGGTTATCAACGTATCTGATACGGGGGCACCTATCACGAGCGTCGACACTACAATGCCAATCATTTTATCTGCATCATTACCCATCTCATCACAAACTTTATATGTTTCATTACCACCATTTTCTCTTCCTAATACAAGCACAACCACATCATCCATATTTGATCATCCTTTAAAACATCCATTTACCACATTATTTCCATCACAATCACCCGAAACTCCACAACCTTCGCAAGCTATGTCTGATGACGAAACTGAAGGAGGCAGTTTTGGAGGGACATTTGAGGCTTTACATTTTGATTCAGAGGAGGAGGAGATACCTGATCATATGCTTATGTCAGGAAAGCAATTCAAAATCCTGAATCAAAAGTTAAATGCTATTATTCAATCACAAGCCGATTCGGGCACTAAGTCTTCCATTTCGAGTTTAGAGGTTGAGTCAATGATTAAAGCTGCTGAGAAACGAATCACTGACAAAGTTGATCATTCCGACAAGACCAATGAGCTTCGCATTCAAGCTCAAGGAGAATCGTGTGATGGTGTTGTTAATGAATTGTAAAATGTTACAAAAGAACGTCATGTTCTTTTTGTATAGGATGTCAAAAAGGTTCGAGAAGATGTTAATTTTAAAGTTGAAGAGTTAAAGCAGGAGATTGCAAAAGAGCTTAAAGATATTAATTCTCAAAATTAGGAGGTGCAAAAGAGGGTTGATGTGGTTGCTGAAGCTCTTAACAAAATTGTCACTGATTATCAACCATCTGCTCAAATTATCGAAGCTAAACATAAGGAAACTAAGGAGCAGTTTGATAAACTAATTTAGTTGGTGACTGAATTAAAAACTTTTGTTTCGCAATCTTCTCACCAATCCATCCTTACTCCTGAATTCTTAACTCTTAAAGTCAACACTTTGGAGCAAGCTATTCAGAAGGGATTGGCTCCCATCACGAGCTTTACTTCCATATTACCGAAGAATGCCCCACCTGCTTTCACAGGGGTGAAAGGGGGAGAAAGAAAAGGAAGTAAAGAAGAAGATGCGAAAACAGTAGGAAAGCTTATTTCTACCCAACTTAAAACATCTTTGCCAGTGCTCACAAAGCCAGTTTCTTCAACAGTAACTACAACAAAACCAATTACCAAAGGAATTACAATTGATTCAAAAGAAGGAGGAAGTTCAAGTGCGAAACCTCAAACTGAGGATATTGGAAAAGGAAAACGGGTAGCCTATGAAAAATCAAAAGAAGAAAAGAAAGCAGAGGCAGAAGCTGAAATGGAAAGATTAAGACAAGTACAGAGTATTATGAGGCAAATAGCGAACGACCCACCAACAATGAACAAGGGTGATCCTGCGAAGTTGTACTCATATGAAACCATTGAATCTAAATTTTTGGGGAGTCATTTGTACGAGTTTGAGAAAAATTCTAGAAGGAATTATGATGTTGCAAACTCAGACAGAAGCCAACTTGATTTTCCAATAAACGAAATGATGTTTATTACGACGCAGTACAAGATAAGTGAAAATTTTGAAAATGCTGATGAATACACTTATTTGAAGATCAGATTTCATGTGGTACTTGCGAAGGATCAAGAGGAAGTTTGGTCTTTAATGAAAATCAAGAAAGTTCTGACAATCAAGAAGGATGTTATGTTCGAGAACATGCTTCAAAACATTCGATATTTCGTGGTTCGTACAGACAACAAGGCATTTTATTTTACCATAGCTGATTTTCCCTTGATGAATCTAAATGATCTCATTCAAGTGGCATCTATTCTTAAAGACATGGAAGAAAACAAGCTGAAAGGATATGATACCGATGTGTTCAGATTCGGTTTCGCACATATCAAGATATTTATAGATAACTACTATGATTGCTTGGCATTGACTGATGAAGAACTTGCATTAGGTCTTGGAAGAAAAGTTACAGTTTCTTGGGAATCAACCTTGCCTCAAATGGAGTTAAAGAAGTATGCGGATGGAGAAATATGCCTTAAACCTTTTGGCATGGTTTTCGCAGGAAAATATACGAAGGGGAAGCCTAAGAAGTTTTTGTTTAAAGTCTCAGAGTTATAAAGATACACCACTTCGCAATATACGAATTTCATTGTTCGTATGAATAATTGCACGAAGAATAATGAAGGAGACAAGAAAGAGCTTAAAAAGATAATCACTTGATATTCAGAAATTCAAAGAACAATGCACTCAGCTATTCAGCATCTCACAAACTGAATAGTTTCAACTTTTTACAAAGGGAGAGATTATAGAGACTAGATGTTGTAAAAGTCGAAATGTTTGTTTCTTTAGTTTCGCATGTTAGTTATTTTACTAAGTCTTCATTTGTGTGAAGCGTATAGTTCAGGACTTAGTATATTTTTTGTACACTCAGGTTTCCTATAAATAGGGATTGAGGTTAGAAGTAAAGAAATCGAATGCACGAGTGATTCATTAATCATTTGCAACTTCTCTCTGCTTAGTTTGTAATCAGTTCTTCATTAATATAAGATCTGATTAATATTTACTTTCTGTGTTCTTACTTTTCATTCATACAGCCATGATTGCTTTCTAAATCTCGATAACAATTCTCTTCAAATACCTAGTGAACACACTCAGTTCAAAAATACCTAATGAGCAGCTAGTTCAAAACACCTACAGGTTACGAGCCTGCTAGCGTCCCACTGGACTGTCTAGTATCGTCGATGGTCGTCATCTATACTCCACTAAATGACTGGATCACTATCTACATTGATGTCTTTCATCGTGTTATCACACAACAACTATTTCATCTACCCATGTTTTACCCAACACATTTTGTAGATATAAAATACATATACAGTTTAAATCAATTAAAACATGTATAAAAAAAATCTTTCACCCAGCATAGACAACAAGTATTCAGACAACATGCACACATAGCACGAAATTTATATTAAAATACGTCATATCTATGTGTAAGATGAAAGGGACTATGCACTCACTTGAAAAGGTGGTGATTCTGCCTTCGAACAACGCTTCATTATCTCAAAACACTTATCCCTCGATAAAACCTAGTATCATAACCGTGACTAACTAATAGTCTAGCTGTTATTATTATTATATAAGCGTTAAACAACACTCTATATAAGTCATAATAATAGCCCAAATAATTATTTTAAGGTCCTAATAATGTTACTGTATTAAAACATAAGCTATACTAAAGATACGTTAGGTACAGCTCACTTACAACGGGTTTCCTTGGAAACCGGGCTCCGCTGGAGCAGCGTTCCCGAGCTAAAAGGATCTTCTTCTTGGAGCCGTCGGGCGCTCCGGGGCTTCCACCTCGTGCTAGGGAGGTTCCCTAGGCTTTTCGGGGGGTTTCAGGTGTAGAGAGAAGTTCTAGAGAGAGGGAAGTTATGGGAGGTGTGAGGAATGAATGGAGGCATGAGCGCTTATTTATAGGGGTTGGAGGAAGGTTCACGTCGTGAGCCAGGCTGGCTACAGCCAGGCGCAGCCTGGTGCTGACACGTGGCATCGCACATAGGGTGGAAATCAGCTGATTTTCAAAAATTCATAACTTTCGCATACGAAATCTGTTTTCGACGTTCTTTATATCCACGCGTTGGTAAAAACAAGATCTACAACTTTCATTTAGACGTCGTCGGCTAATGAGAATTCGTAACTCCTTCATACGGAATCCATTTTCGTCTATCTTTTTACCGTTGAGTTACTATTAATGAGATATTCAACTGTCATTAAGGTTGCGTAAGCCAAAAACCGCTCGACCTAAAATTCGAGTTTCGGGCCGTGCACTGCTATGCCAAATCTTAGAAAAATCATAACTTCCTCATACGAAGTCAGATTTGGGCGTTCTTTTTTTGTATGTTCTCGGTTTAACATACACTACAACTTTGGTTTAGATCACTAAGGCTAAAAAGTCATCCATCATAAATTCACTTTTTACGTCTCCCGGTGTCATGCCGGTTTTGCCGTAAAACTTCGACGAGCCATAACTTCTTCGTTATAACTC
The DNA here is from genome assembly GCF_002870075.4 of Lactuca sativa. Taxonomy (NCBI): domain Eukaryota; kingdom Viridiplantae; phylum Streptophyta; class Magnoliopsida; order Asterales; family Asteraceae; genus Lactuca; species Lactuca sativa. The sequence goes on along the minus strand of NC_056630.2, from coordinate 308,679,657 downwards.
GGATTCGGCGTTCTTTATATGTACGGAAACCTTGAGACATATTCTACAACTTGGTTAAGATTATTTATTATAAATAATCTTTTGCCGAAAAGTCATTTTCGACACTTATTGCCTCTAAATTGACTAGTCCGGATCTACGGGCGTTATAACAACCACCAAATTTTGGCGCCGTTGCCAGGGATTTGTTTATTTTTAATCAATTTGTTTCTCTATGCCCAGATCTCAGAATATAGGTGACTTGATTTACAACCTAGAAATTGAAAAAGAAGCAAGGTGTTTGGCGAAGGAAAAGCGAATTGAACGTGGTCGAACTTCTAATCCTCACGGGGATCCGGAGGTTGAACCCGCTTCATCAAGTGATACGGAACCCGATTCTAGTCCTAACCCTCGCCAAGGAATTCCCTAAGCACCACCCCTATAACAAAATCCACCCATTATTGAACCAATTGCAATGGCAAACGGAGGAGAAGTTCCCGATAGAACTTTGAGGCAAATGATGGAAACCGATGTTACACTAACTCCAACCGGTATCAATTACCCAGTTTTTGAAGGATGTTCGGAATTGAAAGATTTAACCTCCATTGTCCAAAAGCTGGCCATGGGACAAACTCCACAAGTGATGGTTTGTGGGATATGTGCAACAATGGGACATCCTATGGATATGTGTCCCATTCTTCAAGAAGATGCGGAATATGTAAATTCCACGGGAGAGTTCCAAAATTACCACAACAAGCCATCCGATTACAAAAATGCTTACGATTCAAGTTGGAAGCCAAATCCCAACATGAGCTACAACCCAAGACCATTTCCTCAAAATGCATTGGTTAGACCCTCCTATCCACCACCACAACCTCATTACCAACATCCACAACCACACTATCAATTCAAACCGTACCCTCCACATCATCACCGACAACCTCCTCAATCCCAACCAAATAGCTCCAGAATGTCTCTCGAAGACAATGTCAAATCCCTAGCCACTAGTACCCAACAATTCCAAAAAGAGATAAGGACTAGTATCTCCAACCTTGAAGCAAAAATGGGAGATATAGTTATATCCGTATGCAAGTTGGCGTCCCATGGTAATGGTGAATACTTCCTTTAGGGTTTCCAGCCGTTTTTGGTGCCTCCTCTCTCCTCCCTCCTAATCCAAGTTTCTTAGTGGTGTTTATGACTCCATTAGAGGTGCAACACTTGAGGCACTATGCTTTCTGAAGCAAAGGATTGATTGTTATTGCTATATAACAATCAAAGGTAAGATCTAATTTCCGTTTTAGTTTATTAGATCTAGGGTTTATGGCTTTGGATTATAAATTGCATGTTTATTTGAAAAACTAGATCCAAAACTATTAGGGTTTGCATGTGCACCATAGGATTGATGTGTTGCTCAAAACCGATCACGATATAATATAGATAAACTTTCAGTGATCGATTGATAATTTGTAAGAAATACATGACGTGTGAGGCTTTATTTATAGAGTCCCAAAAGTTATAGGGAAAACATAAAATAACATAAAGAGACTAACTACGGTGACCTTTAATGGTACACCATATGTTACAATACTTACAAGCAAAGTCAGTAAAAGTTACTTAACAATCTTCATGCATGATTCATCTCTGCGTGTAGTTCTTCTCTCTGAGTTCATCATGGCAAAAGGTCTTAGCGTCCTTTTAGCTGAAGAGGGTCACTTTCTTGTTTCAATAGTCAGACTGTTGAAGAATGGGGTATTATGCTCGTGGAAATTACTGGTTGATACCATGCCCAATAGAGAAACTTGTAAGATGTCTTGGGAAGAATTTCTGGTGTAACTAAAAATGCAGTACTGCTCTGATCAGGATCTTCTAGAGATTAACAATGAATTCCAGAATCTGAAGAAGGGAAAGATAAGCGTCAACGAGTACGCTACAAGTTTTACGGATAAAATGAAGCTTGATCCTTACTTGGTTTGTACTGAACTCTCCAAAGTCAACATGTTTCAAAATGGATTACTAGTGGATTTCGGTTCGATGGTCAAGCAAGCAAGTACTTTGAAGGCCGACATTTGGGCAATCAAGATTGGTGAGACCCAATTAAGGGAGAAGGGTATGGAGAGAGAAGAGATAGGAAAGAAGAGAAAGTTTGAAGGATTTTCTAGATCCAACAAGAAGAACATATTTTAAAATATTGTCCCTAAGAATAAGAAGTTCGGGGGAAGTGATGAAGCGAAATGATGCGGGAAGTGCAAATAGAAGCATTCTTCAAGATGTAGCGAGGAAGTGACCTGTTACAATTGCAGAATGACGAATCATTATTCCAATGAATGTTCGTTTAGAAAGAGGGTGTGTTCTGGATGTGGAGAGGAAGGGTATGCTCAGAAGGATTGCCCAAAGAAGAAGGAGGTTGCGAAACCTAATGTGACGCCGAAGCCAAAGGCGAGAGCATTCTAGATGACTCTGGAAGTAGACAAGGAGGAAGCATATGTCGCTTCAGGTACATTCCTCATAAATGATTTTCCTACCAATACTTTCTTTGATTCTCGAGTTAATTACTCCTTTATTTCGCACGTATTTGGCAGAAGACTAGCATTGTCTGTAGATAGACTAGATATGGCTCTAATAGTTGAGGTAGCTAGTGGCAAATTTTTACCTTTTAGTAAATGTATGAAGTCTTGGGTTTAAGTATACTACAACATCCTATGGTGCACATAAAACCCTAAATGCTTTGGATCTATGTTTTCTCTAATTATACATTCAATATTGTTTCCAACGCATTAAGCCTACAACTAGCATACAATTGACACCAACAACATAGAATTGAGTTATGTAATTACCTCTTTGTTGTAGCTTGTAGTTTCGGCCATTAAGAACTTTGCACCTCAAATGTGAGGCCTCAAATGGTTCACAAACACCATGAACAAAGGAGGACTTGAGAAAGAGGCTACTTAGCACACAAAATTGTTTATCATTCTTCTTACAATGCATGGGGCCGATTTTGGTGACTATGGGTTCCTTTGATAGTGTGGCAAAGTCTAGGGTTACATCCATGCAAACCCTAATTCACATGACCCTTCATATTACTTAGGCTCCATGGGTTAAACCTCCATGGGCTATCCATGGACTATCATATTGGTTTAGCCCCTCCTAAAAACCATGGATCATTGGCCCACACTATAAGAATCATTGATTTACTTAATCACTCCCCGTATATTTAATTAGTCTCTTTTGATCGCTAAATTAGTTTCAAATTAATTCTTGATCAATACTGATTAAATAATATGATTTCATGTTAATATATTAGAACTTATAATATATTAATAAATCACAAATAACCTTTTCTCAAAAGTCCATGCTATCAAATTGCTCTGGTGAAGACAACCCATATGGACCATGCTACTCTCGAGTCAAGTACATACCAATTATAGTTATGGGAATACACACCTAATCCAATAGTCTCCCACTTGGATAAGTCTGATAAGTATTATTGCAAGTACGACTCCACAACCCGACTAGCAATTGTAGCTCTTAAAAACCATTGTCGAACTCTGACCTAGTCAATGACGTGTCAATTAGATAAGCAATCATATATTCCTCCAATCTACAAGATATTATATGGACTGAGACATGGATTATAATCATTCTCTCAGTCCATCTATTGTTTCCTGATTTCAGATTTATGACAACTGACTAATTGAACAAATCAAATCAGTCCAGGCTTAGCCAAGCACTTAGGGTGTCATCACTAAATCATCGAGGGGCCCGCGTATATCGCTTTTATCCCTCTAAGAGAAAAAGGAATGGATAAACTTTGACTCAAATGTTTGCTTGTACTTACTCATCAAATCACACACAAAAATATGTTTTATAAGATCAAGTTACTGGTGTGTTTACATATGTCTATGTGCAACCAACTTGTAAATTACAACTCACATGTCTTTGTTTTAAGAATATAAGATATCATCGTCTCCAATCACTCGTGATAAAATCCATGAAGTGATCCAGATGAGCGTGGGTTTAATCCATTACTCGAATCTTATTCCATGAGTACTCATGAACAGTGCAGCAAAATTGTGTTATGTCTAAAACACGGAGACAATCTACAATCAGATTCATGACAGTCTTGCCTCAATACCTACTTCCAAAGTATGATCGACTGTGGATAGTTTGAGTAACCTAGTTATTCGGAAGTGAAAACGTGAAAAGTGAAACACAAGAATAATCGAATCCAATATGGTCTCAGAACTTATGAACATAAATAAAACACTTTTTATTTAATCACCATATTGATTATACACTATTCATTGTATAATCTTTCGATTAATCAACTTAATACTTGAATTAAAACAACAATTATGCTATGGTCCAAGCATGGACACTATGTTTGTCTATGGTCCTTTCTTTGTGAAATAGATCAGTTGAAAGCATTTCAATGGCAATCATTTCACAATTTCAAATCCTTATCATAAATGTATCGGAAATGTAAGAATACCAAATTTTTGCCATTCGGTATAATATGTTAGATGTTATACATATATGAAATGATCCTCTTGTAATAACTATGTACAAAAGTCACAGAGACTTGGCAACAGACATTACAAAGTATTCCAATGGAGATCAATTCCATGGAAACGAAGTCTCACATTCAAACTACATTCCCTTGAACATCCTTCTTGTATTAAGTTTTCTAATCTTATATAGATGTAAAGAATAACTTCCACTTATGGAAACATTTCCATATTTCCATATTGACTATCACTTATGAACAAGAGTTAGCTCTTCTTAGAGTATGTCAACATGGTCCTTCCAAAATTCAGAATATACTTCCGACTGTCCATAAGCAACCAATCTTTGTTAAACCTTGTATTGTCCTCGACAATTGCTTAACCATTTTAGACATATCTCGTTCTAGTCCCTTTTCCCTCTTAATGCCCTAGGCATTTGGAAAATTAGAACATATTAATGTTATAGCATATGTAATCGATCCTATATCCGAAGCATATGGAATACGATTCATAATGTCTCACACAAAAACATGATACTTTACCAGTCTTTCGCTATAACAATTTCATATATAGAATTTCCTGATGTCAAATCTTTTTAACATAACATTCATATATATCTTTGACTAAATTTGATTAGAATCTCAATCTAAGATTTTATCTTTGAAATGAAGTATGAATTCCTCTCCCTTAATTATAGCAAAACAACTTTTCAAACCTTGCAACTTTGAGAATTGAATTTTTGGTTTCTATAATTAACATTACTAACTCGCAACACTTAACGTAATAATTAGGCTCCCACTAGCATAATAATTACATTCTTATTAGCATAACACTTATGCTCCCACTAGCTTTGACATGTACCCAAAAATCAGCTAAACTTCTAGAAATCAATACTTATTGACTTTCTTACCAAAGTTCAGATTTCTGATATGAGATGCTTCGATAAGACTTTATCTAAGCTTCTCAAATTCATACACCTTTCCTTAGATAGATCACATGTGTGACTAAACAATTTTAGAACGTACAACCGTAAGTCTGAAATGTTTAGACCTTTTGCCATTTCTCACAATTCGAACTATGAAGAGGGATGCGTAATCATAATCAAATTTGAGAATGCAAATAACAAAATTGCTATCTCCATAAAATCTACTTAGTGAATGCGTTTCCTCACAATCATTTTCATAAATTGGAGAGAAACCGTATGACACATAGATTTTTATGTTGTATGTGTTCCTATCCATGTGAATTTGTCATAACTATAATTACAAGACAAGGTTAGTGACAAATCCAAACTTATATGGACTGAACTAGTTCAATCTTAATTTCTTGCAACCTAGCAGCTCAAGGGCCTACCATTGCTTCCATGTAGTTTTGCAAAAAATTAAGCACTCATATAACTCACATGCATAGTCAACTTTAACTGGAATGGCCACATAAAAAAGAATATATCAACACGATAGGTTACCAACCTCAAGTTGTGTGCTAGTGATTAACAATTGGTTTACTCTTGATTAGTTGTTGAAACTCTTCAAGATCATTAAGACTCCCACTTTTCTCTTGACATATAAGATTCTATTTTTCAAGGAACATTACATGATAAACAAATATTCAAGAGTTAGTGTGGTTTCTTATCAAGAAAAATAGTTCACAAAATTGGCCTTAGTTGGTCTTCGTTTTATCCAAAACATCACAACTTACCAATTTCAAATGTACAAGAGTAGAAAACATTTTACTCTACATTTGATAAGTGTTATAAACCTTTCTTAAGATTATATCACTCAAGTTACAATCTTGGAGTATGACTCTTAGACTTGATTTTGGAACGATGTATGATTTATCTTCATGATTTAACCATTTCAACAATTCACGATTCCTCTTCTTAACCATGCAAATGCATTAAGATGTCCTTAGAGGATCAATTGTGATATGGTTTCATAATCACTAAGATAATCATAAAACACGATACTCAAGTACTCTCCCATCTTTTCAGATTGGAGAAACTTTTATCTTTCTACCTAATTTGATTCTTATTATTCGTTCTGCCATACATTAAAACCTTTTCGATGATTAAGAATTACACTTAGTCTTTTAAGCATAACGAAATTTACTAAACTTTAGTAAATCATAACGAATAGTCTAATCGTTCTCTGTGGTGGACCTGATCAGCGTACACCTAAGTGTACTCGATCCACTAGTACTTCACTTGACTCATATATATACATGTGAACAAGGAATTATTCTTAATTTCCCAAATATGAAGTTCTCATTCATCAGACAATACAAGTTGCATGATTCCCAAGTTTCTATCCAACTAAAACTTGGTTGATGAGAATCTTTCCTTATTTGGTAAATTGTGACACTACCACAAATGAAATAATCAAATACATTTTTCAATACTACTATCAATGGAAACATATAAGCAACAATTTTCACAAATTCCATTGTAAGGAAACTTAAAATAAAATCAAATCAAATTTTTTTTCGTTATTTCTAAATCTACGAAAAAAGTTTTCCTTCAAATGCAAATACAAATGAAAACTATGTTGTTATCTATTCTTAAGTAATCTATCATAACTCTTAAGCAACAACTCAAAATTTTGATCCTCGAACCATGCGATCGAAATCCATCTCTTCACGATCAGAATTATCTTACTCTTCCTTTAAGCTTTCTTTCATTTATTCGATTCTATGAAACATCAAAATGTAATTACATTACATCATGTATTAAGAATCTAAAAAATAGGAACTTAATAGAGTTAGATAATTGACTTACCTGAAGGAGAGTCAAACTTTTTGACTTTACCATCCTTGCAATCTTTTAGGTAAATATGGCAGCTTCGCAACCAATGCCCCTTCTCTTGGCAATAGAAACAAACAGACTCTTTTGGAATGGTACACGGGACTATCTCAGACATAGCATTTGTCTTTACCATTTGGTCAAATGACTTCACCATGGCCGATCCCTTTCCGTTAGGAAGAGAAAGCTTTTTTGGACATCCAATGTTTACCATTGGCAATGTCCATGGAAGTTTGGGGAGTAGATTGTCCAATCAAATTTTTTTTTTATCAATGCGCCAAATCATTGATGATTCAGTAGCAACAAGCAAATAGGTAAGATCGATAAGGGTCATGTGGTGACAACCCGATATTTCGAGACAATATGATGGAACACAAGTCAAATTTATATCAAAATTTTACTTTGCTAAAATCTTATTTGGGTTAAATAAAGTAGTGGGAATCATATCAAGGTTTTCGTACATATAAAGAACCCTAAAATCCGAGTTATAACGAAGAAGTTATGACCAACCGAAGATTCTCGGCAAAACCGGCAACATTGATAGACGTAAAATGCGAAGTTTCAAATCAATAATGTTTAGCCTTAGGTATCTAAATGGAAGTTTTAGATATCATTAAACTGTAAACGTACATCAAAAGAACATCCAAATCTGACTTCGTATGAGGATGTTATGATTTTTCTAAGTAACGGATATAGCAGTAGACAGCTAAAAACTCGAAATAGAGATCGAGAGACTTTTAGCCGACACAAACTAAATGAGAATCGAAGGTCTCAACAATAGAAGCGCAACGGTAAAAATTCTGACGGAAACGGACGTCGGATGAAAAAGTTATGGAACTTTAACGGACTTCTCCTATCCCAACGTTTTAAAAATATAATATTAAAAATAAAGTCAAAATTTGCCGACTGAGTCTAAACGAAAGTTGTAGATCGTAGTCTCACCTTCGCGTGGATATAAAGAACATCGAAAAAGGAGTTCGTATGACGAAGATATGAACTTTAGAAGTTTGCTAAATAATAAATATATAAATTTAAAATGAATTCTGGTATTATCCGAAGGGGGAGTCACCGGCCTGATCCGAGTTACGCCCAGCGTAACCAGGTGCTAGGCCTCGGTTCGGCCACGTCGCCCCTAGTCCTCTATGCCCTCCCATCCGAAGTACGTAAGCGATGACGTCTCGTACGCCCCGCGTACCGAGGTCTTTCAGCCCCTATATAAAGGGTGCGAGGGTGCCGACCATATTTGCTAATTTCCTTCCTTTCTCGCGCCGAAGCTCTGGGTTTCAACCCTCGGAGTCATCCCAAGGGCCCGGTTTTCATATCCAAGTTTGGAAGGCGGTTTTTACTCTCGAGATTCCCGAGAATCCCGAGGAAATCCGTTTCCCGAGACGAAATTCTGCCTGGTTTCCATCTCGCTTTCTTCAAACCTTCAGGTGAGTTCATACCCCTACAACCACACTTTAAATGCTTTTTAAACACTTTTAAGGGGGGGGGGGGGGGGGATACAAGTAAACATACGACTAAAATCGTGTGAAACATCGATCTTTTGGTATACTTTTCATACTGTTGTTTTAACTATCTTATGAAGTCATCATCATGCAAAACACCTCACAACACAGCTTTACCCTCTTGGGATACAATATGTTTTGATAAATAGAAATAATGTTTTATTTATACGATTACATACAAATACATCATATCAAGGGTAACATTCTTTAATAAATCATTTTGTGCATTCAATGAACTTATGATTTATGCTTTGTCAAACATTGTGAAAAAGGATAAACTTTGCATACAAAACTACTACTTTAATACACACTTAGTTGAGAATCCGTGAGACGTGTACATCTTCAAAAAATACCTTTTTGCTAAAAGGTACCGCTACAAGTCCTGTGTATAACCAGAGTCTCCCGTTCGGAGAACGTGTCAAATGTGTATAGATCTATACGGGAAGTCATGATCCCGCGCCCTGCCTGTTAGCTACAGTCCGTCCTTTGGGGTGACAGTTTGTCATAACGCTACGACGCCTGAAGAATGTCGCTACAGGCATATTATGTTTAGTATGGTTATAAAACTCATCGGATATACAATTATTATAGTACTTCTGATTGATGAATGAGTAGCTATTAAAACTATTCTTCATCTAGCAAACTGAAATCTTCTAATAGGTTTTATTATATAAATCTATGCTTCAACCTTCTAAAGCATGTCATTTGCTTTCGGTTTTTAGTCTGGGACATTAGGCTAACTATTACTTTAGGAAAATATGGGATTTTCCTGTATACAAAACAAACAACTAATAGGAAAATAAGGGATTTTCTTGATTCAACTATCTACATTATTCAATACAAATATTCTCATGCATTTCACACTTTTATAAGAAAATAAGGGATTTTCTTTGAAAACATACTCTCAATTTGGAATGGCATACAAATTTTCTAAACCACTTATGAACTCACCAACTTAATTGTTGACACTTTCTCTTTGAAATAACTTGAATTCTCAGGGAACCGCTAAGCAGGTTTGGAAATCAACTTTTGGGGATTAACGCGCTGGCGTTAATTACTTATTTTTAAAGATGTTTATGTATTTATCTTTTGAACATGTAATGAATACAATTATGTAAACATTTTTAAAACCTTTATATATGTATGGTGGTGTGTACTTTCCTTTCTATGAACTGTTATGATACTGAATATGACGTCCTCCGCCCCCGAACGTTTCTGCCGTTCTGGTTTGGGGGTGTGACAGATTGGTATCAGATCATCGTTTATAGTGAATTATGTATATCAAAACCATTTTTGGTATACAACTATAAACACAACTGGGCAAAAACACTCTGAGAATAGTGAAACTTTTGAAATTAAATTTATTTAGTTTTTGTAAAGTAAGCATGCACACATTTCATACTAATAACAGTTTCATATCGGATCATTTTAGAAGTATTATAAATAAGTTGTGCAGTGCAGGTACGCCTTGGGACATGTAATCGGAACTAGGAAGAATTAGCCTGATCAACTATATTTGTCCAAGAGCCGACTAACGTATGCCAATGAGTGTCTACAATGGACAAGAAATTTAAAACTTACCAAAAGCATATCGTTAAAGAATACTGAGGGAGTATTCGAGTGCCTTCAACCATTAAACTTAAGAGTAAATTCCATGTGCTTTAGCTTATAGTCAATTCTTAACCCTATTCTCGTATAGACTCAAATGGATGGATCCCATCACCCCGGTGACCCCTACTTTCCCAACCAAGGTAATGGAGAAAGGATAGAGAATGATCCTGATGAAGGAGTGCAAGAAGAATCAGACTCAGATCTCGAGGACAATAACCTACCCTTAACGGCTCCAATTCAAAATCCTAATCCTCGACCGGAATTTCATGGCTCGACGCCCCTTTGGGCAACTAACCTAAATAGGTGGAGCCGCGAACAAGATCAACCCCTTCCATTCAACGGAGACCGAAGCTTATACAATCTAAGCGAGGGAGGCTCAGCAGACAGAGCCCTTCCTATATTGGTTCGTCGGATTTCTCGCATTGGCGAACAAGGACGGACGACCATCCATCGAACTGAAGAGAATGATGCGAACACTGGAGTCAACACAGTTCGCATCCGACAGTTAGGATTAGCTCACGGGAGAATCGTAAATCGAAATGAAGCGTTGCAGAGAGAGCTAACGACAACTCAAACCGAAGTGATAGGACTCCGGGCACGCCACGCAAGATATGAACTACGTATGCTCGAGATGGAGCATCAGTTGGCGGAATCTAAGGCCCATGTAGCCAGCTCGCGTAACAAATAATACATGTCAGACTTCCAAAATTTTGTCATAGCATAAGACCTCGGATAAAGTCCTTACTTTTCTTAACCTTGTAATCGGAGACCTTTATATAGGTCAAATTTTCCTAACTACAAAATGTAACGCACCATGTTTTATAATATATATGATGTATTTCCTTTATTAAACCATTTGCATACCCCTCAAATTCATGAGTTTATTTACTCTCCTTATGAGTCGAACTCAGAACCCTATTCAAGGGTAAACCAAACTTCTAACAAATCACTAATGTGCGACTTTCGAATCATTAAAACTTATAGTTTTTTTGTTATTTCCTTATCAGAACAATGTCTCCTCGTAGATCAGCACGTAGAAACGCAACCCCACCACCACCTTCCCAATATGACCCCAACATAGTGCAATCTGCTATCACTGCGGCAGTAACAGCTGCACTGTCTCAAGCAAACTTTAGCGGCGCAGCAAGGGCCGGAAATAATCAACTTACCAACACAACCCCATTCCTACAATTAGACACCGCCACTTTGCAAGCTACAGTTATAGCCATAGTGGCGGCCATTATAACATACAATAACTCGGTCAACTCAAGCAGGGAAGGAAACGATATCAAAAATCCTAATCAAAGAAACAATCTAAGCTACCTACCAGTAGCTACCTATAAGAATACCGCAAGGTGCGAACACAAGAACATGAAACGAAAACCCTGGAGCGAGAAGGGAGGTAAACCAACTCAAAGAAACGCCAAAAAGCAATCAACAAACCATACACCTACACCCACAAGGTCGTACAACGGCAACCAGCCTAAGTGCAACCGATGCAACTTTCATCATCACGGACCCTGCCGTGAAATGCATTGCGTTAGGTGCAATAGAAAGGGACACACCGTCCGCTACTGTAGAGAACTAGCCCAACCAACTGCTCTAGCCACAAATGTGGGAGTAGACCGTGCTTGTTATGAGTGCGGAGTAACGGGACACTTCCGAAGGGACTGCCTGGAGTCAAACATCATGAATGCTGGTGGAGGAGGCCGAGTATTCGCAATGGGCCAAGAGGAGGCTATTGCAGACCCCACGGTTATTCTGGGTACATTTCTCATCGATAACTTATTTGCATACATTCCATTTGATAAGTAGGTACGCAGAGGAGTTCCGTGAGTCACAAGTTTAAAAATCTACTCGAACAAACACCCCAATCATTCAACAAAACTTTCATAGTAGTAATAATAGAGATAGACTAAAAAGCACTAAAAACACATACATATGATTCACTATCCCACTAACAAGCGTCTTACAATGAGAAGTAACGACAAAGGAGTCGAGAGTTCCGATGGTAGTACCAAACCGGGAAACCAACAAATGGCAACAGTCATAGACTTGCGAAGCCATAAGACCGAAAGGAAGAGACGATATCGTCAAAGGAGCGCAAGAGATCCCAAAGACTTGCCATGCCACAGCAAGAAGTGGCAACTCCTGCAGAACGCTTTACGAAGAAATTTCCAAGGTGGTGTAATGAGGAAGACACTCGTGTCCACTTAACATTGGCTAAACACCTCACTCCCGCCACCAAGGCTAGCACTAGCCAGTCATGCCACCAATGCAGGGAGATAGGGCACCTCAAGAAGGATTTCCCTATAACAAAGAACTCTAGCGTAGACGGTAGGATTCTCAGGATCACAGTTGCAGGAGAACCTACTCCGAACCCACATTAATGAAATTTAGGCGTTTCGTTGTAACAGACTTATAAACCATCCAAAACTAGTGCAACCAGAGCCTTGTCTTTTGTGGGATCCCGTCGGTATAGGGATGCTCATGCTGCGTATACTTGCCTTTTGGAGTATACCTTATTCGCAGCAATAGTCTTGTAGTAGTCTAAAGTACTGAAACTCTGTTGATGGTTGCACGGTTGTGTTTTGTCTGTAAACGTCTTATGTTTAAATCTGATTTCTTTAAGTTTCCTTATGATTCCGACATTATCATACGACTTGATTCAATTTGATTCTCACAAAAACAGCTTCATACGTACATCTCTTTCTTCGATATCACCTTTCCAGCGAAGCCGTCATATCAGAACACCAATTACTCATGAATAGAGTACCTCATAGTTCTTTTCCTTTCCGAAGAAATCCCTGAAGTGCCACTCGTACAGTACGTCAAGTTCAAATCCAAAGATCTATACGGTTGATCTGTTACTGATGAATGTATACATAGGGGTGATATATAATCAAGGTTCTACAGGTTTAGAATTCATGATTCCACTTTAACTTCTTTTTCCTTGATGGGATGTGAGCTTAAAGAAGAATCATTTATTCGACTACCTTTTCAATCTTAATTATATACGACTCGTATACACAAGATTATGATCGTTGAACCATGTATGAATTCTAATATGAACTTCAAGACGGAGACTGCCTAAGACTACGAGTGATCGTGCTGCCATACGAATAAACTTAGAAGCCCAACACATGCCCTTTCTGTCGATTGGTACAAGAGAGACAGATAGAACAAAAATACCTATCTTTTTTTTCCTTAATTCGAGAGTAATCATACTTTCTTTTAGATCTTCATGACATCTAATCCACTTCCAAGATTTTGACATCAAAATCAGTATGAATTGGTTGTGTTCTTATGCAAGAGGAAAGGTCACTGCCTATACCTCAAGACAGCTTAAGACACAGGAAGTTAACTATACAACACATGATCTTGAGTCAGGAGCAACGAAAATTACTTTGAAGATCTGGAGACACTACTTGTAGGGTACAAGATGTACAACTCTCACAGTCCACAAAATCATTCAACATGCGTTCGACCAAGAAGAGTTCTCATGCCAGTGAAGTCAAACGAAAGAAGCAAAGTCGTATCCCGATAGTGAAAGGTTCGCTGGAATGCCAAGCGAGGAACCGAGTTCAATTAAGAACATGAGGAGCAAATAAAACTTCTATCCGTAGCATGAACTCTAATTTCGGGACGAAATTCCCTCTAACAGGGGGATGATGTGACAACCCGATATTTCGAGACAATATGATGGAACACAAGTCAAATTTATATCAAAATTTTACTTTCCTAAAATCTTATTTGGGTTAAATAAAGTAGTGGGAATCATATTAAGGTTTTCGTACATATAAAGAACCCTAAAATCCAAGTTATAACGAAGAAGTTATGACCAACCGAAGATTCTCGGCAAAACCGGCAACACTGATAGACGTAAAACGCGAAGTTTCAATACAGTAATGTTTAGCCTTAGGTATCTAAATGAAAGTTTTAGATATCATTAAACTGTAAACGTACATCAAAAGAACATCCAAATCTGACTTCGTATGAGGAAGTTATGATTTTTCTAAGTTACGGATATAGCAATAGACAGCTAAAAACTCGAAATAGAGATCGAGAGACTTTTAGCCGACACAAACTAAATGAGAATCGAAGGTCTCAACAATAGAAGCGCAACGGTAAAAAGTCTGACGGAAACGGACGTCGGATGAAAAAGTTATGGAACTTTAACGGACTTTTCCTATCCCGACGTATTAAAAATATAATATTAAAAATAAATTCAAAATTTGCCGACTGAGTCTAAACGAAAGTTGTAGATCGTAGTCTCACCTTCGCGTGGATATAAAGAACATCGAAAACGGAGTTCGTATGACGAAGATATGAATTTTAGAAGTTTGCTAAATAATAAATATATAAATTTAAAATGAATTCCGGTATTATCCGAAGGGGGAGTCGCCGGCCTGATCCGAGTTACGCCCAGCGTACCCTCGTACACCCAGCGTAATCGGGTGCTAGGCCTCGGTTCGGCCACGTCGCCCCTACTCCTCTATGCCCTCCCATCCGAAGTACGTAACCGATGACATCTCGTACGCCCCGCGTACCGAGGTCTTTCAGCCCCTATATAAAGGGTGCGAGGGTGCCGGCCATATTTGCTAATTTCCTTCCTTTCTCGCGCCGAAGCTCTGCGTTTCAACCCTTGGAGTCATCCCAAGGGCCCGGTTTTCATATCCAAGTTTGGAAGGTGGTTTTTACTCCCGAGATTCCCGAGAATCCCGAGGAAATCCGTTTCCCGAGACGAAATTATGCCCGGTTTCCATCTCGCTTTCTTCAAACCTTCAGGTGAGTTCATACCCCTACAACCACACTTTAAATGCTTTTTAAACACTTTTAAGGGGGGGGGGGATACAAGTAAACATACGACTAAAATCGTGTGAAACATCGATCTTTTGCTATACTTTTCATACTGTTGTTTTAACTATCTTATGAAGTCATCATCATGCAAAACACCTCACAACACAGCTTTACCCTCTTGGGATACAATATGTTTTGATAAATAGAAATAATGTTTTATTTATACGTTTACATACAAATACATCATATCAAGGGTAACATTCTTTAATAAATCATTTTATGCATTCAAAGAACTTATGATTTATGCTTTGTCAAACATTGTGAAAAAGGATAAACTTTGCATACAAAACTACTACTTTAATACAGACTTAGTTGAGAATCCGTGAGACGTGTACATCTTCAAATAATACCTTTTTGTTAAAAGGTACCGCTACAAGTCCTGTCTATAACCAGAGTCTCCCGTTCGGAGAACGTGTCAAATGTGTATAGATCTATACGGGAAGTCATGATCCCGCGCCCTGACTGTTAGCTACAGTCCGTCCTTTGGGGTGACAGTTTGTCAGAACGCTACGACGCCTGAAGAACGTCGCTACAGGCATATTATGTTTAGTATGGTTATAAAACTCATCGGATATACAATTATTATAGTACTTCTGATTGATGAATGAGTAGCTATTAAAACTATTCTTCATCTAGCAAACTGAAATCTTCTAATAGGTTTTATTATATAAATCTATGCTTCAACCTTCTAAAGCATGTCATTTGCTTTCGGGTTTTAGTCTGGGACATTAGGCTAACTATTACTTTAGGAAAATATGGGATTTTCCTGTATACAAAACAAACAACTAATAGGAAAATAAGGGATTTTCTTGATTCAACTATGTACATTATTCAATACAAATATTCTCATGCATTTCACACTTTTATAAAAAAATAAGGGATTTTCTTGGAAAACATACTCTCAATTTGGAATGGCATACAAATTTTCTAAACCACTTATGAACTCACCAACTTAATTGTTGACACTTTCTCTTTGAAATAACTTGTATTCTCAGGGAACCGCTAAGCAGGTTTGGAAATCAACTTTTGGGGATTAACGCGCTGGCGTTAAGTACTTCTTTTTAAAGATGTTTATGTATTTATCTTTTGAACATGTAATGAATACAATTATGTAAACGTTTTTAAAACCTTTATATATGTATGGTGGTGTTTACTTTCCTTTCTATGAACTGTTATGATACTGAATATGACGTCCTCCGCCCCTGAACGTTTCTGCCGTTCTGGTTTGGGGGTGTGACACATGTCGTGATCTGTCATATAGTAGTCATTAATGAACTCATTATACAACTCGAGGAGTGACTGAAGAATCAAGTCAACAGCCAACTTCCTTGAGACATCAACTCCTAACATTCCCAACCTTTCAATGTGTGACTTCATCTCCAAGACATGTGGACACACCGATCTTCCATCTTGGTGTTTGCTAGCCAATAGGGGTTGAGTGATCTTGAACTTTTCAAGTCTTTGAACTTGTGGTTCAGGGAGAGGTATTGGAGGATGTGGAGGAAGTGAAGTTCCACTACAACATGAAGAAGGGATTAATCTTTCACCTTGATCGTCTTGTGGAATATCATCTCCATGAAGAAATCTTTTTCCAAAAGGATGAGGAAGACCATAGTTATCAGAACTTGACATCTATAAGGGAGAAATTCAAGTTAGTTGATTTAAGTCCTTAATATAACACCCAACATGAAATATTAAGGCTAGGACCCAACACAATATTTTACAATTCGGAAGAGGGATGTTGTAATCCAATTGCAAAATATTTGAAGGTAGGTAAATGACGATTTACCAATTTCCACTATGAAAAACAAAAATGAATTTTTGGTTTCAAGTGATTTAAAATTCCTAGATCTTTTGAGATTCATTAAACTTTTCAATTCCATGTTTAATCTCAATTATGCCCTTCAAGTTTGTGACTAAGATACCGAGGATCACAAACAAGGTGTGAATAACCATGCAAATTAGTTTGGTACTCTCGATGTCATATACCAGCTAGTCAATCTTCCGGTTAACCACACATGCTCCATTGATCTATGACAAACATCGAGCTACCCTTTTCCACCCTTGTTAGTCCAAGAAAGTTTTTCGGTTAACCACACACGCTCCACTAACGACTTGGCAAGGTGCAAAGTGCAATTTCATGGGTTAGCACCAAATTCACATTTTTCCAAAAGTAACTAAGATTGGGAATTTATATAATATTTAGTTACTTTATAATTCATTATGCTTTTAATGAGGGTTTAGGGTCCTATCCTACCCGTTCAGCTGACGACCCTCCACCGGTCAAGGAAGCGGTGGGTGAGAGTGGACACCCATTAAGCCACCATTTTAAAGGTAGTAACCATATACACCCCTTATAGACCGGCTTCGTGAATGAGGCCTAGTAACGGTAAGACTGGCTCTTTAACCTATACATATATAATTACTAAAGTTTTAATTTTATATACTATTAGGGTGTGTTTTAAACTTTTAAAATACTATATGGTTTAATCTATTAATAAATTATACTTTTAATTTAATTAAACTTAAACGATGTCATTATGGAATTAGTAAATCTCTTTTAATTGAACACTTTAATTAATTTAACAAACTCCATAAGGTGCAAATTGAACTACTCAAATACTTCAAGGTTCTAAATATAAAAATTTAAAAGTTAAAACTATTTATAATTAATTTTTTAATTTATAAACCCAAGAGTTACACTTTTTTAATTACAAGAGTTTCTTAATTTGAGACTTTTCAAATACCAAAACTCGAGGGCAAGTTTTTTAACTTTTGAAAAAAAACTTTGATTTCCATACTTTATGAGTTTAATGTAGTTTTTATGAAAAAACTTTTCATGTTCCATAACTTGAGGACAAGTTATAGAGGACTTTAAAGAACATTTAGATCAATATTTTAACAAGTACAAATTATCGTTTAACTTATCTATGATCTAGTTAAACTCATAAGTCAAGATAACTTATATCAACAATTTAAAAGAAATTAGCCTATCATTTTAACTAATACAAATTTTAAAATTTTGACAATTATATTTTAATTAGACAAGGATAATCACTACCATATCATAAAAAACAGATTTTATGATATAAATCAGTTTGTTGTAGTGATCCTAATCCAATTCAGGCCAAAAAAACCTGAAAAACTGCAATATGATCATACAACTCGTCAAACCCAACTATGGACTCATCGAGTTCAAGGCAAAATTCATCCTACTCGTCGAGTCCAAGCATGTACTCGTCGAGAAGGTGCTGTCAGAACAGTTTTTCAGCTTTGGAAAAAATAAGCCATGCATCAAATACAACAAAAAACAATCCTAGGCTCTGATACTACTATTGGGTTTTAGTATACTACAACATCCTATGGTGCACATATAACCTTAAATGCTTTGGATCTATGTTTTTGTCTAACTATACATGCAATATTGTTTCCAAAGCATTAAGCCTACAACTAGCATACAATTGACAGAAACAACATATAATAGAGTTATATATTACCTCTTTGTTGTAGCTTGTAGTTTTGGCCTTTAAGAACTTAGAACCTCAAATGTGATGCCTCAAATGGTTCACAAACACCATGGACAAAGGAAGACTTGAGAGAGAGGCTATGTAACAACGTAAATTTTCAAATAAAATTTTCCTTTTTAATTATAATAAAAACACGTATCACATTTCTCAAAACAGCAATTATCCATCAACAATATAGTTTCAAAAGTATTTATCACAATCCAGGATCCATAAAACATATAACTCCGGCTCGGTGGGTATGTGTTCAATCAAGCCAGTGCCTTCCTGCGATCCTCAGAAGTACCTAAAACACATAAACACATAACATGGTAAGCAACAATGCTTAGTGAGTTCCCCAAAATACCACATACAAATAATTAGCCACTCGACGCTATAGCTATGGAAGACCCTCTTGGTCCATGTGTCTCAGTGGGACCCTCTAGTCCCAGAACTCGTTGGACCCTCTGGTCCGGTCTGATTGAGAACCCTCCGACCTCATAGTTCGTTGGACCCTCCGGTCCGGTCTAAGCAACAAATAATCTAGCATACAATACATATCACACAAACATGCATAACTCAAGCAAGCACATAAGACCCTCTGGTCACACATAGCTACCGCTCTAGGTAAAGTATAGTGAGAAGACTTACCTCAAAGTAAGCAAGTTAGTACACCTCATACACGAATCACCGAATCAGCCTCCGCCTAATACATATGGTAATTATCTCTAATTAGAACATTTATTTATTAAGCTTCTACTAATCCCTCTCTAACTCTTGGTAAGGGAAAAAGACTATTCTACCCCTCCATGGTCTTCATTACTCATAATTTGTCTAAGCTCCAATAGTCAACAGAAGTCAACTTGAGTCAACAGTCCATGTTGACTCAACTCGTCAAGTGCACCGGGAGGACTCGTCGAGTCCCCTCGATCCCTCAGAGGCCTTATGAAAACTAAATCTACTCGCCGAGTAGTCCCGCCTACTTGTCAAGTTACAGCACATAGACTTTATCGAGTAAACCCTAATAGACTCGTCGAGTCTGCACATGGACTCGGCAAGTCCATCCAGTCCAAACTCCCATTCAGAAGTTTTTGGGCAGATCTATTACTCCAAACACTAGATTTAGACTCCTTAGGCTTGAATTTCATGTAAAGCTTCGATCTTTACGTTCATGCACGGCATATATGCCCCATAACGCCATTACAAGCGCCAAGAAGGGTTAAATGCTCATGAGCTTTCCTCCAGCTCAATAATGCTCGAATCTTTGGACTCTAAAGACCTTCTCTAGTCCAGATCTAGGGTTCTAACCTCAACCATGTTCAAATAACTCAAAAACACAAGATGATTTGGGAGAAAACCCTTGGAAAACTCCCCAAAATGAGATCTAACAAATATGAGGCCAAGGTAATAGCTTTTTACCTCAGAAGAGAAGCTAATGATAGAAGAATGCAAGATCCACAGTCTCCTCTTGATTAGATCCACCAAGCTCTTCAAATCTTTCCTCCAAAATGCCTAAGATTGCTCAAAAGGACTCTCTGTCTCTCTCTCTCTCTCTCTCTCTCTCTCTCTACACAACGAAAGGCAGGTTAGGGTTCTTCTCTGGGGAAGGTGGCCACAAAGGGAGGCCATAAGGGCCTTTAAATGGGCCACAAGCCGGAGAAATTAAGGTTTCCTTCAGCAGCGCTGACTCAGCGAGTCGTCTCACGGACTCGTCGAGTCCCCTTATTAATTCGTGTCACCAGACGCGATTCTACTTGACGAGTTGAGGCACCAACTCATCGAGTCTCTCCACTTATCACAATATAAAATACATCAAATATTACACCTAGAAATCTAGATGTCACAGGCTACTTAGCACACAAAATCATTTATCACTCTTCTTAGATGCATGGGGCCGATTTTGGTAACTATGGGTTCCTTTTATAGTATGGCAAAGTCTAGGGTTACATCCATGCAAACCCTAATTTACATGACCCTTCATATTACTTAGGCTCCATGGGTTAAACCTCCATAGACTATCCATGGACTATCATATTGGTTTGGCCCATCCTAAATAACCATGGTTCATTGGCCCACACTATAAGAATCATTGATTTATTTAATCAGTCCCCGTATATTTAATTAGTCTCTTTTGATCACTAAATTAATTCCAAATTAATTATTGATCAATACTAGTTAAATAATATGATTTAATGTTAATATATTAGAAATTATAATATATTAATAAATCACAAAAAACCTCATCTTAAAAGTCCATTTTATCAAATTGCTCTGGTGAAGGCAACCCAAATGGACCATGCTATTATTGGGTCAAGTACAAACCAATTATAGTTATGGCCTTAGACACCTAATCCAACATGAAGAATATCGTTATTGACTTGAATGGGAATAAGTTTCACGAGGATTTATTACCCATTGAGTTAAATGGGTTCGATATAGTATTAGGAATGGATTGACATAGTGCGAATGACACTGATGTACTATGTAGAAAGAAGATCAAGAGAGGGAACCCTCCTGGAATAGAATCATTTAAGGTGTACAAGGAAAAACATCGAGTGAACTATGGGATCATCTCGATGATGAAAGCCAAAAGGTGTTTGACCAAAGGATGTACTTCATATCTCACATTCTTCATTGATGCAAAGAAGGAGATGAAGGAGATGCAAAAAATACTAGTGGTGTGTGAATTTATATAAGTCTGTCCTGAAGATATTCCTAGCTTGCCCCTTGATAGATCAGTAGAGTTTTGGATAAACTTGTTACCAGGAACCACACCCAATAGCAAAAGCACCATACCGATTAGCACTGACGGAGATGAATGAGCTTATGATGCAACTTTAGAAGTTGTTGGACAAAGGTTTCATAAGAACTAGTTTTTCACCTTGGGGAGCTCCGATGTTATTTGTGAAGAACAAAGATGGAAGCATGAGAATGTGCATATACTACAAAGATATAAATAAAGAAACAATGAAGAAAAAATACCCTTTTCCTATGATTGATGACATGTTCGATCAATTGGAAGGTGCAAGCTACTTTTCGAAGATTGATCTCAGGTAAGGGTACCATCATCTGAAGATTCGAGAGCAAGATATTGAGAAGACAACATTTTGAACGAGATATGGACACTACGAGTTTTTGGTTATGTCATTTGGAACAACCAATGCTCCAACAATATTTATGGATCTGATGAATAGGGTTTGTAAACCTTTCTTCAATAGATCTTTAATAGTGTTCATTGACGACATTCTGATTTACTTGAAAATCCAATAGGAGCATGTAAAGCACATGCGAGATGTATTGCAAGTCTGAAGAAGGAGAAGCTATGTGTAAAGTTCTCCAAATGTGATTTTTGGATCCGGAAGCTGCAATTTTTGGGTCGTGTGGTTAACCAAGAAGATATAATGGTCGGCCCAACAATTATTGAATTTGTGATGAAGTGGGAATGACCAAAAAGTCCTATTGAGATTCACGGCTTTCTAGGATTAGCTGGATATTAAAAAGGTCAAATCGAAGGCTTTTCGTCAAAAGTTGCTCCATTGATAGCTTTTACCCACAAGGAGCTACCTACATATCGAGTGAGAAGCATGAAGAAGATTTCGAAAAGCTAAATAAGAGATTGTTTTTATGTCACACCCCCAGACCAAGGACGGCGGAAACGTTCGGGAGTGGAGGACTTCATGTATAGTATCACAACAACAAGTATAATAGTGCTCAAAGTAAATACAACCATCATAAATATAATTGAAAAAGTTACACCAAAGTATATGCTTACATGTTTCAAATCAATTATATTATGATGAAAAAATGAACTGTTTGACGATTTAATGTCCCATCCTCAAAATGATGTTGGTTTTCCTGTTTCGTTGGTTTCCTGAGAATACAGTAGTTTTGAAAAGTATCAACAATTAAGTTGGTGAGTTCATACGAGTTTTGATTGAGAAAGAAATCATTTTATTTATAAAAGTGACAAAGTATGTTTCCAGAAAATCCAATATTTTCTTTATCAAGTGTGAAATGAATGCTTCTATGTTATGCGATAATGAACCCTAGAAAGGCCCCTAGATTCGTTCTATAATCACTCAGCATATATAAGTTATACAAAAATTAAGTTAAATAAACCGTTGAATATAGTGGGTCTGCCCTAGGTCCACAACCAAACAAGGAACAGGAGATAAGGCGGGCCCACCAATTCTAAGTCGATTGTGAATAGATTCTTATATAGCCCTAGCATATACACTTAGGAATTATAGCTGAAACCTAAAAATTCTAGATGAATGTAGTTTTAACAAAAATGTGTTTCCAAAGAAAATCCAATATTTTCCTTATAAGAGTTAGGTAGTCCTAAATCCCAGGACCGAAAGTAAACAAGTATTTTCCAAACTTTAAGATATAAAAGTGATTTTTAATCAGCATAAAACCCTTTTTGATATGAAAGTATACAAGTATTTTTCCATACTTAAAGTAATTCTTGTGAGTTAAATCGACATAACTCGCTAATTTAAAAGTAGAACTCGTAAATATTATGATTTGTTAATACCACATGTGAGATATTATAACCATGCTAAACTCAGATGGCCTTGTAATACGACGTTCTTCAGGCGTCGCCGTTAAATGACACTTGTCACCTCAGACCTGCCGGTCTAGCTGTTGCACGCAGCTCAGGTGCGGGTTTGTCAGAACCAATATACATCTATACACAACTATCACGCTCTCTCTACAAGAGACTGTGGTTATAATTTACAGGACTTTTGATTTTGCTACCATGAAGGTAACACGAAGGGAATGACTCATAAATTTATTCATTAACAAATTTACGTGAACTAAACTGAAAACCTTTGGTAAATAAGTTTGAAAAGTAAATGATACATAAACTATTCCTATTATAGTTTATCCAAACGTTTGTAAGGTAAAAGAACTCTTTTATGAAAATGCATTAGTGTTATGAATCCATAAACTATGATTATTATAGCTTATTATATGTGTTCTAAATTAATGAAGAAACTTATTAGGAATGACTAAATTTCTGTTTATGATGATAAACTAACAAGAAAACACATTCAATATTTAGTACTTATTGTTATACACTTTGCTCAACATAATACAAAGTGTTATGAAAGTTAAAAGTTGTTAACTAGTTTTTAACCTTTCTGCACTGTTTTAGAAAAATCATACGGAGTCGAAAACTAAATCTATAAATTTTTAGAGTTCACAAAATGTGTCTAGTTTATTCATAATTTTTATTATGATTTTTGGAATTCTTTAACTTGTGTTAAAATATCCATATTCACAGATTGGTCCGGATTTGTTCTTAAAATGATAGGCTGTTTTGTAAAAATCACCATAAATCTTAGAGAACTCGTATGGAGATGTGAAAGTAGTCGTTTTAATGTTATAAACCTGAACTATTTTCATCTAATACAGTTTTGAAAACTAAAATGCTTAAGTTGACCAAAACAGTCCGTGAATGGAGTTAAACTTTCCTTATGAAAGCTGTTGGGAAAGTTTAGTTGTGTTCTTGGTGTTTTAACTTTTATTCCCCACCCCCCCCCCCCCTTAAAACTTAAGAAAACATGAACAGATCGGGCTATGAACTCACCTTAAATGGTTTCAGTAGATGAGTGTTGGAGATGAGAAGTGTTCAACTCAAGAACACTTGAAGATGCCTAGAAGATTTTCGAGAATCTAACACCAAAGTGATGGAATTTGTGTAAGAAATCTATGATTGGAGTAGAATGAAGTGTAATTACCACAAGGAGGATCAGTTATACTTACTAAGAGTGTAAGAAAGCTTGATTATCAGTCTTGGAATCCTGAAATTGAGGGAGAAAGTTTGAGAGAAAAGTTGAGTTTGATCTTTAGTGAAATGAGAGCAAGTGAGTGAGAATGAGGAGAGGGGATGAGTGTCTAGCTCTAAGAAGGTGGGAATAACTTGTGAGAGTGGGAAAAAGTACAAGTAAGTGACAAGGTATGGTGGGGAGGTGTGTGGGTTAGTTATGGAGTGGGTGTGGTGGTTGTTTGTGTCATAAACCAAAGAAAAGTCAACACTCCACCCTTTTGTACTTCACCCACTAATTTCTTGGGTAATATTTGTATTAAAAACATGGGAATTAACGATTTATGAGTCTTAATTGTTAAAATAAAGTTCTGGGTGAAAATCTCGCGTTAAAATGATGAAAAACGAGCTTAAAACGTAAAACTAGTCGAAAACCGGGAAGAAATGGTCTTTCAACGAGGCTTCTCGCATGGGGGGGCGAAGGTAGCTAGGTTCGGTCCTTAGAAGGTTGGGACCGAATGCGCCGGTGAGTCAGGAGGCGAAATGGAGGGAAGCTGGTCAGGAGCGAAATAGCCCGAAGGCGAAGGTAGGAAGCGAAGGTCGGTTCTGTTCGTCCGAGGTTCGGGCCCGAGAGGGAGGGTTCCGTCCGAAGGCTAGAGTTCGGTTCGGTCCCTGGTGCATGGTTCGGTTCCTCAGCAGTTCGGTTCTCATAGGGACCTTCGGTTCTAAGAGGGTTCACCCCTAGAGAGTGGATTTCGGGTCCTTAAGCCCATTTTACTCGTTTTTACCCCGTTTTAAGCCATTTCTGACCCGGTTAAGGGTCGGGATGTCCCGAAAGACTATGAAAAGTTTAAGGAACTTTTGAGAGAGATTTGGGAGCTATTTCTTATACTTGGAGAGATTTCTCATACAGAGAGAGAGATATGGGAGAGATTTCACATTCTTGGAGAGATTTCTCATACAAAGAGAGATTTGGGAGAGATTTCACATTCTTGGAGAGATTTGGGAGAGAGTTCACAATCTTGGAGAGATTTGGGAGAGATTTCACATTCTTGGACAAATTTGGGAGAGATTCTAGATAGAGAGATAAAGTGAAAACGATTGAGAGAGGTTTCGTGTGTGACAATTGTGAGTGTCCGACTTCGCAACGCAAGGTCCGTAAACCCCGTTAAGCCATGTTTAAGGATCTTACACACTCCCGATGAGTATGCAACATTGTTTTATCATTTTGGTTCATTACTTAACGCAGTTTTAGGTTAATAAAATCTAGATATACGAACTCTTCAATTGATGATTTCTCGTTAGCATAGCGAGTCGTATAGTAATTACCTAACGTAAGCCCTAGTGCCCAAGGGTTAATTGAGTCGACCGGTTTGACTTGTTGACTTTAGTTGACTTTGACTTGATCGGAAATTGACGGTTGTCACATCATCCCCCGTTAGAGGGAATTTCGTCCTAAAATTTGCATATTGATTGGGGATTCAAGAGTTCGGGAAGAGATGTGGGTACTTTTCGGTGTACAAGAAATTGGTATGGCGGGGACCAATCCACCTGATGTTAAATGACGACCTTGGAATTTCTTATTGTAACTTGAGCTAAATCGATTTAAAGGAGTCATTGTTTTGAAATGATAGTGTATTCTACACTTGCGTTTATACTCTTCGTTTCATTCTCGTTATTACCACTATGAATATTTCATATTATAGTTAGTGAGTACTAGTATTATGAATGTTTCAACCAATTCTGATGAAATTTGCATTATACATCCTACCAGTTCTTTTATAATCGCTTGGTGTAAACTAGTCGTATATCATTAAGATTTCAAGGGCATTCGGATGGGTGACCCCGCCTTAAGCCCACAACCAAACAAGGAATTGGAAATGAGGCGGAATCACACATTCTAAGTCCATAGAATCTTATTAATATATGACCATAATGTTTACACCAGCCATCATAGATTCTCTAGTAAAAACTCTGCGTTTTTGTATAGACGATAAGACTTATTCGGGTTTTGCCATGTTCTCGAGATGCTTTCAGCCTTTCTCGAATTTGTACTAGGTCATAAGTGATTTCTCCTCGGAGCGCTGCATAGGGTCTGCTTTAGTGTTTCTCATTTGATTAGATCGGTAGGGAACATATGGGTTCGGTTTACACGACTAAACTTATTTGGATGATGGAACGTTCACTCGCTCTCCTAGGTAGCCTTGACCCGAAGTTCATGGCAGGACTCGTACCTGGTCCATCTATCATTAACTTATGCATATAGGTCGTATGTACTTAAGGTTGGCTAGACAGTTGGATGGGTGACTCTGCCCTAAGTCCACAAGCAGACATGGCATAGGAAATAGGGCGGAATCACACATCCAACGTCCGTAGAATCTTAATTATACATTATCCTCACGTATATACTTAGTAGTGATAGACTAACCGTATTCGTCCAAAGCTTCTGTGGTTGAACTTTATCTGTTGCTTGAAGGGTCTGCTGGAAATACTTGTGGTAAGGTTTCGGAAGGTATAAAACTCCTCTGGTGAGTGTTTTGGGGTTTCACAGCGAGAGATGACCCGAAGGTCCGTGCTGGATGTGTTTATGGGAGACGAAGGTTTCGATATTCGGCGGGTTAGGTGAAGGGTCTTTTCGTAGCCGTTAAATTGGGAAGGTGAGGACTATACCGATCAAAATCCAATGATGACAACAGTATCTTTTTAGATACGATATGTGTTAAGTTGTATTCGTAAGAAATTCTCATTAAAGTGATAGAGTATCTCGTGTTTTTATTCAGTGTGTTTAGTTTTGTTTGATGTTATTATTACTACAGATGATTCATACCACAACGTCTAGCACTAGTAGTGAGTGTGTTCTGATAGCTAGCAATGATATTTGCTATCATGATTTCTGACCGGTCACTCTATGATCGAGCGGTATATGCACATCATATGAAATTTGATATTGGTGAAATCGTCGAGTGGGTGGCTCCACCCAAATACTACTACTAGACATGGAACAGGAGTCAGGATGGAATTATTTGTTTCAACTCTTTAGTATTTTGATTATAATTAACCCCGATGTATGTACAAAGTCATCATAACTTGCAGGTAATGATCCTAAGGTCATATATGAGTGCCTTTGGTTTGATTTGAACGAGAGAGTATTTTAACTACTTTTAGAAAGACGGTAATTTTAGCAAGCATACCAAATTCATTACAAACATATGGTACTTAAATGTTTTTGTCGTTGGAAACATTACAAAAAGTCCTAATAGGGTTCCCTTGTTGCTCCTACTGGTTTGTTCATCACACTCCTCCTGCTCCCCCATCATTCTTCTCAGTTGGACATTCTCTCTTTAAGTGTCCCCTTTCACCGCATAGATAGCATCTTGGGCCTACCCTGGTGTTGGTGATTGAAGGGAGGTGTTGGGTTTGGTTTCTGCAGAAGCGGGCAGTATGTCCATTCTTGTCACAGTTTTTACAGTGCATCACCCGGCAAACCCCATTGTGATGGAAGCCACACTTTTTACACTTTGGGAGTGATCCCTTATATGGTCTGGCCGGTGCTTGGGTGACAGACCTTTTGGCTAGTGTCGAGGCATGTGTCGTGACTGCTGTTGTAATGGCAGGTGCAACCACAGATTGCTTTCTTCTAGCGATATTTTGAGGTAGGTTACACTTCATTTCGTCCCAAAACCTCCGCTACTTGTTTGTATGTTTGTGGCCTGAGGCGCCATCGTTAGCAGACACCCCCCGGTGTTCTTGATTGTTAAAACAATATGTATTGTCGGTACCGTTTCCATCTCTGCAGGCATTCTTAGCATTGACTTGCACCATGACGGCTGTCACGGCTGTCGTGACTACAACTTGAAAAGTAGAAGGATCTATCTGCAGGATTGCTGCCTTGCTTGTCGGCTGGTTACCTTCTTATGAAGACATAGTCCTGTTGCATGATGAGAAACGATGTCGTGAGTAGGGATGATTATCTCTAGTTATATCCTTAACATTTATATACACATATATAAATTTCTCACTTTACTGAACTACTCTCGGTGTTTCTGCTAACGTCCCTAAGGCGGAGTTATGGTAGTGGGTAGTAGTAGGTTTCATACGGGACTTAAGCTTTACTCATCTTGGGATCATGTTTGTCCCAAACACACCCAACAGCTGAGGTGTTTTTTATGGGACCCGATGCATTAGTGCTGGTATGATGGCACCCCCATAGGTCTACGAAAAGGGAACCTTTTAACTATGAGGCTTAAAAAATGTGAGATGATAGTGATTCTTGAATAAGGGTTTATATGTTGGGAGCTATTATTCATAGTTCTGAGTGTATCGTGTTCCAGTTGTTTATGGTGTTCTGAAAACATTTCATAACGAGAGTCTATATATGATGAACTTATGGATTTTAGTAGTATCGCTCCCAAAGAAATAATACGCATGCTCCCTTTATTTGTATGATTTTAGCATATTTAGTTTTTAGAGGAAGGTTTTCAGCCTGATGCAGGTCCATACGACATCATTGCAAGAAAAGTTTCGACCGCAACTACATCTCTCGACTAGTGTAATCACTAACTCATGGGGTCGTGCCTACACAAGTAGGGGAGTAACACCCACGCATACTTATAGACCTAATCTACAAGGTCTTGTGAGTAAAATGAACTTTGCTTACGATAATACTGATGGGTTTTGGTCATAAGACATCCTATGTACTCATACAAACCCTAATGCTTGGATCTAGGTTTCTCTATTGTACATGCTTTGAATCCAAGACTATAAACCCTAATTCTAGCATATGGAAATCAATATTAACATATAATTAGGTTTAAGATAGTACCTTGATTGTTATGTAGCAATAACAATCCCAATTCCTCCTTGAATTGACTTTGGAAGGCTTAGAGTCACAAGTGTCACTCCTCTAATGGCTCACAAACACCATAAGCAAGAGGATGAAGAGGAGAGAGGTTAGAGGCTGCCCAAAAACGTGTGAAACCCTAGCAAGAAGCTTGTCCACGTTTTTGGTCCTTAAGGGATCTATATATAGTGAGGCAATTAGGGTTATCTAACAAGGAAACCCTAATTTGGTTGCTTAAGCCCTAAGCAACCCATAGACTCCTTTAATCAAGCCCTTGGACGATTTCCTTATGGGCTTCCCATAAGAATTCGTCCAACCCTTGATACAAGGCAATCCATGGCCCAAATTGCAATTATCCTATAACTACAATTCCAGTCCCTTAAGTTTAATTAATCTCTTTTAGTCACAAAACTAATTACCAATTAATTATTGACTAATATTAATTAAACAATATGATTTCTCCTTTAATATATTATTCTCATAATATATTAATAAATCATATTTAATCCTTTCTCTCCATAATTCATCCTATCAAGTTGGTTTGGTGAAGGCAACCCAAAAGGACCATGCACCATCGGGTCAAGTACATACCAAAATAGTTATGGACATAGACACTAATCCAACAGTCTCCCACTTGGATAAGTCTAACAACTATTCTGTGTATGACTTCAGATCCTGATCTGGAATCGTAGCTTTCCAAAGCCGCTGTCAACTCTACTTCCAACATATGAACGACTGTGGCGCGTTCGAATAATTCGATTATTCTTAATAAACTCAATTATTCTGGCAGTCAAAACATGCAAATGTGAAACACAAGAATAATACTAATCCCATATGGCCTCAAACCTTTGTGTATAAATAAAACACCTTTTATTTATCACCATATCGATTACTCATTATTTGTCGTTTCGGGTAATCAACTTCTTACTTGAATTATTACACTTGTCCCATGCTCTTAGCATGCACACAATGTTTACCTATGGTTCTTACTTTGTGAAATAGACCAAATTGAGCACATTTTCAATCATTCTCATTTCACAACTCCAAATCCTTTTTCATAAGTGAAAGAATATCAAATTCTTGCTACTTATAGAATATGCTAGAATCTAACATTCTATGCAACTATCTTTTCGTAAATTCACTGCACCAAAGTCACAAAGACTATTGCCAATGATATTACAAAGTCCTCTATCGAAGATTGTTACAAGACAAATCCATAGACGTGATGTCTCTCACTCAAAGTACATTCCTTTGAACATCCTTTTGCATAAAAGTTTCTAATCTAGTCATAGATTTCTTCAATATTCAATTCCCAATATGGACACACTTCCATATGTTTCATATGACAACTCATTCTTAATAGAATCTTTTCTATTCATAATAAAGTCGATATGGTCCATCTAATATGGAAACATTTCCTTATTTTCCAATACTATACTTCCAACTACTCACAGGCGACCAATCCTCGTCAAACATTGGATTGTCCTTTGATAGTTGTTTAATTATTTTAGTCAAAACCAATTCTAGTCCCTTTTCCCTCTAAATGTGCTAGACATTTAGAAAATTTTAGAATTGTCAAACATTAAAGCATTTGCAATCAATCCTATACTCGAAGCGTATGGGATACGATGCACAATGTTTTATTTGCTATGTTCTCAAAATTCGAATTGTGAAGAGGAATGCCGTAATCATAATCGAAATTTTAAGAACACACTATGTACCTTTGACTAAATTTTATTAACATTTCTCAACCTAATCCTTCAGATTTGAAATGAAGCATAATATTCTCTCCCTTAAATATAGCAAAACAACTTTACAACCCTTGCGACTTTGCAAGGTATAACTCTTGTTTTCTATAATTAATATTGCCAACTTGCAATACTTTCCATAATAATCATACAATCATAACCTTTATGCTCCCACTATCATGATGATTACTATAAAACATAACACTTATGCTCCCACTAGCTTCGACATGTATTCATAAACATCTTAACTTTCAGAAAAATAATACCTATTGAATTTCTTAAGTCCATGTTTCTAATACTTAATGCTTTGATAATATTTTATCAAGGCCTCTTAAAATTATACACCTTTGCCTTAGATAGTTCATATGCGTGTCTAAACAATTAAGACTAATTGCCAAACCTCACAATTCAAATTATGGAAAGGGATACCGTAACCATAATCGAATTCGAGAATGCAATTTGACAATCACTATCTTCTTAAATCTTTCTTAGTGAAAGCATTTCCTCACAATCATTTTCATGAAGGAGGAAATCTTATGACACTTAGATTTAAACGATATATTTGTTCCTATCCATGTGAATTTGTCAAAACCAAAGTTTACGACAATATTCAAACTCATATGGATCGAACTTTCTTGATCTCGATTTCTTGCCTTTATGGTAGCACAGCTGCCCACCATGTCTTCCAAGTAGTTAAGCAGCTTACCTTTTCTTATCAATGTACTTTCCATTGATCAAGGTCCTTGCCTTTATGCAATCAAATGAGAACTCATAGGACTCATATGCATAATTAACTCAAGAGGAACGACACATAAACAAAATAATATCGACACGATAGGTTGTAAACCTTAACTCGTGTGCTAGTGATGATCGATAAGGTCTATTTGATTTGTTCTTGAAACCTTTCAAGACCAATAAAACTCCCACTGACTCCTTGACATATAATATTCTCTTGTCAACAACACTTTCTTGACAAACAAATATTCAAGAGTTAGTGTAGCTTTTATCAAACACTTCATAAATTGGTCCTAGTTGGTCTTTGTCTTATCTAAGACATCACAACTTTCCATATTTGATGAATGTTATAAACCTTCTTAATACTTATCACTCAATTTCACTGTCTTAACTCTAAGACTTGTTTTTGGAATGAAGTATGATTGACTTCTTGATTTAACCATTTCTTCAATTCTTGATTCCTCTTCTTAGACATACAATTGTACTAAGACTCACTCAGAGGATCAATTGAGATATGGTTCTTAATCATTAAGACCCATCATAAAGCATAAAAGGTACTCTCCCTTCTTCTTAGAATGGAGAAACTTTTATCTTTCTGCCTACTTGATTCTTCTTATTCGTTCTACTATTGATTTAAACATTTTTAATCAATTCCGAATTACACTTAATCTTATATGTGTAATCATATTTACTAAACTTTTAGTAAACCATGACGAATATCTTGTTACTCTTATGGCGAACTTGATCAACACGCAACTTTGTGTGCTCGATCTCCTAGTCCTTCACTTGACACTTTGTCAACGAATTTGTCTAATTTCCAAATATGAAATTTCTCATTCATCGTGCAACCAAGTTGCGTGATTCCAAGTTTCTGTCCAATTTAAACTTGGGCGATGAGAAACTTTCCTTATTCGGTAAATTCTTCGACATTTCCATAAATAACATAATAAGAATCAAATCCATTATTGCTAATAGAAACATTCAAACATCAATTTTTCATATACACCATTGCAAGGATAAATAAATAATATAAAAATCAAAATTTATTTTATTGCGGAAAAATTTTGTCCTTACAATGCAATTCATTGAAAAACTATGCTAATACATCTTTCTTAGCAATCTAATTCTAACTCTAAGTAGTAGCTCAAGAATCTAATCTTCGAGAAATGTGATCGAAATCCATTCTTTCACGGTTAGATTTTGCTCACTTCTTCCCTTAAGCTTCCTTTCTTTTCTTCGATCCTACAAAACATCAATTGTAATCTTATCACATTATGTATTAAGAATCTAGAATAGAAGCTTAAAAGAGTTAGTCAATGGATTTTACCTAAAGCAAAGCCATACATTTTGACTCTCCCGTCTCTTAGATCTCTTAGGTAAATAGGGCAGCTTCGTCTCCAATGCCCTTTCTCTTGGCAATAAAAGCAAATTGACTCTTTTGGAACATGACATGGAACTACTTCAAACATAGCATGTCTTTCGTTGCCATTGTCTATATCCATAGAGGTCTCGAAGGCAGATTCACCAATCAACTTTGCTTTTCTATTGCGCCAAATCATTGCTGATTCAGCAGCAATAAGCATATAGGTGAGATCTATAAGGGTCACGTCGTAGTTCATCATATAGTACTCTCTTACGAACTCACTATATGAGTTAGGAAGTGACTGAAGAACCCAATCAACAACCATTTCCTCATAGACAATGGATCCCAACATTCTTAACCTATCAATGTGTGACTTCATCCCTAGGACGTGTGCACACACCGGCTTTCCTTCTTTATGTTTACTTGCCAAAAGGGCTTGAGTGATCTTGAACTTTTCAAGCCTTTGAACTTGTGGGTTAGGGAGAATAATTGGAGGAGGAGGAGGAAGTGAAGCATGATCTCTTGTTCCTCGATCGAATTGTGGAATATCATCTTCATGTGGAATGCTTGTTCCATGGGATTTGGGAAGACCATAGTTGTCAAACTTTGACATCTATAATACGGGAGAAAAACTAATTCAAGTTAGTTGATAGATTGAGTCCTTAGTAAATCACCCAAATGAGATACTAAGGCTAGGACCCAACACAATATTCTACAACTCGGGAGAGGGATGTCGTAACCCTATTTGCATAATATTTGAAGGTAAGTGAATGACGATTCACTAATTTCCACCACGAAAAACGAAAAAGAAATTTAAGTTTTAAATCTATGAAAACTCCTAGATCCTTTGAGATTCATTGAACTTTCAATGGCATGTTTAAATCTCGATATGCCCTTCTTGTTTGTGACTGTGATGCCGAGGATCACAAAGCGGGTGTGAATAACCATGCAAACTTACATGGTGCCCTCACATGTTACAGTCACCTATTGGATGTGTCGGTAAACCACACACGCTCCACTGAACTATGACAAACATTGAGTCACCCTTTGCTACCTTTGCTTAGAACCATTTAGTGTGCCGGTAAACCACACATGCTCCACTAACGTCTTCGCAAGGGCACAAAGTGTAATTCCATGGAATTGCATCAATTCACTTTTTCCTAAGTAACTAAGATTGGGAATTTTATGAAAACATTTAGTTACTTTTATACTTCATTATACTTATAATGGAAGGTTTCGTCCTATCCTACCCGTTCGGCTAACGACCCTCCACTAGTCAAGAATGCAGTGGGTAAGAGTGGATACCCATTCAATCGCCATTTTATAGGCAATTTCCTTAAACACCCCTTATAGACGAGCTTCGTGAATGAGGCCTACTAACGGTAAGACTGACTTTTACTCCTACATATATATAATGTTAGACTTTTAATGTTATATATAGTATAGGGTGTATTTTATACTTTTAAAATACTAGGTGGTCTAATTTAACAATTATACTTTTAATTCAATTAAATTGTAAACCTAAACTTTTATGGATTTATTAAATCTCCTTTAATTATACACCTTAATTAATTAAAAAAACCATAAGGGTGTGATTTAAACTTTTTCAAAACTATACTAGAGTTTTAGAATTTAACATTCCTAATTAAACTTTTAATCAAGTTTTAAATTCCAAAACTTGAGGGCAAGTTTTGAAACATTTCAACACATTAGGGTTTAGAATTTAAATATACATCAAAATGAAACTATTAATCAAAATTCAAATTCCAAAACTTGAGGGCAAGTTTTGAAACCTTTTTCAAAACATTAGGGTTTTAACTATTTAAATTACAAAACAACAAAACTATTGGGTTCAAATTTAAACTATAAAACCTAAAGGGGAAAATATGAAACATTTCATAACAACAAGGATCAAATAACAAATAATTCAAATTAACATTTAATCACATAATTATCCATATTTGATTTATTTAATGATTTCTTGCAAAACAATTTATCAATTTACTCAAAATAATTAATCAATTATCTTATAAGGAAACAATTATCTTATTAATTGATAAATATCTTCAATTAGATCAAAAATATAGTCATATATATAAAAAAATCAGATTTATATTGATCTAATATGATAAGGTAACTATCCATAAGCAAAAACAGCAAGAAATCGCGAAATACCCTCCATCTGACGAGTTGACTCGTCGAGTCAGGCTTGGACTCGTCGAGTCTGCATGGACTCGGCGAGTCCAGCCTCCAGAATCCAAAAAATTGAATTTTCCAGTTATACAATTCATCAATACAATTGAAACCAAGCTAGGCTCTGATACCACTGATGGGTTTTGGTCATAAGACATCCTATGTGCTCATACAAACCCTAATGCTTGGATCTAGGTTTCTCTATTGTACATGCTTTGAATCCAAGACTATAAACCCTAATTCTAGCATATGTAAATCAATATTAACATATAATTAGGTTTAAGATAGTACCTTGATTGTTATGTAGCAATAACAATCCCAATTCCTCCTTGAATTGACTTTGGAAGGCTTAAAGTCACAAGTGTCACTCCTCTAATGGCTCACAAACACCATAAGCAAGAGGATGAAGAGGAGAGAGGTTAGAGGCTGCCCAAAAACGTGTGAAACCCTAGCAAGAAGCTTGTCCACGTTTTTGGTCCTTAAGGGATCTATATATAGTGAGGCAATTAGGGTTATCTAACAAGGAAACCCTAATTTGGTTGCTTAAGCCCTAAGCAACCCATAGACTCCTTTAATCAAGCCCTTGGACGATTTCCTTATGGGCTTCCCATAAGAATTCGTCCAACCCTTGATACAAGGAAATCCATGGCCCAAATTGCAATTATCCTATAACTACAATTCCAGTCCCTTAAGTTTAATTAATCTCTTTTAGTCACAAAACTAATTACCAATTAATTATTGACTAATATTAATTAAACAATATGATTTCTCCTTTAATATATTATTCTCATAATATATTAATAAATCATATTTAATCCTTTCTCTCCATAATTCATCCTATCAAGTTGGTTTGGTGAAGGCAACCCAAAAGGACCATGCACCATCGGGTCAAGTACATACCAAAATAGTTATGGACTTAGACACTAATCCAACAAATACGTCCCCAAATGGCGAATTGTTGTTGCTAGTGGCGACTCCATCCCTCGATCAATGTTGCCTAGGCTACGTGAGGAGATTTGTTGACCTCTGGCTCTATCTCCGACTCTTATCCTCATCACTCACTAACTCTCCGGGTTCGGAAAGTAGGGGTTTTCTGGTATGTAAGATCTTGTCATGATGTCCGTGCGAGAACAGGGGGGAGAGGTAATATAATAGGTGTCTAATCCTATAATTAATTACTTATAGGGGTGATCCTTATTAGTCACACCTATAAATCGCATTGTGCATACCAGCTATACATAATCTGAGATAGAATCGAGCTTCGAATAAATGACTCTACTCTACGTCCACAACCAAACAAGGAACAGGAAGTAGAACAATAGTCATACATTCTGAGTCTATACTATCTTCAATTATGTATAACCTTAGTGTATGCGCTCAGCCACTATAGACCTACTAATAAGGGTCTTTAGTTTTCACATAAGTTGGTCATAGCACTACAAAATACTCCTATAGTATTTTAATGTTTGTCTTATGTTTTCAATGTTTCTTTGTAGAGAGAATTGGTAAGCTTTTAGACTTGTTGCAACGCCACAACCATTCTCGGGCATATGTTAAACACTTATGTGTCAGACATAGTTGATCAGGCTATGTCATTCCCAGACCTGACTATACATCTCCAAGCCTACTTGTGCCATTCAACAATCATTACTTTTGTTTTGTTCTAGAATTATGCTGAACTTAATAGGTATGCATGCATGTATACTTTTAACAAGAAACTATTTATTTCTAAAAGTATAGTTATTTGAAAATGTTAAATCAGAGACCTTACTCCCAATGCATCTATAGTTTGTATATCTTATGTGGTTCGATATACTTAGTTCACTATAAACAATGCTCTGATACCAATCTGTCACACCCCCAATCCAACGATGGCTGAAACGTTCGGGGGTGGAGGACTTCATGTATAGTATCACAAAACGAGTATAATAGTGCTCAAAGTAAATAAAACCATCATAAATATAATTGAAAAAGTTAGACAAAAGTATATGTTTACATGTTTCAAATCAATTACATTATGATGACAAAATGAAGTGTTTGACGATTTAACGTCCCATCCTCAAAATGTTGTTGGTTTTCCTGTTTCGTAGGATTCCTGAGAATACAAGTAGTTTTGAAAAGTGTCAACAATTAAGTTGGTGAGTTCATAAGAGTTTTGTTTGAGAAAGAAATTGTTTTCTTTGTAAAAGTGACAAAGTATGTTTCCAGAAAATCCAATATTTTCTTTATCAAGTGTGAAATGAATGCTTCTATATTATGCGATAATGAACCCTAGAAAGACCCATAGATTCCTTCTATAATCACTCAGCATATATAAGTTATATAAAAATTAAGTTAAATAAACCGTTGAATATAATGGGTCATCCCTAGGTCCACAACCATACAAGGAACAGGAGATAAGGCGGGCCCACCAATTCTAAGTCGATTGTGAATAGATTCTTATATAACCCTAGCATATACACTTAGCAATTATAGCTAAAACCTAAAAATTCTAGATGAATGTAGTTTTAATAGAAATGTGTTTCCAAAGAAAATCCAATATTTTCCTTATAAGAGTTAGGTAGTACTAAATCCCAGGACCGAAATTAAACAAGTATTTTCCATACTTAAAGATATAAAAGTGATTTTAAATCGACATAAAACCCTTTTTGATATGAAAGTGTACAAGTATTTTTCCACACTTAAAGTGATTCAT
Organism: Lactuca sativa; assembly: GCF_002870075.4. NCBI lineage: Eukaryota > Viridiplantae > Streptophyta > Magnoliopsida > Asterales > Asteraceae > Lactuca > Lactuca sativa. The sequence goes on along the minus strand of NC_056630.2, from coordinate 308,641,553 downwards.
GTGAGTTAAATCGACATAACTCGTTAATTTAAAAGTAGAACCCGTAAATCTTATGATTTGTTAATACCACATGTGAACTATTATAACCATGCTAAACTCAGATGGCCTCGTAATATGACGTTCTTTAGGCGTCGCCGTTAAATGACACTTGTCAGCTCAAAGATGTTGGTCTAGCTATTGCAAGTAGCTTAGGTGCGGGTTTGTCAGACCCAATATAGATCTATACACAACTATCACGTTCTCCCTACAAGAGACTCTGGTTATAATTTACAGGACTTTTGATTTTGCTACTATGAAGGTAACACGAAGGGAATGACTCACAAATTTATTCATTAACAGATTTACGTGAGCTAAACTGAAAACCTTTGGTAAATAAGTTTTAAAAGTAAATGATACATAAACTATACCTATTATAGTTTATCCAAATCTTTGTAAGGTAAAAGAACTCTTTTATGAGAATGCATTAGTTCTATCAATCCATAAACTATGCTTATTATAGCTTATTATATGTGTTCTAAATGAATGAAGAAACTTATCTTGAATGACTAAATTTCAGTTTATGATAATAAACTAACAAGAAAATACATTCAATATTTAGTACTTATTGTTACACACTTTGCTCAACATAATACAAAGTGTTATGAAAGTTATAAGCTGTTAACTAGTTTTTAACCTTTCTGCACTATTTTAGAAAAATTATAGAAAATTATACAGAGTCAAAAACTCAATCCGTAAATTTTACGAGTTCATAAAATGTGTCTAGTTTATTCATAATTTTTATTGTGATATTTGGAAGTCTATAACTTGTGTTAAAATATCCATATTCACAGACTGGTCCGGATTTTTTCTTGAAATGATAGGTTGTTTTGTAAATATCACCATAAATCTTAGAGAACTCGTATGGAGATGTGCAAGTAGTCATTTTAATGTTATAAACCTGAACTATTTTCATCTAATACTGTTTTGAAAACTAAAATGTTTAAGTTGACCAAAATAGTCCATGAATGGAGTTAAACTTTCTTGATGAAAGCTGTTGGGAAATTTTAGTTGTGTTCTTGGTGTTTTAACTTTTATTCCCCCCCCCCCCCCCACCCCTTAAAACTTAAGAAAACATGAAAAGATAGGGGTATGAACTCACCTTAAATGGTTTCAGTAGATGATTGTTGGAGATGAGAAGTGTTCAACTCAAGAACACTTGAAGATGCCTAGAAGATTTTCGAGAATCTAACACCAAAGTGATGGAATTTGTGTAAGCAATCTATGATTGGAGTAGAATGAAGTGTAATTATCACAAGGACGATGGGTTATACTTACTAAGAGTGTAAGAAAGCTTGATGATCAGCCTTGGAATCCCGAAATTGAGGGAGAAAGTTTGAGAGGAAAGTTGAGTTTGATCTTTGGTGAAATGAGAGCAAGTGAGTGAGAATAAGGAGAGAGGATGAGTGTCCAGCTCTAAGAACGTGGGAATAACTTGTGAGAGAGGGAAAAAGTATAAGGAAGTGACAAGGTATGGTGGGGAGGTGTGTGGGTTTGTCATGGAATGGGTGTGGTGGTTGCTTGTGTCATAAACCAAAGAAAAGTCAACATTCCACCCTTTTGTATTTCAACCACTAATTTCTTGGGTAATATTTGTATTAAAAATGTGGGAATTAATGATTTACGGGTTCTAATTGTTAAAATAAAGTTTTGGGTGAAAATCTCGTGTTAAAACGTTGAAAAATGAGCTTATAACGTAAAACTAGTCGAAAACCGTGAAGAAATGGTCTTTCTGCGAGGCTTCTCGCATGGGGGGCTGAAGGTGGCTTGGTTCGGTCCTTAGAAGGCTGGGACCGAATGCGCCGGTGAGTCAGGAGGCGAAATGGAGCGAAGCTGGTCAGGAGCGAAATAGCCCGAAGGCGAAGGTAGGAAGCGAAGGCCGGTTCGGTTCGTCCTATGTTCGAGCCCGAGAGGGAGGCTTCAGTCCGAAGGCTAGAGTTTGGTTCGGTTCCTCAGCAGTTCGGTTCTCAAAGTGTCACACCCCAAAACCGATAACGGCGGAATACGTTTCGGGGTGGATGACGTAGTGAACAGTATCATCACAATTGCATAATAGTAGAAACAAGAAACATACAACCATAGTATTACATAGTGAATTTAATTACATGCGTGTGTAGTAATGTTTAACAATCACCCAAAAGTAATTCAAAAATAAGAGATGGGTCTTGTGTACTCCACCTTCTCCAAAAATGTTGCGTCTGTACTTGTCTATCTTTGACCTGAAGATACAAGTTATTTTGAAAACAATTATCAGCAAAAAGCTGGTGAGTTCATAAGAGTTTAGTGTGAGTTTTTGTATACAAAGCATTAGTGTTAAAAATGTATCCTTTATGTTCATAAGTAGTAGAAATTTAGAAAATCCCATATTTTCCAGGAAATACATTGTAAGTGACAATCTGTGAAAAGTATGCATTCTTTATCTCTTTGAAAACAATTTATTGTAAAAATTCTTTGGCAAATCTCCAAATAACAAACGTGACAGGATAAGTTAAGCCCGTGATCCATGATAGAGGTGCGAGCTTCCTTTAGTGATAGACACTTACTTACTTCGGGATGTGGTTTAACATTTAGTGTAGTATTTTAGTGTAGTTGTAGGGTATTCCTTGTAATTTACCAATAGTGAGAATAATAGAGAATCCCATGACCTTCCCGGTCATGCACAGTGTAGTGAAGTAGTGGCATCCCTGGGCCTGTACGGCGCGGACTGAGTTAACAGTCGGGATGTAATAGCGTCTGCCCCCGTATAGATCTATACATGTAGAGTCGTCTCCTGCTGGAACACTCTGGGCGTAGTGAATAGCGAATAGAGTATCTCGTAGCGGTTTAGTGTATTATTGTTTGTTTAGTATTTTCTCTATGGTTATAGTGTGGAAATCTTTTAGTATTGGTCATAGTGCATTCTCTTACTAGTGTACCGTCTAGTAATAGTGAGTATTATAGTGTAGATAATAATAACTTTAGCGAGTAGTAGCGGTAGCGACCCTAACCATACCTATTATGGTTATCTTAGTGGGGATGTTTCTTAGCATGTTAGTGACTTTAGCATTAAGTGAGAGTAGTAATATTTGTATACCATACTGATATACAGATTATATAAGTAAGAAATCAACGACAGTCGGACGGATAACTACTACCCTAAGCCCACAATCAAACAAGAACAGGAAATAAGGCGAGATATCGGTCCTAAGTCCTTCAGGTCTTATTTATATAAATATATCAGAGTGGTTACATTTTCTAAGCAAATTGATTAAATAAAAGTATTTTTCCAAAAGAACATTTAAATTCTGATTCACTGTCTAAAAATAGTTTGAAAAGGGTAAAACCCGTTTTTAAGGTATAGGGACAAATCACATGTGATTTGAACTAAGAGTAGTGAATCACATGTGATTAATCCTTGGAACTCGGAAATCATTCTGTAAAACTTTACATAGACATTTATAAGCAACTTGTATCTCCCCCCTAAAACATGTAAAACACTTGAAAGGTTCATAAAAGGGGTATGAACTCACCTGAAATCGCGGAAATCGGGTGAATCGGGTAAATCAGGTAATAGTGTTGATTGAGCGTTTGGTACCAAATAACCACTTGAGCACCTTTTAGGACCCTAATTTCATATGAAATATGTATTTTACAAGAAGTTAATCATCTTTTGCTTTTCATTATAGAATTTGGACATTCTAGTGTCGTTTTCGGGGTTTTAAGGCCTAGAAAGGGTTCCCGGGAGTGGTACAAGGCCATGGATGATTTATGGAAGGGTCCATGAGTTCACTCTCTTAGATTTTATGGCCTAGAAGTCACTCATTGGGAGTTTACGGCCGTAATCCCCCTAGGCTTGGCCGTAAACTCTTGTGACACTCCAAAATGTGTGTTTAGGGCCTTATCTCACTTCCTTGATTTAGTGGTGTGTGTTATGGACCAAGAGGGAAGGATTAAACATCCTAATTTGTGTCATTTTTAGGGAGTTTACGGCCAAGACTTGTTCTTGGGCCGTAAACTCCTATAGACCCTTCAAGATGAAGGTTTTACTTGTACAACATGGTCCCAAATGGCTTAGAAAAATCCTAGAAGGCCCTATAGTGAGTTTGGAACAATTTGGCACATATTTATGGGGAGTTTACGGCCCAAGAACATCCTTGGCCATAAACTCTTCATTTGGTGTCAAAATGAAGTGTTTAATGGTACAACACACTTCCATAGGCCTTAGATAAATTCCTTTCATGCATTAGGGTAGTTTAGGGGCTTGTTTGACACAAAAGTTTGGGTGTTTACGGCCCAAGCTTAGCCTTGGCCGTAAACTCCACTTTTTATGTTCAAATGATGATGTTTAATGCCTTTAATCCTTCCTTGTTGACAAGTCTAAATTCCTAAACACCCTAGAAGAGTTTTTGGAGCCTTAAACATGGATTTGTGGGGTGTTTGAGGTGTTTACGGCCTAAGCACATGCTTGGGCCGTAAACTCCTTTTTAAGCATCATTTCCTTGTGTTTTAATGTCCAAACCCTTCTAGTTATAAGCCTTAATTAGTATACTAACATACAAGAAGGAAAAACTTGGTCTTTGGCTTGGATTTGGGGGTTTACGGCCTAAGGAGCTTCTTAGGCCGTAAACTCCTTTATGGTCCTTGATTTTTATGATTTTTGGCCCTCAAATTAAATGAAGCATGTCTAGAATAAGATAGAGGATGAGTACTTACGTTTGCAAGTCGGAAATTAGCGGAATCGGGGTCGTTTTCGAGTCTAGAGAGAGAAAGTAGAGAGAGAGAGTGGGTGTGTAGTAAATGAGTGTTCAAATGTTGTGCACACTCATTGCATATGTCTCGGGAATCGCACCCGATACACGGCTACCCGATGTTTAAAGTTACCTGGGTTAAAACTTTTTACCCGGGTGAAGTGGTTGAAATGGTAATACAACTCTATTAGGTTAAACGGGGTTAACACATACGAGTTATATTTCTTATGATAATATTAAGCAATGCATGATTTAGATATTTGGATATTGACGATTCCAAATATTGCATAAAATAACGTATAGTGACACTTTCCGTTAGTGAAAATGGGGTTTGTAACGGAATTAGATTTGGGGTTGTCACATCATCCCCCCGTTAGGGGAATTTCGTCCCGAAATTTAGAATACAAACAGATACGATATTACAATACTACTGAGCGAAGAGATGAGGGTATTTGAGCTTCATTTGATCCTCGCGCTCCCAAGTGAATTCCGGTCCTCGCTTGGCGTTCCACCGAACCTTCACAATTGGGATGCGGCTTTGTTTCGTCCACTTTACTTCACGATCTAAAACCTCAGCAGGTTCTTCCACGAAGTTGAGGCTCTTATTGATCTTGATCTCGTCAAGGGGGATCACGAGAGTCTCGTCCGACAGACATTTCTTCAAGTTGGAGACGTGGCAGGTCGGATGTATGTTACTTAGTTCGCGGGGTAAGTTTAGTTTGTAAGCTACGGGGCCGATTCTGGCAATAATCTCAAAAGGCCCTATGTACCTTGGGTTCAACTTTCCACGCTTCCCAAAGCGTATCGTGCCTTTCCAGGGCGAGACCTTTGATGGGTTTTTGCCATAAGATCTTTCCTATGTGCGCATGCAAAACCCTAATGCTTGGGTCTAGGCTTTCTAATAAACATGCATTGAATCCAAGTCTTCTAATGACTAATAAGGTTAAATAACAACATTGAAACAGATCTAGAATCATACCTTTGAGTTCCTTGTTGATCTTGAGGTCTTGGAGCTTCTAGAGTCACAAGTGTCACTCCTCTAATGGCTTACAAACACCAATAGCAATAAGAATGATTTAGGAGAGAGGAGAGGGGAGGAATTCGACCAGAGGTTCCTTGCTTTAGGAGATGTATCGAATTCCCTATGCTATGGGGTCTATTTATACTTGTAGACTCCTTAAGGGTTACAACCTAAACCCTAATTGGATAATCTTCTCTTAAGGCTATCCAAATCCATTCCATAGATAAGTATATGGACGATTTTAGCTTTCCTAAAGCTCTTAGAATCCGTCCAAACATATCCAAATGGATTTACAGTCTAAAGCTTAACTATCAAACAATTGACAGTTTATACCCCTTTATTTAATTAATCTCTTTAAGTCACCAAATTAATTCTAATTAATTCTATGACTTATATTAATCAAATAACAATATATTATTCATTATATTATTCACATAATATATTAATAATATTTACTCTCTCTTAATAAATCATCCTATCAAGTTGCTATGGTGAAGGCAACCCAAAAGGACCATGCACAACCGGATCAAATACTTGCCTAATATAGTTGCAGTCTTAGACACTATTCCAACAGTCTCCCACTTGGATAAGTCTAGCAACTATACAAGTACAATTCGGCTTGCAATCATAGCTCTCAAAGACGCTGTCAGCTCTGATCTAATCAATCTTGTCCTTTAGATAAGGGAACGTACAGTCCTCTGTTAGATATCATGCTGACAATCCTATGGAATGGTTAGTCAAGCATTTAGGTTTCTTGATCTCTGATTTATTTGACATAGAACTTAATCGAACACATCAATTCAGTTCTGACCGGGCCCGACACATAAGTCAAATCAAATCATCGAGCGACCGAGATATCGCTTTTACCTTCTTAGATAAAAGTTACAGATAAACTTCGACTTATATGCATTTACTTATTCATTAACCAACTATACACAACAATACGTTTTATAACACCAAGTTACTGATGCGTTTTCGCATTATCAATGTACAATCAATTAACAAATAATAAACCATATATCTAGGTTTTAAGACTATATGATATTATCGTCTTGCGATCACCTTTTATATCGTATTCCATAAGGTCATTCCAGCAAGCGCGGGTTTATTCCAATGCTCAAAACTAGTTCATAAGCACTCATGAACGTTGCAGCAATCCTTTGCTATGTCTAACACCATTAAGACACTCTACACACCAATTCATGACAATCTTCTTTCATATCTACTCCCAACATATGAACGATTGTGGATCATTTGAATAATTCGATTATTCCTAATAACCTCAATTATTCTGGAAGTCAAAACATGCAAAGTGAAACAATAGCTAAACAATTAACATAAGATAGTATCATTACTCATAAATAAAACTCCTTTATTTAATCATCGAATGTCAATTTACATTTATCTATTACATGTTTCTAATACTATCTAATCTATGCTAATATCATCCTTCAGCCCAATACTCCTAGCATGCTGTAAGTGCTTAACCCTACTCAGTCCCTTCGTAAGCGGATCTGCTGGGTTATCTTCTGATGATATCCTCTTCACTACGAGTTGTCCTTCTTCTACACGATGTCTGATGAAGTGATATTTTCTGTCGATATGTCTTGATCTACCATGATCCCTCGGTTCCTTGGTTAAGGCAACCGCACCTTCGTTATCACAGAAAATCTCCATGGGCTCCTTTATGGCAGGTACGACTCCAAGATCACCGATGAAGTTCTTTAGCCATATTGCCTCCTTCGACGCTTCGCTCGCTGCAATGTACTCTGATTCGCACGTTGAATCAGCTACGGTCTCTTGCTTGGAACTCTTCCAGGTCACTGCTCCTCCATTTAGGGTAAAGACCCAGCCCGACTGCGAACGGTAGTTGTCCCTGTCGGTCTGAAAACTGGCGTCACTATACCCTCGCACCTTCAAGTCATCACTCCCTCCGAGGACTAAGAACCATTCCTTTGTCCTCCGAAGGTACTTAAGGATATTCTTCACCGCAATCCAATGTGCTTTGCCAGGATTCCCTTGATATCTGCTAACCATGCTCAAAGCGAAGGCTACATCAGGGCGAGTACAAGTCATAGCGTACATGATTGAGCCAACTGCGGAAGCGTATGGTACTCGGCTCATTTCTGCTATCTCAGCTTCGGTACTCGGACTTTGAGTCTTACTCAATTTGGCATTATTTTGTATTGGTAATTCTCCTTTCTTTGAGTTTTCCATACTAAAACGTTTCAGTACCTTCTCCAAGTAAGTGTTCTGACTAAGTCCAATTAGTCTCTTACTTCTTTCTCTCACTATCCTTATTCCCAAAATGTAAGAAGCTTCTCCGAGGTCCTTCATAGCGAAGCACTTCCCGAGCCAGGACTTAACTTCCTGCAGAGTCGGGATGTCGTTTCCTATGAGCAATATGTCATCGACATATAGGACGAGAAAGCTTACTATACTCCCACTGGCTTTGACATATACACAAGACTCGTCTTCGCTTCGTACAAATCCAAACTCTTTGACTTTCTCATCGAAACAAAGATTCCATCTGCGAGACGCTTGTTTAAGTCCATAAATGGACTTCTCAAGCTTACACACTCTATTCGGGTGCTTCGGATCCACAAACCCCTCGGGCTGAGCCATGTAAACATCCTCAGCCAACTTCCCATTAAGAAAAGCGGTCTTGACATCCATTTGCCAAATCTCATAATCATGAAATGCGGCAATAGCTAGCATCACTCTAATAGATTTAATCTTCGCAACTGGTGAGAAGGTCTCATCATAGTCAACTCCAGCAGTTTGAGTAAAGCCCTTCGCAACCAATCGTGCTTTATATGTGTGTACGTTTCCATCCACGTCGGTCTTCTTCTTGAAGATCCATTTGCACCCAACGGTCTTACGTCCGGGCACAAAATCAACCAAATTCCAAACTTGGTTATCATACATGGATTGGATCTCGCTATCCATTGCCTCTTTCCATTTTGCAGACTCCGGGCCTGCCATGGCTTCCTTATAGCTATTAGGTTCATCAAGGTTTACTAGTGTACCATCGCTAATATACGTGTCCCCTTCGGTAGTTATATGAAAACCATAAAACTGGGGTAGAACTCTAATTCTATCGGAACGTCTAAGAGGTAAGGATTCGTCAATCGGTTCAACCGGAGTTTCCTCCTCGGGTTGAGTGCCAGCGGTAGAGGTTCCTTCATCTATCGACTCTTGAATTTCTTCAAGCTCGATTTGCCTCCCACTGTCTCCTTGGCTTATGAGTTCTCTCTCTCGGAAAACTCCTCTCCTTGCAACGAAGACAACATTGTCCTTCGGTCTATAGAAGAGATATCCAAAGGATGTCTGCGGGTAGCCGATGAAAATACATCGCTCACTTCGAGGTTCAAGCTTGTCGTGATCATCTCGTCTTACGAAAGCCTCGCAACCCCAAACCTTGATATGTGCCAACGAGGGAGCCTTCCCTGTCCACATCTCGTGAGGTGTTTTGGCAACCTTCTTAGTAGGGAATCGGTTAAGGATATGGGCGGCAGTCTCTAAGGCATACCCCCAAAAAGAGATTGGTAGCGAAGCACGACTCATCATAGAGCGAACCATATCCAATAAGGTTCGATTACGCCTTTCTGCCACACCATTCAACTGCGGTGTCCTAGGAGGCGTCAATTGTGAAACTATTCCACACTCCTTGAGATAATCGTGGAATTCAAGACTTAGATACTCTCCTCCTCGATCGGATCGAAGCATCTTGATTTTCCTGCCCAATTGATTCTCCACTTCATTCTTGAATTCTTTGAACTTTTCAAAGGTGTCTGACTTTTGCTTGATTAAGTAGATATACCCATATCTACTATAGTCATCGGTAAAAGTCACATAGAAGCGGTTCCCATCCTTCGTGGTTGATCTAAACGGTCCACACACATCGATATGTATTAGGTCCAATAGACCCTCGCCCCTTTCACATGTACTCGTGAAAGGCGACTTAGTCATCTTTCCAAGCAAACAAGACTCGCATGTGTCATCTTCCCTAAGGTCGAATGACTCCAACACTCCATCCTTTTGGAGTTGGGCTATGCGTTTCTTGTTGACATGTCCAAGACGACAATGCCACAAGGATGCTTTGTCCATACTAGTGGAAGAATCAATATTCAAAACATCATTTCCTAAGTTATCAACAATCATAACGGTTTCATATATTCCATTACATGGTATAGCTTCAAAGTAAAAGACACCATTTAGATAAGCCAAAATAGAACCATTCTCATTATTAAAAGAAAATCTAAATCCTTGTCTATATAAACCATGAAATGAAATGATGTTTCTTGCCATTTCTGGCGAATAGAAACAATTGTTCAAATCTAAAACTAAACTATTCCTAAGCACTAAGGAGTACACTCCAATCTTGGTCACAGGCGACGATCTTCTGTTCCCCATGATTAGATTGATCCTTCCTTGCTCCACATCCCTACTTCTTCTTAGTCCCTGCACATTAGAGCAAATGTGATAACCACAACCGGTATCAAGAACCCAAGAAATAGCATGATTAGAATCGTTAGATTTGATTGTATATATACCTGCGAAAGATGGCTTGATCTTTCCTTCTTTGATCGCTTGCAGGTAATCCGGGCAGCTTCTCTTCCAATGTCCTATCTTGTGGCAGTGGTGGCACTCTGCCTCCTTCGGGTTAGAGCAGGGCTTGGCGGGATCAACTTTGGTCCCACTAGAAGAGGCACCATCTCGGGCTTTCACCTTGCGATAGTTCTTCGATGAAGCTTTCCTCTTCTTTCCCTTCCCTTGTCCAATAGCCAAGACAGGAGCAGCGGGCGGATTGGGAGTGGGTGCAACAGACTTGTCCTTGAAGTTGCTCTCAGCAGCCCTCAAGAGACCTTGGAGCTTGCTTAGGGTGACCTCTTCTTTGTTCATGTGGTAGGTCATCCTAAATTGGTTGTACATCGGAGGCAAAGAGTGAAGCACCATGTCGATCGCCAAGTCTTCACCGAAGTCAACATTTAACTTGCGGAGGCGGTCAACATACCTTTGCATCTTTTGCAAGTGCACGGTAAGTGATTCTCCATGACCCATCTTCGCGGAAATCATGTTAGTGAAAATCTCGTACCTCTCTTGTCTCGCGTTTTGGTGATACCTCTCCAATAAGTCTTGATGCATCTCGTATGGGTACATGTCCTCGTAGGACTTTTGGAATTCGGAGTTCATGGTGGCGATCATGATGCAATGTACCTTCGTTGCATCTCGCTCATGAGTTTCAAAGGCGGTGATTTCGGCGGGAGTAGCAATTTCGGGGTTGATTTTCTCGAGCTTCTCATCGAGGACATACTCCTTATCCTCATAGCGAGCAATGGTGCGAATGTATCTTATCCATTCGCTAAAGTTCGTTCCATCGAAGGTGACCTTTTGGCAAAGGCTCATCAACGTGAAAGAACTAGCAGCAGCGTTGTTTGCGTTCGACATCTACAATTAGAAAAGGACAAAGATAGATTAGAATAAGAATCCCCAATTATCACCCAATAAGAAAATTAGGGCTAGGATCCAACAATAACATTTACATACTAGAAAAGGGATGTCGTAATCTAACATGCAAATAAATTGAAGGTAAGTGAATGACGATTCACTAATTCTCCATCAAAAGCTTAGACTATTAGTCCTAAGTGTTTTTTTTTGAGAATTCCTAGGTTCGGATGAGATTCATTGAAACTATTCAATGGCATGTTTAAATCTCGATATGCCCCTCTTGTTTGTGACTGGGATGCCGAGGATCACAAAGCGGGTGTGAATTACCATGCAAATTCACATGGTGCCTTCATTGTAACAATCATCTATTCGATGTGCCGGTAAACCACACACGCTCCATCGAACTATGATAAACAATGAATCACCCTTTGCCACCTTCGCTTAGAACAAATTAGTGTGCCGGTAAACCACACACGCTCCACTAACATCTTAGCAAGGTGCAAAGTGTAATTTCATGGGATTGCATCAATTCACTTTTCCTAAAGTAACTAGGATTGGGAAATTTTTTTTAAAAATATATGTAGTTACTTTATATTTCTTATTATACTTTTAATGAGAGAATGAGGTTGCCCTATCCTACCCATTCGGCTAACGACCCTCCACCAATCAAGCAAGCGGTGGGTGTGAGTGTACACCCATTAAGCGCCATTTTATAGGACGCAACCTTATACCCACCTTATAGATCGGCTTCGTGAATGAGGCCTACTAACGGTAAGACTAGCATTTAGTTATACATATATATATTATTCTAGTAATATCATATTTGTATAGTGTTGTATTTTAAAACTTTTAAAATCTAGGGTTTGAAATTTAAGTTGTCTAAATTAAAACTTTTAATCACAAAAGTAAATTTCAAAACAAGAGGGTAGGTTTTAAACATTTAAAACATGGAGGATCAAATAACAAATAATTCCAATTAACAATTAATATCCTAATTATCTATATTTGATTTATTCAAGATTTCTTTGAAAGATAATTACCAAAATAGTTAAATAATTAATTAATTATCATATAAGGAAATTAAATATTTAATTAGTTGATAATTACCTTTTTCTAGATCAAGATAATAGTCATATTTATCATAAAATCGGATTTAGGTTGATCTATTATGATTAAGGTAAGTTTCCATAAGATAAGCACAAAGAAATCCCGAATCTGGCCATTCCTGACGCTTTGACTCGCCGAGTGCACAAGGGGACTCGCCGAGTCAGGCCTACTCGCCGAGTCCACCTTGGGACTCGCCGAGTCAGTGACACAGAAACCAAAAAATCGAATTTTGCAGGTTTGTTTCAGTTAATCAAGCAACAATTTAAAGAAAACCAAGCTAGGCTCTGATACCACTGATGGGTTTTTGCCATAAGATCTTTCCTATGTGCGCATGCAAAACCCTAATGCTTGGATCTAGGCTTTCTAATAAACATGCATTGAATCCAAGTCTTCTAATGACTAATAAGGTTAAATAACAACATTGAAACAGATCTAGAATCATACCTTTGAGTTCCTTGTTGATCTTGAGGTCTTGGAGCTTCTAGAGTCACAAGTGTCACTCCTCTAATGGCTTACAAACACCAATAGCAATAAGAATGATTTAGGAGAGAGGAGAGGGGAGGAATTCGACCAGAGGTTCCTTGCTTTAGGAGATGTATCGAATTCCCTATGCTATGGGGTCTATTTATACTTGTAGACTCCTTAAGGGTTACAACCTAAACCCTAATTGGATAATCTTCTCTTAAGGCTATCCAAATCCATTCCATAGATAAGTATATGGACGATTTTAGCTTTCCTAAAGCTCTTAGAATCCGTCCAAACATATCCAAATGGATTTACAGTCTAAAGCTTAACTATCAAACAATTGACAGTTTATACCCCTTTATTTAATTAATCTCTTTAAGTCACCAAATTAATTCTAATTAATTCTATGACTTATATTAATCAAATAACAATATATTATTCATTATATTATTCACATAATATATTAATAATATTTACTCTCTCTTAATAAATCATCCTATCAAGTTGCTATGGTGAAGGCAACCCAAAAGGACCATGCACAACCGGATCAAATACTTGCCTAATATAGTTGCAGTCTTAGACACTATTCCAACAACCTTCAGAAGGACCCGGTCTCCGACCTGGAATTCCAAGGGTTTCCTTCGTTTGTCGGCGTAGCTCTTTTGTCGATCCCTAGCGGCTTTTAGTCGTTCACGTATCTGTACAATCTTCTCGGTCGTCTCTCGAATGATCTCTGGACCAGTGAGGGCACTATCAGGAGTTCGTCCCTTAGCTAACTGAGTGTCTCCCACCTCGGCCCAGCACAAAGGGGATCTGCACTTCCGTCCGTAGAGGGCTTCGAATGGAGCTGCCTTGATGCTTGTATGATAACTATTGTTGTAGGAAAACTCCACAAGAGGTAAGTGTGTATCCCACGATTTCCCGAAGTCAATCACACAGGCTCGCAGCATGTCTTCTAAGGTTTGGATCGTCCTCTCACTTTGTCCGTCAGTCTGCGGATGGTAGGCTGTACTCATATCCAGCCTCGTCCCTAGTGCCGTTTGTAATGATTGCCAAAACCTAGAGGTGAACCTACTATCTCTGTCTGATATAATAGATATAGGGATGCCATGCAATCGCACTATTTCTTTTATGTAAATCCTAGTGAGCTTTTCCATCTTATCCGTCTCTTTGATGGGTAGGAAGTGAGCGGACTTGGTCAACCTGTCAACAATGACCCAAATGGTATCTAATCCACCTGCTGTCTTGGGCAGCTTGGTGATGAAGTCCATTGTGATTCGCTCCCACTTCCATTCTGGTATTTCTGGTTGTTGGAGGAGTCCTGATGGCTTTTGACATTCTACTTTGACCTTCGCGCAAGTAAGGCACTTACTTACAAAGGTAGCGATCTCTGCTTTCATGTTTGGCCACCAGTATAGCTTCTTGAGATCCAGATACATCTTATCTGAACCCGGGTGGACGGAGTAACGAGTGTTGTGTGCTTCCCTCATAACCAAATCTCTGAAACCTCCATGGCGTGGAGTCCAGATTCGGTCCATAAAGTAATAGGCTCCATCACCCTTAACCTCCAGATTTTTATCCATTCCACGCAGGAATTCTCCCGTCACGTTACCAGGCTTTAGAGCTTCCAGCTGAGCCTCTTTGATCTGCGTGGATAGATGTGAGTGTATGGTCATGGTTAGCGACTTGGTCCTTCGTCCCGAATATTCTTTTCTGCTCAGGGCGTCTGCTACTACGTTGGCTTTCCCCGGATGATATCTAATTTCACAGTCGTAATCGTTAAGTAATTCGACCCATCGACGCTGTCTCATGTTGAGTTCTTTCTGGTTCAGTATATGTTGGAGGCTTTTATGATCAGTGTACACCACACTCTTCGTCCCATACAAGTAGTGTCTCCAGATTTTTAATGCGAAGACGACCACTCCTAACTCGAGGTCGTGAGTAGTGTAGTTCACTTCATGGTTCTTTAGCTGTCTCGAGGCATAGGCGATAACCTTGCCTCGTTGCATCAAGACACAACCGAGCCCCTGATTGGATGCATCACAGTATACGACAAAATCTTCTGTCCCTTCGGGAAGGGATAATACTGGTGCGGTGCATAGGGCTCGCTTCAAGGTCTGAAAAGCCTTCTCCTGTTTCTCTTCCCAGTCGAATGATACACCCTTCTGTGTTAAAGTGGTGAGAGGTTTCGCAATCCGAGAGAAATTTTGGATGAATCGACGGTAGTAGCCAGCGAGGCCTAGAAATTGACGAATTTCCGTAGGCGTCTTTGGTGCTGACCAGTTCTCAATAGCCTTGATTTTGGAGGGGTCCACGTGGATTCCTTCTTCACTGACCACGTGTCCTAAGAATTCAACTCTCCGGATCCAAAACTCGCACTTAGAGAACTTCGCATACAACTTCTCGGATCGCAGGGTTTCCAGGACTAATCGTAAATGATTTCTGTGCTCTTCCTCGCTCCGAGAGTAGACAAGAATGTCGTCAATAAAGACGATGACGAACTGATCTAGATATGGACGACATACCCTATTCATCAAGTCCATAAATACTGCGGGGGCGTTAGTCAGTCCAAAGGGCATCACTACGAACTCGAAATGCCCGTAGCGGGTTCGGAAAGCTGTCTTTGGAACATCTTCCTCAAGCACCCGAAATTGGTGATACCCCGATCTAAGATCAATCTTGGAGAAGTAACTTGCTCCTTGGAGTTGGTCGAATAGGTCGTCGATACGAGGGAGAGGATAGCGATTTTTGATCGTGAGTTTATTGAGTTCCCTATAATCGATGCACATCCGAAATGACCCATCCTTTTTCTTCACAAACAAGACCGGAGCTCCCCAAGGTGAGAAGCTCGGTCTTATAAAACCCTTGCTAAGCAGTTCGTTGAGTTGACCGGATAGTTCTTGCATTTCGGCGGGCGCTAGGCGGTAGGGCGACTTAGCTATGGGGGTAGCTCCTGGGATTAGGTCGATTCTGAATTCAACCTGTCGTTTGGGAGGTAGGCCTGGAAGATCCTCCGGGAAGACATCAGGAAAATCGCATACTACAGGAATGTCTTTTGGGTCTTTCGATTTATGGTTAGTGTTGACGACGTGAGCAAGAAAGGCGCGACATTCCTTGCGCAAGTATTTCTGAGCCTGAATACTAGAGATGATATGAAGGTTTGTACTTGGCTTATCTCCGTATATCACTAGGGTCTCTCGAGTCGGAAAGTTCAGGCGAATGGCTTTCTCGGAACATAGGATGTCGGCGTAGTGAAGGCTTAGCCAATCCATACCAACAATGACATCGAAATTTTTGATTGAGACTGGTATAAGATCGATTAAAAAGGGGTGATCATCTAACGTGAGAGTACAACCTATATAAATTTCATTAGAGCTTTCTGTCTTCCCATTAGCCATTTCTACAACAAATGTTTCTTTTAGTGGTTGAGGGGTTTGTTTGAGTAGGTGTTTAAAGTTTTGATTTATGAAGCTTCTTTCTGCACCACTATCGAATAAGACACAGGCATAAGAGTTGTTGACAAGAAACGTACCCGTGACCACCGTGGGATCGGCTACCGCTTCATTGTGACCGATAGCAAGTAACCTTCCAGTTCCCCCAGCATTTGTAGTCTTCGGACAGTTCTTCTTAAAAAGGACCCGCTTCGCCGCAGCCATAACAAGTTGGGGTCACTCCCGTACCAGGAACCTGTGTGATAGGTTTGGGAGGGGCCTTGCAAAATCGGACAGTATGGCCCTTTCGTCCGCAGTTGGAACACTGCAATTCACGACAAGGACCGTTGTGGTGAAAAGGGCACTTGGGACACTTAGGCAAATTCCCACTGTAGCTTTCGGTGGGGCTGGAGCAGCTGGTGCGGCTGGAATGGTGGCAGCATGGACCGCCACAATTTGCTGATCCTTGAAGGCGGTTTGAGTCTTCTTGCCCTTTTTCTTATCCCATCGTTTCCTTTTTCTATCAGATGATTCGGATGGTGCAGTGGTAGTTGTGGTTGTTGTTGCTAGAGTGGAGGAGATTTCGTGGTTGATCAGACTCTGGGCCAATTCCTTGGCGCTGTCGAAAGTGGTAGGGCGTGAGGCCAGAACATTTCCTCGATACGGGGGCACTAAACCCCAGATGTAACGCTCAATGTTCTTGCTTTCAGAGGGGATCATGTTGGGACACATAGCCGCCAAGTCGCAAAACCTGGCCGTATATGTCGTTATGTCGGTCCCCTTCATCTTGAGGTTCCAGAGTTCTTCCTCAAGCTTCTGAACTTCGCCCCTAGGGCAGTACTCCCCTCTCATAAGATCTTTTAGAGTGTCCCAGCCCATGGCATTGGCTGTGACCAAGGAGAGTGCGTTGACATGGCCATTCCACCATGACAAAGCCCTGTTAGTGAGGGTAGCAGCAGCGAACTTGATTTTGCTCTCCTCGGGACAAGAGCACATCTCGAATACAGCTTCGGTCCTTTCGAACCATTGGGACAACGCCAGAATTCCTCCGGTTCCATCAAAGAAAGCAGGTTTACAATTCATGAAGTCTTTATAAGTGCATCCCTGCACTCGCTGGTGGACTTCACCAAATCTAGAATTTCCACCGCTCGCATCACCCGAGTTCATTTGGGCCATGGCTGCTGTTACAGCCGCAGTCACAGCCGCTTGGAACAACACCGGATCGAACTACAGAGGAGGAGGTGGTGGAGGAGGGGTTTGAGTTTCAGGTCTTCCTCTGCTGGGACGCTTTCGTGGAGGCATCCTTCACTAGAAGATCATATAAATGATAGCAATAGTAAGAGCCTATTGCGAACATGAATAGGGTGTTTCATGGATTAAATCAACATAATCCAAGATCAGGGTGAGAGTTATAGTAATAGAGAAATCATCTGCCAATATACTGGTATTAATGATGCAATAGAAGTTCATGAAAATTGACCTAGCAGTAGGTCTTACATCATACCATAGAGAAAATGTTGGCAGTTTAGAGGTTCAGCTAGAGTACTTTTAAACTAGGAATGTTTACAGACAAGAGACCTACGGAAGATAGGGATAAACGGCTAGTCCTTTAAACAAAAGAGTGAGGTAACTAGATGTCCTCTACTGGCGACGGCTGCTTGTCGGGCTAATCCTCAAATCCTCCAGTTGACGCATAACTTCTTGAAGGTGTCGATCCTGAGTCCTTTGGCGTGCTCGGAGTTCCCTAATTTCAGCTCGGGATGCTGCCAGCTGATGCTGCAGAGCCTCGTTGGTCCTCCTTGTCCTGTCCATGGCTTCTTCGAGTTGGCGGATGCGAACAGTGTTGAGGGTTGAGTTGGCATCCACTTCTACCACTCGACCAATGGCAGCTTGACTTTGCTCAACATTCTTGGCAATACTTCGGATCATGAT
This sequence comes from Lactuca sativa, assembly GCF_002870075.4. Lineage (NCBI taxonomy): Eukaryota > Viridiplantae > Streptophyta > Magnoliopsida > Asterales > Asteraceae > Lactuca > Lactuca sativa. The sequence goes on along the minus strand of NC_056630.2, from coordinate 308,623,383 downwards.
GGGCAGAACCCGATCTGCTGATCCTCCTTCGCTTATGTTGTAGAAGCTTCGGTCTCCATTGTAAGGCAAGGGCTGACCCTGCTCCTCGCTCCATCGATGCAAGGACATTGCCCACACAGGAGTGGGGCCCTGAAATGCGGGGTGGGGGTTAGGGTTTGGGGCTTCAGGAGGTTGGTTGTTGACTTCTGGCTCAGAGCTCGAGCTATCCGAGAAGCCTTCAGCATGATGATCATCCAAAGGAATAGGGTGATCGTCGTCTGACTCCTCTTCGATCCATCCTCCATTGCCCTGGTTCGGAAAGTACGGATCGCCGGGTAGGTGGAAGCCCGCCATGCTATCTACACGAGAAAGGGGGAAAGAAGATTAATAGACGTACTATTCTAAGATACTTATAGGGAGAATCATTACTAGTTGACCCAATACTTGCATAATGCATACCGATTACATGTAATCGAAGCAAGATAGTCCTTCGAATAAACCACCCTAACTTCAGACCCCCAATCAAACAAGAACAGGGAATGAAGCAAAGGCTGCAGATTCTGAGTCTATAGCGCCCTAATCACATGTAATCGTGGTGTATCCACTTAGCAACTATTGTCCTATTAGTAATGACCGTTTTTGTTAACACATACGTATAATCTAGAGATACAGAATACTCCTATAGTATTCTTATGGTAGCGTTATTGTGGTATTGTTGGTAAGTTTTAGACTCGTTGCAACATCACAACTGAACTTAGGCACATGCTAGTCACTCCCAGGAAAACGTAGTTGATCAGGCTACATCATCCTGAATGTGACTATATGTCTCTAAACCCAATTGTGCTGCCCAACAGTCTTAATACTTTTGTTTTGTTCTAGGACGATGCTGATTCCTGTGTCTTATAGTGATGTGAGTATATATATACTTAGTTAGATCTTTTAGATACTTAACAGTATATATTCTTGGTCAGAGTGTTTTAGTCCCGAAGTATTTATAGTTCGTATATCTTTTATAGGTTGATATACTTGATTCACTATAAACAATGCTCTGATACCAATCTGTCACACCCCAAAACCGATAACGGCGGAATACGTTTCGGGGTGGATGACGTAGCGAACAGTATCATCACAATTGCATAATAGTAGAAACAAGAAACATACAACCATAGTATTACATAGTGAATTTAATTACATGCGTGTGTAGTAATGTTTAACAATCACCCAAAAGTAATTCAAAAATAAGAGATGGGTCTTGTGTACTCCACCTTCTCCAAAAATGCTGCGTCTGTACTTGTCTATCTTTGACCTGAAGATACAAGTTATTTTGAAAACAATTATCAGCATAAAGCTGGTGAGTTCATAAGAGTTTAGTGTGAGTTTTTGTATACAAAGCATTAGTGTTAAAAATGTATCCTTTATGTTCATAAGTAGTAGAAATTTAGAAAATCCCATATTTTCCAGGAAATACATTGTAAGTGACAATCTATGAAAAGTATGCATTCTTTATCTCTTTGAAAACAATTTATTGTAAAAATTCTTTGGCAAATCTCCAAATAACAAACGTGACAGGATAAGTTAAGCCCGTGATCCATGATAGAGGTGCGAGCTTCCTTTAGTGATAGACACTTACTTACTTCGGGATGTGGTTTAACATTTAGTGTAGTATTTTAGTGTAGTTGTAGGGTATTCCTTGTAATTTACCAATAGTGAGAATAATAGAGAATCCCATGACCTTCCCGGTCATGCACAGTGTAGTGAAGTAGTGGCATCCATGGGCCTGTACGGCGCGGACTGAGTTAACAGTCGGGATATAATAGCGTCTGCCCCCATATAGATCTATACATGTAGAGTCGTCTCCTGTTGGAACACTCTGGGCGTAGTGAATAGCGAATAGAGTATCTCGTAGCGGTTTAGTGTATTATTGTTTGTTTAGTATTTTCTCTATGGTTATAGTGTGGAAATCTTTTAGTATTGGTCATAGTGCATTCTCTTACTAGTGTACCGTCTAGTAATAGTGAGTATTATAGTGTAGATAATAATAACTTTAGCGAGTAGTAGCGGTAGCGACCCTAACCATACCTATTATGGTTATCTTAGTGGGGATGTTTCTTAGCATGTTAGTGACTTTAGCATTAAGTGAGAGTAGTAATATTCGTATACCATACTGATATACAGATTATATAAGTAAGAAATCAACGACAGTCGGACGGATAACTACTACCCTAAGCCCACAATCAAACAAGAACAGGAAATAAGGCGAGATATCGGTCCTAAGTCCTTCAGGTCTTATTTATATAAATATATCAGAGTGGTTACATTTTCTAAGCAAATTGATTAAATAAAAGTATTTTTCCAAAAGAACATTTAAATTCTGATTCACTGTCTAAAAATAGTTTGAAAAGGGTAAAACCCGTTTTTAAGGTATAGGGACAAATCACATGTGATTTGAACTAAGAGTAGTGAATCACATGTGATTAATCCTTGGAACTCGGAAATCGTTCTGTAAAACGTTACATAAACATTTATAAGCAACTTGTATCTCCCCCCTAAAACATGTAAAACACTTGAAAGGTTCATAAAAGGGGTATGAACTCACCTGAAATCGCGGAAATCGGGTGAATCGGGTAAATTAGGTAATAGTGTTGATTGAGCGTTTGGTACCAAATAACCACTTGAGCACCTTTTAGGACCCTAATTTCATATGAAATATGTATTTTACAAGAAGTTAATCATCTTTTGCTTTTCATTATAGAATTTGGACATTCTAGTGTCGTTTTCGGGGTTTTAAGGCCTAGAAAGGGTTCCCGGGAGTGGTACAAGGCCATGGATGATTTATGGAAGGGTCCATGAGTTCACTCTCTTAGAGTTTATGGCCTAGAAGTCACTCATTGGGAGTTTACGGCTGTAATCCCCCTAGGCTTGTCCGTAAACTCTTGTGACACTCCAAAATGTGTGTTTAGGGCCTTATCTCACTTCCTTGATTTAGTGGTGTGTGTTATGGACCAAGAGGGAAGGATTAAACATCCTAATTTGTGTCATTTTTAGGGAGTTTACGGCCAAGACTTGTTCTTGGGCCGTAAACTCCTATAGACCCTTCAAGATGAAGGTTTTACTTGTACAACATGGTCCCAAATGGCTTAGAAAAATCCTAGAAGGCCCTATAGTGAGTTTGGAACAATTTGGCACATATTTATGGGGAGTTTACGGCCCAAGAACATCCTTGGCCGTAAACTCTTCATTTGGTGTCAAAATGAAGTGTTTAATGGTACAACACACTTCCATAGGCCTTAGATAAATTCCTTTCATGCATTAGGGTAGTTTAGGGGCTTGTTTGACACAAAAGTTTGGGTGTTTACGGCCCAAGCTTAGCCTTGGCCGTAAACTCCACTTTTTATGTTCAAATGATGATGTTTAATGCCTTTAAGCCTTCCTTGTTGACAAGTCTAAATTCCTAAACACCCTAGAAGAGTTTTTGGAGCCTTAAACATGGATTTGTGGGGTGTTTGAGGTGTTTACGGCCTAAGCACATGCTTGGGCCGTAAACTCCTTTTTAAGCATCATTTCCTTGTGTTTTAATGTCCAAACCCTTCTGGTTATAAGCCTTAATTAGTATACTAACATACAAGAAGGAAAAACTTGGTCTTTGGCTTGGATTTGGGGGTTTACGGCCTAAGGAGCTTCTTAGGCCGTAAACTCCTTTATGGTCCTTGATTTTTATGATTTTTGGCCCTCAAATTAAATGAAGCATGTCTAGAATAAGATAGAGGATGAGTACTTACGTTTGGAAGTCGGAAATTAGCGGAATCGGGGTCGTTTTCGAGTCTAGAGAGAGAAAGTAGAGAGAGAGAGTGGGTGTGTAGTAAATGAGTGTTCAAATGTTGTGCACACTCATTGCATATGTCTCGGGAATCGCACCCGATACACGGCTACCCGATGTTTAAAGTTACCTGGGTTAAAACTTTTTACCCGGGTGAAGTGGTTGAAATGGTAATACAACTCTATTAGGTTAAACGGGGTTAACACATACGAGTTATATTTCTTATGATAATATTAAGCAATGCATGATTTAGATATTTGGATATTGACGATTCCAAATATTGCATAAAATAACGTATAGTGACACGTTCCGTTAGTGAAAATGGGGTTTGTAACGGAATTAGATTTGGGGTTGTCACACAAAGGGACCTTCGGTTCTAAGAGGGTTCGCCCCTAGAGAGTGGATTCCGGTTCCTTAAGCCCATTTTACTCGTTTTTACCCCGTTTCAAGCCGTTTTTAACCCGGTTAAGGGTCGGGATGGCCCGAAAGACTATAAAAAGTTTTAGGAACTTTTGAGAGAGATTTGGGAGCGATTTCCCATACTTGGAGAGATTTCTCATACGGAGAGAGATTTGGGAGAGATTTCACATTCTTGGAGAGATTTCTCATACAAATAGAGATTTGGGAGAGATTTCACATTCTTGGAGAGATTTGGGAGAGATTTCACATTCATGGACAAATTTTGGAGAGATTCTAGATAGAGTGAAAACGATTGAGAGAGGTTTCATGTTTGACAACTGTGAGTTTCCGTCTTCGCAACGCATGGTCCGTAAACCCTGTTAAACCATGTTTAAGGATCTTACACACTCCCGATGTGTATGTAACTTTGTTTTATCGGTTTGGTTCATTACTTAACGCAGTTTTAGGTTAATGAAATCTAGATATACGAACTCTTCAATTGATGATTTCTCATTAGCATAGCGAGTCGTATAGTAATTACCTAACGTAAGCCCTAGTACCCAAGGGTTAATTGAGTCGACCGGTTTGACTTGTTGACTTAAGTTGAGTTTGACTTGACCGGAAATTGACGATGTCACATTTTAGCACCAATCCTTACATTAACTAATAGAGTTGAAAACTTTTTAGTTTAGTGATACATCTGGAGTTTTGTTAGGTTGTGTTCTGACCCAGAGAGATAAAGTTTTTAATACATGAAAAGTGATCATTAGCAACCCAAAGTGAAGCCAACTTCGAAGTGAGAATTGGTCCGAAATGTTGCCAATTGCGAGATGAAGATATGTCTGAGATACACCCTTTTGTTACTTATTTTATGAGTCTGTAATGTGCATTAAATGTTTCTAGTACTAGTTTGTCCGTTAGTCGTTGTTTTATTGTATAGTACATGGGACAAGATCAGGAGATGCGACTTTGCCAGTCTGTTGATCTTTAGTTGTCTTTTAGTTCATGAGCTTTAGCAAATTTGTCTTATTTTTCATTCCTCCTCTATTTATGGGATTGTAACTCAAGTTTTATGTTTGACACATGATTCTCTTTCACATCAATACCAAGAATCAATCATTCAAATCACTTTCTTTTACATTCTAATTGTTCTTAAATCATTTTACATTCTTCAAACTTATTAATCATTTATCTCTTGAATACTTTGTTGACTATCTCTATTATGAGACAAGTCTGGTTTTCCAGACATGACTGGATCTTCATTAGCAACATACATTGATCTTAAGTTAATTCAAGGTTTGAATTTTCAATCCTTGTCTGTGTAGATCGTTTTTTGCTTTCACAAAAGTTATAGCATATGCATCCAGATAACTGAGAACAGACGAACAAAAGTGATAACAACAATAGTTTTGTGCCAAAGATATGGAGATATTATCTTTATGGCACAAAGTGTAAACTTTAAACTGATAATAAGAGTCTCCAGTATATTTTTGATCAAAAAGATTTGAATATGAGAAAAAGATGTTGGCTAGAATTACTCAAGGATTAGGACTGTGAGATACTTTACCACTCTGGTAAAGCAAATCTCAAAGCAGGTGATCTGAGTAGAAAAATAAACCTAGAAAGGAAAAGGTTAAAAGTGTTAAGAATTGAATTTTTCTTGACAATTACGAAAAGTATCAAGAATCTCAAAATGAAGCTTTGGAGGGAGATAACCGAAAGTAGGAACGTTTAGGCAAAACGTTAGTGTAAGGTACAACAACCAAGGATTGAAGGTGTTGCAAAATAGAATTTGGGTAACCAAGATGAGAGGAATGAGGGATCTTCTTATGTAGGAAGCTCACAAGACCATGTACTCAATTCATCAATACAGCACCAAGATGTATAGGGATCTAAAACCGTATTACCGGTGGCCGACAATGAAGCTCGATGTCGCTAAGTATGTGGTTGAGTGAGTGACATACATGAGAGTCAAAGTGCAACATCAAAAACCATATGGGAATTTTGAACCTTTACTAGTACCCATAAGTAAATGGGAAGACATCACCATGGATTTTATGACCAAATTTCCCATAATAAAAGAAGATCATGACATGATTTGGGTATTCGTAGACTGATTAATGAAGAGTGCACATTTCATATCAGCCAATGAGAGATGGTCTATGGATACGCTCACAAAATTTCACATAAAAGAGATAGTGAAATCCCATAGTGTTCCCTTGACAATTATGACAGACCGGGGGGGGGGGGGGGGTCATTTTACTTCTCGATTTTGGAAGAGTCTACACGAACAGATGAGTACAAAACTATGTTTGAGTACTGCTTATCATCCAGAGACTGATAGTCAAAGTGAGAAAACAATTCAAGCACTAGAATATATGTTGAGAGCTTTTACCTTAGAGTTTATGGGTAATTTGGATGAGCATCTACCATTGGTGGAATTTTCTTACAACAATAGTTACCACTTGAACATTAAGATGGAACCTTATCAAGCATTGTATGGACAGAAGTTCCATACGTTGTCTTGTTGTCATGAAGCTGGAGAGACGCAGTTATGGGTCCTGAGATCATCCATCAGACTGCTGAGAAGTTGAAAGTGATGGGAGAAAGGATGTTAGTAGCACAAAATCGTCAGAAAATCTATGTAGATAAGAAGCGACAACCGATTAATTTTGAAATTGGAGACCAAGTGTTGCTTAAATTCTCGCCATGGAAGCGACTTATAAGATTTGGAAAGAGAGGAAAGTTGAGTCCAACATGCATTGGACCATTTAAAGTTCTTCAGAGAATTAGAAACCAAGCTTACAAGATGAAATTTCCAGAAGAGCTGGACGGTATTCATAACACCTTTCATGCGTGTTATTTGAGGAAGTTAACATGAGAAGTTCTCAACGTGATTCCACTTTGGAGATGAGGATTAATGAGAACAAGAGGTTGATTGAAGTGCACGAAACGATTGTTGATTGAATGAAAAACATGTTACGACGTAATATGTTCAAGTTATTTATTGTGCGATGGAAACATGCATCTGGGCCAAACCTCACCTAAGAGACAAAGTACGACATGATGTGTCGCTATCCATATATGTTTGCTGATGCATGATTCTAAGGAATGAATCATCATAAGGGGAGAGAATTGTAATGCCCACATTTCTCGCTAGGCATTAATATGATTATATAATTTTAATGGTCAACAATTGTAACCTTTATATGAAGTAAGTAAAGATAATTATTGAGTATTATGTGTTCTATGTGTAATTATATGTAGCATACGTGCTTAAAGTGATACAATAAATTATGAAATAAAATACACATCATAAATAGAATAATAATTAGGCCAAATAACCATGATGAAATTCGAAGTAGTCATGATGAGGATTTCAGGGATACAAGGAACACTTAAATAGGACTTAGAATATGGATGTTACGATTCAATCAAGTTTTGCGTTCGACCCAATACGACATCAAGTGTCGTAAATAGTGTGTAAGTCCCCAAACTTCTTGAGTATCAATCAGATCCATTTGATGGTGCAGAATCCCAATCAAACGGATGATGTCAGATCAGATAGAAGAAAATGAGAAGAAGATGATGATTAATCTTGTAAATATTGATATGAATGAAGATCCGGATACAAGATTCACACACAGTAACACACACTCTCTTTTCTCTCTCTCTAGAACACCTTCAAATGCACACACTTAAGCTCCTCTAGTGTTCATCACTCTATTCCTCACACCCCTCACCCCTATATATACATGAGAAACATGGGCCGTAAATGCGATTAAGACCGTAAACACCCTTTGGGCCGTAAAAAGGGTTTACGGTCGTAAACACCTATATGATATTACATAAAAATACAATTTCCTAGAAAAGAAAAGTATAAGCCATAATATTGACCTAACAATCTCCCCCTTGGTTTATAACTTTCTTTTCTTTTCTTAAATGACCCAACAAGCTCCCCCTAATAAGTAGCTGGCTTTTCTTGTCAATCTTCATCGAGAGCTTGGCTTCGACATTGGGCTTTTCTTCAAAATTTTACATTTAACGCACATTGGGTGAGGAGGATTGACATACTGATTCTTGAAAGATAGCGCTTTCAGCTTGATAATCTTCAGAAAGAACATCGAAGAGAACAAATCTTCTATAAATTTTCGAATGCGAATTCTTCGATGCTCACGGATGAAGCCTTGGCTCAGCAATTTTCGACACAAACTCCATGAGTCTCATCTACACTCGAATTCACTTTTCAAGACAAAATAAAACTAAAAGAAAAACATCTCCCTCAAGCACATTTCATAACCAACATATTTTTTTGATTTTTTGATTTTCTAATGTTTTTGGATTTTTCAAAATTTTCTAATTTTTGTTTTGTTTTTACTTCTCCCCCGAAATTTGTACATATGAGAGAAACGAAAGTAAATGTGCAAATTTAAACTATCCAAAAACAATAATTAGTCTTTAAAGTGAAGACTCTTAAGAAAAACTAAGGAGTATAGAGAAGAAAACTCAAACCGTAAGTCACCGATTGAATTTGCATCCAGAAGGTCTGAGAACAACATGCGTAATCTCAGAACAGATCCGAAAATTTATCATGTCATTAAGCACTAACCCCATGAGTGGTTTCTTCCTTTCTTCCTTTTTCACAAAGGGCACATACTCTCAAACAATGTTTTGAGTGTTGTACAGTTAAGAGATTGTTAGGGTGCAAAGTCACTCTTGGATGTAGTGTTTTAGGCTTACCCTCTTGTATGTGTAAATGGGTTGAGTCTTTCCAATAAATAGGAAGTGAGTGACTCCCATTATGTAAGGAACCATTTTTGGAGTGTTAGACTAGAGAGAGAATTTGTGTACAAACCCATTTGTATATTCTTTCTAGATCTAATATGAGCTTACACAGATTTATTTACTCCTTGTGTTCTTGATTTTACATGATGATTCACTAGATCTTTCAAATTATGCACATGCCATCATAATCAATCCACTACAATTGGTATCAGAGCGGGTGTGCTTGATTTCATCAAGAATTGATCCTTGATGGCTATCTTCATTTGGTGATTCTTCATGTTCTTATTGATCTTCGTGTTTAGAGAGTGTTTTGTGTTCTAGAAATCGAATTTTTACTTGATTTGATCCATAATTCTATTTTTCTCTGTCTAGAATACTTGTTTGTACCACTTTCGCTCACTAGAATTTGGTTCATATTCACTTTCTCTCTCTAGACATCTCCTTGATTTTCACTTTCTCTCTCTAGAAAAACCAAGTTCATATCATTTGATTCGAAAAGAAAAGAAGCAATTATGGAGAAATGGATGATACATAGTCAACATGTTCAATATGAATGCTCATTTGAATATCGTCTTTATAGCTTGACTGTTGGATTGAAAAGTGAATGTGATATTGTTGTAAATGGAGAAAAGAATGAAGTTGGAGAATTAATTAGTTGTCCAATTTTTCAAACCAAACATTTGTTTGATCGTTTGGTAACATATCAAAAGAGACGAAGAAATAGAAGAGATGGAGAAGTCATAAAACGAATTTCTCGTGTTGAATGCAAATATGGAAGCAATAAATTTGAATATTATGCAGATTGTCGTGAAGCTCGGGAAGGTGTTCTTGATGTTCAAGAAAAAGGAGTTCAAGTTGATTTTCAAGATGAAAAAGTTTTTTGCTCAATTGGAGTTCAAACCGATGATATTTTGTGTTCTTGTGATTCGTTTGAAGGAATGATTCCTAATCGGAAGCCGATGATCCAAGAAATTCACAAGTATCAAACTCCAAAGGATTTGATTCAAACTCAAAATGTTCATATTGTGGAAAGTGGGTTTGTTCATGAAGTCAAGTCTTCAAGATGCAAAAAGATGAGAAAGAAAAAGTAGAAGAAGATGAATCGGAAGAACAAGCGACTTACTCACAAAAATCTTCAAATGTTGTTGTGAAATCGAAATCCGTGAAGCAAATTTGGGTTCCAAAGCAACAACCTCCAAATGTTGCATTGAATTTGAAGTCAAAACCTGAATGTGTTGGTGGTTCTTCTGAAGATGTTCTTGGATCGTTAAAGAACACAAAGAATACGAAGAACAAGTTGTACATCTCGCATGGTGGGTGGTACAATGTTCAAATTAGAGATTTTCTAGTTCCGACAAAAGAACCAAGATCATCTAAATTTGATTCATTCGTTGCTAATGGATCTCGATTCGTCAAAAAGGTATCTTAAATTCTCAAATGGATTCCAAAACGTCCATGATTTCGATTCGTACCTTACGTTTTTCATTTTTGATCAATTTGCCTCATTGGATCTAATCCGTTTCAACCCCATTATTGATCCAATTATTTTTGTTTAGATCAAAATTTCAAAAATCAAAATCATTTAATGAAACTTCGAAATTCACTATTCATCATTCCATTTATTTTGAAATTCACTGTTCATTGATTAGTTCAAAAGCCCAATCAAAATTAATTCATGGTACTGTTCAAGTATAATTCATGTTGAGCCCAAAATGATAATTGGTTACCGTTCATTCGATTAAAGATATTAGCCCAAGAACTGATTTATATTAAGTCCGAGTTATACTCAGTTCTTCATTAGTTCATTACGATCATTGTCGATCAATACGATCATTGATGCGTCAGATTTAAGTCGATGATTGCAAGCGAGAATCGAGTTCGCATACCTGACTTAGAATGGGAAGTTAAACTACAAATCGATGTTTGTACATTCGATTTTGTAATTAGACTTGAAAAGTCTTGAAATCAATGGTTGGAAGTTTGTTTTTGGAATCTATTGGTTGCAAGTTGAAGTCGATGTTGATGGCAGATAACAAGATTGAAATCTATAGTTCATTGATTTTAATTTCGAATGTCTGGACTGAAATCAGAAAACGAAGGATCGACAATCGATTGGTGAATGAATTTGTTTTGATTTCGATGGTGATAGTTAGGAATCGAATTTGATTTGGGGTCATATGCAAAGGATTGATTTTGGAATTGATTGTTGATGAATGGATGAACAGGCGGGTAATGATTATATGCGAAGATTGAGTTAGCTACTTGTGAAAGGAACGAAAATCAAAGAATGTTTGGAATCAATGATTCTGTTTTGGAACTAGAAAATGAAGCGAACAATAGAAGAAGCTTTCGACTGTAATGGATTTTTGGAATTGTATTAAGTGCTTATGGTCGAAATAATCTTCAATTTTGGAATTAAGGGATTGATTCAAATCTGTGTGTAAACAATGATTTGGAGTCGATGTTGTGCTTGTATGTTGTATGTGTGTTCGTTTGCGTCTACACGGAAGAGTGATGTTGATGGTGCGAAGCCATGAATTTTGAAAGCCAATCAGGGTATTTGCTTTTGGGGTACTTGTGATAGAAAAAGCAAATGTTTGGGAATTCGATTTTAGTGTCTTAAAATTTTGATTTGCGAAGTCTTGGATTTATTGGTTAATGGCTTGAGGACAAAGCACTGTAGTCGATTGACGAACAGATACCCGATGTGCGAAGATTAGTATGCGAAGAATGGTATATCGACGTGCGAAGAATTTGACTGGAACGTGCGAAGCATTTCACTATGAAACAAATGAATTGGGGAAGAAAACACTCAACTTTCGAATTTGACCCCTTATATTTTTACGAAATGGCAAACTTGGTATAGTTTCGAATTTGAAGAAAAAATTGATGAGAATACAGAATTTTCGAAGTGAGTCCCTGCAGTTTTGTAATATTGGCAGTTTATACCCAACTTCGTAAATGGGTAACAAAAGCAGAGAAATTGCAAAATTTTCAGTTCTGGTCCCTGCAGTTTGTGCGAATTTACGCTTTATGCCTAGTTTTGCAAATGGAATAAAGTTTCGCATATTTGGCTGTTTTTGGCGCAACGGGTCCGTGCAGAATTCAGAAAATGATGATTTTTACCCGGTTTTTGAAAAATCTTGCAACTTTCACCCAAAAAGTCAAAAAATTTCATAAATTGGAAATTTTTTGTGGCTTTTTCGTGATTGTTTTTCCGTGCAAGATTTTTGGTGATTCATTTTTGGTACACATCAAGGGGGAGTATCGTGAAGACTATTTATCGGTTGCTTCTCACCCTTAATGGGTTTTATAATCATTTTTTGATTATAAAAATAGGGAGAATGATGGGTATTCGAAGCTTCTCGGGTTTGTCGAATATTCATTTGTGGAATTGAAGACCGGTGTTACTTCGAGGGGGAGTTTGGTCTTGATCGCGCTAGCTCGTTGGAGATTGAAGCCGGACATCCAATCCTAACTTTTAAGGGGAGAATGTTAAGGTGAAATGTCACTCTTGGATGTAGTGTTTTAGGCTTACCCTCTTGTATGTTTAAATGGGTTGAGTCTTTCCTATAAATAGGAAGTGAGTGACTCCCATTATGTAAGGAACAATTTTTGGAGAGTTAGACTAGAGAGAGAATTTGTGTACAAACCCATTTGTATATTCTTTCTAGATCTAATATGAGCTTACACAAATTTATTTACTCCTTGTGTTCTTGATTTTACATGATGCTTCATTAGATCTTTCAAATTCCGCACATGCCATCATAATCAATCCACTACAGAGATGTCCCTTATCATGTGCCTAGAACAACTACTGTAACGGCCGCAGATCCGGGCTAGTTAATTTAGAGATAATAGGGGTCGAAAATTGCTTTTCAACAAAAGATTATTTAGAATAAATAAACTTAACCAAGTTGTACAATATGTCTCAAGGGTTTCGTACATATAAAGAACGCCGAAATCCGAGTTATAATGAAGAAGTTATGGCCCGTCGAAGTTTTTCGGCAAAACCGACACGGCACCGGGAGACGTAAATAGTGAATTTAAGATAGAGGACTTTTTAGCCTTAGTGATCTTAACAAAAGTTGTAGTATACCTTAAACCGATAACATACAAAAAAAAGAACGCCAAAATCTGACTTCGTATGACGAAGTTATGATTTTTCTAAGATTTGGCATAGCAATACACGACCCGAAACTCAAATTTTAGTATGAGCGGTTTTTGGCTTACGCGACCTAAATGAGACTTGAATATTTCATTAATAGGAACTCAACGGTAAAAAGACAGACGAAAACGGAGTCAGTATGAAGGAGTTACAAATTTTTCGCGGTCATTTAGCAGTCTAATCTCCGTGTACTGCTAAATTTAAGATCGGTCGAGAAATAGCCGACAGAATCTAAATGAAAGTTGTAGATCTCATTTTTACCTACGTGTGGATATAAAGAATTTCGAAAACAAAGCTCGTATGCAAAAGTTATGAATTTTTGAAAATCGACTAATTTCCAGCTTGGCTCACGATGTGAATATTAAAAATTCACGACGTGAACCTTCCTCCAGCGCCTATAAATAAGTGGTGAGGCCTCCATGCATTCCTCACACCTCCCCTCACTTCCTTCTCTCTCTCTAGAACTTCTGTCTAGCCTCGAAACCCCCCGAAAAGCCTAGGGAACCTTGTAACATCCGGATTTTCAGGTACATTATTTATTCATTTATTTTTGGAGATTTTGGGAGGGACTCGGGAAGTTGATGCTTAGACTCGCCCATAGTGTCGCAATTTTCCACCCGGGGTAATGACCGGACTCGGCGAGTCGACTAGTGGACTCGGCGAGTCCATGTTTAATGAAACGCTAATTTTCGGGGTTTGAGACCTATTTAAAGGCCCTTATGGCCTTTATTTGCGGCTACCAGTTGATAGAGAGAGACCCCAGAGTATGTGAGCGTTTTGACAGAGAAAGGAAGCCATTTTTGATCCTTGTGTGGGTGATTTTGCAAGAAGAAGGTGACCAAGGTAAGAGAAATCTTAAGAGGGTGCTAATATGTTGATTTCAGAGCTTAGGGACTTCATCTTCAGGTATATATTCGATCCCGTTTCAGTTTTGGTGCAAATTTTGAGAATTAGGGTTTTTAGCCCCTTTTTGAGTAAGATTTGTGAAGCAATTGGTCCCTTCATGTGTTGAGGCTTCGAATCTGTATCCAAAGAGGTCCAGAGACCTTGACTTCTTGATCTTTATGGGTGTCATGGAGAGTTATGAGGTAGGGTGGCATATTGAGGCCATTTCTTCAAATAGAGCCATTGGATCGTTGCATGGGCATCAAGATCCAAACTTTACGTGTTTATATTGCTTTATGAGGCCAGATCTATGAGTTAGAGGAACGGATCTGACATCAGGAGCTCATTTGAGCTTGAGCATGGCATGAACTCGCCGAGTACCAAGAGAAGACTCGGCGAGTAGGGTTAGGGTTTCCCCATAGTTCACTCAGTGAGTACTTGTCGAGTTGGGGGAATGACTCAGTGAGTCAGAGGGAATTAGAGGACTAGAGTTCAAGGTGGAACTCGCCGAGTTCATAATGGGACTCGGCGAGTTGAGTCGGGGTGGCCCCGCGATTCATGCTAGGTGTAACCCGTCGAGCAGGAGAAAGACTCGACATGTCATGCAAGTCCAGAGGGTTAGTGGACACGAGTAGACTCGCCTAGTCACCCATGTGCACTTGGCGAGTCGGGTCAAAGTTTGACCGTTGACTTTGAGGGTTTGGTCAACAATGGGGTCTTTGTGCCTAGAGAAGGGTATAATGGTCTTCTACCCTTCTGAGGATGCCAAGAGAGGGTTGAATCTAGTCTCGAGAGTTATATTTATAAGAGTATTTACTGTATTTGATTAGGCGGAGGCTAGACCGTATTGCTACAGAGTCAGAGATTTATCGAGACATCTAAGCTGAATTTTGTCAATATACTTACCTAGAGTGGTAACAGAGTTATGTGCTAGTATACAGCTGAGTTATGTGCCAGTGTAATTGTATGCAATTTATGTGTGTTATTGTGATATGTGATATGCACGATTCAGAGTTTCCAGAGATAGGACCAGTGGGTCCATAGAGTTAGGCCTAGAGAGCCCACAGAGAGTTGGGACTGGTGGGTCCCACTGAGACACACTCACCTAAGGGTCAATAGAGCTACT
Organism: Lactuca sativa; assembly: GCF_002870075.4. Lineage (NCBI taxonomy): Eukaryota > Viridiplantae > Streptophyta > Magnoliopsida > Asterales > Asteraceae > Lactuca > Lactuca sativa. Next base: position 308,608,224 of record NC_056630.2, on the reverse strand, counting down.
GCCTTGAGTGGCTAATATATGTGTTAGAGTGGTATTTTGGGGAACTCATTAAGCTTTTTGCTTATAGTGTTATGTGTTATGTGTTTCAGGTACCATTGATGATCGCGAGAAGGCACCAACATGTTTCGTACGCACACATGGGATTTTTATGTACTGATTTTGGGAAATAATTTTGTGAAACAAAGACATGATACAATGAGATTTTCTTAATAAATGTGTTTGGAAAATGTGTTTTCAAAAACTAAAAACTGTTCAATTTTTTACGTTGTTACATGTTGGTATCAGAGCCTTGGTTTGAGGGATTCAAATGCATCTTCGGGCGTATCTGAACTCAAACCGAGGATTGAGAAAATTTTTATTAACAAAACAATTTTTAAAGAGTAAAAAGGAGTTTTGAGACAAACAGAGCGGAGCCATGTGTACGATCAGCTAGCGCCCGAATGGTGATTTCCCAAAATACCCTTGTAATAAGTGTTACAAGATATATTATGTTATATGATGAGCTATATTATGCATGCTAGAGTAGACTAGGTATCCTTATTAGGACTAGAGTGGCCTGATATATGATGCCTTAGTTTAGGAGTTTTGCTGCTGGGGATATTTGAGAGTGTTTAGATAGCAGCGAGGAGCTTATGAGAGATCATCTAATGAGTAGCATATGATTTAAGAGAGTAGAGTTCTTGGAATTTGGGACTCTAGGAGGAGGACTTGGGATGAATGCTTAAGGAGTGTGGTCGGTAGTATTGGGCCCGTACTACCAAAGGCACCGAGTCAGCGCGCAGCCCAAGTAAGAATCCATAGGGTACCAGAGATCAAGTAGGATTGAGATATCGAGTGTGTGTACACCTGAGCAAGTCTCTGATATCCTGTGTTGTATTTCAGAGAGACATCATGGTGAGGACACGCCACAGGCCAGGGACTAGTGAGGGGTGTGAGCGACGAGGAGTTCCGCCAGATGATTCATGATGAGGTGGTTGCTGCCATCCGCGCTGAGATTCCAGAGATGTTCGGGTCTATCAAGACTACCCTAATAGAGACATTTCATGAGAGATACTCTGCTCTTTCTGATGCTACTGTTGCTGCGGCTACTGCAGCTGTAGCTGCGGCTAGACCGCAGGGTGGTGATGCGTTGCTGTTCCGGGAGTTCAGCAACACAAAACCACCGGAGTTTGATGGGACCCAGGACACGATTGCAGCGATGAGGTCGATTTCAGACATCGAGGGGCATTTCTTCATCTGCTCATCTACAGAGCATTTGAGAGTCCGGTTCGCGTTGAACCAGCTTCGCTTGGGAGCGAAGGAATGGTGGAAGTTTGTAACAGCGCATTATTTGCCTGCTGAGCTTGTTGCAGGGACTTGGGAGAGGTTCACTGCTATGTTCTGAGATGAGTATGTTCCGCAGGTGTAGAGGGAGCGTTTGGCCCAGGAGTTTCTTAACCTCAACCAGGGTACTCAGTCTGTCAAAGTAATTACGAGGATGTTCCATGAGCGCGCAATGTTCTGCCCAGAGCATGTGTCCTCCTAGTAGCCACGTATGAGCCAATATCTGAGCATTTTGAGGAGGGATATACGAGAGTTCGTGGCGAACTCGACGTACCGGACATTTGCTGAGCTTCAGGCAAATGCCCGGAAGAGGAAGATAGAGCTGCAGACCCAGGCTAGGGAGGAGGCTGAGTCTTAGGGGAGGGATCGGCGACCGGCGCATTCTCAAGCGGCAGCCAAGCGGGCCAAGCCCGCTGATTCGAGATCTGGGAGTCAGAAGGTCCGAACTTGTGGCAAGTGCGGAAAGAGCCACGATGGGATGTGCAGAGCGGGGTCTTGCTACAAATGTGGCAAGGAGGGGCATATGGACAAGGATTGCCCTAAGGGGTTTACAGTCTTCTTTCACTGCATCCAGACTAGACACCGCAAGGCAGAGTGTCCACAGTTGTGAGGGACGGCTCAGGGAGCATCTCAGGGATCTGCCCCTGCTTCTATCAGAGCTACTGAGAACCGGTCTGTGAAGGCCGAGGTACCGAAGGCACGAGGGAGAGCCTTTCAGTTAACAGCGGAAGAGGTCCGTGCAGCACCCGATGTCGTGGCTGGTATGTATCCTTTCTTGTATTTATTTCGATGTTTGGGATATTTTGTTTATTTTATGTTATGCGTAGGTACTTTTCTTATGAGTTCTGTACCTACCTTGGTGTTATTTAACTCGGGTGCGAGTCGGTCTTTTGTATATTTGGCTTTTAGTCAGCACATCAGTATTAGCCGAGAGGCATTGAGTCGACCTTTGAGAGTTTCCATAGCTGACGAGAGGACAGTGTATGCCACATAAGTGATTTGAGGGTGTGTACTCGAGATTTTCGGAGTTGAGTTTCCGATTGATTTAGTTCCTATTGCGATGGGAGATTTCTGTGTCATCGTGGGCATTGACTGGTTGAGTTTAGTTGGAGCGCTCATTGGTGACTATACGAGACCCCAGTGGGGGAGTTCTTACAGTATACGGCGAGGGTACATGATCTGGGTCAGCATTTTGTTCGGCCGCTAGAGCAAGACAGAGTCTACAGCAGGGTTGTAGTGGGTATGTGGCGTATGTGTTAGATATAAGGGTTGATTCAGGGAGGCCGAGGGCAATTGATGAGGTTCCGATAGTGCGTGAGTTCCCAGATGTTTTCCCGGAGGAGTTGCCAGGCGTGCCTCCTGAGAGACAGGTAGAGTTTCGTATCGATTTGGTTTCGAGGGTGGCACCTATCGCCAAGGCGCCCTATCGCCTTGCACCTCCAGAGATGCAAGAGTTATCCTCGCAGCTTCAGGAGCTGTTGGGGAAGGGGTTTATTCGGCCGAGCAGTTCGCCGTGGGTAGCACCTATTCTATTTTTCAAGAAAAAGGATGGTTCACACCGGATGTGCATTGATTACCGGGAGTTGAAGAAGTTGACGGTCAAGAACCGTTACCCGTTGCCGAGGATCGACAATTTATTCGATCAATTGCAGGGAGCATCTTGGTTCTCCAAGATTGACTTGAGGCCTGGATATCATCAGATGAGGATGCGAGATGCGGATATCCAGAAGACAACATTCAGGACTCGTTACGGGCATTACGAGTTTGTGGTGATGCCTTTCAGGCTCACCAATGCACCGGCGACATTCATGGATCTCATGAACAGAGTGCGCAGGCCGATGTTGGACCGCTTGGTGATCGTGTTCATCGACGATATATTGGTGTATTCGAAATTTAGAGCGCATCATGAGGAGCACTTGAGGGAGATCCCTGGAGTTCTAAGATCGGAGAGGCTTTACGCCAAATTCTCCAAGTGTGATTTCTAGTTATGGGAGGTCCAGTTCCTTGGGCACCTCGTTAACTAGAATGGGATATTGGTCGATCTGGCCAATATTGAGGTTGTGATGAGTTGGGAGGTGCCGAGGTCCCCCACCGAGATCAGGAGTTTCCTAGGGTTGGCTGGCAATTATAGGAGATTCATCAGGGATTTCTCCAAGATCGTCGTGCCACTCACCAAGTTGACCCAGAACGGTGTTGCTTTTTCATGAGGCCCAGAGCAGCAGGCCTCCTTCGAGACACTTTGCCAGAGACTATGCGAAGCCCCGGTGTTAGCCCTTCCGGAAGGATGGAGGACTTTGTAGTGTATTGTGACGCGTCGATATCGGGGTTGGGAGCGGTGCTTATGCAGAGGGGGCATGTGATAGCATACGCATCGAGGCAGCTGAAACCTCATGAGATGAGGTATCCCAACCACGATCTGGATTTAGGGGCAGTGGTATTCGCCCTCAAGATCTAGCGTCACTATTTGTATGGGGTTCGATATACCATATATACGGACCACAAGAGCCTGAAGTATTTGATGGATCATCCCAACCAGAACATGCGACAGAGGAGATGGTTGGATGTGGTGAAGGATTACAATTGTGAGATCCTGTACCACCCGGGCAAGGCTAATGTTGTAGCCGATGCCCTAAGTCGTAGGGCGGACGACGCCCCGATACGAGATGTTTGTATGAGGCTGACAGTGATGACCCCAGTATTTGATGCCATTCGAGGGGCCCAGACTGAGGCTGTGAGACCAGAGAACCGTAAGATGGAGCGGGTTATCGGGCAGATATCGGAATTTGTCACCGATAGTCGAGGGCTTATGACCTTTCAGGGTCGGATTTGGGTGCCGTTTGTGGGCGGAACGCGTACCATCTTGATGGAGGAGGCACATAGATCGAAGTTTTCGATCCATCCCGGGGCCACTAAGATGTATTTGGACCTGAAGAAAGAGTATTGGTGGCCCTGTATGAAGATGGATGTTGCATGGTTCGTTGAGAAATGTTTGACCTGTCGCAGGGTTAAGGCCGAGCACCAGAGACCACATGGTAAGTTGCAGCCGTTGGAGGTTCTCGAGTGGAATTAGGAACAAATTACCATGGATTTTATCACCAAATTGCCGAGGACTACTAGGGGCGTCGATGTAATTTGGGTGATTATGGACAGGTTGACGAAGAGCGCTCATTTCCTTGCTATTAGTGAGAGCTCTTCCGTTGAGAGGTTAGCAAAGTTATACATGAAATAGGTGGTATCACGGCATGGGGTACCGATCTCGATTGTCATAGATCGAGATGTGCGTTTCACTTCCAGGTTCTGGAAGAAATTTCATGAGGATTTGGGTACGAGGCTGCATTTTAGCACCACATAGCACCCACAGACGGACGGGCAAAGCGAGCGGACGATTCAGACGCTCGAGGACATGCTTCGAGCATGTGTAATGGACTTCGGAGGGAGTTGGGACACATTTTTGCCTTTGGCTGAGTTTTCCTATAACAACAGCCATCATTCGAGCATTAGTATGCCACCCTTTGAGTTGTTGTATGGAGGAGGTGTCGGACTCCCATTTGCTAGGGTGAGGTCGGTCAGCGTGTGATGGGTAGTACAGAGATAGTACTTCAGACGACTGAGCATATTCAGCAGGTCCGGCAAAGGTTACTAACGGCTCAGAGTCGTCAGAAGAGCTACGCAGACAGCTGTCGCTCGAAGCTCGAGTTCCAAGTTGGTGACTTCGTACTCCTGAAGGTATCTCGTTGGAAAGGAGTGATCCAACTCAAGAAGAGAGGCAAGTTGGGGCCTCGGTATATTGGTTCTTTCAGGGTGACCGCCAGGGTGGGCAGGGTAGCATACCGTTTGGAGTTACCTGCGGAGTTGAGTCAGATTCACGATACCTTCCACATGTCTCAGCTGAGAAAGTGCATCGCTGATGAGTCGGCAGTGGTTCCATTAGAGGACATTCAGGTGGATGCAAGCTTGAACGATGTTGAGAGGCCAATCGCGATTCGGGATAAAAGGATCAAGACTTTGAGAAACAAGGAGGTGCCATTGGTTCATGTCCAGTGGCAACATCGGAAGGGTTCCGAGATGACCTGGGAGCCGGAGTTGGAGATGCGCGAGCAGCATCCAGAGTTATTTGTGGAAAGAGACTTCGAGGGCAAAGTCTGATTCTAGTGCAAGAGAATTGTAACATCCGGATTTTTAGGTACATTATTTATTCATTCATTTTTGGAGATTTTGGGAGGGACTCGGCGAGTTGATGCTTAGACTCGCCGAGTAGTGTCGTGATTTTCCATCCGGGGTAATGACCGGACTCGGCGAGTCGACTAGTGGACTCGGAGAGTCCTTGCTGTTTAATGAAACCCTAATTTTCAGGGTTGAGACCTATTTAAAGGCCCTTCTGGTGTTCATTTGCGGCTACCAGTTGATAGAGAGAGACCCCAGAGTGTGAGGGCGTTTTGAGAGAGAAAGGAAGTCATTTTTGATCCTTGTGTGGGTGATTTTGCAAGAAGAAGGTGACCAAGGCAAGAGGAATCTGAAGAGGGTGCTAATATGTTGATTTCAGAGCTTAGGGACTTCATCTTTAGGTATATATTCGATCCCCTTTTAGTTTTGGTGTAAATTTTGAGAGTTAGGGTTTTTAGGCTCTTTTTGAGTAAGATTTGTGAAGCAATTGGTCCCTTCTTGTGTTGAGGCTTTGAATCTGGATCCAAAGAGGTCCAGAGACGTTGACTTCTTGATCTTTATGGGTGTCATGGAAAGTTATGAGCTTAAGGTGGCATATTGAGGCCATTTCTTCAAATAGAGCCATTGGATCGTGGCATGGGCATCAAGATCCAAACTTTACGTGTTTATATTGCTTTAGGTGGCCATATCTATGAGTTTGAGGAATGGATCTGACCTTAGGAGCTCATATGAGCTCGAGCATGGCATGAACTCACCGAGTACCAAGAGTAGACTCGGCGAGTAGGGTTAGGGTTTCCCCATAGTTCACTCAGTGAGTGCTTGCCGAGTTGGGAGAATGACTCAGAGATTCATAGGGAATTAGAGGACTGTAGTTCAAGGCGGAACTCGCTGAGTTCATAATGGGACTTGGCAAGTTGAGTCGGGGTGGCCCATCGATTCATGTCAGGTGTAACCCGTCGAGCTGGGGGAAAGACTCGACGTGACATGCGAGTCTAGAGGGTTAGTGGACACGCGTAGACTCACCGAGTCACCCAAGTGCACTCGGCAAGTCGGGTCAAAGTTTGACCGTTGACTTTGAGGGTTTGGTCAACAATGGGGTCTTTGTGTCTAGAGAAGGGTATAATGGTCTTCTACCCTTCTGAGGATGCCAACAGAGGGTTGAGTCTAGTCTCCAGAGTTATATTTATAATAGTATTTACTGTATTTGATTAGGCGGACGCTAGACCGTATTGCTACAGAGTCAGAGATTTATCGAGACATCTAAGGTGAGTTTTCTCAATATACTTACCTAGAGTGGTAACAGAGTTATGTGCTAGTATACAGCTGAGTTATGTGCCAGTGTAATTGTATGCTACTTATGTGTGTTATTGTGATATGTGATATGCACGATTCAGAGTTTCCAGAGATAGGACCAGTGGGTCCATAGAGTTAGCGCTAGAGAGCCCACAAAGAGTTGGGACTTATGGGTCCCACTGAGACACACTGACCTGAGGGTCAGCAGAGCTATATCCTTGAGTGGCTAATATATGTGTTAGAGTGGTATTTTGGGGAACTCACTAAGCTTTATGCTTTTAGTGTTATGTGTTATGTGTTTCAGGTACCAACGATAATCGCGGGAAGACGCCAACATGATTTGTACACACACATGGGATTTTTATGTACTGATCTTGGGAAAGGATTTTATGAAACAAAGACATGATACAATGAGATTTTGTTAATAAATGTGTTTGGAAAATGTGTTTTGAAAAATTAAAAATTGTTCGAATTTTTACATTGTTACAAACCTCCCTAGAACGAGGCGTAAGCCCCAGAGTGCCAGACGGCTCCGAGAAGAAGAGCCTTTCGGCTCGGGGACGCTACTCCAGCGGCGCCCGGTTTTGAGAAAAACCCGTTGTAAGTAAGCTACGCATACGCTATTTTTAATATAGCTTTTATTTAATTATTGTAACGTTATTAGGAACTTATAATAAATATTTGGCTATTATTATGGGTTATATAAGTATTGGTTAACGCTTATATAAATTAATAATAGCTAGGCTATTAATTAGTCGCGGTTAACGTTAGACTAAACCCTAGTGATATTGATAGTAGGTTTTGTTGAGGAAAATTATTTTAAGAGTAACGAAGTGCTATCCAAGTGCCGAGTCACCACCTAATCAAGTGAGTGTATAGTTACTTTTAGCTTACACATAGATATGAAGTATTTTATATAAATTACATGCTATGTGTGCATATTGTCTGAATACTTGCTGTCTATGTTGGGTGAAATATTTTTATACATGTTTTAAATGATTTAAAATGTATATGTATTTTATATCTACAAAACGTGTTGGGTAAAACATGGGTACATCAAATAGTTGTTGTGTTATAACACGATGAAAGACATCAATGTTGACAGCGATCCAATCATCTAGTGGAGTATAGATGACGACCACTGACGATACTAGACAGTCCAGTGGAACGCTAGCAGGCTCGTAATCTGTCGGTGTGTTTGAACTAGGTGCTCATTAGGTATTTTTGAACTGAGTGTGTTCACTAGGTATTTTTGATCTAAGTGTGTTCACTATATATTTTTGAACTAAGTGTGTTCACTAGGTATTTTTGAACTAAGTGTGTTCACTAGTTAATGTTGAACTAAATGTTTACCAGATGTTTTGGACTACGTGTTCACATATTGTAGTCTATAAACCTTGGTAACAATGGACTTTGTACCTATTCCTTAGGATAATCCTTAGGAATAAATGAACGAGGAATAGCTGATTCTTAGGGTAGATCCTTAAGAGTAACGAATATAATAGGGATGGGGAATTAGGTTGATTTGTTGTTTGAAGGTTAAACATAATTAGATTATCGTGGGTTGAAAACCCTATGTACTCACCAGGTTTCCCAACCTAGCCCACTCAGTTATTTATATCACAGGTGTTGATATGAAGTCACATTACACTGAGAGATTAAAGAGATGTAGATCAATAGTGTAAATAAATGTAAGTTCCGTTTATGCTTATGTTTCTGCATTGACGATGACATCCCAAACATTTTAAAACGAATAAAATACGTTTCTTCGAAAATGTTTTGATAATGTATTTATCGTGTTTTTTTCTGGGAACAAATTCCGCAACATTTTTATGAAAAGAAGTACTATGATTTTTACAAAGCATAAACAAAACTGGTCTTTTCTGGCCGTGAAAAATGGGGATGTCACAGTTAGTATCAGAGCATTAGTTTAAGCGAACTAGGAATAAGGATTTATTTCTAGAGTTAAACTTAGAATGCTTAGTGATGATCGTGAGGAGTGTATCCAATATATCTTAGGTAATACACCTGAATAGACACAGACACTAGCTTGTTTAGGAAGAATGTCTAACATGCTTTTATGTGCAAAATGATTTATAATGCTAAATGTATAATCGGATCTATGGTCTGTTGCCGATCCGATTTGGTAGCTTTATGTGTTCAGATTTCTAAACGTTTAATTACGGTATTAGAGTTGGCATGTAACTTTTCGGAGTAATAGGGAGATTTTCATGTCGATCATAAATAAATACTTTTCCTATCTTAATTCTCATCGTTACACACCGAACTTCTGAATTGGTGTATAGATCGAAATGGCAAGAACCTGAAGTGGAGTCCGGAAAGCAAATGGAAATAGAAATCAACAGCCCCTAGTGATTGAACAAATACCTGTTGTAGTAGAAGCTACACCAGAACCAATCACCATGGCTGGAGTACAAGCCATGATTTGGGCTATGTTAGCTGAACAAAGGGAAGAAATATGGAGTGTGTTGCATGGAAATAAGGACGAACCTACGATGCCCATTGAGCAACCTGAGCTGATTCCCGAGCAATCGGAGGAAGGGAACTATAGCCGTCCTGTGAGTCAAGTTGGGAGTCAAGTAGAATGAAGGAATGGCCCGGAGAAGGGAAATGACAAGGATGGACGAATGTATAAGAACTTATTGGGTGCCAAGCCACCAAGCCTTTCTGGAAGCCCGTCTGAATCCGGTTGAGATTATGGACTGGATCTCCGAAATGGAGATGGTGTTTGAGAGTTGTGACTGTAGCGACAGGAAAAAGATCGTCTTTGCAGTCAGAAAACTAAAGACTGGAGTGCTAAGTTGGTGGAAGTTGTTGGCAGACACAATGCCACTAGGAGAAGCCATGCGAATGTCTTGGTAAGCATTCATGGAGCATCTGAAAATGCAATACTGCTCAGAGATAGATCTGATAGACCTAAACAAAGAATTTCAGAACCTAAAGAAAGGAAAGATGAGTGTGGATGAGTATGCCACCGAATTCACCGAGAGGATGAAGCTATTCCCCTACTTGGTGCCTACTGAAATATCCAAGATCGATAGGTTTGCTAACGGAGTGCCCACAAACTTTGGCCCAACAGTCAAAATGGCAACTACCTTGAAAATGGCCGTTAGAAAAGCCAGGAATGTTGAGACCCAGATAAGAGAGAAGGGTCTGGAGAGAGCTGAAGTTGGCAAGAAAAGGAAGCATGAATGTTCTTCTAGGTCCAACAAGGAGAGAAAATTCCCGAAGTCTGGAAGAGGAGGAGGTGAAGCAATATGGTGTGATAAATGCAAGAAGAAACACTTTGGAAAATGCGACGAGGAGGTGGCAGGTTACAAGTGTGGAAAGTCTGGGCATTACGCCAATGAGTGTACATCCAACTAGAGGGTGTGTTATGCATGTAAAGAAGGAGGGAATCTTTCAAAGAATTGCCCAAAGAATAATGAAACAGCAAGGCCAAACACACCACCAAGGCCAAGGGCATTCTACATGATCCTCGACGAAGCAGAATACAACGCTAGGAATCGAGGATAAGGAATTCATACCCAAAGATCGAGTTATGAAGTAGCCAAGGGGATAGAATCATATGATGTAGCCTATTAGAGGCATAGTCTAGGGTGACCTTGAACACCTATGTAATAGTTTCAAGAAATAATAAAACCTTCCTTTTTTATCTGGCGTGTTAAACTGTTATGTGATTTTCTTGTATGTTGATTTGGAAAACTATGAGACAATACTTGGGACGAGTATGAGTAGGTGTGAATGGTAGTAGATGCCTATACTACCGAAAGCACAGGACTCACACTTGGATCAAGGAAAGTCACAAGGTTACCAAAGAGCTAGTAATTGAATTCATTTTATTCAAGTATGTCGTTACCATTGTTTCGGTAAAGACTAAGAAGATGATTGTTATTCCGATCCTAGTGGTCATATCAAATTGAGTCCGACTACAATGAGTATGTTACGTGGTTCAGAGAGCGAATTTCGATGTAGCATCTGACATAAGCTGGATGATTGAAATAAAAGATAATCAAAGCGATCAGTAGAAGTATCGCGATAGTTGTTAAAGAAGCTTGTAGCTAGAAATACTACATGCTATAATCTGATTATATCACATTAGAACATGAAGGAAAGTGTATTCCATTCCGGAATTTTACTCTACGAGACCTCAGTCTAAGCATTGCGACACACAATGAGAAGTCATTGGAACATGATCCATCGGTCTATTGTGGAAATCAAACAACTTATCTTAAGTTGTTAAGAAGAAGAAGGAGTCTCCAGTAAGGATCGATATTGTGACTTGAAGGTCATAATTTGGAGTCTAACTTGAGATAGGGAGCAGGTTCAAGATCAAGCACCACCTATAGTTAGGAAGTCTTAGAGTTAGATACCCGTTCGAAGAAACATAGAAGTTACGATTATTACCTAGGATGGCGAGATAACGTATGGAGTCATTATACTGCCCTGTTTTGTTGTTGATTCCAGGATGTAATCATCCTAAGGGTGAGATAATTGTAATGCCTGAAGATTCGAGCTAGTTAATTTAGAGATAATAGGGGTCGAAAACAACATTTCGATAAAAGATTATTTAGAATAAATAATCTTAACCTAGTTGTATAATATGTCTAAAGGGTTCCGTACATATAAAGAACGCCGAAATCCGAATTATAATGAAGAAGTTATGGCCCGTCGAAGTTTTTCGGCAAAACCGACACGACACCAGGAGACGTAAATAGTGAATTTAAGATAGAGGACTTTTTAGCCTTAGTGATCTTAACAAAACCTTTAGTATGCGTTAAACCGATAACATACAAAAAAAGAACGCCCAAATCTGACTTCGTATGAGGAAGTTATGATTTTTCTATGATTTGGCATAACAGTGCATGGCCCGAAACTCGAATTTTAGTTCAAGCGGTTTTTGGCTTATGCGACCTAAATGAGAGTTGAAGATCTCATCAATAGGAACTCAATAGTAAAATGACAGACGAAAACAGAGTCGGTATGAAAGAGTTACGAATTTTTCGCGGTCATTTAGTAGTCTAATCTCCTCGTACTACTAAATTTAAGATCGGTCGAGAATTCTACGACGGTGTCTAAATGAAAGTTGTAGTCTTGTTTTTACTTACGTGTGTATATAAAGAACGTCGAAAACGGAGCTCGTATGCGAAAGTTATGAATTTTTGAAAATCGGCTGATTTCCACCCTGTGTGCGATGTCACGTGTCAGCACCAGGTTGTGCCTGGCTGTAGCCAGCGTGGCTCATGACGTGAATATTAAAAATTCCATACGTGAACCTTCCTCCAGCCCCTATAAATAAGTGGTGAGGCCTCCATTCATTCCTCACACCTCCCCTCACTTCCCTCTCTCTCTAGAACTTCTCTCTAGCCCCGAAACCCCCTGAAAAGCCTAGGGAACCTCCCTAGCACGAGGCGGAAGCCCCGGAGTGCTCGACCGCTATGAGAAGAAGAGACTTTCGGCTTGGGAGCACTACGCCAGTGGCGCCCGGTTTTGAGAAAAACCTGCTGTAAATAAGCTACGCATACGCTATTTTTAATATAGCTTTTATTTAATTATAGTAACGTTATTAGGAACTTATAATAAACATTTGGCTATTATTATGGGTTATATAAGTATTGGTTAACGCTTATATAATATTAATAATAGTTAGACTATTAATTAGTCGCGGTTAACGTTAGACTAAACCCTAGTGATATTGATAGTAGGTTTTGTCGAGGAAAATTATTTTAAGAGTAACGAAATGTTATCCAAGTGCCGAGTCACCACCTAATCAAGTGAGTGCATAGTTAGTTTCAGCTTAAACATAGATATGAAGTATTTTATATAAATTACGAGCTATGTGTGCATATTGTCTGAATACTTGTTGTCTATGTTGGGTGAAATATTTTTATACATGTTTTAAATGATTTAAACTGTATATGTATTTTATATCTACAAAATGTGTTGGGTAAAACATGGGTAGATGAAATAGTTGTTGTGTGATAACACGATGAAAGACATCAATGTTAACAGTGATCCAGTCATCTATTGGAGTATAGATGACGACCACGGACGATACTAGACAGTCCAGTGGAACGCTAGCAGGCTCGTAATTTGTACGTGTATTTTTGAACTGAGTGTGTTCACTAGATATTTTTGAACTAAGTGTGTTTACTATATATTTTTGAACTAAGTGTGTTCACTATATATTTTTGAACTAAGTGTGTTCACTAGGTATTTTTGAACTGAGTGTGTTCACTAGGTATTTTTGAACTAAATGTTTACCAGATGTTTTGGACTACGTGTTCACCTGTTGTAATCTATAAACCTTGGTAACGATGGACTTTTACCTATTCCTTAGGATAATCCTTAGGAATAGATGAACGAGGAGTAACTGATTCTTAGGGTAGATCCTTAAGAGTAAAGAAGATAATGGAGATGGGTAATTGGGTTGATTAAATGTTTGAAGATTAAACACAATTATATTATTGTGCCTTGAAAACCCTATGTACTCACCAGGTTTCCCAACCTGACCCACTCAGTTATTTATATCACAGGTGTTGATATGAAGTCACATGATACTGAGAGATTAAAGAGATGTAGATCACTAGTGTAAATAAATGTAAGTTCCGTTTATGCTTATGTTTTTGTATTAGCGATGACATCCCAAACGTTTTACAATGAATAAAGTATGTCTTCGAAAAATTTTTGATAACGTATTTATCGTGTTTTTTTTCTACGAACAAATTTCGCAACATTTTTATGAAAAGAAGTACTCTGATTTTACAAAGAATAAACAAAACCGGTCTTTTCTGGCCGTGAAAAATGGGGATGTCATAGCTACTACCAACAAACCGAAGTCTGACGATATGCCTCCATAGCTGCTCCGACACAGAGCGGGATTAGTTAGTCTATGGAACCCAGTCCATTTTGAAACTGGGTTGACCATTTTCATTCTTGCACGGTACTCTCTCCCATGACATATCCTGTTTATCACAAACAGAAGATGAAGAAATATTATAATCGTTAGAAGATTTGGGAGAGTGAGCCTTTGGAACCCATTTGTAGTTGGGTTTGACCCATTTCTTTTTCGATCTGATGGGTGGCTCAGCACTTTCTTTGGAACTTGAAGCCGATCTTCGAGATGACTTTGACCTAGTCGGTCTTGGTTTCGTTGGAGCATCTCTTGGATTGGGCTTCTTGGCCGGCATTCCCTTCTTGCCCTTGGGATTCGGATTCTTGACCTTGTGGATTTGATTCTTGGCCTTCTACATGTTCCAGTGATCATGGTATGAACGTGACCTTGAGGGATTTCATTTGGAGTATCTCCCTCTTGGCGCGTTCGGCCAGCCTTGTACATAGTAAGGAACGTATGCGATTTGGATAGTTTCTGGCAATGTGTCCAGGTGTTCCACAGTGAAAACAAGTCTTTTTCTTCACTGGGAAATTGCTTCTTCCTGCCCCTGGTGGCGTTTCTTTGCCTCTCTTGCTTTTCCCACACGCACAGTTAAAACAGGCACTCTATTTCACTGGAATTGGTGGCCTGTATTTCTCAACAGCATGTTGATTAGAAGCAGCTGAGTTCGAAGCAACAGATTCAGAGCTCAAGGATATGTTGGTTTGTTCAGAGGTGTTCTCCTTGTTCTCATCCTCTGCTACTTTACCTACACATGAAGTAGATGCGCTAGAAACATGAACATCAGTATGTTCAAACAAATAATCAAATATGTCAAAAAAATTTAACTCAACATGATCCGATGCAAAAGCATCAAAAGCATCACAAGACGTATTGTCAACTTTAATATCAGAAACAGAAGGTTGTTCATTGGAAACAGAAGCATCAGGTTCAGGCTCAGTTTTGTTATCAGAAACAGATCCTTCAACTTTGTGTTTTGACTAATCTAAGGATTGATCTACAGGGGAAGTAGAAACGTTAATACTTTCAACATTAATAAATCCTCCTGAAACAAAACTAGATGGCTTGCCATAAACCATGAATGGTTCGTTGGCAATCTCCTCTTTGGATAGGGGTTGATATTGAGATGTATGATTATAAGGAGGAGGTACACTATCATATCCTAAACCTTTTGACTGATTTCGTTTGAACTGCATGTAGTGATCAATCATGTTGGCAACTACCTCGCTTGATCCATCAAATTTTCTAAAATCAAAATTTGCGGTTTCAAATTGTCTTTTTAATGTATCAAGCTCCGTAATTAACTCATCATTTTGTCTCTTAACATAATCATACAATTCACATTTTTGACTGTATTCTAATTGAATTCTTCTAAAATCCTTTATTTTTGTTTCTAATTCAGCCTTCAGGGGTTTCTGTCCTTTCCTGAGTTGATATCCTTCATATCTCAGGTCCTCAACTTCCCTTTTTAATAAATCATTATGTTCACAAAGAAGTTTAATCGTAGATTCACATGATTGAGAACATGAAACTTCACATGATTGAGAACATGAAACTTCAATGACCAGAATTTTTGCGGAACTCATTGTTTTTCGACAATTCAAAGCGTCAAGTTCTTCAATTATATCAGCAAGACGAAGACGATTGAGATATTTTGTCTTCTTGATGTCAGCCATTGTTTTTCGACAATTCAAAGCGTCAAGTTCTTCAATTATATCAGCAAGACGAAGACGATTGAGATATTTTGTCTTCTTGATGTCAGCCACGCTCATATCCCATGATTTCGGAAGTGCATTCAGCAGCTTTTTGTTTATCTCAGATTTGGTCAAGAAGATCCCAACTATATTCATATTAGTAGTGAGTGTGGTAAATCGCTGCAACTGAGCTTCCAGGGTTTCTCCAGGAATATAATCGAACATGTCGAAATTTTGTCTTAACATATCCTGACGACTCTCTTTCATGTCTTCAATTCCTTTGTAGACCTCAAAAACCATTTAAAAACACAACTGGAAGCCAAAATCAAACTTAAAAGTCAAACATTAAATTTAAAAATGTCCTTTCACTATAAACCTCAAAAGTCTACCTTAAAAGTCAAATTTCAAAAGTCAAACTCAAAAGTCAACAAACTTAAAAGTCAAATCGAAAAGCTAAATTTGAAAATTTAAAAGGTAAATGAGAAAGTCAAAGCTTAAGGTCAAAGGTCAAATTTTAAAAGTCAAAGTCAAAAATTTAAGTAAAAAGTCAAAAATAAAAGTCAAAAGTTAAAAATAAAAACTAAAATTTTTGGGTTGAAAAAGGATTTTAAAAAATAAAATTTTGAATTTTTGGGCTGATTTTGTCAAATTGTGAAACATGGAAGCGATGGGCAGAGGTTAAGTTTAAATTTTCGAAAGGAATGCACAAGGTCTTGGCTAGCTGAGATGGTTAGGCACTTGGTTGAACACTTTGAGGTCCCGGGTTCGATCCCCGACAACCTCAATTCGCGTGGATATTTTTTTTAATGAATCGCTGATGTGAAGTTGAGCTCCTGTGTGAGGATGAAGTGAGGTCGAGGATTCGAGGCGCGAGCCGATGCGATGCTGGACCGAGAAGGCATCCGAACCGGAAACTGCTGCTGACTGAGCCGAGGCCGCAAACTTCAGCGACCGTGAACACGTTTCCGGCCGTAAACTCCGGCGACCGCTAAAACGTTTCCTGCCGTAAACTCCGACGACCGCAACACGTTTCCGTCCGTAAACTCCAGACCGTAAACTCTTCAAAGATCGTAAACTCTTCAAGAACCGTAAACACAACTTCAGATCGCGAAAAAAGCGACGTTTTTCACCATTTTTGCTCCAAAACTCGATCAAAAACTCGTTTTTATGAAAAACGCGAAGAACAAACCCCGCTAATTTTCAGAGATCTATCCAAAAATGCAAGAATCTTTCCAAAATAAGATCAAATCGACTCCAGATTTGACAAAGATGAGTGATACAATCCAAGCTCTGATACCACTTGTAAGTCCCTAATCTGCTTGTGTATCAATCAGATCTGTTTGATGGTGCGGAATCCCAATCAAACGGCTGATGTCAGATCAAATAGAAGAGAAGGAGAAGAAGATGATGATGAATCTTGTATGTATTGATATGAATGAAGATCCGGATACAAGATTCACACACACTAACACACACTCTCTTTTCTCTCTCTCTAGAACACCTTCAAATGCACACACTTAAGCTCCTCTAGTGTTTATCATTTTATTCCTCACACCCCTCACCCCTATATATATACATGAGAAACATGGGCCGTAAATGGGTTTACGACCATAAACACCCATTGGGCCGTAAATAGGGTTTACGGCCGTAAACACCTATATAATATTACATAAAAATACAATTTCCCAAAAAAGAAAAGTATAAACCATAATATTAACTGAACATAGTGAACCAAAGATAGATCGCTTATTAGCCGAAGTGATCTAAACAAAAGTCGTACTAATCATAAAAACGAGAGCGTGGTTATAGAGAATGTCTAAATAAGACTTCATGAGCGGAAGTTATGATTTTTTTAATATTTCAGCATAACTTTGTTATCACAAAAATCGAATTTCTAGTAGCATTGACCCAAAATTTCCTTAAAATTAGTATTCAGGTGAAGCCATGCGATTCTTGAGTGCCCGACAAGTAGTAGCCATCGAGTAGGAGCTCTATCAGTGCAATTTCGAGACTTTTTTTTCTAAGGAATCTATGTAAGTTAAATTACATTCTATATTATTTTAAGCGTAACTTAGATTTATGTTCATAGTTGTTGTTATGAATTTATATATAATATTTATTAGTAAGTACATGTCGTTATTGATTGATCTAGTTACGAGGGTGATTGGAAGGCAAAATTTAGTTAGGTGTTTAAAGTGGGCTTTCCAACAGTATACTTTGTATACCAAACGGACCCTACCTCCAATATGATGTAATTTGGTTGCTCCTTACTTGATAAATCTTGATGTAGACAATGGGATTCTTGAGGAATCTAGACTATTACTTAATCATAAGAAATAGTAAACTAAGGCATAGTGACAATTCAACCTAGGTCACATCAAATGGAAAGCCAAGTGTTGAAGCAAACCACTATCCAAATTTCCAGTCATTCCACTTTATCAAGTGACTCCATAGTTACTTTCAGCTTACACATAGATATAAAGTATCTAGATGATTAAATGCTATGTATGCCTATTATTTGTATTACTTGATATCTCTGTTAAACGAGTTATATGATTTTACTTGATTTAATCATATACATATTTTCATATATTTATATAAAATATATTGGATAGTGAAGGGTGATGAAAATGATGAGATTATGATGAGAAGCCATGACTTTTGATGAACCAATCATCTAGTAGAGTATATATGACCACCACAGACTATTCTATAGGAATCCCTGAAGCAGTATTAACACATATTGCTATAGGAATCCCCAGAGCAGTATTGACTACCCATTGATGATGATGATCCTTAGGATAGGTCCCTTGAGGCTTGTATTTAAGGATCGGTATGTGAGAATAACAAGCATGGGTGATCACGTAAATTAATTGATATGAATTACATAGTTAAAAGAAATTAATTCTGTTGGGTTGAAAACCATATGTGTAACGTCCCAATAACACGGTCTAAAAATTTCGTATTAATTTAATAATAAAACCAATAGTCATCATACGTCATGGGAAAATCATAAACAATGTATCTCAAAAGCATCATAATATCGATTAAACATATTAGAGTATAAACATCCCAGGCTAACAAATGGCGTGTGCATTGGAATCTTCCCGAGCTCCTCTTTTGAAAACTGAATACTTGAAACCAAAACTAAAAACGGTAATCACGAAGCTTAGTGAGTCTCCCCAAGCTACTACATACCATACACAAAATACATATTGGGCCTAGCCCACTGTATCGGGCCCCGCCCGACCACGGACCGCAGTCTAGCATAACTTGGGACCCACCCACTACATCGGGCCCCGTCCGACATCGGACCGAAGTCCGGCATAAATTGGCCCCGCCCACTGCATCGGGCCCCGCCCGGCATCGGACCAAAGCCCAGTATAACTGAACATAACATAAATATAAACATATGACATAATCACATATACTGCATCGGGCTTACCAGACATAGTACCAAAGCCCGAAACATATAACACATAACATAAACATGCATGAATCACAAAGACATCAAGCATACATAACTACTTCTCGGGATTGCCCCGACATCGGACCTATGTCCAGAAAACATACCATATAACATGCAAACTAAACCACTGCATCGGGCCCCGCCCACTGCATCGGACCGAAGTCCGGAACACAAAACATATAACATTTAAGCTAAACCACGGCATCGGGCCCGCCAGATACTACTAACATCTAAACATGTCGGCATTGTGGCCTTTGACTCGTTCCTACTAGAAGAGGACTCACCTCGCACTGCTGAAGCCCCGCGAATAAAACTCTGGCTGCTAGCTGACAGATCCCTAGACTGTCAACATCAATATAAAACCCAATTAACCATTTGGGTTTCAAATGCATAACTCTATAGTCCACACTTAGGGTAAAAGGACCATTTTACCCTTAACCTAGTTTGGTCCAAGACTGAGGCCTAAACTCATACCCTAAAAGCCCAAAAAGTGAAATAATCAACCAAGGCCCAACTATGGCCCAATTTTCCAAATTATGCCCAAACCTTTCCACTGGGCCTTATCCTGAAGCCCAATTCGATATTCTAGTCCATGCTTGTTCCCGGATGGTGCATCAATAGCCCATAACATCTAGGCACAACAAGAGGCCCTACTCCAAACACAACAAAATTAGGGTTTTCACATGAAATGATGACTAGGGTTAAGTATTCTCACTTAACCCATTAAGTCCATTATTCCATTAGGTTATCATACAATATGATTGGCATGAGTCATAACTATAGTCCACTAGTCCAAACGTGGGTCCCATTAGTCCCATACCAACAAATTTACAATTAGGGTTTCTAGCCCAATCACGAACCAAACCAGTCCAATATCAAACAATTGGGCCAGATAGGGTTCTACTCTATCAGGCACCACCCACTGCCACCTCGGGCAACGATGGTAGGTGGCGGCTCACGGCGGTGGTGGTCGTTTTCCGCCAAAAGCTTTGACTAGCTCCATTTCCTAATAAAACATTCCCACACCACATCCTACATGCACAACCACCACCAAGCGGCGGCTGGTGGTGATGAAATGGTGGCAGAAAACAGTGGCAGCGATCACCTTGAGGTGGTGGCAGCGGCTTTCACTTGGTTTCTGGCTAGATAATACACAAACAAACCCACAATGGCAGTGTGTAAGTACTCGAACACATACATCCGACAACTTCCTATACGGTTGGCATCGCCGGAAGTGATAACCACAGCAACCAAATAGCCACCAGCGGCGGCAATGGCGCTCACGACATCAAACAACGAGAGGGGCGATGGAGAGAGGAAGAGAGAGACAACTAACCTTACCGACGGCTTCCTAGTCGCACATGATGCAAGAAAGCATAACGAACTAGTTCCAACTTCGACCACAGTGGTTCTTCGAGCTGCCCAGGACGTCTTCGGCCGGCAGCAGTGTTGTGGTGGCGTTCCAGTGGCGAGGTGGTCGCTGGCGGCTTCGTATGATCGGAAAAAGAACGAGAAGGAGGGGTGGTGGCTAAACTCACGCATGGCGGCTGTAATGCGTGGGTTAGGGATTCATGAGGCAGCGAGAGGGAAGAACGGGTTTAATGTCGTTTCCATTTCAACTTATGCTCATTATTCACTTCTAATCCCTCCCCACCATTTCTTTTCAATCCAAGGCCCCTAATTTACCTTTTCTACCCCAGCTTCGGAAATTCCCTTCAAATTTGATACCCAATTTACCAAACAGCCCCTAGGCCTCCAAAATCTTTTCAATGAAGTCCCAATAATTACCATTTAGTCCCCGCCTTCCATAATACTTATAAATTAAATCCGGATTTTACACATTTAACCTCCAACTTCTAAATTCCTCACAAATTAGTCCGGGACTTACGATTATTAATTTAGTTAAATAAATAGGGCGCTACAACTCTCTCCCACATAAATGAGATTTTGTCCTCGAAATCATTTCTTTCCAATCCTTACACGCTCAACCATTCTAGTATCATAGTTACCATCTTAGGCACACCCTGGCCTTCCTAGGTAACCGAAGTTATGCCTCACAGGGTTCAAGAACCCTAAGATGAGCGAATTTCTTGCATTACAACCCCATTATTCACTTTGAAATATTTAGCCTTGAGATGGTCTAGTTCCCTGACAGACCACTCATACTGAATCATTATAGCTGAACCCTGCGGGGGTGATTAAGCACTACTCAGCAATCTATTTTGCTTATCCTACATGAGGTCCTCAAATACCATTACTACTGGAGACCCAAAACTGTCTGAAACACTGATCTTCCTGAAAACACTGAACTGCCTGAAACTGTATGCTGCTACATGGATACTTCCCAACATCTACCGAGCCTTACCTAGTCTCAATTTTTCGCCAATCATTTGAAATACCGGGTTCCAACCTGACTATGGAGCCAAAGGACTCCCTACTTAGTCGCCTCTCGCGAGTTCTGAACGGAATCCTTCTCTAGACTAGTTGGTACTAATTATCTTGTCATTGTGGCCCTAACGGCCTTCTAATCTAACTGATTGGTTCCATGCGTCAAATCTTGATGTTACCAAACCCAAGGCTAAAAGTGATTGCTACATGACCATTGGTAGTCTTATGTTATGAATGACCCTAAACAGTCCACTGCTACCTTGCTCTCATAGCCGTAGTGGAGCTCCTACAGTCTTATCACTGGCTTAACCAGGTCTAATCTGTCTGGGTAATTCCGAAATCCAATATGTGGATTTTTATATCCTCACTTCTATACCCGAACTGGTGGTACTACTGTTCTTTCTGCGTCCTAGCAACGCACTCATTCTATCTACCAACCTAGTGAATGCTATGGCTACACCCGCAGATTTACAACACTCTGGTACTATCTGGCTGCTAGTGAATGCTACGGCAACACCTGCTGACTTACAACACTCTAACACTATCTGGGTCGAACGCGCACTTGATCTCATACTCTACTGAACTCATGTCCTGACCGGAATCCCCAACCTGATTCCCTAAGGTCGGCTATCAACATTCCGAAGTCGCGATCTCTTTGTTGGCAAGTTTTTTCCGAACTTCCAACTCACACTATTCTCAAACCAAAGAACCACTTGGACTACCTTCCTTCATGAAAAGGATGTGAAACTTATCCCAGTATCAAAACTGATTCTGCTTCTGAATCCTCGGATGATTCACCCCCACTTTGATTCAACTAACGTCTTATGACACATGATACTAGAAGGATTCTCAATCCTTCTTACAATTCTATACCCAATCTGCTGAAAACCACGTTTACCATAGCTAGTGTTTGAATACTAATCAGTCCAAAAGATTACACCACGTCCAAGAACCCAAATAAATCTCTGGTAATAACCTGGTAGACCCAGGAAGCTTCGAATCTCAATTGGAGACATCGGAATCTCCCACTGTATCCCGGCCTCTATCTTGGTCGGATCGACTAGAATACCCTTCTGATTGACAAGGTGCCCAAGAAATTGCACCTCGTGTAACCAGAACTTACATTTGGAGTACCTTGCAAAAAGGTCTCTCCCTCCTCAAAGTTTCTAGCACCTCCCCCAGGTGCTTCTCGTGCTGCTCCTCAGTCTTTGAATAAACCAAGATGATGTTGTACTATCCCAATCCCACAATTTGGGAAATGATCTTTTGCTATCCGCTAATAATTCTCGGTATGAAATTAGCATATGCCATTTCTTGGAAGTATAATTCAAACACAAACAGAGGATAACCCGGAGGCACACTAACTCAAACCCTTTGAACGAAAGGCTCCCTTGTTTAGTTTCCTGCAAGTGCTACACCGAATCTAACCCTGATGGTCTCTCAAAAGCTAATCCAAAATCTAGGGACCCTTCAATATAATCAACTGATCTGGTTCCCTCTCACCAATGTGTAACAACCCTATATTTTTCCAATAGTAATGTAACGCTCAAAAGTCAAATACAATGAAAACTATTTAGAGCCAACGAAATTAACCTCAAAAATAAAAGTGTTTAAATATCTAAGTTGGGATGCATCAAATATTAGATATCGTGCCAAGGTTTCCAAAAACATAAAGAACATTTGAAACCGAGTTATATTGAAGAAATTATAACCACGCAAATGATTGCGACACACAGTTAAAACACTATTTAACGTAAAAAGTGAAATTACAATAAAATGCATTTTAGCCTTAAGGATCTAAACAAAAGTTGTAGAGTTCGTTAAACTGTAAACGTACATAAAAAGATCGCCCAAATTGGACCTCGTATGAAGAAGTTACGATTTTCCTAAGTTTCGTAACAGTAGTAGAGGGCTAAAAACTTGAATTGAAGATCGAGTGTTAGTTAGCTATCGCCACTTAAACAAAAGTTGAAGATCTCCACAATAGGAGAAAAATGATAAAAAGACAAACGAAAACCGACGTCGAATAAAGAAACTATGAATTTTTAACGGACTTTAGCAGTCCCGGCCTATTAAAAATATATCATTAAAAATAAAGTCAAAACTAGCCGACGGAGTCTAAATGAATGTTGTAGAGCATAATCTCACCTACGCGTGGATATAAAGAATGCGAAAAACGGAGCCCGTACGCCAAGATTACGCCCAGCGTACTAGACCCAGTGTCAAGTCCCATCGGCTCGAGTGCTCTACGCTAGCTAGACCGGAGTCGTAAGCCGTGACGCATTTTTACGCCCCGTGTAACCGAAGTACGCCCAGCGTACTCCGGTGGTACGCCCCGCGTATGCGATCCTCCAGCACTATAAATAGAGGGTTTGAGCTACGGGTTTTGACACAAATCTTTCATATCCTCTCTCACTTTCACACACCCTAGAGCTCCAGAGACCATCCCGAAGCCCTCGGTTTCCGTACCCGAGCCCCCGACGAAAGATCTACACTACCGAGATCCCCGAAGAGCCCGAAGGCGCAACTTTCCGCGGTCGAAGTTCTACTCAACTCAAGCCTCTCTCTGTTCAAACCAAACGAGTGAGTTCATACCCCTACCTTTCAATTCTTTTCATGTTTTAGGGGGGAAATACAAGTACATTACAAGTCAAAGTACCATTTTATAAACAAAAATATAATATCTATCTTATTGAGTATCGATACGAACATATTTATGTATAAAGGGCTATTATATCACCAACGTATTCTCAACAAATGGAACATACATTCTGAAAAACTATAATGGGTATAGTTAGTAAGTCAATCGTACGTTTTTACATATACATCTTGAAAAACAAAATGCTTTCAAAAGAAGTAAAGTCATTCTTATTGTAAATCTATTTATACTAAGCAATGTGAGAGATTCAAACTTCAACGTACTCTTATGTATGCATTTCAAGTCCTATATTATATACCATAATCTCTTGGAGGGAGAGCGTGATACTTGTGTATAGATCTATACGGGATTGACAACCCCGCACCTAAACTATTAGCTATAGTTAGACCGGCAGGTCTGGGGTGACAAATGTCATAACACTACAACACCTGAAGAATGTTGTTACTAGCAGTCAGTGTCAATAGTATGGTTATAAAAATCACATAAAAAGTATAAAAACAAGTTCGATTTATGAGATTCATATATGCATACAGTTCTCTACATGACTTTTCATACCAAGTTATCTTTATCATTCAAAGTACGAAAATACTAATGCACTCCAACTCTGGAAACTTTTTGAACCATTTATAGAAAATATTGGATTTTCTGAAAACCTCATGTACCGATTTGCTACCAAAAAGGATATACTTTTCAACATAAAACACTCATGAACTCACCAACTTAATTATTGACACTTTTTCAAAACCACTTGTATTTCTCAAGGAACCAGTAATACAGGTAACCATCAGCTTTTGAAGAAGGAACGCTAAGGACGTTTATTATTAAACATTTATATCATCATATTGTAATATTCTTTTGCTAATATGTATAACGCAACAATATACGTTTTCATTATATATATGATGGTTGTGTTACTTTCTTTACAATATTTAATTGTTGGGATACTACATGAAGTAATCCACCCTCGAATTTTTCCGCCATTCTGGTTTGGGGGTGTGACACAATGTGCCCCAAGTCCATAACCTGTTCTCAGCTCTAGAAATCATATCACTCAGGGTCTTGCACCCCGAGACACTCACAATCTCCCTGCTATCACTCTATAGTATGTTTTGATAACTTACCTTCTTCATTTTCTCATTTGTTTCATACTGTGGTACCATATGAGCTCCTTCCCGAGACTTGGCAGTGAGCTCTGCCACAGTCTCAGTTGTCTGGTGGAGATCTAACAACTCTTGCACCAACTTTTACGCCTCAATCTCCTGGGCACACTCTGCCCAAAATCTGGTGTTAAAGTTATCCCATGACATAGCATCGAACCTCAACATCACTCAACTTTCTACCAAACTCTTCCTATCAATATCGTTCTCTGTCCCTCAGGAGACAGGAAGCAAGTCGGATCTTGTCTCCTTTCAAGACAATGTCTGGCACAAAAGTGTTGGCGACATCTGCCAACCATCTGCTACTAACAATGGGGTCCCTAACCCCCATGACAATTTGAAGATTCACAAAATCTGAATTCCTGAAACATCAATGAACGGTTCTCTATCATGACTGCTATCTCAGTTCATAATGCATTCGGCCTCTCATCATAAATCTCTATAATGCCCTCCTTGATCACACTGAGGACCACAGAGTCTGGTCAATGATATTACGCGAAATCTGCCCAGCTCCAGATTCCGAGCCTGATCCCTCATCGACACTAGAACTACCATTTGGTCTACCACGTAGCGTCACTATAATCGGCAACATACCATCACTAACATCACAATACTCATCAAAACTCGAGGAATCTCACACACTACAAGTTCCTTGGTCTTATCTCAGCCTTCCTTGATTCGAGTACGAATCCTCTGCTTTCAGTAGTATGGGCCCATACTACCTTCCACATCTATCCATACTTTCCTCAAGTACTGACTCGACTCCACCAAGTCCCTTCTACTACTACTGCTGATCTCTTGCTAATCTCATCCTAGGCTTGCCCTAGGCTAATCACCAACCCACTCTCCGCCATTAGCTGTATAAGAATTCCTTGCTTTATTCCCCTAACTAGCTCGCGAATACTATCACATATTACTCAGAATAGATAATTCTTTGAATGAGAGATCCTACCCTACAACGGTTGGACTCAAACAAGAGCTGCGAAATAGAGCTAGACCTAACCTTCTAAAATTATTTAGTCCTTGCAATACGTAACTTAACATATTTGTTTACTAGTTGGTGAAAGACAACTAGAACTCCTAAAAGCACAAAGCAAGCAGCATTCGGGTGTTGAATACACATAATCAAGCATATACTACTCTGGCCATCATACTGACTAATCTATACTAACATGTGGTTCTTAATAAGCTGGTACACATATGACAGGCACATAAGGCAACCTTCGTAGATCCTTAGCCCTAAACTAGCATGTTGTTCTCATAAAGCTGATACACATACAATAGGCACATAAGGCATCCTTCCTAGATCCTTAGTCCTAATCTAGCATGCAGTTCTCATAAAGCTGATACTCATATCATAACAATGAACATGTATGGATAATTTGGGAGTACTTACTTGAGCTCGGATGATTGCATGCACCACACCCTTTTTCTCTTTTCAAAGTTCTTTTCTTTCTAAATGTTCTTTTCCTTTTTCTAAAACTCTTTTCTTTTGAAAACTTTATACCACTTCCTTAGTTTGAGTTTAGTCACACTCAGAAGTGTGCCTGAATCCCTCAAACCAAGGCTCTGATACCAACTTGTAACGTCCCAATAACACGGTCTAAAAATTTCGTTTTAATTTAATAATAAAAACCATAGTCATCATGCATCATGGGAAAATCATAAACAATGTATCTCAAAAGTATCATAACATGGATCAAACATATTAGAGTATAAACAACCCAGGCTAACAAATGGCGTGTGCACTGCAATCTTCCGGAGCTTCTCTTTTGAAAACTGAATACCTGAAACCAAAACTGAAAACTGTAAGCACGAAACTTAGTGACTCTCCCCAAGCTACCACATACCATACACAAAATCACATATTGGGCCTAGCCCACTATATCGGGCCCCGCTCGACATCGGACCGAAGTCCGGCATAACTTGGGCGCCGCCCACTGCATCGAGCCCCGCCCGACAAGGGACCGAAGTTCGTCATAAATTGGGCCCCGCCGACTGCATCGGGCCCCGCCCGACATCAAACCGAAGTCCGACATAAATTGGGCCCCGCCCACTGCATCGGGCCGCACCCGGCATCAGACCAAAGCCCGGTATAACTGAACATAACATAAACATAAACATATAACATAATCACATATACTACATCGGGCTTACCCGACATCGGACCAAAGCCCGGAACCTATAACACATAACATAAACATGCATGAATCATAAAAACATCAAGCATACATAACTACTTCTCGGGATTGCCCCGGTATCGGACCAAAGTCCAGAAAACATACCATATGACATGTACACTAAACCACTACATCGGGCCCCGCCCACTGCATCGGACCGAAGTCTGGAACACAAAACATAAAACAATTAAGCTAAACCACGGCATCGGGCCCCGCCCGATACTACTAACATCTAAACTTGCTAGAATTTTGGCCTTAGACCCGTTCATACTAGAAGAGGACTCACCTCGCACTGTTGAAGCCCCGCGAATAAATCTCTAGCTACTAGCTGATAGATCCCTAGACTGTCAACATCAATATAAAACCTAATTAACCATTTGGGTTTCAAATGCATAACTCTATAGTCTATACTTAAGGTAAAAGGACCATTTTACCCCTAACCTAGTTTGGTCCAAGATTAAGGCCCAAACTCATACCCTAAAAGCCCAAAGAGTCAAATAATCAACCAAGGCCCGACTATGGCCCAATTTTCCAAATTAGGCCCAAACCTTTCCAGTGGCCCTTATCCTGAAGCCCAATTCGATATTCAAGTCCATACTTGTTCATGGATGGTCCATCAATAGCCCATAACAACTAGGCCCAACAAGAGGCCCAACTCAAAACCCAACAAAAATAGGGTTTCACATGAAATGATGACTAGGGTTAAGTATTCTCACTTAACCCATTAAGGACTTAACCCATTAAATGCATTATTCCATTAGGTTATCGTACAATAGGATTGGCATGAGTCATAACCAAAGTCCACTAGTCCAAACGTGGGTCCCACTAGGCCCAAACCAACAAATTTACAATTAGGGTTTTCTAAACCCTAATTAGGGTTTCTAGCCCAATCACGATCCAACCTAGTCCAATATCAAACAATTGGGCCATATAGGGTTCTACTCTGTCAAGCACCACCCACTGTCACCTCGGGCAACGATGGTCGGTGGTGGCTCACGGCGGTGGTGGTGGTGGTTTTCCGCCAAAAGCTTTGACTAGTTCCATTTCCTACTAAAACATTCCCACACCATATCCTACAGACACAACCACCACCAATCGGTGGCTGGTGGTGGCGAAATGGTGGCAGAAAACGGTAGCAGCCACCACCCTAAGGTGGTGGCAGCGGCTTTCCCTTGGTTTCTGGCTAGATAATACACAAACAGCCCCACAATGGCAGTGTGTAAGTACTCGAACACATACATCCGACAACTTCCTATACGGTTGGCATCACTGGAAGTGATAACCACAGCAGCCAAACAGCCACCGGCAGCAGCAATGGCGCTCACGACATCAAACAACGAGAGGGGCGACAGAGAGGAGAAGAGAGAGACAACTAACCTTACCGACGACTTCCTAATCGCGCATGACACAAGAAAGCATAACGAACCAGTTCCAACTTCGACCATAGTAGTTCTTTGAGCTGCCCAGGACGTCTCCGGCCGACATCAGTGTTGTGGTGGCGTTCCAGTGGCAAGGTGGTCGTTGGCGGCTTCGTCTGATTGGAAAAAGAACGAGAAGGAGGGGTGGCGGCTGAACTCACGCATGGCGGCCGTAATGCTTGGGTTAGGGCTTCATGAGGAAGCAAGAGGGAAGAACGGGTTTAATCCCATATCCCTTTCAACTTATGCTCCATTATTCACTTTTGGTCCCTCCCCATCATTTCTTTTCTAACCAAGGCCCCTAATTTACCTTTTCTACCCTAGCTTCGGAAATTCCCTTCAAATTTGATACCTGATTTACCAAACAACCCCTAGGCCTCCAAAATCTTTTCAATGAAGTCCTAATAATTACCATTTAGTCACTGCCTTCCATAATACTTATAAATTAAATTCGGATTTTACACATTTAACCTCCAACTTCTAAATTCCTCACAAATTAGTCTGGGACTTACGATTATTAATTTATTTAAATAAACAGGGCATTACAATATGTGCTCACCAGGCCCCCAAGCCTGACCCACTCAGTTTTTTTTGTACTACATGTAGCAATACAAAGGCACTTGGTTGATGAGTGATTTGAGGAGTTTGTAGGCCATTAGAATAATAAGATGTTGTAAGGCCTATTAAGACTTGTTTATGCTTATGTATTTGTATTGAGGATGACATCCCATGGTCTTAAATAATAATAAGATACATTTCCTCGAAAATACTTGATAATGATATTATCATGTCTTGGGAACATATTTCGCATTAACTTTTATACTCTGGACTAAATAAAGCATAAATAAAAAAATTTAAATTAGCCGTAAAATGAGGATGCCTAAAATGATACATGCACTAGATTATTTTAGGAATGATGCCTGAATTGCTTTTATGTCTGAATTACTTTAGGTTGCCTACCAAGGATGTTATTATTTGAATAAATCGATGGTCTGTTGCCAACCTAGATTTAGAAATTTTAAGTGTTCAGGTTTCTAAACGTTTTATTACAGTATTAGAAATGACATGTAACTTTTCGGAGTAATAAGGAGAATTATACGTCTAAACTTACCCTATCATAATAAACTCGCGTCTCGGTACACTGAACGTCTGCTTTGATGTATTGATAGTTAAGGGGAGAACCCGAAGTGAACTATGTAACGGGAATCAGCTGCCTGAGCCCCGCTTACTTGAGCGTACACCTGGAGTAGTGATAGTAGCTGAACATCTCCTTTAAGTTAATAATTTTAACTAGACACGTCGTCATTTCAAAGACTTTTGGTAACTCCACTCAAAACGCAAGAAGTTTGTGAGGGTGGCAAGCACTAATTCTTTTAAAAGCTGACCTCATTATGAATCAGATAGACCTCCTTAAATCTTCCTTTTAGTGTTAGACTAGGCGAACATGGTCATGGTAAGACTAATAATGTGTTCATGCATCCAAACATGCGAGGATGCAATGATGTTCTTTCATATATATATATATATATATATATATATATATATATATATATATATATATATATATATATATAATAGGAAATTTAAACTATTTACATTTTATGTCTTTTAATTCCATTGGAAATGTAATAACGCAATGTCAACAATTAATTTATAGATATACAAATATTTGAATTTTTACTAATTAATTAAGAAATAAACAAATAATTAAACCAATTAGCATAATGATTTCTAACTTCAATAAAACTGACAGGTTTGCATGTGTTCGAATTGAGGCAGACACGTAAGGGACAAATATGCTTGAAAAAAAATGAAATTATTCTGAGAACAGAGGCTACGTGTTGTGTGCCTGGATAATAACGTGATTTCAGTAACGAAAAATTAGGGTTTACTATATTGGCTCTTACGCGCCACGTTGCATGACCTACACGCCATGTAGGTGAAAAAACAGTTTTACATCCTTATGAATTTTTCAGTCGATTCTAAAAAACTTTAAAACTAATTTAAAATTTTAGAAATGAGATTATATCGGAACATAGAAACTCAACTTATAAGAATGGAAATACTAATGTACCATAGACGTGAACAGGTAAGCTCTAATACATCTGAAGGGTTATGATGGTATTTTGGCCACAAAGGAGAACAACAGAATCATACAAATAATCAAACATAAACTTGTGAAGCCAAGAGAGGAACCATATTCAACCATGTTTAGGCAACCTAATAAGAAAGAGAGAGATAGATAGATAGATAGATAGATAGATAGATAGATAGATAGATAGATAGATATAGAGAGAGAGAGAGAGAAAGAAAGAGAGAGCACACTTTTATGGTCTTCGATTTCTTGGTCTTCACCAATTGATCAGACTTTGGAGGATCCAAAGGAGAATCCGTCTTTCGTGATCAAACCCATGAAACAAACACCAATACTAAAAAACACCCAAATTAGAATCTGCACAAAAATCATATAAATCTGAAACTTGAAAGTTGCTACGTGGCGCACAGACTAGGTTTTAGGGTATTTCGAGATCTGAAGAGCACTACCAAATTTATGATGGTTTTGACCAGTTTCTCTAGCCCTTAAACCTGAATGTATAATTATCTACTCTCAAGATAATTATCCTTAACTTTGGTAATTATATGATATTCAAAACCTTTATCTAGAATATTTCAGATTTACCATGTTTCTGTTCATTAATTAACAAACTAAATCCCCAGAATTAATCTCTTTCCAGTTTTACTCATTCTGTTCTTGTGTTTAACCAAAAAAACACACTACTATTAATAGTAATATTACCAACTTATTGTGGCTATGGGCAACATGTTCCAACACAAACCTCGTTCCGAAAGTAATATAAAAACCCATTTTTTCAACATTTGTAAAGATATTGTTTCCAAAATAGAGTAATTACGTAAAATAAGGAAGTCTGTAACTAAATTAATAGCAACATGCGTGTAGTACAGTCAAGTTGGGCCATTCTTTTGATAGTAGAATTACCTGAAAAACATTTATTCCACAACTATAAACATGAAGCTTAGTGAGTTCCCAAAAATATCATATACCACAATACACATACTATGCATACAAACATGGCTCTCGGCTCTAGTGTTGATCCACCGTACAAATAAAAGCTCTCGACTGCTGTGTCAATCCACCCGGTTACCATCTCTCGGTTCCAGTACCGATCAATCATTAACCTTGGGTATCTACTCTCTCAATGATAATACTGATATTTCATCAACCCTGAGTATCTAGGCTCTCAACTTTATTGTTGATCCACCATTAACCCCTCTAAAAAATATGTCAATACATCATACAAGCAATCAGTCAAACAGTTAACATGCAATGACTATACTAGCATGCATTTACATACTCTAGTGCATATACATCCTAACAACAAAGGATATAATTGTAATGCATAGCATAGTTAGATAACTCACCTGAAAAATTACTTGCACTGCTAACAACAGTCCAACTGGCGAGAAGGCACGCCAAACATAAATTAACCTATAATACTATAACTGATTAATAACTAGGGAAATATGGTAACTAATATCTCGATCCTTGAATAATCAAATTAATACTAAAATTACTATCAAACAAAGATTAGCTAGTCAAGACAGTCGGGAGGGAGGACCATTTCGGTATATAGTCTTTCTGAAATTCAACAAAAAGGCCATCATGTCTATCCTAGGCACTATTCACTTAATTTGATCAACATGTTTCATAATTGAGATTAATGATTAATCTGTTACTTGGGTTTATAATGATGACAATAGGTATATTCATTATCAAGTTATACTTACACAAAAATATAACTTACCCGATTGACGAATAACTCAGAAAACAACGAGCATAACTTCGACGCTTAAAGCCTTCAACCTTGTTTTTTTTCAACATTTTTTTGGCTTTTTAATTATAAACCTTTTTCCTGGTTTGAATTTCAATGTCCTAATTATGCACTAAGCACCAAGAATAAATCATTTGATACCTAAAAAGCATATCAAAATTTAGGTACAAGTTATGTGCTCTCATCATCTTCCATTTACTTGGTTTAATTCAAAACTTTTTAATGGTCCATATGCATACACCAAAGTTGTATTATTCTCAATTTTCGACCCCACATATCTCCTACCCATTTTATATATAGAAAGACTATATCTTAAATGGATGATGGATGACATAAGACATGGACCGAAATGGAATCTAGATAAGAAATAGAACTGATTCTATTGTTTAGTGATTATGGAAAACAATTATTCTAAATGAATTGATATTCATGGTGAAAATAAATATCTTAGTTTTATGATACATTAACTAACGTTTAGGCATTTTAGGGGCATTTGATAATATTACTAAATTACAAAACGAATATAATGAGAAATTGATAATTATTCAATGAATGGGGTAGAAAGTGCAACGGGGCCATCGAAGACTTTGTCTTTTAAGTGTTGGATGAGAGATGGACGATTTCATATATTTGATGAATCAATTATTTTATATTTGTACCTTTTTTTATTCTTTTTATGGATTTTAACATTGTAAATGATGAGCATTACTTTTAACAAATTAATCCCCAATATATGTACATATTCTATATTTATATTCGCTTATCATTTTATAATATATTGTAATTGTATAATTTGATGATATTGCTTATCAAAACGTCTTTACTCTAAATTTAATTATTTGAAAAAACAAAAAAAAAGTGGAAAAGGGTGGGAGGGGACTTTAATGATGGGAATGTGGACATCCTACTTACCCATGGATTGGGGATTAAATGCCACAAATTAGTATGCCGGATTATTTGAGTGGAAGTCAAAATTGGTTTAATTATATACTTATCAAAATTTAATCTAATGTGGTTGTAAAAACTAAATTTAAAAACAGTAAATCAGAATATTTTTACAAATTAATATACTTTCTAACTTAGGTATGGGTCAAGTTATAACACCAAATTTATATGTCATCTCAACCATAACATTAACATACCACCAAAGGGGAAATGATGTTCGTCATGTTGTAACATGTTAGGAGGTGGAGAGAGAAAGAAAAAAAATGATTTGATTGGTTGATAAATACAACAACCAATTAAACTTTCCGTTGCATCTTGTCTTGGTCACAACAACGAGATATACCATAACACCCTTTTAACAAGAAGAAGGTGATGTTAATCTTGTTATAACTAAATTATAAGGTGTTCCATTAGCGATAATATCATTTTTTTGTTGCCTATATCATATACTTTAAAGAGAGAGTGCTTCTTATCATTTGTGCCATTTAATTTGTCAAATTCAAACCACACAGGCGGCTAACAAGATATATAAAATTGAGAAGTAAACCGTCCACGAATTTGCATAGATTAATGTCCACCACTTGTAGGTTTCGTAAGACACTTATACCAAATAAATAATTATAATATAATACATATAAATTATTTGTTTGTAAGAGTTAAATCTTTATTATATTTTCCTAAATCACAAATTAACATTTTTTTAACTTCAAAAGTTTTATACTCAATACCATTCTTCTAATTTTTAAAATAAACAATTATTTGCATTTTTTTGAAAGCTTCTAGTAAGCCTTCGTTTTTTATATGGTGTTGAGTTGTAAGAAACTCTTTAGTTGGTCGCAGTTACGGGTTGTATTTGACAATTTGATAACTATTGATCTTTGGTACTTATTAAGTTCCTATGTAACTAACGATTGTTGTGTGTACAGAGAAGTCATCAATATCATTTTGTTCATCATTTGAGTCTTTGTTATATTTATCTTGGTTTGTGTTCTTCAGTTTAATATGCATTATTTTTATCATCAAGAAAAGAATATTTAATTTGGTAATGATCAACATAATTTCGAGCATATCATTTGTTGTTTGTTGTAATTAATTGGTAACAAAGAATATAAATGTTGAAAGTTTGAACAAGAAGGTGATGCAGAGAGGTGTTCCTCATACAAGAGATGTTAATGAAAAAATCATAAAAACTTTTTTTGGACCAACTTCAAGAAGTATGGAATAAACCAATAGTCCAAAAAATAAGTATTTTTATATGGTTAGAAAGTGTTTGATATGTAGTTTTGATCAAAAGCAGCATGTTGTTCGGAACTCTTATGGGAAGGTTATGGCGTTTGTGCCACAGACTATCCAATGGATAGAAAACAACCAAATTTGAGTCAAATTCCATTATTTTATATGTACTAGATAGTT
This sequence comes from Lactuca sativa, assembly GCF_002870075.4. Taxonomy (NCBI): domain Eukaryota; kingdom Viridiplantae; phylum Streptophyta; class Magnoliopsida; order Asterales; family Asteraceae; genus Lactuca; species Lactuca sativa. The sequence continues at coordinate 308,573,354 of NC_056630.2, read as the reverse complement.
TGTGGCAAAAATGTCATAACTTCATCTACATAATTCCGAACGACTTGCCGCTTTTCATTACAAACGACACATCTAAAGAAATCATAAATAAACTATTAACATCAAATAACTTAGTGCTAAATGTGACTTGACCATATGAAGCATTCTCATAGAACACTTGGATAGGATGGCACACTTGGATAGGATGACACTTTTGGATATGATGACATACTTGGATATGGTGGCACACTTGGATATGATGGCATAGTTGGATATGATGGCACACTTGGATACGATGACATACTTGGATATGATTGCATACTTATATACAATTAGACTCCTCGAATATGATGACTTTTGGATGGATCATCTTACAAAATACTAGAGCATCAGAAAAGGTGCCATTCAATCGCACCTTGACAATAGAATGTCACCTCGAAGAAATTCCATTCACATGAGGTGTCATGAGGCGACAGGAGGTGCCACCCAATGACACCATGAAGATGTTCCATACACAAGAGTTGTCATCAAGTGTGAAGGTGTTGAATTAGGTTTCTAAACCAATAACTAAATTGATATATACTTGAATTATTAACAAAGTCCTTTTGGGTTGCCCTCAAACCTGGTAATTGAATAGGATGACTTTTAAAGAGAAATTGATTTATTGATTTATTATATGATGAATAAGTAGCAATAAATGAATTTCTTAAAAAGTTATGAGAATAATATATTAATTAGAAATGATATCATTTAATTAAGAATTAATCATAAATTAACTGGAATTAATTTTGGGATTAACTGCATTAATTGAAAGTGCTAGGACCTAAGCTGCAATTGTTTAATAGTTGAACAAGAAAAAGAGATTCTAGAATAGTCATAGCATGGTCGAAAAATAGAGGTTTCCTTAGGGTTCTAGAATATCCCTTGGATATAATTAGGAAACCAAATAATTACCTGATTTACGATATTATTATTTTAATCAAGTAAGGATTATCTAAGGTTTTCCCAAACGCTTTAAATAGGGACCATTAGCCTCTAAATTTTGGCCACCAATCATATAGATAAGAGCATAGCCAAAATTTCCCCTATCCTCTTCTCTCTTCAAGTTTCCTAGTTGCTAGGGTTTGGGTGTGAACCATCTGAGAGACGAGATTTTTGGTCCTTTATTCCAAGAGAAATTGAAAAGGTACGTAATAACTAACTCGTTTATGTTTTTCGAAAATAGCTAGGGTTTATAGGGTTCTTGTTGTTCAATAGAATTTTACTTCCATAGGGTTATGACATAGATCAAATAAGTTGCATGTACCCTTAAGTGTATAAGGATTTATCCGTGTTATTGCATGTAAAACACATTAGTGGTATCCGAGTGCATGGTTGTCTAATAACTGATAGTACATTGCTTGATTCTGAACAAAACCCGACTAGGAAATTTAGCGGAATCGTCATTCGACAGCGTCACCACATCATGGTCCTCTTCTGGCACGACGTGGGGATCTTCAGATCCACATTTTTTCGTTCTACCACGACATGGTGAACCCTCTGATTAGCGGAATTTTTTTTGCTTAATTCAAAAATTGATTACAATAATTACTTTAGATAATGTTTTTAATTGTGTAAAACAAAATACTTATCTTGGTAATCGGATATCTTATATCTAGAATTTGTGAATTATCCTTATGATTTAATTAAGGGAAAATAACGAAACATCCATATTATATTTGATGACTTTTCCATTAAGTTCCTGAAGTTTCTTTCTTGCCCTTTAAAGGAACAAAATTATTTTTCGGGTCGAATAAGTGATTTTTTCCAAAACGAAGGGGTAACCCGGTTACCACTTATGTCAGCTCACATAATTTGTCTATTTATTTATTTATTAATTATAAAGAAATGACATCTCTCTCTCTCTCTCTCTCTCTCTCTCTCTCTCTCTCTTCAACTAATTCCATTCAAGCAGCAGTAGCCATCGTTGGTTGCACAAAACTCGATTGATAAATGCTCATCATTGAATTTTGAAGCTGTAAAATACTCGAACATTACGGTCAAAATTCAATTTTCCCCAAACTGATCGACTATATGGTCTCTTCATCGTAGTGAGTTCTTCGTTGATTCTTGCTTAATTGTGCTAGCAAGAATCCCCTCATCTTCATGTGAAATTGAATAAAAGCTCAATGTTGTTATAAATCTTTCATCCTTTTGTTCATTTTGATTCTAGAACCCCCCTGTACATTTCTAGGGTTTTTCTACAACCTTGTCATGTTTACAATCTGGGTGCTCATTCAGAGGATTTGAGGTCTGTGTGTAGTGAGGATTTGATTTGCGTGAGTTTGTAAAACGTTTGGAAATTTCAAAGAGAACATGTCGTCTTCTTAAACCATCTACATCATTTGATTCTACTGGATTGTAAGGCCTCTTTTGCAGAACAACAGATTATTAAGATAAACGGTAAGAATGAGGTCGATCAGATGGGAGTGGTTTATTCCTTTAAAGGGAATCAAAAGAAGGAATCAACTACAGTTACTTCAAATCTGCATTCTAAGAACAATAAGCCGGATGGTTCATTGGAAATTCCACAGAAAAATGTTTCATGTGTAGAAAACTGATCAGCTAATAAGTTGTTTTAAATTTAGGGGAAACACTGTAACGCCCGTAGATCCGGGCTAGTCAATTTAGAGACAATGAACATCAAAATTGAATTTTTGATGGAAGATTATTTAGAAGGAATAATCTTAACTATGTTGTAGTATATGTTACAAGGATTCTGTACATATAAAAAACATTGAAATCCGAGTTATAACGAAGAAGTTAGGACCTGTCGAAGTTTCGCGACAGAACCGGCACGACACAGCGCGACGTAAATAGTGAATTTACGTTAGAGCTATATTTGGCCTTAACGATCTAAATGAATGTCGTAGAATACGTTAAACCAAGAGTGTGCATAAAAAGAACATCCAAATCTGACTTCGTATGAGGAAGTTATGATTTTTCTAAGTTTCGACTTAGCAGTATGCAACCCGAATACTCGATTTGAGATCGAACGGTTTTTAGCAGAAACAATCTAAACGGGAATCGAAGATCTCGACAATGGTAGTGCAACGGTACAAAGATAGACAAAAACAGACGTCAGATGATGAAGTTATCAATTTATAACAAAGTTTTCTTATCCAGGCCTACTAAAAATAATATAATAAAAATAAAGTCAAAATTAGCTAACGGAGTATAAACGAGAGTTGTAGAGAATAATCTCACCTACGCGTGGATATAAAGAATGTCGAAAATGGAGCTCGTATGCAAAAGTTATGAATTTCTAAAGTTCGGGGCGTGAACCCCAAAGTCGTGTCAGAGCTCACGAGGTGAGCATTAGTGGCTCACAAGGTGAACAGATGGTGGACGTCTTCCAGGGCAAGTAGCCATGATGAACTCAATGATGTATCAAGCTCACGAGGTGAACCTAGCATTTTTGCCCTATAAATAGAATTCAAGGGGCAGCCGAGTTTGGTTGCTTATCTCTTACTATCCCACTCCCGATACTCTCTTTAAGCCCTATTTTAACTCCCGAAGCCCCGGTATCATCCTGAGACGTGAAGAAAGTCCCGAAGCACCGAAGATCCCAAGAAGAAAAGAGTTTCCAAGCCGAAGCTCTACTTGCGAGAAGCCCGGTGTGTGAAGATCTTCCAAATCTACCGAATAATACTACTTCTACAAGCCGTAGTGCTGCCCGATCATCTTCTGATCAAGTGAGTGTATAGTCCCTTTCGTAAACACGATTTTAATACAAGCATTGTTTGAATGTATTAAGTATATGTTTTGGGTGAGCGTATAGTCCCTTTCATAAACACGATTTTAATACAAGTATTGTTTGAATGTATTAAGTATATGTTTTGGATGAGTGTGTAGTCACTTTCTTCTAACACATAAATATGAGGTATTTGCTATGAAATATGTGCTATGTGTTTATATATTCTTGATTATTTGAGATGTGTGTGGAATGGATGTTTTATATAGGTTTTAAATGAGTTAAACTATATATGTATTTTATATCTACAAATATGTTGGGTAGAACATGGGCAGACGAAATAGTTGGTGTGTGATGAAGGATGAGTTTGTGGATGAGATGAAAGATAAACCTCGGTAGCTATGGATTTAGTACTATAAAGATAAACCTTTGTTGCTATGGATTTAGTACTGTATAGACGAACCTTGGTAGCTATGGATTTAGTACCGTATAGACGAACGCTGGTAGCTATGGATTTAGTACTGTTAGATAGACGATGATAGCTATGGACTTAGTACCTACACTGGTAGCTATGGATTTAGTACCTGATGAATGAACCATAGCAGCTATGGAATTGGTGCTTTACGAAAGAACCTTGGCAGCTATTGTCTTAGTACCAAATAAAGAAGCCTGGCAGCTATTGTCTTAGTGCCAAATAAAGAATCCTGGCAGCTATTGTCTTAGTGCCTAATAAAGAATCCTGACAGCTATTGTCTTAGTGCCAAATAAAGAATCCTGGCAGCTATTGTCTTAGTGCGAAATAAAGAATCCTGACAGCTATTGTCTTAGTGCCTAATAAAGAATCCGAGCAACTATTGTCTTAGTGCCTAATCTAGAGTGAACGAATAGATGACTCTTAGGGTAGACCCTTAAGAGTAAGGAAGATAATGGGGATGGGTAATTGGATTGATTGTTTGATGATTGAATATAATAATTATATTATTGTGGGTTGAAAACCCTATATGCTCATCAGGCTCCCAAGCCTAACCCACTCAGTTTTCTTTGCATTACAGGTAATGGCACAAGAGTATAAGTTGGTGGAGTCGACGAGAGATTTTGGATTATGGATCAGTAGTTATGAATGACTGTTGTAAGGTCTATTTTATACTGTTTATGCTTTTGGTCTGTATCGGAACATGACATCATGAGATTTTGTCATTTAATGAAAATACATTTCTTTTAAAGAAATGCTTTGATAAATGCTTATCACATTTTGTTTTGGGAACAAATTCCGCAACTGTTTTCTTTAAAAGATTACTCTGATTTATAAAAACAAAGCATAAACAAATCAGTCTTTTCTGGCCGTGAAATTGGGGATGTCACAAACACCCAGTAGGAGATGTCGATTTAGTGTATGTTTGTTTGGTTTTCAATTGATCAGGATGAAAGATGCATATGATATGGATGAAGGTTAAGATGATTAGTGTTTGTATGTGTGTGCTATTTTTAGTGGATCCGAAAGAAGATGAAGATGCATATGCTCTCCAAAAACAATGGTATAGAGAGAGAGAAAGAGAGATATATCTAAAAGTACTAATCAGCTAAAAAAGGTTAAGGGGACTAGATGAATAGGTCACTAAACACTTTGTTCCCTTATAATGCTTGAAAATAACTATAGGAACTGAATGGGAAAAATCGAAATACGTAGTAGGGCCAATGTGTCATTTTCCTTTAACTAATTTAATTAACTATTAATTAAAAGATAAAGACTAAAATTGTGACAACCCGATATTTCGAGACAATATAATGTAAAACCAATCAAATCTAGGTCAAAATATAACTTTCCTAAAATCTTATTTGGGTTTAATAAAGTAGTAGGAATCGTATCAAGGTTTTCGTACATATAAAGAACCCTAAAATCCGAGTTATAACGAAGAAGTTATGACCAACCAAAGATTCTCGGCAAAACCGGCAACAACGATTAAACGAAAAATGCGAAGTTTCAATACAATAGTTTTTAGCCTTAAGTATCTAAATGAAAGTTATAGATAACCTCCAACCGTGAGCGTACATAAAAAGAACGTCCAAATCTGACTTTGGATGAGGAAGTTATGAATTTTTGAAGAAATTCCTTAATCACGTCATTTTAATAAATAAATAATAAAAATAATTTCGAAATTTGCCAATGGAGTCTAAACGAAAGTTGTAGAGCGTAGTCTCACCTACGCGTGGATATAAAGAACGTCGAAAACGGAGTTCGTATGAAGGAGATATGAATTTTAGAAGTTTATTTAAAATAAATATAAATTTAAATATAAATTCTTGGTAATATCCGAAGGGGAGTCAGCAGATAGGACTGGAGTATGCCCTGCGTACCCTCATACGCCCCGCGTACTCGAATCAAGGGCCTCGGATCGTCCACGTCGCCCCTATGCGAAGCTACCGACCCGCCCCATCCGACCCGCCCCATCCAACCCGTCCCATCCGATCCGTCCCATCCGAAGCCGAGGCAGTCGAGGACTCGCTCATGCATGACGTACGCGTACGCGCTACGTACGAGCGTACGCCCCGCGTACCGAGGCTTCTCAGACCCCCTATAAATAGAAATGTGAGGGTTCCGGGAAAATCACCCCATTTCTCTCCTTTCTCTCACGATCTTGCCTTGATTTCCGTGCCCGTTCAAACCCGAAGCTCTGGTCTTTTTGCTCAAGTCCCGAGGGTCGATTTTACTCCCGAGATTCCCGAGAAAAATCCGTTTTCCCAAGACGAAACTCTGCCCGGTTTTCCATCTCGCTATCTTCAAACTTTCAAGTGAGTTCATACCCCTTTAATCAACCTTTGAAATGATTTTAAATGTTTTAAATACTTATGGGGGGGGGGGGGAGGAATACAAGTTAAATACTTATAGTTATTGCTTCAATCACATGTGATTGCATTAATCACATGTGATTAATAACTAGGGAAACCAGTGATTTTATCACTGTTCAAACTGTCTATCAAACTGTTTTACTTCAAAATGTTTTACAAACCCTTTTACTTTTCAAACTTATTTACAACTGTGATTCAAACAAATGTTCCTTATACTTAAACTGTTTTTATCAAACCAATGCCTTCAAATTGTTTTATAGATTGACATCAAGTCGATCTTTTCTTAATATAATACTTATGTTTCAAATGTCTTATAAAAACTTATTTATGCTTTTATATTATAAATTGCATGCCCATATATGTATAGATGTATAAATAATGTCTAAAGGGATTAGGAAGGCCATCCGCCGTATTTCCTTTTTCTCGGTTTGGATGTGGTCTGGTGGGATTTCGGGTGACCATCCGAAGGTCGTTTCAATATTAATTATATATCAAATATACATATATAGACATAAAAGTACTTCCATATTCATACGTACTAGACACACCATTAGTAAGTTACCATCGAGGTAACACAGGATCATACTATTACAACTGCTAGATCTATGAGTCAGTTCATTCATGAGTCCATATACAACATTACTATGAGAACATATACAACTATACTAGGAAGAGAACATATACAACTATACTAGAACGAGAAACATTACCCTTACATTAATACGTTAACAATTGTGATCCACTGTATCGGAGCATGCCTTAAATGTCATGGCCCGAGTTGTAGCCAGAATTCTCTTGGAAGGAGAGCGTGAGTTTGCATATAGATCTATACTCGATTGACTATCCTACACCTTGCTGCTAGCTACAGCCGGACCTGCAGGTCTGCGGGTGCCAAACGTCATTCCGTTATTACGACCATTCGTATGTCGTTGTTACCAGTCGATAGCATGGTGCAATTATCACATTTTACCTTAATATAAATCCGGTTTAAGGTAGTTAGTACAACAATAGTTACTATAAAACTAAGCTACAGTACTACAATGATTTACCCATTACATATTTTTAGTGATAACCTCACTTGAACCTTAATGTAGAAACTATATTTTGTTAAAAGATAGTTGTACTTGGGAAATTACACACTTTTACAACAAACGAACATACAAAACAGTTAAGCCTCGGTAGAAGGTTACTTTAATAGAAAATATAGGTTTTTTTGAGAGATTCAAACTTTTACAAACACTTACATACATTTTACAAACTTATACTTGAGACACATTCAAACGTTTTTGATAACAAACACCGACACTAAAATACTGATGAACTCACCAGCTTAATGCTGATAAACTCTTTCAAAATAACTTGTATTATCAGGTCATCAGTAGACAGGTACCGATGCCAGCTTTTGAGAAGATGGAGCGCATTCAAGACTCATCATATTATTATTTTGATTTACCTTATATTTTTCGTGTCTAAAACTGTACAGAACATGCTTGTATTAAAATTATATATTTAATGCAATGGATGATGTTGTTTGGTTATTTACATTTATTGTGTTGTGATACTTTACATGACGTCCTCCGCCCTAGAACGTTTCCGCCGTTCTTGGTTTTGGGGTGCGACAGATTGGTATCAGAGCATGGTTTATAGTGAATCAAGTATATCAACCCATAAAAGATATACTAAACTATAAACCCATTAGGGATTAAACACTCTGACCAAGAGTCTATACTTTAAATATTAAAATATTTAATTAAGTATACTAGTCTGTATTCATACTAAAATCGGTGTCACAATGACAAGAACAAAAGTATTACGATTGTTAAATATCACAAGTGAGCTCGGGGATGTATGGTCAGTCCTGGGAATGGCACAGCCTGATCAACTATGCTGGTCCTAGGAGTGATTAGCATATGCCCTAGAATGGTTGTGATAGGTTAACAAGTCTAAAAACTTACCAACAATACCACAAGAAGATCAGTAGAACTTAAACTTAAAATACTATAGGTGTATTTTGTACTACTAGTTACACGTATACTATATTCTTATACCTTTCTTCTCGGGTAGATCTAAATGGCTGGATTCCATCACGGTGACCCGTACTTTCCAAATGAAGGCAATGCCGGGTGGATCGATGAAGAGCCCGAAGATGAGCATCCAATCCCTTTGGATGATCACCTCGCAGAAGGGTTTTCTGATGGATCCGACTCCGAGCCTGAAGTCAACAACCTACCGCTCGTTGGTCAAGCCCCGAACAACAACCCTCGAACAGCTTTTCCAGGTCCTACTCCCTTGTAGGCAAACAACTTGAATCGATGGAGTGATGAACAGGGTCAACCCTTACCATACTTTGGGGACCGAAGCTTTTACAACGTCAGCGATGGTGGCTCTGCTGACCGAGCTCTGCCTGTCATTATCCGCAGAATAGCTCGTAATGTCGAGCAAGGTCGAGCAGCCATCGACTGGGTCATAGAGATTGATGCCAACTCAGGTGTCAACACAGTCCGCATCCACCGTCTTGAAGAAGACATGGAACGGACCCGGAGAACCAATAAAACCCTACAGCAGCAGCTGGCTGCCTCACGAGCTGAAATCTTGGAACTTCGAGCTCGTCAGAGGGATCAGGATCGACACCTTCAAGAGGTGTTTCGTCAAGTGTCCGACCTCAGGGCTCGCCCGGGGAATTCCCATCGCCGTTAGATGATGTCTAGTACATCTCTGTCTTTTGATTAAAGAATAGCCTTTAACATCTGTGCTCTAAGTAGCACTTGTCTATAAAATATTCCTAACTTTCAGTACTCTAATTAGGAATCTAAGAACTGTCAAACTTTTCTATATGGTATGATGTAAGACCTACTGATAGGTCGATTTTCCCTGAACTTATTACATCAGTAATACCAGTATTATTGAAATCTATCTAATCTGTGGGAAAAATCTATACACTTGTGCTTTCCTACTAATATTTCTTATTGTGATTTCAAACACTCATTCAACTGTTGGGCTATGGTTAGTTAGTCCATGTGTCACTCTCACGTTGCTTACAAATTGATTCTTACCATTTTTCTTATCTTTATAAACTTATAGCTGAAAGATGCCTCCTCGCAAATCTCCCAGGAATAATCCTGCACCACCACCTCCTCCGCCTCCGGTCATCGATACTGTAGCCCTGAATGTTGCCGTAGCTGCAGCAGTGGCAACTGCCATGGCTCAGTATCACTCTTCTGATGCCAACAGAGGTGGAACCCCTGTGGAATCAACCCCGGTTGAAACCCCTGTGCGCTCGAGAGAGTGCTCATACAAGGATTTCACAAATTGCAAACCAAAGCCTTTTTACGGCACCTACGGAGTCATTGCCCTCTCGCAATGGCTCGAGAAGACTGAATAAGTCTTTGAAATCTGTTCATGCCCTGCGGCGAGTAAAGTCAAGTACGCCGCATGCACCTTTGAAGGAAAGGCCCTGACATGGTGGAACGGCCATGTTAAGGCACTAACTCTCGTCGTAGCCAACAACATAGGTTGGGAAACAATGAAAGACCTCATGACTGAGGAATACTGCCCGAGGGGCGAGATCCAGAAATTGGAGCAGGAACTTTGGAACCTGACGATGAAGGGCACCAACGTGGTCGCTTATACTGCCCGATTCAGCGAGCTGGTGGCCCTCTACCCCAATATGGTTCCCACCGAGGGGAAGAAGATCGAGAGGTACATATGGGGGCTAGTGCCTCCGTATCAGGGGAATGTTCTAGCATCAAACCCCGCTACCTTCGACAGTGCCAAACAGTTGGCACAACGACTCATTGACCATGGAGTCAAAACCCCTGCAACCACAACCACCCTAGCCATCCCGGAACCCTCCAAACCCGCTAATACTAAATGGAAATTTTGGGATGAAAAGAAGAAGCAACAGGCTGCAAAAAAGCAGCAAATTGTGGCAATACATGCCGCAATAACCCCTGCTGCTACTACTGCTCCGGTGGGTCGGTATGCTGGAAGTTCGCCCAAGTGCAACAAATGCAACTACCACCATAATGGCCCCTGCCGTGAAATGCAGTGCTCTAACTGCAATAGGAAAGGACACACCGTCCGTTTCTGTAAGTTCCCGGCACAACCTATCAACCAAGTCCCTGGCTCTGGCACGAACCCGACCTGCTATGGATGTGGCGAAGCAGGCCACTATAAGAGGGACTGCCCCAAAGCAAAGAATGCTGGTGGAGCAGGAAGGGTACTAGCTATAGGCCACGGGGAAGCAGTTGCTGACCCGACAGTGGTGACTGGTACGTTCCTCCTCGATAACTCCTATGTATGCATTCTGTTCGATAGTGGAGCAGAGCGAAGCTTCGTAAACCATAAATTTGCTCGCATGCTTAATCAACCACCGCACGCACTCAAAGAACTATTCACAGTAGAAATGGCTAATGGAAAAACTGAAAGTATGAGTAGCATATACTTAGGTTGTACCCTAACTCTAGATAACCATTCATTCCCAATCGACCTCATGCCAGTCTCAATAAAAAGTTTCGACGTTATCATTGGCATGGATTGGTTAAGCCTTCAATGTGCCGACATCATGTGCTACGAGAAAGCAGTCCATCTGAACCTTCCGTCTAACAAAACTCTTATAGTCTACGGCGACAAACCCGGTGCAAGTCTTCGCATCATATCAAGTATTCAAGCACGGAAGTATCTGCATAAGGAATACCATGCATTCCTTGCTCACGTCGTCGACACGAGCCTCGAAACGAAAGAACTAAAGAACATCCCTGTAGTGAGTGACTTCCCCGACATTTTCCCAGAAGAACTACTCGGGTTACCTCCGCAACGACAGGTCGAGTTCAGAATCGACTTAGTCCCAGGAGCTACCCCAATAGCCAAGTCGCCCTACCGCTTAGCACCAGCTGAGATGCAGGAACTCTCTGGTCAACTTAACGAACTGCTCAGCAAGGGCTTTATAAGACCGAGTTTCTCACCTTGGGGAGCACCGGTCTTGTTCGTTAAGAAGAAAGACGGATCATTCCGTATGTGTATTGACTATAGAGAACTCAACAAACTGACGGTCAAGAATCATTACCCTCTGCCTCGCATAGATGATCTATTCGACCAACTGCAAGGGGCGAACTATTTTTCTAAAATTGATCTGAGATCCGGATATCACCAGTTACGAGTGCTAGAGGAGGATGTGCCGAAGACATCCTTCCGAACTCGTTACGGACATTACGAGTTCGTGGTAATGCCATTCGGATTGACCAATGCGCCCGCAGTCTTCATGGATCTGATGAATAGAGTATGCTGACCTTACTTGGATCAGTTCGTCATCGTTTTCATTGATGACATCCTGATCTACTCCCGAAGTAAGAAAGAGCATGGCGATCACCTGCGACAAGTTCTAGAGACATTACGAAAAGAGAAGCTTTATGCGATGTTCTCAAAATGTGAATTTTGGATCCGGAGAGTCGAATTCTTAGGACACGTGGTAAGAGAAGAGGGAATCCACGTGGACCCATCCAAAATTAAAGCCATTGAGAACTGGTCAGCACCTAAGACGCCTACAGAAATTCGCCAATTTCTAGGTCTCGCTGGCTACTACCGCAGATTTATTCAGAACTTCTCTCGAATAGCGAAACCTCTTACAACCCTAACCCAGAAAGGCGTGGCCTTTGACTGGGAAGAGAAACAAGAAAGGGCATTCCCAACGCTCAAACGAGCCTTGTGCACCGCACCAATACTATCTCTTCCCGAAGGAATAGAAGACTTCGTAGTCTATTGCGATGCATCGAATCAAGGGCTCGGATGTGTCCTGATGCAGCGAGGTAAGGTCATCGCCTACGCCTCGAGACAGTTAAAGACACATGAGGTTAACTACACGACCCACAATCTCGAACTAGGAGCAGTGGTGTTTGCTCTGAAGATCTGGAGACATTACTTGTATGGAACGAAGAGCACTCTCTTTACCGACCACAAGAGTTTACAACACATTTTCGATCAAAAGGAGCTAAACATGAGACAACGACGGTGGGTCGAGCTACTCAGTGATTACGAATACGATATTTGTTATCATCCGGGTAAAGACAACGTAGTAGCAGACGCCCTAAGTCGGAAGGAATATTCTGGTCGCAAAGTCAAGTCGTTGTCAATAACCATCCATTCACACTTGTCTAAGCAAATTCTGGAGGCTCAACTTGAAGCCATGAAACCTGAAAATGTGACGAATGAATCCCTTAGAGGAATGGACAAGAATTTAGAAGCCAAGGGTGACGAAGCCTTATATTTCATGAATCGGATCTGGACACCGAAACACGGTGGTTTCCGAGACTTGGTCTTGACCGAGGCGCACAACACTCGGTATTCCGTCCACCCAGGTTCAGATAAGATGTATCTGGATCTTAAAAAGCTATACTGGTGGCCTAATATGAAAGCAGAGATTGCTACCTTCGTAAGTAAATGCCTTACTTGCGCAAAGGTTAAGGTCGAGTACTAGAAGCCCTCTGGTTTATTGCAACAACCAGAGATCCCGGAATAGAAGTGGGAGCGGATCACTATGGATTTCATAACCAAGTTGCCCAAGACAACGGGTGGACTTGATACCATATGGGTCATCGTTGATAGATTGACCAAGTCTGCACACTTCCTGCCTATCAAAGAAACCGACAAGATGGAGAAACTTACGAGAACATACATTAGGGAAATCGTACGGCTACATGGTGTACCTATGTCCATTATCTCCGATAGAGATAGTAGGTTCACCTCAAGATTTTGGCAATCACTACAACATTCCCTAGGAACAAGGTTGGACATGAGCACAGCCTACCATCCTCAGACCGATGGACAGAGTGAGAGGACCATCCAAACACTGGAAGATATGTTGCGAGCCTGCGTGATTGACTTTGGGAAGGCATGGGATACTCATTTACCCCTTGTCGAGTTTTCCTATAATAACAGTTATCACACGAGCATCAAGGCTGCTCCATTTGAATCTCTCTACGGCCGAAAGTGCAGATACCCTCTGTGCTGGGCTGAGATGGGTGATACCTAATTAGCCAGGGGGCAAGCTTCCGACAGTACTCTCACCGGTCCGGAGATCATTCGGGAAACGACAGAGAAAATCGTTCAGATCCGTGAACGATTGAAAGCCTCTAGAGACCGACAGAAGAGCTACGCTGAAAAACGAAGGAAACCTTTGGAATTTCAGGTGGGAGACCGAGTCCTTCTCAAAGTCTCACCCTGGAAGGGCTTGATACGCTTCGGCAAGCGTGGGAAGCTTAATCCAAGGTACATAGGGCCTTTCAAGATTCTTGCAAGAGTCGGCCCCGTAGCTTACAAACTCGACCTACCAGACGCACTTCGTAACGTACATTCTACATTCCAAGTATTTAACTTGAAAAAGTGTCTATCCGACGAGACTCTTGTAATCCCACTCGACGAGATCGAGATCAACGAGAGCCTCAACTTCGTGGAAGAACCTGTAGAGATCATGGACCGTGAGGTCAAGCAGACAAAACAAAGTCGCATACCCATCGTGAAGGTTCGCTGGAACGCCAAGCGAGGACCGGAATTCACTTGGGAACGTGAGGATCAGATGAAACTGAAAAACCCTCACCTTTTTGCTTAGTTATTTGTAATTTCTTACTTGCTTAAATTCTAATTTCGGGACGAAATTCCTTCTAACGGGGGGATGATGTGACAACCCGTTATTTCGAGACAATGTAATGTAAAACCAATCAAATCTAGGTCAAAATATAACTTGCCTAAAATCTTATTTGGGTTAAATAAAGTAGTAGGAACCGTATCAAGGTTTTCGTACATATAAAGAACCCTAAAATCCGAGTTATAACGAAGAAGTTATGACCAACCAAAGATTCTCGGCAAAACCGACAACAACGATTAAACGAAAAACGCGAAGTTTCAATACAATAGTTTTTAGCCTTAAGTATCTATATGAAAGTTATAGATAACCTCAAACCGTGAGCGTACATAAAAAGAACGTCCAAATCTGACTTCGGATGAGGAAGTTATGAATTTTTGAAGAAATTCCTTAATCACGTCATTTTAATAAATAAATAATAAAAATAATTTCGAAATTTGCCAACGGAGTCTAAACGAAAGTTGTAGAGCGTAGTCTCACCTATGCGTGGATATAAAGAACATCGAAAACGGAGTTCGTATGAAGGAGATATGAATTTTAGAAGTTTATTTAAAATAAATATAAATTTAAATATAAATTCTTGGTAATATCCGAAGGGGAGTCAGCAGATAGGACCGGAGTACGCCCTGCGTACCCTCGTACGCCCCGCGTACTCGAATCAAGGGCCTCGGATCGTCCACGTCGCCCCTATGCGAAGCTACCGACCCGCCCCATCTGACCCGTCCCATCCGATCCGTCCCATCCGAAGCCGAGGCAGTCGAGGACTCGCTCATGCATGACGTACGCGTACGTGCTGCGTACGAGCGTACGCCCTGCGTACCGAGGCTTCTCAGACCCCCTATAAATAGAAATGCGAGGGTTCTGGGAAAATCACCCCATTTCTCTCCTTTCTCTCACGATCTTGCCTCGATTTTCGTGCCCGTTCAAACCCGAAGCTCTGGTCTTTTTGCTCAAGTCCCGAGGGTCGATTTTACTCCCAAGATTCCCCAAAATCCCGAGAAAAATCCGTTTTCCCAAGACGAAACTCTGCCCAGTTTTCCATCTCGCTATCTTCAAACTTTGAAGTGAGTTCATACCCCTTTAATCAACCTTTGAAATGATTTTAAATGTTTTAAATACTTATGGGGGGGGGGGGGGGGGGGGGAATACAAGTTAAATACTTATAGTTATTGCTTCAATCACATGTGATTGCATTAATCACATGTGATTAATAACTAGGGAAACCAGTGATTTTATCACTGTTCAAACTGTTTATCAAATTGTTTTACTTCAAAATGTTTTACAAACCCTTTTACTTTTCAAACTTATTTACAACTGTGATTCAAACAAATGTTCCTTATACTTAAACTGTTTTATCAAACCAATGCCTTCAAATTGTTTTATAGATTGACATCAAGTCGATCTTTTCTTAAAATAATACTTATGTTTCAAATGTCTTATAAAAACTTATTTATGCTTTTATATTATAAATTGCATGCCCATATATGTATAGATGTATAAATAATGTTTAAAGGGCTTAGGAAGGCCATCCTCCCTATTTCCTTTTTCTCGATTTGGATGTGGTCTGGTGGGATTTCAGGTGACCATCCGAAGGTCGTTTCAATATTAATTATATATCAAATATACATATATAGACATAAAAGTACTTCCATATTCATACGTACTAGACACACCATTAGTAAGTTACCATCGGGGTAACACAGGATCATACTATTAAAACTGCTAGATCTATGAGTCAGTTCATTCATGAGTCCATATACAACTATACTATGAGAGCATATACAACTATACTAGGAAGATAACATATACAACTATACTAGAACGAGAAACATTACCCTTACATTAATACGTTAACAATTGTGATCCACTGTATCGGAGCATGCCTTAAATGTCATGGCCCGAGTTGTAGCCAGAATTCTCTTGGAGGGAGAGCGTGAGTTTGCGTATAGATCTATACTGGATTGACTATCCTACACCTTGCTGCTAGCTACAGCCAGACCTGCAGGTCTGCGGGTGCCAAACGTCATTCCGTTATTACGACCATTCGTATGTTGTTGTTACCAGTCGATAGCATGGTGCAATTATCACATTTTACCTTAATATAAATCCAGTTTAAGGTAGTTAGTACAACAGTAGTTACTATAAAACTAAGCTACAGTACTACAATGATTTACCCATTACATATTTTTAGTGATAACCTCACTTGAACCTTAATGTACAAACTATATTTTGTTAAAAGATAGTTGTACTTGGGAAATTACACACTTTTACAACAAACGAACATACAAAACAGTTAAGCCTCGGTAGAAGGTTACTTTAATAGAAAATATAGGTTTTTCTGAGAGATTCAAACTTTTACAAACACTTACATACATTTTACAAACTTATACTTGAGACACGTTCAAACGTTTTTGTTAACAAACAGCGACACTAAAATACTTGTGAACTCACCAGCTTAATGCTGATAAAGTCTTTCAAAATAACTTGTATTCTCAGGTCATCAGTAGACAGGTACCGATGCCAGCTTTTGAGAAGATGGAGTGCATTCAAGACTCATCATATTATTATTTTGATTTACCTTATATTTTTGGTGTCTAAAACTATACAGAACACGCTTGTATTAAAATTATATATTTAATGCAATGGATGATGTTGTTTGCTTATTTACATTTACTGTGTTGTGATACTTTACATGACGTCCTCCGCCCCAGAACGTTTCCGCCGTTCTGGTTTTGGGGCGCGACAAAAATCATAAATGAATTATTTTTAAAATTAAATTCATTTTTATGTTAATTTGGAAAATTTAAAATTAAACCTAGTATTTTAGAAAAGTTTTAAAAGACACCTTAAACTATATGTATAATTAATAGTTTTATTATATCATATGTATAACACATGCCAGTCAAATCGACACATGTCAGTCAAATCGCCAGTACACCTCATTCACAAAGCCATTGGGTATCCGCTCTTATCGCCACTCTCTTGTATGGTGGTGTTGGGTTTTAGCATTCTAATACTCCTAAGGTGTACATGCAACCCTAAAACCTTGGATCTATGATTTCTCTATTATACATGCAAACTTGAACATTCCAAGGTATTACCCTAGCTAGCATACAAAACATTGATACTTGGGTAATAAAACAAGTTAGAAGACATACCTTTTGTTGTAGTTCGAAGCCTTGGACCTTTAAGAACTTATTTCCCCAAGTGTTGCACCTCAAATGGAATCATACAACACCACCAACAATTGAAATAACCGGAGAGAAGAATATATTGCACCAAAATCGGCTAGCCCTCACTTGCGTATCTTAAGTGTCGATTTTTCTAGTATGAGGCTTCTTTATATAGTGTGCACATTAGGGTTACACCATGTAACTCATGACTTTCCACATTCCCCTCATGATCGATGGGTTCTGTCACACCCCAAACCGGAACGGCGGTAGCATTCGGGGGCGGAGGAAGTCATGCTCAGTATCACAACAAATGTAAAATAGTAAAACAAGTAACCACAACTATTGCATAAATATTGAAGTGTTTACATGTATTTGATTCACAAAGGATTTACTCCAAAAGTACATAACATGTTAGGGCTTATTGTGTTGCGTCTTGGGCTTTTTGTATTATATTCGGATTGGGCCTGTCCATCCATGATTATCTTGTAGGTTTAGACTATATATATATATATATATATATATATATATATATATATATATATATATATATATATATATATATATATATATATATATGCATGCATGTATGCATAATGATAGACGTATTATTAATTACGCTTGTGTTTTGTAACCCTAAACAACTCTACAGTTGAAGTTCTTAGTCGAGCTCTTCTGAGGTGTTGAAGCATTAATCATTCAATGTATTCAAGCCATATTCGTGTTCACTTTTACGTACTTATTTGTTTGCATGCTTAGAATCAATCGATCCAGATAGAACAACGTTCTAAAAATTGGTATCAGAGCAGGAGACTGTGTGATCAATACACATTCCTTCTGTATTCAGAATTCCTTAGGGATTCCGCTTTTATCATATAAATAACAAGTCATCTTCTTTGTTTCAAAGGCAACTTTTATCATATTAACTGTCAACGTCGTGGCAAGTATATGGCCACGTCGTGCACTCTGTGGTCCACTGCATCGCTCGCACCCCACTCTTATGGCATGTATCGACTGGTCCATTTGTGTTATCCTGCGATCCATATTATTTAGGATGGCCATGAACGCTCCAATTTCTTCACTTTGGGCCCCTCCACTGCGTTTGCTTCCATCTTTCCTCGGGTTGTGGTATTCACGGGAGTGTTTCGCGAATTCTTCAATTAGCTCCTTGACCTCCCTTGGATTTTTCTTTGTCAACGGTCCTTGAGAATCAAGGAGTTGTCTTGTCATCACTTTGACCCCATCATAAAAGATTGACATCTCTTGTTGCACATTTAGGTCATGTTGAGGGCAATTTCTGAGCAAGCCCTTGTACCGCTCCCATGCTTCATATAGTGACTCCCCCGACTGTTGCTCAAAGTTGGCTATTGCCATCTTGAGTTTGGCTATCTTGGATGGCGGGCAAAACTGGTCCAGGAATTGCTCAAGCATTTGAGCCCAAGTGGTGATTGTACCCGGTGGGAGTGCTTTTAACCACTCCCTAGCAACTCCTTTGAAAGTGATGGGAAGCATCCTAAGCAAGACTGTGTTTCTGTTGACATTTGTGACATTGAAATAATCTGCAATGTCGTTGACTTCATCTAGATGCTTAAAAGCATCCTCATGATCTTTCCCGAAAAATGGGATGTCCTTCAGTGCAGTCAATATGTGTCCCTTCAGCTCGAATGTGGCAGTGGCAGGTATTGCTGGTTGGACTAAACCGGGACCCATATCTTCTCGGATCCGCTTCTTGTAAGCTCCCATGGACCCATATATGGCCACGTCGTGGACTCTGTGATTAACAGAAAAAATTTTATTTTGCTGAAAAATTAACTTTTTGTGGTTTTTACTCCACAAGAAGGATCAATTAATTTAATGCGAATAAATAAGCTAAAAAAACTAAGTCGTTCCCCGGCAATGATGCCAAAAGTGATAATATGTTTAGAATAATGATACTTATGATTTTAAATTTTTATTTTCAGTCAATATAAAGGATTTTCGAAGAGAGGGACCAAAAGTGGCAAAATGGGGAACATGGGAGGCTTGAAAGGCAAGAAAAGAATAAATTCACGATAAACACTTAATTCACGACGTGGCGATGAAGCCCACGACGTGGCACGGGTGTTACAGAAGATAGACATCGCGACGCGGAGGATTTCCTTGAAGGATACGGAGTGCTTGAAGCCCACGACGTAGCACAACTGGCCACGACCTGGCACGGGTTTTTGAGGATTATATAAGTCCTCCTGATTATTACGAAAGAAAAAGCTTTTGGAAGAAGAAAAGAGTTCCAGGAGACGATTCAGAGGGAAAGAAAGGTTCTGGAAGAGGGTTTTCAACACCAAAAGGAGTAAAGGTTTATATTTTAAATAAATAAGAACATGTCTTTCATTATTCTTAGTTGTGTTAGTTTAATTACTATGATGAGCGGCTGAATCTAGCTACTCTTGTTTAGCTAGATGAAGCTTTAAACTTATGAAGAGTTATATGCTTATGGATTAAGTTTAGTTGGTAAAAATTGCTTGTGTTCGATTCGTATAACCTAGCATGCTATTATTTGTTTATCTAATTGCTTGATTGCATGTTTTGTGTAGCTTAGTGACCATTAAACTGCATGAACCTGTTTACCTAATAATTTAGTGAACATTGAATTGTTAGAGCTAGGATTGACCAATCTTAGTTAGTAATTAGAATAAATAAAGCTTAGTTGTGCTAGAGAACGTGAATTGTGATCATAATTGCGTTTATACAACAAATCCTACATAGCATATTTACATTCATAATTAGTTCTGTGTTTAATTATGTGTGAAGATACATGGTTGGACATGAATTAGTTAATTATTGGTAAGTTAGAACTAAATTACTAATATAACTAAAAACCGACTTAATAATCCGTAATCATTAGCTAGTCATAAGGGAGAAGTGGATTCAAACTAAACAAGAGAGTGTTTTTATTTATTGAATTTGATTTAAGTTCATCTGATTTTGTAAAACCAGATAAAAACCCTTATAAACTTGTTAATAAATTAGGTTAATTTAATAGTAAGTAAATTAATTAGAACACCGTTCCCTGTGATCGACACCTGACCTACCCAAACTATACTGTAATCTGACTAGGTACACTGCCTATAAGTGCATAGTTAGTTAAGTTTGTTAGGTTATAAATATTAAAATTAGTGAGTACTTTTGTGCACATCAGGTTTTTGGCGCCGTTGCCGGGGAACGGCTTAGTTTTTTTTAGGTTATTTATTCGCATTAAATTAATCGATCCTTCTTGTGGAGTAAAAACCAAAAAAAGTTAATTTTTCAGCAAAATAAAATTTTTTCTGTTAATCACAGAGTCCACGACGTGGCCATATACTTACCACGATGTGGACAGTTAATATTTTTTTATATTTTAATTTGTAGTTAGTTTTTCTTATTTTAGTTCAGTTTTACGTTTTTAGTTTAGCAAGTTGCAGGTGTTCATGACCAGAAGCTTAAACACACATTTGGTGCCACCACTTGAAGATCCAGAGTCTGCACTTCACAAGAAAAAGTCGCCCTTACAAGAATTGAAGTCATCTTTTTCTAGGAAGTCGGGAAAGAAGACAGGAGAGTCAAGTTCATCAGCGAAGCACAAGAGCAATCTTGAGCATTTGGATCATACACCCGTGCAAACCGCGTCCGAAAGTGATACCGAGCCAGAATTTGAAGAACACACGAGTGAACCCGAGAACGAGCCAAGGAACGAGATGGTAGCGATTGAAGAAATGTCCATGGGAGCTTACAAGAAGCGGATCCGAGAAGATATGGGTCCCGGTTTAGTCCAACCCGCAATACCTGCCACTGCCACATTCGAGCTGAAGGGACACATATTGACTACACTGAAGGACATCCCATATTTCGGGAAAGATCATGAGGATGCTTTTAAGCATCTAGATGAAGTCAACGACATTGCAGATTATTTCAATGTCCCAAATGTCAATAGAAACACAGTCTTGCTTAGGATGCTTCCCATCACTTTCAAAGGAGTTGCTAAGGAGTGGTTAAAAGCACTCCCACCGAGTACAATCACCACTTGGGCTCAAATGCGTGAGCAATTCCTGGACCAGTTTTGCCCTCCATCCAAGATAGCCAAACTCAAGAAGGCAATAGCCAACTTTGAGCAACAGTCGGGGGAGTCACTATATGAAGCATGGGAGCGGTACAAGGGCTTGCTCAGAAATTGCCCTCAACATGACCTAAATGTGCAACAAGAGATGTCAATCTTTTATGATGGGGTCAAAGTGATGACAAGACAACTCCTTGATTCTCAAGGACCGTTGACAAAGAAAAATCCAAGGGAGGTCAAGGAGCTAATTGAAGAATTCACGAAACACTCCTGCGAATACCACAACCCGATGAAAGATGGAAGCAAAGGCGGTGGAGGGGCCCAAAGTGAAGAAATTGCAGGTGTCATGGCCATCCTAAATAATATGGATCGCAGGATAACACAAATGGACTAGTCGATACATGCCATAAGAGTGGGGTGCGAGCGATGCAGTGGACCACACTCGACCAAGGACTACAATGTGGATGAGTTTGGGAACAGAAAAGCTCAAGTATGCTATTCTAGTGGGGATAAGTTTGATGAGGACTGGAGGAAACCAAAGAAGGAGTGGCTGCCATATGAAGAGTATAAGAAGCAAAAAGAAGAGAAGTATAGGCAGACAGGTCGAGGCCTTTATCAAAAGGAGCAGCCACCAACCGAGAAGAAACCCGACCTAGAGACCATTTTGATGAATTTTATGGAGGCTTCGGAAAAGAGACACGATGCCACTGATTCCGCCATTTTGGAAAAACAAGATTTGATAAAGAATCAGTAAGCCTACATCCATAACCTTGAAGTACAATTTGGTCAACTAGCCACTCTAGTTCATGAAAAATATTCCCTGAAGAATCCCGAAGTAAAGACCTAATCTCACGTAATGGCCATTGACACTGAAGAAGATGCAATCTCTGAGTTCCTGGAGGCATTGGAAGAAGAACCGCAGCAGCCCAAGAAATCAAGGATCGAAAATCAAAAAAAATTGTTGAACCAGGATCGCCACGACGTGGCGTAAGTCTGATCAAAAATCCTTTGAGCCCATTCCAGCTTATCATCCACCTTTGCCATTTCCCACCCGAGTGGCACTTAGTCAACTAGAGAAGGAACATTTAGAGTTTATGAAGCATGTGAAGGGAATTCCAATTAATACCCCCTTTGTCGAGTCCTTATCCAATGCTCCCGAGAACCAGAAATTACTGCAAGACTTGATAGACACTCGAAGGCAATTAAAGAAGCAATCTACAATGGTTCTAAGTGAACAAACTTCAAAGGCTGTATTGGGGGAAACACTAGAAAAGAAGGAGGATCCTGGATGCCTCACTCTTCCATGTGAGTTTGGGAATAAAATGAAGGTTAATGCTTTAGCCGATTCCGGGGCTAGCATTAATCTAATGCCTTTTTCATTTTATCAAAAATTGGAGATTCAGAAGATGAAGGCTACAAAAATGAAGATTCACATGACGAATCGTTCAGTAACACAACCATGTGGCATCGTGGAGGATATTTTGGTGAAGATTGGAAAATTTGTTTTTCCAATAGACTTTCTAGTCTTGGACATGAAAGAAGATCCGGATGTTCCAATAATCCTTGGTCGTCCATTGCTTAACACTGCTGGAGCCTTTGTTGATATCCGAGAGTCTAAGCTCACTTTTAGGGTTGGAGATGAGCAAGAAGTCTTTGGGATAAAAGATGACTGTCAAGAAGATAAAGAAGAGGTGTTCACAATTAACGAAGAGAATGAACTTGAAGAACTAGAAAAGCTTATGGAAGAAGAGATAAAGGCAGTACATCAAGTCAATAGGACAAAACCGAGAGCATCTGTTTCGTATTTGATGGAAGTCATAGCTTACAAGAGTCCGCCTTCTTGGGTGAGCAAAGAGGATGAGGACATGACAAATGATGAAGAGGAAGTCACTTGAAGAGTAACAAGGCCGATGGTGAAAGAAGAGGAGAATGCTATGGAGTGCAAGGGACAAACGAAGGGCACAAAACGCAAGCTTGAAGAAGAAGGAAAGGCTAAAAAGGAAAATTCCAAGAAAGCGTATAAAAGACGAGTTCAAGCTGACAAGCGGCGGTTCAAGGAACAAATGATCTTAATGGTGGACTCTTCCAAAGATTCAACGTAGAAGGCACGGAGTCCAGCTCAAGACTCCAAGAAAAAGAAGCGCTTCTCGGGAGGCAACCCGAGTTTGGTTTGCATTTTCCTTTTAAATTATTTTCTCTTTTCTTTCTTTTCTTTTTAATTAGGAAAGACATCAACTCATCATCTAATAACTAGTAATTAGTAAAGAATTAGCTTTAGGGAACTTTAAATAATGAATGAAATGCAAAGAAATTAGTTAATATGTTAGACTTTATTAAAATTTTGCATTTGGCAGTTTCCACGACGTGGGAGTAGCAAGCCACGTCGTGGGTCGAAATGAAAGCACATGACTATAAAGCAGACTTAAGGTCCACGACGTGGGAATAGTCAGCCACGTCATGGCCTTTAAAAATCAAGGGGGACCATTTCCTTAGAACCCTTTGACCGATAATTCTCGTTCCCCACTTGGAGACTGCCGCACGAACGGGAACATCATAACCCCACAACCAATTTCTTAATCTACTTCCAATTTCCTTGCAAGATCTTGCCAATTAAACTACTTGGTATGTGTTTTACTCATTATTTTGTAGTTAGTTCTTCAAATTTCAAGTTTTCATGGTTAGGGTTGATATGATTTACGAAATTGGTTGAATATAGTGGTTGATTTTAGATTGAATATCCCTTAAATGGTCATAGGAACAAACCCCAACTACTAATTTTGGTAGATACGGCATGCAAATAAACCGATTTGAAAATTGTGACCGACCGCGACCCACGACGTGGCGCAGCCTGGCCACGACGTGACTTCTGTGAAACAGGTTTAAATTGTTTTAATGTGTTGGTTGTTTGCTGCTTTGGTTTGCTTTGTATGCAGAAATGGGACCACGACGAGCTGTTCCACAGGAGGAAAACCCGATAGATGTAGCAAGCATACATCCCTTATACCAGTTTCCTCAAAACATTCCCCGACCGTTGCTAACTACCTACGAGAATCGGATGGGATGGTTATATAATTGGGAGTTTGCAATAGCCCCAATTATCGATTGGGGATGGCTTAGTAGAGTGGGAATGGTAGCGGAGTTGGAACGTTATTGGTCAAAGACTTATGTTGGAGATCAGTTTTCTTTCACTTGTCACAGGTGGAGGAATTTATTTGCCATTCAAGAACCCGTGTACCGGGAATTGTCGGTAGAGTTTTTCACTACCGTATGCTTCGAGGAACGCACTCTTGATTTCACCTACAACCGGGAACTTATGTTTCGTTTGGGTGGTGTGTATAGAGAGTGTAGTCTTCAGGAATTTGCTTGGCGTATGGGGCTCTATACAAAAGTGGAGACGTAATCTCCGTTTTTCATACCGTTCTTGCTTGGATGTGTTCGGGATTTTGCTCTGGGTATTATGGGTGTGCAGTTTTGGCGGGGCATTTCTAATCATGAGTACAACACTCGTGACTCGAGTGAGTCACAAATTCAGAATCCTGTTTTTCAATGTTTACACCGCCTTATTACTTTTTCAATAAATCACAAGCATCATGGTGATAAGGTCCCCATTCAGAATCTGTTTTATTTATGGACTCTTATTACCCCGGGAGTTTGCTGTGATTTACCTTATATGTTGGCGAGGTTTATGGGGAAGAAAGCGGCCAATTCTAGGCCTGAGAGCCCGATTACTGGGGGGCATTTGGTTATTCGCCTGGCTAGGTCATATCATATTTTGACCCATGACTTTGTGACGAATCTTACTCGATTCCCGGATACAGACATAACCATTCAAGTCTTGGGTGTTATGCGGGCGGTGGTGAATATTGGGGGTCGTTTTGTTATACCGCCGATAGATGACGAGCAAGAGGAGGTGCAGCCAGGACAGCAACCACCAGCCAGACTGAGGCGTCGGAATGTGTGGGCTAGAGGTGAAGTCGAGCGAGAGCGTGCTGTTTCGCAGTATGTGCAGGGAGTGCCCACCGACCCTTTTCAGAGTCGGGTGGGAACGTATTTAGATAATCTACGGGGGCATGCCATTTACCATACCCATCTTACTGAGGGTATTTATTCGCATTTCGGTGTGACCCGACCACCTTCTATGCCACCACAGTATCCCTATTTTCCGACATGGGAGGAGCTATGGCGTCCGCAGAATGACGGGGCAGGGCCAAGTAGAGCACAAGATCAAGATGATGATTGATTTTATTTTATTTTATTTTATTTTATTTTCTCTTTTGATTGAGTAGTTTTTTATTAGTTTGTATTTGGTGTGTAAAACATTCTTACACTATGATGTTACTTTTTGTTTCTTTTGGCTTGTGCCATTTTTTTCAGATTAGCGTTGGAATTCTAAGGAGAATAGAAGGTTAACTTTCGATTCGTGTTTGTCTAGTCAAGGAAGCTTAGAGTCGTGAGTTGGAACCCACAATTCAAGATAAGTGTGGGGTATATTAATAGGAGAGAGGTTACAGTTGGGAAATATAGTTGCATAGAAGCGTCTGAAATCATTTAGCCATTGGTCAAGTTGCTAGAGTAAATAAAACAAATAAGTTATTTTCATCTGATGCCCAGTTTCCATGTCGTGGACTCCTTGCGCCACGTCGTGGCACTCTTGCAGTTTGAAGAAATTAAGCATTTTGGTGTTCGCGCTTTCATTCCATATTACGACGTGGCCAGTAACATACCACGACGTGTCTCATTTGATCATTGCCCTCATTTTTCCTTACAAATACCCACTTTGAAGAATTGGAGTTTCGAGTCATGTTCGTGGTTTATTTACGTATTCAACCAGTTCTACAACGAGTTTCTATTTTTGGAAGTCCAAATGCACGTTTTCCACACTTTTGGAGATGCTCACGCCACTATCCCAGGGGAGTCTGTTCCTTTTTCTCCCTTTTCTTTAATTTTGATTTATTTTTATGCATACAATGAGGGCATTGTATGAAATAAGTGTGGGGTAGGGGTAGAAAAAGTAAATTGCTAGAAAATCATAGAATTTGATAGTAAATTGCTAGAAACTCCTAGAATTTGATAGTAAAAATTGAAAATTTTGGAAAATTCAAATTTTTAATAATTGAATCTAGTAATAATAATTTGACCTATAATTGCTAGTATTATGCGGGATGATCCGATGAAAGTTCAAATGTTTAGTTGAGCCAATATACGTTATAGTGCATTTGTGGCCTCCTTTATTTTAGTGAAATCATGGAACAAAAACACAAACCCGCTTGGTTTGAGGGATGCAATATGTTTAGCAGCCTAAACCTGAAATGTATCCAGGAAAATTATTATCGTTAGCCAATAAAGGTTAAGGTTGAGCACCTCTGCTTAAGCATGTAGGTTTTGAGTGAAAAAAGTGAGGTACATGTTAAAAAAAAGAGAGAATTACGAGTAAAGTGTGAAGAATTTTAGAGCAAATAAAGTGAAGATCAAAAGATCAAAAATTCCAAGAAATTCAAAAGTTGAAGATACTAGAAATCAAATCAAATAAGGTGGTGAATTCGAAGAAATAAAAGATCAAATGTCAAAGAAATGAAGAATTCCAAAAAGAGCTCCATAGTGGTATCGATAGTTGTAATTCTAGACTATGTATGCTTAGGTTGCTCAACTAAAAATACCTTGAGGTTAAGAGGTTTTCTGCGGATGGATTCGGAGGGTTGCATAAAATGAGCATTGTTCGGAAAAAGTGGGCGAGTGTTTTATGAAGATTGTGAGTATTTAAAGTATGGGGGGGGTTACTTTAGGAGAATTTTAGACACAAATGCATGTGTTGATGTCTTGGCATAATGGCTGAACTAGAGTCGGATTGTGGGCAAGCAAAGCCTAAGTGTGGGGTATTTTGATATTGCCATATTTATACTTATTTTTAGGCAATATTTAAGTACATTTTTATTAATAAATTGATAATATGTTTAGAATAATGATACTTATGATTTTTAATTGTTATTTTCTGTCAATTATAAAGGATTTTCGAAGAGAGGGACCAAAAGTGACAAAATGGGGAACATGGGAAGCTTGAAAGGCAAGAAAAAAAAATTCACCATAAACACTTAATTCACGATGTGGCGATGAAGCCCACGACGTGGCATGGGTGTTCCAGAAGATAGACATCGCGACGCGGAGGATTTCCTTGAAGGATACGGATTGCTTGAAGCCCACGACGTTGCACAACTGGCCACGACGTGGCGTGGGTTTTTGAGGATTATATAAGTCCTACTGATTATTACGAAAGAAAAAGCTTTTGGCAGAAGAAAAGAGTTCCAGGAGATGATTCAGAGCGAAAGAAAGGTTCTGGAAGAGGGTTTTCAACACCAAAAGGAGTAAAGGTTTATATTTTAAATAAATAAGAACATGTCTTTCATTATTCTTAGCTGTGTTAGTTTAATTACTATGGTGAGCAGCTGAATCTAGCTACTCTTGTTTAGCTAGATGAAGCATTAAACTTATGAATAGTTATATGCTTATGGATTAAGTTTAGTTGGTAAAAATTGCTTCTGTTCGATTTGTATAACCTAGCATGCTATTATTTGTTTATCTAATTGCTTGATTGCATGTTCTGTGTAGCTTAGTGACCATTAAACTGTATGAACCTGTTTACCTAATAATTTAGTGAACATTGAATTGTTAGAGCTAGGATTGACCAATCTTAGTTAGTAATTAGAATAAATAAAGCTTAGCTGTGCTAGAGAACGTGAATTGTGATCATAATTGCGTTTATACAACAAATCCTACATAGCATATTTACATTCATAATTAGTTATGTGTTTAATTATGTGTGAACATACATGGTTTGACATGAATTAGTTAATTATTGGTAAGTTAGAACTAAATTACTAATATAACTAAAAACCGACTTAATAATCCGTAATCATTAGCTAGTCATAAGGGAGAAGTGGATTCAAACTAAAAACCCTTATAAACTTGTTAATAAATTAGGTTAATTTAATAGTAAGTAAATTAATTGGAGCACCGTTCCCTATGATCGACACCCGACCTACCCAAACTATACTGTAATCTGACTAGGTACACTGCCTATAAGTGCATAGTTAGTTAAGTTTGTTAGGTTATAAATATTAAAATTAGTGAGTACTTTTGTGCACATCAATGATGAAGGCGAGTTTGGTGGCGTGGAAGTTTGGTCAACCGACTCTGAGGACGAAGAGGTAAGAAAGCCCACTCATGGAAGGGATTATGTAGCGAAGGAAGCAGGTTCGGCTACGAAGTGCTTGATGGTCTCTGTTGGATCATCAACCGAAAGTGCAGATGAAGAACCGAACCAGACTGAAAACAAATGCTTTGCAACAAAGCCAGTCAGTGAGCAGATCAACGACTGCGATCGTTTGATCAAAAAGGTACAAACCATCCTTGAGTCACTTAAAGTACCATTAAAAAATTATGAAGAAGAATAAAATGAATTAAAATTTAAATTATGTAACTGAAATGGTAGTCTCATGCAAACTCGCTTAGCGAATTCTAACCTAACTGACCAACTTAGCAGGGTGTCTTCAAAGAGTGAGGAGATAAGGATGTGGATCGAGTTGAAGGAGGCGGAATTAGTTAAAGCTAGGGATGAAAGTTTTTATTTGCAAAAAGACAATTTGAAAATTTTGAAAAAAAGAAATGTTTTTTGTTTAATTGCTAAGCGTTTATACACAAATATAGCTCAATTGCATTTAAGTTGTGAGATAGGAAAGAAAATTCATAAGATGATTTTGCCATTTCTTGAATTTAAGGAAGATGAGGTAATAGCAGAATGTGAATCAGAAGTATCATCCGAAGAGACGTCCATGTCATACAAAATTGGTCTGGACAAAATAGAACCCTTCATTGACTCAAAGGAACACAAATGTATGTTAAAAGACATTTTAGATGAAAATGATAAGTTGAAAATTAAGTCAGACACAATTCACTCATTTGACCAATCTAATGCCAAACTAGCTTCTGAAAATAAAATAGACTTAGAAAATACGTCTGAATTTGATGAAGAAAGTGAGATGAGTGAGGTGTCTGTCGAAGATGTAGTTGATTGCTCTGAGTTTATGAAGAGAAAAACTGAGAATGAGAAACCACTAATCTCAGAAGATTCAGTGCAATTTGCTCGTCTAGCAAAGAATAAGGAAAAGAAGCTCAAGGAAAAGGCTATGGTTTACCAAAAGTTTCAAACGGTGCCGAATCAAGTATATGCAGCTAAAGGAGTTACTCCTATACAAACAGCAGAATTAAGAGTCTTGGTGGAAAATGACAATGCAGAAGGGTGCAAGGATTTCTTCTGGTCTGCTCCCATAGATAATGTAGACGAAACATTAGGCTTATCTGAGCAAACTTCTTGGAGAATTAAAGGAAGATACGTAGCTGAACCCTTAAATAAACCCTCAAGTTTTGACAAACCAAGCACGAGTGGAACCAAAGACATTCCTGCAGAACCAAAAAGAAGAACCGAAAGCTCGAGTCAAAATAATCGAAACTCAAAGAGAGAAGCAAAAGGCAAGCTTCAATATGCGCAAATCACAGAAGGAACTGGCTGAGCAAAAACGCTTAAGAAATCAAAGATATGCAAAGAATCTAAATGAGTGAAAGAGTTACTGGAATTCACAAAATTCCAACTATGTTCCTCCCAAAAAGATCTCAAAGGACAAGGGAAAGGAAAAAGTGAAGGAAAATTTTAGCCCAAGTTCTTACTATTCCAAGTCTAAGAACCGAATGTCATGTTTCGGTCCGAATGTCACTCAAAACCGAAAGAACACTTTCAGTCCGCAGACTAGTTTCGGTCCTTAGTCAAGTTTCGGTTACAACAAACCTCAAAGCAAAGAAAATTTCAAGGAAAATATCAAGGGAAAAGGAAAGCTAACTTCTTATACTAGGATCCATAATAAGCAGTCATCAGCTAATCCTTGGTGTCACATGCCATCAAACAAACTAACCAACAAATTCAAATTTAAACAAGATAAAACCAAAATTAAGGTATATACAATTAAAAGAAAAGATCAAACTACTTTGGTAAAAAGAACATACTTAGTTGATATCTCCACTGCAACTCCGTTTTCTGTGAAAAACTCACAAGGACCCAAGCGACTTTGGGTTCCTAAATCTGCTTGAATTTGAAGGTAATAAGTGACGAGCAGTTCGAAGAAGAATGGTATATAGACAGTGGCTGCTAACGTCACATGATATGAAGGAGGGAAGAGCTAAGGGAATTTCGATCACCAAAAGATGGTGGCTATGTTAAATATGGAAATAACTCATATGGTACAATCAAGGGATATGGCATGATAACAAATGGAGACTTCACGATTCGGAAAGTGGCTTATGTAGAAGGTTTGTAGCACAACCTCATTAGTGTGTCACATTAGTTGTGGGAACAAGTCTAAAAGTATCATTCGATGATGAGGGTTCTGAGATAATGGAGAAACAATCCAAGAAGGTTCTGTTGAAATATGAACGTAAGGGAGAGATGTACCCTTTAAATCTCAATCCTATACGAGGAAAACCAGCAATATGTTTGCTGACAAAGGCAAACACCGATAATAGCTGGTTGTGGCATAGACGACTATCGCACCTGAACTTTAAAGACATTAATAAGTTGGTGCTTGGTGATCATGTTCGTGGACTTTCGCTTCTCAAGTTCGACAAGGACCATCTGTGTGCAGCATGTGAAATGGGAAAACAAATCAGAAAGAGCCACCCGACACGAATCAACACAAAGATATTCGGAGCTCTTGAACTCTTGCACATTGACTTATGTGGACCTTCGGCTATTGAAAGCTCTGGTGGAAGTAAGTATATTCTTGTGATTATAGATGACTTCTCATGCTTCACTTGAGTTTTCTTTCTTAAACAGAAATCATATGCAACTCCCAAGCTGAAAACATTCATTAAGCAAGTGGAAGTACAGCTGAGGAAAACAGTAAGGAATATTAGAAGCGACAACGGTCTGGAATTCAAGAATAATGATTTTGATAGCTTTCTGGCTGACAAGGGAATAACTCATAGTTTTTCGGCCCCTTATACACCATAACAGAATGAGATTTTTGAAAGAAGAAATCGTTCTTTGTGTGAAGCAGCCAGAACGATGCTTACTTTCGCTTCACTTCCATTATACTTCTGGGCTGATGCTGTTGCAACTGCGTGCTATACTCAAAATCGGTCCTTATTGAACAAGAGATTCTCAATTACTCCATATGAGATACTGAACAACCAAAAGCCAAAGGTCAAGTTTTTCCACATATTCGGTTCAAGGTGTTTCATTTTCAAATCGAAAGAGAACCGAAATAAGTTTGATGTCAAAGCCGATGAAGGAATTTTTCTAGGTTACTCACTAACGTCGAAAGCATACAGAGTGTTGAATAAACGCTCAAAACGAATTGAAGAAACTTATTATGCCACCTTCGACAATAGTTATATGAAGAAAGTTCAAAGAAATAAAAGTGACTTGGGAGACATTTTTCCAGAATTAGGACAAGTCTCGGTTCCTATAGCCAACTTGTTTGAAGAATACATGCGCCTGTTTGATGAACCAGAGAAGGCAGCAACCTCAGAAGCTAAAGCCACAGATAACAAAGTTGAAAATCTTTAGAAAATCATCGATGAAGCTGATAAAGATATGGAAAATGAAACTCCAACTGCTAAGAGCAATCCACCATTACAAGGGGAAAGTTCAAAAGCATTAGAAACAAACAAAGCTTCTTTCGAGGGGGAGGATTCAAATTCGTCTCCATCTCATAATGGCTCAGAAAAAGAGGATAGTTCGACTCAAAATCCACCTATTAGTAGTACAACCAAGGGGGAGAATTCTACTCCCACATAGAATGCAACCTTGAGTGAAGAAACAAATTATACTTCACGAGTCGAGGGGGCTTAAGAGACCGAAAGTACAACTGACGAAGGAGAAGGTGATCTATCTGAAGCTGAAGTCGAAGCAAAAGCTGAATTGGATCCAGCATATGATCCAAATTATCCTCCATTAGTGAAATGGACCAGAGACCATCCCAAAGAACAAATAATTGGTGAATCTTCTGAAAATGTTCTCACTCAGTCTCAATTAAAGGCAAAACAAACTACATTATTCTCTAAAGTTGAATTCTGTATGTTTAATTCGTTTGTTTCAAAGATTGAACCGAAAACTGTAAATGCTACACTTGATCATTCAGATTAGGTCCAGACAATGCAAGATGAGCTTCATGAGTTTGAACAAAACCGGGTTTGGAGGTTGTTACCTACACCAAAGGATGCGTCTGTAGTTGGCTTGAAGTGGGTTTTTAGAAATAAGTTGGATAAAGAAGGGAATGTCATTCGCAACAAGGGTCAATTGGTGGTGAAAGGATATTGTCAAGAAGAGGGGATAGATTATGAGAAAACATTTGCTCCAGTAGCTAGGTTAGAATCAGTAAGGATCTTCTTGGCATATGCTGCTCATAAAAACTTCGAAGTCTTCCAAATGGATATCAAATGTGCCTTCTTGATGGAGAATTAGAAGAAACAATTTACGTTGAGGAACCATTTGGGTTTGTGAACGAAAAATTCCATGATCATTGCTATGTGCTAGATAAAGCGGTCTATAGATTAAAGCAAGCACCGAGAGCCTGGTATGAAACCTTAACTCATTTTCTAAAAATGTCAAAATTTAAGCAAGGTTAGGTTGACCCTACCTTCTTCCGAATGAAAGAAGGCGAACATCTAATGATCGTTTAAATTTATCTTGATGTTATCATCTTCGGCTCTATGAATCCTAGCTTAGCAGGTGAATTTAGAAAGTTGATGGAGACTAAATTTGAAATGAGCGCAATGGGTTCAATTAACTTTTTTCTTGGTTTAAACATTAGACAGGGAACAAAATGTATATTCATCAATCAGGAGGCTTATACAAAGACCTTACTAACGAAATTCGGTATGATAGGCGACTCAAAAGTGAAAGTTCCAATGGATTTTGGCACTAAATTAACACCATCACTGGAAAAACCTGTTGTTGACATAACACAATATCGTCAAATGATAGGGTCACTTATGTATTTAACGGCCAATAGACCGAACATTATGTTTTCTGTGTGTTATTGTGCAAGGTTTCAAGCTAATCCAAGAGAACCTCACATGGTTGCTGTGAAGAACATATTCCGTTACCTAAAGCGAACCTCATCTCTCGGTCTCTGGTATCCTACAAGAACTGGATTCTTCAGTCAATCTTATTCTGATGCTGATCTAGGAGGATGTGGACTGGATAGAAAGAGCACTACAGGTGGATGCCAATTTCTTGATGGAAAACATGTTAGCTGGCAGTCCAAGAAGCAAACTTGCGTGTCATTGTCTACACCCGAAGCTGAGTATATTGCTGCAGCCTCTTGCACTTCTCAAGTAATCTGGATTCAAACTCAATTGAGAGATTACGGGCTAAGCATGAAGAAGATACCTCTTTATTGTGACTCAGAAAGTGCAATTAGGATTTGTCATAATCCGGTACAACACTCAAATACTAAGCACATTGCACTTAGGTACCACTTCATTAAAGATCATATCGGAGATGGGAACGTAGATGTACATTTTGTTTGATCTAGTGATCAACTGGCTAGCATATCCACTAAGGCATTACCTGAAGCACTCTTTAACAGAATCTTACAAGGCCTGGGTATGATGGCAGCAGAGTCTGTACCGAATCCTTTATCCTCTCACTAAAAATTAGACAAGCGAAATGGAGCGACCACTCGGTCTATTTCGGATCCTTAAATTTGGGGAACCCAAATGAACCGGCCGCTCGGTCTATTTCGGCTCCTTAAATTTTTGGGAACCGAAATGCACCGACAGCTCGGTCTATTTCGCTTCATTCAACTGAGATAGGGTTTCGGTTGTATATTATTTATGTTTCTTTTCTTGTCTTTAAATTGTCTAATGCTTATTTACATATTTTTCTTTTTCTGTTTTTATTCTTTTTCAGAAAACTTCAAAATCCTAAAGTATTTTTCTTTTTCTGTTTTTATTCTTTTTCAGAAAACTTCAAATCCAAAAATATTTTTCTTTTTCAGTTTTTGTTCTTTTTTTTTCAGAAAACTTTAAAAAAATCCAAAAATATTTTCTCTTTCTATTTTTATTATTTTTCAGCATTGTCCATCTCTCGAAAATATTTTTTGTTTAGGGTGTGTGGTATATTTGTTTGATCTTGCCTCTATTCAGTCACAAGGATACAAGTCTAATAGAAGTTGGAGCTGAGACAGGTATGATGCGTATTTTATGAACTAGTTAAGGGTCCTTAGAAGCATGCTGCTGCATGTTAACCTAAGCCTCTACCACCTAGAGCAAGGCCTTAATGATTCGATCAAACCCTATCGTTTCTTCCCAATCAGGCTATTCTTATTTACTCGGTCTAGAGCTACCTTACTCTTCTCACATGAGTTAACAGTTTCTCTGCTTCGTCCTATTATATAGCAGAAGGTACTTTCTGTTTCTATCACCATCTTCAAACCATTCTCCATCTACTCTCAGTTCATAATAGTAACCCTTGAGACTCTCGGTTCTTACCACTGAGGTTTATGGTTGCATAACATTTGTGTTTATGATCTTAGATACGTATACCACGTGCTGAGTGAAACCCAAACTTCAACACCCATAATGAATTAACGGTGAATTTCTATATTCAAGCTCTTACTTGTTACCTCATGAAATCTCTTTTCTTTGCGAAGTCTTTTATGAATCTATCTAAAACCCAGACTATTCTTGCTATAAAGATCCAATTTTTTTTTAGATTCTATACACTCTTTTGTCATCACAAAATATAACCTGCCTACTTGTTCAATAGACCACATCAGTCTCACAAGTACTTCTTCCAACACTCGGTCTCATTTTGAGAATCGATGTTCGGTTGAAGATAAACCACCATGAGCCTTTGTCATGTAAAAAAGCCTTTCAATGTTTATTTACAAGCAATTGATCGTATTCTTGGGAATCCACACAAGCACTTCGAGTCACATTTGACTTCGAAGGAAGCGATTCTTGCCCGGAATCCAATATTTTTCGTCTGATAATCAGACAACACTCACATCCCATACACATTTGCTTTATTTCTTTATTAATTGTCACTCTATTGCACGAAAATTTTATTTTCCAAAACTCTATTTGTTGTTGGTTCAAGTTTTGTTTACACAGGGGAATTCATGTCTCTTAAAGTCATCTTGAAGTTTAAACGACGATTAAGGATAAGTAATTGGCACGTGAATTTGAAAGGTCCCTATCCGCATGTGTGCTAACGTATTTCATGGAGCACCCAACCTGTCACATAACACTTTTTCAGGAGATGTTTTAGTGATCATGTCATTATCCTCATGATTTTTCTCTCTCCTTGCAACAGTATATAAAGGGTTTTGATGATTCTTTGTCTTTTACCAGTCACAAAGTTTCTCTACTATAGTGGTGATTTGAACATTTCATCTTCCTTCTTCGATCAACAATAGCGACTTCTTCTTCAGTTCAAGATCAGACTGCGTCTTTGGGTCGTCTCTCCATCAAGCCAAATTAAAACATGATCATTGAACTCACTTTATTCTTGTATGATTCCTATATGTTACACGTTGTGGAATGTTTGAAGTATTCTACGTTGGTTCTTGCCCTAACCAAATTCGAGGCCGTTCCGATGTCTTTATTGTCTCAAGTATATTCTTCTGCATCATATGACAAGAACAAGGAACACATATATTTTCAAATCCACTCCAAGAAGGCCTCTATTTCCAAGGTGAGGTTTTGTTCCTTACTTAATCTTCCCGTGGATTCTTGGGTGATTTCCCCTTACTTTATCACCACAACACAACTCTTCTCAATGTTGTATGAAATGGGCTATACCGGTGTACTGACAACAATTTCCAAAGTCAAGAAGTTGTGTCTGCCATCTCAGTGGAATGGTCTTCTCACTCTTCTGATCAAAGGCTTGGCAGAACGAAGTGCTGGATGAGATGGCACTAGCAAAGGTTTCCTGACCATTCTCTACGGTCTGTATAATGGTCTAAACCTAGACTATGGGTCTATCATATGGTCTCAGGTTGTGCAGAGCCTGAATGCTTCCACTCGTCACTCCGAAATTTCATGTGGAAGGCTTTGGACTATCATTAATCAAAGGGCCATTGATACTCTGGAAATTCCGATGATGCAGGATGTTCTCATAGTGTCCATTGCAACTTTTCACACAAAGAAGATCATCATCTCGGATCCCGCAAAGTTTCATCGCTATGGTTCCATTCCGGAGACCATGTACATGAATGTTACAGCCGAGAGTAACGTCATGGTTGAGTATAGGAAACTTCCTCCAAAGCAACCGAGAGTTCTAACTGATGGGTTTTGAGCATTCTAACACTTCCTAAGTGTACATGCAACCATAATAAACCTTGGATCTATGTTTGTCTAAGATACATGCAAATAATTATTTTTCCAAGGTTCATATCCTATCTAGCATGGCATGGGGAACTTGAATCAAATAAAACTAGTAGAATTACTTACCTTGTAGTTGTAGTTGATTTCTTGGAGTTTTAGAGCCTAGCACCAATAGTGTGGATGCCTCAAATGGAAGTCAAAAATCACCACAAACTTGGAACTTTGAGAGAATAGTCACAACTATCTTGAAATCGGCCCTCTTGCTTTACTCACCTCAACTAGTGTGATTTCAAGAACCAACGCCTCCTTTATATAGTGTGGTGGATTAGGGTTACATCCATGTAAACCCTAATACTCATGTCTCTTCATTTCCATGAGATCCATGGATTAAAGCTCCATGGAGTATCCATGGACTTTCAATGCAAGCCTAGCCCATTCCAAATAAGCATTAGCCCACACTATATAAATATAGAAGGCCATATTTAATTAGTAATACTTTTGATCTCTAAATTAATCCTAGATTAATTATAGATCAATACTAATTAAATAACATGATCTTATATTAATATATTAGAACTTATAATATATTAATAAATCATAACTTATACTATTCTCAAAAGATTATCCATAAATTGTTCGGGTGAAGTGCAACCCAAATGGACCATGTCGGGTCGGGTCAAGTACATACCAAATATAGTTATGGACTTAGACATTATATCCAACAGTCTCCCACTTGCATAAGTCTAATAACTATAGTTGCAAGTATGACTTCAGGAACCGATTAGCAGTCGTAGCTCTTTAAACTTTGCCGAACTAGAACGCGCCATTTTAGATAAGTGATCATATAATCCTCTGTTCTAGATATCAGCCGGACAAATACACGGAACATGGTCTTACTTATTGTCCAGCATTTGTTTCCCGATTTTCGATTTGTTTGACATAGAACTTAACTGAACACATCAATTTAGTTCTGACCGGGCCTGATACATAGATCAAGACAAAATCATTGAGGGACCCATATATCGCTTCTAATCCTAGAAGGAACAGATAAACTTCAACTCATATGTTTGTTCTACCACTCATTGAATTATACACAAAAGCACGTTTTATAACATCGAGGTACCAATTCGTTTTCGTACAATCAATGCATAACCAACTCGTAAGTAAAAAATAATATCTATAGGTTTGAAGACTAATATGATATTACTGTCTCACGATCACTCGAGATAAATTCCATGAAGTGATTCCAGTGAGCATAGGTTGAGTCCAATGCTCAGAACTTATGAGCACTCATGATTGTTGTAGCCATGTCCAACACCTTAGACCTCTGCAACCAATCATGACAGTCTTGATTGATACCTACTTCCGACGTATGACCGACTGTGGAGGTTTGAATAATATGTTATACCAAACATAATTATTCTGGAAGTCAAAACATGCAAAAGAAATATAGTAGACGATTGACAAGTGATAGCAACACTTTACTCATAAATAACAGTTTTTATTTATCATCAAATGTGACTTACATTTTACAAATTTCGAGATTATCTAACTACTAAAACTAATATCATCCTTCAGCCCTATGCTCCGAGCATGCTGGAGATGCTTAGCCTGAGTCAGTCCCTTCGTGAGGGGATCTGCTGGGTTCTCATCTGATGATACCCTCTTTGCCACGAGGATTCCTTCTTCCATTTGATGTCTAATGAAGTGATATTTTCTGTCAATGTGTCTGGATCTCCCATGAACTCTTGGTTCCTTGGGTAAGGCAACCACACTATTGCTATCACAGAAATTCTCCATTGGCTCCTTTATAGCTGGTACAACTCCAAGTTCTCCGATGAAGTTCTTTAGCCATATAGCCTCCTTTGCAGCCTCGCTTGCTGCTATATACTCTGATTCACAAGTGGAATCAGCCACTGTCTCCTTCATGGAACTTTTCCAAGTAATTGCCCTCTGTTTAGGGTAAAGACCCAGCCCGACTGAGAGCGGAAATTATCCCTGTTAGTCTGAAAGCTAGCATCACTGTACCCTACGACTCTCAAGTCATTACCCCCACCAAGGCTAAGGACCTAGTCCTTAGTCCTTCGCAAGTACTTGAGGATATTCTTTACCGCGGTCCAGTGTGCCTTGCTAGGGTTCACCTGATACGTGCTAACCATGCTCAAAGCAAAGGATACATCAGGTCGAGTACACGTCATAGCATACATGATCGATCCTACAGCTGAAGCATAAGGTAGTCGACTCATTTCTACTATCTCAGCCTCTGTACTAGGGCTTTGTGTCTTACTCAATCTGGCGTTACTCTGAATGGGTAACTCACCTTTCTTGGAGTTATGCATGTTGAATCTTTTCAACACTTTGTCCACGTAGGTGCTTTGACTAAGTCCAATTAGTCTTTTACTCCTGTTTCTCAAAATCCTTATCCCTAGGATATAGGCAGCTTCACCAAGGTCCTTCATAGCAAAACACTTCCCAAGCCAAGAATTTACTTCCTGTAGGGTTGGGATGCCATTTCTTATGAGTAGTATGTCATCCACATATAGTACCAAAAAGCTGACTATGCTCCCACTAGCCTTGACATATACACAAGATTCATCTTCACTCCTGGAAAATCCAAATTCCTTGACTTTCTCATCAAAGCAAAGATTCCATTTGTGAGGTGCTTGCTTTAACCCATAAATGGATTTCTCAAGCTTACACACTCTATTAGGGGACTCTGTACTTACAAAACCCTCTGTTTGAACCATGTAATCATCTTCAGCCAACTTTCCATTAAGGAAAACGGTTTTGACATCCATTTGCCATATTTCATAGTCATGAAATGCAGCAATGGCTAACAGAAGCCTAATAGAGTTTATCTTGGCCATTGGTGAAAAGGTCTCATCATAATCAAATCCCGGAGTTTGAGAATAACCCTTTGCAACCAGTCGTGCCTTATAAGTGTGTACATTACCATCCATGTCGATCTTCTTCTTGAAGATCCATTTGCACCCGACTATCTTACGATCAGGTACATTGTTAACCAAGTTCCAAACTTGATTGTCATACATGGACTGTATCTCGCTATCCATAGCCTCTTTCCATTTAGCAGCCTCAGGGCCTGCCATGGCTTCCGTGTAGCTGTTAGGCTCATCTAGATTTACCAGTTTGTTATCACTGATAAGTGTCTCACCTTCTGCAGTAATATGGAAACCATAATAATGCTCAGGTGCATTCCTAACACTGGTGGAACGCCTCAGAGGTATAGATTCTTCAGTCGGCTCAATAGGAGTTTCCTCCTCAGGTTGAAGGCTAGGGTTTGAGGTTCCTTCATCACTTTACTCTTGAAGTTCCTCAAGGTCAATTTGCCTCCCACTGTCTCCTTGACTCATGAATTCTCTCTCTCTCGAAAGAATCCTCTTCTTGCTACAAAGACCACATTATCACTGGGTCGGTAGAAGATGTAGCAAAAGGATTTCTGTGGATAGCCGATGAAAATACACATTTCGCTTCGGGGTTCGAGCTTATCGTGAGTCTCGCGTCTCACGAAAGCCTCACAACCCCAAATCTTGATGTGGTCTAGATTGGGAACTATTCCAGTCCACATCTCGTGAGGTGTTTTGGCAACCTTCTTTGTACGGACTAGATTAAGGATATGGGAGGCAGTCTCTAAGGCATACCCCCAAAATGAGATTGGTAGCGAAGCTCGACTCATCATGGAATGAACCAGGTCCAACAAGGTCCGATTGCGCCTCTCAGCTACACCATTCAACTGTGGTGTCCTAGGAGGTGTCAATTGTGAGATAATCCCACATTCCTTAAGATAGTCAAGGAACTCAGTACGAAGATACTCACCACCACGATCGGATCGAAGCATCTTAATGTTCCTGCCCAACTGATTCTCCACTTCTTGCTTAAACTCTTTGAATTTCTCAAAGGTTTCTGACTGATGCTTGATTAAGTAGACATATCCATATCTAGTAAAATCATTAGTAAAAGTCACATAAAACTGATTAGCATCTCTTGTGGCGGTTCTGAAAGGTCCACACACATCTGTGTGTATGAGGTCCAACAAACCTTCACCCCTAGCACAAATGCCAGTAAAAGGTGACTTTGTCATTTTACCAAGCAAACAAGATTCACAACTATCATCTGACTTTAGGTCAAATGACTCCAAGACTCCATCCTTTTGGAGTTGGCTTATGCGTTTCTTGCTTACATGTCCAAGATGACAATGCCATAAAGATGCTTTATCTAAGCAAGTGGAAGAGTCAATATACAATACATTATTTCCTAGATTATCTACAACAGATACAGTTTCATACACGCCATCACAAGGTAATGCTTTAAAATAATGAACATTATTAAAGAAAGCATCAATACTCCCATTATTATTATCAAAATAAAAGGTAAAACCTTGTTTATACAATGCATGAAAGGAAATAACATTTCTTTCCATTTCTGGAGAATAATAACACTTATTCAAATCTAATGTAAACCCACTATTTAGCACTAAGGAATAAACTCCTATCTTGGTGACAGGTAAAGCTTTCCTGTTTCCCATGATCAAGTTTATCTTTCCCTGCTCCACATTCTCACTTCTTCTTAGTCCCTGCAAATCACAACATATGTGGATACCACAACCTGTGTCAAGGACCCAAGAATTACAATGAGGTGAGTTATTAGACAATATAGTGTATATACTTGCATGGTTGGGTTTTACTTTCCCATCCTTCACATCTTGCTAGTACTTTGGGCAGTTTCGCTTCCAGTGTGACTTCTCATGACAATAGAATCATTCAACCTCATTAGGGTTAGCAGAAGGAGTGACAAAACCTCTCTTGGTTTTGCTTGAAGAGGAGCCTTCAAGGGTCTTACCCCTGGTACCCTTAGAGGGGTTCTTTCTCTTCTTCCCGTTACCATGCCCGATTGCCAAGACATTTGCCACAGTAGGAGTAGGAGTAGGAGTAGTAACAACCGAATTACCCTTTAGACCACCTTCCGCGGTCTTCAAGAGTCCCTGAAGTTTACTGAGGGTGAATTCTTCCTTGTTCATGTGATATGTCATGCGGAACTGATCATAACACGATGGTAAGGAGTGAAAAATGATGTTTATTGCTAACTCCTCGGGGAAATTCACATTCAGCTTCAGTAAACTGTCCAAATACCTTTTCATTTTCTGCATGTGGCCCGTGATGGGTTGACCATCCTTCATTCGAGTTGTT
The DNA here is from genome assembly GCF_002870075.4 of Lactuca sativa. Lineage (NCBI taxonomy): Eukaryota > Viridiplantae > Streptophyta > Magnoliopsida > Asterales > Asteraceae > Lactuca > Lactuca sativa. The sequence goes on along the minus strand of NC_056630.2, from coordinate 308,531,332 downwards.
ATCATGGAGGAGATTATTTCATATCGCTCTTGACGTGCACTTTGATGGTAACGGTCCATCAAATCCTGGTGCATCTCAAAGGGATAATAGTCCTCATAGGACTTTTGGAGCTCGGCTGTCATGGTGGCCATCATGATGCATGCTACTTTTGTAGCATCCCTTTCATGTACCTCATATTCAACAAGCTCTTCAGGAGTAGCAGTTGGCTCGGGTACCTTTAGCTCCTTATTGAGAACATATTCTTTGTTCTCATACCGAGTAACCATCCTGATGTTCCTGATCTAATCAGTAAAGTTGGATCCATCGAAGATGACTCTCCCACAAAGATTCATGAGAGAGAAAGAGCTAGTAGGGTTAGAGCCAGAAGCATTGTTATTGGAAGACATCTGAAAGGAAGAGGGAATAGATTAGATTAGAGTTAGAGATAGTCCTTAATAAAACACCCAGATGTAGTATTAACGCTAGATTCACCAATTTCCACCAATTTCCACCATGAAAAACGAAATTTTAATTAGGTTTTAATTGGTTTAGAAACTCCTAGATTCTTTGAGATTCATTGAACTTTCTTCAATGGCATGTTTCAATCTCGAGTGTGCCCTTCAAGTTTTGTGACTGGGATGCTGAGGATCACAAAACAAGGTGTGAAGTAACCATGTAAATTACTTGGTAACCTTAATGTATTACCCCTCAATCGATGTACCGGTTAACCACACACGCTCCATCGATACTATGATAAACATTTAGTTGCCCTTTACCTACCTTGTTAAGTTCAAGTTAGTGTCCCGGTTATCCACACACGCTCCACTAACGACTTAAACAAAGTGTAAAGTGTAATTTCATGGATTAGCACCTTATTCACATTTTCCTAAAATAACTAAGATTGGGAATTCAATAAGGTTTAGTTACTTTTGTAGTATTATTATACTTTTAATGAGAATTGATAAGTCCTTGTCCTACCCGTTCGACTAATGACCCTCCACCAGTCAATCAAGCGGTGGGTGAGTGTGGACACCCATTAAGTTGCCATTTGATAGGCAACAACCTTATACCCACCTTATAGACTAGCTTCGTGAATGAGGCGTACTAGCTGTAAGACGACTTTGATCTTATATATATATATATATATATATATATATATATATATATATATATATATATATATATATATATATATATATATATATATATATATATTAACTTATAATATTATAAGTATAAGGGTTAAATTTTAACTTTTAAAATTCTAAGGGTTGGAACTAAAGTTTTTAATATGAATTTACTTGTTCCAAAACTTGAGGGCAAGTTTTGTAAACTTTCAAAACTTTTCATTTCTTATAACTTATGAGTTAATTAGAGTATTAAAAATGAAGACTCTTCATTTTTCTAACTCTTGTGTTCTTTTAATGGTTTTAATTCAAGTGTGACTCTTGGTTTTCCATAACATGAGGACAAGTTATGGACTCCATTAAAACACATTATGATCAAGAATTAAACTACCAAGTAGGTTACAAGTAATTCCTATGATCATTTAAATTCATAAGATCAAGAACATGAATATCGATATCAAAGTTTCAAGATCATATGAACACATATAATCATGAAAAATTGATATTAGCCAATGTAAATGGATTAGAACAAACATTACACCATCTAAAATACGTTTTATAACACCAAAATACTTTATCGTAATGTTTCTAGTCCATTTCTAGCAGCAAAAGTCGAAAATCTGCATTCTGAGGCTCTTACTCGTCGAGTGCACGAACCTACTCGCTGAGTAGGATGAGGATACACATGAACTCGACGAGTCCCCCATGAACTCGGCGAGTTCATCAGGCAGACATCAAGTTTTTCGACGTCACACCCCCAAACCAAGGATAGCGGAAACGTCCGAGGGTGCAGGACTTCATGTAGAGTATCACAACAACGAGTATAATAGTGCTTAAAGTCAATACAACCATCATAAATATAATTGAAAAGGTTACACCAAAGTATATGTTTACATGATTCAAATCAATTACATTATGATACAAAATGAACTGTTTGACGATTTATCGTCCCATCCTCAAAACGTGGTTGATTTCCTGTTTCACTGAATTCCTGAGAATACAAGTAGTTTTGAAAAGTGTCAACACAAAGGTTGGTGAGTTCATAAGCTTTTGACAGTAAGAGTTTGAAAATCGATCTTTGTAAAGAGATGTATGTTATCAAGAAAAATCCAATATTTTGCTTACAAAAGTTATGTGGTCCTAAATACCAGGACCAAAAATGAACAAATATTTGTCATACATAAAGATATAGAAGTGGTTTTAAATCGGCATAAAACCCTTTCTGATGTGAGAAAAATCCCGTAATGAATGATGTGTAGTCTTAAATACCAAGACCGAAAGTATACAATAAAGTATGTAATTGTTGATGTAAAAAGTGATTTTAAATCGACATAAAACCCTTTTTGATATGAAGGCGTACAAGTATTTTTCCATACTTAAAGTAATTTCAGTGAGCTAAATAGACATAACTCGCTAATTTAAAGTTAGAACCCATAAATCTTATGATTGTTAATACCACATGTGAGCTATCATAACCATACTTGACATAGACGGCCTCGTAATACGACGTTCTTCAGGCGTCACCGTTAAATGACACTTGTCACCACAGACCTGCATGTCTAGCTGATGCAAGCAGCTCTGGTGTGGATTTGTTAAACCCAATATAGATCTATACACAAGTATCACATTCTCCCTACAAGAGACTCTGGTTACAATTTACAGGACTTTTTGAATTGGTTACTTTGGAAGTAACCCGAAGCGAATGACTCACAAATTTATTCATTAACATATTTACGTGATCTAAACTGAAAACCTTTGGTAAAAAGTTTGAGAAGTAAATGATACATAAACTATACCTATTATAGTTTATCCAAAACGTTTGTAATGTATAAGAACTCTTTTATGAAACGCATTTGTGCTATGAATCCATAAACTATGCTCATTATAGTTTAATATACGTGTTCTAAATGAATGAATATTCTTATTATGAATGACAAATTTTCAGTTTATGATGATAAATTAACAAAGAAACACATTCAATACTTAGAACTTATTATTATACACTTTGCTCAACATAATACAAGTGTTAAGAAAGTTATATGATGTTAACTAAATTAAACCTTTCTGCACTGTTTTAGAAAAGTCATAGAAAAATCATACGAAGTCGAAAACTAAATCCGTAAATTATGAGAGTTCCGAAAATGTGTCTAGCTTACTCATAATTTTTATCATGATTTTTAATGACCTCCAACTTGGGTGAAAAAGTCCATAATCACAGACTGGTCCGGATTGGTGTTTGAAATGATAGGCAGTTTTGTAAAAATCACCATAAATTGTAGAAAAATCGTATGGAGATGTGCAAGTAGTCATTTTAAAGCTAAGAACTGGGACTACTTACACCTAAAACAGTTTTTCAAACAAAAATGTTTAAGTTGTTCAAAACAGTCCGTGAATGGAGTCCAACTTTTCTGATGAAAGCTGTTAGAAAAAATTTAGTTATGTTCTTGGTGTTTTAACTTGTATTCCCTCCCTAAAAACTTAAGAAAACATAAACATGTAGGGGTATGAACTCACTTTGAGTGATTTCAGAAGATGAGTGTTGGAGAAGAGAATTGTTCAACCCAAGAACACTTGAAGAATCACTTGAAGATTCAAAGATCTAACACAATTATGATGGAGTTTGTGTAAGATATCCATGATTTCAGTAGAAAGAAGTGAAATAATCATAAGGAGAATGGATTTTGCTTACCAAATGCGGAGGAAAAACCCAAGATCAGCCCTTGAATCTCGAATTCTAGAGAAAGGAAGTGAGAGAGAAAATGAGAGAAGTGAGGAGAGAGGAGGCTTTTCTAGCCTTTGACCAATTGTGTGGTTGAAAAAAGGTGGTAAAAGTACCATGAAATGACTATGGATGGGCTGATGGTGTATAGTGACACGGAGTGGGTATGAGAGTGGTTGCTTGTGTCATAAAATAAAGGAAAGTCAACACTTCACCTCTTGTACTTCACCTACTCTTTTGGATAAGGTTTTATCCTTAAAAATGTGATAATTTAATAATTATGGGTCCTTATATGTTAAAATAAAGTTTTGGGTGAAAATCCCGCGTTAAAACAATTAAAAACGAAGCTAAAATGAAGTCGTAGTCGAAAACCGGGAGAAAAAGGACTTCCAGCGAGACCTCTCGGTCCTAGGCCGAGGTTCGGTCCCTAATGATGCCGAGCTTGAGGCGAGATGGGGAGAACCAGAAGCGAGAAGTGAAGGCGAGGGCTTGGTAGTCTCAGAAGCGAAGGCTCGGTCTCAGAAATGAAGGTGATCAGACCCGAAATGTACCGAAGGATCGGGTTCGGGTGTGTAGGCGAGGTTCGGGTCCGAGAGGACCTTTTGGGTTCGGTTCAGTAGCCTTCGGCTCAGAAGGGTTCGGTTCCTAAGAGGACTTTCGAGTCCTAAGAGGGGTTTCGGTTCCTAAGAGGACTTTCGGGTCCTAAGAGGGGTTTCGGTTCCTCAAGTCCGTTTTTCGCGTACACTTCCGTTTTTGGGCTGTTTTCGCCAAATTCGAGGGTCGGGATGGCCCGAGTGATTATAGAAAGTTGAGAGAGATTTTGAGAGAGATTTGGGAGAGATTTGGCATACTTGGAGAGATTTGGCATACTTAGAGAGATTTGGGAGAGATTTCACATACTTGGAGGAATTTCTCATACAAAGAGAGATTTGGGAGAGATTTCACATACTTACAGAGATTTAGGAGAGATTTGACATGCTTGGAGAGATTTCTCATAAAAAGAGATATTTGGGAGAGATTTCACATACTTAGAGAGATTTGGGAGAGATTTGACATTCTTGGAGAGATTTCTCATGCAAAGAGATATTTGGGAGAGATTTCTCATACTTAGAGAGATTTGGGAGAGATTTGATATTCTTGGAGAGATTTCTCATACAAAGAGAGATTTGGGAGAGATTTCACATACTTGGAGAGATTTGGGAGAGATTTCTCATAGAGAGAGATAGAGTGAAAACGATTGAGAGAGGTTTCATTGGTGATCTTTTTGAGTGTCCGGCTTCGCAATGCAAGGTCCGTAAACCCTGTTAAGCGTTATTTAAGGATCTTACATACTCCCGATGAGTACGCAACATTGTTTTATCAGTTTGGCTCGCCACATACGACAAATTTAGGTTAAGGAGATCTAGATGTACGAACTTTTCAATTTATGACTCCTCATTATAATAGCGAGTTGTTTAGTAATCATATAACGTAAGCCATAGTACACAAGGGTTAGTTGAGTTGACCGGTTTGACTTGTTGACTTAAGTTGACTTTGACTTGACCAGAAATTGACGGTTGTCACATCATCCCTCCGTTAGAGGGAATTTCGTCCCGAAATTTGAATTTAGGCAAGGAGTAGGCATGAATAATCGAGCCAAAAGAGGGGATACTTCCTAATTGACTGATTCTCGTGCTCCCAAGTGGCTCCAGGTCCTTGGTTAGAATTCCAGTGAACTCTCACTAATGGGAAACGGCGTTGCTGTGTTCGCTTAACCTCTCGATCCATGATCACTATGGTTCTTTCACGAAGGTGAGGCTCTTGTGGAACTCGATCTCGTCGAGGGGGATTACAAGAGTCTCGTTGAATAGATACTTCTGCAAGTTCGGGATGTGTCGGGTAGAATGTACTTTACCAAGCTCGCGGGAGTAGATTGAAGTTGTGATTACAGGGCTGCTCTTACAAGAATCTCGAAAGGCATAATTATCTGGGGTTTTGGCTTTCCACGCTTTCTGAAGCGTACTAAGCCTACCCAGAGTGAGGTTTCCAGAGGAATTTGGTCTCTTATTCTGGAGTTCTAAAGGTTTCTTCCTTTTGCTTCTCTTCCCAGTCGAGGGTTGCTCCCTTCAGGGTCAAAGTCGTAAGGGGGTTCTGTAATTTACGAGAAGTTCCAAAGGAACTAAGACGGTAGGTCAGCGAGACCCAGAATTTTAGCGTATTCCTGCTGAGGCCTTTTGTGCTGACTGTTTCTCAATGGTTTTGATCAATTGAAAGAGTCCTTAAGGATTTCCACAATGATAATGATGTGTCTTAGGAAATTGACTCCTCAATTCCAAAACTCGTATCTAGAGAACTTCAGGTAAAGCTTCTCCGATCGTATTGCTTTCGCGGTTTGTTGTAGCTGCTCTCCTTGGTTTCCTTCTTACTACGAGGGTAGATAAGCAAGTCAGTTACAATGACAATGACTAACGGATCCTAGAAAGAATGACATATCCTATGAATATTGCGAGCGGGTTGGTCCTATCCGAGGGGTATCACTATGAACTTGCAGCGTCCGCATCGAATTTGGAGGATTGTCCTCGGACATCCTTCTCCAATACTCGCGACTGGCGATATTTAGATCTCAGGTCCAATTCCTGAAGGGTACTTCGTTCCTCGCGGTTGGTCAGCCTATTCGTCTATGCGAGGTAGATAGTAAAGGTTTCTATTGGAGATATTGTAGGGGCCTCTAACGTCGATGGAACTACGAGCAATTTGCCTTTCTATTTGAAGAATAAGACCGGAGCTTTCCAGGGTGAGAAGCTTGGTTCTTCAATTTCATTGTTGAGTAGCTCGACAGGTTTCACCTGACAGTTCTTGTAGCTCGGTAGGAAGCATGTGGGTTTGGTTTATGCAACTAGGCCTTTTGGGATGGTATGACATTTACTCGTCCTTCTGGGCAACCTTGGCCCGAAGCTTATGGTAGGACTCGTACCAAATCTGTCCTAAGCTTTTGTGCTTGAACTTTGTCTGCTACATGCGTGACATTCCCAAAGGTCTCATGTAAATACTTGTGATAAGGTTTCGGGAAGTATAACACTCCTCTGGTGCGTGTTTTGGAGTTCCACAACAAGAGATGATCTGGAGATCCATGCTGGATGTTTAGGGGAGACGAAGGTTTCGATATTCAGGGGGTTAGGTGAAGGGTCCTTTTGTAGATATTAAATCGGATGAGGGCTATATCAATGAAAATTGGATGATGACAACAATATCTTTTTAGATAACATGTGTTAAGATGTATTCGCAAGAAGAGATCACTAGAGTGATAGAGTATCTTGTGTTTCTTTTTAGGGTGATCCATTTTGTTTGATGTTATCATTACTGTAGATGATTCATACCATAGTGTCTAGCACTGGTAGTGGGTGTGTTTCGATAGCCAGTAATGATACTTGATATCATGATCCCTGACAGGTCTCCCTACGATCAAGCGTGTGACAACTATTAATTCAGGTCATTCTCGAACTCATGCATCTTTGTAATAACCATTCATGCACAACATGCCATGACCTAGTAGTATAAATTAGGTCAAAAATCATGCATAAACTAGGATCCAACTAAGGTCTAGGACTAATATACTTGATACTTACAATTCTAGTAAGTTGCTTAGCTACAATAGGAAATTCCAATACTATAATTAGAATAAAGCTTCAAGCTTTGTTATAATTGAAATAGGGTATAAAACCCTAAAAATAAATTAAAACATTCTAATTATACTTCAACATGTTGTGAATATCAAACAATATTCCAAAAACCCTAAAGAGCCAAAAATCCAAAGTTATAAATTATAAAGCTTAAAAACTTTATAAAATTTGGCTATAAACTCCCTAATATATCAAATTGTTATTAATGAAATTAAGAATTATAGTCAATGAAATAGAAACTAAATTACCAAGTATTAATCATAATTCATTTGTTGAAAACAAGAATTTAAATAAATCCAAATTTGCTTAATAATCACTTTTATAAAAATTAGATTTTTATAAAAATTAAGGAGGGATTTTTATAAAATTTGAATTGAGGAGAGAGAAGGCCCTAATCCACTCAAACATCTGACCATTCTCCCCTCCCCATGCTCCCTCTTCCCAAAAACTTCAATCATTAAGTCAAAACCCTCACTCCACCTCTTCTTTCTCCACTCTCTTACACTCCACTCTTCACACACTTCACTCTCTTCTTCCCTCTCTCTAAACTCACGAAAATCCTCTCATTTCTCTACAAAATTTCGAGATTGTGAAGCCCTTGAAGTTTTCTTACTTCCCTCAAGATCATAACAAAGGTAAACAACACCATCTTCTTCCATAGTTACATGATTCTACTCCTTTTCTTTCTTAGTTCTCTCTTCTTTTCGGATTCTATGCCATTCCATAGCTAGAAATCTTTATATTTTCCCTTGTGGTTTGTAGATTCTCACCATAACACAATGCATGTGTAAGAGATGGTGAAAATCCGGGATCAAACCCATGCAAGGAGTGAAAAAGATGCACATATGATCATGTGACATCAAAACATAATATTTCATGTTCTTCTCCATTTCTTTTGTGTTCATGCATGACCAAAAGCATTTAAACAATTTCTAGTACATTTTGGATGCTCATTCATTCCATGCATGTGTTAGAAATCGGGCCTTACCAAGGACATGCATGATGTTCTTGTTGAAATACCCTAATAATGCACACAAGCAAACATGCAATCTGCCAGATTACTTTGTTCGACTTTGAACGGTCATAACTCAGTCATTTCTTAACCAAATCATGATATTCTTTTTGTATTGGTTAGTTCCACGAGTTAACTTTCAAACCCAACTGGTCTTACTGTAAAATATTAAATATCCGATTTTTGGAAATTTTTACAAAAAGATTGCGCATACAGCTCTTTTTCTGTGATCACTATTTTTGTCTTGCATAATCAATGGCCTTAAACCCAACCATAAATCTGAGGAAAAATACCTTAGAAACTTAACATATCTAGTGAATGATGGTTGAAATTTCGTGGCTTAAAACCTCACTGAATGGGCTACACAAATTCATGAATTTCAGCCACATTTACACTTCATGCATTATTGCATGCAACTTTTCTTAAATTGTTTGGAATCATTACCCTCATTTCTCTTCTGAATACATTTTTTTTTACATTTTACCTTTTTAAATCCCTTGCATGCATGAGATAATCTGGGAAATTTCAAGAGCTTTTGTTATTTCTTTGATTTATTAGAGTTATTGCTAAAACCAAGGGCATAAATCATATAAAATACTTCCAGAGGTCAATAAATACTAAATAAATTCATGGATGATACTCATGGGGAATAATGACCCCTCACCAAATTTCAGCAATTTTTGTTACTGTTTAATATGATTTCTAATTTTCTTTTTTTTAGGACATGATAAATTACAAAACCACCTTAGAGGATATGAAAATTTTATCTAACAATTTTCGCATACCTTACCTGTGATGGGTGACTCTAGAAAATAATTTCAAGATTTTTCATCATGTCTTACTATTTTTCCCAATTTTTGGTAATTATAATGGTCTAAAAATGGGAGAAATAGTTCTGATTATCCAAAATTCATGAAAATTTACCAGGATATAATATTACACAGTAGGAGGTTACATAAAAATTTTGAATAGTTTTCTCTACTGTAAACTATTTTTCTCTTATTTTCTAAAATTAATTGCATTAAAATGCACTTAAATACACATAAATACCCAAAACCCGTTTATGCATTATGAAAACCACTTTTGATATTTTTCCCAGGTTATTTACACTGTAAATGATGTTACAAAAATTTATGGTGATTTATTTTAACTGTTTAATATTATTTCTTTAATTTATGATTATTTAAAGGAATAAAACAAGGAAAAATAGAAATACCCACTGAAAAATATATTTTATATTTTCAACAGCCTAGTTATGTGTAATAACAATTAAATAAAAAGTTTGGGTAATTTTGGAAACTGTTTTCTATTTATTTCAATTTTTATTGAAATAAATGCTCAATAATCATAAAATATAATTAAACAGCTTGGAAATCCATTTTTATATTTTTCCCAACTTAGTATTGTGTAATAACAGTTAAATAAAAAGTTTGAGAATTTTTATCCCTCGAATGCTATTTTTTGTGAATTTATGTTGTTATAGAGACTTAAAATTTTGGAAAGTTTATATTCCAAGGTTGTAATTAATCGCCCGATATATAGAATTTCATTACTTCAGAAAAAGTGTAACTAATTGATATAAAATCCAATACTAAAACATAAACTGGCATTTCCCTATATGTAGAGTTTAGTATATTAGCATTAGATATCGACATGGAAACTCACTAGTGCGTGTGTTTGATGTCGTAGGATCCCGATAGTAAGACATTGGTGCATCCCGAAGTACCGATTGTGCCTACACAAAACATCGTGAGTATTCACGCACTCCCCTATTTTCCGTTTTATGTTTTGGGGTGGAAAAGCATGTCCTAAACTTTTTATGTTCGTTGTATTTATTTGACTCGTATAAACTTGGTTGCTATATTTTTCATATTGTGAGTATTCACGCACTCCCCTATTTTCCGTTTTATGTTTTGGGGTGGAAAAGCATGTCCTAAACTTTTTATGTTCGTTGTATTTATTTGACTCGTATAAACTTGGTTGCTATATTTTTCATATTGTGAGTATTCACGCACTCCCCTATTTTCAGTTTTTATGTTTTGGGGTGGAAAAGCATGTCCAGAAAAACTATTATTTGCATGTTGTATTTAAATTGATTCGTATCAAACATGATTGCTATTGTATTGCTATGTTTCTTTATGTATGTCTATGCAACACGGAACATGAGAACTTATCGTACTAAGGCCATTCCTTTATCTCTAACCATTAACTCTTTGAGCCAATGGTCATTATGGATAGCGCTATTAGGAATTGACAACTCCTCACTCGTCCGAATCGCTGGAGTGCATGATACCATATTCATCTATGGAACGATAAGCATAGATCTCGATAGGGCTTCAGTCATAGGTTTGGTTGAGACTCATTGTTTGCTCATACACATACAAACGCGTTTCTCGTTATAGCAATAAACTTGTATTCCTTAATAGCAATCAACTTTGTTTTATCATTAAAGCAATGTACTTGTACTTACGAAAAGCATTATTGTACCCTCGATCTATAAACTTGTGATACTCACCAACTATTTTCATAGTTGACGCTCGTTTTACATGCTTTTTTAGGAAATCATTAGTAAGTGAATGTAAAGATTCATCATCATAGAGCATGCTGCATCGTGTTGAAGCTATTATGAAGTTATATTTTGATTAATGTTGTTTTGGAAAAACTTGTACTTTGTTTCTTTTAAGCTATGGGTTGTAAACTTTTAAATACTGCTATGGTGATGTATCTTTATCTTTTGCAATGAAACCGTTATCGCTGTCATACCTTGCGTTTCCGCTTTAGCGGGGTGTGACAAAGCGGTATATGAACGTCGTATTTAAGATGATGTAGGTGAAATCATCGAGTGGGTGACCCCACTCAATTCTTACTACTAGACACAGAATAGGAGTCAGGATGGAATTATTTGTTTCAAGACTTCAGTATTTTGATTATAATTAACCCCGATGTATGAACAAAGTCATCACATCTTACAGGTAATGATCCTAAGGTCATATATGAATGTCTTTGGTTTGATTTGAACGAGAGAGTATTTTAACTACTTTTTAGAAAGGTGGTGACTTTAGCGAGCATACCAAATTCATTACAAACATATGGTACTTAAACGTTTTTTTGTCGTTGGTAACATTACAAAAGTCCTAATATGGTTCCCTGCTGCTCTTGTTGGTGTGTTCATCACACTCCTCCTGATCCCCCGTCATTCTTCTCGGTTGGACACTCTCTCTTGAAGTGTCCCGTTTCACCGCATAAGTAGCATACTGGGTCTACCTTGGTGCTGGTGATTGGAGGGAGATGCTGGGTCGGGGCCTTACAGAAACGGACGGTATGTCCTTTCCTGTTGCAGTTTTTACAGTGCATCTCCCGGCAAGCCCCATTGTGATGGAAGCCACATTGGTTACACTTTGGAAGTGATCCATTATATGGTCTGGCCGGCGTTTGGGTGGCAGACCCCATGGCTAGTGTCGAGGCATGTGTCGTGACTGTTGTTGTAATGGTAGGGGTGGCCATGGGTTGTTATCTTTTAGTGGATCTTTGAGATTGGCGGCACTCTTTCATGATCCAAAACTTTCTCTTCTTGTTCGTAGGTTTGTGGCCTGAGGTATTTTCGCTGGCAGACACCCGTTGGTGTTCCTAATTGTTACCACAATCTGTGTTGTCAATACCGCTTCCACTTCTGTTGGCGTTGTTAGCATAGAATTGCGCCATGACGGCTGCCACGGCCGCCGTGACTGCAGCCTGGAAAGTAGCAGCGTCTATCTACAGAGTTGGTGTCTTGCTAGCTGGTTGGTTGCCTCTTGGTGAAGACATAGCTCTGTTTCACGATGAAAAACGACCTCGTTAGTGGAAATGATTATCTTAAGTGCATCCTTACTATTTATATTTACGCGTATAAATTTTTGCACATTACTGTATTATTCCTAGTGTTTCCGCTAACGCTCCTGAGATGGAGTTATGGCAGTGGGTAGGAGTAGGTTTCATATGGGTGTTAAGCTTTACTCATCTTAGAATCATGTTTGTCCAAACACGCTTGGCTGAGGAGTTTTGATGGGATCCGGTGTATTAGTGCCTGAACGATCGCACTCCATAGGTCTATGAAAAAAGCATCCCCTCAATCATAAGGGTTAAGGGGAGAGACGGTAACGAGTCTTTAGAGTGGCTATACGTTGTGAGTTTTTTTAACTAAGTTTATCGATCTAAGTTCAATTTATAACGTATTTCGGTTGTTAGGGGCGTTCTGAAAACTGTTCATAACGGGAGTCTTTATATGGTAAACCCATGAATTTTTAGTAGTTCAGTATCCAAGTGAAACCTTGTAACTTGACCCAAGCTAGGTCCTTATTATGACCAATTGATGTATGCTTAGTTATATAATTAAAGCTAAATAAACCTTCAAGTCTGTTAGGTATGTCCTAAGCCCATCTTGTTAATATGACTGTAGTAATTCTGGTTTCAGCGAAATATTTTGACCTAGATGTAGGTTTACCTCACATCCGTGCATGGAAAAGTTTTGATAGCAACTAGATCCCTCGTTTAGTATGACCGCTTAAATCCCAGTGTCGTGCTTACGCCTAGAATAGAGTAGCACCAACGCATACTCACGAATCTAATTTACAAGGTCTTGTGAGCGGTATGAACTCTACTTACGACGATCTGTCCCTTGCGATGCCTGAGGAAAAGTCGATGCCCCTTGCAGCTCTGTCAATCGATGCTTGGCTGCAATCCTCCTCTCTTTGAATGTCGTGTGTCTACCCCGTTACTCTCTTGCCTCTGCCTGAGTGGCGATAAAGTCCTAAACAAAGAGTTGGTCTCCGAAATAGTAGTCTCCTACCGAGTCTTGGGTACGTGAGCCAGTAGGGCCTGTAGTAGCGCGCAGTTTCCGAACTCGGGTTGTAGTCTACCTGCTTTAATCCCCGATGTTCGCGATATGTCGGGTCTTCGCCGGGAGGGCTCTGTCAGTTGGTCCCCCGTGGTTGACGTCATAGCACCCTCGTTGGTCTCCACATGGTGGTTGTGGTCATTGCTATCGACATTCAACCCTCGATCACGATTGCCCAACGGGGCACAGGTTCGATGTAGTCGAAACGGTTCACGGAAACCCTTGCTATGCATGGAGGATTGATTACCTCCGGTTCTGGTTCTGATTCTCCTCATAACCATTCACCATTTCTTGGGTTCAGATTGGGAAAGTAGGGGTCGTCCGGTAAGTAGGATCTTACTATGTTGTACGTGCGAGAATAGGAGTGGAAGAGATAATTACTAGGCGTCTAACTCTATAATTAATTACTTATAGGGGTGATCCTTATTAGTTACTTCTATAATGACATAGTGCCTACTAATTACATATAACAAGATATGATAGACCTTCGAATAAGTGATCCTACCCTAGATCCACATCCAAACAAGGAAAAGGAAGTAAGGCAAGGACCACAAATTCTAAGTCTATGATTTCTAAGTTATATAATATCTTAGGGTATCCACTTAAGGACTATAGACCTATTATTAAGGATCTATTTAGTTTTCCTATAAGTCATGATATTACAAAATACTCCTATAGTATTTTAAACTCATGTTCTGTTCTAATGTTCTCATTATGGTAGTGTTGGTAAGTATTTAGACTTGATGCCATATCACAACCATTCTTGGGCATGTGCTAATCACTCCTCAGACTAGCATAGTTGATCAGGCTATGCCATTCCCAAGACTGATCATACACCCCGAGGTTACATGTGATATTCAACAATCGTTACTTTTGTTTTGTTCGAGAATGATGCTGACCTTAATATGTATGCATGCATGTATACTTTTAATAGGAAATTATTTATTTCTAAAACTATGATTGTTTTGAAAACTTTAAATCAGAGACTTTTGTCCCAATGCATTTATATTTTGTATATCTTATGTGGTTCGATATACTGAGTTCACTATAAACAATGCTCTGATACCAATCTGTCACACCGCCAAACCAAGGATGGCGGAAACGTCCGGGGGTGGAGGACTTCATGTAGAGTATCACAACAATGAGTATAATAGTGCTCAAAGTAAATACAACCATCATAAATATAATTGAAAAAGTTACACCAAAGTATATGTTTACATGATTCAAATCAATTACATTATGATACAAAATGAACTGTTTGACGATTTATCGTTCCATCCTCAAAACGTGGTTGATTTCCTGTTTCACTGAATTCCTGAGAATACAAGTAGTTTTGAAAAGTGTCAACACAAAGGTTGGTGAGTTCATAAGCTTTTGACAGTAAGAGTTTGAAAATCGATCTTTGTAAAGAGATGTATGTTACCAAGAAAAATCCAATATTTTGCTTACAAAAGTTATGTGGTCCTAAATACCAGGACCAAAAATGAACAAATATTTGTCATACATAAAGATATAGAAGTGGTTTTAAATCGGCATAAAACCCTTTCTGATGTGAGAAAAATCCCGTAATGAATGATGTGTAGTCTTAAATAACTAGACCGAAAGTATACAATAAAGTATGTAATTGTTGATGTAAAAAGTGATTTTAAATCGACATAAAACCCTTTTTGATATGAAGGCGTACAATTATTTTTCCATACTTAAAGTAATTTCAGTGAGCTAAATAGACATAACTCGCTAATTTAAAGTTAGAACCCATAAATCTTATGATTGTTAATACCACATGTGAGCTATCATAACCATACTTGACATAGACGGCCTCGTAATACGACGTTCTTCAGGCGTCGCCGTTAAATGACACTTGTCACCACAGACCTGCCGGTCTAGCTGTTGCAAGCAACTCTGGTGTGGGTTTGTCAAATCCAATATAGATCTATACACAACTATCACGTTCTCCCTACAAGAGACTCTGGTTACAATTTACAGGACTTTTTGAATTGGTTACTTTGGAAGTAACCCGAAGCGAATGACTCACAAATTTATTCATTAACAGTTTTACGTGATCTAAACTGAAAACCTTTGGTAAAAAGTCTGAGAAGTAAATGATACATAAACTATACCTATTATAGTTTTTCCAAAATGTTTGTAATGTATAAAAACTCTTTTATGAAACACATTTGTGCTATGAATCCATAAACTATGCTTAATATAGTTTAATATACGTGTTCTAAATGAATGAATATTCGTATTATGAATGACAAATTTTCAGTTTATGATGATAAAATTAACAAAGAAACACATTCAATACTTAGAACTTATTATTATACACTTTGCTCAACATAAAACGAGTGTTATGAAAGTTATATGATGTTAACTAAATTAAACCTTTCTGCACTGTTTTAGAAAAGTCATAGAAAAATCATACGAAGTCGAAAACTAAATCCGTAAATTATGAGAGTTCCGAAAATGTGTCTAGTTTACTCATAATTTTTATCATGATTTTTAATGACCTCCAACTTGGGTGAAAAAGTCCATAATCACAGACTGGTCCGGATTGGTGTTTGAAATGATAGGCAGTTTTGTAAAAATCACCATAGATTGTAGAAAAATCGTATGGAGATGTGCAAGTAGTCATTTTAAAGAGAAGAACTGGGGCTACTTACACCTAAAACAATTTTCAAACAAAAACGTTTTAGTTGTTCAAAACAGTTCGTGAATGGAGTCCAACTTTTCTGATGAAAGCTGTTAGAAAAATTTAGTTATGTTCTTGGTGTTTTAACTTGTATCCCCCCCCCCCTAAAAACTTAAGAAAACATAAAAATGTAGGGGTATGAACTCACTTTGAGTGATTTCAGAAGATGAGTGTTGGAGAAGAGACGTGTTCAACCCAAGAACACTTGAAGAATCACTTGAAGATTCGAAGATCTAACACAATTATGATGGAGTTTGTGTAAGATATCCATGATTTGAGTAGAAAGAAGTGAAATAATCATAAGGAGAATGGATTTTGCTTACCAAATGCGGAGGAAAAACCCATGATCAACCCTTCAATCTCGAATTCTAGAGAAAGGAAGTAAGAGAGAAAAGAGTTTGATCTTTTTGGTGAAAAGAGAGAAAATGAGAGAAGTGAGGAGAGAGGAGGCTTTTCTAGCCTTTGACCAATTGTGTGGTTGAAAAAAGGTGGTAAAAGTACCATGAAATAACTAGGGATGGGCTGATGGTGAATAGTGACATGGAGTGGGTATGGGAGTGGTTGCTTGTGTCATAAAATAAAGGAAAGTCAACACTCCACCTCTTGTACTTCACCTACTCTTTTGGATAAGGTTTTATCCTTAAAAATGTGATAATTTAATAATTATGGGTCCTTATATATTAAAATAAAGTTTTGGGTGAAAATCCCGCGTTAAAACAATTAAAAACGAAGCTAAAATGAAGTCGTAGTCGAAAACCGGGAGAAAAAGGACTTCCAGCGAGACCTCTCGGTCCTAGTCTGAGGTTAGGTCCCTAATGATGCCGAGCTGGAGGCGAGATGGGGCGAACCAGAAGCGAGAAGCGAAGGCGAGGGTTCGGTAGTCTCAGAAGCGAAGGCTCGGTCTCAGAAGCGAAGGTGATCAGACCCGAAATGTACCGAAGGTTCGGGTTCGGGTGTGTAGGCGAGGTTCGGGTCCGAGAGGACCTTTCGGGTTCGGTTCAGCAGCCTTCGGCTCAGAAGGGTTCGGTTCCTAAGAGGACTTTCGGGTCTTAAGAGGGGTTTCGGTTCCTAAGAGGACTTTCGGGTCCTAAGAAGGGTTTCGGTTCCTCAAGTCCGTTTTTCGCGTGGACTTCCGTTTTTGGGCTGTTTTCGCCAAATTCGAGGGTCGGGATGGCCCGAGTGATTATAGAAAGTTGAGAGAGATTTTGAGAGAGATTTGGGAGAGATTTGGCATACTTGGAGAGATTTGACATACTTAGAGAGATTCGGGAGAGATTTGACATGTTTAGAGAGATTTCTCATACGAAGAGATATTTGGGAGAGATTTCACATACTTAGAGAGATTTGGGAGAGATTTGATATTCTTGGAGAGATTTGTCATGCAAAGAGATATTTGGGAGTGATTTCTCATACTTAGAGAGATTTGGGAGAGATTTGACATTCTTGGAGAGATTTCTCATGCAAAGAGATATTTGGGAGAGATTTCTCATACTTAGAGAGATTTGGGAGAGATTTGACATTCTTGGAGAGATTTCTCATACAAAGAGAGATTTGGGAGAGATTTCACATACTTGGAGAGATTTGGGAGAGATTTCTCATACAGAGAGATAGAGTGAAAACGATTGAGAGAGGTTTCATTGGTGACCTTTTTGAGTGTCCGGCTTCGCAATGCAAGGTCCGTAAACCCTGTTAAGCCTTATCTAAGGATCTTACATACTCCCGATGAGTACGCAACATTGTTTTATCGGTTTGGATCGCCACGTACCACAGATTTAGGTTAAGGAGATCTAGATGTACGAACTTTTCAATTTATGACTCCTCATTAGAATAGCGAGTTGTTTAGTAATTACATAACGTAAGCCATAGTACACAAGGGTTAGTTGAGTTGACCGGTTTGACTTGTTGACTTAAGTTGACTTTTACTTGACCGGAAATTGACGGTTGTCACATTCGACTTTTTCCAATATTTTGCATCAAGTATCAAACAAACAAGCCTAGGCTCTGATACCACTGATGGGTTTTGAGCATTCTAACACTTCCTATATGTACATGCAACCCTAATAAACCTTGGATCTATGTTTGTCTAAGATACATGCAAATAATTATTTTTCCTAGGTTCATATCCTATCTAGCATGGCATGGGGAACTTGAATCAAATAAAGCTAGTAGAATTACTTAACTTGTAGTTGGAGTTGATTGCTTGGAGTTTTAGAGCCTAGCACCAATAGTGTGGATACCTCAAATGGAAATCACAAATCACCACAAACTTGGAACTTTGAGAGAATAGTCACAAATATCTTGAAATCGGCCCTCTTTCTTTACTCACCTAAACTAGTGTGATTTAAAGAACCAAAGCCTCCTTTATATAGTGTGGTGGATTCCGGTTACATCCATGTAAACCCTAATACCCATGTCTCTTCATTTCCATGAGATCCATGGGTTAAAGCTCCATGGAGTATCCATGGACTTTCCATGCAAGCCTAGCCCATTCCAAATAAGCATTAGCCCACACTATATTAATATAGAAGCCCATATTTAGTTAGTAGTACTTTTGATCTCTAAATTAATCCTAGATTAATTATAGATCAATACTAATTAAATAATATGATCTTATATTAATATATTAGAACTTATAATATATTAATAAATCATAACTTATACTATTCATAAAAGATTATCCATAAATTGTTCGGGTGAAGTGTAACCCAAATGGACCATGCCGGGTCGGGTCAAGTACATACCAAATATAGTTATGGACTTAGACACTATATCCAACACTACCTCCGGAACAGCAGGCTGCTTTGGATGCCCTTGACAAGCCGAGTAACCGAGGAAAAAGGGTAACTATCAAGAAGGAGACAATTGAGCAAGAAACTTCTAAGCCTTCCAAATCCAAGAAGCGAAAGTCGGAGAAAGGGAGTTCTTCTAAGCCGAAGAAGATTAAATGAATGACACGAAAATCCAACAGTCTAACTCCTCCACACTCCGATAATGATGATGATGAAGAAGAAAAATCTCCAAGAGTTAATACTCCACCCCGATCTCCTACTCCAATCGCAGACAATAAAATTCCAACCCCACCTCCATCACCAAAACAGACACCTCCCACACCCACACCGAAAGTCCCAGTTTTGGTTGTTCCCACTTCCACAACAGAAACCTCTTTACCACCACCACCAGTTTCTTCTGTTTCCATTCCCATAACACCCTTCTCAAATCCAATCATTACCCTAATCACTACCACTACACTTCCCGAACAAACAGCAAGGGTCAACGTATCTGATACGGGGACACTTACTGGAACCAAAGCCCCTGTCATCTCTAAAACTCTCTCTCCAATCCACTCCATAGAGTTCAGTAATACTCTAGGCAGAGACAATGATGAGTATGACTCCACCTACTTTAGTCCCTATCGGCTCCAATCTGATGAAGATACTGATGCTCCTGTCAACCAACAACATTTACATAGCATTCATGAAAAGTTGGATCAGTTGCTTGCAGATACTAAAACTTATGGAGGGGTTGTTCTCAAAGCTTTTCTGGAGACTGCTATTGAGCAATATACACAGGCAATGGGTAATTCAACTGCTGCCATCACGGAATCAAATTCTGTCTGCAAGAAAGCATCTGCTGATGTTACTGAAGTTATTCACACCACGAAGATATTTCTAGATTCTTTAAAAGGGCATGCTGATACGAATGCTGCCAAAATTCGTGAATCAGTTGAATCTCTCTCACAATCTCTGCAGAAAGAACAAAAAAAGTTTTATGATGTTCGGTCCTCTATCCAAGTTGACAACGCTCCTTTGATCAGTTCAGTATCTTCTAAACTGGATTCACTGCATGCCGACATTGCCAAAGAGAGTGCTTTGAAAGAAGAGATAGCTCGACAAGCCTCTACAATTACAGTTCAGCAAGTTCAACTTGCTCAAGCTGAGAAGGAAAATTCTCTGTTAAAAACCGAGAGAGTTGTCTTTCGCAGTTGTGCAAACGATGTCAAGGACATGTTGACCAATCTCATTGGTGCTTATGATCCGATTCTCACTCTCACCATCCGTAATCATCTAACTAGCAAACTGCTTCCCGCTCTTGTAATACTTCATGAAATGAAAGGTGTTTCGGAGCCTTTCGTTACTCCAAAACAAGGGGGAGAGGGATCTCAGAAAATAATTGTAACAAAAGAAGTGAAGGATAATTTAGCTTCAGGTTCTGGTCCAACAGACAAGCTGAAAAAGATTGTTAATGACAATGATAGTGATGTAGATGAAACTATTGTTGATGCCCTTAAACGAAAGAAGAGGGATAAAGAGTTGGATGAAATTCTAAAAATCACAAAGGAGGCTGAGGAAATAGAGAAACACAACAAAGAAAAAGAAGATATCTTGTAGTGTAAGAAGGCTCTATTTCCTGAATGGGCTCGATATGTGTTGATCAGTCAAGAAATTGAATCATTGAGTATCTATTGGTTAGAACCGATTGCTTCTTTTGACTGCGACAACACCATGGACTCACAATTTGATATGCCGATTACAAGGAAAGCATTTACATTTCACTGTTTTGACTCAACTGTTGAGGTTCCTTTTCCAACTCCAAAGGTTGACTGAGAGCTCATCGACTTTTACTTAAAGTATGTCCAACCTCAATACCTGACATGGAGTGCGCAGAAAATTAAAACTGTCAAGGTATTGTAGTCGACTCCTGCTGAAAAATTTGTGAATGTGCATTTCAAGATTACACGAGGGTCTACAAACTCTGTTTCGATGATATCTTTAGCAGATCTTCCCAATCAATCAATCCTCATGATTGGATATTGCTATACAACATTCTGCTCAATAATACGAACTCAAAGGAATATGAGCTGATTCTAGAACATTTAAAAAGGATGTTGGCCTCCTATATCCATGAAGTTGCAACGATGGATTAGGAGATAGCGAGAGTAATCAACAAAAATCCGACGGTCAAGCCTACTCAAAAGCCAGGAGATGTGAACAAGATGACGATAGGGCAAATTGACTCGACTCATTTGACTGTGATGTTTATGAAATTTGACGCTCACAAGTTTTTGTTTGCTCTAGTAGATAAACATCTGTTTTCTACTGACTGCTTGGAGCACATTATCAACTTGATACATCGGTGCAAGCAGAACTCGAATGCTGACAAGAAGAATTTCACTGATATGCTTCATTGGTACATTACCTTTCGGTACCATCTTTTGGCTATCATCCCTAGGATATTCAAGACGGTGAAGAAGTCTTCGGTTGTTAAACAGATTTGAAGTTTCCGTCCTAAAGACGCAAAGGGGGAGATTGTTAAGGCTTTTTATGTTGCGTCTTGGGCTTTTTGTATTATATCTGGATTGGGCCTGTCGATCTGTGATTATCTTGTAGGGTTAGACTATATATATACATGCATGTATGCATAATAATAGACATATTATTAATTACGCTTGTGTTTTGTAACCCTAAACACCTCTACAGTTGATGTTCTCAGTCGAGCTCTTTTGAGGTGTTGAAGCATTAATCATTCAACGTATTCAAGCCATATTCGTGTTCACTTTTACGTACTTATTTGTTTGCATGCTTAGAATCAATTGATCCTGATAGAACAACGTTCTAACATAACAAAAAAAGACATGAAGCTACTATGCTCCATCTTCTGAATCCCTGAACGTGTACCTGTCTACTAGTTTCCTAAGAATACAATTTATTTTAAAAGAGTAGATCATCATTTAAGTTGGTGAGTTCATGAGCATTTTTATTATACAAGTATACTCTAAGTTCTTTTTATACTCTAAGTTCTTTTTAGAAAAGTTCACCTGTTCCTCCAGCAAATCCTATATTTCTTGATGTGATGAAAGATAAGTAAAAAAGACTCTATAATTCCTTCTATGAGTACCTAATGGATACAAGTTATATACAATCCAGAGTATACAAACAATCGGTTGTGCGAATCTGCCCTAAGTCCACAACCAAATATGGAACACAAAGTAAGGCAAGTCACACATCGCATTGTTTGTTAGATCTTCATTGTATATAACCCTGGCGTATTTATTAGGTGCTTACATAGTTAACTGTAATAGTTCTTTTATATTTGAAGAAAATATTCCTTAATAAAATCATATATTTCCTTTAGTAAGAATTGTAACCATAATAGTTCCTTCTATAATCACTGAGTTTATACAAGCTATATATAATCTAATGTCGAACGGACAGTTAAATGTATGAATCTACCATAAGCCCACGACAAAACAAGGAACATGAAGTAAGGCGGAAGTCATGCATTCCACTACCTATCAGATATTAATTACATATAACCCTGATGTATAAACTAAGGAATTATAGAATTAACCATGTAAGGTCCTTTAAGTTATACTAGTTTAATAATACATATTAAACCTTTTACACGTAAGTTTCTAGTTTCACTAACTCTATTGTGAAACATTGTTGTTGGTAAAAATGCTATTGTTTTCAGAAAGTTCTATCGAAAGCTGTTTATCTTAAAAGAATGATATTTACCATAGAAAATCCTATATTTTCTATAAAAGTGACTAGTTGTGTATGTTGTTCCAAGATTTAAAAGCACAAGTATACTCAATATAATTACTTCAATGATATATAGTTTAGTTGATAAGTTAATACTGAAAAAAGACTTGGTTGTTCTAGAAAACCTGAAGTGATGACACTACCCTCCTATGATCACTTAATACATACAAGTTGCATATAACCTAGATCGAACAGATAGTTGAATGGGTGAATCTTCCCAAAGCACACAACCAACCAAGGAACAAGAAGTAAGGCGGAAAACACACATTCCACTGTCTATAGGGCTTCAGTTTTATCTAACCCTAAGGTATATACTGAGTAATCACATGGTTAATGTCCCTTGAGAATGTTCATGGAAAGTATATTACTACGTAAATATATTGTTGTTATCTGTTATGAGTTTTACGACCATACTAATTGGACCGGTTAAACACGACGTTTTTTAGGTTTCGAAAAGAATATGACATTTGTCACCCGCGGACCTATCAGTACCACTGTAGCTAACAACAAGGTGTGGGATTGTCAGTCCCGTATAGATCTATACACAAATTCACGCTTTCTCTCCAGGAGACTCTGGTTGTAACGATAGTATCTTCTACTAGTACTTATGTGAGTAATCGAAGACGTGTCTCACAAGTTAGATTAATGACTTTACAAGTAATAATTCGGAAAACCTTTTTCATAATTAACAGATAAGTTTATAAAAAGATCCGTTTGTTCCTTAAGCTAAATTTTTAAGGTTTATAAGCTAATTTCTATGTTCTATTCAGAGTTTCATGTTCTAAATACTGTTTATTGGTAAAAAGCATAATAAACAATTTATATTTTAAAACACATAATTTCTTGTGTTATACTTGTACTCTCCCCTAAAACATTTAAAAAATTGGAAAAAGACATAGGGGTATGAACTTACCTTATGAGGTGATTCACTTGAAGATTAGATATAGGATGATAAGCTCCACGAACGAAGTCCCGAGACACAAATTAAATGTGTCCTAATTAGCATATTATTACCCATATATGTATATAGTTAGTGAATATAACTACAATGGTGCTTAGGAAACAATTATGGGTGTAAGAATAACTCACCAAAAGAGTTCTAGAAGCAAGTTAGGAGGCTGAAATGGTGTTCACGGCCCTAAGGAGGGTTCACGACCTAAGAACACATGAGTGTTCATGGCCCATGTGGAAGGGTTCACGGCCCTGAAGAAGGTTCACGACCGACAAGTGTGAAGAACACTTGAAGTTCTTGGTGTTTAGCAAGATTTTGAAGGCCCTTTGTTGTATTCCAAGAAGATACCCAAGAAAATGGTTGTTTAAAGGAGGAAAAGGGATTTCTTGAATATGATACTTGAGAGAGAATGGGATGGTTCACGGCCAAGAGAGAAAGAAATAAAAGAAAATCAGCCACCTCCTATATATATGGAAGAGTTCAGGGTCCAAGGGTTCACTGTTGAAGGTTCGTTTGCGGCCGAGGAGTTCACGGCCGTGAATCGAGGGTTCATGGTCCGAAGGCGGTGAAGACTTTATGGCTCACAAGAGGTTCATGGTTCCATAGTTGTTTGAAGCTCTGGAGGGTTTGCGGCCATGCAAAGGTTCTTGCTTCCTACGGGACTTTCCAATGTAGACACACTACAATTTTTACTACAAGGTTCAAACATTTATAGATCATTACTTTCACTATATTTAGATAATTAAAGAAGTGAGTTTGACCTTTAATTGAATAAGTTACATTTTTGTTGACCAAAATTGAATTTTATAAGGATAAAATTTTGGGTTGTGCCATCTTCCCCTCGTTAAAGGGAATTTCGTCCCGAAATTAGCTTTCTCAATAGTACTCTTGGTGTCGTGCTTCTCTGAATGGTAAAATACCCACTCATAGACCTAGACAACTTTACCCTGATGTTCATGATAGCATTCATACCTGGTCAATCTATCATTACCTTGTGTATACAAGTCGTATATAATTAAGATTAGTAAGACGGTCGGATATGCGACTATGCCCAGGTTGTGACAACCCGAAATTTCCATTTTGTACGAACACTAACTATTCAATAGAAGCTAGTCCAGTTTCAATGAACTTCAGACTTTTCCGAATAAGTTTGTGTACATTAGGGTTTACATTTAAGGAGATATCAGGAGAGTGGATGCTCATGGGTTTGTTAAACTTGAGCATTTCAACACTTCATCATGTTAGAGTCCAATTCCAGAATAAAATGTTTTCTGCCAAAATATTTCAGGACTATAAATAGAATTCTTAACTAAATTATTCATTATTCACATTTCCAACTAGAGAAAAGCCATATTCTCTCTCACGGATCTTCGGGTTTTCATCCCAAATCGTGAGTACACTTCTCTAGTTGTATTATAATGTTTGTTTTATGCTTATTAACATATATTACATGACAAATATGTAAGATCCGGGAGTTTACTGCCCAAGAACGTTCTTGGGGAGTAAACTCCAAAACGAAGCCTAAGAGCTATCTAGTCCCATTTCCTTGTTAGGTAGCTAGCTAAGGACATTATGTATGATCTTTTAAGGCTACAACACAATCAAGAACACCTAGTTTTACGAGTTTACGGCCCAAGAGTCTCTTGGATCGTAAACACCTTTTTCAAGTGCTTAAAGTGCCCTATACACTCCTCAGACTTTAAGAAAATAACCCTCTATTACTTGTAGCTTGAATAGGGAGTAAATCACATCAAAATCATCCCTAAAGGGGAGTTTACGGCTAAGAAATACTCCTGGGCCATAAACTCCAAGTAAAGGCACCAAAGTGTGCCTAAAGTCCCCTTTAGCCTTAAACAAAAGTCTAGAATTTATCCTTTGTGTGCAAGAGGCTTAAATGAATTAAAACACTCACCCCATAGGATTTTACGGGCGTAAACTCTAGGGGATATGGTCTTTAGGCCGTAAACTCCTCAAAGGAGCATTCTAAGGCCCTAAACTACCTAAAGGATTAAACCACCAATGCTAGGCTTATTCTAGAATTCATTTAACACTTTAAAACACCCAAAACCATCAAGTCAAGAGTTCACGGCCGTAAACTCAAGGGTTTACGACCGTAAACTCCAAGGGTGGGGTTTTTTGGGTGGTAAACTCATATACAAGGTCATTTGGTGCATTAAACCCCTTTAGCCTTGTCCCGTAGCAACTTAGATGCAACCATTAGGACCTATAACACTTATACAAAGTGTTTACATGTTCCTAAGTGTCCCAACTTATTTCATTAAGTTATTATTTGGCTAAATAGTTATATATATGCTTATTATATGATAACTAGGCTCGTGCATGTGAACAAGTATCCGTTTGCCACCTAGCACGGTATCCGACACTACAATCCCAACCACTCACCACAAGTGAGTTCATACCCATTTAATTAACCTTTGAAATGCTTTTAAATGTTTTAAATACTTTATGGGGGGGGGGGGGGGGGAATACAAGTTCAATGCTTATAGTTATTGAAATCAATCACATGTGATTGCATTAATCACATGTGATTAATAACCAGAAAACCAATGATTTTATCACTGTTCAAACTGTTTATCAAACTGCTTTACTTCAAAATGTTTTACAAACTCTTTTACATATCAATTACTTTTATTTAAACTTTGTTATACTTCTTATAAATTGCATGCCCATATATGTATAGATATATAAGCAACGTTTAAAGGGTTTAGGAAGGCCATCCGCCCTATTTCCTTTTTCTCGATTTGGATGTGGTCTGGTGGGATTTCGGGTGACCATCCGAAGGTCATTTAAATATTAGTTATATATCAATTATACATATATAGACATAAAAGTACTTCCATATTCATGCGTACTATACATATTACTAGTAAGTTACCATCGGGGTAACACAGGATCATACTACTACAACTGTTAGATCAATGAGTCAGTTCATTCATGAGTCTATACATTATATTACTAAGAGAACATATACAACTATACTAGAAAGAGAGCATATACAACTATACTAGGAGGAGAACATATACAACTATACTAGAACGAGAAACATTTCATTGCATATACAAGAATACGTTAACAATTATGATCCACTGGATCGAGCATGCCTTAAATGTCATGGCCCGAGTTGTAGCCAGAATTCTGTTGAAGGGAGAGCATGAGTTTGCATATAGATCTATACTGGATTGACTATCCTACACCTTGCTGCTAGCTATAGCCGGACCTGCAGGTCTGCGGGTGCCAAACGCCATTCCGTTATTACGACCATTCGTATGTCGTTGTTACCAGTCGATAGTATGGTGCAATTATCACATTATACCTTAATATAAATCCGGTTTAAGGTAGTTAGTACAGCAGTAGTTCCTATAATACAAAACTACAGTACTACAATGATTTACCCATTACATATTTTTAGTGATAACCTCACTTAAACATTAATGTACAAACTATATTTGATAAATGATTGTTACACTTGGGAAATTACACACATTTACAACAAACGAGCATACAAAACAGTTAAGCCTTGGTAGAAGGCTACTTTAATAGAAAATATAGGTTTTTCTGAGAGATTCAAACTTTTACAAACACTTACATACATTTTACAAACTTATACTTGAGACACATTCAAACGTTTTGATAACAAAAATCGACACTAAAATACTTATGAACTCACCAGCTTAATGCTGATAAACTCTTTCAAAATAACTTGTATTCTCAGGTCATCAGTAAACAGGTACCGATGCCAGCTATTGAGAAGATGGAGCGCATTCAAGACTCATCATATTATTTTGATTCACATTATATTTTTGGTGTCTAAAACTGTACAGAACACACTTGTATTAAAATTATATATTTAATGCAATGGATAATGTTGTTGCTTATTTACATTTACTGTGTTGTGATACTTTACATGACATCCTCTGCCCCAGAACGTTTCCGCCGTTCTTGGTTTTGGGGTGTGACATATTGGTATCAGAGCATTGTTTATAGTGAATCAAGTATATCAACCCATAAAAGATATACTAAACTATAAACCCATTAGGGATTAAAAACACTCTGACCCAGAGTCTATACTTTAAATATTAAAATATTTAATAAAGTATACTAGTCTGCATTCATACTAAAATCAGTGTCACAATGACAAGAACAAAAGTATTACGATTGTTAAATATCACAAGTGAGCTCGGGGATGTATGGCCAGTCTTGGGAATGACATAGCCTGATCAACTATGCTGGTCCGAGGAGTGATTAGCATATGCCCTAGAATGGTTGTGATGTGTTAACAAGTCTAAAAACTTACCAACAATACCACAAGAAGATCAGTAGAACTTAAACTTAAAAATACTATAGGTGTATTTTATACTACTAGTTACATGTATACTATATTCTTATACCTCTCTTCTCGCGTAGATTTAAATGGCTGGATTCCATCACGGCGACCCGTACTTTCTAAATGAAGGCAATGCCGGGTGGATCGAAGAAGAGCCCGAAGATGAGCATCCAATCCCTTTGGATGATCACCTCGCAGAAGGCTTTTCTGATGGATACGACTCTGAGCCTGAATTCAACAACCTAGCGCTTGTAGGTCAAGCCCCGAACAACAACCCCCGACCAGCTTTTCTAGGTCCTACTCCCTTGTGGGCAACCAACTTGAATCGCTGGAGTGATGAACATGGTCAACCCTTACCATACTTTGGGGACCGAAGCTTTTACAATGTCAGTGAAGGTGGTTCTGCTGACCGAGCTCTGCCCGTCATTATCCGCAGAATAGCTCGTAATGTTGAGCAAGGTCGAGCAGCCATCGACTGGGTCATGGAGATTGATACCAACTAAGGTGTCAACACAGTCCGCATTTGCCGTCTTGAAGAAGACATGGAACGGACCCGGAGGACCAATGAAACCCTGCAGCAACAGCTAGCTGCCTCACGAGCTGAAATCTTGGAACTTCGAGCCTGTCAGAGGGCTCAGGAGCGACACCTTCAAGAAGTGTTTCGTCAAGTGTCTGACCTCAGGGCTCGCCCGAGGAATTCCCATCGCCGTTAGATGATGTCGAGTACATCTCTGTCTTTTGGTTAAGGAATAGCCTTTAACATCTGTGCTCTATGTAGCACTTATCTGTAAAATATTCCTAACTTTCAGTACTCTAATTAGGAATCTAAGAACTTGTTGGGTTTTGAGCATTCTAACACTCCTATGGTGTTCATGCAATCCTATAAACCTTGGATCTATGTTTTCTCTATTATACATGCGAATAAGAACTTTCCAAGGCTTTAATCCTAACTAGCATATTATGATGTTCTTAATCTACAAAGTACTAGTTAGAAGACATACCTTTTGATGTAGCTTGATGTCTTCAATCTTTAAGAGCTTAGCCCCAATAGTGTGGAAGCCTCAAGTGGAATCACAAATCACCAAGACACCTTGGAAGACTTTAGAGAATATGAATACTTGGTTCTCTCTTAGTGAAATCGGCTAGCCCTCTTAGTGTATCACACTAGTGCCAATTTCACCAACCAAAGACATCTTTATATAATATGGAGGATTAGGGTTAAACCCTAATACCCATGACCTTTCATTTCCTAGGATCCATGGGTTAAACACTCCATGGACTATCCATGAAAGCTTAGCCCAACCTAAATGAACTTCGCTCATTCCATATATATAAGAGTCCATATTTAATTAGTTCCTTTTGATCACTTAATTAATTATAAATTAATTCTTGATCAATACTAATTAAATAATATGATTCCATATTAATATATTAGAACTTATAATATATTAATATTAATCATAAACATACTATTCTCAAAAGATTATCCATATAAATTGTGTCGGTGAAGTGCAACCCAAATGGACCATGTCGGGTCGGGTCAAGTACATACCAGATATAGTTATGGACTTAGACATTAATCCAACAGTATCCCACTTGGATAAGTCTAAAACTATTATTGCGTATGACTTCAAACCTAACTGGCAATCGTAGCTCTTAAGGCTGCTGTCGAACTCTGATCTTGTCAATGAACTTGTCCATTAGATAAGGGAGCATATATTCCTCCATTCTAGATATCATATGGACTGAGACATGGATTATAATCATTCTCTCTGTCCATTTGTTGTTTCCCGATTTCCGATTTATGACGACTGACTAATTGAACAAATCAAATCAGTCCTGGCCCGGCCGAGCACTTCCATTTGTCATCATCAAATCATCGAGGGGCCCACATATATCTCTTTTATCCCGAAGGTAAAAGGAACGGATAAACTTCGACTCATATGGCTTGTTCTACTACTTGTTGAATCATACATAAAGGCACGTTTTATAGCACCGAGTTACCAAATGCGTTTTCGTGCAATCAATGTACTATCAACTCATAGTAACAACTCATATCTCTAGGTTTGAAGAATATAAGATATTATCGTCTCATGATCACTCGTGATAAAATCCATGAAGTGATTCCAATGAGCGTGGGTTGAATCCAATACTCAGAACTTATGAGCACTCATGAGTGTTGTAGCCCTTTGTCCAACACCTTAGACCTCTACAAGCCAACCCATGACAGTCTTCATTCATATCTACTTCCAACATATGACCGACTGTGGATGGTTTGAATAACTTAGTCATTCCAGAAGAATAACCTAGTTTATTCGGGAAGTCAAAACATGCAAAATGAAACACAATAATAATTGAATCCAATATGGTATCAACCCTTTGAACATAAATAAAACACCTTTTATTTATCACCATATGATTACACATTATTCATTGTATACTGTTTCAGCTATCAACTTTATTCTTGAATTTAAAACAATAGTTGTCCCATGCTCCAAGCATGTACACTATGTTTTTCTAAACACTAGTCATGCCACACACCAAGTATGCATACTATGTTTGTCTATGATCTTTACTTTGTGAACTAGATCAATTGAACATAACTTCAATGATTCTCTTTTCACACTCCCAAATCCTTACTGCAAATGCAAGAATTCCAAATTCATGCCATTTACTGAAATCTGTTAGATTCTAAACTTATATGCATTGAACCTCTTGTAATGATTATGCACAAAGTCAGAAGGACTTGACAACAACCATTACAGACCATTCCAAAGGAGATCAGCTCCTTTGGAACATCCTTCTTGCATTAAGTTTCCTAATCTTAAACAGATTGAAAAATTCTAACTTTGAAACATTTCCAGATTCCATTTTGACTATCACTTCTGAACAAGATTTGCCTCCTTACAGATTATGTCAATATGGTCCTTCCAGAATTATCACTATACTTCCAACTGTCCTTGAGCAACCAATCTTTGGTAAACCTTAGATTGTCCTCGACAATTGTTTAATCCTTTTAGTCATATCCAGTTCTAAACCTTTTCCCTTCTTAATGCCCCAAGCATTTGGAAAATTTTAGAAAGGATGAATATAGCACATGTAATCGATCCTATATCCGAAGTATATGGGAATCGATTCATGATGTCTCACATAAAGACTAAACCAGTCTTTTGCTATAACATTTCCATTTCAATTTGCCAAGTTCTCATAATTCAGATTATGAAAAGGGATGCCGTAATCATAATCGAATTTTAGAACGCAAATAATGGACTCATATACAAAATTTCCTTATGTTGAGCCATTCCAACATGAAATTCATATATATCCTTGACTAAATGATTAAAACCTCACGATCTAAGCTTATAGATTTGAGATGAAGTATAATTTTCTCTCCCTTAATTATAGCAAAACAACTTTTTCCCAATTGAAACTTTTGTTTTCTATAATTAACATTGCTAACTTGCAATACTTATCATAATTATCATGCTCCCACTAACATGATGATTATTAGCATAACACTTATGCCCCCACTAGCTTTGACATGTACTCAGAAATCAGCTGACTTTCTTACCAAAGTTCATATTTCTGATACTAGATTGTTTTGATAAAACTTAATCAAAAGCATACACCTTCCCTTAGATATCACACTTGTGTGTCCAAACAATTATGAAGAGGGATGCCGTAATCATAATGGTTAGACCTTTTTGCTACTTCTCACAAGTCCAGGTTAGTGTGTCGGTAAACCACACACGCTCCACTAACGACTTTGAGAATGTAAATATCACAATTGCTATCTAAGCTAAAATCTACTTAGTGAAAGTGTTTCCTCACCATCATTTTCATGAATCGGAGAGAAACCTTATGACACTTAGATTTACTGGTGTATGTGCTCTTTATCCATGTGAATTGTCATAACCATAGTCACAAGACAAGGATAATGACAAATCCAAAATAATATGGATTGAACTCAATCTTAATTTCTTGCCACCTGGGAGCTCAAGGGCCTGCCATTGCTTCCAAGTAGTTGTGCAACAAATTGAGAACTCTAAGAACTCATACGCAAAGCCAACTTTAACTGGAATGGGCACAGAATATGTCAACACGATAGGTTATAAACCTCAAGTCGTGTGCTGGTGAAGAACCTCAGGTTCTCTTCTTCATTAGTTCTTGAGACTTTCAAGACCTTTAAGACTCCTACTGTCCTCTTGACTTATAAGACCCCCTTGTCAAACATCCAAGAGATAGTGCGGATTCTAATCAAGACAAACACTTCACACAATTGGCCTTAGTTGGTCTTTGTTTTATCCAAAACATCACAACTTACCAATTTCAAATGTACAAGAGTTTTAAACCTTCTTTAAGACATGTCACTCAAGTTACAATCTTAGAGTATAACTCTAAGAATTGTTTTTGGAACGAAGTATGAATCATCTTATTGATTTAACCACTTCAATAATTCAAGTTCCTCTTCTTAGCTATAAGAAGTCTCTTAGAGGATGAATTGTGATAAGGTCTCTAAATCATTAAGATGATCACAAAACTGATACGAAAGTACTCTCCCATCTTTTCAGATTTGAGAAATTTTATCCTTCTGCCTAATTTGATTCTTCTTATTCGCTCTGTCATACATTGGAACCTTTTTCCAATGTCTCAGAGTTACACTTAAGCTCGTAAGTATAATCATATTTACTGAGCTTTTGTAAATTATGATGAATAATCTTATCGATCTTTTGTGGTGGACTTGACCAGTGCACAAGACTATGTACTCGATCCCTTAGTCCATTACTTGACTCACACATCCATGTGAATAAGTAATTAGTCTTAATTCTCCAATACTTGAAAGTTCTCATTCATCATGCTATATAACTTCCATGATTCCAAGTTCCGGTCCACTTGAAACTTGGGTGATGAGAATCTTTCCTTATTTGGTAAATTTAGACATTACAACAAATGAAAGAATCAATTTCATATCTCCACTCTTGCTATTAATGGAATCATATAAGCAACAATTTTTCCTCAAATGGCATTGTAAGGATATTTTAAAATAAATAAAATAAAAAAATTTTCTTTTATTTTAAAACTTTGCGGAAAAACTTATCCTTACAATCCATATGAAAACTTGTTGTTATCTATTCCTAAGCAATATCTCATAACTCCTAAGAAGTAGCTCAAGAATCCGATCTTCAAACTATGCGATAGAAATCCATCTATGCGATCAGATTCAACATATTCTTTCTTTAAGTTCCTTTACTTTTCTTTGATTCTTAAAACATCACCATGTGACCTAGTCACATCATGTATCAAGAATCTCAGAATAGAAACTTAACAGAGTTAGATAGTGGACTTTACCTGAAGTAGAGTCAAACGTATTGACTTTAACAACCTAAGGTAAATTTGGCAGCTTCGCAACCAATGCCCCTTTCTTTCGCAATATAAACATATGGACCCTTTGATAATGGTACAAGGGACTATCACAGACTTAGCTTTTCTCTTTACCATTTGGTCAACCGAGTTGACTATGGCCGATCCCTTTACCATTGGGAAGAGAATGCTTTTCTGGATTTCCTGTGTCACTATTGTCAATGTCCATCAAGTTTTAAGGAAGTTGATCTTAACAAATAAATAAGATCATTAAGGGTCTTGTCATAGTCTGTTTCATAGGTGTCCCAAAGGAACTCACTATGTGACTTAGAAAGTGATTGAACCACCAACTTTCTCAAGACTTTGATACCCACCTCTCCCGACTTGTCAATATGTGACTACATCTCCAAGATGTGATCACACCTAGACCTTGCCTTGCCAATAGGGCTTGAGTGACCTTGAACTTGTGGGTTAGGGAGAATAATTGGAGGAGGTGAAAGAAGTATGATTTCCATGGGACATCATCTTCATTTAGGAAAGCTTGTTTCAAGAGATTTAGGAAGATCATAAATGTCTAAACCAGACATCTTTTGGGAGATATTCAAGATAGTTGATCTTAAGTCCTTAATAAAACACCCAATATGAAATATTAAGGCTAGGACCCAACAAACTATTTTATAACTTAGAAGAGGGATGCCGTAATCCAAGCTATAAAATATTTGAAGGTAGGTGAATGACGATTCACCAATTTCCACCAAGATAAACGAAATGTATTAGGTTTTAATTGGTTTTGAAACTCCTAGATCTATTGAGATTCATTGAACTGTTCAATGGCATGTTTCAATCTCGAGTGTGCCCTTCAGGTTTTGTGACTGGGATGCCGAGGATCACAAAACAAGGTGTGAAGTAACCATGCAAATTACTTGGTACCCTTAAGTGTTTACCCCTCAATTGATGTGTCGGTTAACCACACACGCTCCACCGATACTATGATAAACATTAAGTTACCCTTTGTCTACCTTGTTAAATACGCGTTAGTGTGCCGGTTAACCACACACGCTCCACTAACCGACTTAAACAAAGTGCAAAGTGTAATTTCATGGATTAGCACCTTATTCACATTTTCCTAAGTAACTAAGATTGGGTATTTATAAGTGTTTAGTTACTTAGTATTTATCATTAATACTTTTAATGAAGGGAGAATTATAGTCCTGTCAAACCCGTTTGGCTAACGACCCTCCACCAGTCAAGCAAGCGGTGGGTGAGAGTGGACACCCATTAAGTTGCCATTTTATAGGCAACAACCTTATACCCACCTTATAGACCGACTTCGTGAATGAGGCGTACTAGCGGTAAGACTGACTTTACTCTTATACATATATATATATATATTATTAACTTATAATATTATAAAGTATAAGGGTTGAATTTTAACTTTTAAAATTCTAAGGGCTAACTTGGAATTAAAGTATTCATAAGAGAAAACTTTACAAATTCTAAAACTTGAGGGCAAATTTTGAAACTATTCAAAACTAATTAATTCCATAACTCATGTGTTTAAAGTAGTTTTAATCCAAAAACTCTTCAAGTTCCATAACTTGAGGACAAGTTATGGAAGACTTTAAACTAATAAAAGAATTAACTTTTCTTTATTTTATAACTTATGGAATTAATTAAGGTTACACCTTTTTTTTTATTTTATCTTAGTTTATTAAATGAAGAGACTCTTGGTCCTGCATAACTTGAGGACAAGTTATGGAGTCATAAAACCATTTAATTAGAACTAGACTCTTCATTTTTGTAACCTTTGCCAATTTTTATGAGTTTTATGATTCTTAAATGTGACTTTTCATATAACTTGAGGTCAAGTTACAAAAACACATTTTAGAATCAATTCTTAGATTAATTTGGATTAAAACCAACTATCACATAATTTTATTCATTAATCTAAATTCACTCATAAAACAAGGTAACACAAAAAACTTTTGGTGATCCATAACTTATTCTTAAGTTATGGAATCCTTTAAAACATTAACACCAAATTTTGTAACTCCATAAAAACTTTGAATCAATTTCTTTTTTTAAAACCTTTTCATATCCATAACTTATGGAGGTTTCAAAAAATAAAACTCTTTAGATCAAACTTTTAAAACTAATAAAATAATCATATCATTTTATCTTTTATTAAATTTGACCTAATTCAACTCATAAAGCATATGATTCAAATTTTACAAATAATTAGTTTTTCACAAGAACAAGTAAGTATCTTAAAATTTGACAAACTTCATGTTTTTTTTCTTTTTTTTTCAACTTTGAAAATAAAATATTTGCATCAATATAACAGAAAACAACCCGTGGCTCTGATACCACTGTTGGGTTTTGAGCATTCTAACACTCCTATGGTGTTCATGCAACCCTATAAACCTTGGATCTATGTTTTCTCTATTATACATGCAAATAAGAACTTTCCATGGCTTTAATCCTAACTAGCATATTATGATGTTCTTAATCTACAAAGTACTAGTTAGAAGACATACCTTTTGATGTAGCTTGATGTCTTCAAGCTTTAAGAGCTTAGCCCCAATAGTGTGGAAGCCTCAAGTGGAATCAAAAATCACCAAGACTCATTGGAAGACTTTAGAGAATATGAATACTTGGTTCTCTCTTAGTGAAATCGGCTAGCCCTCTTAGTGTATCACACTAGTGCCAATTTCACCAACCAAAGACATCTTTATATAGTATGGAGGATTAGGGTTAAACCCTAATACCCATGACCTTTCATTTCCTAGGATCCATGGGTTAAACACTCCATGGACTATCCATGAAAGCTTAGCCCAACCTAAATGAACTTGGCCCATTCCATATATATAAGAGTCCATATTTAATTAGTTCCTTTTGATCACTTAATTAATTATAAATTAATTCTTGATCAATACTAATTAAATAATATGATTCCATATTAATATATTAGAACTTATAATATATTAATATTAATCATAAACATACTATTCTCAAAAGATTATCCATATAAATTGTGTCGGTGAAGTGCAACCCAAATGGACCATGCCGGGTCGGGTCAAGTACATACCAAATATAGTTATGGATTTAGACATTAATCCAACAGAACTGTCAAACTTTTCTGTATGGTATGATGTAAGACCTACTGATAGGTCGATTTTCGCTGAACTTATTACATCGGTAATACCAGTATTATTGACATCTATCGAATCTGTGGGAAAAATCTGTACATTTGTGTTTCCTACTAATATTCTTTGTTGCGATCTCAAACACTCATTCAACTGTTGGGCTATGGTTAGTTAGTCCGTGTGTCACTTTCACGTTGCTTACAAATTGATTCTTACCATCTTTATTATCTTTATAAACTTATAGCTGAAAGATGCCTCCTCACAAATCTCCCAGGAATAACCCTGCACCTCCACCGCCTCCTCTGCCTCCGGTCATCGATACTGCAGCCCTAAATGCTGTCGAAGATGCAGCAGTGGCAACTGCCATGGCTCAATATCACTCTTCTGATGCCAACAGAGACGGAACCCCTGTGGAATCAATTCCGATTGAAACCCCTGTGCGCTCGAGAGAGTGCTCCTACAAGGATTTCACCAATTGCAAGCCGAAGCCTTTCTATGGCACCGGCGGAGTCATTGCCCTCTCGCAATGGTTCGAGAAGACTGAATCAGTCTTCGAAATCTGTTCATGCCCTGCTGCGAGCAAAGTCAAGTATGCCACATGCACCTTTGAAGGAAAGGCCCTGACATGGTGGAACGGCCATGTTAAGGCATTAACCCTCATCATAGCCAACAACATGGGCTGGGAAACAATGAAAGACCTCATGATTGAGGAATACTGCCCGAGGGGCGAAGTCCAGAAATTGGAGCAGGAACTTTGGAACCTGACTATGAAGGGCACCAACGTAATCACTTATACTGCCCGATTCAGCGAGCTGGTGGCCCTCTGCCCCAATACGGTTCCCACTGAAGGGAAAAAGATCGAAAGGTACATATGGGGGCTAGTGCCTCCGTATCAGGGGAATGTCCTAGCATCAAACCCCGCTACCTTCGACAGTGCTAAACGACTGGCACAGCGACTCATTGACCATGGAGTCAAAACCCCTGCAATCACAACCACCCTAGCCATCCCGGAACCCTCCAAACCCGCTGACACTAAGCGGAAATTCTGGGATGAAAAGAAGAAGCAACGGGCTGCCAAAAAGCAGCAAATTGTGGCAATGCATGTTGCAATAACCCCTGCTGCTGCTGCTACTACTGCTCCGGCGGGTCAGTATGTTGGAAGTTTGCCCAAGTGCAACAAATGCAACTACCACCACAATGGCCCCTGCCGTGAAATGCAGTGCTCTAACTGAAACAGGAAAGGACACACAATCCATTTCTGTAAGTTCCCGGCACAACCGATCACCCAGGTCCCTGGCTCTGGCACGAGCCCGACCTGCTATGGATGTGGCGAAGCAGGCCACTATAAGAGGGACTGCCCCAAAGCAAAGAATGCTGGTGGAGCAGGAAGGGTACTAGATATAGGCCACGGGGAAGCAGTTGCTGACCCGACAGTGGTGACTAGTATGTTCCTTCTCGATAACTCCTATGCATGCATTCTGTTCGATAGTGGAGCGGAGCGAAGCTTCATAAACCATAAATTTTCTCGCATGCTTATACAACCACCACACGCACTCAAAGAACTATTCACAGTAGAAATGGCTAATGGAAAAACTGAAAGTACGAATAGCATATACTTAGGTTGTACCCTAACGCTAGATAACCATTCATTCCCAATCGACCACATGCCGGTCTCAATAAAAAGCTTCGACATTATCATTGGCATGGATTGGTTAAGTCTCCATCGTGCCGACATCATGTGCTTTGAGAAAGCAGTCCATCTGAACCTCCCGTCTAACGAAACTCTTATAGTCTACGGCGACAAACCTGGTGCAAGTCTTCGTATTATATGAAGTATTCAAGCACAGAAATATCTGCACAAAGAATACCATGCATTCCTTGCTCACGTCGTTGACACGAGCCTCGGAATGAAAGAACTAAAGAACATTCCAGTAGTGAGCGACTTCCCCGACATTTTCCCAGAAGAGCTACTTGGATTACTTCCGCAATGGCAGGTCGAGTTCCGAATCGACTTAGTCCCAGGAGTTACCCCAGTAGCCAAGTCGCCCTACCGCTTAGCACCAGCTGAGATGCAGGAACACTCTGGTCAACTTAACGAACTGCTCAGCAAGGGCTTTATAAGGCCGAGCTTGTCACCTTGGGGAGCACCAATCTTGTTCGTTAAGAAGAAAGACAGAACATTTCGTATGTGTATCGACTACAGATAACTCAACAAACTGACGGTCAAGAATCGTTACCCTCTGCCTTGCATAGACGATCTATTTGACCAACTGCAAGGGGCAAACTATTTTTCCAAAATTGATCTGAGATCCGGATATCACCAGTTACGAGTACTAGAGGAGGATGTGCCGAAGACAGCCTTCCGAACTCGTTACGGACATTACGAGTTCGTGGTGATGCCATTCGGATTGACCAATCCGCCTGCAGTCTTCATGGATCTGATGAATAGAGTATGCCGACCTTACTTGGATCAGTTCGTCATCGTGTTCATTGACGACATCCTGATCTACTCCCGAAGTAAGGAAGAGCATGGAGATCACCTGCGACAAGTCCTAGGGACATTACGAAATGAGAAACTTTATGTGAAGTTCTCGAAATGTGAATTTTGGATCCGAAGAGTCGAATTCTTAGGACACATGGTAAGCGAAGAGGGAATCCATGTGGACCCATCCAAAATTAAAGCCATTGAGAACTGGTCAGCACCCAAGACGCCTACAGAAATTTGTCAATTTCTAGGTCTCGCTGGCTACTACCGCAGATTCATTCAGAACTTCTCCCGAATAGCGAAACCCCTTACAACCCTGAACCAGAAAGGCGTGGCCTTTGACTGGGAAGAGAAACAAGAGAGAGCGTTCCAAACACTCAAGCGAGCCTTGTGCACCGGGCCAATACTATCCCTCCCCGAAGGGATAGAAGACTTCATAGTCTATTGCGATGCATCCATTCAAGGGCTCAGGTGTGTTCTGATGCAGCGAGGTAAGGTCATCGCCTACACCTCGAGACAGTTGAAGACACACGAGGTTAACTACACGACCCACGATCTTGAACTAGGAGCAGTGGTGTTTGCTCTGAAGATCTGGAGACATTACTTGTACGGAATGAAAAGCAC
Organism: Lactuca sativa; assembly: GCF_002870075.4. Taxonomy (NCBI): domain Eukaryota; kingdom Viridiplantae; phylum Streptophyta; class Magnoliopsida; order Asterales; family Asteraceae; genus Lactuca; species Lactuca sativa. The sequence goes on along the minus strand of NC_056630.2, from coordinate 308,491,816 downwards.
TATCTTTACCAACCACAAGAGTTTACAACACATTTTTGATTAGAAGGAGCTCAACATGAGGCAATGAAGGTGGGTCGAGCTACTCAGTGACTACAAATGCGATATTCGTTATCATCCGGGTAAAGCCAACGTAGTAGCAGACGCCCTAAGTCGGAAGGAATACTCTGGTCGCAAAGTCAAGTCATTATCAATAACCATCCATTCACACTTGTCTAAGCAAATTTAGGTGGCTCAACTCGAAACCATGAAACCTGAAAATGTGGCGAGTGAATCCCTTAGAGGGATGGACAAGAATTTAGAAGCCAAGGGTGACGGAGCCTTATATTTCATGAACCGGATCTGGACACCGAAACACGGTGGTTTCCGAGACTTGGTCATGACCGAGGCGCACAACACTCGGTATTCCGTCCACCCAGGTTCAGATAAGATGTATTTGGATCTTAAAAAGCTATACTGGTGGCCTAATATGAAAGCGGAGATTGCTACCTTCGTAAGTAAATGCCTTACTTGCGCAAAGGTGAAGGTCGAGTACCAGAAGCCCTCTGGTTTATTGCAACAACCAGAGATTCCAGAATGGAAGTGGGAGCGGATCACTATGGATTTCATAACCAAGTTGCCCAAGACAACGGGTGGACTTGATACCATATGGGTCATCATCGATAGAATGACCAAGTCTGCACACTTCCTGCCTATCAAAGAAACTGACAAGATGGAGAAACTTACGAGAACATACATTAGGGAAATCGTACGTCTTCATGGTGTACCTATGTCCATTATCTCCGATAGAGATAGTAGGTTCACCTCAAGATTCTGGCAATCACTACAACATTCCTTAGGAAAAAGGCTAGACATGATCACAGCCTACCATCCACAGACCGACGGACAGAGTGAGAGGACCTTCCAAACACTGGAAGACATGTTGCGAGCCTGCGTGATTGACTTTGGGAAGGCATGGGATACTCATTTACCCCTTGTCGAGTTTTCCTATAATAACAGTTACCACACAAGCATCAAGGCTGCTCCATTTGAAGCTCTCTACGGCCGAAAGTGCAGATCTCCTCTGTGCTGGGCTGAGGTGGGTGATACCCAATTAGCCAGGGGGCAAGCATCCGATTAAAATCCTCTAGAGACCGACAGAAGGGCTACGCTGATAAACGAAGAAAACCTTTGGAGTTTCAGGTGGGAGACAGACTCCTTCTCAAAGTCTCACCCTGGAAGGGCTTGATACGCTTCGGCAAGAGTGGGAAGCTTAATCCGAGGTACATAGGGCCTTTCGAAATTCTTGCAAGAGTCGGCCCCGTAGCTTACAAACTCGACCTACTTGACGCACTTCGTATCGTACACTCTACATTCCACGTATCTAACTTGAAAAAGTGTCTGTCGGACGAGACTCTTGTAATCCCACTCGACGAGATTGAGATCAACGAGAGCCTCAACTTCGTGGAAGAACCAGTAGAGATCATGGACCGTGAGGTCAAGCAGACGAAGCAAAGTCGTATCCCTATCGTGAAGGTTCGCTGGAACGCCAAGCGAGGACCGGAATTCACTTGGGAACGCGAGGATCAGATGAAACTGAAATACCCTCATCTTTTCGCTTGATTATTTATAACTTCTTGTTTGCTTAAATTTTAATTTCGGGATGAAATTCCTTCTAACGGGTGGGATGATGTGACAACCCGAAATTTCCATTTTGTACGAACACTAACTATTTAATAGAAGCTAGTCCAGATTCAATTAACTTCAGACTTTTCCGAATAAGTTTGTGTACATTAGGGTTTACATTTAAGGAGATATCAGGAGAGTGGATGCTCATGGGTTTGTTAAACTTGAGCATTTCAACACTTCATCATGTTAGAGTCCAATTCCAGAATAAAATGTTTTCTGCCAAAATATTTCAGGACTATAAATAGAATTCTTAACTAAATTATTCATTATTCACATTTCCAACTAGAGAAAAGCCATATTCTCTCTCACGGATCTTCGGGTTTTCATCCCAAATCGTGAGTACACTTCTCTAGTTGTATTATAATGTTTGTTTTATGCTTATTATCATAGATTACATGACAAATATGTAAGATCCGGGAGTTTACCGCCTAAGAACGTTCTTGGGGAGTAAACTCCAAAACGAAGCCTAAGAGATATCTAGTCCCATTTCCTTGTTAGGTAGCTAGTTAAGGACATTATGTATGATCTTTTAAGGCTAGAACACAATCAAGAACACCTAGTTTTAGGAGTTTACGGCCCAAGAGTTTCTTGGACCGTAAACACCTTTTTCAAGGGCTTCAAGTGCCCTAAACACTCTTAAGACTTTAAGACAATAACCCTCTATTACTTGTAGCTTAAATGGGGAGTAAATCACATCAAAATCATCCCTAAAGGGGAGTTTACGGCCAAGAAATACTCTTGGGCCGTAAACTCCAAGTAAAGGCACCAAAGTGTGCCTAAAGTCCCCTTTAGCCTTAAACAAAAGTCTAGAATTTATCCTTTGTGTGCAAGAGGCTTAAATGAATTAAAACACTCACCCATAGGAGTTTACGGCTGTAAAATCTAGGGGATATGGTCTTTAGGCCATAAACTCCTCAAAGGAGCATTCTAAGGCCCTAAACTACCTAAAGGATTAAACCACCAATGCTAGGCTTATTCTAGAATTCATTTAACACTTTAAAACACCCAAAACCACCAAGTCAAGAGTTCATGGCCGTAAACTCAAGGGTTTACGACCGTAAACTCAAGGGTTTACGACCGTAAACTCCAAGGGTGGGGTTTGTTGGGTGGTAAACTCATATACAAGGTCATTTGGTACATTAAACCCCTTTAGCCTTGTCCCGTAGCAACTTAGATGCAACCATTAGGACCTATAACACTTATACAAAGTGTTTACATGTTCCTAAGTGTCCCAACTTATTTCATTAAGTTATTATTTGGCTAAATAGTTAAATATATGCTTATTATATGATAACTAGGCTCGTGCGTGTGAACAAGTCTCCGTTTGCCACCTAGCACGGTATCCGACACTACAATCCAAACCACTCACCACAAGTGAGTTCATACCCCTTTAATTAACCTTTGAAATGCTTTTAAATGTTTTAAATACTTTATGGGGGGGGAATACAAGTTCAATGCTTATAGTTATTGAAATCAATCACATGTGATTGCATTAATCACATGTGATTAATAACTAGAAAACCAATGATTTTATCACTGTTCAAACTGTTTATCAAACTGCTTTACTTCAAAATGTTTTACAAACTCTTTTACTTATCAAATACTTTTATTTAAACTTTGTTATACTTCTTATAAATTTCATGCCCATATATGTATAGATATATAAGCAATGTTTAAAGGGCTTAGGTAGGCTATCCGCCCTATTTCCTTTTTCTCGATTTGGATGTGGTCTGGTGGGATTTCGGGTGACCATCCGAAGGTCGTTTCAGTATTAGTTATATATCAATTATACATATATAGACATAAAAGTACTTCCATATTCATGCGTACTATACACATTACTAGTAAGTTACCATCGGGGTAACACAAGATCATACTACTACAACTGTTAGATCAATGAGTCAGTTCATTCATGAGTCTATACATTACATTACTATGAGAACACATACAACTATACTAGAAAGAGAACATATACAACTATACTAGGAGGAGGACATATACAACTATACTAGAACGAGAAACATTTCATTACATATAAAAGAATACGTTAACAATTGTGATCCACTGGATCGGAGCATGCCTTAAATGTCATGGCCCGAGTTGTAGCTAGAATTCTCTTGGAGGGAGAGCGTGAGTTTGCGTATAGATCTATACTGGATTGACTATCCTACACCTTGCTGCTAGCTACAGCCGGACCTGCAGGTCTGCGGGTGCCAAACGTCATTCCGTTATTACGACCATTCGTATGTCGTTGTTGCCAGTCGATAGTATGGTGCAATTATCACATTATACCTTAATATAAATTCGGTTTAAGGTAGTTAGTACAGCAGTAGTTCCTATAATACAAAACTACAGTACTACAATCATTTACCCATTACATATTATTAGTGATAACCTCACTTAAACATTAATGGACAAACTATATTTGATAAATGATAGTTACACTTGGGAAATTACACACTTTTACAACAAACGAGCATACAAAACAGTTAAGCCTTGGTAGAAGGCTACTTTAATAGAAAATATAGGTTTTTCTGAGAGATTCAAACTTTTACAAACACTTACATACATTTTACAAACTTATACTTGAGACACGTTCAAACGTTTTGATAACAAACATCGACACTAAAATACTTATGAACTCACCAGCTTAATGCTGATAAACTCTTTCAAAATAACTTGTATTCTCAGGTCATCAGTAGACAGGTACCGATGCCAACTTTTGAGAAGATGGAGCGCATTCAAGACTCATCAAATTATTTTGATTCACATTATATTTTTGGTGTCTAAAACTGTACATAACACACTTGTATTAAAATTATATATTTCATGCGATGGATGATGTTGTTGCTTATTTACATTTAGTAGTGATACTTTACATGACGTCCTCTACCCCAGAACGTTTTCGCCGTTCTTGGTTTTGGGGTGTGACACAGGTCCACAACCAGACAAGGAACATGAGATAGGGCGGTAGCATACATTCTCAGTCCGAAGAATCTTGATTATATACCACTCTCGTGTATACACATATTAGTGATAGATTAACTGTATTCGTCCTTGGCCTCTGTGCTCGAAGTTAACCTACTCGACAAGTGGTAGTTTCTGGAAGGGTTTTTGCGTAAAAATTGGATAGGTTTCAGAGGGCAAGGTACTCCTCACATGAGTACTTCGGGGTCGAGAATATGAGGGAGACAATTTTGAGGTCTGAGTCGGGTTGTCGTTACGAGTGACGAGGTTTTCGTTAGTCAGTCGGTTATAGTGAAAGTTTTCAAAGCACATGAAATTGGTATGGTGAGGACCACGCCAATCCATGACGAATGACAACGTCAGCACTCCTAATAGAGACAAATGTTATCCCGAATTGAAAGAAATGTCTGTTATACGATGGTGTATCCCGAGTGTACTCAACAATGTATTCTGTGTACGCTTTCTAGTGCTTTCTCGATATAACCAATTCCACGAAACATATCGCCATAAGCGAGTACTAGCAGTGCAAGTGCTTTGATAACTAGTGACGATACTTTATATTATGACCCCTCTTGGTACCTCTACGATCGCTTTGCACATACAACTTATGTATAATTAAGATGAATAAGACGGTCGACTGAGTGACTCTGTTCTAAATCCACTACCAGACAAGGAAAAGGAAATAAGGCAGAATCATTCACTCTAACTCTTCAAAATCTTAGCTATGCATAACCCTGATGTACGTACTAAGCCATGATAGCTCACCTATATGGATCTTTAGTTCTCTTATGAATGTTGTGACTTGTTCAAACGAGTTAGTAATTTGTAATTACTTTTAAATTTTTGCCCCAAGATTTAATATTAATATAAATTTAAATCTTTAAAGTAATTTTATTTAGAAGACGTATCGCTGTTCGTTGGTGGTTCCAGGGTAGTCTCTCATCCGGTGATCTTCAGTATTTTCCCTCTCCCGCCCGCGTTCTTCACTATTGGGCCGTCCCTCTTGTAGTACCCAGTCTCTCCACAACCATAGCATGCCTAGTTTACATCTACTCCTGAGATTTGGGAGATTGGTTGTGTCGGCGCCCTACATAAACGAGCAGTGTGTCCGTTCCTGTGGCAATTGATGTAGTGCATTTCCCGACATACTCCGTTGTAGTGGTAGTTACACTTACCATACTTTGGGAGAGTTCTAGCATATCGACTGACAGGTGCTAGAATGGCAGGCGTTGTGGCGACATGCATAGTAACCACTTGTTGCTCCTGCGAGGATTCCTGTGTTGTTCGCTCGTTCCTCTTGTTACCCGACTTTCGTTTATATTCCCCTCCCTTTGATGGCTTGGGAATGAGGACCACCACGCCATGGCAGACTCCATGGTCAATGAGTCGTTGGGCCACACGGTTAGCTCTATCGAAGGTAGCTGGGTTAGAAGACAACACATCCCCTTGAATCGGGGGAGATAATCCTCAGATGTACCTTTCTATCTTCTTACTCTCCGGGGTAACCATCCCGGGGCATAGAGCTGCTAGGTCGCTAAACCTGTTAGTGTAGGCTACTATATCTGAGCCAACCATGGTATGATCCCATAGCTCTTACTCCATCTTTTGAATTTCTCCTCTAGGGCAGTATTCTTCTCTCATCATCTCTTTCAGGTTCTCCCAACCCATTGAGTTAGCCACCGATAAGGTCAGTAACTTAACATGGCCATTCCACCATGTTAGGGCTCTATCGGAGAAAGTGCAAGCAGCAAACTTCACTTTGCTCCCTTCTGGGCATAGACAGATTTTGAAAATCGAGTCTGTCTTCTCGAAGCACTGCATTAGAGCGATGACTCCCCCAATTCCATTAAAGAATTTGGGTTTAAAGATCATGAAGTCGTTGTATGAACACTCCCGAGGGTGTCCATGTGTAACTCCGGGGTTAGATAGGTGGGTACCGCTACCATGTCCACTGGTACCACTTGCGCGAATTTGAGTTATACCAGCTGTTACAGCTGCTTGGAAAGCAGTAGGATTGGGTTGTAGTGGTGGGTTCTCTGTTGTGTTATTAACTGCGCACCTTGCAGGTCTATCGCGAGGCATCTTTTGCTAAAATGAATACAAGATGAAACGGTGATAAGTCTATGTCAATGGTTATAAGTCGAATGTTGACTGACTAAGTTATCCTAGTTCTGAGTGCATTCCGTTCTGACTTTCATAAGGTTTTGAAAAACAATTCTTAATGGGAGCCTATATAGAATGGAGTTTATGAATCAGTAGTGACAACTCTCAAATGAATTTCTATGAACTTGAATAGCTGACATAAGTTGTTCATGAAAGATTAAATAATCCTAACACATAGTGTGAGTAGTGTATTCACCAGCTCACTAAGTCATTTTAGGTTATTAGTTATTGGTGTGATGCATAAGACGTTTGGTTTCTTCGCTGATCCCTCCTTGGAAAACTCCTCGCGAATCTCTTCTTGTTCCTCCTTGAATCCCTTGCTGACTGCTATGATGGAGTGGTTATATCTATCTAGGTTTGTCATGCGAGAATGGGAGTGTTTAAAGAATCTATGAGATTAAGTGAAATATTATGGGGTGATCCTTACCGGGTCCTCCTATGATTGCGTAGCGTATATAAGTTTTATAGAATTTAAGATAAAATATATCTTCGAATAAGTGACCCTACTCCAAAACCACAACCAAACAAGGAACATTAAGTAGAGCATAGATTACAAATTCTAAGTCTATAAAATCTAAATTATATAAAACCTTTGGAGTATACACTCTAGATTTATAGACCTACCAGTAAGGGTCTTTTTAATTTTCACATATGTTATTTATAGTGTCTAAAATACTCCTATAGTATTTTAATGGTATGAACTTGGTAGGTTATACACTTGTTGTTATCTTATAGAATCAAAAAATACTCCTATAGTATTTTAACTTTTATGTTCTGTTCTACTAATCCCTTGTACATATAGTTAGGTAAGTTTTAAGTCTGCACATGTTGGTCGTATCTCAAATGAATATAGTTGATCATGATATATTGATCCCATATATGATTACATAACTATCTAGGTTTGACCGCAATGTCTAACCTTTAAATACTTTTGTTTTGTTCTTCCTGTGATACGTGTTCTAGTATGTTTATATATATGTAAGTATGTATACTTTATAAAAATATTATTATTTTAAAATTATACTTTTAGTCAGAGCATTTCGGCCCCATTGTATTTATAGTTGTATATCTCTTATAGGTTGATATACTTAGTTCACTATAAATAATGATTTGATACCAATCTGTCACACCTCCATACCGGAACGGGGGAAACGTTCGGGGGCGGAGGATGTCATGCTCAATATCACAAGAAATGTAGATTAGTAAAACAAGCAACCACAACCATTGTGTAAATATTAAAATGTTTACATGTATTCAATTCACAAAAGTTTTACTCCAAAAGTGAATAACAAAACAAAGACATGAAGCTACTATGCTCCATCTTTTGAATCCCTGAACGTCTACATGTTTACTTGTTTCCTGAGAATACAAGTTATTTTGAAAGAGTAGATCAGCATTTAAGCTAGTGCGTTCATAAGCATTTTTATTATAAAAGTATACTCTATGTTCTTTTTAGAAAAGTTCGCTTGTCCCTCCAGAAAATCCTATATTTCCGAATGTGATGAAAGATAAGTAAAAATGACTCTCCAATTCCTTCTATGAGTACTTAATGGATACAAGTAATAAACAATCCAATATAAACAAACGATTAGTTATGCGAATCTGCCCTAAGTCCACAACCAAACAAGGAACAAGAAGTAAGGCGGAAATCACACATCTCATTGTTTGTTAAATCTTCATTGTAAATAACCCTGGCGTATTCATTAGGTGCTTGCAGAGTTAACTGTAATAGTTTTTTATATTTGAAGAAAACATTCCTTAAGAAAATCATATATTTCCTTTAGTAAAAATAGTAACCATAATAGTTCCTTCTATAATCACTGAGTTTATACAAGCTATATATAATCTAATATCGAATGGACAGTTAACATTGTGAATCGGCCCTAATCCCACAACCAAATAAGGAACAGGAAGTAAGGTGGAAGTCACACATTCCACTGCCTATCGGATATTAATTATATATAACCCTGATCTATAAATTAAGGAATCTTAGAATTAACCATTTAAGGTCCTTTAAGTTATACTAGTTTAATAATACATATTAAACCTTTTTACAGATAAGTTTATAGTTTCACTAACTCTATTGTGAAACATTGTTTTCAGTAAAAATGCTATTGCTTTCAGAAAGCTCTATTGAAAGTTGTTTATCTTAAAAGAATGATATTTAAAAGCACAAGTATACTCAATATACTTACTTCAATGATATCTAGTTTAGTTGATAAGTTAATACTAGATAAAGACTTGGTTGTTCTAGAAAACCTGATATGATGATACTACCCTCCTATGATCACTTAATACTTACGGGTTGTATATAGCCGAGATTGAACAGACAGTTAAATGGGTGAATCTGCCTAAGCCCACAACCAAACAAGGAACAGGAAGTAAGGCGGAAAACACACATTCCACTTCTATCGGACTTCAGTTTTAACTAACCCTAAGGTATATACTGAGTAATCACATGGTTAATATCCCTTGAGATTGTTCATGGAAAGTATATTACTATGTAAATATATCGTTGTTATCTATTATGAGTTTTACGACCATACTAATTAGACCGGTTGAACACGATGTATTGTAGGCATCAAAAAGAGTCGCCCGCGGACATGTCGATCCCACTGTAGCTAACACCATGGTGCGGGATTGTCAGTCCCGTATAGATCTATACACAAATTTACGCTTTCCTTCTAGGAGACTCTCTTCGTAAGGGTAGTCTTCTACTGGTACTTATGTGTGTACTCGAGGACGTGTCTCACAAGTTAGATTAACGACTTTACAAGTAATAATGTGGAAACCCTTTTTCATAATTAACATATAAGTTTATAAAAAGATCCATTTGTTCCTTACGCTAAACTTATTAAAGTTTATAAGCTCATTTCTATTTTATATTCAGAGTTTCATGTTCTAAATACTGTTTATTGGTAAAAAAACAAAATAAGCAATTTGTATTCTAAAACACAACATTTCTTGTGTTATACTTGTACTCACCCCTATAAAACATTTAAAAAGTTGGAAAAAGAGATGGGGGTATGAACTCACATTATGTGGTGATTCACTTGAAGGTTAGATATAGGATGATAAGCTCGACGAACGAAGTCCCAAGACACAAATGAGTCCTAATTAGCATATTATTACCCATATATGTATATAGTTAGTGAATATAACTACAAAGGTGCTTAGGAAACAACTAAGGATGCAGGAATAACTCACCAAAAGAGTGCTAGAAGCAAGTTAGGAGGCTGAAATTGTGTTTACAACCCTAACGAGGGTTCACAGCCCAAGAACACATGAGTGTTCACGGCCTACGTTGAAGGTTTCATAGCGCTGAAGAAGGTTCACGGCCCACAAGTGTGAAGAACACTCGAAGATCTTGGCATGTAGCAAGAGTTTGAAGCCCCTTTGTTGTATTCCAAGAAGATACCCAAGAAAATGGGTGTTTAAGGGAAGAAAAAGGGTTTCTTAAATATGATACTTGAGAGAGAATGGGATGGTCCACGGCCAAGAGAGAAAGAAATGAAAGAAAATTAGCCACCTCTTACATATAGGGAAGAGTTCACGGTCCGAGGGTTCACTGTCGAGGGTTCTTTTGCGGCCGAGGAGTTCACAGCCGTGAGCCGAGGGTTCATGGTCTGAAGGCGGTGAAGAGTTTATGGCTCGTAAAAGCTTTGCGATTTCGAAGTTGTTTGTGGCTCTGAAGGGTTTGCGACCATGTGAAGTTTCTTGCTTCCGAAGGAACTTGCTGTCACACCCCCAAACCAAGGATGGCGGAAACGTCCAGGGGTGGAGGACTTCATGTACAGTATCACAACAACGTGTATAATAGTGCTCAAAGTAAATACAACCATCATAAATATAATTGAAAAAGTTACACCAAAGTATATGTTTACATGTTTCAAAATCAATTACATTATGATGACAAAAATAAATTGTTGACGGTTTAACGTCCCATCCTCAAAGCGCTGAAGTTTTCCTGTTTCACTGATTTCCTGAGAATACAAGTAGTTTTGAAAGAGTGTCAACAATTAAGTTGGTGAGTTCATAAGAGTTTTGTTTGAAGTAGAAACCGTTTTCCTTGTAAAATCGATAGAGTTTGATTTCCAGAAAATCCAATATTTTCTTAGTTAAGTGTAAACAGAATATTCCTATATGATGTGTTGATGAATCCTAGATTGACCCGTAGATTTCCCCTATAATCATCCAGCGTATATAAGTTATATAAGATTTAGGTTAGATAAAACGTCGAATATAATGGGTCCGCCCTAGGTCCACAACCAAACAAGGAACAGGAGATGAGGCGGGCCCACCAATTCTAAGCCAATCACGACTAGATTCTATATAACTCTATCATATACACTTAGAAATTATAGCTGAAAACTAACAATGCGAAAGTGAATGTGGACTTAAACCCAATAATCGGAACCAATCCTGGTGTAGTGCACGGAATAGAAATAGTGACTGTGAACCTAAACTATGCATACTATAGTTTACCAAAAGTGATGGTTATGGTGAATATAACCTATACATATCATAGTTCATTAGAGAGTAATAGTGATTAGTGAACATGAACTATGCATATTATAGCTTATCAAAAGTGATGGTGATGGTGAATATAACCTATACATATCATAGTTCATCGGAGAGTAATAGTGATTAGTGAACATGAACTATGCATATTATAGCTTATCAAAAGTGATGGTGATGGTGAATATAACCTATACATATCATAGTTCATCGGAAAGTAATAGTGATTAGTGAACATGAACTATGCATATTATAGCTTATCAAAAGTGGTGGTGATGGTGAATACCTTTCTTGTAATTAAGTTCATAGTGTAGATGAAACATAAACTATACCTATTATAGTTTATCACTTTGTTTGTAATATATATATGCCATAACTATACCGAATGTAACTAACGTGTTCGTTAGTGGGGGGGGGGGGGGGGGGGGTATAATGGCTTAACTACACTTATTATAGTTTATCATAATTATCCATAGTGGTAATAACTCTTTTGTATGTGTAAAACCTTTAATAATGTGTTTGATATACAAATAACCCTAAACTATAACTATTATAGTTTATCAATTATTTGTGTGGGTAGTGAGCATAAGCCTTACTTGTCATAATTTACCAATGTTTATATTTTAATGGACATAGCCTTGTAATATCATTTATTTATTTACCATACTTGTGGAGGTGTAAATCCATTTGTTTTCTGATGTATGTCTATATAAGAATACAAAATTGTCATATATTGCAACTACACATAATCACATAATGATGTATACCTTGCTCAACATGTTAGAAGGTGAGATGAAATTTATAGTGTTTTTCTGTTAATAACATTTTCTGTAACTGTTGTTGGAAAAATTGTATAAAAATCATAAAATGTCCAAATAAAGTTCTGTAACTTCTGAGAGTTTGGAAAATGAGTCCAGTTTGTTCATAATTTTTATTATAATTTTTAATGACTTCCTACTTATGTGAAAAAGTCCATAATCACAGACTGGTCCGGATTGATATTTGAAATGATAGGCAGTTTTGTAAAAATCACCATAAATTGTAGAGAAATCGTATGGAGATGTGCAAGTAGTCATTTTAAAGCTAAGAAGTGGAACTACATGCACCTAATACAGTTTTGAAAACAAAAATGTTTAAGATGTCCAAAACAGTCCGTGAATGGAGTTGAACTTTTCTGATGAAGGCTGTTAGAAAAGTGTTGTTATGTTCTTAGTGTTTTAACTTGTATTCCCCCCCTAAAAACTTGAGAAAACATGAAAATGTAGGGGTATGAACTCACCTTAAGTGTTTTCAGTAGATGATTGTTGAAGAATGGAGGTGTTTAACTCAAGAACACTTGGAGATGCCTTGAAGATTTTTGAGAATCTAGCATCATAGTTATGGAGTTTGTATAAGCTATCAATGATTTGAGTAGAATGAAGTGTAAAAATCACAAGGAGGATGAATTACACTTACCAAGAGTGGAAGAACACTTGATGATCAGCCTTGAGATCTTGAATTAGAGAGAAAAGTTGGAGAGAAAGAGTTGGAGTTGAATCTTTGGTGGAAGGAGAGTGATTGAAAGAAAATGAGGAGAGAGGTTGAGTGACCAGCCCTAGAACATGGGGATGGCTTGTGAGAGGGGTAAAAAGTACAAGGAAGTGACAAGGTATGGTGGGGAGGAGTGTGGGTTAGTCATGGAGTGGGTGTGGGGTTGCTTGTGTCATAAAATAAGGTAAAGTCAACACTCTACCTTTGTACTTTACCTACTTTCTTTTGGATAAGGTTTTATCCTTAAAATGTGATTAAATCATTAATTTAGGGGTCTTATAGTTTAAAATAAAGTTTTGGGTGAAAATCCCGTGTCAAAACAATTAAAAACGGGCTTAAAACGCGAATTTTATTGAAAACCGGGAGAAAAGGGCTTCCCAGCGAGACCTCTCGGTCCTAGGCCGAGGTTCGGTCCTTGCTGGTGCTGAGTCGGAAGCAAGAAGCGCGAGCCAGAAGCGAGAACCGAAGGGCGAGGGGTCCAGTCCGAAGGCTCGGTCCGAAGGGTCAGAAGCGAAGGTGAGGTTCGGTTCGGAGCTAAAAGGCGAGAATGTCAGAACCGAACGAGCTGTAGTGAACAGTACCTTCGGTTCGGTTAGTGAACAGTACCTTCGGTTCGGTTCAGCAGCCTTCTTCATCAGGAGGGTTCGGTTCCTAAGAGGGGTTTCGGTTCCTAAGGTCCGTTTTTCGTGTAGACTTCCGTTTTTGGGCTGTTTTCGCCAAATTCGAGGGTCGGGATGTCCCGAGTGATTATAGAAAGTTGGGACAGATTTCGAGAGAGATTTGAGAGAGATTCCACATACTCAGAGAGATTTGGGAGAGATTTGACATACTTGGAGAGATTTCACATACAGAGAGATATTTGGGAGAGATTTCACATACTTAGAGAGATTTGACATACTTGGAGAGATTTCTCATACAAAGAGAGATTTGGGAGAGATTTCACATACTTAGAGAGATTTGGGAGAGATTTCTGATAAGAAGAGATGGAGTGAACACGATTGAGAGAGGTTTCATTGATGACCTTTTTGAGTGTCCGGCTTCGCACTGCAAGGTCCGTAAACCCCGTTAAGTCTTGTTTAAGGATCTTGCATACTCCCAATGGGTATGTAACATTGTTTTATCGGTTTGGCTCTCCACGTACCACCGTTTTAGGTTAAGGAGATCTAGATGTACGCACTTTTCGATTTATGATCTCTCATTAGAATAGAGAGTTGTTTAGAAATTACTTAACGTAAACTCTAGTACTCGCGACAAATTGAGTTGACCGGTTTGACTTGTTGACTTTAGTTGACTTTGACTTGACTGAAAATTGACGGTTGTCACATCATCCCCCCGTTAGAGGGAATTTCGTCCCGAAATTTGAAATCAGGCAAGGAGTTTGTGAATGACTAAGGTCGGCTCTACATTATTTTGATTCTGACTAAGAGATGAGTTATTATACATGAAAACTTAGCTTATACACATTATGATATAACCAATACTGGGCGGATAGTAAAATGTGTGATTCTACTTCAGTTTCACATCCCAACGAGGAAAACAAACTAAGTCAGAATTCCCACATTCTATTTTCTACCAGGTATTCGTTATATATAACTGGGGAATGTATAAGTGAGGAAATCATAATAAATAACATTCGTAGTAATCCTTCTTAATGAATTAGAGTTCCTAGTCAGGGCTATCATTGAACCTGGATGTATTTCAACCGTTCGCCTATAGAGTAGAAGTATGTTCTCGAAGGTTTGACCTACATCCCTATGATGCAGTCCCATTACAGAGTCGAAGTAAATTCATAGAATGGTCTCATGACGGCCTTGGAATTTCTTATTGTTTATGCTCTCAGTTTAATCCTTGGCATTACTACTATGCATGCTTTAATCGAAGCTAGACTTAATCAAATAAAGAAATTTGGAATTTAGTCGTCGATGTTAGAAACACATACTGATGTTTGCAGGCAGCTTCGGGGTGGTCTCTCCTTCGGTGATCACAAGCACCCTTCCACCACCACTGGCATCTCTTGCTCTTGGGCAGTTCCTCTTAAAGTGGCCTGTTTCTCCACATTTGTAACAGGCTGGGCTTACTCCAAAGCCGGGGAACTGGTTGATGGGTCGTACTGGTGCCCTACAGAAACGGGTAGTGTGCCCTTTCCTATTGCAGTTCATGCAATGCAATTCTCTACAAGCCCCAGTGTGATGGAAGCTACACTTGTTACATTTCGGAAGGGTTCCAGCGTATTGTTTCATGGGAGTTGGCGTGGTGAGGGTTGTGGCAGCATGAACAGCAAAAATTGGCGTGGTTGTCGTAGTGTCATGGCTGGCACGATGGTCGATGATTTGTTGTGCCAACTGCTTGGCGCTGTCGAAGGTAGTTGGTCTTGAGGCCAATACACTATCATGGATCTGGGATGATAGCCCCAAAAGGTATCGTTCTACCTTTTTCTCCTCTGGGGTGACCATTGCAGGACAGAGGAGTGCTAGGTCATTGAATCGGGCAGTATAAGCTTCGAGATCCGTCCCTGACATCTTGAGATTCTAGAGTTCTTCTTCGAGTTTTTGTATTTCTCCCCTCGGGCAATACTCCTTTAACATCAACGCTTTTAAGTTTTCCCAGCCTATGGAGTTAGCCACTGCAGGAGTAAGCGACTTAACTCTGCCGTTCCACCAAGTAAGAGCTTTTCTTGTGAAGGTGAATGCCGCATACTTGACCTTGCTTGCTTCGGGACAAGCACAAATTTCGAAGACTGCTTCGGTCCTTTCGAACCAATTCATCAGTGCGATGACGCCCCCGCTTCCGTCGAAAGGATCGGGTTTGCCATTCGTGAAGTCTTTGTAAGAACACTCCTTAGTACGCCCTGTGTTGTCCCCCTTATTCGAGTTAGTATTCCCAGATCCGAAGCCGCCAGAACCATTTGTACCCATTTGCGACATTGTTGCCGCCACGGCTGCTGTTACGGAAGCTTGAAACATTATGGGATCAAACTGCGGAGGGGGCGGTGCTGTGCTTCCGGAGGGTCTGGACTTTTTCTTTGGTGGCATAGTCCTGTCATTAGTTGGTAGAGACGAACATCGATAAGTTTTTAATAGTAGTGACAAGTCAGATGCTATCAAGCCAGACTTGTCTGTATTATGTTCTGACTTAAAAGTATTTTGCATGTAATTCATAACAAAGCCCTTATGAATGAATTTTAGTGGTAGTGACTCAAATGCTGTTGGATAAGGTGTCTAAGTCCATAACTATTTCAGGTGTGTACTTGACCCGACCCGGCATGGTCCATTTGGGTTGCATGGCACCATGCAATTGGATATACTAAATGAGAGAAATAACACTTGGAGATTATTAATATATTATAAGTTCTAATATATTAATAATATTATTAGATTAGTTGATCAAAGAATTAATTTGGAATTAATTAAGTGATCAAAGGATAACTAATTAAATATATGGGTTGATTATGTAAATCATCCATATCTTGTATAGTGGGCTAAGAGGCTCCATGGATTATCAAGTTGGGTTCTACCCATACGATGCTCCATGGGAGTTACAAACCCATGGGTCATGGAAATAAAGAGTTATGACACATTAGGGTTTACATGGTGTAACCCTAGATGTGTCAACACTAAATAAGAAGCATATTCTCCACCAAAATCGGCTACACTAAGAAACTAGAGGGCTTGGCCGATTTTGAGAAGTGTGTGTTATCTCAAGAGTCTTTCCAAGAGCATTTGGTGTTGTGTGAAGCATTTGAGGCATCACACTTGGGGTGCTAGGCTCACAAGGTTTCAAGGAACACAAGCAACAACAAGGTAAGTTATTCTATCTATGATTCAAGTTAAAATTGTTCCCCATGTATGCTAGATAGGAATATAACCTTGGAATTCAACTTTGCATGATAATTAGACAAACATAGATCCAAGGTTATTAGGGTTGCATGTACACTTAGGAAGTGTTAGAATGCTCAAAACCCATCAGTGGTATCAGAGCCGAGGCTTGTTTGTTTGTTATTTGTGCTTAAAAGTTGAAGAAAGTCGAAAATTCTGCTGTCTGACTGATGGACTCGGCGAGTCCATGGGGAGGACTCTTCGAGTTCATGTGTATCTTCAACCTACTCGGCGAGTTGGTTTATGCACTCGGCGAGTAGGGTCGACAGAGTGCAGAATTTCGACTTGAGTTGCTGGAAATGGATTAGAATCATTACCCTAAAATGTTTTGGTACTTGAAAACTTGTTTTAGAAGGTGTAATGTCTTTTCTAACTCATTTACAACAACTAGTTATCAAAATTACAAAGATTAAATGTGATTTTGATTCTTGAAAGTGTTCATATTCATATTCTTGTTCTTATGATGTTTAGATGATCATAGGAATTATTTGTAACCTATGTGGTAGATTAATTCATGATCATAATGTGTTTTAATGGAGTCCATAACTTGTCCTCAAGTTATGGAAAACCAAAAGTCTCTTGGATTAAAAACCATTAAAATAACACAAGAGTTAGGAAAAATGAAAAGTCCTCATTTTATTACTCTATTAAACTCATAAGTTACAAGAAATGAAAAGTTTTGAAAGTTTACAAAACTTGCCCTCAAGTTTTGGAACAAGTAAAGTTAAGTTAAAACTTTAGTTCCAACCCTTAGAATTTTAAAAAGTTAAAATTCAACCCTTATACTTATATTATTATGATTTAATAATTATATATATATGTATAAGAACAAAGTCGTCTTACCATTCACGAAGCCAGTCTATAAGGTGGGTATAAGGTTGTTGCCTATAAAATGGTGACTTAATGGGTGTCCACTCTCACCCACCGCTTGCTTGACCGGTGGAGGGTCGTTATCCGAACAGGTAAGACAAGGACTTACAAATTCTCATTCAAAGTATGATGAATATTATAAAGTAACTAAATGTTTTATTAAATTCCCAATCTTAGTTACTTTAGGAAAAATGTGAATAAGGTGCTATTCCATGAAATTACACTTTACACTTTGATTAAGTCGTTGGTGGAGCGTGTGTGGTTAACCGGCACACTAACTTGGACTTAACAAGGTAGGTAAAGGGTGACTTAGGGTTTATTATAGTATCGATGGAGCGTGTGTGGTTAACCGGCACATCGATTGAGTGATAAACTTTAAGGGTACCAAGTGATTTGCATGGTTACTTCACACCTCGTTTTGTGATCCTCGGTATCCCAGTCACAAAACTTGGAGGGCACACTCGAGATTGAAACATGTCTTTGAAAAGTTCATTGAATCTCAAAGAATCTAGGAATTTCTAAGAACCATTCAAAAGCCTAATACTAAAATATTGCGGTTTTCGTGGTGGAAATTGGTGAATCGTCATTCACCTACCTTTCAAATATGATATAGCTTAGATTACGGCATACCTCTTCTAAGTTATATTATATTGTGATTGGATCCTAGCCTTAATATTACATTTGGGTGTTTTATTAAGGACTCTCTTATATCTAAACTAATCTTGTTCTCTTTTCTTCAGATGTCTTTCAACAATGCTTTTGGCTCTAATCCTAATGGCTCCTTTACCCTTATGAACTTGTGTGGGAAAGTCACCTTTGATGGATCCAACTTCAATGAGTAGATCAGAAACATCAGGATGATTACCCGCTACGAGGACAAAGAATATGTCCTTGACAAGGAGCTTAAGGAGATTGATGAGTCCACTGCAACTCCTCAGGAGATCGCTGACTTTCGGGCACATGAAAGGGATGCTACGAAAGTGGCTTGCATCATGATGGCCACGATGACAGCGGAACTCCAAAAGTCTTATGAGGATTTCTACCCTTATGAAATGCACCAAAATTTGATGGAAAGATACCATCAAAGTGCACGACAAGAGAGGTATGAAATCATCTGCTCCATGATAACAACCATGATGAAGGACGGGGAATCCGTCACGAGCCACATGCAGAAAATGCAAAGGTATGTGGATCGTTTGCTGAAGCTTAATGTGAACTTCCTGGAGGATCTTGCAATAGATATTATTTTGCATTCTTTACCATCGTGCTATGATCAATTCCGCATGACATATCACATGAACAAGGAAGAAGTCACCCTCAGCAAACTTCAGGGACTTCTCAAGACCGCAGAATCAGGTCTTAAGGGGAAGTCGGTTGCTATCACTCCTACTCAAAACTCTACTCCGGTTTTGGCAATCGGGAAAAGTCGAGGGAGGAAGAGAAAGAGCTCTTATAAGGGTACCAAGGCTCGGACCCTTGATGGCTCTTCTTCAAGTGGAACCAAGAAAGGTTTCATTACTCCTTCTTCTTACCCAAAAGAGGCTGAATGCTTCTATTGCCATGAAAAGGCTCATTGGAAGCGGAACTGCCCAAAATACCAGCAATATGTAAAGGATGGGAAAGTTAAACCCAACCATGCAGGTATTTACACTATCATTTCTAATAACTCACCCCATTCTAAATCTTGGGTCCTTGATACCGGGTGTGGTATTCATATTTGTTGTGACTTGCAGGGACTAAGAAGAAGTGAGAATGTGGAGCAAGGAAGGATAAACTTGATCATGGGGAATAGGAAAGCTATACATGTTACCAAGATTGGAGTTTATACTTTATCGCTAAGTAGTGGGTTTAGTTTAGATTTGAATAAGTGTTGTTATTCGCCAGGAATGGCAAGAAATATTATTTCCTTTCATGCTTTGTACAAACAAGGGTTTACCTTTACATTTAATAATGAAGTTGGTTCTATTGATGCTTTCTTTAATAATGTTCTTTATTTTAAAGCATTACCTTGTGATGGTGTGTATGAAGCTGTATCTGCTGTAGATAACTTAGGAAATAATGTTTTGTGTATTGATTCTACTAATAATAACTTGGATAAAGCATCTTTATGGCATTGTCGTCTTGGACATATAAGCAAGAAACGCATAGGCCAACTCCAAAAGGATGGAGTCTTGGAGTCATTTGACCTAAAGTCAGATGATAGTTGCGAATCATGCTTACTTGGAAAAATGACAAAGTCACCCTTCACAGGTTCGTGTGAGAGGGGTGAAGGTTTGTTGGACCTTATACACACGGATGTGTGTGGACCATTCAAACATGCCACAAGGGATGCTAATCGTTATTATTTGACTTTTACTGATGATTATAGTAGATACGGATATGTCTACTTGATCAAGCATAAGTCAGAGACTTTCGAGAGGTTTAAGGAATTTAAACAGGAAGTCGAGAATCAATTGGGCAGGAACATTAAGATGCTTCGATCCGATCGTGGTGGTGAGTATCTTAGTTCAGAGTTCCTCGACTATCTAAGGGAATGTGGGATAGTCTCACAATTGACACCTCCCAGGACACCACAGTTGAATGGTGTGGCTGAGAGGCGTAATCGAACCTTGCTAGATATGGTTCGTTCCATGATGAGTCGAGCTTCGCTACCAATCTCATTCTGGGGGTATGCCTTAGAGACTGCCGCCCATATTCTTAATCTAGTCCCTACAAAGAAAGTTGCCAAAACTCCTCACGAGATGTGGACTGGTAAAGTACCTAAACTAGACCACATCAAGATTTGGGGTTGCGAGGCTTTCGTGAGACGCGAGACTCATGATAAGCTCGAACGGCGAAGCGAGAGGTGTATTTTCATCGGTTACCCACAGCGATCCTTTGGTTACCTCTTTTACAGACCTAGTGACAATGTGGTCTTTGTAGCAAGAAGAGGAGTCTTTCGAGAAAGAGAGTTTATAAGCCAAGGAGACAGTGGGAGGCAAATTGATCTTGAAGAAATTCAAGAATTAAGCGGTGAAGGAACTTCAAACTCTAGCCCTCAACTTGAGGAGGAAACTCCTGTTGAGCCAATTGACAAATCTGTACCTCTGAGACGTTCCACGAGAGTTAGGAGTGCACTTGAGCGTTACTATGGATTCCATATTACTGCAGAAGGTGAGACACTTATTAGTGATGGGACACTAGTAAGTCAAGATGACCCTAACAGCTACGAGGAAGCCATGGCAGGCCCCGAGTCTGCTAAATGGAAAGAGGCTATGGATAGCGAGATACAATCCATGTATGACAATCAAGTTTGGAACTTGGTTGAAAATGTACCAGGTCGTAAGACAGTAGGGTGCAAATGGGTCTTCAAGAAGAAGACCGACATGGATGGTAAAGTACACACTTATAAGGCTAGACTGGTTGCAAAGGGCTTCTCTCAAATTCCTGGAGTGGATTATGATGAGACCTTTTCTCCAGTAGCCAAGATTAAGTCTATTCGGGTTCTGTTAGCCATAGCTGCATTTCATGATTATGAAATATGGAAGATGGATGTCAAAACCGCTTTCCTTAATGGAAAGTTGGCTGAAGATGTTTACATGAGTCAGCCAGAGGGTTTTGTCAGCAACGAGAACCCTAATAGAGTGTGTAAGCTTGAGAAATCCATTTATGGATTGAAGCAAGCACCTCGCAGATGGAATCCTTGCTTTGATGAAAAGGTCAAGGAATTTGGCTTTTCTAGGAGTGAAGATGAATCTTGTGTGTATGTCAAGGCTAGTGGGAGTATAGTTAGCTTTTTGGTATTGTATGTGGATGACATACTACTCATAGGAAACGACATTCCAACCCTGCAGGAAGTAAAGTCCTGGCTTGGGAAGTGTTTCGCTATGAAGGACCTTGGTGAAGCTGCCTATATTCTAGGGATAAGGATCTTGAGAGATCGGAGTAAAAGACTAATTGGACTTAGTCAGAGTACCTACTTGGATAAGGTGCTGAAGAGATTCAGCATGCAGGATTCCAAGAAAGGAGAGTTACCCATCCAGAGTAACACCAGATTGAGTAAGACACAAAGCCCTAGCACTGAGGCTGAGATAGCATAAATGAGTCGAACACCTTACGCTTCGGCTGTAGGATCGATCATGTATGCTATGACGTGTACTCGACCCGATGTAGCTTTTGCCTTGAGCATGGTTAGCAGGTATCAGGCGAACCCTGGCAAGGCACACTGGACTGCGGTAAAGAATATCCTCAAGTACCTACGGAGGACTAAGGACTGGGTTCTTACCCTCGGTGGGAGTGATGACTTGAGAGTTGTAGGGTATAGTGATGCTAGCTTCCAGACTGATAGGGATAATTTCCGCTCTCAGTCGGGCTGGGTCTTTACCCTAAACGGAGGAGCAATTTCTTGGAAGAGTTCCAAGCAAGAGACAGTGGCAGATTCTACTTGTGAATCAGAGTATATTGCAGCTAGCGAGGCAGCAAAGGAGGCGATATGGCTGAAGAACTTCATTGGAGATCTTGGAGTTGTACCAGCTATTAAAGAGCCAATGGAAATTTTCTGTGATAGTGAAAGTGCTGTTGCCTTAGCCAAGGAACCAAGGGATCATGGGAGATCCAGACACATCGACAGAAAATACCATTTCATTAGACATCGGATCGAAGAAGGACACCTCGTGGCAAAGAGGGTATCATCAGATGAGAATCCGGCAGATCCCCTCACAAAGGGACTGACTCGGGTTAAGCATCTTCAGCATGCTTGGAGCATAGGGCTGAAGGATGATATTAGATTTAGTAGTTAGATAATCTCAAAATTTGTAAAGTGTAATTGACATTTGATGATGAATAAAAGTGTTTTATTTATGAGTAAAGTGTTGCTATCTCTTGTCGATCGTTTACTATATTTCTTTTGCATGTTTTGACTTCCAGAATAATTTTGTTTGGTATAACATATTATTCAAACCTCCAAAGTCGGTCATATGTTGGAAGTAGATATGAATCAAGACTGTCATGTTTGGTTGTAGAGGTCTTGGACAAGGCTACAACAATCATGAGTGCTCATAAGTTCTGAGCATTGGACTCAACCCACGCTCACTGGAATCACTTCATGGAATTCTATCTCGAGTGATCGTGAGACGGTAATATCATCTAAGTCTTCAAACCTAGAGATATGATTTGTTACTTACAAGTTGGTTATGCATTGACTGTACGAAACCGCATTGGTAACTCGATGTTATAAAACGTACTTTTGTGTGCAATTCAATGAGTGGTAGAACAAACATATGAGTCGAAGTTTATCTGTTCCTTCTTGGATTAGAAGCTGATATTTGGGCCCCTCGATGATTTTGTTTTGACCCATGTACCGGGCCCGGTCAGAACTAAGTTGATGTGTTCAATTAAGTTCTATGTCAAACAAATCAGAAATCGGGAAACAAATGTTGGACAATAAGCAAGACAATGTTCCATGTATTTGTCCGGCTGATATCTAGAATGGAGGATTATATGATCACTTATCTTAAATGGCGTACCATCATCTTCTCTGTTCCGAGAGACCTTGAAAGAGCTACGATTGCCGGTCGGTTCCTTAAGTACTAGAGGTATAGTTATTAGACTTATCCAAGTGGGAGACTGTTGGATAAGGTGTCTAAGTCCATAACTATTTCAGGTGTGTACTTGACCCGACCCGGCATGGTCCATTTGGGTTGCATGGCACCATGCAATTGGATAGACTAAATGAGAGAAATAACACTTGGAGATTATTAATATATTATAAGTTCTAATATATTAATAATATTATTTGATTAGTTGATCAAAGAATTAATTTGGAATTAATTAAGTGATCAAAGGATAACTAATTAAATATATGGGTTGATTATGTAAATCATCCATATCTTGTATAGTGGGCTAAGAGGCTCCATGGATTATCAAGTTGGGTTCTACCCATAGGATGCTCCATGGATGCTCCATGGGAGTTACAAACCCATGGGTCATGGAAATGAAGAGTCATGACACATTAGGGTTTACATGGTGTAACCCTAGATGTGTCAACACTATATAAGAAGCATATTCTCCACCAAAATTGGCTACACTAAGAAACTAGAGGGCTTGGCCAATTTTGAGAAGTGTGTGTTATCTCAAGAGTCTTTCCAAGAGCATTTGGTGTTGTGTGAAGCATTTGAGGCATCACACTTGGGGTGCTAGGCTCACAAGGTTTCAAGGAACACAGGCAACAAAAAGGTAAGTTATTCTATCTATGATTCAAGTTAAAATTGTTCCCCATGTATGCTAGATAGGAATATAACCTTGGAATTCAACTTTGCATGATAATTAGACAAACATAGATCCAAGGTTATTAGGGTTGCATGTACACTTAGGAAGTGTTAGAATGCTCAAAACCCATCAAATGCAACTTGTGATTTGTTTCGCCTGATCCCTTCCTAAAATCACTTGGTATATATTAAGAATTTCTTGGAGTTACCATATGTAAATTGTTTGTAATATAGGGTTCGAGGAAAATAGGTCTACATCTCATTAATGTAAGGAAAATTTTGGGCAATGCTACGGTTCCCTTGAATAGTGTAGTCTCCGAATTCTGAAGGATTCGAATGTCTCCATTTTACAACCTAGGTTGGTCGTGTTCTTCGCTCCAGGTTTTCCAAGCACTCTACCCAAGGAGGTGTTGGGCCTTGAACAACCGGACGAGGGTTAGGATTCGGAACAAGGGCCATCAGGGTAGGTTCTCCACTTCAGGGTCGGAGTCAGGACCATCAGCAAGGCCTTCAGCTTGGTGACCATCCAAAGGGATTCGGTAATCATTCTCTGGCTCCTCTCCGAGCCATTTAGTATTGTCGTGGTTTGGGTAGTACGGGTCGTCGTGGGGATGGAATTCAGCCATGATATCTTCGCGAGAAAGGGGGATATAAGAAATAGCTAAGTAGACGTACTAATTAGATAATTATAAGATGATCTTTATCAGGTACTTCAATATATTGTTTAGTTCATACTAGTCATATGTATTTGGGACAGGATAGACCTTCGAATAAGCGATCCTAACTCTAAATCCCCAATCCAACGAGAACAGGAAGTAAAGCAAAGATCCACAGATTCTAAGTCTATGACGTCCTGGATACATATAATTTTAATGTATCCACTAGGCAATTATTGACCTATTGATAAAAATCTATTTAGTTCTCAAATAAGTAATTATAATAACCCCAAATACCCCTATGGTATTTCATTGTGGTAGTGTTGGTAAGTTTTTAGACTTGTTGCAACACCTACGACCATTCCTGGGCATAAGCCAATCACTTCTGGGTGAGACATAGTTGATCAGGCTATGTCATTCCCAGACCTGACTATACATCCCCAAGCCTACTCGTATTGTTCAACAATCACTACTTTTGTCCCATCCCACCGTGATACTGACCCTAGTGTGTGTGCACATGCTCCTACTTTTACTGAGAAATTATTTGTTTCTAAAAGTATAGTTGCTTTGAAAAATTTAAATCAAAGACTTTCAGTCCCAATGTATTTATAGTTTGTATATCTTATGTGGTTCGATATACTGAGTTCACTATAAACAATGCTCTGATACCAATCTGTCACACCCCCAAACCAAGGATGGCGGAAACGTCCAGGGGTGGAGGACTTCATGTACAGTATCACAACAACGTGTATAATACTGCTCAAAGTAAATACAACCATCATAAATATAATTGAAAAAGTTACACCAAAGTATATGTTTACATGTTTCAAAATCAATTACATTATGATGACAAAAATAAATTGTTGACGGTTTAACGTCCCATCCTCAAAGCGCTGAAGTTTTCCTGTTTCACTGATTTCCTGAGAATACAAGTAGTTCTGAAAGAGTGTCAACAATTAAGTTGGTGAGTTCATAAGAGTTTTGTTTGAAGTAGAAACCGTTTTCCTTGTAAAATCGATAGAGTTTGATTTCCAGAAAATCCAATATTTTCTTAGTTAAGTGTAAACAGAATATTCCTATATGATGTGTTGATGAATCCTAGATTGACCCGTAGATTTCCCCTATAATCATCCAGCGTATATAAGTTATATAAGATTTAGGTTAGATAAAACGTCGAATATAATGGGTCCGCCCTAGGTCCACAACCAAACAAGGAACAGGAGATGAGGCGGGCCCACCAATTCTAAGCCAATCACGACTAGATTCTATATAACTCTATCATATACACTTAGAAATTATAGCTGAAAACTAACAATGCGAAAGTGAATGCGGACTTAAACCCAATAATCGGAACCAATCCTGGTGTAGTGCACGGAATAGAAATAGTGACTGTGAACCTAAACTATGCATACTATAGTTTACCAAAAGTGATGGTGATGGTGAATATAACCTATACATATCATAGTTCATCGGAGAGTAATAGTGATTAGTGAGCATGAACTATGCATATTATAGCTTATCAAAAGTGATGGTGATGGTGAATATAACCTATAAATATCATAGTTCATCGGAGAGTAACAGTGATTAGTGAACATGAACTATGCATATTATAGCTTATCAAAAGTGATGGTGATGGTGAATATAACCTATACATATCATAGTTCATCGGAGAGTAATAGTGATTAGTGAACATGAACTATGCATATTATAGCTTATCAAAAGTGGTGGTGATGGTGAATACCTTTCTTGTAATTAAGTTCATAGTGTAGATGAAACGTAAACTATACCTATTATAGTTTATCACTTTGTTTGTAATATATATATGCCATAACTATACCGAATGTAACTAACGTGTTCGTTTGTGGGGGGGGGGGGGGGGTATAATGGCTTAACTACACTTATTATAGTTTATCATAATTATCCATAGTGGTAATAACTCTTTTGTATGTGTAAAACCTTTAATAATGTGTTTGATATATAAATAACCCTAAACTATACCTATTATAGTTTATCAATTATTTGTGTGGGTAGTGAGCATAAGCCTTACTTGTCATAATTTACCAATGTTTATATTTTAATGGACATAGCCTTGTAATATCATTTATATATTTACCATACTTGTGGAGGTGTAAATCCATTTGTTTTCTGATGTATGTCTATATAAGAATACAAAATTGTCATATATTGCAACTACAGATAATCACATAATGATGTATACCTTGCTCAACATGTTACAAGGTGAGATGAAATTTATAGTGTTTTTCTGTTAATAACATTTTCTATAACTGTTGTTGGAAAAATTGTAGAAAAATCATCAAATGTCCAAATCAAGTTCTGTAACTTTTGAGAGTTTGGAAAATGAGTCCAGTTTTTTCATAATTTTTATTATAATTTTTAATGACTTCTTACTTATGTGAAAAAGTCCATAATCAAAGACTGGTCCGGATTGATATTTGAAATGATAGGCAGTTTTGTAAAAATCACCATAAATTGTAGAGAAATCGTATGGAGATGTGCAAGTAGTCATTTTAAAGCTAAGAAGTGGAACTACATGCACCTAATACAGTTTTGAAAACAAAAATGTTTAAGATGTCCAAAACAGTCCGTGAATGGAGTTGAACTTTTCTGATGAAGGCTGTTAGAAAAGTGTAGTTATGGTCTTAGTGTTTTAACTTGTATTCCCCCCTAAAAACTTGAGAAAACATGAAAATGTAGGGGTATGAACTCACCTTAAGTGTTTTCAGTAGATGATTGTTGAAGAATGGAGGTGTTTAACTCAAGAACACTTGGAGATGCCTTGAAGATTTTTGAGAATCTAGCATCATAGTTATGGAGTTTGTATAAGCTATCAATGATTTGAGTAGAATGAAGTGTAAAAATCACAAGGAGGATGAATTAGACTTACCAAGAGTGGAAGAACACTTGATGATCAGCCTTGAGATCTTGAATTAGAGAGAAAAGTTGGAGAGAAAAAGTTGGAGTTGAATCTTTGGTGGAATGAGAGTGATTGAAAGAAAATGAGGAGAGAGGTTGAGTGACCAGTCCTAGAACATGGGGATGGCTTGTGAGAGGGGTAAAAAGTACAAGGAAGTGACAAGGTATGGTGGGGAGGAGTGTGGGTTAGTCATGGAGTGGGTATGGGGTTGCTTGTGTCATAAAATAAGGTAAAGTCAACACTCTACCTTTGTACTTTACCTACTCTCTTTTAGGTTTTATCCTTAAAATGTGATTAAATCATTAATTTAGGGGTCTTATAGTTTAAAATAAAGTTTTGGGTGAAAATCCCGTGTCAAAACAATTAAAAACGGGCTTAAAACGCGTATTTTATTGAAAACCGGGAGAAAAGGGCTTCCCAGCGAGACCTCTCGGTCCTAGGCCGAGGTTCGGTCCTTGCTGGTGCTGAGTCGGAAGCAAGAAGCGCGAGCCAGAAGCGAGAACCGTAGGGCGAGGGGTCCAGTCCGAAGGCTCGGTCCGAAGGGTCAGAAGCGAAGGTGAGGTTCGGTTCGGAGCTAAAAGGCGAGAATGTCAGAACCGAACGAGCTGTAGTGAACAGTACCTTCGGTTCGGTTAGTGAACAGTACCTTCGGTTCGGTTCAGCAGCCTTCTTCATCAGGAGGGTTCGGTTCCTAAGAGGGGTTTCGGTTCCTAAGGTCCGTTTTTCGCATAGACTTCCGTTTTTGGGCTGTTTTCGCCAAATTCGAGGGTCGGGATGCCCCGAGTGATTATAGAAAGTTGGGAGAGATTTCGAGAGAGATTTGAGAGAGATTCCACATACTCAGAGAGATTTGGGAGAGATTTGACATACTTGGAGAGATTTCACATACAGAGAGATATTTGGGAGAGATTTCACATACTTAGAGAGATTTGGGAGAGATTTTACATACTTGGAGAGATTTCTCATACAAAGAGAGATTTGGGAGAGATTTCACATACTTAGAGAGATTTGGGAGAGATTTGACATTCTTGGAGAGATTTCTCATACAAAGAGAGATTTGGGAGAGATTTGACATACTTGGAGAGATTTCTCATACAAAGAGAGATTTGGGAGAGATTTCACATACTTAGAGAGATTTGGGAGATTTGACATTCTTGGAGAGATTTCTCATAAAAAGAGAGATTTGAGAGAGATTTCACATATTTAGAGAGATTTGGGAGAGATTTCTGATAAGAAGAGATGGAGTGAACACGATTGAGAGAGGTTTCATTGGTGACCTTTTTGAGTGTCCGGCTTCGCACTGCAAGGTCCGTAAACCCCGTTAAGCCTTGTTTAAGGATCTTGCATACTCCCGATGGGTATGTAACATTGTTTTATCGGTTTGGCTCTCCACGTACCACCGTTTTAAGTTAAGGAGATCTAGATATACGCACTTTTCGATTTATGATCTCTCATTAGAATAGAGAGTTGTTTAGAAATTACTTAACGTAAACTCTAGTACTCGCGGCAAATTGAGTTGACCGGTTTGACTTGTTGACTTTAGTTGACTTTGACTTGACTGAAATTTGACGGTTGTCACACTTGCCAATGTAGACACACTAAACTTTTGACTACAAGGTTCAAACACTTATAGATCATTACTCTAACTATATTTAGATAATTAAAGAAGTGAGTTTGACCATTAATTGAGAAAATTTCATTTTTGTTGACCAAAGTTGAATTTTCTAAGGATAAAATTTTCAAGTTATGACATGTTTTAACCTCCATGGAGTATCCATGGGTCACCACATGGGTTTTGCCCAACATGAAGAACTATGGATCATAAGCCCGCTTTATATGAACAAATGATTTACCAAATCAATCCCCATTTATTTTATTAGTCTCTTTTGATCACAAAAATAATTCCAAACTAATTCTTGATCTATACTAATTAAATAATATGATTTCATATTAATATATTAGAACTTATAATATATTAACAAATCATAAATATCGTCTTCTCACAAAAGTCTATCCAAATTGTTCCGATGCCATGCAACCCAAATAGACCATGCTACTCTCGTGTCAAGTAAATAACAATAAAAGTTATGGGCTTAGACACCAATTCCAACAGTCTCCCATTTGGATAAGTCTAATAACTATTATTGCAAGCATGACTGTAACCCGACTAGCAATCGTAGCTCTTAAAATTCGTTGTCGAACTCTGATCTAGTTACTAAAGTGTCCATTAGATAAGGGATCATATATTCCTCCAATCTAGATAGGATATGGACTGAGACATGGATTATAATCATTCTCTCTATCCATCTGTTGTTTCTCGATTTCCAATTTATGACGACTGACTAATTGAACAAATCAAATCAGTCCAGGCCTGATGTCATCACTAAATCATCGAGGGGCCCACAAATATCACTTTTATCCAAATGGAGTAAAAGGAACGGATAAACTTCGACCCAAATGCTCGCTTGTACGTACTCATCAAATTACACACAACGATATGCTTTATAACATCCAAGTTACTGGTGCGTTTACATATATCAATGTCCAACCGACTTGCAAGTACAACTCACATGTCTCCGTTTCAAGAATATAAGATATTATCGTCTCAGAATCACTCGTGATAAAATCCATGAAGTGATTCGTATGAGCATGGGTTGAATCCAATACTCGAATCTTATTCTAAGAGTACTCATGAACACTACAACCACCTTGTCCTAGACAAACTACAGACCCATTCATGACAGTCTTGCCTCAATTCCTACTTCCAAAGTATGGTCGACTATAGATGGTTTGAATAACCAGTTATTCGGGAAGTCAAAACATGCAAAGTGAAACACAAGAATAATACTAATCATATATGGCCCCAAAACTTTTGAGCTATATTGATTACTAATCATTCATTGTATAATCTTTCGAATAATCAACTTAATACTTGAATTAAAATAATAGTTATGCCATGCTCTAAGCATGCACCCTATGTTTGTCTAAACGATAGTTATGTCATGCACCAAGCATGCGTATTATGTTTGTCTATGGTCCTAAACTTGTGAGACAGATCAATTGAAAAACATTTCAATGATGCTCATTTCAAAATTCCAAATCCTTATTGCAAGTGTAAGAATTCTAAATTCTTGTCACTGCTAGAAAGTGTTAGATTCTATATTATCATGCAATGATTCTTTTGTAATGTCAAGGTGCCAAAAGACATAGAGACTTGACCGATGATATTACAAAATATTCCTTTAGAGATTGTTTGAAGACAATTCAATGGAAATGAAATCTCAAATTAAAAGTACATTCCTTTGAACATCCTTTTTGCATAAAAGTTTCAAACTTTTCTTATCTCCCAATATGGAAAGATTCCACATTTTCCATACGACAACTCATTTTTAATAGACTCTTGTCTATTCATAATAATGTTAAAATGGTCCATCCATTACTATACTTCCAACTGTCCTTAAGTGACCAATCCTTGGCGAACCTTAGATTGTCCTTAATAGTTGCTCAACCACTTTAGTCATTACCAGTTTTAGTCATTTTTCCCTCTTAATGCCATAGGATTTTTGAAAAATTTAGAACACAAGAATATTATGGCATATGCAATCGATCCTATACTCAAAGCATATGTGATACGATTCATAATGTCTAATATAAAGATATGATACTTAATCAGTCTTTTGCTATAGTATTTTTATTTGCCATGTTCTAAAAATTTTGATTATGAAGAGGGATGTCTTAATCATAATCAAATTTTGAGAATGCAATTAACATTTCCATATACATAATTTCCTTATGTTTAGCCATTCCAACATGACATTCATATATATATATATATATATATATATATATATATATATATATATATATATATATATATATATATATATATATATATATATATATATATATATATATATTTGACTAAATGTGATTAAAATCTCAATCTAAGCTTTTAGAATTGAAATGAAGTATAATTTCCTTTCCCTTAATTGTAGCAGAATAACTTTTCAAACTCTACAAACCTGCAAATTGAAACTTTTGTTTTCTATAATTAACATTGCTACCTTGCAACATTCACCATAATTGATTATGCTCCCACTAGCATAATAATTACATCCTTATTAGCATAACACTTATGCTCCCACTAGCTTTGACATGTACTCAGAAATTAGCTGGACTTCTAAAAATCAACACTTTGTTGACTTTCTTACCAAAGTTTAGATTTCTGATATGAGATGCTTTGATAAGACTTTATCTAGGCTTCTCAAAATCATACACCTTTCCTTAGACATCTCACATGTATGTCTAAACAGTTTTAAGAACTTACGGCAATAAGTTTCAAATGTTTAGACTTTTTGCCATTCCTCACAATTTGAATTATGAAAAGAGATGCCTTAATAATAATCAAATTTGAGAATGCAAATCACACAACTGCTATCTCCTTAAAATCTACTTAGTGAAAGTGTTTCCTCGCCATCATTTTCACGAATCGGAGAGAAACCTTATAACACTTAGCTTTTATGGTGTATGTGTTCCTATCCATGTGAATTTGTCATAACCATAATCAAAAGACAAGGTTAGTGACAAATTGAAACTCATATGGACTGAACTTGTTTAATCTTAATTTTTTGCCATTTGGCAGCTTAAGGGCCTATCATTGCTTCCAAGTAGTTATGCAAACAATTGAGAACGAATAGAACTCACATGCATAGTCCACTTTAATTGGGATATTCACAGAAATAAGAATATGTAACCACGATAGGTGATAAACCTCAAGTTGTGTGCTAATGATAAACAACATGTTTACACTTGATTAGTTCTTGAAACCTTCAAGATCTTTAAGACTCCCACTGACCTATTGACTTATAAGATTCACTTTTTCAAGGAACATTACTTGACAAACAAATATTCAAGAGTTAGTGCGGATTCTTATCAAGACAAACACTTCACACAATTGGTCTTAGATGGTCTTTGTTTTATCCAAAACATCACAACTTTCCAATTTCAAATGTACAAGAGTAAATAAAACTTTTACTCTACATTTGATAAGTGTTTTAAACCTATCTTAAGATTATGTCACTCAAGGTTACAATCTTGGAGTATGACTCTAAGACTTTTTTGGGTACGAAGTATGACTCATCTTCTCGATTTAACCATTTCAACAATTCACGATTCCTCTTCCTAGCCATATGAATGCACTAATATGTCTTTAAATTATCAAGTGTGATATGGTTTTTTCATTAAGTGATCATAAAACACGATACTAAAGTACTCTCCTATCTTTTTAGATTGGAAAAACTTTTATCTTTCTGCCTAATTTGATTTTTCTCATTCGTTCTGCCATACATTGAAACTTTTCCAATTTTTTCAGAATTATACTTAAACTTGTAAGCATAACCATGTTTACTAAACTCTAGTAAATCATGGCGGATAGTCTTATTGTTCTTTGTGGCGGATCTTGACCAGCGCACACCCAATGTACCCGATCCCCTAGTCCTTCACTTGACTCACATATACATGTGAACAAGGAATTCGTCTTAATTTACCAAAGATGAAAATTCTCATTCAACATACAATACAACTTGCATGATTCCAAGTTTCTGTCCAATTGAAACTTTTGGTGATGAGAATCTTTCGTTATGTGGCAAATTTTGACACTACCACAAACGAAAGATTTAAATCCATATTGCTAACATAGAAACATACAAACATCAATTTTCACAAAATCCATTGCAAGGAGACATCAATAAAAACAAAATTTTATTTATTTATAAAATGCAGAAAAAACTTTTCCTTACAATGCAATTACAAATGAAAACTATGCTATTACAGATTTCTTAGCAACCTATCATAACTCCTAAGCAGCAGCTCAAAAATCCGATCTTTGAACCATGCGATTGAAATCCATTTTCGAGATCAGATTCAACATACTCTTCCTTATGTTTCCTTCCCTTTTCATGATCCTACAAAACATCAAAATGCAACCTTGTCACATCAGTATTAAGAATCAACAATTAGGAACTTAATAGAGTTAGACAGTAGACTTACCTGAAGCAGAGTCAAACTTTTCGACTCTACCTTTTCTCAGATCTTTCAGGTAGTCAGGGCAACTTCACAACCAATGCCGCTTTCCTGGACAATAGAAACCTATGAAATCTTTGGGAATGGTACACGAGACTATCTCTGACTTAGCCTTTCTCTTTTCCTTTTGGTCAATTGGGTTGTCCATGGCCGATCCCTTTCCATTAGGAAGAGAAAACTAGTATAGAATTCTAATGTTTCCATTATCAATGTCCATGGAAGTTTGGGGAGGAGATCTTCCAATCAAAATTGCTTTTCTAGTGCGCCAAATCATTGTTGATTCAACAGCAACAAGAAAATAGGTAAGATCAACAAGGGGCATGTCGTGTTTTGTCATATAGTAGTCCTTAATCAACTCACTATATGACTCAGGAAGTGATTGAAGAACCCAGTCAACAACCAACTTCCTTGAGACTTCGACACCCAATACTCTCAGTCTGTTAATATGTAACTTCATCTCCAAGACGTGAGTATATACATGCCTTCCATCTTCATGTTGTTGGATTAATGTCTAAGTCCATAACTATATTTGGTATGTACTTGACCCAACCTGGCATGGTACATTTGGGTTGCACTTCACCGACACAATTTATATGGATAGTCTTTTGAGAATAGTATATTTATGATTTATATTAATATATTATAAGTTCTAATATATTAATATATAATCATATTATTTAATTAGTATTGATCAATAATTAATTTATAATTAATTAAGTGATCAAAATGAACTAATTAAATATGGACTCTTATATATATATATATATGGAATGAGCCAAGTTCATTTAGGTTGGGCTAAGCTTTCATGGATAGTCCATGGAGTGTTTAACCCATGGATCATATGAAATGAAAGGTCATGGGTTTAACCCTAGTCTCCATACTATATAAAGATGTCATTGGTTGGTGAAATTAGCACTAGTGTGCGTACACTAAGAAGGGCTAGCCGATTTCACTAAAGAGAACCAAGCATTCATATTCTCTAAAGTCTTCCAAGGTGTTTTGGTGATTTGTGATTCCACTTGAGGCTTCCACACTATTGGGGATAAGCTCTTAAAGCTTGAAGACATCAAGCTACATCAAAAGGTATGTCATCTAACTAGTACTTTGTAGTATAAGAGCTTCATAATATGCTAGTTAGGATTAAATCCTTGGAAAGATCTTATTTGCATGTATAATAGAGAAAACATAGATCCAAGGTTTATAGGGTTGCACGTACACCATAGGAGTGTTAGAATGCTTAAAACCCAATAGTGGTATAAGAACCTAGGCTTGTTTTCTTGTTATCCTTGCAAAACGGCTTAAAAAAATAGAGTTTATGCTTTCTGCTCAGTAGACTCGCCGAGTCTGTGACAACCATCAAATTCTGATCAAGTTAAAGTCAAATAATGTCAACAAGTCAAACCGGTCACCTTAGTTAACACTTGTATACTAGGATTTACATTATGTAATTACTAAACAACTCTCTATTCTAATGAGAGATCATAGATTGAAAAGTTCGTACATCTAGATTTCCTTAACCAAAAATTGTGGTAAGTAACGAACCAAACCGATAAAACAATGTTGCATACTCATTGAGAGTGTGTAAAATCCTTAAACTTGGCTTAATGGGGCTTACAGACCTTGCATTATGAAGCTGGACACTCACTAATGTTACACACAAAACCTCTCTCAATCGTTTTCACTCTATCTCTCTTTATCGAGAATCTCTCCCAAATCTCTCCAAGAACAAGGAATCTCTCCCAAATCTCTCTTTGTATGAGAAATCTCTCCAAGAATGTGAAATCTCTCCCAATCTTGCTTTTTATGAGAAATCTCTCCAAGAATGTGAAATCTCTCCCAAATCTCTCTTTGTATGAGAAATCTATCCAAGAATGTGAAATCTCTCCCAAATCTCTCTTTGTATGAGAAATCTCTGCAAGAATGAGGAATCTCTCCTAAATCTCACTTTGTGTGAGAAATCTCTCCAAGAATGTGAAATCTCTCCCAAATCTCTTTTGGTATGAGAAATCTCTCCAAGAATGTGAAATCTCTCCCAAATCTCTCTTTGTATGGGAAATCTTGTGACATCCCCAATTTCACGGCCAAAAAAGACCGGTTTGTTTATGCTTTGTTTTAAAATCAGAGTTATCTTTTAAAGAAAACGGTTGCAAAATTTGTCCCAAAAACAAAATATGATAACCATTTATCAAAGCATTTCTTTTAAGAAATGTATTTTCATTAACTAACAAAATCTTGGGATGTCATATTCCGATACAGACCAAAAGCATAAACAGGATAAAATAGACCTTACAACAGTTCTTTATAACTACTGATCTATAATCCAAAAGCTCTCGTCAAGTCCCCCAACTTATACTCTTGTGCCATTACCTGTAATGCAAAGAAAACTGAGTGGGTTAGGCTTGGGAGCCAGGTGAGCATATAGGGTTTTAAACCCACAATAATATAATTATTATATTTAATCATCAAACAATCAACCCAATTACCCATCCTCGTTATCTTCTTTATTTATTAAGGTTTTACCCTAAGAATCACCTATCCTTCATTCATTCATTCCTAAAGATTGACTTTAAAGAATAGACACAAATTCCACTGTTACTTAAGACGCATCTTCCAACTTTATCATTTAAGCGCCTTTGCCAGGATTACGACATTCACTATTAGGCACATCTGCCAACATTATCCTTTAAGCGCATCTGCCAGGATTACGACATTCACTATTTGGCGCATCTGCCGACCTTATCCTATAAGCGCATCTGCCAGGATTATCCTATAAGCGTATCTGCTAGTATTATGACATTCTCTATTTGGCGCATCTGCCGACATTATGCTTAAGCGTATCTGCTAGCATTATGACATTCTCTATTTGGCGCATCTGCCGACATTATCCTATAAGCGCATCTGCCTGGATTACGACATTCACTACTTGGTGCATCTACTGATATTATCCTATAAGCTCATCTGCAAGGATTGTTCTTAATCATCTTTCATACCTCATCATTTTATCACATACCAACTATCTCATCTACCCATGTTCTACCCAACATATTTGTAGATATAAGATACATATACAGTTTAACTCATTTAAAAACTATATAAAACATCCATTCCACACTCATCTCAAATAAGCAAACAATGTATAAATCCATAGCATGTATTTCATAGCGAATACGTAATGTTTATGTGTTAGAAGAAAGTAACCACACACTCACCCAAAACATACACTTAAAACATTCAAACGATACTTGTATTAAAATTGTGTTTATGAAAGGGACTATACACTCACCTGATTAGACGATGCTCGGACAACACTATGACTCTTCAAGTAGAAGTCTTCGGTGAAACCGGGATATCTTCACACACCGGGTTTCTCACGGACAGAGCTTTGGCTTGGAAACTCTTTTGTTCTCGGGATCTTCGGGCTTCGGAACTTGCTTCGGGTCTCGGGGTTGATACCGGGGCTTCGGGATATTTCTTGCACGTAAATCTAGGTAAAACGGGAGAGAGGAGAAAAAATAGCAACCCTAAACAGCTGGCCCTTCAAATCTATTTATAAGGCAAAATTGGCCCTTGCCATGTCGTGGCACCTTTTTCCACGTCGTGGGCTTGGTCGTAACTGCATACGTCATTGCAAGATGCATTTGGCAGATTCCCGGAGGTGTCAGGAGACTTGCCACGTCGTGGCACTGCTCATCACGTCGTGGTCTCTGACACAGCTTTGGGGTTCACGCCCCGAATTTCAGAAATTCATAACATTTGCATACGAACTCCGTTTTCGACGTTCTTTATATCAACGCGAAGGTGAGATTATGCTCTAAAACTCTCGTTTAGACTCCATTGGCTAATTTTGAATTTATTTTTTATATATTATAAATATATTACTTATATACTATTTTTAGTAGGCCGGGACAGGAAAACTCCGTTCGAAATTCATAACTCGTTCATCTGAACTCCGTTTTCATCCGTCTTTCCGTCGTTGCACTACTATCGATGAGATCTTCAATTCTCATTTAGATTGTTTTGGATAAATATCTCTTTAACGTAAATTCACTATTTACATCGCGCTGTGTCGTGCCGGTTCTGTCGCGAAACTTCGACAGGTCATAACTTCTTTGTTATAACTCGGATTTCGGCGTTCTTTATATTTTCGGAAACCTTGAGACATATACTAGAACTTGGTTAAGATTAATACTTCTAAATAATCTTCCATCAAAAAGTCATTTTTGATGCTTATTGTCTCTAAATTGACTAGCCCTAATCTACGGGCGTTACAATTATCTTCCCCTTAGGATGATTACGTCCCGGAATCATCAACGAAATAGGACTTGCATAATGATTCCACACGTTATTTCTTCATCCTAGGTAATAACCGTAACTTCTATGTTTCCTTGAAAGAATATTTAACTCTTTGGCTTTCTTGACCGTAGAAGATGCTCAATCTTGCATCTGCTTATCGTACTATGTTGTACTTTCAATCGTAACCGTCAAGTTACCAAATAAATCCTTATTATGACTCCTTCTTCTTCTTAGAATAAGTACTTTCCTTTATCTATTGTAATCAGACCGACGGGTCGTATTCTAATGACCTCTCATCGTATGATGAAACACTTAGATTCAGGTCTCTTAGAGTCAAATTCCAGAATGGAATATACCTTCCTTCATATTCTAATGTGATATAATCACATTTCTACATGCATCATTTCTAGCTACAAGATTCCTTAACAACGAGCACGATGCCATCGATCGCATTGATTTGAATCTTCTGATTTAAGTCAGATGCTACATCAAACTCGGTTCTCGGAACCACGTAACAAACTCATTGCAGTCAGACTCAATTGGTCATGACCGCTAGGGTCAGAATAACAACCCTCTTACTAGTCATTACCGAAACAATGGTAATGACATACATGAATAAAACAGAATCAATTACTAGTTTCTTGGTAACCTTGCGACTTTCCCTGATCCAAGCATGAGTCATGTGCTTCCAGTAGTATAGATCTCTACTACTATTCACACCTACTCATACTCGTCCTAAGTATTTTCTCGCAGTCTTTAAGTCCTAAAATCACCAAACAATTTAACACATTCGAATGTGTCCAATTAATCATAAAAAAATTCCTAGACTCTACTAGGACTTCTTCCATGCGTATCTTCTATCTTCTATCATCAATCATACTTCAACTCGATTGGTGATGGAAATTCTAGATTATGGGACAACTTCAAGAATTACACCAATCGTTCCATCATCCTGCCAATTGAAGGTGTACTTCAGACGTACCATACTCCTCTAAACGTTCCGTTATTTTATCAACTAAAGGCAAGACATCACTCTTACGATATCTTCCGATAGGTGTCATTCACTATCATAAGCCTTTCATTTCCTCCATTTACTCAATTCTCTACGAGTCTTCACCATAACGTTTTGTACATCCAAGCAGATGTTCGGTGCACCGGGCGAGAATTTAAGATAAGAAAGCTTTATTTATGATAGGTGTATAAATCTACTTATCACTCCAAAACATTTACATGCTAGTTCTAATATCGTAATTAAACAGTTAGAACCCTGAGCACATAAAATTTCTAGATCCGGTCGGCAACAGACCATAGATCCAAACAAATAATAGCATATAAGGCAAACATATAGCATTTTGCACATAAAAGCATTTTAGGCATCTTTCCTAAAGTATACTAGTGCTCGTGTTTAAAATATGGTAGACACTCATGTCACAATCATTGCTTACCATTCTAAGTTTAAGTCTAGAAATCCTACAAATTCCTTGTTCGCTTAAACTAATGCTCTGATACCAACTGTGACATCCCCAATTTCACGGCCAGAAAAGACCGGTTTGTTTATGCTTTGTTTTAAAATCAAAGTTATCTTTTAAAGAAAACGGTTGCGGAATTTGTCCCAAAAACAAAATATGATAACCATTTATCAAAGCATTTCTTTTAAGAAATGTATTTTCATTAACTAACAAAATCTCGGGATGTCATGTTCCGATACAGACGAAAAGCATAAACCGGATAAAATAGACCTTACAACAGTTCTTTATAACTACTGATCTATAATCCAAAACCTCTCGTCAAGTCCCCCAAATTATACTCTTGTACCATTACCTGTAATGCAAAGAAAACTGAGTGGGTCAGGCTTGGGAGCCTGGTGAGCATATAGGGTTTTCAACCCACAATAATATAATTATTATATTTAATCATCAAACAATCAACCCAATTACCCATCCCCGTTATCTTCTTTATTTCTTATGGTTTTACCCTAAGAATCACCTATTCTTCATTCATTCATTCCTAAAGATTGACTTTAAGGAATGTACACAAATTCCACTGTTACTTAAGGCGCATCTTCCAACTTTATCATTTAAGCGCCTTTGCCAGGATTACGACATTCACTATTAGGCGCATCTACCAACATTATCCTTTAAGCACATCTTCCAGGATTACGACATTCACTATTTCGCGCATCTGTCGACCTTATCCTATAAGCGTATTTGCCAGGATTATCCTATAAGCGTATCTGCTAGTATTATGACATTCTCTATTTGGCGCATCTGCCGACATTATGCTTAAGCGTATCTGCTAGCATTATGACATTCTCTATTTGGCGCATCTGCGGACATTATCCTATAAGCGCATCTTCCTGGATTACGACATTCACTACTTGGTGCATCTACCGATATTATCCTATAAGCGCATCTACCTGGATTATTCTTCATCATCTTTCATACCTCATCATTTTGATCACATACCAACTATCTCATCTACCCATGTTCGACCCAACATATTTGTAGATATAAGATACATATACAATTTAACTCATTAAAAAACTATATAAAACATCCATTCCACACTCATCTCAAATAAGCAAACAATGTATAAATACATAACATGTATTTCATAGCAAATACTTAATGTTTGTGTGTTAGAAGAAAGTAACCACACACTCACCCAAAACATACACTTAATACATTCAAACAATACTTGTACTAAAATTGTGTTAATGAAATGGACTATACACTCACCTGATTAGACGATGTTCGAAGAACACTACGACTCTTCAAGTAGAACTCTTCGGTGAAACCGGGATATCTTCACACACGGGGTTTCTCACGGACAAAGCTTCGGCTTGGAAACTCTTTTCTTCTCGGGATCTTCGGGCTTCGGAACTTGCTTCAGGTCTCGAGGTTGATATCAGGGCTTCGGGATATTTCTTGCACGTAAATCGAGGTAAAACGGGAAAGAGAGGAGAGAAAATAGCAACCCTAAACGGCTAGCCCTTCAAATCTATTTATAAGGCAAAATTGGCCCTTGCCACGTCGTGGGCTTGGTCGTCACCACATAAGTCATTGCAAGTTGGATCTGGGGGACTCCCGGAGGTGTCAGGAGACTTGCCACGTCGTGGCACTGCTTGCCACGTCGTGGTGTCTGACACAGCTTTGGGGTTCGCGCCCTGAACTTCAGAAATTCATAACTTTTGCATATGAACTCCGTTTTCGACGTTCTTTATATCGACGCGAAGGTGAGATTATGCTCTACAACTCTTGTTTAGACTCCATTGGCTAATTTTGACTTTATTATTTATATATTATAAATATATTACTTATATATTATTTTTAGTAGGCCGGGACAGGAAAACTCCATTCGAAATTCATAACTCGTTCATCTGAACTCCGTTTTCGTCCGTCTTTCCGTCGTTGCACTACTATCGATGATATCTTCAATTCTCATTTAGATTGTTTTGGATAAATATCTCTTTAACGTAAGTTCACTATTTACGTCGCGCTGTGTCGTGCCAGTTCTGTCGCGAAAATACGAAAGGTCATAACTTCTTTATTATAACTCGGATTTCAGCGTTCTTTATATTTTCGGAAACCTTGAGACATATACTACAACTTGGTTAAGATTAATCCTTCTATATAATCTTCCATCAAAAAGTCATTTTTGATGCTTATTGTCTCTAAATTGACTAGCCCTAATCTACGGGCGTTAAAAATGTGTCATAGAATGTGAAATCTCTCCCAAATCTCTCTTTGTATGAGAAATCTCTCCAAGAATGAGGAATCTCTCCCAAATCTCTCTCTGTATGAGAAATCTCCACAAGATTCTAAAATCTATCTCAAAACCCCTTTCGATTTATTTTGATCATTTGAGGGCATCCCGGTACTTGGCTTGATAAGGAATCACTCAAAGAAGAGAAAAAACTTGGAAAATAACCCTTTAGGACCGAAGCCACCTCATAAGAGTCAAGTCCTCTTGGATCCGAGGCCTCTTGAGCTGAGTCCGAACCCTCTTGAGTTGGAACCGCAGCGTGGGAGCCACAGCAGGCAAGCCGCAATAGGTGAGCCACAGCCCGACCGCAGCTAGCGAGTCGCAGCCACGCCTGCGTCAGGACCCTCAGACCGCAACTCCTCTTCCTCGGACCGCACCCAAGCGACTAAGCCACTCCGGTTTAGGCTGTTGATGACCGAGACTCCGGTCCTGGACTTCGGATGTGACACTTTTCTACCCGGTTTTCAACATTTTTAACGTTTTAAGCCCGTTTTTAATTATTTTAACGCGGGATTTTCTCCAAAAATCATATTTTAACATATAAGACCCTAAATAATCATAATTTAAACATATTTTTAGGGAAATTCATATTTAAGAATAAAATCTATTAAATGAGATCTTGTGGTGGAGTGTTAACTTATCTTTGATTTATAACACAAGCAACCACCACCCCCACTCCATGATTAACCCACACACCTCCCCACCATACCTAGTCATTCAAGAGTACTTTCCCCACCATTTGACCATCCATACTCTTGGTTAAGGCTGAAATCTATCCACTCTGCTATCACACTCTCCTATTTTCTCATTCTTCCACCAAAGATTAAACACTTTTTCTCTCCCAATCCTCTCACTAAAATTCGAGATTCAAGGGCATTCTTCCAAGCTTTTCTCCCACTTTTAAATCTCGAGTATTCAAGGCAATCTTCTTAGTGTTCTTGAGGTGAACATTCCTTTTCTTCAACATCCATCTACTAAAATCACACAAGGTGAGTTCATACCCCTATATTTTCATGTTTTCTTAAGTTTTTAGGGGGGGGGGGAATACAAGTTAAAACACAAAGAACATAACTAAACTTTTATAACAGCTTTCATCAGAAAAGTTGGACTCCATTCACGGACTGTTTTGGACAACTTAAACATTTTATTTTTCAAAATTATTTTAGGTGAAAGTAGTTCCAGTTCTTAGCTTTAAAATGACTACTTGCACATCTCCATACGATTTTTTTGAAATTTATGGTGATTTTTACAAAACTGTCTATCATTTCAAAGATCAATCCGGACCAGTCTATGATTATGGACTTTTTCACACATGTTGGAGGTCATTAAAATTTATAATAAAAATTATGAACAAACTCAATTCATTTTCCAAACTCTCATAATTTAAGGATTCTGATTTGCACCCTTAATTATATTTCTATGAATTTTCTAATAACAGAATAGAAATGGTAATACTAGAAAAATGTTTTCAATTTCATTTACACCTTGTAACTTGTTGAGCAAGGTGTGTACCTTCATGTAATGATATGTTATTACCTTATATGTCATTTTGTATTGTTATATAGACATACATCAGAAAACAAATGGATTCTTACCTTCATAAGTTTGGTAAATATATAACTGGTATTACAAAGCTATATCCATTGAAATACAAACGTTGGTAAACTATGACAAGTATAGTTTATGCTCACTACCCCAACGAATAATTAATAAACTATAATAGGTATAGTTTAGGATTCGTTTACATAACAAGCACATTACTAAAGGTATTACACATACAAAAGGGTTACTAGCACTATGAATAATTATGATAAACTATAATAAGTATAGTTAAGTCCATTATACCCCCACAAACGAATACGCTAGTTATAATCGGTATAGTTATGGCGTATATACATTACAAACAAAGTGATAAAGTATAATAGGTATAGTTTATGTTTCATCTACACTATGAACTTAATTACAAGAAGTGATTCACCATCACCACCACTTTTGATAAGCTAT
Source organism: Lactuca sativa (assembly GCF_002870075.4). Lineage (NCBI taxonomy): Eukaryota > Viridiplantae > Streptophyta > Magnoliopsida > Asterales > Asteraceae > Lactuca > Lactuca sativa. The sequence continues at coordinate 308,448,249 of NC_056630.2, read as the reverse complement.
AATATGCATAGTTCATGTTCACTACCACTATCGCTATTTCATGAACTATAATATGTGTAGTTTATATTCACCATCGCCATCACATTTGGTAAACTATAATATGCATAGTTCATGTTCACTAGTCACTATCACTATCCGATGAACTATGATATGTATAGTTTATGTTCACAGCCACTATTACTATTTCGTACACTACACTAGGGTTTGGTTTCGGTTTTTGGCTTTAAGACTACATTCAACCTAGCATTGTTAGTTTTCAGCTATAATTTCTAAGTGTATATGCTAGAGTTACATAGAACCTTGTCGTGATTGGCTTAGAATTGGTGGGTCCGCCTCATTTCGTGTTCCTAGTTTGGTTGTGGGCCTTGGGCAGACCCATTACATTCGACATTTTATTTCATAACATAGAAACTTAAATTTCACATTTTGAGGAAAATATCGGATTTTCTGGAACAACTTAATTGCTTTTACAGGGAAAAAAACAGTTTATTTCTCAATTAAAACTCTTATGAACTCACCAAGATTTGTGTTGGCACTTTTTCAAACAACTTGTATTCTCAGGAAATTACTAAACAGGTAAATCAACTGCTTTCAATGACGGGACGCTAAAGCGATAAATTCAAACTTATTTTGTCATCATGATGTAATTGATTTTGAAACATGTAAACTTACGCTATCATGTAACTTTTTCAATTGTATTGATGATGGTTGTGTTTGCTTTCTTCACTATTACATTCGTTGTTATGATACTATACATGAAGTCATCCACCCCCGAACGTTTCCGCCGTTCTAGTTTGGGCGTGTGACAGATTAGTATTAGAGCATTATTTATAGTGAACTAAGTATATCGAACCATATAAGATATACAATACAAACTATAAATACATTGGGACTGAAAGTCTTTGAATTAACGTTTTCCAAATTACTATACTTTTAGAAACAAATACTTTCTCGTTAAAGAGTATGAGCACGTGCATACACACTAGGGTCAGTATCATGGTGGGATGTGACAAAAGTGGTGATTGTTGAACAGTACGAGTAGGCTTGGGGATGGATAGTCAGGTCTGGGAATGACAGAGCCTGATCAACTATGTCTCACCCAGAAGTGATTAGCATATGCCCAGGAATGGTCGTAGGTGTTGCAACAAGTGTAAAAACTTCCCAACTCTATCTACGAAGAAACATTGGGAACATAAGACAAATATTAAAGTACTATAGGAGTACTTTGAGGTACTATAACTAACTTATGTGAAAACTAAAGACCCCTATTAGTAGGTCTAAAATGACAAAGTGCATACGCTAAGGTTATACATAATCAAAGATATTATAGACTCAGAATCTATGACTATTGCTCTACTACCTGTTCCATGTTTGGTTGTGGATTTAGAGTAGAGACATTTATTCGAAGGTCTATTTTATCTCAGATTATGTATAACTGGTATGCACTATGTGATTATAGAAGTGACTAATAAGGATCACCCCTATAAGTAATTACAGGAGTAGACGTATATTCTCTTTTACCCCTGTTCTCGCACGAACAATGTGGAGGAAACCCAACTACAGAGAGACCTCTATTCTCCTAACCGGAACGATGGTGGCTAGAACAAAGAGAATCTTCAAGAGGATCCTAAAGGAGTAATAGGCGAAGAGCCCGAAGAGGATCCGGAAGAGAATTCGGAAAGAGCGAAACCGAATGAAGACGAAGACAAAGGGAAATAGGAGAAGACTCTGACTAAGAGCTCGACGTCTGCAACACACCCTTCAGTGTCCCCTACCCCGACGAAACTTCCATGGTCAGACACCTCAATGAACCGTAGATTTAAAGAGATAGAACTTGGAACAAGATCAAACACCCCCTCTGGAGTATAGAAAGAGGCTTCTACAACCTCAATAGGGAAGGATCAGTAGACAGGGCCCTCTTTCTATAGTATACCGCATCGCTCACTAGAGGATACAAACATGAGCACCGGTCAACCGAATCAGGAAGGTTAGCACTATCACCAAGATCACCGCAATGCGCCTTTGTCACCCGGATAGAGAACATGACAGGCCAGGGACCGCATCAAGGGCTTCAGATAAAAGTGACCACAACTTAAGCCACAAATCGCAGAATAATGGGAACTTCAAACTAGCATTAGAAAAAAAATGCGGGATGAAAGCAGACCATCAGAGAACAAAAGTCAGAGTGGAGGCTAGGGCAATGCAGACTTTCATGTCTTTACTTTATGACCCACATAGCATCACCCGCCACAAGTAGGGTGTACACCATTGGCATATCGGTATAGACTGGGTCTTCTAGCATGCATCTAACGACTACCCCCATATATGTACGGAGACATTCGAAACCTTAGAATCCGAAGACTACACTATTCAAGGGAACCGTAGCATTGTCAAATTTTTCCTTACATTAATGAGACGTAGACCTATTTTCCTCGAACCCCTATACACTAAATTATATTAAAGAAATTGGCTCGTATTAAAATTCATTGGGAACTTTCCACGTATTCTATAACTCAGTATTACAAACAATTTACTTATGGTAACGCCAAAAAAATTCTTAATGTATACCTCCAGGTCAGGTGTAATTAAGGGATAATCGACTTAGAAATGGTGAGTCCGCCTTGGGTCCTGTTCCTCGTTTGGTTGTGGGCCTATGGCAGACTCATTAAGTTCGACGACCTATTGGACCTTAATTATACACGACTGGTATATATACCAAGGGATCTTAGGAGGGGATCAGGAACGAAACAAATCACAAGTTACATTTAAGTCACTACCAATAAATTCATTCATGGAGGCTTTGTTATGAATTACATAGAAGATACTTTTAAGTCGGAACATAATATAGACAAGTCTGGCTTGATAACATCCGACTTGTCACTACTATTAGAAACTTACTGTCTATTCGTCTCTACAAACTTATGACAGGGCTATGCCGCCAAAGAAAAAGTCCAGACCTTCCAGCAGCACAGCACCAACACCACCTCCACCACTACCTCCGCAGTTTGATCCCATAATGTTTCAAGATGCCGTAACCACAGTCGTGGCTGCCGCAATGTCGTAAATTGGTACTAATGGTACTGGTGGCGCGGGATTTGGAGCCACAAACTCTAACCACGGGGAAAGTACAGGACGCATGAAGGAATGCACTTACAAGGACTTCACAAATGGCAAACCCGATTCTTTCAATGGAAGCGGGGGCATCATCGCACTAATGCAATGGTTCGAGAGAACCGAAGCAGTCTTTGAAATTTGTGCTTGCCCCGAAGCGAGCATAGTCAAGTACGCGACATTCACCTTCATCAGAAGAGCTCTCACTTGGTGGAACAGCAGAGTTAAGTCTCTTATGCTTGTAGTGGCTAACTCGTTAAGTTGGGAGGACTTAAAGAAGATGATGCTGAAAGAGTACCACCCAAGAGGCGAAGTACAAAAACTAGAGCAAGAACTCTAGAATCTCAAGATGACAGGCTCTGACCTTGCAACCTACACCGACCGATTCTGTGATCTAGCACTCCTTTGCCCCGCGATGGTCACTCCTGAGGAAAAGAAGGTGGAACGATACCTCTGGGGATTGTCTCCCCAAATTCAAGATAGCGTGATTGCTTCAAGACCAACTACCTTCGAAAGTGCCAAGGAGTTGGCACAACAACTCATTGACCATAGGGCCAGTCATGGCGCTATGACAGCCACCCCTGAGCTAGATGGCCAAGGAAACATTAAAAGGAAATCTTGGGACAACGAGAGGAATCGATCAGCCCAAGACCCCACCAATAAGCTGTTGGATAAGGTGTCTAAGTCCATAACTTATTTGGTATATACTTGACCCGACCCGGCATGGTCCATTTGGGTTGCACTTCACCCAAACTATTTATGGATAATTTTATGAGAGTTATACACATATGTTTATTAATATATTGTAAGTTATAATATATTAATATGAAGTCATGTTATTTAATTAATCTTAGTCTTAAATTAATTATGAACTAATTTAGAGATTAAAAGGAAGACTAATTAGATTGTGGGCTATTGGTTTTATATAGTGTGGGCTAACACTCATTTGTTAATGGGCTAGGCTTGGATGGAAGTCCATGGATGATCCATGGAGCTTTTAACCCATGGATCCTTGGAAAAGGAAAGGTCATGGGTTATTAGGGTTTCACCCTAACCATGTACACTATATAAGCATGCTTATGTTGTATGAAATAGCCACTAGTGTGGTTTTGTGTGTGTGGCCGATTTTCTATGTGTGTATACACTCTCTCAAATTTTTCCACGTGTTTGTGGTGATTTGTGATTCCATTTGAGGCATTTACACTATTGGTGCTTGGCTCTCAAACTCCAAACAATCAACCATCATCAAAAGGTATGTATTTCTACTAGTACTTTTATGATTCATAATCCTTATGCTATGCTAGTTAGGAAGAAACCTTGGAAATTATTATTTGCATGTATTTTAGAAGAAAACATAGATCCAAGGTTTATTAGGGTTGAATGCACACTTAGGAACTGTTAGATTGCTCAAAACCCAACAGTGGTATCAGAGCCTAGGCTTGTTTTCTTGAATACTTGATGCAAATTGCTAAAAATCGAAGATTTTATGCTGTCTGCACGGCTGACTCGCCAAGTCCATGAAGGGACTCGATGAGTACAAGGCAAAACTCATCCAACTCAGCGAGCTGGTTCATGCACTCAACGAGTTGGAACCCCAGACAACATATCTTCGAGTTTTGGTGCTGGAATTGGTCTAGAATCATTACCTTAAACTGTTTTGGACTCATAAAACCTGTTTTTGATGTGGTAATGATGATGGTGGAACAATTTCAAAGTTATAATCAAAATTTCAAGTTTATATGTGTTCATATGATTCTTGAAATTGTTGATGTGGATGTTCATGTTCATATGAGTTTTGTTAGATCATAGGAATTATTTGCAAATTGTTTGTTAGTTAATTCTTGATCTTTATGTGTTTTTATGGAATTCTTAATTTGTCCTCAAGTTATGGAATTCCAAGAGTTTTTCTTTTAATGTTTTTTAAGAAGTCATAAGTTACATTTTTTTGAAGAGTTTTTTCTAATAAATGCTTTTATGGACTTCATAACTTGTCCTCAAGTTATGGATTTCCAAGAGACTCTTCATTAAAATTTTTAAACACTTAATTAAAACTCATAAGTTATGAATATCCAAAAGTTTATGAATTGTTCAAAACTTGCCCTCAAGTTTTGGAATTTGTAAAGTCTCACACAAACTTTAATTCCATACCCTTGAAGTTTTAAAAGTTAAAATTCTACCCTTATACTATTATAAGATTAATGGTTTATTATTATATATATGTATAAGAACAAGTCGTTTTACCGTTAGTAGGCCTCACTCACGAAGCCGGTCTATAAGGTGGGTATAAGGTTGTTGCCTATAAAATGGCAACTTAATGGGTGTCCACTCTCACTCACCGCTTGCTTGATTGGTGGAGGGTCGTTAGCCGAACGGGTAGGACAATGACTTTAAATTCTCATTAAAAGTATAATTATTATTATAAAGTAACTAAATATTTTTTATTTAATTCCCAATCTTAGTTACTTTAGGCAAAATGTGAATTTGGTGCTAGCCCATGGAATTCACACTTTGTACCTTACCAAGTCATTGGTGGAGTGTGTGTGGTTAACCGACACACTAACTTGGACTAGTAAGGATCACGAAGGGTGACTTAATGTTTGTCATAGATCAATGGAGCGTGTGTGGTTAACCGGCACATTGATTAGGTGATAATATTAAGGGTACCAAGTGAATTGGTATGGTTATTCACACCTTGTTTTGTGATCCTCGGCATCCCAGTCACAAAATTTGAGAGGGCACACTCGAGATTGAAACATGCCATTGAAAAGTTCAGTGAATCTCAAAAGATCTAGGAATTTCAAATCCAATTAAAACCTAATAAATTATTTCGTTTCTCATGGTGGAAATTGGTGAATCGTCATTCGCCTACCTTCAAATATTTTATAGCTTGGATTACGGCATCCCTCTTCCAAATTATAAAATATTGTGTTGGGTCCTAGCCTTAATATTTAATATTGGGTGTTATATTAAGGACTTTGAATCAACTAACTTGATTTTCTCCCATTATAGATGTCTGGTTCAGACAACTATGAACTTCCCAAATCTCTTGAAGATGGTGTCCCTCAACATCATGCTTCACTTCCTCCACCTCCTCCAATTATTCTCCCTCACCCACAAGTTCTTGAAAAGTTTAAAGTCACTCAATCCCTATTGGCAAGAATAGTCTATGTGTGCTCACATCTTGGAGATAAAGTCACATATTGACAAGCCGGGAGAGTTGGGTGTCAAAGTCTCGTGAAAGTTGGATGTTCAATCACTTTCTTAGTAACATAGTGAGTCTCTTTGGGACTACTATGAGACAGACTATGATATGACCCTTAATGATGTTATTTATTTGCTTGGTGTTGTGGAATCAGTAATGATTTGGAACACTAGTAAAGAAAATTTGATTAAAAGAACAACTTCCCAACTATTAAATGGACAATGACAATGGTAGCATTGGATATCTAGAAAAGGATTTCTCTTCCAATGGAAAGGGATCGGCTATAGTCAACTCGGTTGACCAAATAGTAAAGAGAAAGGCAAATTCTGAGATAGTCTCATGTGCCATTACCAAAGGGTCCATGTGTTTTGTTGCCAAAGGAAGGGGCATTGGTTGCGAAGCTGCTCTATTCACCTGAAAGGTCATAAGGTTGATCAAGTCAAGAGGTTTGACTCTACTTCGGGTAAAGTCCACTGTCTAACTCTATTAAGTTCCTATTTGGAGATTCTTATTACATAATGTGAATGGGTCACATGCTGATGTTTTAAGAATCAAATAGGAAGCTTAAAGTAAGTATATGTTGATTCTGATTGCGAAGGTGGTTTTTGATCGCATGGTTTGGCAATCAGAATTTTGAGCTGTTGCTTAAGAGTTATAATATATTGCTTATGAATAGATAAAAACAAGGTTTTCATGTGGATTGTAAGGATAAGTTTTTCCTCAATGTTTTAAAATAAAAGAAAAAAAGAGTTTTAATTTTATTTATTTTAAAAATATCCTTACAATGGCATCTGTGGAAAATTGTTGCTTATATGTTTCCAGTAATAGCAATATTGGAAAGTGGATTTGATTCTTTCATTTGTGGTAGTGTCTGGATTTACCAAATAAAGAAAGTTTTTCATCACCCAAGTTTCAATTGGACAGAAACTTGGAATCATACAAGTTGTATTGTATGATGAATGAGAATTTTTCATCTTTGAAAATTAAGACTAATTCTTTGATCACATGTATATGTGAGTCAATTGAAGGACTAAGGAATTAGGTACACTGGGTGTGTGCTGGTCAAGGTCCACCACAAAGATTGATTTGTCATGATTTACTGAAGATTAGTAAATATGATTATACTTATAAGGTTAAGTATAATTCTGTAACATTGGAAAGGTTACAATGTATGACAAAACAAATAAGAAGAATCAAATTAGGCAGAAAGATAAAAGTTTCTCAAATCTGAAAGGATGGGAGAGTACTTTAGTATCGTATTTCAAGATCATCTTAATGATTATGAAACCATATCACAAATTCATACTCTAAGGACGTCTTAGTGCATTGTTATGGCTAAGAAGAGAGGTCATGAATTGTTGGATTGGTTAAAATCAAGAAGATGAGTCATACTTCGTTCCAAAACAATTGTTAGAGTCATACTCCAAGATTGTAACATTGAGTGACATAAAGGAAGATTTATTAACACTAGTCAAATGTAAGAGTAAAATGTTTTCTACTCTTGTATATTTGAGATTGGTAAGTTGTGATGTCTTGGATGAGACAAAGACCAACTAAGACCAATTGTGTGAAGTGTTAGTCTTGATAAGAATCCGCACTGTCCCTTGAGTATTTGTTTTGTCAAGGAATGGTTCTTGACTGGGGAAACTTATATGTCAAGGGGACAGTGGGAGCCTTAAAGATCCTTAAAGAGTTTCAAGATTTAATCAAGAGTAAAACCTGTAATTTATCACTAGCACACGAATTAAGGTTTGCAACCTATCGTGTTGACATAATTCTCATTTCTTTACCTACTTCAAATAAGTTGAATTTGCATGTGAGTTATCAAAGTTCAACTTGGAAGCATTGGTGGGCCTTGTGCTACCAAGGTGACAAGAAACTAAGACTGAACAAGTTTAATCCATGTAAGGATGAATTTGTCACTAACCTTATCTTGTGATTATGGTTTTGACAAATTCACATGGGTAGGAACTCTTACGCTATAAAATCTAAGTGTCATAAGGTTTCTCTCCGATTCATGAAAATGATGGTGAGGAAACGCTTTCACTAAGTAGACTTTACGTAGATATCAATTGTGTTATTTTCATTTTCAAAAGTCGTTAGTGGAGCGTGTGTGGTTAACCGGCACACTAACATGGACTTGTGAGAAATGGCAAAGGTCTAAGAAATTGAGACTATGATTACGGCATCCCTTTTCATAGTTCTTGAAATTGCTTAGACACACATGTGAGCTATCTAAGAAAGGGTGTATGAATCTAAATTTCAGAAGTCCAACAGATTTTTGGAAAAATGTCAGAGCTAGTGGGAGCATAAGTGTTATGCTAATAATCATCATGTTAGTAGGAGCATGATTATTACGTTTAGTGTTGCAAGTTAGCAATGTTAATTATAAAAAACAAAGTTTCAATTCGTGAAGTTGAAGGGGTTGAATAGTTGTTTTTCTATAATTAAGGGAGAGGAAATTATACTTCGTTTCAATTCTAAAGCTTAGATTGAGATTTTAATCATCTTTAGTCAAGAATATGTATATGAATTTTATGTTGGAATGGTTCAACTTGAAGAAATTCTATATATATATTGCGTTTTCAAAATTCGATTATGATTACGGCATCCCTCTTCATAGTTAAATTTTGAAAACATGGCAAATAAAAAAAATATTGTAGTAAAAGACTGGTCTAGTATCATGTCTTTATGTCAAACATCATGAATCGTGTCCCATATGCTTCAGATATAGGATTGATTGCATGTGCTATAATATTCATCTTTTCTAAATTTTCCAAATGTTTAAGGCATTGAGAAGGGAAAAGTCTAGAACTGGATATGACTAAAGTGATTAAGCAATTGTCAAGGACAAATCTGAGGTTCGCCAAAGATTGGTTGCTCAGGTATAGTTGGAAGTATGATGTAATTTGTCGGAAAGGACCGTATTGACATGTTCTGAAAAGAAGTAACTCTTGTTCGGAAGTGATAGTCAAAATGGGACTATGGAAATGTCTCCATAGGTGGAAGTTATTCAATCTATGTAAGATTAGAAAACCTTAATGCAAGAAGGATGTTCAAAGCAATGTACTTTGAATATGAGACTTCCGTTCCATAGAAGTTGACCTTCTTTGGAATACTCTGTAATGACTGGTGACAAGGTTTTGGTGACTTTGTGCATAATCATTACAAGAGGAACATTACATAAAAGTTTAAAATCTAACAGATTTTTTGGTAAATGATAGGAATCGCGGATTCTCACATTTACAATAAGGATTTGGGATTGTGAAATGAGTATCATTGGAATCATGTTCAATTGATCTACATCACAATGTAAGGATCATAGACAAACATAGTGTGCATACTTGGAGTATGGCACAACTATTGTTTTGAAAAACAAAGTGTACATGCTAGGAGCATGGGACGACTGTTGTTTTTATTCAAGTCTTAAGTTGATTGTTTGAAACATTATACAATGAATAATGTGTAATCAATATGGTGATAAATAAAAGGTGGTTCTATTTATATTCAAAAGGGTTCTGAGACCATATTGGATTCGATTATTATTGTGTTTCACTTTGCATGTTTTGACTTCCTAAATAGCTAGGTTATTCTTTCCGAATGACTAAGTTATTTAAACACTCCACAGTCGTTCATATGTTGGAAGTAGGTATGAATCAAGACTGTCATTAATCGAGTTTGTAGATGGCTAAATGGGTTTAGTCATAGCAATGGTTGCTACAACATTCATGAGTGCTCATAAGTTATGAGTATTGGAATAAACCCACGCTCACTTGTATCACTTCATGGAATTTATCTCGAGTGATCGTGAGACGGTAATATCATATAAATCTTCAAACCTAGAGATATGAGTTGTTACCTATGAGTTAGTTGTGCATTGATTGCACGTAAACGCATCAGTAACTTGATGTTATAAAACGTGCCTTTGTGTACAATTCAACAAGTAGTAGAACAAGCATATGAGTCGAAGTTTATCTGTTCCTTCTAGAAATAGAAGCGATATCTGGGCCCCTCGATGATTTTGTAGTGACCTATGTACCGGCCGGTCAGAACTAAATTGATGTGTTCCATTAAGTTCTTTGTCAAACAAATCGAGAATCGGGAAACAAACTGCTGGACAATAAGTACGACGTTGTTCCATGTATTTGTCCGGCTGATATCATGAGAACAGAGGATTATATGATCACGTATCTAAAATGGCGCTTCATAGTTCAACAGAGTTTTCGAGAGCTACGATTGCTGGTTGGTTCCTAAAGTAACATACGCAAATAAAGTTATTAGACTTATCCAAGTGGGAGTCTGTTGGATAAGGTGTCTAAGTCCATAACTTATTTGGTATATACTTGACCCGACCCGGCATGGTCTATTTGGGTTGCACTTCACCCAAACTATTTATGGATAATTTTATGAGAGTTATACACATATGTTTATTAATATATTGTAAGTTATAATATATTAATATGAAGTCATGTTATTTAATTAGTCTTAGTCTTAAAATAATTATGAATTAATTTAGAGATTAAAAGGAAGACTAATTAGATTGTGGGCTATTGGTTTTATATAGTGTGGGATAACACTCATTTGTTAATGGGCTAGGCTTGGATGGAAGTCCATGGAGCTTTTAACCCATGGATCCTTGGAAAAGGAAAGGTCATGGGTTATTAGGGTTTCACCCTAACTGTGTACACTATATAACAATGCTTATGTTGCATGAAATAGCTGTGTGTGGCCGATTTTCTATGTGTGTATACACTCTCTCAAAGTTTTCCAAGTGTTTGTGGTGATTTGTGATTCCATTTGAGGCATTCACACTATTGGTGCTTGGCTCTCAAACTCCAAACAATCAACCATCATCAAAAGGTATGTATTTCTACTAGTACTTTTATGATTCATAATCCTTATGCTATGCTAGTTAGGAAGAAACCTTGGAAATTATTATTTGCATGTATTTTAGAAGAAAACATAGATCCAAGGTTTATTAGGGTTGCATGCACAATTAGGAAGCGTTAGATTGCTCAAAACCCAACATAAGCAACAGATCGTCGCTGTTCATGCTGCCACCACCTAGGCCACTCCCACACCCATAAATCGATACGCCGGAACCCTTCCGAAATGTAACAAGTTTAGCTTCCATCACACTGGGGCTTGCAGAGAATTGCATTGCATGAACTGCAACAGGAAGGGATACACTACCCGTTTCTGTAGGGCACCAGTACGACCCATCAACCAGTTCCCCGGCGTTGGAGCAAGCCCAACTTGTTACGAGTGCGGTGAAACTGGACTCTTTAACAGAGACTGTCCAAGGAGAAGAAATATTGGTAATGGTGGAAGGGTACTTATGATCACGTAGGACAAACTTCCCTAAAACCACCCGTGAATAGTGGTACGCACTCCTAACCACCTCATGTAGGATTTAAACCTTACTAAAACTAGGGCCAATTTAGGGTTTATCAACCATAAGTCTCACAAATGCGATGAACCCAAGCAAGTCTTATCACATATATAAAACATAGGGTTTTTACTATTAAACCTAGCGATTATAAACAAACCGGTAGGACTTATAATACAAATTTCATCATTGATTGTTAAAGCATTCGTAATACCAGTACTCACTAAATACAACCTGAAATATTCATTGTGGTGATAACGAGAATAAAACGGAGAGTGTAAAGGCATGCGTAGAGTACACTATCATAGAAAAATAATAAACTCCTGTTAATTGACTTAGCTCAAGTTACAATAAGAAATTCCAATGTTGTCATTAAGGCAGATTGGTCCTCGCCATATCAACTTCTTGTACTACGAAAAGTTTCCCCTATCTTTCCTCCAAATTCTTGAATCCCCAGTGAAAATTCAAATTTCGAGACGAAATTCACTCTAACGGGGGGATGATGTGACAACCGTTAAATTCTGGTCAAGTCAAAGTCAAATAAAGTCAACAAGTCAGACCAGTCACCTCAGTTAACCCTTGTATACTAGGGTTTATGTTATGTAATTACTAAACAACTCGCTATTCTAATGAGAGATCATAGATTGACAAGTTCGTACATCTAGATTTCCTTAAACAAAAACTGCGGTAAGTAACGAACCAAACCGATAAAACAATGTTGCATACTCATTGGGAGTGTGTAAGATCCTTAAACATGGCTTAGTGGGGCTTACAGACCTTGCGTTGTGAAGCCGGACACTCACAAATGTCACACACGAAACCTCTCTCAATCGTTTTCACTCTATCTCTCTTTATCGAGAATCTCTCCCAAATCTCTCCAAGAATGAGGAATCTCTCCCAAATCTCTCTTTCTATGAGAAATCTCTCCAAGAATGTGAAACCTCTCCCAAATCTCTCTTTGTATGAGAATTCTCTCCAAGAATGTGAAATCTCTCCCAAATCTCTCTTTGTATGAGAAATCTCTCCAAGAATGTGAAATATCTCCCAAATCTCTCTTTGTATGAGAAATCTCTCCAAGAATGAGGAATCTCTCCCAAATCTCTCGTTGTATGAGAAATCTCTCCAAGAATGTGAAATCTCTCCCGAATCTCTCTTTGTATGAGAAATCTCTCTAAGAATGTTAAATCTCTCCCAAATCTCTCTTTGTATGAGAAATCTCTCCAAGAATGTGAAATCTCTCCCAAATCTTTCTTTATATGAGAAATATCTCCAAGAATGAGGAATCTCTCCCAAATCTCTCTCTATATGAGAAATCTCTTCAAGATTGTAAAATCTCTCCCAAAATCTCTCTCAAAACCCCTTTCGATTTATTTTGATCATTTGAGGGCATCCCGGTACTTAGCTTGATAAGGAATCACTCAAAGAAGGGAAAAACCTTGGAAAATAACCCTTTAGGACCGAAGCCTCCTCATAAGAGTCAAGTCCTCTTGGATCCGAGGCCTCTTGAGCTGAGTCCGGACCCTCTTGAGTTGGAACCGCAGCGTACGAGCCGCAGCAGCGAGCCGCAGCCCGACCGCAGCTAGCGAGCAGTAGCCACGCCCGTGTCAGGACCTTCGGACCACAGCTCCTTCTCCTCGGACCGCACCCAGGCGACTAAGCCACTCCGGTTTAGGCTGCTGATGACTGAGACTCTAGTCCTGGACTTCGAATTTGCCACTTTTCTACCCAGTTTTCAACATTTTTAACGTTTTAAGCCCGTTTTTAATTATTTTAACGCAGGATTTTCTCCAAAAATCATATTTTAACATATAAGACCCTAAATAATCATAATTTAAACATACTTTTAGGGAAATTCATATTTAAGAATAAAATCTATTAAATGAGATCTTGTGGTGGAGTGTTGACTTATCTTTGATTTATGACACGAGCAACCACCACCCCCACTCCATGATTAACCCACACACCTCCCCACCATTTGACCATCCATACTCTTAGTCAAGGCTGAAATCTATCCACTCTGCTACCACACTCTACCATTTTCTCATTCTTCCACCAAAGATTATATACTTTTTCTCTCCCAATCCTCTCACTAAAATTCGAGATTCAAGGGCATTCTTCCAAGCTTTTCTCCCACTATTGAATCTCGAATCTTCAAGGCAATCTTCTTAGTGTTCTTGAGTTGAACACTCCTTTTCTTCAACATCCATCCACTGAAATCACACAAGGTGATTTCATGCCCCTATATTTTCATGTTTTCATAAGTTTTTAGGGGGGAATACAAGTTAAAACACAAAGAACATAACTAAACTTTTCTAACAACTTTCATCAGAAAAGTTGGACTCCATTCACGGACTGTTTTGGACAACTTAAACATTTTATTTTTCAAAATTATTTTAGGTGAAAGTAGTTCCAGTTCTTAGCTTTAAAATGACTACTTGCACATCTCCATACGATTTTTTTGAAATTTATGGTGATTTTTACAAAACTGTCTATCATTTCAAAGATCAATCTGGACCAGTCTGTGATTATGGACTTTTTCACACATGTTGGAGGTCATTAAAATTTATAATAAAAATTATGAACAAACTCGATTTATTTTCCAAACTCTCAGAATTTACGGATTCTGATTTGCACCCTTAATTATATTTCTATGAATTTTCTAAAAACAGAATAGAAATGGTAATACTAGAAAAATGTTTTCAATTTCATTTACACCTTGTAACTTGTTGAGCAAGGTGTGTACCTTCATGTAATGATATGTTATTACCTTATATGTCATTTTGTCTTGTTATATAGACATACATCAGAAAACAAATGGATTCTTACCTTCATAAGTATGGTAAATATATAATTGGTATTACAAGGCTATATCCATTGAAATACAAATGTTGGTAAACTATGACAAGTATAGTTTATGCTCACTACCCTAACAAATAATTAATAAACTATAATAGGTATAGTTTAGGATTTGTTTACATAACATGGAGATTACTAAATGTATTACACATACAAAAGGGTTATTACCACTATGAATAATTATGATAAACTATAATAAGTATAGTTAAGTCCATTATACCCCCACAAACGAATACTCTAGTTATAATCGGTATAGTTATGGTGTATATACATTACAAACAAAGTGATAAACTATAATAGGTATAGTTTATGTTTCATCTACACTACGAACTTAATTAGAAGAAGGGATTCACCATCACCACCACTTTTGATAAGCTACAATATGCATAGTTCATGTTCACTACCACTATCGCTATTTCATGAACTATGATATGTATAGTTTATATTCACCATCGCCATCACATTTGGTAAACTATAATATGCATAGTTCATGTTCACTAGTCACTATCACTATCCGATGAACTATGATATGTATAGTTTATGTTCACAGCCACTATTACTATTTCGTACACTACACTAGGGTTTGGTTTCGGTTTTTGGCTTTAAGACTACATTCAACCTAGCATTGTCAGTTTTCAACTATAATTTCTAAGTGTATATGCTAGAGTTACATAGAACCTTGTTGTTATTGGCTTAGATATGGTGGGTCCGCCTCATTTCCTGTTCCTCGTTTGGTTGTGGGCCTAGGGAAGACCCATTACATTCGACGTTTGATCAAACTTTAATTTTATATAACTTATATACACAAGGAAACTATAGAAGGAAACTATAGGGAATTCTAGGATGCACTATTTTATAACATAGAAACTTACAGTTTACATTTTGAGGAAAATATCAGATTTTCTGGAACAACTTAATTGCTTTTACAGGGAAAAAAACAGTTTATTTCTCAATTAAAGCTCTTATGAACTCACCAACCTTTGTGTTGACACTTTTTCAAACAACTTGTATTCTCAGGAAATTACTAAACAGGTAAATCAACTACTTTCGAGGACGGGACGCTAAAGCGATAAATTCAAACTTATTTTGTCATCATGATGTAATTGATTTTGAAACATGTAAACTTACGCTATGATGTAACTTTTTCAATTATATTGATGATGGTTGTGTTTGCTTTCTTCACTATTACATTCGTTGTTATGATACTATACATGAAGTCATCCACCCTCGAACGTTTCCGCCGTTCTGGTTTGGGGGTGTGACAGAGTCCACTGATGGACTCGCCGAGTCCAAGACAAAATGCATCCAACTTGCCGAGTTGGTTCGTGCACTCGATGAGTTGGACCCCCAGACAGCATAAGTTCGACTGTTTTGGCTGGAATTGGACTAGGAACATTACCGTATGATGTTTTTGGACTTATAAACATGTTTTTGATGTGGTAATGTTCTTGCTAATCCAATTTCAAAGATAATTGTTAATAGATTCATGTTTTGTATTAGTTTAAGTGTTATGCTAATTACATGAAAAAGTTTGATTCCAATTATCTTGTTCATATGAGTTGCTTAGATTAATAGAAAAGTTAATTGAATAGTTGTTTTCAATCCATTTTAATCTAAAAGTTGATTCTAAAATGTGTTTCTGTAACTTGTCCTCAAGTTATATGAAAGATCACATTTAAGTTTCATAAAACTCATAAAAGTTGGCAATGGTTACAAAAATGAAGAGTCTTGTCTCATTAAATGGTTTTATGACTCCATAACTTGTCCTCATGTTATGAAAGTTTAAGAGTCACTTCATTAAGTAATAAAGTGTGTAACCTTAATTAATTTCATAAGTTATAAAATAAAGAAAAGTTAATTCTTTTATTTGTTTAAAGTCTTCCATAACTTGTCCTCAAGTTATGGAATTTGAAGAGTTTTTTTAATTAAAACTACTTTAAATACATAAGTTTTGGAATTAATTAGTTTTGAATAGTTTCAAAACATGCCCTCAAGTTTTGGAATTTGAAAAGTTTTATCTTATGAATACTTTAATTCCAAGTTAGCCCTTAGAATTTTAAAAGTTAAAATTCAACCCTTATACTTTATAATATTATAAGTTAATAATATTTATATATATGTATAAGAGTAAAGTCAATCTTAACGTTAGTAGACCTCATTCACGAAGCCGGTCTATAAGGGGGGTATAAGGTTACTGCCTATAAAATGGCAGTTTAATGAGTGTTCACTCTCACCCACCGCTTCCTTGATCGGTGGAGGGTCGTTAGCCGAACGGGTAGGACAAAGACTGTTAATTCTCCCTTCATTAAAAGTATTAATGATAAATACTAAGTAACTAAACTTTTTATAAATACCTAATCTTAGTTACTTAGGAAAAATGTGAATAAGGTGCTAATCCATGAAATTACACTTTGCACTTTGTTTAAGTCGGTTAGTGGAGCGTGTGTGGTTAACCGGCACACTAACTCGTATTTAACAAGGTAGGCAAAGGGTAACTTAATGTTTATCATAGTATCGATGGAGCGTGTGTGGTTAACCGGCACATCGATTGAGGGGTAAACACTTAAGGGTACCAAGTAATTTCCATGGTTACTTCACACCTGGTTTTATGATCCTCGACATCCCAGTCACAAAACCTAAAGGGCACACTCAAGATTGAAACATGCCATTGAAAGTTCAATGAATCTCAAAGATCTCGGAGTTTCAAATCCAAATATAACCTAATAAATTATTTCGTCTTTCATGGTGGAAATTGGTGAATCGTCATTCACCTACCTTCAAATATTCTATAGCTTGGATTACGGCATCCCTCTTCCAAGTTATAAAATAGTTTGTTGGGTCCTAGCCTTAATATTTCATATTAGGTGTTATATTAAGGACTTTAAATCAACTATCTTGAATATCTTCCAAATGATGTCAAGTTCAGTCATCTATGATCTTCCCAAATATCTTGGAACTTCACTTCCTCCACATCCTCCAATTATTCTCCCTAACCCACAAGTTCAAGGTCACTCAAGCCATTGGCAAGGCAAGGTCTAGGTATGATCACATCTTGGAGATGAAGTCACATACTGACAAGCCGGGAAAGTTGGGTGTCAAAGTCTTGAGAAAGTTAGTGGTTCAATCACTTTCTAAGACACATAGTGAGTTCCTTTGGGACTCCTATGAAATAGACTATGACAAGACCCTTAATGATCTTATTTATTTGCTTGGTGTTGCTAAATCATAAATGATTTAGTGTACTAGTAAAGCAAATTTGATTAGGAGATCAACTTCCAAAAACTTTATGGACAGGGACAATAGTGACATAGGAAATCCAGAAATGCATTCTCTTCCCAATGGAAAGGGATTGGCCATAGTCAACTTAGTTGACCAAATGGTAAAGAGAAAGGCTAAGTCTGAGATAGTCTCGTGTACTATTACCTAAGGGTCCATATGTTTCTATTGCCAAAGGAAGGGGCTTTGGTTTGGAAGCTGCCAAACTTACCTAAGGATGGTAAAGTCAATAAGTTTGACTTTATTTCAGGTAAAATCCATTGTCTAACACTATTAAGTTCCTACTTGGATATTCTTATTACATGATGTGGCTGGGTCACATGTTGACGTTTTAAGAATCAAAGAAAAGTAAGAGTTATATGTTGATTCTGATCGCGAAGATGGATTTCGATCGCATGGTTCGGTGATCAGAATTTTGAGCACGTGCTTAAGAGTTATGATAGATTGCTTAGGAATAGATGACAACAAGTTTTCATATACATTTGCATTGTAAGGATTAGTTTTTCTGCAAAGTTTTAAAATAAAAGAAAAGTTTTAATTTTATTTATTTTAAAATATCCTTACAATGGCATTTGGGAAAAAAAGATGTTGCTTATATGATTCCATTGATAGCAATATTGGAAATATGAATCTGATTCTTTCATTTGTGGTAATGTTTAAATTTACCAAATAAGGAAAGATTCTCATCACCCAAGTTTCAGTTGGATAGAAACTTGGAATCATGCAGGTTGTATAGTATGATGAATGAGAACTTTCAAGCATTGGAAAATTAAGACTAACTGCTTGTTCAAATGGATGTGTGACTCAAGAGAAGGACTAAGGGATCAAGTGCACTTTCTTGTGCACTTGTCAAAGTCCACCACGAAAGATGGATAAGACTATTCGTCATGATTTACTAAGGTTTAGTAAATATGATTATACTTACAAGCTTAAGTATAATTCTGAAGCATTGGAAAATTTTTAATGTATGACAGAACGAATAAGAAGAATCAAATTAGGCAGAAGGATAAAAGTTTCTCAAATCTGAAAAGATGGGAGAGTACTTTAGTATCATGTCTTAAGATCATCTTAATGATTTTGAGACCTTATCACAATTCATCCTCTAAGTACATTATGATAGTTAAGAAGAGGAGTTATGAATTGTTGAGTGGTTAAATCAAGAAGATGATTCATACTTCATTCCAAAACAATTCATAGAGTTATACTCTAATATTGTAACTTGAGTGACCTGTCTTAAAGAAGGTTTAAAACACTTGTCAAATGTAAGAGTAAAAGTTTTCTACTCTTGTACATTTGAAGTTGGTAACTTGTGATGTTTTGGATAAAACAGAGACCAACTAAGGCTAATTGTGTTAATTGTTTGTCTTGATTAGAATCCACACTATCTCTTGAATACTTGGCAAGAAAGTCTTATAGGTCAAGGAGACAGTGGGAGTCTAAAAGATCCTGAAAGGGTTTCAAGAAGTAATCAAGAATAAAACTTGTATTTCATTGCTAGCAGACAACTAGAGGTTTATAACCTATCGTGCTGACATTTTTGTACCCATTCCAGTTAAGTTGGCTATAAATTTGAGTTCTACCAGTTCTCAATTGTTTGGATAGCTACATGGAAGCAATGGCAGGCCCTTGAGCTGCGAGGTGGCAAAAAGTTAAGATTGCACAAGTTCAATCCATATGAGTTAGGATTTGTCACTAACCTAGTCTTGTGATTATGGTTTTGACAAATTCACATGGATAGGAACACTTACACCATAAAATCTAAGTGTCATAAGGTTTCCCTTCGATTCATGAAAATGATGGTAAGGAAACTCTTTCACTAAGTAGATTTTGAGTAGATAGCAATTGTTGAAATGGCAAAAAGTCTAAACAATTGAGACTATGTTTACGACATCCCTTTTCATAGTTCTGAAATTGTTTAGACACACTTGTGAGCTATCTAAGAGAGGTGTATGATTTTGATAAAGTCTTATCAAGGCAATCTAGTATCAGAAATCTGAACTTTGGTAAGAAAGTGAATAAATTATTGATTTCTAGAAGTCCAATTGATTTTTGGGTACATGTCAAAGCTAGTGGGAGCATAAGTGTTATGCTATTAATCATCATGTTAGTGGGAGAAATATAATTATGATAAAGGTTGCAAGTTAGCAATGTTAATTATAGAAAACAAAAGGTCTCAATTGGGAAAAAGTTGTTTTGCTATAATTAATGGAGAGGAAATTATACTTCATCTCAAATCTAAAAGCTTATATTGAGGTCTTAATCGTATTTAGTCAAGAATATATATGAATTTCATGTTGGAATGGCTCAAACATAAGGAAATTCTATATATGGGTTCATTATTTGTGTTCTAAAATTCGATTATGATTACGGCATCCCTTTTCATAATCTGAATTATGAGAACTTGGCATATAGAAATGGAAATATTATAGCAAAAGATTGGTTTAGTCTTTATGTAAGATATCATGAATCGTGTCCCATATGCTTCAGATATAGGATAGATTACATGTGCTATATTCATCATTTCTAAAATCTTCCAAATACCTGGGGCATTAAGAAGGGAAAAGGTCTAGAATTGGATATGACTAAAATTATAAAGCAATTGTCGAGGACAATCTAAGGTTTACCAAGGATTGGTTGCTCAAGGACAGTTGGAAGTATAGTGTTGGCTTTGGAAGGACCATATTGACATAGTTTGAAAAGAGGCAACTCTTGTTCAGAAGTGGTAGTCAAAATGGAAATATAGAGTTGTCTCCATAGATGGAAACAATCTGTGTAAGATTAGAAAAAACTTAGTGCAAGAAGCATGTTCAAAGCAATGCATACTTTGAAATAAGGCTTTGTGTCCATGGAGTAGATCTCCTTTGGAATACTCTATAATGATTTTTGCTAAGTTTGTGTGAATTTGTGCATAATCATTACAAGAGGATCTATCCATATAAGTTTAGAATCTAACATATTTCAGTAAATGGCATGAATTTGGAATTCTTGCATTTGCAGTAAGGAATTGGGACTGTGAAATGAGAATCATTGGAATTAAGTTCAATTGATCGAGTTCACAAAGTAAGGATCATAGACAAACATAGAGTGCATACTTGGTGTATGGAAAAGCTATTGTTTAAGAAAAACATAGTGTACATGCTTGGAGCATGGGACAACTAGTGTTTTTAATTCAAGTATAAAGTTGATAAAACTGAAACAATGAATAATGAGTAATCAATATGGTGATAAATAAAAGTGTTTTTTTATATTCACAGGGTTTGATACCATATTTGATTCATTTATTCTTGTGTTTCACTTTACATGTTTTGACTTCCAAAATAAACTAGGTTATTCTTCTGGAATGACTAAGTTATTCAAACCATCCACAGTCGGTCATATGTTGGAAGTAGATATGAATCAAGACTATCATGGGTTGGCTTGTAGAGGTCCAAGTTGGTGGACAAAGTTGTGCTACAACACTCATGAGTGCACATAAGTTCTGAGTATTGGATTCAACCCGCACTCATTTGAATCACTTCATGGATTTTATCACGAGTGATCATGAGATGATAATATCTTATAGTCTTCAAACCTAGAGATATGAGTTGTTACTATGAGTTGATTGTACATTGATTGCATGAAAACGCATTGGTAACTCGATGTTCAAAAACAGGCCTTTGTGTATGATTCAACAAGTAGTAGAACGAGCCATATGAGTCAAGTTTTATCCATTCCTTTTAACATCGGGATAAAAGCGATATCTGTGGGCTCCTCGATGATTTAATGATGACACATGTGAGTGCTTGGCCAAGCCAGGACTGATTTGATTTGTTCAATCAGTCAGTCGTCATGAATCGGAAATCGGGAAACAACAAATGGACAGAGAGAATGATTATAATCAATGTCTCAGTCCATATGATATCTAGAATTGAGGAATATATGATCTCTTATCTAATCGACAAGTTATTTACAAGGTCAAAGTTCGACAACGGCTTTAAGAGCTACGATTGCCAGTTAGGTTTTGATGTCATACTCAATAATAGTTTTAAACTTATCCAAGTGGGAGACTGTTGGATTAATGTCTATTTCCATAACTATATTTGGCATGCACTTGACCCGACCCGGCATGGTCCATTTGGGTTGCACTTCACCGGCACAATTTATATGGATAGTCTTTTGAGAATAGGATATTTATGATTTATATTAATATATTATAAGTTCTAATATATTAATATATAATCATATTATTTAATTAGTATTGATCAAGAATTAATTTATAATTAATTAAGTGATCAAAATGAACTAATTAAATATGGACTCTTATATATATGGAATGGGTCAAGTTCATTTAGGTTGGGCTAAGCTATCATGGATAGTCCATGGAGTGTTTAACCCATGGATCATATGAAATGAAAGGTCATGGGTTTAACCCTAGTCTCCATACTATATAAAGATGTCATTGGTTGGTGAAATTGGCACTAGTGTGGGTACACTAAGAAGGGCTAGCCTATTTCACTAAAGAGAACCAAGTATTCATATTCTCTAAAGTTTTCCAAGGTGTTTTGGTGATTTGTGATTCCACTTGACGCTTCCACACTATTGCGGCTAAGCTCTTAAAGCTTGAAGACATCAAGCTATATCAAAAGGTATGTCATGTAACTAGTACTTTGTAGTATAAGAGCTTCATAATATGCTAGTTAGGATTAAAGCCTTGGAAGGTTCTTATTTGCATGTATAGTAGAGAAAACATAGATCCAAGGTTTATAGGGTTGCACGTACACCATAGGATTGTTAGAATTCTTAAAACCCAACACATGTATCATTGCAAGTAGGGCTTGAGTGACCTTGAATTTTTCAAGTCTTTGAATTTGTGGCTTAAGGAGAGTTAATTGAGGAGGTGGAGGTAGTGAAGTATGACTTCCACGATCCAACTGCGAGACATCATCTTCAAGAGGAAATCTTGTTCCAAAGGATTTGGGAAGACCATAGTTGTCTGAACTAGACATCTACAATGGGAGAAATTCAAATTAGTTGATTTAAGTCCTTAATGTTGGGTTTTTGTACACTAGAACATCCTATGGAGCACATACAACCCTAAAAACTTTGGATATATGTTTTCTCTAATTATACATGCATATGGTTTCCAAAGATTTAAGCCTACAATGAGCAACATGTGAATAACAAAAACAAGTTTTAGAAATACCTCTTGATGTTATTGAAGTTACTAGGAAGACTTTGGCCTTTAAGAACTTAGTTCCCCAATCGTTGCACCTCAAATGGAATCACAACACACCTAGGAAAAAGGTGACTCTTGACAGAGAATTTCCATGCACCAAAAAACACCTTCATGAACTCCAAGAACTAGAAATAGGCGCTTTTAGGGTATGGAGCATATATTTATATGTAGGATTCCAAAGGTCATTGGTATAACCCAAATCCATACCCATGGGTTTATGATCCATGGTTCATGTGGCCTAATTCTTTATGTATCCATACATAAACTTAGTCCAATATGGATCATAAGACTAACACATATAAACATAACTAATTTACACAATTAGTCCCCATTGATTTAATTAGTCTCTTTTGATCACTAAATTTACTCAAAACTAATTCTTGATCAATATAATCAAATCACATGATTTCAGATTAATATATTAGAAGTTATAATATATTAATAACTCATATATAACCTCTTCTCAAAAGTCCATTCTAACAAATTGTCCTGATGATATGCAACCAAAACGGACCATGCTACTCTCGGGTCGAGTACATACCAATAATAGTTATGGGCTTAGACATCTAGTCCAACAATCTCCCACTTAGATAAGTCTAAAACTATTATTGCAAATATGGCTCTAAATCCCGACTAGCTATCGTAGCTCTTAAAAGCCGTTGTCGAACTCTAACCTAGTCAATGACATGTCCATTAGATAAGGGATCATATATTCCTCCATTCCATATATCATATGGACTGAGACATGGATTATAATCATTCTCTCTATCCATCTGCTATTTCCCGATTTCTGATTTATGATGACCCACTAATTAAACAAATCAAATCAGTCCAGGCCCAGCCGAGCACTTAGGGTTGTCATCACTAAATCATCGAGGGGCCCACATATATCACTTTTATCACTCTAAGGGTAAAAGGAATGGATACACTTCGTCTCATATGGTTTTTCTATTTACTTATCAAATCATACATAAAAATATGTTTTATAACACCAAGTTACTGGTGCATTTTCACATTATCAATGTGTAACCGACTTGTAGATTGCAACTTATATCTCTCCGTTTTAAGAATATAATATATTATCATCTCATGATCACTCGTGATAAAATCCATGAAGCGATTCAAATGAGCGTGGGTTTAATCCAATACTCGAATCTTATTCCAGGATACTCATGAATATTGCAGCTATCTCTAAAACACCTAGACATACTACAGACCCATTCATGACAGTCTTTCCTCAATACCTACTTCCAAAATATCATCGACTGTAGACGGTTTGAATAACCTAGTTATTCGGGAAGTCAAAACATGCAAATTGAAACACAAGAATAATCGAATCCAATATACTCTCAGAACTTATGAATATAAGTAAAACACCTTTTATTTAATCACCATATTAATTATACATTATGTTGGATTAATGTCTAAGTCCATAACTATATTTGGTATGTACTTGACCCGACCCAGCATGGTCCATTTGGGTTGCACTTCAACGACACAATTTATATGGATAGTATTTTGATAATAGTATATTTATGATTTATATTAATATATTATAAGTTCTAATATATTAATATAATCATATTATTTAATTAGTATTGATCAAGAATTAATTTATAATTAATTAAGTGATTAAAATGAACTAATTAAATATGGACTCTTAGATATATATATGTAGTGGGCAAAGTTCATTTAGGTTGGGCTAAGTCTTCATGGATAGTCCATGGAGCCTTAACCCATGGATCCTAGGAAATGAAAGGTCATGGGTATTAGGGTTTAACCCTAATCCACCACACTATATAAAAATGTCCTTGGTTGGTGAAATGGGCACTAGTGTGGTACACTTTGAAGGGCTAGCCGATTTCACTAGAGAGAACCAAGTATCCATATTCTCTAAAGTCTTCCAAGGTGTTTTGGTGATTTGTGATTCCACTTGAGGCTTCCACAATATTGGGGCTAAGCTCTTAAAGCTTGAAGACATCAAGCTACATCAAAAGGTATGTCATCTAACTAGTACTTTGTAGTATAAGAACTTCATAATATGCTAGTTAGGATTAAAACCTTGGAAAGTTCTTATTTGCATGTATAATAGAGAAAACATAGATCCAAGGTTTATAGGGTTGCATGTACACCATAGGAGTGTTAGAATGCTCAAAACCCAACAGTGGTATCAGAGCCATCGGTTGTTTTCTGTTATATTGATGCAAATGTTTTATTTTCAAAGTTGAAAAAAAAGGAAAAAAAACATGACGTTTGTCAAATTTTAAGATAATTACTTTTTTTTGTGTGAAAAACTAATTATTTGTAAAATTTGAATCATTTGCTATATGAGTTGAATTAGGTCAAATTTAGTAAAGGATAAAATGATATGATTATTTTATTAGTTTTAAAAGTTTGAGCTAAAGAGTTTTTTGAAACCTCCATAAGTTATGGATATGAAAATGTTTAAAAAAAATTGATTCAAAGTTTTTATGGAGTTACAAAATCTGGTGTTAATGTTTTAAAGAATTCCATAACTTATTCTTAAGTTATGGAACATGAAAATTTTCATCATAAAACAAACATTTAACTCCATAAGTTATGGATTACCAAAAGTTTTATGTTTCCTTGTTTTATGAGTTATTTTTTAGATTAATGAAAAATATGTGTTAGATGTTTTCTATCCAAATTAATCTAAAAGTTGTTCATAAAATGTGTTTTTGTAACTTGTCCTCAAGTTATATGAAAAGTCACATTTATGAATCTTAAAAACTCATAAAAATGCCTTAGGTTATAAAAAATGAAGAGTCTTTTCTTATAAATAGTTTTTATGGCTCCATAACTTGTCCTCAAGTTATGGATGTCCAAGAGTCTCTTCATTAAAAGTTTTAATACTTTAATTAAAACTCATAACTTATGAAAATCCAAGAGTTTTGAATAGTTTCAACACTTGCCCTCAAGTTTTGGAATTTGAAAAGTTTTCTTTTATGAATACTTTAATTCCAAGTTAAGCCCTTAGAATTTTAAAGAGTTAAAATTCAACCCTTATACTTTATAATATTATAAGTTAATAATATTTATATATATATATATATATATATATATATATATATATATATATATATATATATATGTATAAGTGTAAAGTCAGTCTTACCGTTAGTAGGCCTCATTCACGAAGTCGGTCTATAAGGGGGGTATAAGGTTATTGCCTATAAAATGACAGTTTAATGGGTGTGCACTCTCACCCACCGCTTCCTTGACTGGTGGAGGGTCGTTAGCCGAACGGGTTTGACAGGACTATAATTATCCCTTCATTAAAAGTATTAATGATAAATACTGAGTAACTAAACTCTTAATAATACCCAATCTTAGTTACTTAGGAAAATGTGAATAAGGTGCTAATCCATGAAATTACACTTTGCACTTTCTTTAAGTCGGTTAGTGGAGCGTGTGTGGTTAACCGGCACACTAACTCGTATTTAACAAGGTAGGCAAAGGGTAACTTAATGCTTATCATAGTATCGATGGAGCGTGTGTGGTTAACCGGCACATCAATTGAGGGGTAAAAACTTAAGGGTACCAAGTAATTTGCATGCTTACTTCACACCTTGTTTTGTGATCCTCGGCATCCCAGTCACAAAAACTGAAGGGCACACTCGAGATTGAAACATGCCATTGAAATTTCAATGAATCTCAAAGATCTAGGAATTTCAAATCCAATTAAAACCTAATTATTTATTTCGTTTATCATGGTGGAAATTGGTGAATCGTCATTCACCTACGTTCAAATATTCTATAGCTTGGATTACGGCATCCCTTTTCCAAGTTATAAAATAGTTTGTTGGGTCCTAGCCTTAATATTTCATATTGGGTGTTATATTAAGGACCTTAAATCAACTATCTTGAATATCTCCCAAGAGATGTCAAGTTCAGACATCTATGATCTTCCCAAATATCTTGGAACTTCACTTCCTCTACCTCCTCCAATTATTCTCCCTAACCCACAAGTTTAAGGTCACTCAACCCTATTGGCAAGACAAGGTCTATGTGTGATCACATCTTGGAGATGAAGTCACATGCTGACAAGCCGGGAGAGTTGGGTGTCAAAGTCTTGAGAAAGTTAGTGGTTCAATCACTTTCTAAGTCACATATTGAGTTCCTTTGGGAATCCTATGAGATAGACTATGACAAGACCCTTAATGATATTATCTATTTGCTTGGTTCTGCTAAATCAGAAAGGATTTAGTGTACTAGTAAAGCAAATTTGATTAGGAGATCAACTTCCCAAAACTTTATGGACAGGGACAATAGTGACACAAGAAATCCAGAAATGCATTTTCTTCCCAATGGAAACGGATTGGCCTAGTCAACTTGGTTGACCAAATGGTAAAGAGAAAGGCTAAGTTTGAGATAGTCCCATGTACTATTACCTAAGGATCCATATATTTCTATTTCAAAAGTAAGGGGCTTTGGTTATGAAGCTGCCAAACTTACCTAAGGATGATAAAGTCAATAAGTTTGACATTATTTCAGGTAAAGTCCATGGTCTAACTCTATTAAGTTCCTACTTGGAGATTGTTATTACATGATGTGGCTGGGTCACACGTTGATGTTTTAAGAATCAAAGAAAAGTAAAGAAACTTAAAGGAAGTATATGCTGATTCTGATCGCGAAGATGGATTTCGATCGCATGGTTCGGTGATCAGAATTTTGAGCACGTGCTTAAGAGTTATGATAGATTGCTTAGGAATAGATGACAACAAGTTTTCATATACATCTGCATTGTAAGGATTAGCTTTTGCGCAAAGTTTTAAAATAAAAGAAAAGTTTTTAATTTTATTTATTTTAAAAAAATATCGTTACAATGACATTTGGGAAAAAAGATGTTTATATGATTCCATTGATAGCATTATTGGAAATATGAATTTGAGTCTTTCATTTGTGGTAGTGTCTAAATTTACCAAATAAGGAAAGATTCTCATCACCCAAGTTTCAGTTGGATAGAAACATGGAATCATGCAAGTTGTATAGTATGATGAATGAGAACTTTCGAGCATTGGAAAATTAAGACTAACTGCTTGTTCACATGGATGTGTGAGTCAAGAGAAGGACTAAGGGATCAAGTACACTTTTTTGTGCACTTGTCAAAGTCCACCACAAAAGATGGATAAGACTATTCGTCATGATTTACTAAGGTTTAGTAAATATGATTATACTTACAAGCTTAAGTATAATTCTGAAGCATTGAAATTTTTTTCAACGTATGACAGAACGAATAAGAAGAATCAAATTAGGCAGAACGATAAAAGTTTTTCAAATCTGAAAAGATGAGAGAGTCATTTAGTATCATGTTTTAAGATCATCTTAATGATTTTGAGATCTTATCACAATTCATCCTCTAAGTACATTCAGAGAGATAAGAAGAGGAGTTATGAATTGTTGAAGTGGTTAAATCAAGAAGATGATTCATACTTCATTCGAAAATAGTTCATAGAGTTATACTCTAAGATTGTAACTTGAGTGACATGTCTTGAAGAAGGTTTAAAACACTTGTCAAATGTAAGAGTAAACGTTTTCTAATCTTGTACATTTGAAATTGGTAAGTTGTGATGTTTTGGATAAAACAAAGATCAACTAAGGCTAATTGTGTTAAGTGACTGTCTTGATTAGAATCCACACACTATCTCTTGAATATTTGGCAAGAAAGTCTTATAGGTCAAGGAGACAGTGGGAGTCTAAAAGATCCTGAAAGGGTTTCAAGAGGTAATCAAGAACAAAAACCTGTATTTCATCACTAGCACACAACTAGAGGTTTATAAACTATCGTGTTGACATTTTTGTGCCCATTCCAGTTAAATTGGCTATAAATTTGAGTTCCACATGTTCTCAATTGTTTGGATAACTACTTGGAAGCAATGGCAGACCCTTGAGCTGCTAGGTGGCAAGAAGTTAAGATTGCACAAGTTCAATCCATATGAGTTAGGATTTGTCACTAACCTAGTCATGTGGTTATGGTTTTGACAAATTCACATGGATAGGAACGCTTACACCATAAAATCTAAGTGTGATAAGGTTTCTCTTCGATTCATGAAAATGATGGTAAGGAAACTCTTTCACTAAGTAGATTTTAAGTAGATAGCAATTATGATATTTGCAGTTCTAAAAGTCGTTAGTGGAACGTGCGTGGTTAACCGGCACACTAACATTGACTTCTGAGAAATGACAAAAGGTCTAAACAATTTAGACTATGATTATGGCATCCCTTTTCATAGTTCTGAAATTGTTAAGACACACATGTGAGCTATCTAAGAGAGGTGTATGATATTGATAAAGTCTTATCAAGGCAATCTAGTATCAGAAATTTGAACTTTGGTAAGAAAGTCAATAAAGTATTGATTTCTAGAAGTCCAGTTGATTTGTGGGTACATGTCGAAGCTAGTGGGAGCATAAGTCTTATGCTATTAATCATCATGTTAGTGGGAGCATGATAAAGGTTGCAAGTTAGAAATGTTAATTATAGAAAACAAAAGGTCTCAATTGGGAAAAGTTGTTTTGCTATAATTAAGGGAGAGGAAATTATACAACATTTCAAATCTAAAAGCTTAGATTGAGGTCTTAATCATATTTAGTAAAGAATATATATATATATATATATATATATATATATATATATATATATATATATATATATGAATTTCATGTTGGAATGGCTCAACATAAGGAAATTCTATGTATGGGTTCATTATTTGGGTTCTAAAATTCGATTATGATTACGACATCCCTTTTCATAATCTGTATTATGAGAACTTGGCAAATAGAAATGGAAATATTATAGCAAAAGACTAGTTTAGTCTTTATGTGAGACATCATGAATCGTGTCCCATATGCTTCGGATATAGGATCGATTACATGTGCTATATTCATCCTTTCTAAAATTTTCCAAATGCCTGGGGGATTAAGAAGGGAAAAGGTCTAGAATTGGATATGACTAAAATGATTAAGCAATTGTCGAGGATAATCTATGGTTTACCAAGGATTGGTTGCTCAAGGACAGTTGGAAGTATAGTGTTGACTTTGGAAGGACCATATTGACATAGTCTGAAAAGAGGCAACTCTTGTTCGGAAGTGATAGTCAAAATGGAATATGGAAATGGTTCAAAGTTAGATAGTATTCAATCTGTAAGATTAGGAAACTTAATGCAAGAAGGATGTTTCCAAGGAGTTGATCTCCGTTGGAATACTCTATAATGATTGTTGCCAAGTCTGGTTGAATTTGTGCATAATCATTACAAGAGGATCAATGCATATAAGTTTAGAATCTAACTGATTTCAGTAAATGGCATGAATTTGGAATTCTTGCATTTGCAGTAAGGGTTTGGGACTGTGAAAAGACGATCATTAGAGTTATGCTCAATTGATCTATTTCACAAAGTAAAGATCATAGACAAACATAGTATGCATACTTTGTGTATGGCATTACTAGTGTTTAGAAAACATAGTGTACATGCTTGGAGCATGGGACAACTATTGTTTTAAATTCAAGTATAAAGTTGATAAAACCGAAGAAATGAATAATGAGTAATCAGTTTGGTGATGAATAAAAGTGTTTATTTATATTCATAGGGTTTGATACGATATTTGATTCATTTATTCTTGTGTTTCACTTTGCATGTTTTAGTTGGGTTTTGAGCAATCAAACACTTCCTAAGTGTGCATGCAACCCTAATAAACCTTGGATCTATGTTTGTCTAAATACATGCAAAATAATAATTTTCCAAGGTTTATAACCTATATAACATACCGTGGGGAACACTTCAACATAAAATTGTTAGAAGAGATTACATACCTTTTAGATGAGTTTGGTTCTTGAGGAGTTTGAGGGCCTAGCAACAATAGTGTGAATGCCTCAAATGGAATCACAAAACACCACAAACTCTTGGAAAACTTTGAGAGAGAATACACACTTGTATTTTCGGCCACACATAAGCACACACACACTAGTTCACTAGTTCCCCTTTTGGGTTCCCTTAGGGACCATTTCATGCAACATAAGCATGCTTATATAGTGTACATGATTAGGGTGAAACCCTAATAACCCATGTCTTTTCCTTTCCAAGGATCCATGGGTTAAAAGCTCCATGGATCATCCATGGACTTCCATATAAGCCTAGCCCATTAACAAATGAGTGTTAGCCCACACTATATAATAACAATAGCCCACAATCTAATTAGTCTTCCTTTTAATCTCTAAATTAATTCATAATTAATTTAAGACTAAGACTAATTAAATAACTTCATATTAATATATTATAACTTATAATATATTAATAAACATATGTGTATAACTCTCATAAAATTATCCATAAATAGTTTGGATGAGATGCAACCCAAATGGACCATGCCGGGTCGGGTCAAGTATATACCAAATAAGTTATGGACTTAGACACCTTATCCAACAGACTCCCACTTGGATAAGTCTAATAACTGTATTTGCCTATATAACTTTAGGAACCAACCAACAATCGTAGCTCTCGAAAACTCCATTGAACTATGAAGAAAACTCTGTTGAACTATGAAGCGCCATTTTAGATAAGTGATCATAAAATCCTCTATTCTCACGATATCAGCCGGACAAATACATGGAACAACGTCGTACTTATTGTCCAGCAGTTTGTTTCCCGATTTCCGATTTGTTTGACAAAGAGCTTAATCGAACACATCAATTTAGTTCTGACCGGCCAGTACATAGGTCACAACGAACAGATAAACTTCGACTCATACGCTTGTTCTACTACTTGTTGAATTGTACACAAAGGCACGTTTTACAACATCAAGTTACTGCTGCATTTACATGCAGTCAATGCACAACCAACTCATAGGTAACAACTCATATCTCTAGGTTTGAAGATTTATATGATATTACCGTCTCACGATCACTCGAGATAAATTCCATGAAGTGATACAAGTGAGCGTGGGTTTATTCCAATACTCATAACTTATGAGCACTCATGAATGTTGTAGCAACCATTGCTATGACTAAACCCATTTAGCCATCTACAAACTCGATTCATGACAGTCTTGATTCATATCTACTTCCAACATATGAACGACTGTGGAGTGTTTAAATAACTTAGTCATTCGGAAAGAATAACCTAGCTATTTTGGAAGTCAAAACATGCAAAGTGAAACACAATAATAATCGAATCCAATATGGTCTCAGAACCCTTTTGAATATAAATAGAACCACCTTTTATTTATCACCATATTGATTACACATTATTCATTGTATAATTTTTCAAACAATAAACTTAAGACTTGAATAAAACAACAGTCGTCCCATGCTCCTAGCATGTACACTTTGTTTTTCTAAACAATAGTTATGCCATACTCCAAGTATGCAGACTCATTTCTAAACAATAGTTATGCCATACTCCAAGTATGCACACTCATTGAACATGATTCCATTGATACTCATTTCACAATCCCAAATCCTTATTGTAAACGTGAGAATCCCCGATTCCTATCATTTACCAAAAAAACCTGTTAGATTTTAAACTTTTATGCAATGTTCCTCTTGTAATGATTATGCACAAAGTCACCAAAACCTTGTCACCAGTCATTACAGAGTATTCCAAAGAAGGTCAACTTCTATGGAACGGAAGTCTCATATTCAAAGTACATTGCTTTGAACATCCTTCTTGCATTAAGGTTTTCTAATCTTACATAGATTGAATAACTTCCACCTATGGAGACATTTCCATAGTCCCATTTTGACTATCACTTCCGAACAAGATTTACTTCTTTTCAGAATATGTCAATATGGTCCTTTCCGACAACTTACATCATACTTCCAACTTTCCCTGAGCAACCAATCTTTGGTGAACCTCAGATTGTCCTCGATAATTGCTTAATCACTTTAGTCATATCCAGTTCTAGACTTTTCCCTTCTCAATGCCTTAAGCATTTGGAAAATTTAGAAAGGATGAATATTATGGCACATGCAATCGATCCTATATCCGAAGCATATGGGACACGATTCATGATGTTTGACATAAAGACATGATACTAGACAAGTCTTTTGATACAAAATTTTTTATTTGCCATGTTTTCAAAATTTAACTATGAAGAGGGATGCCGTAATCATAATCAAATTTTGGAAACGCAATATATATAGAATTTCTTCAAGTTGAACTATTCAGACATAAAATTCATACATATATTCTTGACTAACGATGATTAAATTCTCAATCTAAGCTTTTAGAATTGAAATGAAGTATAATTTCCTCTCCCTTAATTATAGCAAAACGACTTTTCAACCCCTGCAACTTCACGAATTGAAACTTTGTTTTCTATAATTAACATTGCTAACTTGCAACACTAAACGTAATAATCATGCTCCCACTAACACGATGATTATCAGCATAACACTTATGCTCCCACTAGCTCTGACATATTTCTAGAAATTTGCTGGACTTCTGAAATTTAGATTCATACACCCTTTCTTAGATAGCTCACATGTGTGTCTAAACAATTTTCAGAACTATGAAAAGGGATGCCGTAATCATAGTCTCAATTGCTTAGGCATTTGCCATTTCTCACAAGTCCATGTTAGTGTGCCGGTTAACCACACGCGCTCCACTAACGACTTTTGAAAATGCAAATAACACAATTGATATCTACGTAAAATCTACTTAGTGAAAGCGTTTCCTCACCATCATTTTCATGAATCGGAGAGAAACCTTATGACACTTAGATTTTATAGTGTATGAGTTCCTATCCATGTGAATTCGTCAAAACCATAATCACTAGATAAGGTTAGTGACAAATTCAGCCTTACATGGATTAAACTTGTTCAATCTTAGTTTCTTGTCACCTTGGTAGCACAAGGCCCACCAATGCTTCCAAGTTGAACTCTGATGACTCACATGCAAATTCAACTTATTTGAAGTAGGTACATAAATAAGAATTATGTCAACACGATAGGTTGCAAACCTTAAGTCGCGTGCTAGTGATAAATTACAGGGTTTACTCTTGATTAAATCTTGAAACTCTTTTAGGATCTTTAAGGCTCCCACTGTCCCCTTGACATATAAGTTTCCCCAGTCAAGAACCATTCCTTGACAAAACAAATATTCAAGGGACAGTGTGGATTCTTATGAAGACTAACACTTCACATAATTGGTCTTAGTTGGTATTTGTCTCATCCAAGACATCACAACTTACCAATTTCAAATGTACAAGAGTAGAAAACATTTTATTCTTACATTTGACTAGTGTTAATAAATCTTCTTTTATGTCACTCAAAGTTACAATCTTGGAGTATGACTCTAAGAATTGTTTTGGAACGAAGTATGACTCATCTTCTTGATTTTAACCAATCCAACAATTCATGACCTCTCTTCTTAGCCATAACAATGCACTAAGACGTCCTTAGAGTATGAATTTGTGATATGGTTTCATAATCATTAAGATGATCTTGAAATACGATACTAAAGTACTCTCCCATCCTTTCAGATTTGAGAAACTTTTATCTTTCTGCCTAATTTGATTCTTCTCATTTGTTTTGTCATACATTGTAACCTTTCCAATGTTACAGAATTATACTTAACCTTATAAGTATAATCATATTTACTAATCTTCAGTAAATCATGACAAATCAATCTTTGTGGTGGACCTTGACCAGCGCACACCCAGTGTACCTAATTCCTTAGTCCTTCAATTGACTCACATATACATGTGATCAAAGAATTAGTCTTAATTTTCAAAGATGAAAAATTCTCATTCATCATACAATACAACTTGTATGATTCCAAGTTTCTGTCCAATTGAAACTTGGGTGATGAAAAACTTTCTTTATTTGGTAAATCCAGACACTACCACAAATGAAAGAATCAAATCCACTTTCCAATATTGCTATTACTGGAAACATATAAGCAACAATTTTCCACAGATGCCATTGTAAGGATATTTTTAAAATAAATAAAATTAAAACCCATTTTTTTCTTTTATTTTAAAACTTTGTGGAAAAACTTATCCTTACAATCCACATGAAAACCTTGTTGTTTTCTATTCATAGGCAATATATTATAACTCTTAAGCAACAGCTCAAAATTCTGATTGCCGAACCATGCGATCGAAAACCCACCTTTGCAATCAGAATCAACATATACTTACTTTAAACTTCTTATCTTTTCTTTGATTCTTAAAAACATCAGCATGTGACCCATTCACATTATGTAATAAGAATCTACAAATAGGAACTTAATAGAGTTAGAAAGTGGACTTTACCCGAAGTAGAGTCAAACCTCTTGACTTGATCAACCTTATGACCTTTCAGGTGAATAGGGCAGCTTCGCAACCAATGTCCCTTCCTTTGGCAACAAAACACATGGACCCTTTGGTAATGGCACATGAGACTATCTCAGACTTTAGCCTTTCTCTTTACCATTTGGTCAACCGAGTTGACTATAGCCGACCCCTTTCCATTGGGAAGAGAAATCCTTTTCTAGATATCCAATGCTACCATTGTCAATGTCCATGTAGACTTGGGAAGTTGTTCTTTTAATCAAATTTGCTTTACTGGTGTTCCGAATCATTGTTGATTCCACAACACCAAGCAAAAAGATAACATCATTAAGGGTCATGTCATAGTCCGTCTCATATCAGTCCCAAAGAGACTCGCTATGTTACTAAGAAAGTGATTGAACATCCAACTTTCACGAGAATTTGACACCCAACTCTCCCGGCTTGTCAATATGTGACTTTATCCCCAAGATGTGAGCACACATTGACTATGCTTGCCAATAGGGATTGACTGACTTTAAACTTTTCAAGAACTTGTGGGTGAGGGAGAATAATTGGAGGAGGTGGAGGAAGTGAAGCATGATGTTGAGGGACACCATCTTCAAGAGATTTGGGAAGATCATAGTTGTCTGAACCAGACATCTATAATGGGAGAAAATCAAGTTAGTTGATTCAAAGTCCTTAATATAACACCCAATATGAAATATTAAGGCTAGGACCCAACATAATATTTTATAATTTGGAAGAGGGATGCCGTAATCCAAGCTATAAAATATTTGAAGGTAGGCGAATGACGATTCACCAATTTCCACCATGAAAAACGAAATAATTTATTAGGTTTTAATTGGATTTGAAATTCCTAGATCTTTTGAGATTCATTGAACTTTTCAATCGCATGTTTCAATCTCAAGTGTGCCCTCTCAAATTTTGTGACTGGGATGCCGAGGATCACAAAACAAGGTGTGAATAACCATACCAATCCACTTGGTACCCTTAATATTATCACCTAATCAATGTGCCGGTTAACCACACACGCTCCATTGATCTATGACAAACATTAAGTCACCCTTCGTGATCCTTACTAGTCCAAGTTAGTGTGTCGGTTAACCACACACGCTCCACCAACGACTTGGTAAGGTACAAAGTGTGAATTCCATGGGCTAGCACCAAATTCACATTTTTCCTAAAGTAACTAAGATTGGGAATTAAATAAAAAATATTTAGTTACTTTATAATAATCATTATACTTTTAATGAGAATTTAAAGTCATTGTCCTACCCGTTCGGCTAACGACCCTCCACCAGTCAAGCAAGCGGTGGGTGAGAGTGGACACCCATTAAGTCGCCATTTTATAGGCAACAACCTTATACCCACCTTATAGACCGGCTTCGTGAATGAGGCCTACTAACGGTAAAACGACTTGTTCTTATACATATATACAATAATTAACCATTAATGTTATAAATAGTATAAGGGTTGAATTTTAACTTTTAAAAATCTAAGGGTTGGAATTAAAGTTTATTAAAGTGTGTGAAACTTTACAAATTCCAAAACTTGAAGGCAAGTTTTGTAACTATCCAAAACTTTTCATTTCATAACTTATGAATTAAATGTTCATAAAAATGAAGACTCTTCATTTTCATGTAACTTATGTGTTTAAATGTGTGTGTTAAAGAAAAGTGACCTTTGGATATCCATAACTTGAGGACAAATTATGGACTCCATTAAAACACATAACTGATCAAGAATTAATTCTAAATAATTCAGCAAATAACTCCTATCATCTTCTAAATTCATAAGAACATGAACATGATCATCAAAATTTCAAGAATTATATGAACACATAAAAATCATGGAATTTTGATATATGCTGTTGTAAATGGATTAGAACAACCATTACACCAACTAAAACAAGTTTTAAAACACCAAAACAGTTTAAGGTAATGTTGCTAGTCCATTTCTAGCAGCAAAAGTCGAAAATTTGCACTCTGTGGCTCCTACTCGTCGAGTGCATGAACCTACTCGGCGAGTAGGTTGAAGATAGACATGAACTCGGCGAGTCCCCCCATGGACTCGGCGAGTTCATCAGGCAGACAACAAGTTTTTTGACTTTTTCAACTATTTTGAATCAAGTATCAAACAAGCAAGCCTAGGCTCTGATACCACTGTTGGGTTTTGAGCAATCTAACACTTCCTAAGTGTGCATGCAACCCTAATAAACCTTGGATCTATGTTTGTCTAAATACATGCAAAATAATAATTTTCCAAGGTTTATAACCTATCTAACATGGCATGGGGAACATTTCAACATAAAAGAGTTAGAAGAGATTACATACCTTTTAGATGAGTTTGGTTCTTGAGGAGTTTGAGGGCCAAGCAGCAATAGTGTGAATGCCTCAAATGGAATCACAAAACACCACAAACTCTTGGAAAACTTTGAGAGAGAATACACACTTGTATTTTCGGCCACAGACAAGAACACACACTAGTTCACTAGTTCCCCTTTTGGGTTCCCTTAGGGACCATTTCATGCAACATAAGCATGCTTATATAGTGTACATGATTAGGGTGAAACCCTAATAACGCATGTCTTTTCCTTTCCAAGGATCCATGGGTTAAAAGCTCCATGGATCATCCATGGACTTCTATATAAGCCTAGCCCATTAACAAATGAGTGTTAGCCCACACTATATAATAACAATAGCCCACAATCTAATTAGTCTTCCTTTTAATCTCTAAATTAATTCATAATTAATTTAAGACTAAGACTAATTAAATAACTTCATATTAATATATTATAACTTATAATATATTAATAAACATATGTGTATAACTCTCATAAAATTATCCATAAATAGTTTGGATGAGATGCAACCCAAATGGACCATGCCGGGTCGGGTGAAGTATATACCAAATAAGTTATGGACTTAGACACCTTATCCAACAATTTTGACTTCCAGAATAAACGAGGTTATTCTTCTGGAATGACTAAGTTATTCAAACCATCCACAGTCGGTCATATGTTAGAAGTAGATATGAATTAAGACTGTCATGGGTTGGCTTGTAGAGGTCTAAGATGTTGGAAAAAGGGCTACAACACTCATGAGTTCTCATAAGTTCTGAGTATTGGATTCAACCCGCGCTCATTGGAATCACTTCATGGATTTTATCATGAGTGATCATGAGATGATAATATCTTATATTCTTCAAACCTAGAGATATGAGTTGTTACTATGAGTTGGTTGTACACTGAATGCACGAAAACGCATTCGGTAACTTGGTGTTATAAAATGTGCCTTTGTGTATGATTCAACAAGTAGTAGAACAAGCCATATGAGTCGAAGTTTATCCATTCCTTTTACCTTCGGGATAAAAGCGATATATGTGGGCCCCTCGATGATTTAACGATGATACATGTGAGTGCTCGGCCAAGCCAGGACTGATTTGATTTGTTCAATTAGTCATTCATCCTGAATCGGAAATCGGGAAACAACAAATAGACAGATAGAATGATTATAATCCATGTCTCAGTCCATATGATATCTAGAATGGAGGAGTATATGATCCCTTATCTAATGGACAAGTTCGTTGACAAGATTAGAGTTCGACAGCGGCTTTAAGAGCTACGATTGCCAGTTAGGTTTTGAAGTCATACTCAATAATAGTTTTAGACTTATCCAAGTGGGAGACTGTTGGATTAATGTCTAATTCCTTAACTATATTGGTATGCACGTACTTGACCAGACCCGACATGGTCCATTTGGGTTGCACTTCACCGGCACAATTTATATGGATAGTATTTTGAGAATAGTATATTTATGATTTATATTAATATATTATAAGTTCTAATATATTAATATAATCATATTATTTAATTAGTATTGATCAAGAATTAATTTATAATTAATTACATGATCAAAATGAACTAATTAAATATGGACTCTTAGATATATATATGTGTAGTGGGCCAAGTTCATTTAGGTTGGGCTAAGTCTTCATGGATAGTCCATGGAGCTTTAACCCATGGATCCTAGGAAATGAAAGGTCATGGGTATTAGGGTTTAACCCTAATCATCCACACTACATAAAGATGTCCTTGATTGGTGAAATTGGCACTAGTGTGGTACACTAAGAAGGGCTAGCCGATTTCACTAGAGAGAACCAAGTATTCGTATTCTCTAAAGTGTTCCAAGGTGTTTTTGGTGATTTGTGATTCCACTTGAGGCTTCCACACTATTGGGGCTAAGCTCTTAAAGATTGAAGACATCAAGCTACATCAAAAGGTATGTCATCTAACTAGTACTATGTAGTATAATAGCTTCCTAATATGCTAGTTAGGATTAAAGCCTTGGAAAGTTCTTATTTGCATGTATAATAGAGAAAACATAGATCCAAGGTTTATAGGGTTGCATGTACACCATAGGAGTGTTAGAATGCTCAAAACCCAACATCTCTACCTCTAGTTCAACACTTATATTGGAAACACACTACCCACTATTTGGGATGCATCTTCGGGACACGGCCTGCTCCGTCGTCTAGTTGGTAACCAGAGTTTTCTGTAGGGAGAGCGGACATTGTGTGTATAGATCTATACGGGATTGACACCTCCGCACCCTGACTGCCAGCTACAGTCCATGGACTACCAAGCCAAGGGGTGACAAATGTCATATTTTATAGACGCTTGTAGGGCGTCAGGTACTCTAGTGTCGGTTAGTATGGTTACGAGTATCCCAGGTTACCTTATAATTCATGGCCTTAAGGTAATGGTATTTCACCTGCAATTTACACTGTATGCTGGAAACCCACTCTCAGAGTCACACTGTTTTTAGAGCTTGCTAGTTGTATCTTTCATTTGATATGGTCTGCGGTCTGTATTCACTGTTTTTAGAACTTGCTTTACCTGTATCTTTCATTTGATACTGTCTGGGGTCTGTATTCACTGTTTTTAGAACTTGT
Source organism: Lactuca sativa (assembly GCF_002870075.4). Taxonomy (NCBI): domain Eukaryota; kingdom Viridiplantae; phylum Streptophyta; class Magnoliopsida; order Asterales; family Asteraceae; genus Lactuca; species Lactuca sativa. The sequence continues at coordinate 308,407,959 of NC_056630.2, read as the reverse complement.
TAGCTATATCTTTCATTTGATAATGTTTGGGATCTGTATTCACTGTTTTTAGACCTTACTAGCCGTACCTTTCATTTGGTACTATCTGGGGTCTGTGTCTCCCTTTGTTAGACTGAGCCAGGCGTGTCGTTTGTTCGATACTCTCCTGGAGTCTATGATTCCTTTTGCCTTAGTTAGCAGTCCTCACTGCTGAGGCATATGTTATTTTCCCTGATTCCTCTTGCTTTCTTTAATAATCAAATTATGTATTCTTGATAATGATAGCGATTAAGTGAAACACTACTTTTTACCACATAACTCCGTCCAGTCTTGGTAGAAGACTGCTTTCATTAAAGAAAATATATGTTTTTCTGGAAAAGACACTAATGTAATGGATACACTGAAACTACCACTTTTATTAAGTTATTTGGATAAAATGCCACTAAATACTTATGAACTCACCAACATTTGTAAAAATGATGATACTTGCTTTTAAAATAACTTGTATTCTCACGTCAGCATTAGACAGGTACATCCCCAGAGCTGTTGATGAGGATAGCTTAGTACCATGTTGTACTAATTATATTTACTTGTATTACTTTGATGCATGTTAATGTAAACCATGTAAAACTATTACTATTAATGAAACATTTTGTCGTACTTTGATTACTATAATGCATGTGGTGTGATACTTGACATGATGTCATCCACCCCAGAACGTTTCTGCCGTTCCGGTTTTGGGGTGTGACAGATTGGTATCAGAGCATTGTTTATAGTGAGCTAAGTATATCAATTCATAAAAAATATACAACCTATAAATACAAAGGGATAAAACACTCTGAACAAGAATTATACTTTAAAATATAACCATATTTTACCAAAGTATAAGAACATCAAGAATCTAAACACTCGAACACATGTATCATAAGAAGAATAATAATAAAAGTCTTCGGATGTTGAGCATTACCGTCAAACCTGGGCAGTTATGTAATCGTAATCTGGAATAAATGTAACCTGGTCAACTACATTTATTCGAGATGTGATGAACATGTGCTTGGGAGTGATAGTGGTGTTGCAACAAGTCTGAAACTTACCAACTAGGAATGATAGAGCCAAACATAAAGTTAAAATACTATAGGAGTGTTTTGGAACACTAAAAGATTCACATTAATCCCAAAATCATAATCAGAAGATAAGAATCAAACAAGAAATTAAAATACCATAGGGGTATTTTAGGATACATAGATAACCTTGTGTGAAGAACTAAAAAGATCCTTATTGATATACCTACCATTACAGAGAGTATACTCCCAAGGTTATATATAATAAGGATCCCATAGGCTAAGAATGTGTGGTTTCGCTCTACTTCCTTTTCCTTGTTTGGATGTGGATATAGGGTAGTATCACATATTCGAAGGCCTATCGGATCTAAGCTATATATGATTTGTATACCCTGTGTAATCGTAGCAGGACTCGATATGGATCATCCAGTGAAATGTTAATAATCTCTTAGGAATCTTTAGACATTTCCATTCTCGCACGAACCCTGTAGACAACGCTACCCACTTCAGTGCTTGACAGAAGAGTTGATGCAGACCCAGAAGAGGCTCAATGAGAATATTTCCAGTTCGGAAATAAACGAACCGGGTCTGGACTATTGAAATCACCAAGTGCCTATATCTTTTAGGGACAGTGGTGAGAGATTCGCCTAAGTTTCAGAGATTCCAGTCATCAGTCATGAAGTGATCACACGCAGAGTTGGATTCGGAAGCAAGGCGGAGTAGAGATTCAATATTTCCATACGAGGAGAGAACCCTAGGTAACTACCCGAAGGAAACCAATGCCGATTCCAGTCAAAGATACGAGGCAGGCAGAGGAAGCCAGTACATGGAACCCAAAAAGTGTCTTACCCTCGTGTTCGTCACAGTAATACTCCCTTAAAATAATATAATTTAGTGAGTTAGTGGTTACACTACTCACGCTATGTGTTAGGTAAAACGTCGTCTCCCGTTGCCAGTCACATGATTAGCGCGGATCCCCGCACCTCTATTGAGAGTATCTAGCCATAAGCCTTCATGAGCCTTTCTTTCCGCGGTCTTCGTTCCGAACGGTTCTCAAATCTTTCCAGACTGGAGAGTGGAACCTTTCCCAGTATAAAGGTAACGTAGTAGGAACGACTCGCATCTTATGGCATTTTTCCGATACTCACACTCCTACCATGATTACCAGGATTACATCATAGGGATGTAGGTCGACACTCAGACAACCAGTACCTGAGGCATGGGAAAATTTTATGAATAATACAGTCGGGACAGATATGTCTAGGGTTAGCCATCGTCTCTCATTATCTTGTATTCCTTTCCGCGTGGGAAAAGCCATGCCTCCGAAGAAGAGTAACCTGTCCACAAGCAAGAAAACTACTCTCCTATTCGATGAAGCTACATTCCAAGCTGTAGTCTCGGCAGCCGTAGCAGCTGTCATGGCTCACCTGAATGCTAACTACGCCAATGTTAGCAAGGGCCCTGTTGGGAATTCCGATCCTAGCAATGGACAACAGCAACCAACACCTGCATACCCAGCCACCCAAGAACCTCAATCGAATTCACTAAAGAGAAAACTCAAGATCGAGGAGGGAGGTACCTCGGCTCAAGGACCTTCTGAAGGGAAACGAGCTGAGGCAATCAATACCCCTGTCAATCCTTACCTCCTGACTTCAATAAGACCATACCTAGGAAACCTCCCCCACTGCAGTAAGTGCAGCTACCATCATCATGGTGTCTGCCGAGAACTCATATGTGCTAGGAGCAACATGAAGGGCCATACTGCTCGTGTATGCAGAACTCTGGTGGAGCGTATTGCATCAATTACCAACGTGACGACCAATCCAGTTTGCCGTCTATGTGGTGAGATTGGACACTTCGAAAGGGATTGCCCAACTGAAGAAAACAACAAAGACACAGGAGGAGCCTAACTCTACTTCTTAAGGAGAAGCATCAAGGAACCTGGTAGATTTTTGGTACGTCTATCAATCTCAGATAACTAACGCAAAACATTAAAAGGCTAATTCAAATGTAAATACTTCCCCATTAAGGCGAAAGTCGCAGCACTGTTATAAAATTTAAAATTCATCAGGTAAAACCATAATGGCTAAACATATACGTTACGACCATGTATAGTTAAGATGGATAGACCTAGAGTGAGTGAATGCCGCCTCATTTCCTGTTCCTCGTTTGGTTGTGGATTTAGGGCGGAGTCGCTCAGTCAACAGTCCTCCCCCACCTTAACTATACTTGACTAGTATATGTTAGACGATTATAGAAATGCCTCGTGAGAATCCATTCATGAAAAAGGTACTCTACTCGGAAACACTTAGAACTCTTTATAGTTCCGCGTCGACTCTATCGGTCCAAGTATCAGCGGAAGTGATACACAGGACGAAACCCGAGACGCCTAGAACTTGTGTGCCTGTTCGGCGCATGACTCTATCGATGTTCATTTTATGTCATGTCGAAGTATGCAAATTTCGACGACTCTATCGATCATGGTTTGAGGTAGTGCAACCATGTGCACATCCCTAGTGGTGTGTAAAAAGAACTTTCTCCGTAGCCTCGTCGGCAAATAAAGGTTCTTCCGAACCTAAAACATAACACAAATAAACAAACCTAATGCAATCCGTCAGTCGACCCTCTTACGTCAAACTTTCCGAAGTACCCGGAGAAGGGTACCATGCGCTGTTGACCGACCTCTCTTAGTCATATGGAGACCGAAGCGAAAGACACTGCAAGATACTCCAGAAGACAATGACCATCCGAAGCATACTTCGTAGATTCCCCAGAAAGACCCTTCGCACCTCGCACATCAGGTTTGTGAACCCAGAGGATAGAACTCATAGGACTGACCACTATAACCAGGTATATGCATAAAGGAGGTATATAGTTGAGATCAAAAAGATTTAAGATGTGTGCTTCCTCCCTACTCCCTGTTCCTCGTTGGGTTGTGGGTCTGGGGTGGAGTCGCACAACTGAACATCCTGCCGACCCCAATGATATACGGCCTGCATGCACCAAGTATTAGTGGTTAAGCCAAGTGTGAGCTCTACCACGAACCTCATAGTAAAGCCCTTCATCCTATTCCATAAAATAGGAGCTGGAGTCAAGAGAACCACTGCGGGTCGAGCTACTATAATCACCACAAATCCGAAATTTGTTGTCATACCGGTTAAGCCCACATAGTAGCTAACACCCTCAGTTAATAAAGGGATTAAAGTTCTGAGTAATGGAACCCTATACTCACTATATTTGACCTAGACCAAGAAAACTCAGAACCTTCGGAAAAGTAGTTGCAGAAGATGTTCGCACTACTCAGGCACTTCGTCCACCCTGTTACAGACAAGTAGTGCCTATAACCCTCCACCCTCTCGAATGGAGGAAATCGTCATTGCCATGTAGGCGATAGACTTCATTCTCTGAAGAAAACACTAGAATACCAAGAACCACAGGATAACCCCCGCAGCCAAGAATACTTGATCAAATTGCAAAAGTAGTTGCGTTAAGCCTCATGACCCAGATCCCGAAGAGATTATAGACTTAACACTAGCCTTGGTGTTAGTCGAGGGGTTATGCAGGAGCATGCGCTTTCCGCACTAGAATAAACCAAAGTCTTAGAGACTCATTGGACTATCAGGTGTTCCACGAATACTATATCACGCAGAAATAAGAGAACCACCTCCCGAGATAGTCCAACACTCGTCTAGTGAAACCCTATCTCCCCGACCCTGAGGGTTTCCGTATCTCAAGATTCGTTAGTGCAGGTTCATTTTGCACGAGCTTGAGATAGACACTCTACAGCAAGCAGATAACCGTAGACACACAACCCATCCGATGATCTAGAAAGTCTCTAACAACCAACTCACAGGAAACGCGAAACCAAAGACAACCCGAGCTTCCTAAGAACCAACCTGAAGGACTACACATCCAGTACGAGTGAGAATGTTAGGAACTTCGGAATGGAGATCACGCTAGTGATGATCTTGCCATAGAAGTACACTATGTTCTAAGTACTGAAAAGCTCTACCCTTCCGAGAGCTCAGGACCACTCGAGATCCTTTACGGAGATTTGGTCCAACCCTCGTCAGACCACTACTACTTTCGGATATTCCACAAGTTTCACACCTGATCGATCCACTTCTTAGACTTGATATGTATTTACCCGACGTCACTCTTCGTATCCCACTCATCTTGATACAGACCATTGAGAACCCTAACCTCGTAGATACACCAGTCGGAACTCGCTAACTACATGAGATGGAATCCGCATCCTGTAGGTGAAGGTTTGTTGGAATGTCAGACACATACCAGAGTTCACGTGGGAGTGCGAGGACAAACCGCATAGGAATTACCCTCCTGCCTCTACTCGGTCATTCATACCTATTACCTTGCCTAGACCTGAATTTCGGGACGAAATTCCCTCTAACGGGGGGATGATGTGACAACCCAAAGTTTATTCCGTTACATTACCCCGTTACCGTTACCGTTAACGGAATATTCCATTTTATAAAAGTTCCGTTAATTAGAGGGTGCCAAATAAATAAATGTTTTATTTATTTATATTTTTACGTCGTTATAGTCATAATAAAGTAAATAAAAACACATAATATACATTTCCATTTAATTGGAAAAAGTTAGTTTTTATTATTACGACCACTAAATCGGGTGCGACCAAAAGCCCCATATAACGACAGTATTGGGTAGATTTCCACTGAGCTTCAACTCCAACCCCTATATAAGGGAGAGTAAACTCCATTTCCATCTTTTTACTCTCTCTCTAAACTATCTCTCTACAAATTTTTCCCGAGCCAAAAATCGTTCGTTACGAGCCCCAAACGAGTAGGTAAACTATCCTAACTTGTTGTATAGCTTATCTAGCATGCAAATTCGTGTTTAAATCATAAAATAGGGACAAAATGATGTGTTTACAGCCCAAGAACACTCTTGGACCGTAAACACCATTTATTGGGGTTTTTAAGCCCCAAAACCCCTCCAAATTGCCCCTAAGGCTTATATATGATTTTTAGGCTTGCATATTCGGACTTAGAACACCTTGAAACGAGTTTTTGAAGAGTAAACATGATTTTACTGCCCAAGAACATGCTTGGGCCGTAAACTCCTCTTCATGGGGAGTAAACTCAAGATTTTGTGCTAGAAATGCCCCAAACACCCCCCTATGGCCTTGGAAAAATACCTTGAAGCAATACCAACATTGTAGAAGCCTTAAACTTCAATAAAACTAGGGGAGTAGGAGTTCACGGCCATGAACTCCCATAGGGGTGGTTCATGGGCCGTAAACTCCCATTTAATGCCCAAATGGTGCCCAAACTCCTTCATTCAACTTGGAAAAATACATAGGATTTATTCTGTATCACTTAAGCACTTAAAACACCCAAGGAATGTATCAATAGGAGTTTACGGCCATAAACTCCCTTGGTTGGGGCCGTAAAATCCCATTTGGTCCATTTAAGTGCCTTAAATCCCCTCATACATTTTAGATTTGGACCAAGCAAAATTCCACGATTGAAATAAGGCCTTTAAACATCCTAGAACCCGTCACCATGAGTTTGCGGCCGTAAACTCATGGGGAGTTATCCCACGACCGTAAACACAATAAGGAGAGTTTACTCTTGAAGAGTAAACTCCATTCCTAAGCCATTCAAGCCCTTAGATGTTACCCGGGACACCCCAAACACTTAACCAAAGTGTTTTCCGCTCCTTAGAGTGCGTATACTTGTTTAATTAGTATTAAATGTACTAATTGTATGTGAGCATATGTTATCATATGTTAAATAGGTCACTAAGTGTGTCCAAGTCTGTACTTGACACCGAGCACCCAACCGGCACCTTCGTCGGATCCACTTACACCAGGTGAGTTCATACCCCTGAATGAACCTTTTAAATGTTTTTACATGTTTTATAGGGGGGAATACAAGTTAAACATGCCAGTTATCATATCAATCACATGTGATTGATAACCCGCATGCACAAGGATTTACCACACTGTTAACTGTTTTACCGAGAATGACACTGTAAATGGTTTTCTAAAAACATAGTTATTTGTTCAGCTTTTACTTATGATGTTTAATCAAAGTTTCATTTTAAACTTGTTTATGAAAGGTTTTCAAAGGATTTTTAAAGATTTTCAAACTTATTTTACAAAGGAATACCAAGTCGTGATTATCTTAATATATAAAGGTTTTCCAAAGTTTTCGTCTATGTTTTTATACTTCTACTAGGTTAAGATACCACTGTGTTATTTCTGATTAGTTAATACCTCCACTTCGTGATACACTTATACTTGAGAACGTCTCCACTTTGTGATACACTTATACTTGAGAACGCCTCCACTTCGTGATACACTTATACTTGAGAATGTCTCCACTTCATTATACGCATATACTTGATAACACTTCCACATAGTTAGATGTATGTACGTGCTTGTATAGATGCATATAAATAATGTTTGAACGACTTAGGAAGGCTTGTTCGCCCTATTTCCTTTTCTTCGTTGAGATGTGGTTTGGTGGGATTGGATGTCCGTCCAAAGGTTGTTTGATCATTAATTATATATTATGTATGCAAGCATAGTCATATGGGTTTACATTAGTCAGTTCAGTTATGAGTCTCTTGTTGGATTAATGTCTAAGTCCATAACTATATTTGGGTTGCACTTCACCTGCACAATTTATATGGATAGTATTTTGAGAATAGGATATTTATGATTTATATTAATATATTATAAGTTCTAATATATTAATATAATCATATTATTTAATTAGTATTGATCAAGAACTAATTTATAATTAATTAAGTTCAATGAATCTCAAAGATTGAAACATGCCATTGAAAGTTCAATGAATCTCAAAGATCTAGGAATTTCAAATCCAATTAAAACCTAATTAATTATTTCGTTTTTCATGGTGAAAATTGGTGAATCGTCATTCACCTACCTTCAAATATTCTATAGCTTGGATTACGGCATCCCTATTCCAAGTTATAAAATAGTTTGTTGGGTCCTAGCCTTAATATTTCATATTGGGTGTTATATTAAGGACTTTAAATCAACTACCTTGAATATCTCGAAAAAGATGTCTAGTTCAGACATCTATGATCTTCCCAAATATCTTGGAACTTCACTTCCTCCACCTCCTCCAATTATTATCCCTAACCCACAAGTTCAAGGTCACTCAAGCCCTATTGGAAACGCAAGGTCTAGGTGTGATCACATCTTGGACATGAAGTCACATACTGACAAGTCGGGAGAGTTGGGTGTCAAATTCTTGAGAAAGTTAGTGGTTCAATCACTTTCTAAGACACATAGTGAGTTCCTTTGGGACTCCTATGAGATAGACTATGACAAGACCCTTAATGATCCTATCTATTTGCTTGGTTCTACTAAATCAGAAATGATTTAGTGTACTAGTAAAGCAAATTTGATTAGGAGATCAACTTCCCAAAACTTTATGGTCAGGGACAATAGTGACACAGGAAATCCAGAAATGCATTCTCTTCCCAATGGAAAGCGATTGGCCATAGTCAACTTGGTTGACCAAATGGTAAAGAGAAAGGCTAAGTCTGAGATAGTCCCATGTACCATTACCTAAGGATCCATATATTTCTATTGCCAAAGGAAGGGGCTTTGGTTATCAAGCTGCCAAACTTACCTAAGAATGATAAAGTCAATAAGTTTGACTTTATTTCAGGTAAAGTCCATGGTCTAACTCTATTAAGTTCCTACTTGGAGATTCTTATTACATGATGTGGCTGGGTCACATGTTGATGTTTTAAGAATCAAAGAAAAGTAAAGAAACTTAAAGGAAGTATATGTTGATTCTGATCGTGAACCCGAGTTCACTTGGGAGTGTGAAGATCCGATGAAACATAAGTATCCGTATCTCTTTCCAAATCCTTGAGTCGTATCTAAATTTTGAATTTCGGGACGAAATTCCCTCTAACGGGGGGATAATGTGACAACCCGAAATTCTTTCCGTCATTGTAACCCGTTCTGTCAATAAAATTCGTCGTTTTCGAATTGTTTCTGTTTCATTATTAAATTAACTCCTTAAATTTAAGTCATTTATTATGACTTAATGGATGCTCAAACATGTTAATAACTTAAGAAAATATTCCAAATTAACAATTAGAAAATTTTTTGTTTCGACCATACCGGGTTATGACAACTTTATCGGGTGCGACCAAAAGCATCGTATAACGTCAGTATCGGGTAGAATTCTACTGTGTCCAAAACTTGAACCATGTATAAAGCTCAATTGACTTCCATTTGAAGCTTTTGCTTCTCTCTCACTACTCTCACTCTCTCTACAAACTCATTTCATGGCCAAAATCATCAAATTCAAGCTCCATTTCATCAAGGTAACCTTCCTAACTTGTTGTATAACCTTTCTAGTTCCAAATCCATGTTCAATCTATAAGATAGGACCATAAACATGTGTTTACGGTCCTGGAACACTCTTGGGTCGTGAACACATATAAGATGGGTTTTAGAGCCTAAAAACCCTCCCAAATCACTTATGGAGCTTGGATTCGACTTAAGGACTTAATGGATTTGACTTAGAACACCTTGAACTCAACTTTTTGGGAGAAAACATGAGTTTACTGCCCAAGAACATGCTTGGGCCGTAAACTCCATATCATGGGCAGTAAACTCCTTTTAAGGTGTTAAAATTCCATTTAAACACCTCCTAAGCCTTGGAGTAAAGTCTAGAAATAACCACAATCGATTTACGGGCCTTAAACTTGATTAAAACCACTCCTATAGGATCTTACGGCTGTAAACCCCCAAGGATAGGTTCCTGGGCCGTAAAATCTTATACCCTAGCCAAATGATGCCCTAAATCCATTCTATGGCTTCTAAAATAAGTTCAAATCACATATGATTAATCTAGGGCCATCAAAACATGAAAGGAAAGAGTATATAGGAGCTTATAGCCGTAAACTCCATTTGGTAGTCTCCTTGGTGGTTAAATCCATTCCAATCCATTAGATTAAATCCTAACAACATTTCCCATGTGATATTTGACCCTTGAACACCTTAAAACCCATCATCCATGAGTTCACAGCCGTGAACTCATGTGGACATGGTCTTAGGGCCGTAAAATCCCTAAGGAGTTTAATCTTGAAGAGAAACACGTTATCTAAGCCCTATACGCCTGTAGATGTCACCCGGGTCACTCCAAACACTTGATTTGAAGTGTTTTCGCGTCTTGGAGTGTAGAATCATATCTAATTAGTGAATTAAAGTCTAATTAGATACATTTGTATATCATTCCATATTACATAGGAACCTCGCGCATTATCAAGTCCCGAACCGACGTCTAGCATCCAAATCGACTCATTTCTCGACTGGTGAGTTCATACCCCTACACCTTTTCCAGTGTTTTTCAATGTTTTCAGGGGGGGGGGGGGAATACAAGCAAATTATAAATGTTTTCGAAACTTAAAACTGATGTAATTCTATAAATATCTGGCAAACTTTTAAATATGTATACCCCTTATGTATTATGCGGAGAATAAGGGATGTTTTATCGACTATAACTACATGGATTTCAGTAAAGGAAACAATCAAACTAATTAAATTATTATGGGAATAATTTGGGATCTTTAGTACTCATTTTATGAATTCGGATTTCATTCAATGTTAATAGATAAACTATGTCTGATTCAGTTTATCTCTGTTTATAATAAAGTATTATACCAGATAGTTTCTTTGTACTAAATTGTTTATACTTCATTATGTTCCAAAACGATTATGTTATTCGATAGCAACCGAGTACACCGTGAATTATTTAATACTAGCTTGTGAGATTCGTCTTTATTAAACCCTTTGGGTTATCAGTAAATCCTCCCCGGAAGTGTAACCAAAGTCTCCTGGAGGGAGAGCATGGAATTTGTGAATAGATCTATTCGGGACTGACAATCCCACACCTTAACTGCTAGCTACAGTTAGGCGGGCACGCCAACGGTGACAAATTCTGGATATCGCCCGACATCTGACGAACGTCAAGGAGGTCTCGTTGTCATATCAACATGGTTACCCGACTCACGGTACGTATTAATATAAGTTTATTCATGGATTATTTTCATATCTATCTTTGATCTATAGTTCTTATATCTAGTGCGGGATGGTATTTCCCATGGTTTTCAATCTATAGTTCTTATATCTAGTGCGGGATGGTATTTCCCATGGTTTTCAGTCTATAGTTCTTATATCTAGTGCGAGATGGTATTTCCCATGGTTTTCAATCTATAGTTCTTATATCTAGTACAGGATGGTATTTCCCATGGTTTTCAATCTATAGTTCTTATATCTAGTGCGGGAAGGTATTTCCATGGTTTTTATATCTAGTACGGGACGATAATCCCATGGCTTTCAATGTATAGTTTTTGTGTATTAAAACTATCTTATATCTAGTACGGGATGGTATTCTCATGGTTTTCAATCAATATTTTTATGTATTAAAAATATCTACTGTTGTACTGGATGGTATTCCTAGTGGTTTTCAATATATAGTTTTATGTATTAAACTATACACTGTTGTATTTAACAGAAATTCAGAACTTTAACTATACTGTCTTTATAAGAAAATATGGGATTTTCATGGATAACAACTTTTCAGAAAACTAAAGGGAACATGTTCATTTTTAGAAAACAAAACACTTATGAACTCACAAGCTTTATGCTGATTTTCAAACTGCTTGCATTCTCAGGTCCGCATTAGACAGGTACCCAGCGATCCTTTTGGCGAAGACGGAGTTCGTAGAAGACACGTCTTTACTTTTGTTCATATATACATATGTATAACACTTGTAACTTTTTACCTTCAAACAAATGTAAATTCTAATATGTAATGTAATGGTTATTTACTTTGCTTACTATGTACATCGGTTATGATACTTAACATGAAGTCACCTCCGCCCCAAAACGTTTCCGCCCTGGGTTTCAGGGTGTGACAGATTGGTATCAAAGCCCTTGTTTATAGTGAACTAAGTATACCAAACCTTACATGGTATAAGACTATAAACACTAAAGGGGCTTAAGTACTATGAACTAAAACTATACTTTAAAATATAAGTATTTTCAAAAAGTATATAAGTATACCTAACCGTCGAAATCCGTAACTACAAGTAGAACAAACATAAGTAAATGGGTGTTGTACGCTGTGGTTAAACCTGGGCAGTTATCTAATCGTGCCTAGGATCAATATAGCCTGGCCAACTATATTCATTCGAGACACGACCAACATGTTCTTGGGAGTGACTGTAGTGTTCAACATGCCTAAAACTTACCCAATACCCAAACAATTAGCCGTCGTCGCAGCGAATAACGAAATACTATGAGAGTATTTCTAGAGCCAACTTAGTTATAGAGAATTCTCATTCAAGCGTTGGTCCTCGATCATTTTTTAGCAATAATTTATCCGCTTTGATAACTCATTCCTGCTTTATCGCTTAATAGATTTTCATATATGTCATATCTCTTGATTCAAATAAGAGGATTTATCATCCTCTCATTCCTGATGTTTATAGATCAAGATGCCTCCAAGAAAGAGACCAAGCTCAAAGAACAACAATCCTCCTCCACCACCACCTCCTCCTCAATTTGATCCTGTGATGTTCCACGCAGCTGTTACTGCCGCAGTAGCAGCCGCCATGTCGCAAATGATCCCCGGTGGTTCAGGAGGTGGTCTCCAACCTCAAAACCAGGACGGTGGTCAGGGAAACTAGAAGGAGTGTTCCTATAAAGATTTCATGAACACGAAACCCACGTCCTTCGATGGCACTAGAGGTGTCATTTCCCTCACCCGATGGTTCGAGAAAATCGAATCTATCTTTGAAATTTGTGCTTGTTCGGTGTCTGATAAGGTGAAGTTCGCCGCTTGTACCTTCACCGATAAAGCTTTGACTTGGTGGAACGGCCGAGTCAAATCCTTAACACTACCTGTAGCTAATGTTATGGGTTGGGAGGCCATGAAGGATCTTTTACTTGCTGAGTACTACCCGCGGGGCGAGATGCAGAAATTGGAACATGAACTATGGAATCTAAAGATGAAGGGTTCCGATATCGTCGCCTATACCTCTAGATTCGAAGACCAAGCGTTGCCCTGTCCGGGAATGGTTACCCGAGAAAGTAAGAAGATTGAAAGATTTATTTAGGGGCTGACCCAGCCAACAAAATGGAATGTGTAGGCTGCAAAGCCAGACACATTCAACAGTGCTAAATGTCTGGTGCAAACCTTGATTGATCACGCAGACAACCCTGATGAGGAAACCACCACTCCTGAGCCAGTTAAGAGTAGTGGTGGAAGTAAAAAGAAATTCTGGAACAAACGGAAGGCCCAAAGTGCACAAGGATCCTCTAAGAAACAACAAACGGTAGCAGTTCATGCTGCTACTGCACCTGCTGCTGTTTCTGCTGTCAGATCCACAACTCAGACTCCTACCAGTAGATATGTCGGTACCCTTCCTTGGTGCAGCAAGTGCAACTACCATCACCGTACTCCCGGGCCATGTCGCGAACGTCTCTGTAACAACTGTGGCAAGAAGGGCCACCTTGCTCGAAACTGCAAAAAACCAGCCCAATCAACCGATCAATCATCCGAAGCAGGTGTCAGTCAGGCCTGTACAGTTGTGGCGAAGTAGGGCATTTCAAGAGAAATTGCCCCAAGGCAGCATCAACCAGAAATATGGGGAGAGTCCTAGCTATGGGATAAGATGAGGCAGCCGGCGATCCCACCATTGCCACAGGTATATTATTCCTCGACAGCCCTTATACTTGCAATCCTTTTTTATTATATTGTTGAAAGAGAATATGATATCTATTCAATCAAACATCATCTTAACCTTAGTCCTCCATTAGTAACCGAAATGTCTACCGTCAAGATGTCTAACAACGAGAAAGAGGACGTTAGCGATAGATTCATAGGCTGTACCCTTACCTCGAACGATCATTCCTTTCCCATCGACCTAATGCCAGTTTCTGTAGAGAGCTTTGATGTTATCATTGGCATGGATTGGTTGAGTTCCAATCATGCGGATATCCTTTTGTTACGAAAAAGCCATCCGTCTCAACCTTCCCTCTGGTCAGACTCTCATGATCTATGGCGATAAGTTTAGCTCAAATCTTCATATCATTTCCTGCATCAAAGCTCAAAAGGCTTCCCCGAAGGGAGTGCCGTAAATTCCTAGCCTTGTGACCATCGAAAAACAGGAAGTTGCGTCCTCGAAGTCTGCAACTTTCCTGGTGTCTTTTCCCGAAGAGCTTCCAGGAATTTCTCCCGAACATCGAGTCAAGTTTCGCATCGACCTAATTCCTAGCGCTATCCTTGTATCCAAGCCCCCGTATCGATTAACTCCAGCAGTAATGCAGGAGTTATCCAATCAGCTTAATGAGCTACTCAGCAAAGGATTCATTAGATCGAGTTCCTCACCCTGGGGAGTCTCGGTATTGTTGTGAAGTAGAAAGATGGATTCTTTCGGATGTGTATAGACTACCACAAGTTGACCAAGTTGACCGTCAGAAACCGATATCCTTTTTCTCGAATAGATGACCTTTTCGACCAATTTCAGGGAGCCGGTTATTTCTCAAAGATAGACCTTAGATCAGGGTACCATTAGATTCGAGTTCACGATAATGATGTTTCCAAGACAACATTCAGAACTCGATATGGACACTACGAGTTCGTAGTGATACCCTTCAACCTAATCATTTTCCTTGGTCACGTGGTAAGCAAGGAAGGCATAGATGTGGACCCGTCCAAAATTTAAGGCGATAGAGAATTGGTCAGCACCGAAGACACCCATAGAAACCTGTCAATTCTTGGGTCTCGCTGACTATTATCGCAAGTTCATCTAGAATTTTTCCAGAATCGCCAAACCCTTAATCACTCTGACACAGGAAGACTTAAACATGAGACAATGGTGATGGATAGAGATACTCAGTGTTTATGAGTGTGAAATCCACTACCATTCCGGCAAGCCAATGTGGTAGTAGATGCCCTGAGCCAAAAGGAGAGTTCAAGTTACAAGACGAAGATGTTGTCAATGTCCATCTATTCCCACTTATCTGTACAGATCCGAGAAACCCAATTTAGGAACCCTCGGGTCTGCTTCAGTAGCCCGAGATACCTGAATGGAAAGACTCATGCGAATCTACATCCAAGAAGTAGTCTGACTGCACGGTTGTGACAACCCAAGTTGTTCCGTTACATTTCCCGTTACCGTTAACGGAATATTCCAGTTTATAAAAGTTCCGTTAATTAGAGGTTGTCAATTAAATAAACATTCCATTTATTTACATTTAATATGCCGTTAATTCGTGATAAAAGGAAATAAAAATACATAACACATATTTCCATTAAATTGGAAAATGTTAGTTTTTATTATTACGACCACTAAATCGGGTGCGACCAAAAGTCCCGTTTAACGGCAGTATCGGGTAGGATTCCACTGAGCCCCGACTCGAACCCCTATATAAAGGTGAGTGGAGTCCATTGGAGTCTTTTTACACTCCCAAGACACTCTCTCTCTATACTCTCTCTCTAGACCCGTTTTCGCCCCAAATCCGCAACCAAACGCTTCCAAATCGTAAGTCCGCTTATCCTAGCTTGTTCTAAACATATCGATTCGTGTTTATAGCTTAAAAATCGGACATAGAAGCTAAGGAAGAGGAGTTTATGGCCTAAGCTCCTCCTTAGGCCGTAAACCCCAAATAAAGGCCAAAATGACCCTAAAAGTCCCTAAAGGCATGGAAATAAATTAAGGGATTTGCCTAGGAGTGTTTAATCATTAAATCACATGATTTTAGGGGGTAAAAGAGAGTTTACGGCCCAGGCATATGCCAAGGCCGTAAACACCTCTTAAACTTGTTAAAATGCCCCAAACACACTCCTAAAACACCCTTGGACTTAATACATAAATTAAGGGCTTATCCTTTCGGGTTTAAATCATTTAAACACAAAGATTTGGGGGATTAAAGGGAGTTTACGGCCCAGGCATGTACCAAGGCCGTAAACACCCCTAAACATGCCCAAATGATAGTTTTAATTCCCCCAAATGGCCTCACACTTCATTATAAATTGCTAGCAAGGTATTAGGGGCTTGAAACTTCAATAAACTCAAAGAATAAGAGTTTACAGCCGTAAACTCCCTTAGGAGTTGTCCCTGGGCCGTAAACTCCATTAAGATGCCCTTAAAGACCTTAAACCCACTCATACTATATAGTTTTGGACCTAGAATAATTCCATGAACAAGTTAGAAGCCTTAAAACACACTAGATCCCCTCACCATGAGTTTACGGCCGTAAACTCATGGTGAGATGTCCCTGGGCCGTAAACATAGCTTTGGGAGTTTACTCTCGGATAGTAAACTCCATTCCTAAGCCATACACACCTTTAGACGCTAGCCGGGACACCCAAACACTTACCCAAAGTGTTTTCCGCTCCTTTGAGTGCGTATACGTGTTTAATTAGTATTAAATATACTAATTGTATGTGAACATATGTTATCATATGTTAAATAGGTCATTGAGTTTGTTCGAGTCCTTACGTGACACCGAACGCCCAAACGGCACCTTCGTCGGACCTACTTATACCAGGTGAGTTCATACCCCTGAATGAACCTTTTAAATGTTTTTACATGTTTTATAGGGGGGAATACAAGTTAAACATGCCAGTTATAATATCAATCACATGTGATTGATAACCCACATGCACAAGATTTTACCACTCTGTACACTGTTTTACCGAGTAGGACACTATAATGGTTTTCTAAAAGGTTTTCATTTGTTTCAAAACTCTTACTTATACTGTTTTATTTAAATTCATTTCAAACTGGTTTATAAAGGTTCCAAAGATTTCTAAAGGTTTTCAAACTCATTTTACCAAAGAATTCCAAAATGTGATTTTCCTAAGTATAAAGGTTTTTCCAAGATTTTCACGTTATATGCTTCTACTTGTTAGTTACCGCTGCTTCGCTTTCACTTATTTTAAACTCCTACTCGATAACGCTTTCACTTCGTGATACGCTTATACCGGATTTTTGTCTCTATATCGCTTATACTTGTAGCCTCTTATACTTGATAGACGCTTTCACTTCATCAGTTGTCGTTTCCACTTCGTGATACACTTATACTTGGTACACTTATACTTCACGATTCGATTATCCCACTCTGTACGCTTATACTTCATGACTCGGATATTCCACTGTACGCTTATACTTCATGACTCGGATATTTCACTGTATGCTTATACTTCACAAGTCGGTTATTCCACACTGTACACTTATACTTCACGATATGATTCCACTTCATACACACTCAAGCGTAGTTAGATGTATGTTTGTGCTTGTATAGATGCATATAAATAATGATTGAAGGACTTAGGAAGGCTTGGCCGCCCTATTTCCTTTTCTTCATTGAGATGTGGTCTGGTGGGATCGGATGTCCATCCGAAGGTCGTTTGATTCATTAGTTATATATTATGTACACAAGCATAAACATATGGGTTTACTTCAGTCAATTAAGTTATGAGTCTCTACCTCTAGTTCAACACTTACATTAGAAACCCACTATTTGGAAGTCTCTACCCACTATTTGGGATGCATCTTCAGGACATGGCCTTCTCTGTCGTCTAGTTGGTAACCAGAGTCTTCTGTAGGGAGAGCGGACATTGTGTGTATAGATCTATTCGGGATTGACACCCCCGCACCCTGACTGCTAGCTACAGTCCACGGCCTACCAAGCCAAGGGGTGACAAATGTCACATTTTATAGACGCTTGTAGGGCGTCTGGAACTCTAGTCAGTATGGTTACGAGTATCCCGGGTTACCTTATAATTCATGGTCTTACGGTAACGATATTCACCGGCAATTTACATTGTATGCTAGTAACTCATTTTTTTCAGAGTCACACTGTTTTGACCTTGCAAGATGTATCTTTCATTTGATACTATCTGCGGTTTGTATTCTCTGTTTTAGACCTTACTAGACGCATCATTCATTTGATGATGTCTAGGGTCTGTATCCACCGTATCCATTGTATTCACTGTAATCACTGTTTTAGACCTTGCTAGACGCATCATTCAGTTGGTACTGTCTGGGGTCTGTGTTCACTGTATTAGACCTTACTAGCTATACCTTTCATTTGGTACGGCCTAGGGTCTGTGTCTCTTTCTGTTAGACTGAGCCAGGCGTGTCGTTCGTTCGATACTCTCCTGGAGTCTATGATTCTATTACCTTAGTCAGCTGTCCTCACTGCTAAGGCATATGTTATTTCCCTGTTGTCTCTTGCTTTCTTTAATAATCAAATTCAGTATTTTGATAACGATAGCAATTAAGGGAAAACTACTTTTTACCACATAACACTGACCAGTCTTGGTAGAAGGCTACTGTTATTAAAGAAAATATAGGATTTTCTGGAAAGAACTCTAATACACAGTAATCTCTTAATCTACTACTTTTATTAAAGTTATTTGAATAAAAACATCACTAAATGCTTATGAACTCACCAACATTTGTAAAAATGCCGATACTCGCTTTTCAAATAACTTGTATTCTCAGGTTAGCATTAGAGAGGTACATCCCAGGAGCTGTTGATGAAGATAGCTTAGTACCACGCTGTATTTATTCTATTACTTGTATACTTTGATGCGTTGTAATGTAAACCATGTAAAATTATTACTATTAATGCAATGTTTTGTTGTACTTTGATTACTATAATGCATGTGTTGTGATACTTGACATGACGTCATCCACCCCAGAACGTTTCCGCTGTTCCGGTTTTGGGGTGTGACAACGGTCTACCTACGTCCATTATCTCTGACCGAGATAGCAGGTTTACTATAAAGTTTTGGCAGTCCCTTCAGAAAACATTCAAAGCTAAGTTGGACTTGAGAACGGTATATCATCCTCAGACTAATGGACAGAGTAAGAGAACTATCCAGACCCTGGAAGACATACTCAAAGGATGAGTCATCGATTTAGGGAAGTTATAGGATAACCATTTACCCTTGACTAAATCATCATAGACCTGCATTAAGACTACCTTGTTCGAGGCTCTCTACGATCGCAAGTACAAGATCCCTTCTGTGCTGGACCGATATAGAGGACGCACAGCTAGTCAAGAGACCATTTCCCTGACAGTGCCTTCTTTGGTACTTAAAATCCCGTGAAACCGCCGAGGAAATCATCCAGATCCGAGATCGACTGAGAAGCTTCACGAGACAGACAGAAATGCACGCCGATAAACTACGAAAACCCTTAGAATTCTAGATTGGAAATCGTGTCCTGTTGAAGGTCTCGCCCTTGAAAGACATGGTACGCTTTGAAAGCGCAGAAAAACTTAACCCGAGGTACATAAGACCTTTCAAGATCCTCGTTAGGATCGATTCTGTAGCCTACAAACTCCGACTACCTTCAGAACCTAGCAACATCCATCTTGTATTCCATGTCTCTACTCTTAAGAAGTTCCTACCCAATGAAACCCTAGTGATCCCTTTGATGAACAACGAGATGAACTAAAACCTGAACTCCATGAGAGAACCAATCAAAACCATAGATCGAGAGATTAAACATACGAAACAAAACCGTATCCCGATAGTGAAGGTTTGCTGAAATGTCATGCGAGAACCTGAGTTCACTTGGGAGTGTGAAGATCCGATGAAACATAAGTATTCGTATCTCTTTCCAAATCCTTGAGTCGTATCTAAAGTTTGAATTTCGGGACGAAATTCCCTCTAACGGGGGGATAATGTGACAACCCGAAATTCTTTCCGTCATTATAACCCGTTCCGTCAATAAAATTCGTCGTTTTCGAATTGTTTCTGTTTCATTATTAAATTAAGTCCTTAAATTTAAGTCGTTTATTATGACTTAATGGATGCTCAAACATGTTAATAACTCAATAAAATATTCCAAATTAACAATTAGAAAATTTTTAGTTTCGTCCATATCGGGTTAAGACAACTTTATCAGGTGCGACCAAAAGCATCGTATAACGTCAGTATCGGGTAGAATTATACCGTGTCCAAAACTTGAACCATATATAAAGCTCAATTGACTTCTATTTGAAGCTTTTGCTTCTCTCTCACTACTCTCTCTCTACAAACTCATTTCTTGGCCAAAATCATCAAATTCAAGCTCCATTTCATCAAGGTAACCTTCCTAACTTGTTGTATAACCTTTCTAGCTTCCAAATCCGTGTTCAATCTATGAGATAGGACCATAAATATGTGTTTACGGCCTTGGAAAACTCTTGGGTCGTGAACACATATAAGATGGGTTTTAGAGCCTAAAAACCCTCCCAAATCACTTATGGAGCTTGGATTCGACTTAAGGACTTAATGGATTTGACTTAGAACACCTTGAACTCAACTTTTCGGGAGAAAACATGAGTTTACTACCCAAGAACATGCTTGGGCCGTAAACTCCATATCATGGGCAGTAAACTCCTTTTAAGGTGTTAAAATGCCATTTAAACACCTCCTAAGCCTTGGAGTAAAGTCTAGGAACAACCACAATTGATTTAGGGGCCTTAAACTTGATTAAAACCACTCCTATAGGATCTTACGGTTGTAACCCCCCAAGGATAGGTTCTTGGGCTGTAAACTCTTATACCCTAGCCAAATGATGCCCTAAATCCATTCTATGGCTTCTAAAATAAGTTCAAATCACATATGATTAATCTAGGGCCATCAAAACATGAAAGGAAAGAGTATATAGGAGCTTACAGCCATAAACTCCATTTGGTAGTCTCTTTGGTGGTTAAATCCATTCCAATCCTGTAGATTAAATCCTAATAACATTTCCCATGTGATATTTGACCCTTGAACACCTTAAAACCCATCATCCAAGAGTTCACAGCCGTGAACTCATGTGGACATGGTCTTAGGGCCGTAAACTCCCTAAGGAGTTTAATCTTGAAGAGAAACACGTTATCTAAGCCCTATACGCCCGTAGATGTCACCCGGGTCACTCCAAACACTTGATTTGAAGTATTTTCGCGTCTTGGAGTGTAGAATCATATCTAATTAGTGAATTAAAGTCTAATTAGATGCATTTGTATATCATTCCATATTACATAGGAACCTCGCGCATTATCAAGTCCCGAACCGACGTCTAGCATCCAAATCGACTCATTTCTCGACTGGTGAGTTCATATCCCTACACCTTTTCCAGTGTTTTTCAATGTTTTCAGGGGGGGGGGGGGGAATACAAGCAAATTATAAATGTTTTCGAAACATAAAACTGATGTAATTCTATAAATATCTGGCAAACTTTTAAATATCTATACCCCTTATGTATTATGCGGAGAATAAGGGATGTTTTATCGACTATAACTACATGGATTTCAGTAAAGGAAACAATCAAACTAATCAAATTATTATGGGAATAATTTGGGCTCTTTAGTACTCATTTTATGAATTTGGATTTCATGCAATGTTAATAGATAAACTATGTCTGATTCAGTTTATCTCTGTTTATAATAAAGTATTATACCAGATAGTTTCTTTGTACTAAATTGTTTATACTTCATTATGTTCCAAAACGATTATGATATTTGATAGCAACCGAGTACACCGTGAATTATTTAATACTAGCTTGTGAGATTCGTCTTTATTAAACCCTTTGGGTTATCAGTAAATCCACCCCGGAAGTGTAACCAGAGTCTCCTGGAGGGAGAGCGTGGAATTTGTGAATAGATCTATTCGGGACTGACAATCCCACACCTTAACTGCTAGCTACAGTTAGGCGGGCACGCCTGCGGTGACAAATTCTGGATATCGTCCGACGTCTGACGAACGTCAAGGAGGTCTCGTTGTCATATCAACATGGTTACCCGACTCACAATACATATTAATATAATTTTATTCATGGATTATTTTCATATCTATCTTTGATCTATAGTTCTTATATCTAGTGCGGGATGGTATTTCCCATGGTTTTCAATCTATAGTTCTTATATCTAGTGCGGGATGGTATTTCCCATGGTTTTCAGTCTATAGTTCTTATATCTAGTGCGAGATGGTATTTCCCATGGTTTTCAATCTATAGTTCTTATATCTAGTACGGGATGGTATTTCCCATGGTTTTCAATTTATAGTTCTTATATCTAGTGCGGGAAGGTATTTCCATGGTTTTTATATCTAGTACGGGACGGTAATCCCATGGCTTTCAATGTATAGTTTTTGTGTATTAAAACTATCTTATATCTAGTACGGGATGGTATTCTCATGGTTTTCAATCAATATTTTTATGTATTAAAAATATCTACTGTTGTACTGGATGGTATTCCCAGTGGTTTTCAATATATAGTTTTATGTATTAAACTATACACTGTTGTATTTAACATAAATTCAGAACTTTAACTATACTGTCTTTATACGAAAATATGGGATTTTCTTGGATAACAACTTTTCAGAAAACTAAAGGGAACATGTTCATTTTTACAAAACAAAACACTTATGAACTCACCAACATTATGCTGATTTTCAAGCTACTTGTATTCTCAGGTCCGCATTAAACAGGTACCCAACGGTCCTTTCGGCAAAGACGGAGTTCGTAGAAGACACGTCTTTACTTTTGTTCATATATACATATGCATAACACTTGCAACTTTTTACTTTCAAATAAATGTAAATTCTAATATGTACTTTAATGGTTATTTACTTTGCTTACTATGTACATCGGTTATGATACTTAACATGAAGTCACCTCCGCTTCGGAACGTTTCCGCCCTGGGTTTCGGGGTGTGAAATTAGTGGAGCGTGTGTGGTTAACCGGCACACTAAACTGGACTTGTGAGAAGTGGCAAAAAGGTCTAACCATTATGATTACGACATCCCGCTTCATAATTGTTTAGACACACCTTCGAGCTATCTAAGGGAAGGTGTATGATCTTGATAAAGTTTTATCAAAACAATCTAGTATCAAAAATCTGAACTTTGGTAAGAAAGTCAGCTGATTTCTGAGTACATGTCAAAGGTAGTGGAAGCATAAGTGTCATGCTAATAATCATCATGTTAGTGGGAGCATTATAATTATGATAAGTATTGCAAGTTAGCAATGTTAATTATAGAAAACAAAAGTTTCAATTGGGAAAGAGTTGTTTTGCTAGAATTAAGGGCAGGAAATTATACTTCATCTCAAATCTAAAAGCTTAGATTGAGGTTTTAATCGTATTTAGTCAAGGATATATATATATATATATATATATATATATATATATATATATATATATATATGTATATATATATATACATATATATATATATATATATATATATATATATATATATATATATATATATATATATATATATATGAATTTCATGTTGGAATGGCTTAACATAAGGAAATTCTGTATATGGGTCCATTATTTGCGTTCTAAAATTCGATTATGATTACGGCATCCCTTTTCATAATCTGAATTATGAGAACTTGGCAAATAGAAATGGAAATATTATAGCAAAATATTGGTTTAGTCTTTATGTGAGACATCATGAATCGTGTCCCATATGCTTCAGATATAGGATCAATTACATGTGCTATATTCATCCTTTCTATAATTTTCCAAATGCCTAGGGCATTAAGATGGGAAAAGGACTAGAATTGGATATGACTAAAAGGATTAATCAATTGTCGACGACAGTCTAAGGTTTACCAAAGATTTGGTGCTCAAGGACAGTTGGAAGTATATAGATAATTCTGGAAGGACCATATTGACATAATCTGTAAGGAGACAACTCTTGTTCAGAAGTGATAGTCAAAATGAATCTAGAAATGTTTCAAAGTTAGAATTTTCAATATGTGTAAGATTAAGGAAACTTAATGCAAAAAGGATGTTTCCAAGGAGTTGATCTCCTTTGGAATACTTTGTAATGTTTGTTGTCAAGTCCTTGTGACTTTGTGCATAATCATTACAAGAGGATCAATGCATATAAGTTTAGAATCTAACAGATTTCAGTAAATCGCATGAATTTGGAATTTTTGCATTTGCAGTAAGGATTTGGGACTATGAAAAGAAGATCATTGGAGTTATGTTCAACTGATCTATTTCACAAAGTAAAGATCATAGATAAACATAGTATACATACTTGGTGTATGGCATGACTAGTGTTTAGAAAACATAGTGTACATGCTTGGAGCATGGGACAACTATTGTTTTAAATTCAAGAATAAAGTTGATAGCTGAAACAGTATACAATGAATAATGTGTAATCATATGGTGATAAATAAAAGGTGTTTTATTTATGTTCATAGGTTTTGATACCATATTGGATTCAATTATTCTTGTGTTTCATTTTGCATGTTTTGACTTCTAGAATAAACTAGGTTATTCTTCCGGAATGACTAAGTTATTCAAACCATCCGCAGTCGGTCATATGTTGGAAGTAGATATGAATTAAGACTGTCATGGGTTGGCTTGTAGAGGTCTAAGATGTTGGACAAAGGCCTACAACACTCATGAGTGCTCAAAAGTTCTGAGTATTGGATTCAACCCGCGCTCATTGGAATTACTTCATGGATTTTATCACGAGTGATCATGAGACGATAATATCTTATATTCTTCAAACCTAGATATATGAGTTGTTACTATGAGTTGGTTATACATTGATTCCACAAAAACGCATTCGGTAACTCGGTGTTATAAAACGTGTCTTTGTGTATGATTCAACAAGTAGTAGAACAAGCCATATGAGTCGAAGTTTATCCATTTATTTTACCTTCGGGATAAAAAGCGATATCGGTGGGCCCCTTGATGATTTGATGATGACAAATGGAAGTGCTCGGTCGGGCCCAGACTGATATGATTTGTTCAATTAGTCAGTCATCATAAATCGGAAATCAGGAAACAACAAATGGACAAAGAGAATGATTATAATCCATGTCTCAGTCCATATGATATCTAGAATGGAGGAATATATGATCCCTTATCTAATGGACAAGTCATTGACAAAGGTCAGAGTTCATCTACAAGGTCAGAGTTCGACAGAAGCTTTTGAGAGCTACGATTGCCAGTCGGGTCTTGAAGTCACACGCAATAATAGTTTTGCACTTATCCAAGTGGGAGACTGTTGGATCAATGTCTAAGTCCATAACTATAATTGGTGAGACTTGATCCAACCCGGCATGGTCCATTTGAGTTGCATGGCATCATGCATTTGGATAGACTATAATGAGAGAAATAACACTTATGGATTATTAACATATTATAAGTTCTAATATATTAATAGGATTATTTAATTAGTATTGATCAAAATTAATATATGATTAATTAAGTGATCAAAAGAAGACTAATTAAATATATGGGTTGATTGTGTAAATCATCCATACCTGTATAGTGGGCTAATGCTCCATGGATTTTCAAGTTGGGCTAAAACCCATAGGATGCTCCATGGTGTATTTGAACCCATGGATCCAAGGAAATGGGAAGTCATGACAATTAGGGTTTACCCTAATTGTAACACTATATAAAGATCATACTCTTGGAAAAATCGGCCACTAGTAAGATAGAGAAGGGCTAGCCGATTTCAAGTGTTCTACATTTCTCTCAAGGTTATTCCAAAAGCATATGATGTTGTGTGAACCATTTGAGGTGTCACACTTGGGGCACTAGGCACTCAAGCTTCATGAAGATATTCTACATCAAACAGGTATGTATTATATCTTGTTATATTCATTGTTTTGTATGCTAGATTAGGATAATACCTTGGAAGTTCATATTTGCATGTATAATAGAGAAAACATAGATCCAAGGTATTTAGGGTTGCATGTACACTTAGGAGTGTTAGAATGCTCAAAAACCCAACAGTATGCACTTGTAGAAATCGTCCCACTCTTGTTCACTCACACATTCTAGTGCCATTTCATGTGCCAAATAACCTCTTTATATAGTACGGTGGATTAGGGTTATATCCATGTAAACCCTAATACCCATGACCTTTCATTTCCATAGGATCTATGGGTTAAAAACTCCATGGACTATCCATGCAAGCTTAGCCCATCCTAAATGAACTTTGGCCCATCCTATATATATATAAGAGTCCATATTTAATGAGTTACTTTTGATCACCAAATTAATTCCAAATTAATTCTTGATCAATACTAATTAAATAATATGATTTCATATTAATATATTATAACTTATAATATATTAATAAATCATAAATAAACTATTCTGAAAAGATTATCCATACAAATTGTTTTGGTGAAGTGCAACCCAAATGGACCATGTCGGGTCGGCTCAAGTACATACCAAATATAGTTACGGACTTAGAAACCATATCCAACAAATCTATCATTGATGAAATGACTCTATTTTTTATTTGTGATGATGTTATCTGCTAGGTGTTCTATTTTTCCCCCTTTTATGATATGGTATGAATTCACTTATATGCACAACAAAACCATCAAAACCACTATATACCAAAGGAATTCAAAACCACAAACTACTATGTACTCACCATTTTTCTGTTCTATGACCGAAGATTCCTCAAAGACCGATACACATAAACCACAACACGACACCACCACCACCACCTCCGCCAGAAGTAAACTGTGTTGCTTTCCAAGCAGCAATCTCTGCTGCAGTCACAACAGCCTTGGCACATATTCAAACTGGGAACAATGGTGGCGGTAACGGTCAGGGAACGGGAAGCACGAATCAAGGAACAAATCAAGGGCATGTAAAAGCCTATACCTACAAACACTTTTCAAATTCCAAACCACGAACATTCAATGGGACAGGAGGCGTGATAAATCTAAAATGGTAGATAGAGAAGATCGAATCGGTATTTGAGGTCTACGAATGCCCTGAAAAGTGCAAGGTGATGTTTGCATCTTGCACACTTGTCGACCAAGCACTTTTGTGGTGGAATGGTCACGTGGAAGCTAAGACACTCCCTGTGGAAAATTCCATGCCATGGGAGGAGCTCAAAGAAATGTTAATGGTAGAATATTGTCCCGAGGAGAGATACAGAAATTGGAGCGGGAGTTATGGAACCTCACCGTACAAAACTCGGATATTGAGGCCTGCATCTCAAGTTTTAGTGAACTAGACCTTTTGTCCCTGAGGATAATCACATCTGAAGGGAAGAATGGAACCTCACCGTACAAAACTCGGATATTGAGTACTACATCTCAAGTTTTAAATCTATGGGGATTAATTATGTTAATTAGTTATATTTATATCCGTTGGGCTTATGATTCATGTCTGACCAAGTTTATGTAT
Source organism: Lactuca sativa (assembly GCF_002870075.4). Classification (NCBI taxonomy): domain Eukaryota; kingdom Viridiplantae; phylum Streptophyta; class Magnoliopsida; order Asterales; family Asteraceae; genus Lactuca; species Lactuca sativa. The sequence continues at coordinate 308,380,686 of NC_056630.2, read as the reverse complement.
GGATACATAAAGAGTTGGGCCACATGAACCATGGATCATAACACCCATGGGTATGGACTTGGCTTATACCCATGACCTTTATAATTCCACATATAAATATGTTACTTCATAGCCAAAATCAACAACCAATGTATTCTTGGAGGATATGGACGGTTTGGTGAGGGTAGGATTCTCTCTCAAGAGTCACCTTTGTTCTAGGTGAGTTGTGACTCCATTTGAAGTGCAACACTTGGGGAACTAAGTTCTTAAAGGCCAAAGTCTTTTTAGCAACACCAAATACATCAAGACTTCAAGCCACATAAATGGTATGTTACTCTAACTAGTATCTTGTATTATTAATGTCAAATTGCATGCTAGTTATAGGTTAATGCCTTGGAAACCATTTGCATGTATAATTATTGAAAATATAGATCCAAGGTATTTAGGATTGTATGTACACCATAGGATGTTGTAGTATACTAAAACCCATGAGTGGTATCAGAGCCAAGGCTTGTTTTCAAATATAGTTGATGCAAATTGTTGAAAAAAGTTAAAGAAAACCGAATTTTTTGCTGTCTGGACAGGGGACTCGACGAGTCCATGTGTAAACTCATCCAACTCATCGAGTTGGAGCCCTAGACAGCAGGTTTTTGACTTTTTGGCTAGAATTACACTTGGAATATTACCATAACTATTTTTGAGCTTATAAACCTGTTTTTGATGTGGTAATGGTCATCTTAATCAAATTTTAAAGATAATTGTCATAATTTCAAGATTTGTATTAGTTAATATGACCATGCTAATTTCTTGAAGATTGATGATATGAGTTACCTGGTTCTTATGAGTTGGTTTAGATTAATAGAAAAATTATCTGATAATTTGTTTTCAATCCAAATTGATCTAAAAGTTATTCATAAAATGTGTTTTTGTAACTTTCCTCAAGTTATATGAAAAGTCTCATTTATGATTTTTAAAACTCATAAGATTTCAATAAGTTATAAAAATGAAGAGTCTCATTTTTTAAATGTTTTAAAGTGTTCCATAACTTGTCCTCAAGTTATGGAACTTGAAGAGTTTTTTCGTTAAAACTACTTTAAACTCATAAGTTATGGAAACCAAAAGTTTTTGGATTGTTCAAAATGTGACCTCAAATTTTGGAATTTGTAAAGTTCCCCCCCCCCCCCCCCCATGAATACTTTAGTTCCAAGTTAAACCCTTAGAATTTTAAAAGTTTAAAATTCAACCCTTATACTATTATAATATTGTAGGTTTAATATATATATATATATATATATATATATATATATATATATGTGTGTGTGTGTGTGTGTGTATGTGTATGTGTATGTATAAGAGCAAGTCAGTGATACCATTAGTAGGCCTCATTCATGAAGCCGGTCTATAAGGGGGGTATAAGGTTGTTACCTATAAAATGGCATTTTAATGGGTGTCCACTCTCACCCACTGCTTCCTTGACTGGTGGAGGGTCGTTAGCCGAACGGGTTGGACAAGGACTATAATTCTCCCTTCATTAAAAGTATAATGATGAATATAGAGTAATTAAACCTTTTATAAATTACCAATCTTAGTTACTTTAGGAATATGTGAATTTGGTGCTAACCCAAGAAATTACACTTTGTACCTTAGCAAGTCGTTGGTGGAGCGTGTGTGGTTAACTTACACAGTAACATGGACTAGTAAGAGTGGCAAAGGGTAACTTAATGTTTATCATAGATTAGTGGAGCGTGTGTGATTAACCGACACATCGATTAGGTGATAAAAATTAAGGGTACCAAGTTAATTCGCATGGTTATTCACACCTTGTTTGTGATCATCGGCATCCCAGTCACAAACTTGAGAGGGCACAATCGAGATTTAAACATGCCATCAAAAATTTCAATGAATCTCAAGAGATTTAGAAGTTTCAATCCAATTAACACCTAATACCTATTTTGTTTTTCATGGTGGAAATTGGTGAATCGTCATTCGCCAACCTTCGAATATTTTATAGCTTGGATTACGGTATCCCTCTTGCATGTTATAAAATATTGTGTTGGATCCTAGCCTTAATATTTCATATTGGACGTTATATTATGGACTTAAATCAACTAACTTGAATTTCTCCCATTTTAGATGTCTGGTTCAGACAACTATGATCTTCCTAAATCTCTTGGAACAAGCTTTCCTAATGAAGATGATGTCTCGCGATTGGATCATGCAAATCATACTTCTCTTCGTGCACCCCTATAATTATTCTTCCTAACACACAAGTTCAAGGTAACTCAAGCCCTATTGGCAAGCAAAGTCTATGTATGGTCACATATTGGAGATGATGTCACATACTGACAAGCCGGGAGAGTTGGATGTCAAAGTCTTGAAGAAGGTGGTTGTTGACTAGGTTCTTTAATCACTTCCTAAGTGACATGGTGAGTTCCTTTAGGACTACTATATGACAGACCATGACATGACCCTTAATGATCTTACCTATTTGCATGATGCTGCTGAATCAACAATGATTTGGAGTACTGGTAAAGTGAAACTGATTGGAAGATAGACTTCCCAAACTTCCATGGACATTGACAATGGTAACATTGGAAATCCGGAGAAGATTTATCTTCCCAATGGAAAGGGATCGACCATATTCAACTCGGTTGACCAAATGGTAGAGAGAAAAGCTAAGTCTGAGATAGTCCCGTGTACCATTCCCAAAGAGTCCATATGTTTATGATGCCAAAGGAAGGGGCATTGGTTGCGAAGCTGCCCTATTTACCTGAAAGATCATAAGGATGGTAAAGTCAAAAAGTTTGACTCTACTTCGAGTAAAGTCCATTAACTAACTCTATGAAGTTCCTATTTGGAGATTCTT